>NC_139229.1:208326814-209763062 GCF_977018435.1 Lepisma saccharinum | reverse complement strand
TTTATGGTGTTCATGCAATAATTAACACATATTATTGTGGCTAAAATGAAATTATATGTGTGAAATACATATTTTTTGGTTGACTTTCATTTTCCAGGGGGGGGCCACGGCCCCCCCTTGCCCCCCCTTCCGGACGCCCATGCCTCCACGCAATCCCATTCCGCTCACGTGTTCATCGCTGCTCAGATATTTGTTTTCGTTCACCTGCTCCAGAGATAAGTGGGACAGAGTGTAGTTCACATGTAGCAAGTAAAGTAACTTATCCCAGAATGAAAATTCCACATAGTTTTAAAACGTTTGTTTAAGCAATGAATAACTGGAAAACGGATCACACATAATTCCCTTGCCAAAATCTAGTGGTCGAAAATTAATTTCAAGACATTTCATATCTATTCACCATATTCCAAGTTATAAGGAACTATTTCGTAGATGTTCATGAAACCGTTATAAAATTACAAATAAAATATATTCACAAGCTTAGATATACTAATACGAAGAAACAAATTCAGAGTTAAATTTCAAATGCATATGTATCAAATAATTCTAGAAGTACAGAGCTATATCTGAGTATTTAACTTCTTTTTTGCAGATAACGTTTACAATATTGAGGCGACAGAATAATTAGGAACAGTAGCTCCAAGAAAACAAAGGGCGTAATGTATTGGTTAGAGTTCTTGAAAGCATTGCGGTCCCACGTTCGATCCTCCATACTAGATGTTCCTTAAAAAAGAATCCCTTCCATTAAACAAGAGCATGGTAACATTATTTGTAATAGCAGTATATAGCCTAGTCGCTACATTTTTCTGCATATGGAATTTATAAAAAAAAAAAAATAATAAATGAATTGACACACATTCAACGGGATATTTTTATATATAAGATCATGAATTATGATACTCTAACGATAATTGTGTACTGCTTCAAAGACATTGACAAATATTAATGAAATAACTATTTATGTGTGTGGCAATTCAGGACATGACAATTTTACCCCTTTTCCCACTTGAGTTCAATGCAAGGATTCAAGGATGTGTAAAAAATTCAATTTTGCCTGACCTTCTTGATTTTTCTATTCATTATTCATCCTCATCGTCGCGATTAGCCAAAGGTAAAATAAGAAAAGTCCTCCTCCGTGACCTCCGACTGTAGGACGACAGGGATTCGAGTCCGCCTATGCTCACTCTCTAGGTTCTCGGCCTGTGTATGGTACCGGTGGCAACCCACCATCGTGAAGAAATTGGGGAGCTACGAGTGAGTAGCGTAACCCGGTCTCGGAAATCTCCTATGGGGCATGTTCCTGGGTAAACAAAACATAATCGATCAGACAATTCGATTATCGAAGGCGATAAAATAACCTCCGGTTGACCAAGTTGCCAATATAAATGAATGGAATACAGATTGTCTTCGAGCTTACATTGTTAAAAAAGAGCGGATACACGTATTACTATCCCAATAATTATTCAATACGGTTTTTTGTTTGTCAGGAATTATCACTTAAACTATTGCATGTTGAGCTGGTGCCTACCTAGCCGCCTCTGATGAAATCTACCATTCTTCAGATTCTCTTTAAAATTCGACTCTGGTCACTTGTAACGTGTGGGTGCAGACACTGTTTTGCGATAAGAAGCGGCCTTGAATAGCGTGAGTGAGTCACTTTGATCGCGAGCAAGCTAGACTACCAAGCTTGTCTGCCTTTGAAAACCAAGTCATTTTTTTTCACGGTTTCCGAACTCGATTGCTATTGTAGAAGTATATATTCTCTCAAAAGAGCAAGAAAGGAAATTCGACCAATGTTCTCCCGTCGTTTAAAACCAAATATTATCTATTAAACGAAAAATTCACGATTGTCAATAAACGGTTTAACCTATCTGAGCATAAGGTGAATGTAAATACTAAATTTAATAGAAAGGTTCTCCAAAATTTCTCTTCCACTGTCTACGTAAGGTCAGTACCCAGGGGAGGGGCCATGTGGGCCATGCATCCCCCTCGAACCCTAAAATATTTAACTGTGAACCTATAAATAAATAAATACGAAAATAATATCGTCGATTTTTGAAATGTGTAAAAATTTCAATTTTGCTCTTGTATAAATGAATCTGTTTCTTGCGCAAAAGTCTTCAAGCTGCAATATTGGGTGGTTTTAGTTTTATAATCATTGATGCAAGGCTACCAGACGTCCGATTCACCGATTTAGTCATTACAGTGCGTTACTTTCAATACCTGTCCCGACTTTTTCGAACTGCAATCGTGATGCGAAAATGTCTCTTAATTATTGTTTTTTTTTGTTAACTCACAATTAGACATGTTCTTTATTGTATGAATAATTCTAAGTACGCAACATAGAATTATCATGACTTTTTAATGGCGCTCGCACTATTTGAGCTATTTTGTAATATCTGTCTGTCTGTCTGTCTCTCTCTCTGGTCTACGTCAATGACAGAAATGCAAGCAATATTCTTATTTATTTTTAACCCAATTAAAGGAAAGTGTAAGCATTTAAAAGAAATAAGAAAGATCATCACTGTTGCTCTTCCTTAGAAATTGTTGTTCTTCGAGGGAGAAAAATTAGAAGGATTTAGTCCAGCACCTTAACACAGTGTCCCACGAGTCTCTCTTGACTAACACTGTCAAATGTGAAGTGATTTTATGAATAAAATTATCCGCCTGTTTACGTATAACGTTGCACAGATTTGGTAGTTCGCAAACGGTGTAATTATTTCGTGTTATCTTACGCAACAGCAAATACATTTCATAAGACTGTTCTGGACACAAGACTTGCATCAGTAAACAAGCATTTTGTCTGTTAGAGTATCACAGGAAAAGAACATCGTCCTGTAATATTCAAGCCTCTAGATATTTTCCATTAGTAATGTCTAATCACAATAATAAGTTAGAAGAAATAACTCGCATTTTCACAACTACCAATATTCTCGTTTTTAATTACTTCGAAAATTATTTCTCGAAGATATCGGTTATACTACAAGAAAGCAAATCAAAATTAAAGTAAAAGTTCAACTACACGTATACCAAACGACATTTACAATATTGGAGGGACAGAATACTTAAAAAAAAATATTGTTTCATTCGAAGGTAAAGGCGTAGTGTAGTGGTTCTTCTACCTGGTTTAAGGAGCTAAAGGTTGTAGGGTAGTGGTTACCGTTCAGGATTGTCAATCTGATGGTCGTAGGTTCAAACCCTTCCGGTGGCAGAAAATTTTCGTAAGTTTTAGACATATCCCATTGTGTTCATTCTCCACGCCGTGTGAAACGGAATGATTCAGTTTGGAATTAACGATGGGGGGGGGGGGGGTAAATATTGAATTACAAAATCTCCATTTCAACGAACCGAGAAGTGCAGAAAAATTGAATAATTCTTATAAATATTAAAAATTACGTTCATTTTTTTAGTGGTGTAATCGCAGGTAAAATCAAAGATCTTACATGGAAGATTTTAATTTGCTCTTAACTCAGCCAAAAGGCATTTCGCACCGATCTAATATATTCTCCAATACATTTCAAAATGTTATTGAATGTTTCATGTCGATAATTTGACCAATGCATCCATTCTTGACGCTCAGACGATATTTTCTGCAACTACCTCTTCTCTCCAGTTCCTTCTCCTTCTTCTCTCACCTCTTTCCGTTCTGCTTTTATCTCATATCGCCTTCCCTACTTTTCTCGCATCTTATCTCCATCTCACTCTTCTCCACTCCTCTTATCTCCTTCCCTGTCTTAGATTTCCGACTCCACTGCACTATTCTCTCTTTTTTCGTTCTTCTCTCTTTCTCTCCTTTACTCTACTCTCCACTTCCCTCTTCTCGTCTCCTCCTCTCCTCTCGTTTTCCTCCTCTTTTCTCTTCTTTGTTCTTTTTTCCTCATCTCTCCTCGAATCTTTTTCCATTCTCCTCACTACATCTCCTCTCCTCGTCTATCCTATCTTTCTTCTCTCCTCTACTTTTCCTCTTCTCCTTTCGCTTTCTCTTTCTCGTCTCCTATGTGACCTTTCGTTTCCTCTCACCTCTTTTCCTTACTGTAGACTCATCAGCGATGAAATACTAGAAAACGTATTTTTTTCTTTTAGAAAGAATTTTGTCATTTGCGATATAATAGTGATATTTTTAATAATTTTATACAATAATACTTGTTTATATTTCTTTCGCGTGTTTTATAAATATCTATTGTGCATGTGGCAACCCTGAAATTGAGCCTAACTCTGCACGCAACCCACCAACGGCTTGTGTAAATTGGGTTGCCTAGTTTAAAATGTCGTTGTCCTAAAACTTTTGAGAGACACTGTACATTTGCATTGTAACATCGTCCATGCTCAGTAACATGGGTGTTTTACCACGAGAATGGCAGGTGGAATTGGGTAAATATTCTTCCCGCATCTAATGGTGTTCTGGGTTCGACATGTAAGCGAAGTCTCGTTCTGAGAACAAGTAGCTTAACTAACCAGCTTTGCCTCCCCCCCCCCCCCCCCGCAACTTTCAGTGGTGCGCTCCTGCTCGTTAAAATAAAAGCTTCCTTTTCTAAAATATTAATTCACACCTGCATTTTTTTTAGGTAAATAAAAATATGGAAATACATACATGTAATTTGAATCAGTGAAAAAACTGGTACCAAAGGTTAAGACGACAAACGGCAAAAAAAGAGAATATTTTAATTATGTGAAAATACACTGTTACTATAAAAATTACGATATCGTTAAATTTCCATTACAAGTCTTCTGCAAGCAAAATCTTATGGTATTTTGGTGAAGTCCAGTTTTCGAACTCGATCGCTTGACAGCGCCATTCCACTCAATCTCACTATTGTCATTGTACTTCTCAAGTAATATATATATATATATATATATATATATATATATATATATATATAATCAAATTTATCTTGGAAAACTACCTCTCAGCTAATGAAGAAGTCCGAGGTAGGGTAAAATGTAACGTATAAGCAGTGATACGTCAGGAATGCTGCTAGCCAGAATTTTGTTTTCTATCTATAGAGGAATTCTGTAACTTCGCTGATGTTCGACATGCTTCTTTTTATTTCAGTTAACACTGTATTCCGACCGAAATCAGACAATTTCTGTATCTGGAGTGCAAGATACGGTAGATCTTCATATTTCTCCGACAAATTATTATTAGCGGATTCCACTAACTGTCTGTCGGTGTGTTTCCTTCCCTTTAAATGTGAAGCTATCTTTGTTTCATACTCTGAAACTATTGTTTACTTGATGTACTAGAATATCTAAAGAACGGTAGAAAGTCTTTACTTTAAAACAGTCCAATTGGTCGAGAAAGCAAAAAAATTCTGTCAGTTCGTCGAATAATTTTCGAACTTTTATTTTCCGTTTGGTAGAAACTGGCCACCTTCTGGCCATTACTTCATCTTAATTTTCTAACACCTCAAAATTATTCCGAAGCTCATTAAGACCACGTAGATACAGATTTTTTCTAGAAGGTTGTATGCCTCATCAAGGAATATGCTTGGATTTTGTAAAGTTTTGGATGCAACATTTACATGTTCCAAGATTTACTTTGGAATTTGAGCTTTAAGACGAAGTGGAATGAAGACAATTTTCTTTCGTAATACAGATGCTTAGTCTGTTTCTGCATTTTTCTTTGACGATGATTTTTGACTAGCAGTTTAAGATTAAATGGAAATTGACTTGAATTGCCAACAAGGAATCAAATGTAGACGACCATCTAGTAAGACACAGTCTTTTACTTGCCTGTCGTCTACCCTTCGGCGGCGTTCTCAATGACTTGAACTAGTCAGCTAATGAAAGTTTTCTTCTAATCTGGTAATTCACTGTCTACATTTCTCGTAATTAATACTTTCTATTTGCAGTTGTAGGGGCATAAAAATATAATATGCTTGGTTGAAAATATATATTGACACCCAAAGGAAAACTTTTGTGAACTATCGGTCTTTCTTAATTTATCATTCTTACTGCGCCCCCCGGACCGCGGGGGTGTTATTTACGCCCCTGCTGAGAACCCTCATCTCATGTCTCGCTCTAGACACAGAACCCAATACGTGTCAATTGACACATGTATGTTGACTCCAATAACACATTAACGTGCATAAAATGTAATTGATGCACCTTTTAGTCTGTCAAAATACACATAGAAATGTATAGAAGGGTATTTTTATCAGATGATGTTCCGTGTGATGCATTAAAATACATGAATTGAGAAGATCAGACAAGATCATTTCAAAGATAACAAGATTTCACTTTTAATGCATCAATTGACACAGATACATTTGTAATTTTGTTATCTTTGATGATCTTGCCTGATCTCAATTTATGTATTTTAATGCATCACACGGATCATCTGATAAAAATACCATTTTATACATTTCTGTGTATTTTGATGGACTAAAAGGTGCATCATTTGCACTTTATGCACGTTAATGTGTTATTGGAGTCAACATACATGTGTCAATCGACACGTTTTGGGTTCTGTATGCAGTCTAGATTTCATCCATGGTCTTTACCTCTCCTCGTAGAAGTTGATGCATAATTTAGAGATGGAATTTAAACGTATTAATTACGATGAGAAGGTGCTCAGGAGCATGTGCTTCAGTGGTAGCAGAGTAGTGCTCAAGAAGAGCATATGCTCCATCAAATCAACCGTGGTATTTGTTTTAAAACAAATTTAATGTTCAGGCAAAATGAATCGTGTTTGCCATCATATATCTTTCGGGATGTAAGTGGAAAAAAATGGATCGCTGTATAACATTGTTCGGAAGTAGATGAAGAAAACCTCAACGTCCAAAATTCGATCATGTAGGCTATTCGTACAATTTTGGGGATATATTTTTTCTTAGTTCCTCGTAATTTGTGTAAACAGGAAGTAATGCTCGGAAACGGGAAGTCACGTTTGTTAGCTCGAACATTTACTAGAGCAGATTACGAATCAAAAGCACTTTTCGAGCCCTCTTTATTGCAAAAGAAATGATGGTCTGAGACCGTCAATTTTCGCTGGAATCCAACTACCGTTAAAAAGATCTTAACCGTTTTTAAAGTTGCCCAAATTAATGTAATTTGAATGATTTAGGTTTCTTAAAATATATTTATGGTGCACGCAACTGTAATTTATAATCATTATTTATTTTTATGTACTATAATAAAATATTCAAATTGAAATAAGGAACTGTTGTGTACAGTTCTTATATTAACGGTGGAATATTGTAAATGTTACGGTAACTTCTAACAGTTTTGTTTGATAAATATCGATTATGCGTTTAAATCCTATGAATGCTTGAAGTTTTGGGCAAGAAAAGTGGAGATTTGTTAAAAGTTAAAAATAATTGTAAAAAATGAATGGTGCAAAGGGTTGGCACAGTAGTATCATTTCGTCTCGCCGTGAACGAGGTTGCCTGTCTCGGTTTCTTTCTCCGTCTCGTCTCGAAACAAACAAACCACTTGCCTATTTAGTTTGACAAAGAACAAATTAACGCACAAACTCTTGTCTGAAAAAGTCAACAGCTAGAGTGAGGCAATTTTAGGGTGACATTTACACGACCTTTAAACGTAGACTTAATTTTCCAAGTCTTGAGGAAGACTAGACTATCGTAGACGAAACCTCATTCTCGTCTCGATTTTACAGACTGCTGTCTCGATTTCGTTGCAACAAGTCCGGGGAGATCTGACCTCGTAAATCCCTAATTTTTAAATGCTATAGTATCTGCCCCTGCGTTATCCCTAGTCCGAAGAAAACCCTTACAAGTAAAGCGACTCTGGCTGAGCCGATACCACTTTGAACCGATGCTCTCGCCAATTCCCACCAATACCGCTACTTAAAAACTAATAACAGACAAGTGTGTTAGATTAGAACCTGACCTAACTTAATACACTTGTCTGTGGAAATAATTAAGTTCAAAATATATTATAATGTTACTGTGTAAATATTACATTCCAATTTAATTATATGCATCAATTTACAAAGATTTTTTTGCTTTAAATATTTGAGAATTACATCAACATTAAATCACATGTTATTTTATCACAAAATTAAGTTTTTTGACACAAAATTGGTGCAAAATTAAAAGAAACTGCGAATATTGCCTGGCAATGTCGCACGGCATTTCTGTGGAGTCTGTGAAAAATGTTTTGACTGGAGAATGTTACTTGCTGCACGCTCTCTCCAAGCGTTTCACTTTCCAAGATTAGTTTCCATGCTAGACAGTGAAAGTGTGACGTCACGAAGGGTGTTTGCTTTGCTGACCGTGTAAGAGTTTTACTGCCGTTGTTTCATTGCGTGCAAGTGTCGAGGTGAGCAACGGTCTTCCACGTCGCTGAACGTCTTATCGTCTTTGCATGCGAGCAAGGCGAGCCGTAGACGCTATTTTTAAGTTTCACTTAAAAATAAAAAAAAACTCAGTTGGAGGTTCCGGTAGCTTCTATTTATGTCCTACGTCGGGTGGTAGATCTGCCCCCCACTAGACCCTTCCTAATGGAGGTGTCGGGCCCTGTTATGAAGTACACGTATCTCCTTTGTAAAAACGGATGACATTTTGTATAAGGGTGGTATCGATACGGCATTTCAAAATCAAGACTTGTCTAAACGAGACAATGCTCTGTAAATTCAAGACATGGTCGAGACTTATACTCTATCCCTGTAATCTATGGAGCAAGGTCGCGCATAAGGGTAGACAAGGGGAGAAAGCGAGTGGGCGGAGCTAAACAGTATACGCTGCTGCTGTTCATGGAATCCCGTTCCCTCGCATATATTCATTCGTCGAGCCCTCTCCAGTCGCTACTTGCGCAGAGATTCCCAGGGCAGAGTAGAGTGAAGGAGATTCTATAACTCATTCGAGATTTTGGTATGATATTCCAGTACGTACTTTACTTTGCAACTTCGTCCGGCTAGTAACAAGAATTTGCCCCTTATGCACAGATAATCGAGACTGAACCTTCGCGTACAATTTAATGCGGGATCCGAATCACTGACGATCGACCTCGGGACATCTTTATTATAATGCGACAGTGTTACCATTACGCCATCGTGAAGAGCCTAAACGAAAATCTACCTGATTATTTACAGAGAAGTCATAGGCTGGTCCATATTGACGGACATTTTGTATTCAAATGTTATATTCATACTATGAACAGTGCTGTAAACTCTTGTATCTTGGTTATGTATTACACACAGTGCTTAATAAATGTGCTTGTTCAATTCCTAGAAATGTGGATATGAAATATGCCCCATCATATATATATACAGGGTGGCCCAAAAGTAGGTATACAGTATATAGCAGTACCACTGTCGGCCTGACTGAGGAAAATGAAATGAAAGTTGCACTGACATTTGTCAACAGCCCAAAAAAAGTCAAGACGGCGAGCCTCCCTGGAGCTTTCCATACCAAGAACGTCGTTACAACGCTTAATGCGTAAATTGAAAATAAAGTCACTGGTACTGTATACCTACTTTTGGGCCACCCTGTGTGTGTGTGTATATATATATATATATATATATATATATATATATATATATATATATATATATATATATGATGAGTTGTCTGCCGGAAGGCAGGTCTTTTGACCGGAAGGTCGCTGGGCAAGGTGAACCCATGGTGGTTTTGCCATTGCCTTCCATGGGATGAGGATGAAATGGACATTTACAAACAACCATGCACGAGCGGGATTCGAACCCGGGACCCCTAGCGTCGCAGCGCGATGTGCTAACCACTCGGCCATGGGGTCCGGCATATACCGTGCGTCCATTTCGATCTGCAGCCGAGAGATCGGGAGAAGCGTGGCGGGCGGCGCTGACGGAGATGCCGACATTTGCGGCCTGAAATGCCCGCTTATTTTTATGGACATATGCAGACATTTATATAAATATTGCAAAACGAGCACTAACCTGTGTTATAAGAGTATGGTTTTAATTTTAGTAGCTTAGTGGCTGTATGTGCTGATGATTTTGACACTCCCATCTCCTGTGAAACACGGCGTAGAGGTTTGTTTGGATAACTTTCTAACGCTGCCCCAATTTCATCGAGTTCATCGAGGAAGCTCACGAAAACCATTGACTTTTAATGGTTTCGTCGGCAGCGTAATCTTGATACAGTGTTGCACATTCGAAACCTCCAAACGATCCCCATCGACACAAAACTCTTTCAAGGATATAAACTTAAGCAGGACGTTGCTGGTCAAAACTATGATTAAAATGTTTTATTATCTGTGACTCTTATCGTCACTTCTAAAGCGTATTTTTTTGTGTATATAATTGCAGAACTTGGATGAATTACAGATGATGAATTATAACCCAGGTTAGTGCTCGTTTTGCAATATATATATAAATGTCTGGATATGTCCGTAAAAATAAGCGAGCATTACAGGCCGCAAATGTCGGCATCTCCGCCAGCGCCGCCCGCCACGCTTCTCCCGATCTCTCGGCTGCAGATCGAAATGGACGCACACACACACACATATATATATATATATATATATATTTCACACACACACATACACACAGGGGCGCCGACTTGTCAAAATTATTTTGGGGGCTCTGGTCACTGAAATAAATTAATGAATGACTCACTCCCTCCCTTTTTTAAAGTTTTGGCCTCAGTGTTCCGAATCTCATAAAAGCCCATGAATTCCTCAAAAATATCAAAATTTTTATTCACAGTTCGAATGCAGAATATTAATTGTCCACGGATGGATATGTCACAAGTTTCATCAACCATAATAGCAGAATATTCCCGACTTTTAATATCTGCTACCACGGAGCGCAAAGCAGATCTCCCTAACATATCAGTGATCTCGTTCTGAATGTCACGTGAGAGCCATTTGTAGCCCGAACGTCACCATCCACTCTCCTAGTTCATGCACATCGTGTTTTGAAACTCTTTTTAGTAAAAATTTTAACAATACTCATAATTAGATACTTAGTATATAGTAATAAATCATGTGTTTTGCTTTCTCTGGTCATAGCCCCCCCCAAAGTTGATGGTTTAGCGGTCGCAGCCCCTCAAAGTCGAGGGTCTAGAACATTTCAAATGTGTATTTAAAGTTAAATTCATGTGGCACAATTCAGAGTAAACTTTACAAGAGAAGCAAATTAATACATTTGATCCTCTTAAGCAAAATTATTAGGGGGGGCTCTGCCCACACATCGTTAACATTGGGGGGTCCTCGAGCCCCCCCCCCCCCCAAGCCCCATGGAGTCGGTGCCTATGTATCTCGAGAGTCGAAACGAGAACGAGACTGGTACAGTAAATGGAGACCCGAAAGGAAGTAGGCATTTACTACAGACTTATTCCGATAGACCTTCCCAAACTGCGTATGGAATTGTTCGAACACCTCTCTAAAAGAGGGGAAGGGAGGATGGAACTCTCAAGACTTGTGCATAGTGGTTTATCTTCTGGCATGGGTCGGGTGCAGTTTTTAGCTGTTACTCGTACCTCTATATCCATATATGTTCAAAGAAGTTTTATTTTTAGCTGCTTCCTGGGGAGACGTCAACTTTTACGATAATTGATGATTCATTGTTGACGCTCCTTGACACTTAAACTGACCATAGTCCTTTGAACTTCAGTGATCTTCAATTTTCTGATTCATGATATTTGAAAATAAACAACCAATCTACTCAAGTCACAATTTTAACGTTGCAAGATGGGTTAAAAAGTATTCCTTACCTCTACCTGATGTAAACTATATCTCACAGCTTTATATTCCACCCAACTGTCCCGAAACAGTTTAAAACTAACTTTCACTCAAGTAACTGAGAATAAGTTTATTTTTTCTGCGACATATGCTGCATCTCACGTTAGTTTCAACACACAGAAAAACTTATGTCTGGTAAACGAGAGGAGGCAGTCGTCCCCTTCAAACTCTCCTTGGTTCGCTCATGAAAATGGCACAGTGCACTTATTTGTACGAGTCTTCGAGAAACTTCGGAGCACACACATTTGTTTCAGCTTGTGCCTTAATCTTAAACAACCGATTATAAAGAATCAGATGAAGATGTTTCTATCCTTTAATGTTTTAAAAGTTTTTTTCCAGATAGGATGGAGCGTCAGCGCAGCGTACAGCACACAAACAACCAGAGGAGTCTCCTGAACGCATGCGGTGCATGCTGCGCATGCATCAATTGTGGGAAAAAGGACAGCTTGCTCTGCGACGACATTAATGAGCATTTCTACATTCTAATTTCTTCATATAGGAGAAGTATTTATTTTACACGAGAGCGCTCAACTAAGCTTATATTACATTTCTTGGATCTGAAGTGAAAGAAAGTAATAATTATTTTCCCACAATTGACGCATGCGTCACTTCAGATCCAAGAAATGTAATATAATCTTAGTTGAGCGCTCTCGTGTAAAATAAATACTTCTCCTGTATGAAGAAATTAGAATGTAGAAATGCTCATTAATGTCGTCGCAGAGCAAGCTTTCCTTTTTCCCACAATTGACGCATGCGAGTCATTCCATGCCAAATCAACACAGATATGTGCAATTTTTAACCTGACCATCTCAGATTTTAATGAAATTTGGGGAGTTGAAACTATGCATAGAACTTAGTAACTATGAAAATTTTTAGTCTCGTGCGTCTTGTAATTGTTAAATTATTCAAGGTCAAAGTTTGCAGAAATTGCCTTTTTTGAGCCCGCATAGCTATACTAAATGTGCTGTAACTCCGCCTCTATTTCACCTAGGAAGCTCAAATAAAGCTTATTGTACAGGGAATTGAACAAGCTTTCAAGTGACATATAACAAGCCTACCTTTGGATAAAAATATAATTTTGTCACGTGACCTCGACTTTTGACCTTGAATATCTCAAAACATGTCATCACCAAAAATCGTCAAAAAAATATATTTGGTCCCTCATACCATACTCTAAAACATACCAAAAAATCATTCTGGGACTGCAATGGGATCAGAAGATACAAAATAATATGTGTAACTATGTGACTGATAAAAGCCCCATTACATGAACTATGAAGAGTCAAATGTCCCTTAACACCCAGTGGCGAAGCGTAGAGTTCCTAGCAGGGTAGGCACAGAAGTGCGATAATTTCCATTAGTTGCTTAAATCTGTAAAAAGAAAGGGAGGGGGGCTATGTCATGGAGAGTGGTTCAATGTGTCTTCAGGCCGCTTCTTTACTTGTCAGTGGCGTGACGTTTTCAAAAGTGTTGTTACCGGCCATCAGTACGATAATTATGTCTTAGACGTTCTCCTCCCGCCCACCAGATGTCATCGATCTAGATTTTTGTTCATTTCTGTTTTTTTTATTTGTTTGTATTTTTTCAACCCCTGATTTATGCACGCACCTCCAGAAAGAACTACCAATCATGAGACATCGCGAAAATCCAACGAATAGTGCTCGAGCCCTGTTGTCAATTCTTCATCACTTTTTTCTAAATTTATTTATTTATTTTGCAATTGAGGTGAAAAGTGCTAGAAGAACCCCATAATTTTCGGGTCAGTCTGACGTTTGTGCCGTGAGCAGACGACAGAATTCCGCACTTTCAGCGACTGTCAGTTTGGTACGTTCTACTGCTGCCAACTTAGTTTTTTTAGCAAGACTTCCTCGCACCGAGGAAAACACCATTGTTATCTGTTGCCTAACTAAAGGAATGGTTGTAGTTAATTCCAGTCTTGGCTTTCTAGATAAATGAATTTCTGACACCTGTATGTGCAAGTAAACATAATTTAAATTTTGAATATTTTCGTCTCATTTGTTCTGATCTATGCTAATCGTGACGATGAGAATGTATGGAGAATGAATTAAAGATAACCAGGAAACATTGACATGACCACAATTAGGTCACCTGGTTTCGTAACGTGTTGGGATGACGACTACGGGGCTTTCAAGAAAAAACATAAGTAAAGGTGAAATCTCTCATTCAGTGTGTATACTTCGCATCCTAGTTTGTTCTACCCCTTGTGTTAGTAGACACCTTTACGTCAGGCACGTATCCAGAGGGGGGGCTTAGGGGGCTCGAGCCCCCCCCGAAAGTTTTAGGTTTACACTAGATAAAATGAGGTTTTTGGTTTCTTGTGGTGTGAAATAAAATATTGTGACAATAATTTAAGGAGAGAAATAAGACGGAGAATGTTCCGTAACACTGTTATTGATAATAGCACGTATCCAAGATGGGGCACGGGGGGCTCGACCCTCTCCCCAGGAAATTTTTCAGTTTACGTTAGATAGAATTAGGTTTTTGGCTTCTTGAATAATGTGAAAATAATGTAAGGAGACAAATAATTATCGAGGCAAGACGGAGCATGTTTTATACCCCTGTTATGGTTAATGGCACGTATCCAAGGTGGGGATGAGGTGGCTCGAGCCCCCGCCCCCTCAGGAAATTTTTCAATTTACACTAGATAAAATTAGATTTTTGAAATCTTGAATAATGTGAAGATAATAAATTTATAAATCTGAGAGAAATAATTATTGAGACAAGACGGAGAGTTTTCTATAACCTTATTATTGTCAATAGCACGTATTCAAGGTGGGAATCAGGAGACTCGAGCCCCCCTTCAGGAATGTTTTCTGTTTACACTAGATAAAATTAGGATTTTGGCTTCTTGAATAATGTGATGATAATTTGGGAGAAATAATTATCGAGACAAGTCGGAGAATGTCCTATAACCCTGTTATTGTTAATAGCACGTATCCAAGGTGGGGTTGAGGTGGCTCGAGCCACCCCCCCAGGAAAATTTTTATTTTACACTAGATAAAATTAGGTTTTTGGCTTTTTGAATAATGTGACGATGATTTGAGGAGATAGACAATTATCGAGGCAAGACGAAAATGTTCTATAACCCTATTGTTGATAATATTGAACGTAAACTTTTCTTGCACTTTCGGTGTTGTCGCAGCGCACTTGAGCACTATGTAGTGACTTGTCAGCTTTTGGAAGCTGCCCAATAAAGGTAGCGCCACACGTAGGCCGATTCGTTGTAATTTCTAATCTCTGGAAGGGGGGAGAGGGTACGTTCTTGAATGAGAGAAGGAGTCAACTACTGGCAATATTAACGAATCGTTTTATCTGCGGAATGTTCTAGAATATAATGATATAAATACGCAGATTTAAGTTTTCGGTTGATCTGTACAAAGAATCTATTAATGAGATTTCAAAGGTAAGTGTGACAATTTATACAGTCGATTGGTGATCAGATCAGTCAGCGTCGTCTGGTTGCTTTATAAGATATAGTGATTCGAGAATGAAGACATTGACGACAGCAGAACTTCCGGGGCCTCAGTGTAGTGCTAGTTCGGTTCGAGGGCCGAAGATATCAAGCCCCCCCCCCCCTCTCTCTCTCTCTCTCTAAAGTGAATATTTCAGCAGTACCGGGTATTGGAGTGGTTTATTAAAACAGAAATAAGCTGCATAGATCAACTGAAAATCCAAGTTTTGAGTGATGATTTAGTTTTGCCAGAACTAAATTTCGTATATGCAGTCAGAGAATTTCATGGTATAAAAAAGTACTTTTGTTTAAGCCTACTGGGTTCGAAACACATTCAAACACTTAATTACCATAAAGAGGCAGCCGAAAATTTTATGAATGTCGAGAAGAGAAAGCAAGAAGATGTTGCATATGTAGACATTTTAGGCGGAAATTGCAGGCTCTACCAGGACCCAAATCAGGGCTCTACCAACTGAGCCACCTAGCCATCCTTGACTTCAACCGATTTTTCGTTAAAATGTCTACATAGTACATGTCCTGTGTATATCAACTCGTAAGGTGTTGCCTGTATAGTGAACAAGCACAGAAAATATAGGAGAGAGAAGAAAACTGAGGAGCATTCTCACCGGTTGAGGAAATTTTTTTCTGTGGTCAACAAGAGCTACTACTTCGAGGTGACAATGACAGTGGCCTAATAAGGGAGATTTCACACCGTGTCGCCTGAAGATTAGGTTTGTGTGACCTTTTGTGTCGGTACGGTGTGAAACGTTGCTGTTGATTGGCCCATTTCAATCGACATGTATCGCGTGTCCCTTCGGTCTGAAATCTTCCTAAGTCTTGAAAATCCAAGTCACAAGGATGGAAAATTAAGGCCTTGTTAAGGTTAGGTGTGAAGGCAGGCAGACGACAGCACCCTAAAGGATCATATCCAAACCTGCAGGAAGAACGCATCTTACTTCAATCTCCAATACGGATAAAAACGTCTGGTGAGTTGATTTTAAGAAATGTGTCCGAGATAAAGAGGGGCGTGCCCAGGATTTTCGGAAGGGAGAGGGGTTACGCATACTATTTTTGGTGGTCAGTCCTGATTTTGCTATTTTTTTTCCTGTCTTTGTTCAAGAGGAACAAAATTAACAAAACTTACGCTATGTACTGGGTCAAATGGGGAAATGACCTCACCAACCCTCCCTTGGGCACGTCACTGGAGATAAATGAGTAAGCATTTGATCACACTGGGAGACGAAACATTAGATGTGTTGGTAACGGAAGGGTTTTCACTGTGCATTAATTGTTTCGTGATCCACCTGTATTCAAGAAGACTTCCTTTGTTTCGTGCCGATATATGACAAGACAGCGGAAGCTGTGATAGGCATTTTTGAACACTTGTGAGTGCTAAGGCCTGAATCTGAACGATTTGGTGGGTTTCGGCTTTTATAAGAGCTGCAAACATGGAAGGACAAGACACGTTAGTAGTGTTCAGGCTCGAATCAGAGAGAAATATTCGAGAGCTGTCTGCGTCCAGTTCGCAGCCCACAATTTGAATCTCGCGTTGTCGAGTGGATTGTCCATCCCGTGCATGTGTAACAGCTTCGTAAAAACACTAAAAGACACCATACATGTTTTTATGCCTGGTGAGAAGAAATGGACAAACACACATACTGAGATGGTTCCGGCACACAATGTTAATGCATGGAAACAGAGGAGTCGAGTGGAAAAAAATGTTCCGATATCACGTTCTGATTAAAATGACAGCCTTACAGTGGCGACGAATTAATAAGGGATAGTTGCTCCCCATTTTTTATTTTCGTGCCTCAACATTATGGCTTCTTCTTAATGTTAAGCCTTGTCTACCAAGAGAAAGTAAACTTTCCTTGCAACGCCCTCCGCACCCCCCCCCCCCGTATTGGAACCTAATTGCCACCACTGGTCTTGAACATACAATTGTGAGGTTCTTACTATACCCCTTAAAAAAATGGTGTTGAGCCCCCCCCGAAAGGAATTCCTGGATACGTGCCTGCTTTACGTGATAACTAGAGCCCGGAAGTTTGGCAAAATGCCTCTTTTTATCTACTGCATATATTGATAAAATTTTTCTGGATATACGTTTCTTATGTTGTTTGGAATGTTTTAGAAGCCTTTTCATTTTGCCTATTTTGCCTATTTGGGACCCCACTGCCTATTTTTAATTATAATGCCTTTTTTTTGCCTTTTTCAATGAAATTTGACATTTTTTTTAAAAAAAATGTGTATATAAATTATTTTTCTCCCAAAAAACGTTGTTGGCATTTATTTTTCTTCCGTTTATTATGTGAATAATTTTCGCCTTATTTAAGTAATATTGAACTTACGCATGTTTCAACATTGCTGAAGGAGAAAAGTGTGAGAAAAAAGTATTTCATGCTGAGTCAGGATATTGCCTTTCGGTTAACATTTCTTGTGCATGATTGACTGCTGAAGTGGACAGGTTGATTTCGAACACAAAGAAAATATTTCTGAAATCTCCCTCTCGAACCCGAAAATTTAAGGAAGTTGCATCTGAGCTTAGTTTACCTCCGCAACCAGTCTTGACCAGATGTGGAACCTGGATATCTGCAGCTATATATTATGCTAACAATCTTCAAAAAATCAGTGAGGTGATCGATGCTCTTCCAGAAAATGAAGCGGCTTCAATTCGTGAAGTGAAAAAACTCCTGTGCTATTCAAGTTTACTTTTGCACATTATGGTGCATTGCCAGAGACAATTACAATTATAGCATCCATGAAAATCTTCGAGGAATCTATGCAGCAGATGATGGAAGTGCCAGGAGAAAAGGGGTGAGCTTTTGCGGAAAAGTGCTAACGGGTAGTGAGTGCAAATGAGGACTTGAAACAATTGAAAACAATTTGTGATATTCTAAAAGGTGAAAATGCTGTTACCAAAATGAGTCCAGCTACATTAGGTTGTTATATGTATGCTCCAATAACTTCTGTCGAAGTAGAAAGATCATTTTCTATTATGAAAAACATTCTCTCTGACAGACGACTATCAATGAATGTTGAGAACTTAAAAAGCACCTTGTAGTTATGTGCAATCAAGACGGAGAAAATTGAAATGCTCTTCCCAATTTAGATTTTAACATTTTGCCAGAAATTATAGATAAAAGTAAGAGACTTCTAAATGTGCCTTTTTTCGGTTTATTTTGCCTTTTTTTTTTCATTTTTAGTGCCTATTTACCACATTATAAATGCCTTTTTGCCTGCCTATTTTAACGAAAATAAATGCCTGAACTTCCGGGCTCTAGTGATAACAGAACATAGGATCCTTGTTTGGGACCCTGCAACACGGCAGGTTACTATGTAACATATAAACAGGTTATAATAAATGTAGTTGCTTGAGAGAATAGAATCCCAATTTTAGGCGCAATTTAGCTCTTTTCTGCCAATCCAATGTGACAACACTGGCCTGTTCCGCCAGACCTGAAACAGACATGGCCCGCGCAATAACCCCATAACCCTCTTTGTACTAAACCTAAAAAAAAAAGTCTTCCCTCGTATTGTACTTTATTTGGCCGCCCTCTTCTCTTGTTATCCCTTCAGGGTAAACGAAACTGCCTACCTCTTCGCTTGTGTCGGCTGCATAAAAAAATGTCTGCTTGTAATATTTATTCAACGACAGTGTTAACGCATTAAATAACGTTTCAACAACTTTGAATTTTTAAAAATATTTTGCTGTCAATTGCCACTGCTACTTGCAAAGGAAAATATACTTGAAAACATTTTAGAAATGATTGTTATAAGAAGGAAACATGAAAGACCAAAGGTGGGTCCTACCTTACTGATGATTACATCTTCACTCAATTAAGAACTCGATTGTTCTTGTTGTTCTTGCATTTCAGTCCAGCACGTCTTGCATAAATCTGATCGCTGCACACGATACCAATCAAAAACAAAGCTCTACCGCCACGAACCTCGCGCTCCGAGCCAAGCGCCAAGCTCCCTTCTAGCGTCCTGAGCAGGAGGCAAGTTTTCCCAGAGGGTGAACGAGCGGAGGAATCCCCGTTCACGATAAAAATAAATTATTCTATTCCCAGTGAAAGTAAAACTACTTTGTAAATATAAGGCGTAACTATCATTTTAATTTACGTAATTTGGTATGAAGACTTACTTTACAAATACAAGTTCTTTGGACTTTCTGTTTACGCTACGGTGTTGGGTGAATCGACAAGACCATCAGCACTCTGACCAGAAAACGAAGTCAGAACTACAGTACTCCGTAATTTTCAATTTCACTTACACTTGTCGATGAAAGGAAGGAAAACCTAAGTTTCGTACAAAATATGGAGAATGTACAACGAAATAGAAGTCTCTCTGCACGAACACAGGCTAATGTTTATAAAAAATGCGGGTACACCACAAATTTCCAACCCTGGCGGAAATGCAGTGTTGCTGATATTCTGTTCGACCTAGTGGGTAACACCTCGAGGCCGGCCTCAGGAGCACGTTATAAGCATACGTACAGTACTCGTAAGATTAGGCTTCCCGCATATACGACCGTAGGACGGAATGTGAAGAGAAGAGGCCCCAGCAAATGTGCCTCACTCCGTGGAAAGTTCGTATACTGGACAGGGTTAGAATTTTTTTGTAATTATCATAAATGAAAATTCCAAACTTTTGCATTGCATTACATATGTTTTGACGAAATAAGTAAAGACACCTTTAAAAGAGTAATGGCGTGGGTAGGCCCGGCCTCCTGGCCTCATAGGACGCTTCGCCACTGTTAACACCCCCTACAAAATGTGAAGGAGTTATCCTGGGTATAATTGGTCATGAAAGAAATAGGTTAGGCACAGGGAGATCCCCAGCCATGTGTGTCAAGCGCAGGTCCGGCATATTGTTGACCGCCATATTGAATTCAACGCAAAAATTTCAAAAGAAAGGGGGTTATGTGATATATCAAATCAGGCTAGAATTTCACGAGAAATGAAGTGACGAAGGATTTTCCAACATATATTTAACCAGCAAAAATTTATTACTGCATGCTTGTAACCATTTTCTCCTTTTCGAGGTGTTAAAAACAAAGCATCGGAATGCTCCTAACGTGTTAGGAACTCATCGAGATCACGCTGACATCTTGGGAGAGAAAGAAGTATACGCACCATTGCATATGATTTTAATCAGCTACATTCACTAAATAGTTGAATAGTGAAGAATATTGGGAAAAGTATCTCAAACAATTACGTGACACTTCCTTTGGAATGAAAAATTCTTCAGTGACGAGGCAAATTTTTATGTTCACGGTGAAGTTAATAAAAATAATATGCAATATCTGTGATTTGCTCAGTCGAATGGTTGTTACTGGTAAGCTAATTATGTGATATAATGTATGGCGAACGGGAATGGTTGGTCCATATTCAACAACGGAACCTTAAATGGTGAGGGCTTCTTGGATTTGTTAAGTGAACAGGTTTTTTCACCCTTGCTTACGGGATATGGCACTTTTCGAGAGTTTTGAAACAGGACAGAGTGTGACCACACTATGTAGACATTTTCGCAATTTCTTCATGGTAATTTTCTAGGTAGATTGATGGGCACACGGGGATCTATTAAAAGGCCTGCACATTCCCCAGATCTAACATCTTAGGAGGACTTTTACCTTCAGAAACTTTTGAAGAGAATGGTGCATGCACTAAAAGTCCCTGATATTGACCATCTGAGAGAAGGCATAGTTGCTGCTTGCGATGTTGTTACACATGCTACATTACCAAATGTTCTATGCGAGTGTGAGAGACGTCAACGAGTGTGCTCACAGGAACATTGACAACATTATAATGCGCATATATCGTAAGTGAAAGATATGTGTATAACTTTTTGCTGGCGTAAGATACGTTGGAAAATCCTTCGTCACTTCATTTCTCGTGAAATTCTAGCCTCATTTGATATATCACATCACCCCCTTTCCTTTGAAATGTTTGCGTTGAATTCAATATGGCGGTCAACAATATGCCGGACCTGCGCTTGACACACACTGCTAGAAATCTCCCTGTGCCTAACCTATTTCTTTCATGACCAATTATACCCAGGATAACTCTCTCACATTTTGTAGGGAGTGTTAAGGGACATTTGACTCTTCATAGTTCATGTAATGGGGCTTTTATCAGCCACATAGTTACACATATCATTTTGTATCTTCTGATCCCATTGCGGTCCCAGAATAATTTTTTGGTATGTTTTAGAGTATGGTATGAGGGACCAAATATATTTTTTTCACGATTTTTGGTGATGACATGTTTTGAGATATTCAAGGTCAAAAGTCAAGGTCACGTGACAAAATTATATTTTTATCCAAAGGTAGGCTTGTTATATATCACTGGAAAGCTTATTCAATTCCCTGTACAATAAGCTCTATTTGAGCTTTCTAGGTGAAATAGGGACGGAGTTACAGCACATTTAGTATAGCTATGCGGGCTCAAAAAAGGCAATTTCTGCAAACTTTGACCTTGAATAATTTAAAAATTACAAGACGCACGAGACTAAAAATTTTCATAGTTACTAAGTTCCATGCATAGTTTCAACTCCCCAAATTTCATGAAAATCGGAGATGGTCAGGTCAAAGGCTGTGTTGATTTCGCATGGAATGACTCATGCGCAGCATGTACCGCATGCGTTCAGGAGACGCCTCTGCAAACAACGATTAAGTAATGAGTCGTTCTGGATTTTGCAGAAAGGCTAGTATACATCAGTAAACTAAATGTCAGGAAAAAATGCGATACAACAGAATAAAAGAATCTAGTTTTGAAATTAATGATCGCGACGATAACAAAAGAATTTAGTCAGAAGTAAATAACTAATAAACAACGACCCACTTTTCGCTCTCTATTTATAATAAATAAAATTACATAAAACTAACAACTTATTAGCGTTCTGGTTATCCAGACACTTAAAAATCATCATTATATTGTATATTCTCTTTATTTTATTTTTGTAATATATTATGTATATTATAATAATAAATGTAAGTAAAAGAGATAAAAAGGTGAGGGAACCATATAAATTCAGTCCTGGTTTATTTAAAGGTACCAGGACATTGCATATTCTCGAAAGTATGCGGGTGGAGGCGGGCTTACTTCCGAGGTTTCCCCCCTCTTTTTTTATTATCCTTTAAATATAAAGCTCCTTTATGGTCTGTAAAGAGAAATTAAATCACTTCTAGTAGCTGCTGCTTCCGGCTTACATTGTCTATAATCAACTTGAGCATTTTCTTTTCCCTCTGATTAATTCCATTTTTTTTAAACCATCATGCACAATCCAGTACAAATTCAATGAAGACGAGAGTATTTCGAAGAAGATAAAAATAACTGAAAGCCCACTTATATGGACACTTAGGAACTGTGAAATAACCCAGACTCAAGTACAACGATGTTGGTGTTCCCACATAGTCACCCGGCTTTTTACACACACAAAAAAGTTTTCACCCTTTCTATCTCTCTCTCTCTTTCTCGTTCATCTTGTTACCATGAAACCCTTCCCTGTTGACGTCTCCTCTCACCTACTGCCCGCCACTAAGCCAAGAAATAAAACACCCTCTGTTCCTGCGATTCTAGAACGATATGGGATGCAGAAGACTGACGCCACACAAGTAGCACGGAGTATAAAGAGGAATTCTTCACTTAGAGAATCAAGCTTTTTTTTTTCATTCTGAAAAGTTTTCCACATAGACCATGGACTAGGGGAGGGGCAGAGTAAAACTTCCCCCTAGGAAATTTTATAAATTTCCTTATGCAATGTAATGCACATTTTTCAAATGTTTACCACAATCGAGGTACACGTTAAGATACGAGGGGTGATCAAAATGTTGTGGCATGTGGTTTGAGGTATCAGTTTAAAAAATACATCCGAACGATGAGAGTTTCGGAACAAATCTTTTTTGTTTTATCTCTAAGAGAATACAACGGCTGCATATATTACTTCCGAACTCGGAAAAAGGAAATTTCTGCTCACCCTGCCAACTTAACAATCTTTCCAGGTGGCAAAGAAGTCATTATGTTCCGGACGCAGAAAAGGTTAAAATTGGTTAAATAAATTTCTAACGAGATTATGTGGGTTTAATTTGGCCCAAAGTCAATATCGTGGTAATATTGATATGCACTTCTATTATATTTCTTAAATAGTAAGGGTGCAGATTCATAAATTCCATAGAGGGTAAATGAGAATTTATTGGCCCATATTATAGCATTTTTATTGAAGTAAATAGCACAGTCCCCCCTCTCCAGCAATCAATTTTATTGTTTCTTAGTTAATAAGCTTTATAGTGAGGTAACTCGCGCAATTCTCTGGGGGTGGGGGACGGGGTTGACTCAGGTTCTAACAATAGCATGATGCTGCTAAAGAATAATTGAGTATTTGCACGAAATTTTCGTATTGCCTATTGGACAGAGAGATATATACCAGAACATTACATATTCATTTCAGCGCCTTTTCTAAATGTTGGCCTCCATCATCCCTGTTGTTGTTGATCTCGGGCTGCGGCGGCTCAAGGGGTAGAGCCGCCGTGCCATGGCACACCCTCGATGGTCCTTCCGGGAAATTTGTCTTGTAGAACCACGTGTGCAACTGTGCCATGAACACTCTTTGGTTTCTGGTGCAGACGACGAGATAGATGTTATCGGTGGGTGTGCAAACGTGCTAAGATGAACGGATACTCGAATCAGAAGAAACGCATACCTCACCAAGTAATGTTAAATGAATACATTGATAGATTACAGACAAGGAGATTCGAATCTTGCAATCGGTCAAGCTGACGTGACGACCGCCCCAACTTCCTCACTGCATCGCCAGCTGTTTCGTTCGTACACTCGCGAGGCAACAGTCCGTGCCGCCTAAGAGGTGGCCTAACCCATGGACCTAACCAAGTTGACACACGTGCAGAGGGTTGAAGTCTCAGCGAGGAACATTTTCACCATGAGCCGAGAACAAAGTGACAGGGGGCGATGTTAGCCCATAAGAAACCGTGCCCGTCTTCGACTGGCACGGCGGGGGAACTTTCACAGTGTTGACACAGTTGCCACCTTCAGAGAAAAGTCGCTAGATACGACTGATTTGTAAGACCCGTTGGGGAAGTAATTTCTGCCTACTTTTGTAGAAACGAACCTAGTATTTTTTCATAATAGATAGATGCACCAAGAGGGTCATCCAGACTTTTTTAAAAATGTAAGTAAAAAATCCTATGATGATGCGAGTTTCCTTTGGCATATCGACAATTTCTTTTCATAACAAAGATATTTTCGACATCCAGTTAGAATACGTGTACATGGAGGAGAAGGTGATAGGATTTGTTTTTCCTTTCCTCTTGTAATTGTTATATTTTTAGGGAAGTGTCCTGTAGTGTATAAAGATAGGTTAGTGAGTAAAGATGAATCAGATTAGTACGTTATTACTTAAACATACGTTGTTTTCCACGTTACCAAACGAGGATGAACATCTTGGCCAGTGGCGCATCCTCAAGGTGGGGGCGGGGGGAGCATTGCGGAGGTTTTGTTTTTCGATTTCTTGATCACGTTGGCACTGCCGCCACTGATCTCGGGTGACAAATATGCGAAGTTCAATAAAGAAAGAAAGAAATGTGTTGACTGCACACATGTATCGTAATACATTACGTAAACAGAACCAAATGAAGTCGCCACCATGTTTGTCTGCGGATGTATGAATTCCATTCCAACGATTCAAGGTGAATAGATACGAGAGCAAAGGGAAACAGCAGCGCATGTCATACGTATACGGATGACTTGTTGACTGATAGTTTTATTATCTTCAATGTCTTTCACTACTTGTTCTTCTACTCTTCAGTATTGATAGGCGACTGTTCGGTCTGTCAGCTCCCTGAATGGATGACTGTAACAGCATGTTACATAGTACAGTTGATTTTTCCTCCTGCACACTTAGTGTTGTATGAATGTGTAACCTTACCTCAAAAGGGGAATATAAATTAAGCTGTTGAAAATAAGATGTTAAAGATACTTGGATCTAAGAGATGAAACAGATGAGTGAAGAAGGTATATAATACTGAACTGCATAACTTATATTCATCCACTGGTGTTATTAGAATAATGAAATCAAGATGATTTCTTAGGGCAGGCCATGTAGTATGCATGCATGAGAGGGGGTTGACAAGGAATGAAAAGTTTTTCTTGGGTAACCTGATGGTAAGAGACCTTAAAGATAGTCAAGAATGTGTTAATCGTGTCCAGGATTGAGAGAGACGGAAGACTTTGTTGCTGCGGTAAAACACCTTCGGGTTTATAAATGCCAGAGTGAGAAGCACACCTAATGCACAATGTGTACCTGATATTTAAATCCTTTTGGCAGAATAAGTTCATTTCGCTCGTCAAAATGTCCTTAGGTGCAGCAACATCATTAAAATTAACACGTGCTCGCTCATCAACATTGCGAACGGTGTCCGAAATAGAAAGTTTAATGTGAATGATAAAGTTTGTGAACAACAACTCTGCAAGCAGTACTAAAATGTCTTAACTATAAATAGTTTACAATGCCTGCCTGTGATAACAGTCAAAGCTGTAAATGGAAACAAGTCTATTCAAGCAGATGATTGGTCACTGAACAGACAATGTACAAGTAAGAAAAAACGAAAACTAATGGTTAACTTGAGTAACTCACTCGTCAGTCTTAGCAGTCTGTAATGTTTACAGGTCAAGTGTACTACAGTGTAGAGATATCGTTATAATATACATGTATAGGGATCTTATGGTGTTGTCATTTATCCAAGGACATGTTGTTCAATTTTACACATGGAGTAGATGGTAGAATGTAACGTGATGGGATTTCATCTATTACGAGGCTGCAAATTGGCATGTGTCAAAATCAAAACTATGTTTGTTGTACGTGTCCTTTGTAGGGTCGGGAGACCGGAAATTCCTGAAAGTCAGTCACCGTGGCTGCTGAATTCGCCGCTTGTCGCGTGTTTGTCTTACCTTTCGGGCACGAACACGAACATGCGGGTCCAGCGTGGGATGTTGAGTCATGTATTTGGAGTCCCGCGGATGGCAGTAGGTGTTTCTCAGGACCAAAAGCTGTTCGCCGAACGAGGCACAATGGGAAGGGGGAGAAGTGAAACAAAGGACGCTGATGAATTGAGAGATGACCGTGACATGAGTCACAAATGAAGGTGCACAACGAGCTGTCACCTACAAAACCGAAAGGAGGGGGGGGGGGGAAATGTATATATTGACGTCATGGCATATGGGCGACTCCGAGCTTGTGCGGCCCACGGAGGGAGCTGAAATTTAATCTGCATATCAAATTGTCCAAAGGGCGGGTCGTGCCTTTTTTAAAAAGGTTTGTCTGGGCAATAACATTCTCCCAGTTTCTCACGATTCTTTGATGTGAAAAGGATTGTATGAATCTCGTGATCTGGAAGGTTGTGCTAATGTGGGATTCTGGCGACACAAATCGTATGCAATTTGTTGTTGATGTGATGTGTTACGTCAAATGTCTTGTGTGTGCTGAATGTCCATATACTGTACCGACGGGCCTCCCCGACAACTGAGTGATTTTGTAATGAAGGGGTCTCGGGTTCGATACCCGGTCGAGGCACATAGTGATCCGGAACTAGAACCTTGTAGGTGTAGTCCCGATAATCCTTTCTGTTCTGAAAGTGGACTTGAAATTAAGCTCGCTTCCAAATGGACTTAAATCCAATCTTTACCGTTCTGCAAATGTACCTTTATTTTTCAAATTATCAAGGTAAGGAAAGGCGACATAGTTTATCCTACATTTGAAACTTACTCTAAATTCGAAAAGAATTATCATCGTTTGTATACAGGGTTTCTATAAATTTGTTATACAAAAGTAACCGTTAATTGTGAAGAAAGTGTATGTGTTACAGAAATTGTTTATACATCAATGAATACAGCATATCTTCAAGTTTATTGTCGCATGTTGTTAGTTTCAGACGCCGTCACTGGAGGCGTGAGCGTTTATCTTACACAAGTACAGACTTGGATTGGTCGTGGTGGAACGTTTCCATGGCCACCTCGTTCGCCTGATTGACCCCATGGATTTTTCTATGTGGGGTTACATTAAAGAACGTGTGTTTGTTCTCCCTCTTGCCAGCAACGTCGACGAGGTGGCCACGGAATCGTTCTGGTACACATACAATTTCTTCACAATTAACGGTTAGTTTTTTGTATAACTAATTTATAGAAACCCTGTATAATTGCTATTGAATTAAACGTATTCTCCGATTTCTTACTATGATTTAAACCTACTTTCCTTACAATCTTGGCGCAAGCTTAGGCTTGTTTCAAAGGAGACGTGGGTACACGTTGACATGTCGTGTTTTACAAGGGTGAAAATACTTTATTTTTCTTCGTTTTTCTCCCACTTTCAGTTAATCGCGATAATGAGGATGAATGATTGATACATAAAATTGATAATTGGACACTCGCAAGAGAACACCCATCCCCAGACCAGGACCCGAACTTCGGAGCCTTCCGATATTGTAGGTCGACAACTCGACACAATCGGTCACAGAGGCAGTGAAAATATGTTCGCAACCTCAGTGTTGATCTTTTCATATCAAAAGATTATAACTGTAACAATGGAATCGTCGAGCAGCGTCAGGAAGTAGAACTGAATCGTGTATTTTCTGACAACACTTAAATTTTTACCTGTTTTGCCGCCGTCTAAGCACTTGTGAAAGGTATTGCGTGAAGAAAATCCCTGTAGCGTGTTGTAATCGGTGGAAGCAAAAACAATCCTGCTGATGCCAGACAGAAGATGCTCTTTGAACATCGTCATAAGTTAATGTGCTGACAAGACTACAACAAAACTGGGATCTTGGATCATCCAACTGAAGTTCGCCTTGATTTTTTTTTTACTGGTTATAAATGATGGCCTTTTATTACTTCATAGAGGTCAAAGGTTGAGTGTCGGTCAGTAGATAATTGTTTTCATGTGAACTATAACTCTGTTTAACGAAAAAAATAATTTCTCCTTCGATTTACAAGTGGAGCAACCTGCTATGCCGAAACGAGCTTGTAAAGCGGTTATTTTTCTTTAGCATTCTAGTGAATCTCCTCTTCGTCATGCATAGACTGTCAAGGCTAGTTCAATATAGTGTTAGTAACTGAATAGTATGTGCCCTGCTCGCATAGAGATCTGTTCATACATCCCAATGACGATACATCTATTTTTTCTTGAAATTTGATTCACAGTTACAAGTATGCTAACCATGATAAACAAAATACTTATACATGTCGATATGCTCATTTTACATCTTGCTTTTTTTAATACCGTATTTGCCAGCATATAAGATGCACCCCCTTTTTATACACATTTTTGAGGAGAAATCTATATCATTGAATAGTATAATCGAAGGGCTCTGGTGTAAAACATGGTAAGTGACATTTTGGTCATTTTTAAGTTACAAAGTAAAATGTGCCATCCTTCAATTTTCGAGTGAAATTGCCATGTCATACAATTTGAATTGGACTCAGTGAAGCCTTCTGAAATTGGTAAACACAACACGAAACAATTTATCTACAATGTAGCTTCTAATAACCTTTTTCTTAATGAACTCAGGAATAAGTTAAATGTCACCATGTTTTACACCCGAGCCCTTCAATTAATTTACAGTATTTGAAATATATTAATATGTAGGTCTACTTTCAACAAACAACTTACATAATCTAACTAGGAAAGAATACATTTTAATCTTCTTCGTCAAAACCCAGACATTCATCTGCAGAGCTAAATGAAGTCACTTGAAACCTCTTCTAAATCAGAATCAGAGTCCTCATACAACAAATTGTGCTCTGTACCATCCAGTGCATTACTAATGCCACATGTTTTGAATGATTTAACCACAGCATATCATGATAAAATTTCCAGTATTCAAGGTAATAAAAAACTGAGTTTCGGCGTACAAGACGCACCCTGTTCTTCGGATCTATTTTTAAAGGAGAAAAGTTCATCTTATTACGTCAGCAAATATGGTACATTTTAAAAGCGTAACATTGCATTTAAAAACGCACTAAGCATATTAACTAAGTTATGGATGGAAGACCCCTCATATCTTGTGAAAGCTTCACATAAGAGTTATGCATGTAATACTTCTACTTCCATGATACGTCGTTGCCTTGTAATCAAGGGGTCCCGGGTTCGATTCCCGGTGGAGGCACATAGTGGTTCGGATCCCACTTTTAAACTGTGGGTCCAGTTCCGATTAGCCTTACTGTGCATAAAGTGGACTTAAAACACGAAACCAATCAATACTTCCATGATATTGTATGATAGCTCATGAAATCGAACGAGAAAATGAAAGTTGTGAACTTCATCCTGAGTTTAGCGCACGGTAAATTTATAGCAGCCTCCACGTTTCGCTTCGGCTGCAGTTCTTTTATCTATTGACCTTATCTTCTGTTATCGTAAGAGGCATTGAGCGTAAAGTCATTTCTGTGTAAATCAATTTGCCAGCGTTATCTCTTAACTGATAATTAGTTGGCTCTCGCACGATAGCCTCAAGAGCATGACGTGGCAGTTGTTTGACCAAGCTGTTTTTATCCTTGCAAATATGCATTCACGTCTCACGCTAAGGTAAATCATGTTGCGCATATGGTTAGAAACTGGGCTGAAGGCGATCATGAGCTGGATCGAACCTGTCAGTCAATCTTCCCCCCCCCCCCTTACTGGAAATTAGAACCCATTAGAAAAATAAAGTGGAAGTTTTGTAGTCGATAACAGATACGAGGTTAACTTTATCAGTATTCTAACGGAATAAGCAAAGTAAAAAGTTGAAAAAAATAGTGCAAATGCAGGAATCGTGCCATGACTTCATATTCTACCTTTTAATCCAATCAAAGGAAAAAATAGTTTCATAAGTTTTCAAAATTCAAAAAATTATATTTTTATGTCTAAAATTTCCACTTGACTTTAAAAGATGTCTTAAACAAGGTCTGCAAAACTTAATAACAAAATAGGACTCAATGCATTTCAGTTTATTAACTGTATGTGATTTTAAAAAGAGTAAAACAATTTTGATTCGTAACATCTTGTCTGGTGAATGAGACTGTCCAAGGAAACTAAACTGGCAATAAAGTAACAGTTTATAGCAATAATTACTGAATGATTTTCATTTCTAATTTTCAATTTTATCAGTGGCCGGAGACCCCCCCTCAAATAAAAGGTGGCGACGCCCACGCACAAGGCTGGATGTCAGAGAGATATTTATTTATTTGAGGAAATTCCAGATACAGCACGGATGGCAATTTTACACTGAAATTGTCAACAATAAAAAGAGCAAGAATAACAAAAGAACGCTAAATTGAATAAGGGAGATTATACGCACAGAAACTGATGCGACGAGATCCCGTTACATTAATGAAAAGAAACACCATTTCCGCTGTTTCCCCATTGGTGGGAACTTTCACAAGATACAAAACAAACTTCTAAGACGTATGTAAATTACAAGGGCGCTTCAAGAAAGACAAACTGAAACAAAGAAAGAAAATTCACGAGAGAGAGAGGGGGGAGGGAAAGGTGCAGAACAAAATATATGTGCTCTTTTCGACACACAAAAGAACAATCATCGCTCTCATTGTTATCATTGTTTCCCGTTGTATCCTTCCCATGTGGTCTTGCGTATTTTACTCTTAAATGGAGTTTTGCACTCCTGACTTTCAAACCTACAGCTACAAGCAGAGCTCTTATCGGCTGACGTCTGCAGTGGATCTTTTCCTGCTTTCTACATCGTCCAGCCGAACTACGTCATTCCGGCCAATGTGACAACACATCCCGCTGAGTAACCACTTTTCTTGCGAGTCTTGGAATTCCAGCGGAGAGAAGTGGCGATAGGCGCCGGTTGTGCAATGGCGAGTGGGAGGCAAGCGTGGACTAACGGGGCAAAGTCCAAATTAATATCCTGCAATTGTAGGCGGACGATTAAGGAGTCTTGTGCATCCTACCTCGAGTAATTATCTCCATTCGAGATTAAGGTTGTTGTATTTGGTTATTTAACATTGGATTAGCCATGACGATAAGGCTGAATGATTTAATTATTTATCATTATGTGTCGATCACTAAACGTACTCTGCCACCGAGGCTGCTCCAGAATATTCCTCTTCGGAGCTTTTTGTTGTCTTGTGTTTCGTCATTGTGCATTCCGAGCGCCCTGTACAGCTCAGCGCTTGATAATAATATGGGTTTCTTGTTTTTGGTTCTTAATAAGCAGTTAATCCCTGTAATTGTCTTAATGTGTAAATTAGTCTAAACGACGTTTTTGTTGACCAAAAGTGTAGTCACCAAAAATTGTGGAGCAGATAATGATGTCCAAAGTCGAATTAAAAAAGCAAATGGAGCCCTTTTACAACTATACCAATATGGAAAAATAATATCTCCAGAAATACAAAAATCCGCATTTTCAATACGAATGTTAAGTCTGTCTTGCTTCATTCTTACGAGACATGGAGAGTGACCCAGCAGATTATAATAGGCTGCAAACTTTTGTTAATAGGTGTCTACGGCGGATACTAACGAATGAAGACCTATGGAAAGTCACCAACCAAGAAGCAATTGATATCCAGATAAAAAAAACGGAAGTGGGAAATAGATTGGACATACTCTTCGGAAACCTGCTGGATCCATACAGAAATCTGCATTAGACTGGAATCCTCAGGGAAAACGAAGATGTGGCCGACCTAGGATGACCTGGAAAAAATCAATTGAAGAAGATGCCTTCGAAATGGGGAAAATCGTGGAATGAAATTAAGATGATGGCTGTCAGCAGGACAAGATGGAGAAGTTTCACAGATGCCCTATGCTCCAAAAGGAGCAACAGGAATTAAGTCAAGTAAGTCAAACGACGTTGACGAACTCGATTAGCAATAACACTAACATACATAGGTATAATTTTCAAATAAATAAATTGTTATAACATTACAGCCTGCGTGTTCGAAACATGGCGGCGAAGACATCGTTTCCATTTGTTCGTTCGTCGATTTCCTCTGTCGCACGTGTCCCTTGCGATTGTTAATACTGCATGTCACTCGAAACACTCCGTGGTGACGTGGTTAGCACAGGACGCTACGACGCCAGGTATCTCGGGTTCAAATCCCGGCCTTTGAATGGATGTTATTTGTTATTTCATCATCATATCACAGTCATTCTCATCTTCGCGATTAGCCAAAAGTGGCAGCAAAGCGAAGTAAAACCAACCAAATCAATCAGCAACGGAGACATTTTAGAATGAAGTGTTGATTTTCAGTCCGCCTATTCTTTGTCTTGGTCAGTTTGTAAGTAAATGCTTCTTACAACATCGCAAGTATCATTAATCTTTTGGATTTTGCTCAGGTAAGGCTCCCCAAGTTGTTGTTTTCAAGTCGTCTCTCTTGACAAGGGACGCAATTTGCATCCGTGCCACTCGTTCCTGGAAGTTATGTCAGAGCTATCGTTTGCTGTGCTGGGTTGCATACATACAGGTTAGATTTTAAGCGCTTATAGTTCGGAAACTGTGCGCTTTCCAGGTAATGTTTTTGAGGGAAAGTTACTCGTTTCTATGATATCTACCAGCACTCAATTATTGTTGAAGTTGTTTTGCGACCCCCTGTATACCTGTAAGAGGATAATGTTTTTCCATAGAACATTCTTCTGGGCCATAAAATTTGAGGCGGGGGGGGGGGGCGTCACGGGTTGAAGACCATTGGTTTGGAGCAATTAGCGTGTATTAAGAAACTAACTAGCAACATGAAATTGAACCGACAGCTTTAAAATATTTAACGACAAAACTTCAAAGAAAAATGTATAAGTATTGCATGAGAAATTTCAACCATTCTCACACCTCCAGCCTTCTTTCACTTTATATGAATCATTATTTCTTGTCGTAAGAAACGTAACAATCGTGAAAGGAATACTTAAAGCGAGCGTCCCTTTCAAAGTGAACAACCCTGTTTATCAGAGGTAAACTGTTTTATGCTGAAGAGTTGACGCTGATGAGCGATTAGTGAAAGCGGATGACTTCCCACGTCAAACAACGAGTCCTGTTGAAAGTCTCTCAAGATTTTCACACACAATAATTTGCATGGGTGCACTTTTCTTCTTATGAACTTGGCTTTGATCCTGTGAAGATCGAGGTTCCGGAAGTGTTTCTTACACTGAGCTTTGAGCTTGAATGTGTGGTCCGAGATGCTAATATAATCGGATTCTCAGCAGACACATTAGTTATCCAACTACATAGTATTTCTATGTAGTTAACACATCGCGCTACGAGACCAGGTTCGAATCCTGGCCTGGGCATGGATGTTTGTGACTGTCCATTCACCAATTTCATCATATCACTCATCCACATCTTCGCAAATTAGCCAAAAGTTGCACAAGAAGCGAAGTAAAATAAAGCAAATCAATCTACCACAGAGATATTGTAGGGTTTATCTTTTGTAGTTCTCTTTTCATACCTTGTATTAATTTGGCGAGAGATATTTAGTTGAATGTGCAACGATTTTTTTTACAATTTTCAGAATTAACATGTGCAAATGCTGTAATTGTACACTCCTGTTCAGATAAATTGGCAAACTTCAACTGTCCAACCTTACAAAATGTGCCACTTTATGTGAAAATGAGTGTACAACACCCAAATTAGCGAAACAATACCTAGTAGATAGGGACATTGAATTTTCGCGATGCGCGAAATCGCGAAATGTGAAAAAAAGATTCAATTTTGAACATTCTGCACGTAACTACACCCCCAATGATGAAATATGCATGAGTTTTATTCGCGAAGTAATGCGAAATGTGTGCTTTTCCACGAAATGAACGCTTTTTCGCGAAATAACCGTGAAATATCATCACATTAAGTAGAAAACACGCAAAAACCGGCAATCGAGGTTGCGCGCTCAAACTGTCGATTTGTAACGAAACGTTTGCCTCAAGTTTCCTACCACTAGCAGCTGAAGAACGTTTTATCTGCGATCACATCAGGAAGACGCTGCAAATTGGGATTTCCCATGCACATGATCTCAGTTCGAAAACTTCGTTCCCTGTCAAGCTGCATTCCTTTCTTCCCCCGAATGTCTACTCAACTTCCAGTTTCATTGAACTTGCTAGCTGTAGCAGCGATAAGATTAGTCTGTTCCCGCACATCAAGGGATACAATGGAGTCATTGGTGTTCAGTCATGAATGAATTTTATCATAATGTGATTTTTAACATGTTTGTGTATGTGCAGTAGTGATTATTTTATTTGTTGGACAGCAAGGATATCCTTTAAGTACATACAATGAATAAATCACTTGAGATATGCAATTTAGAAATGAAGTGATTTTGTGTTGATGTTTTCTTTTTGGTTGGACAGCTAAGTACTTGTGCATGTGTACAGTATATAAAAATGAAGTAGTTTATACATTTATAGCTCTTTTGTATGTTGTTTCCTCTCGTAATGAAAAAGTGTGTGCAATTTTTTTTTCACCGCTGATCTAATATTTTAGTTACCGCTCTCCTCAGTTTTTATTTACCATAAATTTGTGTCCCTACTAGTAGATAACCTTATATCTTATCATGCGCGATGAGTTGTTTTAAAATAACACTTGGATGGAGAATTATTTCGAAAGTATTTAAACTATTAATTTCCCGTACGTCATAAATATAAAAAGAACGTAAAAGTGAGATACTTGACCTTACACGATGTAGGGGTTAGTTTTAAATGCAGAGTCTTGAATTTTCATTCAGTGAAGCATGAATATTTCTTTGTGGTTCCCTCATCCTCATGTACCTATTGAGTTTTGTAGGCAAAAACGTCCGCCATACAGGAAACTAAAACAATAACAAAAAATGATGTGCAAAAATCACATTGTCCAGTATTATGTTTAATCTACATAAAGATAAGATAACGAAATAGTTGATACATTCGATTCTCCATGTCGTGTGTTGCCTTTTTCTTGCTGGCTCCCTTGGATATCCTGTAAATGACTAAATGCATGAAACGATGGAGAATGAAGCAATGGCAAGCTTGAGTTAAAAGCAATATCCTTTTCTTGAGAAATGTCGAGGCACTGTACTGATAAGTTTCAATAGGATTCACAGAGCTGACCAAGTTACGCGACGCAAACATTTCGATCCTAAGAGACCAGCATCAAATTGGCAAGGAAGATGGTGCTATGCGGCTGGCAAGAGAAAGGTGTCAAACCATGTACATCACAAGAAGAAATTCTAACGAAGTGGCCTGGTGTCACACGTTACTTTTTATGACACTCTTGATCCTTGCGAACCTATCACGTCTCGTGCACGATATAGTGTCTGCTTAGAAAAAAGCACATGTTACGAGATCAATGAAGGTTCCAAGCACGCTGCCTGATGCTCATCTGTTACTTTCACGCTTGACGCCATCCTTGAACTGCGGAGAAAGGAGACGAACTACCTTGAGCTTGTTGAGTGTGAAATCGTCAGCTTATCCCAACCTTGGGAAACACGCGTTCAAGATATGTTCACGTTTTTTATCGTTAGACACGTCATTAGTGAAAATGTATTTAACAGTGTATTTTATATTATAGGGTCTACTTCTTTTCTATACCTGTAAGTCAATTGTGAAGATGATGACAATGATCATTTGATCACAAACAATCCCTATCCAGGACTTCTGATCTCGTAACACGTTACTATTGTAAAGTCGACGAGAAGAGAACAATTTAAGTTCGGTACAAGTTGCGTATTGTTTAATTGAGAAAAGGTTCCTTGACCGCATTTAAATTCATCCGGAAAATAGTTTCTGGACCGTATTAAAATGGATCCGGAAAAAAGATTCCTGGTTCTTATTGAAATACTTTACAGATAAAAAGGTTCTGAGTGTTCCAGAATCCATTTACGCTTTCTGATTTTCTCTCCTGGATCGGAATTGAATTTATTAAAAATTCCCATTAACAACCCTGGTGTGGAGATCTAAAGTTTTCTACAGTGCAATTGTAGATAGCAAACTCTAGTTTTGGATTATTTTGATGAGGGCCAGAATATTGAATGTCAACTGGAGATGACACCGAGATTTCATATCGAAATTGTGAGAGACCTAGTGCCAGAGACACTCGTCTCGTTCGAGAATTTTGGCAAAAAAAAATTGAAAATTTCACGTGAACGAAATGCTTTTATTGTGCGTCTTATTCAAACATACCAATAGACTGGCTAAAAGATTATTTATAGATAAGTAATATATTTTGCTTATCGTAATTACAAAGTTAGTTTTATTAGTGGCGACTTCCAACTGGTGCATGGAACGTGATTGCATATATTCAGGATGACATTGGTTTTCAGCGCACGAAAAGCTTGAACAAGTCAAGAAAATGTGATGATGTGGAAGTCTGTGCGTTCACACATTGCATATATATTATACAGTTCGAGATTCGGGTGTATATAATGGAGACGAGAATGGCAACTCTCTTCTCTGTAAATCAACAATCCAAACATTACTAATCTTGAACTGTTTAGCCAAACTTATAAACTTTCCAATATGGCCGTCATTATCATAGTTTAATACGAAACTCTATACTGTTATTTCTATGTGTAAATAAACTCCAAAACTACTAAAGTTATAAAATTTGTTGCGACATTTATATACTTGATTTGTCTTTTTCTTTACCATGGTCCAGCTAACAAATAAAACTAGTCTGAAACTACTAAACTTGGAACACAACATCCGGGCCTACGTCTGCCCCTGGCTCCTCTGACGTCTCCATGCTAACATCAACCACTAAAGACCTAAAGATTTATCTGACTGCGCTTGCTCATACTGTTAACAACTGCGTACTACAAATAGTAAGAAAAGTACAATTTTATCATTGTTAATAATCTTGCATGCTTTCTTTATCAAGTCGAGGTATCGTCAACAGAACGTGACAGATTAACTCGGAACGATAATCTTGAGAACGAACGCTGCGCAGTGAAAGAATGACTTCCCGTCAACGTCAAAAGCGACGCAGATGTTTGAAATCAACGGAATAATTGAAACGTTCAAGGACGCACGGGAATAAATACCATCATAACCTTCCTCACCTTTTTTTCCCGTATCAGTGGCGGCGATTGGGTTTCAAAACTGGGGTGCTAAAGACAGTTTATTTTCCCTCGTAGGTAAGGTTTAGCATAGTGAGGGGCAAAAGTGGCAAAATGTGTGGGAAGGGGCTGTCGCCCTCGGCCCCCTCTAATCGTCGCCACTGCATGCCAAAATTATAGAATCAGTCATTAACGTTCCAACAAATACTTTGTCTCTGGACCGAGAAAGCGCGTGCATAATGAGTATGGGTATTCTTCTGGGTAGTTTTTTACCCAGCGCGCGTCCTGCTGGGTTAACAATGGCAAGAAAATTACTTGCAAACAGAACAAATATGTCAATCAAAATTTCATCAAAAGATGCCGGGAATGTGTGAATGCACTTGGCCACTACTTTCAACAACTCTTATAACACAGATTAGTACTTGTTATGCAATATAAACTGTAATTGTCTACATGCTATAGATATGTCCGTACAAATAAGCGGGACATCACGGGTCGAAAATGTCGGCATCCGCGCCATACTGTGCCGTCTGCAGGCATGCGCTATCTCGGCCCAGAGCCAAAATGAACGCAGTGTATAATGTTTGAGTTATGTTAGAATGTAAAGGAGTTTCTTGGAACAAAAAGATTCTTCACCATGATTCATCCTGGAACTGCATGCTTTACATAGGGTTCGAAATTGGGATCTCTGGCTTCGTATGGCGTTACGCTGTACACTCCTTCTCAGAGGGCGGCATTATAATTGTCAATGGAGGCTGTTTTACAAAATTTCCTTCTAAACTGAGATACATGGCCACGGCTAAGTAAATAATTTCATTTGCCCTATCCATTATGTTTCTAATATATGGTGTTATATACCTCATGTCTAGTCTTACGGCGGGCGGCCTACATGCTGGAAAGGGAAATGTGGAGTGCGCAGCAGACCAACCAGACAACAGCGGTGGCGCCAAGAGTTACGCCGTCGCGGGAGGAGATACTGCGCGCACTAAGTTCTACAAGCTGCTGTGTTTCTCATCGCGCTAGATTGGTCGCTTCCCACTTCCCTAGTCAGGACGTAGACCGCCCGCCGTAAGACTAGACAAGGGCCGTTAAGGTGCCCACTTTGAGGGCAACAAGGAAAACCACGATTCTACAGATCTACGAGTAGATAGTAGCTGCTCTCTGGTGCTTCATTCTGTACTACAATTGCTGCGCGTGCTCTGCTTCTTAGGAAAGCCCTGAAGGGAAGATAGAAACTTTGCATTCATCAAACGGCACGTCCTTTACACGTCATATGTAGTTCTGTTAAGCTTTGCAAGAATTGATTCATGTTATTGCAGCTGAGCTCCATTACTGCCATATTTGTAATGCACTCTGATAGTGACGTCATGCAAGAGGCGTTCTGTCTGTGTCGTGATTTCTGCTCGTGTAGAATATCCAATTAATAAGTATCTTTAATGTGTATATATACACAGTTTTCTGCTTATAAATCAGGAGGATGACCCCCCGCCTTTCTATACTGTGGTGAGGCATGGCCGTAGGCAGGAACATTTTCGGGGGGTTCACTCATAATTGTTCCCATGGACGTCGCAAGACATTTGAATAACAGAAGTAATAACAATAATAGTTATTAAATAAAAATAATTAAAATTTCATAATAATTAACTAATTTATTCCAAATGTATTATTATTATTATTATTATTATTGCTGTCCTTATACCCTTGAGGAGACTTTTCTACTCTATCCATCAGAAGTGTGAATATGCAGCACAAATGTTTTTATTATTATTATTTTTACGTTTCATGCAGTGTGTACTGAAATGCAGTTATATTTTGTTATTAAATTTTAGATACCTTCAAGAAAAGGATTTAAAAGGAAAGGAGAAATTTTAGTCATAAAGTTTGTTATTTGACCATTCACATAAAACTTAATTCTTGGAATTTTGAAAACTGTTATTCTTTGGATTAAATGGTAAAACATAAGGTGGTGCCTGTATTGTAACCTCAATTTTTCGATCTAACGTAGTTTTCCTTTGGTTATTCTGTTCGAATACTAACTACCTGGACTTTATTTCCATTATTAACAATAAAACCAACAAACGTTCTGCTATTTTGTAACTTGCAATAAACGCTGGCAATTCGTGAGGGGGAGGGGGGTTCTATGGAGCAGTTCGATCCTATACTTTCCGACGCTCATATTGTTCCTATACTTAGCAAACAGCATTAAATAGAACCACTATACAAGTATGTGTTTTATGGGACCGCATATAGGTTAAATGTATATACTATATCGACCGCTGGGTGAAGTGTAGTGAACGTAAAGCGCTACCAAGCTGGATATCCTAGGTTTTGAACTCTTAACAAAGGGGATTTGAACCCTTATCGAACAAGGAATTAAAAAGTTGGAACTGGAATTTTGGTAAAAAATAAAACATTCAAATGCTGACAAAGGCAAATTTATTGTATAAAAAATATACAATAAAAACGTAAAGTTTCCACCCTCTAACAGGGTGTTCTTCAGACAAAGATTCACAATGAATTGAAAGAGATCAATTTATTGTGAATCTTTGGCTGAACGTTACGTGGAAATGTTACGTTGTTAGTGTATAATATAATTTTTTTATACAATAAATTTGTCTTGGTCAGCATTTGAATGTTTTATTAACATGGAAACAAGGATTAACAGTGCTACCATTGGGAATTTTGGGACAGTCACAAGGAAATTTTCAGTCTGATCCAGGAACAGCACTGGAAATAGGACAGCAGAAGTGAAGATGAAGGGGTCGCAGGTGAGCTGTTAGAATTATACTCGTTTCGCTGAAATTTCAGAATTCAAAATGTTTGAAAACTCTAGCTCGATCATTTCAGCATCCTGTTGTATTCTTGTGAAACCACGAAGACATTTTTGAAAATGTGTTACAAAATGGTTTCTGAACTTCCATTAATCCAACATGCCAGAAGTTTCGGGGGGGGCTGGTTTGAACCCTAACCCCCCTCTAAATACGGCCATGTGGTGAGGGATTTGAGATGCATCCCTTCGGGGCATAAAAATAACAACTTCTCCAGATGCACACAGTGGAAAGTGTACCTACCACTAGAGGCTGACGAGGCTCTGTTGCTACGATAGTTTTTACTTTATTCTTTGACAAATAGCATCATTTAGTTTTGATTGTGCACACTGCATGAAAGATCCCACCTCTCTCTCTCTCTCTCTCTCTCTCTCTCTCTCTCTCTCTCTCTCTTTCTCTTGTTCTCCCTCTTTCTGTGTCTCAACACTGCTACAAAGACACGTGTGAAGGTGGTGCAAGATGTAAAGACTTCACTCATTCACAATTACATTAATACAGAGTGTCCACATGAAACTTCCCTCATTTCAAATTATAATATAATTGTGAGGAAACTATTTGGCATAGAGCCTTGTGGATTGCGGTATCATGTAAAGCAATTATTTTAAGGTGCTGAGTAATTAACAACGATGACTGCACCATAAGAGAGCGCAGTGCGTGGTGTGGTATGCGGAAATGAAATCGCCAATTTCAGTCCAAATACGTATATTTCAGACGTGCGTTTGAATATGAGTCACCAGACGCATAGACAATTAGGGCTTGGTATAACAAATTCCTACCCACTGGGAATGTTAACCGACAGTCAGGTAGACAGTTTCGGATCGAGTATCGGCTAGACCAGTGGTTCCCAAAGTGTGCGCCGCAGTGCCCTGGATCGCCGCGAAATGTTCCAATATTTTCACTGAAATTCATGATTGTTCTAAATATGTGCTTATTTATTAAGTTTTACATGTAAAATGTTTCTGAATTTACTTATTATTTATTTTTTAAATTAAGGCAAGCAACCTAACCACACTAACAGAGCGTTGCAAGTGTTAGATAGGCCTACATTGTGACTTGGGGGTCGCGGGAAAATCTTGAAACACTAAGGGTGCCGTGAAACGAAAATGTTGTGGCTAGACATTTTAAGGGTCACGAAAGGAGCTAGCGTAGAAATACACTAAAAAAATGGAGTTGCTTTACATGATGCTGCAAACCGCAAGGCTCTGTGTCGAATAGTTTTCTCACAGTTGTAATTTGAAATTATAGAGGTTTCATGTGGACACACTGTAGATGTGGGAATGGCGATGGTGTGATCAATCCCACATACGAACTGCCCCCCCCCCCCCCAAGCTTTCCACTAAGTTTCCATTGATAGGATGCTGCTTGAACACTGTTTGAAATAAGCAGAGCATCTTCCAGAGATAAATTGCAAATGTCAGAGCAATGAGGGACTAGTATTTGCATTCTTTTCTTCGCCAAGATAAGTATGACGAAAATGCAATCAATAATGGGTAGTTCTTTTGCTTATGCAGTTGGCAAATATATAACTTTATTATGCACTCAAATGTGCATATCACTAACAAATAGATCAGTGGTAATAGTAACTCACAAATGGTGAACACGTGACTGTCAAGTCAGCTGAAACGACATGGGTAATACTTGTAAGGGGGATGGAGAATTCTCCCTTCTGGCTCCTTGCATTCCCTTCTGGTAGCGCCCTGAATGTGCTTTACTTAAGTCGCATGTTTTAACATTAAATCTCCAATAGAATAAACAGAATCCCATGATGTCTGGCAATAAAATTGAAAATTTCTCCATATTTTACAAACCAGTATCAAAGTTGGATGGATGATTATCTAATATAATGCACTGCTGTGAGTTGTGTTAGGATCATTCACCTTCATCATAAAATAGTGAATAAAGTGTACACTATCTGGCCATTCGTCACCGGACACCCCATCAGGTGGCATCATGGTGTGGTCGTGCTTCTCCTGGTATGGTCTTGGTCCTCTTGTGTTAGTGCGTGGAAACATGAATGCAGATGCATACCAAACGATCCTGGACAATTCTGCGCTACCGACATTGTGGGCACAATTCGGTAGTGGTCCTTATCTGTTTCAGCACGACAATGCCCCATGTCATACGGCAGGTGTGATCAACACGTGGTTCGAGGATATGGGTGTGCAAAAACTTGATTGGCCCGCCCAAAGTCCTGATCTCAACCCGATTGAGCATCTTTGGGGCGAGTTGGAGCGCCGGTTGAGAGCCAGGCCACACCGCCCAAGAAACACTAAAGAGTTGTTTGCCGCTTTGCAAGAGGAATGGAGCAGGATTCCTATCGAAACCTATCGCAATTTGGTGGACAGTCTTCCTCAGAGGGTTGCGGCTGTACTTGCTGCGAAAGGTGGCCCCACACGATACTGACGGACGCCTGAAACCGGATTAAAGTACTCGTTCCAGGTGTCCGGTGACGAATGGCCAGATAGTGTACTAAATTAGGTAAATTCGTGACTAGATTTTTGTCAAAGTATGGAAATTTTGCCTGTAGTATTATATGGATGCGAAACTTGGTCCCTTAGATTAAAAGAGGAACATAAATTAAGAGCATTTGAAAATAAAATCCTTAGAAAAATATTTGGACCTAAAAGCGATGAGGAGACAGATGAGTGGAGAAGTTAACATAATTTAGAACTGCATAATTTGTATTCATGTCCAGATATTATTAGAATGATTAAATCAAGAAGACTTAGGGTGGGCAGGCCATGTGGCACGAATGGGAGAGGAAAGAATAGTTTACAGTATTCTTGTTTGGAAACCTGATGGTAAGGTAACTGTAGGAAGGCCAAGGCGAAGATGAACCTAAAGGAAAGGATGGAAAAGATTGGATTGATCTTGTCCAGGATAGGAACAGATGGAAGGCTTGTGTTGCTGTAGTCATAAACTTTCGGGTTTAAGAAGTTTAGAGTTAGTTATTTTCAATCTGTAGTATTCAGGCTCGTGTGGCCTGAATGTGCTTTACTTCAGTCGCATGTTTTAACATTAAATCTGCAATCGAATGAACAGAAAACCATGCCGTCTGGTACTTGAACATTTCTCCGTATTTTACAAACCAGTATCAAAATTTGTTGACTCTAATATGTGATGCACTGCTGTGAGCTGTTAGGATAATTCATCTTCATCATAAAATAGTGAATAAAGTGTACTAAATTTGGTAAATTTATGTCTAGATTTTTGCCAAAGTCTGGGAATTATGTATAATGTTTAAACCTGCGACTCGCTACTGGAATTTCTCCCTACTGGATTTTTTTTCAAATGCCACACCACCAAAAAGGTTTTTAAAATACCATCGCAGTTGATGTTTCGCAGGACCAGCATGGAGCTATCTGCATGTGGTCGCAGAGGAATTTACGACAGTGGCGCTGGAGTTCCGTATGAATACGACCTATGTTGATGCCCTACATTTTATTGGAGCTCTCGGAGGTGGGTGGTAGTGGGGAAAGATTCGGAGTAAAAAAGTTCGTGTTCGCCTGGCGAGTCTTGCGCGTAGAATGTCCACTCTGTGACGTAGCGCAAGATGTAAATTCTTCGTGGCAATGGCGTCCGAATGAATGAATGGCGTCCCTTGTGGAGAGAGAGAGGGTGGTGGTAGCCCTGCTGGATCTCGGTTTCCATGACGCAACGCGGCCTGCCTTTTATGGGTCCAGGGGCTGGTTGGCCTCCAAGAATAGCTCCGACGGGTGTTGCCCGGACGTTTCGAAAAACACGACGCCGCGACGCTAGACGCTTTCCCCGGCGGGAGTGGGCGTGTATTGTTGAAATGGAACTTTCACGCTTGTTTGAGAAGGTGCGAAGCAAAATTCCACCCCCACCCCTCCTTTCATTCCGATGTTTGACCGAGGTATTTAATTTTTACGTTCAGAATGTCAGTGTAACGAGACTAGTATTGCAACTAGACAGAAATTGTCCCCAATTTCGAAACTCACTGCATGGGGTAGCCAAAGGATATGGTGCTAATACACGTTAAGTTCAAATGCTGCAAAGAACAGAATTACAGGAACGAAAGTAAGGCTGTTCTAAAGGAGTTCATTTTTGTTTCTCGTAGTTTTTCTGCATCGCGACGATGAATTTGAATAATTAGATACAAAATGTTCAAAGGACGCTTTCAAAGAAGTGACCGGCCACCGAGGTGGGTGTAAGGTTTCTTGAATTAAAACTAGGCTACTATAAGGGAAATACATTAGCAGGTATGTAAGTGAGTGCCTTCCGTATCTCTCAACCCACGTGTGTGTTTGGATTTTGTAAAAAAAAAAATTGAACAATGGGATGTTCTCACTGCTTTTATTTCGAATGGAGGTACTGAACCCCCAATCCCTTGTCGACATACCATTGAAGGAACTGAAGGAGTGCTACCAGTTCTCTAAATTATGTTTATGACCTTTTGCACGTCGCAGGTGTTGAGAGGCAACAATATTCTGTGTATAACCAAATAAACGCTGTAAAGAGCTTCATTCAAAACTTGGAACCTACACCCCTTTTACTATTCTTGGCACTGTGCCCTGAATGCACAAAACTGAGGGTAAAACTCAAAGGGTGGAACGAATGCTCTACTTGTATTGTGGGTGGGTCAAGGTCGCTAATTTATCTACCGGGCTTGATACTTGGGGAGACCCCACGCAGGAGCTTGATGTGGACAATCGTGAATCTCTGGCGCATCCAAGAATCCAAAACTAGTTTGATTGTAAATCTGAACCAATTCCCGCTTTTGCCATAACGGCTAAGGCGTATTGCCTTACGTTAAGAATATAATCGCTACGGGCTGAAGGTCGTTGGTCTATATCTTGGAAGCCACAGCCCTTACCTCACCTAGAAACCACAAACTTTGCAACTGAACTGTTTGACAAACCACTGTGGTTACTCTTGATTGAAATCCTGAAGGAAAGAAGGAACTGATCTCTAGAGTTACGTAGCCAGTGTTTTGTCTCGGTCCGTTTATTTCTGGACAGTCTTTGAGAGGCAGGCATGCGTGTGTGTGTGATTAACCATGCATAGTGATAAATGGAAGTTGGTGTTGGAGCTGTATTTTCGGTGCGTAATGCACTTTCAGACACATTCTGGAGTGTACTTACTTTTACTGACCACGTATCTTTCTAACCTTTATATATATTTATTGAAATATCTACAGATTGTATTATTATATTGATACTACAAAGATAGTACCTGCTAAAAAAAAAATCAGATTTGACAGGTCAGATTTTGACTCCGTCAAATTGTATTCTTTAGACTGTTAGTTTTTGCCTCACTATGTCAGTATCTGGTATGTTTCAAGTCTACCAATTTGTATTTTTCTATCTTGAATATGGTGGGTCACGTGCTATTGGTTGCTGACTTGCACAGCAGATGGACGAACAGGAGGATGGCAGGACACGACGGTCGCGCAAGGGTACATTTCCATCTTTGCTGTCCATTCGTTGTGTGGGAACCAGTTTACGTTCAATTTTTCATATTTTCAGTTAATGGTAGTTCCTGGGCTACATTGTTTGTCAGACTAGTATTATAAACTAAGCAGCCTTAAATTATTCTAGAGCAGTGGTTCCCAAAGTGTGCGCCGTGGGGCGCCGTGGCTGGCCTACAGGGGCGCCGCGAAATGTTCCAATATTTTCACTGAAATGGCACTTACTTGTTAGTCTAAACATAGTTTTAGTACTTTTTACATGTAAAATGTTCCTGAATTTGAAATGTGTTTATTTTGTAATTTAATGCAAGCAACCTAACCAAACTTACTGAGCGTTGCAATTGTTAAGCCAGTCTCACACGCTGGTTAAGTAGGTCCTCACTTTGCGACCTACCTCCGACTCGAAACTACCATAAGATTTTTTACGTCTTCAATTCGCGAAGGCAGCAAAAGGAATCTCATACGATCCTTAAAATCGCATCTTTAAAAATGGCGACTGCACACACACTGTATACTACTTCGCAAGTTTAGATGCTAATAACTGCTGAAGATTTGGGAAAATGATGTTTTCTCTTAAAAGAATAAGAGAATATTATTTGACACTGTTGAAAAACGTAACACATGTAACCCGTAGCAGTGAACGTGAGTATATAACATATCTTATTTGAAGTTCATATACCACTTTACGGACACACTAGCATAAAGTTGCATTATCCGTATATTCTAATATACATTGTATATTCTAATGAACCCTTCTCGTACGGTTTTGAAATATATCCCCCAATACGAACTAGTAAACATTCAAAGTGCAAAAATTGTCGTGTTTAGCTGTTTAACTTAACATAGTATATTTATATTTCATTGACACTTCTTTGCTCCTAAAATGCTTATTGTGAAATTTACTGAAGTCTATGAAGAACTAATTACAATTCATAACTTATATATCATTACAACACTAGCAGATTAATTTAATGCTGTGCTACACACAGCACACACAGTCTATTTGTTTACAGCCAACAATCCAGAGAGTACATACATACGTATGTGGCTGTTCAGTGTTAACTGTTTACTTCAAATAATATTCGCGTCGGTTCTGAAAGTAAAATAACAGTATCACAGTAGGAAATTTAGACATACGAACTATTTATTTAAAACAATAATAATTAGTAGACTCCTCACTCAACAAATAAAATATTCGCTCCAATCATTTATATAGCTGTGTTGGTCGAATCTTTTTCTTCTTTAAGCTACCTTGAATAAACAGTCGAACATCTATCGCCCTTCTACTTCAGCTGGCTAGTGTGCTCCTCAATTCTGATTGGTAGTTCTATGGTATTAACGATGGATTTAGAAACTGTTACTAATTCTGTCGGGAACTGAATAAGAGAAAGCTCTCACACGATCGTTAAGTAACGAAGCTAGAAGTCGATGGCGAAGTGAGGACGTATCTAACTGCCGTGTGAGACTGGCTTTAGATAGGTCTACATTCTGACTTCGGCACCGCGGTAAAATATTGAAACACTTTGGGTGCCGTGAAACGAAAAAGTTCGGGAACCACTGCTCTAGAGAACGAAATGCGCCATTTTATACATACCGTCTGCGTTAACCATTGGACTGTCAAAAGCCTTAGGGTAAGGTATCGCCGTGTAGACAGGATGGCCTGGGTTTGATTCCGCATGAGGACACTTGGGTGATTCGACTAAATTTAAAACACTATGGACCATGTCATACACGAGGAAACACAAACATTCGTGACACTTCAGAAATTCCGGCGTATGTTACTAATCACTAAGCCACGAAGTCTAGAGTAACGACATGAATCAATGATATAATACATATAATACATGACCAAAGGACCACGGAAACGTAGCTTTGATTCCAGTATAAACATACTATGTTGAAGAACCGTGAAATGTTCTAGAATTTTTCCTGTGCAGATTAGCGTTGTTGCCTTCACATGGCTAACAAATTGTCTTAATGAATAATGGTCTCATAAAGCAGAAGAAAGATCAAGTAGGAAGAGACTGCTTAAGATGATAAACAAGGCACATGAAAATTGGCGTGGCCTGGTTCTGTAATTTTTGTCTCGTGTCCTTCTTATTTAAAGTGGCACGGTGCTCGTTTATGCTTCAGTATCTGCCACCAGACGTTGTATGTGCAAGAAGGCCAACAGGAGAATCCATGAAGGACCCCTTCAGTGTTTGTGATGCAATTCGTCCTCAGGGGGGAGGGTTATCTTTCTAGAACCATCTGTAGCTTTTAAACAAATATTAAACAACACATTTCAATAATATCTACTATTTTATTCTTTTATATTACCAGTAAGCTCCTGAAATATTTTTGCTCTGGACAAGGGCAATTATCAGCCGGCCTATGTGGCGCAGTGGTTATCAAAGCGGGGTCTTTGTGAAACTGCAACGTACCTAGTGGCGTGCCCAAGGGGGATTAGTGGGGGCCATAACCCCCTTTTTTCCTAAAAAAAAAAGAACATCAATGGTAGGAAAATATGGCAAAAGGGGTTGACTAACAAAAAAAATTGTACATAACCCCTCCCTTTTGAAAATCCTGGGCATCCCACTGAACGTACCGTCGAGTTTTCCACAGGTAAAAAAAGAGCTCTACAGGTGAAATCTCGGATAACTCGCTGTTCAGACTCAAAAAAGCTAATTTAAAAAATCATTTCTTTGCAAGTTTGTTTCTGGTCAGGCAATATTTCATTACTAGGTGTCAGTTTCACTTTTGTATTCTTTTTTATGTTTTACTCTATTTTCTTTTAGTATCATTTAGCATTTCACGAAGTACTAGAACAGCATCTGAGAATTAGTTGTATGTATTGTTCGAATTGAACAAACTACAGGGAAGGAGGGTCGATCAGAAATGTTCTGTACATTAAATATATTTTTTTTAAAGTGTTACGAGATTCCTGCTAGAAGTCAATTCAAATTGTCATTACTGTAACAATAACAAAATGTACTATTAAGGGTATATTTATTTAAAACTGAAAAGCATTTTTGCATAAGTTACACTTCTAAAATTTTCACTTTTTTCATAAAGATTTGGCATGCAAGTAGTACAATTATCACGTCAATTACCTTCAAATTAAGTTGTAATACAGGGTGGCGCACGAAATGATACCCCATTTGTTTTTAGTGTAAAAACTTTAGTAAGCAACATTTTTCAAAAAAACATACATTGCAGTGAACATAGCAATGTGTAAAAATGTTTCAAGCAAAACATGCTCAATATGACCACCATTGCACTGCACAACTGTAGTCAAACGAATAGTTAGGTTATTGATCACCCTCCGACACATGTCTTCTGTAATTTCAGTGAAAGCTTGTGTAATTAATGTTCTCAAATCCATGAGACTTTCTGGATGTTTTGGAAAAATCCTTTCCTTCAGGAATCCCCACAGGAAATAGTCACAGGGATTAAGGTCTGGACTATCGGGAGGCCAATACTGACCACCATTAAAGCGTTCTGGAAATCTGTTTGAAATGACGCGGAAGTTGAAGATCTCGTGCAAGAAATCGAAGACCGCATTGGCAGTATGCGGTCTTGCACCATCCTGCATAAACCATTGTGCGTTAAATGGCAAATCCTTCACAAGAAGCTGAGGAATAAATTGATTACGAAGCATGTCCAGGTAACGCTCACTGTTAACATTTTCATCGAAAAAGATGGTCCAATGAGTCCATGCGTTGAAATAGCGGCCCACACTGTAATCCTGGGAGAATGACTTTCCTTTTGATGGAGCACTTGCGGATTGTCGGTAGCCCAAAATCGCATATTTTGTCTATTCACCACTCCGTCCAAGTGAAAGTGAGCCTCATCCGAAAACCACGTATTGTTGATAACATCCACATGTCCCTCAGTCCATTCAGCGAATACCAGTCTCCGCTGAATCTTTTCTGGTGTCAGTTTCTGCACAACTGTTATTTTATAGGGGTACAGGTGAAGATCACTTTTGAGAATTCTTTGGAGAGAGCGTCTCGATATACCCAGTTGGGTAGCTGCTTTACTACAGGACTTACTGGGGCTTCTTTACATGGCAACCCGTACACTTTCGATGTTTTCCGGCGTACGGACACTATTCACTCGCGGCCGTTTCGGTTCCAGTAATGTCCCTTGAACCCGCAATTGTTCATGGAGTTTGTGAATTGTTCTCTTGCTTGGAGCCCAACGTGTGTTGAATTGGGCGCGGAAACGTCGCTGTGCACCGACAATGCTTTTGGTTTCCGCGAACAACAACACTATTGCTGCACGATGTTCTGGCGTGAGCCTTCCTTTTTTTCAGCCATGCCGCTACACTGGACTGCTAGCGCCACGGTGAAGATTCAGTGAACTACAGCCTCTGGCAGTAAATCTCCATGGATTAAGTTTTCCTAGGAAAAAAATATTTTAAAATTAATACATAAATATTAATTTCATTCAAAAAGTAAGTGGGGTATCATTTCGTGCGCCACCCTGTACTTACAATTAATTATGAATAACACAAATAACTATCATGGAAGATATATATTCCTAGAGGGGAGGAAATTTTATTTTCCTGGTTAAGGGACGAATTTACAAAGGTAGAGAAGAGGTAAAGGGTGGGGGGGGGCAGTTATGTGGCTTTCTCTAATTCGAACACTAGTTGTATGTCGAATGACAATGCAATCTCTGCTGTTTAACTGGTCACGTTAAACAATTGGCAATTCCTTGATAATGCGTAATTGTATAAACTGTGAAACCACTGAAATTATTGTTTGTATCTAATTCATCCCTACTGGAAAAAATTATAGGTGATTATCAATGTGGATTTAAACGTAACAGATCAACTACAGATCAAATTTTTCACATCAGACACACACTTGAAAAAAAGTGGGAATATAATAAAAATGTCCATCAGCTATTCATTGATTTTAAAAAAGCATATGATTCGGTCAAAAGAGATAAATTATATAATATGTTAGTATGATAAAAATATGCACCAGTGAAACAGAAAGTAAAATTCGTGTGGGTATTAATGTCTGACAAATTTACAATTCATGATGGGTTAAAACAAGGAGATGCATTATCTCCATTGCTCTTTAATTTTGCCTTAGAATATGCTGTTAGGAAGGTAAAAGAAACTAAAGAAGGACTAAAATTAAATGGTGTGACTCAGTTGTTAGCATATGCAGATGATGTAGACTTACTGGGGGATGATATGAATACAATTAAGAATAATGCTAAAATATTTTTCAAAACTGCTAAAGAGATAGGTTTGGAAGTTAACAAAGAGAGAACTAAATATATGCTTACAGGCCGAAACCAAGTGTTAGGTAATAATCTAATTATTGATAACTGGTTTGAACCAGTTTCCAAATTCAAATACTTAGGAGTAATATTAACAAATGAAAATGATATTAAAGAGGAAATAAAAAGTAGGCTTAATTCAGGAAATGCATGTTACTTCTCTCTTCATAAACTTTTGTATTCTCGTTTAATATCTAAGAAACTAGAAGTTAAAATATACAAAACCGTAATTTTGCCTGTAGTATTATATGGATGTGAAACTTGGTCCCTTACATTGAAAGAGGAACATAAATTGAGAGTATTTGAAAATAAGATCTTTAGGAAAATATTTGGACCTAAAAGGGATGAGGAGACAGGTGAGTGGAGAAGGTTACATAATTTAGGACTACATAATTTGTATTCATGTCCAGATATTATTAGAATAATGAAATCAAGAAGACTTAGGTGGGCAGGCCATGTGGCACGAATGGGAGAGGAAAGAGGAGTTTACAAGATTCTTGTTGGGAAACCTGATGATAAGAGACCTGTAGGAAGGCCAAGACGAAGATGGAGGGACAACGTTGAGATGGACCTAAGGGAAATCGGTAGGGATGGAAAAGAGTATATAGATCTTGCTCAAGATAGGGAAAGATGGAAGGTCTGTGTTGCTGCAGCCATGAACCTTCGGGTTTAAGAAGGCTAGAGAGTTAGTAGTTAGTGAAATTATTTTTTGTATCTAATTCATCCCTAGCCTGACATTAATTTGCAGCAAATGCTCATGGCCCCCCTCTTTCCTTTCCAGCACACATGGTTGCGGAAAATATGTCTGCAGCAAATATATTCCACGTGCAATTGCCCTCCTGTGCTTCCTTCGACTCATTGATTTTTCCAGACTCGGGAAACCACTCTTATTTCATTTTTCAAGTGGGGGCGTGAAACTGCGAAAACTTGGATGTATATGGCAATGGCAAATGTACAGTTATTAAGGAAATGCCCGTATTATCAATTTACTTACTTTACTGATGAGATCATTGTATGTTTTTGCAGGTGAACGGTGGAAGTGCGGCCGAAAAAGCTGGTTTGCAGGTCGGTGACGCGGTCATCAGAGTAAACGGTATCGAAGTATACAGTCTACGTCACAAGGAAGCACAGGACACAATCGTCCGTGCGGGAAACAACTTCGAGCTTTCAGTTCAAAGGTAAGTTCTTAAATCCAACCGACTTGGAAATTCCTTAATTTCTGGAATTATGCATGGTGTATGCTCACAGGAAAATTAGGTGTAAATTCTGCATCAAGTTTATTCACGGACGGATATTTAGTTGCACTCGCATTAAACCTCCAGAGCCTTTCACGTAGAGATGGTGTCGAGAGGAGTGTGTTTTGTCGCATGTTTGAGAAGGTCTGTGTCTGTCTTCTAGTCTCTGTCTCAATGTACACGTACATAACGTGTCACAGCACGAACTTGCACAGCGTATAGAGGTGAACAAGGAAAGCAACTTTTCTTAACGTTTCTCTGACGCTGCGAATACTCTAAAATAAATTGTAGTGTTGTCTTGAATGTATGCACAAGTTCACATTTGCTACTAATGAGTTAACTTTCAAATTACGATAAACTCAATGTGACTTAACTATCAATAATCAGGTAGATACCAGCTTGGTATGTCCGATTAAGTTGTATATTAAAGTAATTGGCTTTTAACATCAGAAAATTACATTCTACCAAGTCTCGGACACCAAATCTAGGCGTTGTCTCAATTTTACATAGGTCTGTCAGCCTCCTGTGATGTTTATTCATTAGCCTAGTTGTGTAACACCTGTGTGGTAGCAGAATAAATTGGTCATTCATTGGAAATTAATAAATTATGTGTAGTTGTTTTGAATCTGCTGTACGAAATCATGTTTATATGTAAAGTAGTCTGAACCACAGAGAAAGAAAATAAAAGGGGAGGAGAACAGAGAACTTTTGTGCCACGGAAGCTGGAATTCTTCTAATAGTGATTTTCGGTGAGTCCAGACACACACTATATACGCCCCTGTATAGTACCAATCAATACAATACGCGTAAAACAGTGAGATGGAATGAGGTTTTTCTTTCTCAGACTGAACTTTCATCAAGGCTTTTGCCTCTCTTAATCAGAGGGTCTGCGTATACCTATGGTTTCTACGTTTTGTTATCCTGTACTAAACTCAAATCCAATCACTTTAAATTATCCTGCAGTTTTTTTTTTTGTTTTTACCTTGGGAGAAATGAGGATATTTGCTTTAAATTCAAATTGCACATTTTAGCCAATTTCCGTGAACGCGCCTGGAACCACTCACATTAATTGGTTACTCCCGAAACTTGCACTTCCTGGTGTGAAATATGTCCTGGAGTGTTTACGTAGACACCGAAGCGTTAGACGATAGCTTCAGCCAAACATAGACCTGGCCAGCTGCCACCAAGATAGTGTTTCCTTGTGCTTACGACAGCATGTTCTCGAGGGAGAAGGGGTGTTCGGGTAGGTATTTCAAGAACACCCATTGAAAGTTTTAGTTGAGACATCAGAGGCGAGAAAATAAAAGTGTGCAGCACATATGATGGTGCATTTCGAGGCGTGATTTTTTTTTACGAACTCCTCGCAAAGTTGGCGAAACATTTCTGTGCTAAATATGTCCAATGCCGCTTGTAAGTTTCATTCCACGGTTCGTGCAGTCTCAAAATTCCTCTGGAAGGGACTCTTGACTTAAATGTTTCTGCAGCTCGAAATTCCTTGTCGGCAAGGCCTACTTATTCAACATTTAACATGGGTCAAGTCATTCGGTTGAAGTTTCAGAATGCCATTGCTGACCCGTGGAATTGAGGTTATGGAAGCAAATTCTCTCTACGGTCGGACTGGAGTATTCTCAGCGTTTAGGGTCATCTACGAGATATGACTGGAATATTTGAAATTTTATAAAAATAACACGCTTGTTGTAATTTGAATTCCTTCGCTTCAAATTGAACCGAATCAGTTGTAAGAGACCAAAAATTCTAGTCTAAAATTGTCAAATGACGTAAGCCACGAGAAACAGAGGTTCCTGTGAGGACAACCTTTTCACCACATGGTTTTTACATTAGTTGTCGTTCTTTCATTTCATGCCGTCGGATATAGATACATAACCAGTATATACAGATACACTATTAAAATAAGTCTTGAGCAAAAAGTTTACCATGTGCAATGATATGTTAAGAAAAACTGAGGCACTAAATGAGCACTTGAGTGATAATGCAAGAAAAAAATATGCGTGTTTGACTGTATGAAGGAGAAAATGATAAATTCATTTACAACCTATGGGTTGCGATTTAAACTTGTAATTAGAATTAAAAAATAATGTCTGTAATTTACAACACAAGTCTCTTAAAAATGTTGCAGTGCGAATGGATTCTTTCCCCGCGCCAATTCCAATGTCCATGTGTGTGGGATGGGAGGGGCAGATCGGTGGGCAGGATTCGTATGAGTGCGACAGTGGACGATGGCGTAGCGGTAACTGCCGTATGGTAATCAAAGGGTTCCACGTTCGATCCCGGTGGAGGCACATTGCACAATGGTTTGGATTCCACTTTAAACTGTATGCCCAGTCTCAATTAGCCTATCTGAGGTACTAAAAACGAAGTTTGACAACGTATTACAAACAACTAATTGCTAGTAGGAACTAATTTCTTACAACAAACCATAAATATGTCCCGTTAGAATGCGTTTTAAAAAGGCTACTAGCCCCGCTCGTTTATTTCCTTAAAGAAAAGTCGTGAGACTCTGTGTATGGTTAGAGCTATACCACTATATTCCTCCATCTGGGCAGAGCACCGTCGTGTTGATGTAAATTTACTTCATTCTCATTTTTGCTGGATAAAAATTACACCTTTTTCGAGTTTCTTCAATCTGCCCTTCATGGAGTGAGGAGCGAATCGGCCGCTCACAAATTTTTGCCAAGCTCTCTGCACGGCGTTCCGACTGTTTTAATCCTAATTATTATTTTACGACAATCGCAGCTTAATTGTTGCAGCACGTGCACGCACAGCGTCTGTGTTTGTATCTTGCTCGTAAACAAGCAAGCCACTCGCTTCTCACGTGTTATGTGCACGTGCACTCTACATTCCATCAGATTTGTTTTGCTGCAGCTGTAAGATGTCCTACGGTCAGTGGCGGATTTACGATGTTATTTCGGGACATAAGTTCTGTTTTTCTTTTGGCAGTTCCGATTATCGTCTTTGGCGTCCACACACTTACATCAGTTCTGCCTTCGGAGTGTTGACGTTAAATTGTTATTCGTACGATGCATTGCAGAGTAAGTGGTAACTAGGTACTCGGGTTGTTGATTAAATACATGCGTATCGCATACATTTGGCATGTTTACGGGAAATTTAGAATTTTCCCCGTCCCGAATGTCGGGATTTAAAGAATTTCCCGTCCCGACCCAAAAAAATCTGTCCCGCACACACCCCTACCCTGCAGTATGGTAAACCTTATCTCCAAGTGGAAGTAAACTGTCCTTGTCGCCACTGTACTCATAAAAATGAGTATTTTTTTCTTTAACGACTTTAACTATCATATAATTTACTGGGAAAAGGTTGACTTTCTTTTGTTTGAAAAAAAGACAAAACATGTTTTTTTTAACTCATGTTTAAAACTATGTTTAAAACTATGTTTAAAACAAAAAAAAACATGTTTTAAACAAAAAAAAAGTTTTTGTTCTTTTTAAAAAAGCAAATTTTGCCAACCCATCCTAAAAACAGTAGAGTGGCCTCCTCCTGCATATGCAACGGTCCATCCTCTTCAGGGATTCTTGTTTACAACCAGAATCAAACTAACTTTTCCAGGGTGCCCCAAGATTTTATATTTATCCTGATAATAATAAAAAAAATAAAACATAACAAAACCTTCATATAGGATAGGACAATTTTGCCGCAGCCAATTCATTCGGCCCTAAGCTCAGGCCTACTGCTAAAGTGACTCGGTTTAGTGAAAATAGAGATATTGAGGGAAGTTATTTTCTATTAAACTACGTGCCTAGAATGTAAATTTCGAAATTGGCTTCACATTTAAACAACAACAAATTACCACTTCGATTTCAAATTTTATGCTACTTTGTCCATGCTCAAACTGTGATTGAAGAGTGATATATCTCAACAATATGGCTGCTACGTGAATTTACTTTATCTTACTGCCGAGTCTCTGGACGTGCTCCTCAAGATTGAGGAAGTACAGACGCCGATGCATCCACGACATGCTGAGCACTGTTGAAACATGATCCAAAGATAAGAGTAACTGCTCCCACGGAAAGTTGAAACTGAGAGAGGTGTGCATTCGCGTCCGGAGTGTAACAGTGTTGCAGCTTCTTAAGTACTGTGAGGGATGCATACAAAGAAAGATATTCAGCTCCAGCTGAATATAATCATGTAGTAAATTCGTAATAATCAAGAAAATTTATTCTGCATGCGATCCGATTTCCTTTAGGAAAACTGCAATGTGAACATGCGACATTATTTGACATGCATGTAAAATAATAAAACAAAACCGTATAAGTGTTTCTTATGGAGACTGGAAAGGTATTATTTTAACCTTGTACTTTAACATTCGTATTGCAAACTGTTAAGGTGTTAAGGATTATTAAAACTTCTCTGGGATAATTTTATAGTCTTTATATTTTCTCTGCTCAAGTTTGTAAAAGTTTTTGTCTATGTCCTTTAGTTCCAAGGTTGGAATTAGACGTCTACTGTCTCGCAACTTAATAATACCTGTTTGTGAATAATTTGAGACACTTTTGCTTCAGTGTCTGTAAAGAGTGTGTGTGTGTTAGACTAGATGGGTTGTTGTTATGTCTTACTCTGAAACCTGATATCCTAGCAGGATACACATAGGCCTATTCCTTCTTTCCCTCTAGCACAAAAATAAGCCAGGTAAGATAAAGAAAATAACATGGCAAACAAGTTACGCGAAAAGAAATAGTTTCACAAAACCAACAATAACAAAATGACAAGTGTGCAAGCAATTTTATTTTTATGGAAATTCAATTTCATGTCCTTTTCAATTCAATCATATGATTAAAGTACATGTTTTATGTAATTGTCCCTGTCCTCCATTACAAGTTTTAGGGTACTGTCTAAAGAGCTTACAATATGGAAACTGGAAAGATTGATATATTTTTAACACGCTCCTTTAAATGCTTAAGTGTGTGTGCTGGTTGGTTTTAGCGCACCGATGTTGTCGGGGCTGTCCAAAGGCACATGAAAGGGGTCAGTGTGTTGGTCACGCGTCCGAACATAACACCAATGCCGACAACCTTCACCGCAATATGATCGCGCCAATCTTTTTGACCCGGAGATCCCAAATATTTGACCTTTGCCAGCTGTGGACATGCACTGGTGAAGACTAGGGATGGTCAAGCGGATCCGGATCCGAAAGTTCCAGATCGGGATCCGGATCCGAAAATACCGGATCCAAATCCAAAAGTTCCGGATCCGGATCCTAATGTATGTATGTATGTATGTATGTATATATATTATTGTATGTATATTATATATATATATATATATATATATATATATATATATATATATATATATATACGTATATTAGCAGGTAACAATATGTCTTAAACATATTCTTACTTTCCAAAGAAGCGCTCATGTGGAATGGCCAAACTGATCGGATCCGAAAAATTTTAGCGGATCCGGAACCATCCGGATCTGGCCATCCTTAGTGAAGACACGTTCCTTCATGCAGTTTATCGACTGACTCGAGCTGGCCATGCGTGTTTTGTATTCCTAGAACAGTGCAGCACGGCGACGGCGCCAGGAGGAACGAGGGCGAACGCCCTCCTGTCGACCTGTCCAGCCCCTTCCCCCTAGCAAACAAGAAATTCTAGATATTTTTGCATTTATGAGCACGTTAGGCTGTAGACGTTCGATCTCGCCACCGAAGCACCCGGGTTCGAGTCCCGCGGCCTGGTTATGTTAAAAGTAGTAGAAAAGCGACGTAAAATAACGAAAGACAAAAGAACAAAATAAGTTAGCAAGCAAATACTTTGAGATCAATGGTAGATGGTATCATCTTATTTTTCTTTGTTTTGCTTGAACGTGGCTTAACATTTTCCAGCTATTTTCTGCAAACAAGTATAAGCAAGATTTCAGCACTTAATAAGATAAATGCTTTTAATCACTTGCAAAAGAACGCGCATGCTTGATTCCTCATATATCCGGAGTAACTCTTGCAGATACCGCTACGACACCAGGGGTTCCAGGTTCGAATCCCGGCTTGGCATGGTTGTTTGCGAGTGTCCCTTCATCAATTTCATTATATCATCACACTCATATTCGCCATTAGCCAAAAGTGGCAGAAAAGCGAAGTAAAATAAACCAAATCAATTAATTTTGCATAGGTAAACTAAAACTTTATAATTTTGAGGTAAAATGCTTCCTGGACGTTTCATTTCCACAACATATCCTTGTTCGCGATTAGCCAGAAGTGGCAGAAAAGCAAAGTAAAATAAATCAACCAACCAGAACATAGTATAGAGCACTTTAAATTAAACCAGATGGCGTTCTGTGATAAAAAAAAAAAAAAAAAATCCCGTTCTGTGATTCAGTTGCGTCGCCCGTTTACTTGGCCAACTTGAGCAGATCTTGCATTTCACATTTGGAACATTGGTTAATACGACACTGCTGAAGCAATTGTCAACGACCCTGTGCATCCCTCGCCAAAGGAATTATGGGAAGTTTACTTCAAGCAAGTCAAACAAACATAAGGCAGTTAAAGAATTCGAATAAAGCTGTGGAAGTTTAACACTCAAGGAAACTAACATAAGATTTATGCTCTATTTACGAACGCTTGACAAGATGCAACAAAGAATTTCTTCCAAGACAAAGGAAACAATGTGATTCATTGCCTACGTGCGAATGGAGTAAAAGCATGTCTTAGCAAAAAGTGTGTTTTTAACGCAGGAATTCCACAAGACAGGTTCTTTTTTTGCAATCTTTTCCCGAAATCTGTACTATTTTTAGCAAAGATAGGCTGAAAAATGGAATATGACCAGCCCTGAATTTGGAAGGGAGGAGGGAAATACAATCTCAGGCCTCCTGCACTGTGGAAAACTGCTTTCAAGAGGGGCACATTTGAAGTGTGGATTAAAATAACGCAAATACTGGTATCCTAATCATCTGGCTTAACATGGCCTGACATTTATAACTGAAATTTCATACGGGAGGACTCAAGATATTGTTAAACCCGGGCCTCTACATGTAGGACCCTATAGGGATTCACTGTTGACTTTTTTGCCCTTAGTAGCGTGGCGCTAGCACCCCTTTATAATAAAGATTTAGACAAATACAGATTTGGATTATTTTGAAGAAATCCTAGGACATCTTCATGTGCCTTGGCACGGTGGGTATATGCACGGGAAATTTTACCTTTTAACTTTACCATCTTCATGTGCCTATTGCGTACAATGAAACTTAAAAGATTTATACGAAGATGTGCAGCTCCGAATTGCTTTACATTTCTTGCTTCCTAGAAAACTGTCAAGCTAGAGCAGTGTAAGTATGTTTTGTAGGTCTGTGTGGAGGTAAATTTAACCCAAAACACGTTTAAATTCTCTTTTAGAACGTAAGGAAAGTTGTAGTAAAGGAAAATTGATGTGGTCTACCTTCAATCTCACCATTGAAGTCCCAGATCTGAACGTGGGTGTTCTTTGCGAGTGTCCCGTCACTAATTTCATCTTATCTCTCATCCTCATCCTCATCGTGACGATTAGCCAAAAGTGTAAGAAATGTGACGTGAAATCACAAAAATACAATAGAATACAATAGTGAATAGGAAATTACATCTAGGCTCAGCAGAAATTTTTCAAGGGAGGCGGCGTGATTAGAGATGGCATCTCATTGGTTTAGGAAACATTTTGCACTAATTGTATAGTGTTTTGTAAACATTTTACACTAATTGTATAATCAAAGAAACATCTCAAAATTGTTCAAAACACTACATTTCTTAGTTAAAAAATTATATTAACATCACATACAAACACACACACACACACACTAAGTAGGAGTTTTAAAAATACCAAAGCTAAATGTAAAAATAATATTATGGTCAATATAATTAATGCACATCAAGCCAATATTTAAATCCAAATATTGATAATAAATAGCAACAATTAAGTTATAACTATTAAAATTGTATCATCAGCTGCTAAGTTGAACCACACCCATTATTTCTGTATAGTAAATACTGTCATGCATTTAAGTATATATTGTAAGGAACATATACAGCATGACACCCGCACAAACTTTCGCAGGATATAGACTCCCATAAAGTAAAAAAAAATTGTGAATATTTTTTTTTTTGACACCTCGTTTCGGCACTACGAACCCTGGAAGCGGCAGTTTATCCTGAATGTGTGCAATCTCGTTTTACAGGTTCACATCGGTTTTCACTACGATAAACAGAAGATATGCTCTGTAAATAATTAGTAATATGATATGCCTGAATATTTTGCACAATAAAACAATTTCGGTTTGTGAAATTTTAAAATTGCTCACCGAAGTCGGACCGTAATTCTCTTGTCTCGTCTCGATTTTTCAGACCTGTCTCTAGTCTGCAAGGGTCTGGCACAGAGTCTGGTTTCAGGCTCCTCTTGACTCTGTTTCGCAGACTAAGTTCGATATTCTCGAATTTCGGAACGAGATCGAGAGTCTCGTCTCGGTACAATCTCTGGCCACGGCGTTTTTTTTTCTTAGTTCGGAGTTCGGACATTTTTTTCCCAAGTGAGCTCACCTGCAAAATGCTCACCGGACATAAGCTCACTGCCAGTCTTATATTACAAGTGCGGACAAAAGCTCACCGATAGCGGACATAATCTCACTTACATATATAACATATAATTTTATTTATAATTATTTTATTTATATTTTTTATATAAAATTATATATTTACACCATTCCGATATCCCCCTCTCTATCGTCATTGGCTGTTTGTTCCTTTCACTTTTGACCAACATTATGAAAGGGATTAAGAACATTGTAATTTCAACAGGCGTAGGTAGCGTTAGGAAGTGCAGGACAAAAGAATGGAAGTAATAAGTACGCAAAAGGGAAAAAAATAAATTGGTCTTTGATGGTTACGAATATATAGTGAAAAAAGAAGGGAAAGACTGGATCCGTTGGGCATGTAATACTTAAGAAACTAAATATATATTCCTGATATTACCACGACCCTAAATTTTAACTGTTTGCCTAACCTAACCGTGAATGGTTTGTGGAGCTATGCGTGAATGGTTTGTGGGGCTACGCGTGCATGATTCGTGGGGCTACCGGTGCATCGTTCTAAGGGTTTAAGGCTAATTGCTACCAGGCACCGTCAAAAAAATGTCAATTATTATTTTATAATACAATTGCATTATTTGTGGTAACCTTATGTCCGGTGAAGTATTGTCCGCTTTTGCATTAATATAGGTGAGCTTACGTCCGGTGAGCTTATGTCCGCAACCCTATTTTCCCACCCTTACGAGTATTCAAATATTTTTTTAAAGAAAAGCTAGGCTGCTGGAGGGAGTGGGGAGGTGTTCAGACCTCCAGCAGCCACCCCCTGGATACACTATTGGATAACTGGAAACATCCCCTACCCTTGTTTTTCTGAGGGAAAAGCCTTGAAGGACGCCTTGGCTGGAAAAAAATATAGACCTCTTGAGTCAATTCTAAAACAAGCTCTTAGACTTATTTTTAACATCGTTTAAAAATAAACAATCCAAAGGGAACAAAACCTGTTATGGTGGACGTGATCGTAACAATAGAAAAATCTCAAGGTTATCCGGAATGGCAAGAATCAATAAACACTTCAATCAGCGAGTTCTTTAGCTTGACAGAAATATTTGGCATAACTACAGCAAGAGGACTCAAGAAATTGCCTTGGAACCTAGTGAGGTTTACAAGGTTTTTGTAATTTTTAAAAAGGCATGAAGCTAAAATTTTGAGTTAAAATATTAAGCGCCACTCTTGTTACTCTGATGAAGTATTAAGTTCAGTTTGTTGTAAACACAACACAAGTTCAGATAGGCTAATGGGTGGGTCCTGGTCCTATGGATCCTTAACAATGTACTATGTGCCCCCACCAGGAACTGTACCTGGAAAAAGACACCAATGAAATAAAGTTATACCCACTGCCAGTGATGTGTTTTAGGGACTTAAGTTCGCCCCTGAAATGTTCTCGCCACATAGTTGTTGCTGTTGTTGTTAAAAATTGTTGAAATAATGCTGGATATAAGTAAGACAACTTTTTCTGGATGATTTTTTTCTAATTTGGTGCAAATGCGAGGGGCATAGCTGAGCTGATGTGTTTGGGGGAAGCTAAATTTGAATAATAAATATGGATTATAAATCAAATTGCTTCCTATGTTTTAATAATATCAATTGCATAATATATTAACGCACACAGATACAATTTCTGTGCCATATTAGTTTTCCATTAAGACATGGTAGTAGTTTTTAATATATATAACTTTATACTTACCTTGGTCTTTATCCCAATAAGTACAAAAACAAAAAGATTTAAACTATTATGATCTCATTCTCGTGCAAACTTTCTAAATAAATAATTCGGAAGTTTTTAAAGAAATAATGAAGTAAAATTTCCTCTAAGCCATAGAACTTTTGGGGAGGCCCTGGAGATGCTCAGACCTCCAGTAGCCACCCCCTGGATATACTATTGGATAACTGGAAACATCCCCTACCCTTGTTTTTCTGGGGCAAAAGCCTTGAAATCTCTGGTGCAAATTTTGGCACTAATATTGATTATGTACACTCCTGTTTACATAAAGTGGCACATTTTGTAGGGTTGAACAGTTGCAGAATGTGCCACTTTACTTGAACAAGAGTGTATATGGGCATCCTGAAACCTAAAATTACAATATTAGGCAGATAGAAAAATGCACATAGAACGCAGGTTATCTTTATAAATTTAAATTTATAAATTTAACTGAAATGATACAGAGAAGCAAACTCCTTTCAAATGTGAAGTACAGAATTTGAAGTTAAATTCGTTATTAATAAATAGTGATAGCTAATATAGCATTTTCAAAGGGGTACGTAATTGAAAGTAACAACATTAGATCTGGATGAAACTGGGATTATTTTACTAAAATGACCTAGGGCATTATTCTGTCAGTAGAAATGTTTGTAGACTTTTCTGCAAAAACAAGAAAGGATTTATTATCATTTTAATGAGTTTTCCTGGATTCATTTTTTCAACCTTAATGTAGTCATGAAGCAAATGACATCATGTGCCCATTGTTGTAATATACAAAATTGCACCTCTTTTATGCTGAAACATCTAGTTTCCCAGAAACCCCCTTACATTTTCAAGCTGGCTAGGGGCATGTGTTGAGGCAAGGATCCACTCTCAATCTCAATTTTTGTCTTAGCAGACATGTTGTGATCAGCACCCTGCTTCAGCAGCCTTTATACCTCCCAATCTCCAACAAAGGAGAGGCATGGGTGAGGGCAGAACCCACTAACAGAGTGACATTAAATAGTAAATATTGCTTAGATTACCTTAGCCAGAAATGTATTCCAGGCCTCGTACTATACCAGATCTAAGCAGTAGCAGTGGTGGCGATTGTGATTGGGTTCCAAAACTGGGGAGAGGGAGGGCAGATCCCTTTGTAGATAAGGTTGGTACAGAAGCAAAAGTGGCAAAAAGTGGGGGAGCAACGGCCACACCCCCCTAATCGCCACCACTGAGCAGTAGTGTATTGTGTAAAAAAAAAAAAAAAAAATATTCACAGTATCCAGCGTGAATACCCAGTCAAAGATGCGGCCCATATGAAAAATATTTCCTACAAAATGGCTTGAAGTTAAGAGACCTATCCAGCAAGGTGTCATCTCGAACACCTTGTATATTTACAATTTTCAAAGAACCCTGCAAGTGTTACCTTGCAGAAGCGCTATACATTTTCAAAACACCACTATGTATTTTTGTGCAACTGCATAAATATTAATATTCACATTAGATAAGAAACTTTGGGAACATGTGAAGTATCTGTCTAATCTGGTTTTCTTTAAATTTTGTCAATAGCAAGATTAAACTGCAGGTGTATGCTGAGAAATCCATTCTCTTATGTAACAGCGTGGTTGTATTTCTGGACACTTGCTGGAATGCTTGTTCTCTTTAATTCTATCTTCCTTGCCAAATATCTTCTCGCAAAGATGCAGGGATGTAATAACAGAGGCATAATTCCTTGGCAACAATACCTGAGAATGGAAACTTTGTCTGCGTTCAATTTAAATTTTTGTCTGCTATTGTAACACCTGCCATTGCTGCAGAGAATTAAGTCATGTAATAAATATGCTTTACCACTTCTCATACATTATAATTAGCATGATACCCAAATTGCTCGTGTCTGAGAACTTCATGGTGGTACATTACTGCAAATGAGCACCTTGCATACAATAGTGTGTCTATTCTATGAACTAATTTGATAAAATATGTTCATTGGATTAACTGTGGGATCACAAATGAAAATGGATGGGTCATATTTAAACAGGTTCTGCTTCTTTCATTACAGGCACAAAGTCTATATTTATTTTTCATTTCATTATTCTCTCAGCACATATGTTAACAATTTGCATTGGAAAGCATAAAATTCACTTGGTAATTGCACATTTTACTTACACTTATTCCAGAAGTTATGTTGTATTTTGCCTGATCTCTTTTATCGTTCTTTTTCGTGCTTTTCAAGAATGTTAAAAGTACTTAAGTACGTATTAGTTTTATTCTATAATTATTGATTGATAGCATCCATTCAACTTTTACAAAAGTGTGGACTTGTCACAATGTACAAGTAGCTTATGTCTATAAAACTACAGGCATAGTGTATAATACAAAATACAAGAGATAAAATAAAAGCATGCCGAGTGTTATTTACTTTTGAGAGACAATTTGATTAAAATTTAGTTTCTAGAGTCAGTGTTTGTTTAATCTGTTGCAAAGAGCTTATGCCTCAGCAAGTATAAACTCCCACACAAACACGTGGAATAATAACTTATCATCCAGCAGCACAGCTCAGGATACTTTCCCAAAATAGGGTGCAAAATCCTGGGGGGGATGGGGGATTTCCTCCCCCCACCAACAATCTTGGCATCAAAAATCCCCCCCACCAAAATTTCCGGGGGGAGAGTTTTTGTTATAACAAGCAAAAGATAAGCAATTACGTTTAATTTTGGATATACCGTACTAAGAATAATATCGAAAACACATACAAAGTAGTGTGGTTGTGAGTGTTGAATGCTTTTTCTCTCAAGAGATCATTAACAAATCTACATCAATATGCACAATAAAAGTAAAACAAGAATGAAAGAGAAAAATAACTATAAAATATAATTGATTTATATTAATATAAAGCAATAACTAAATATAAACGTCTACATAATAAAATCACTTCAACTATTTCATAATTTTTTAACATCTTTAACCAGTAAGTAAAGGATGGATTTAATTTGCTACTTCATGATATCTGATATATATAAAAGTAACAAATTAATTTCTTTCTATGTAATTAATAATATATTTTTAATTTAGTAATTTATTTTTACTTTTAATAATATTATAAATGTGTATATCGTGTAATTTATGAATATGGTAAGTTTGTGGGGGGAGCTTGTAGATTAAGATCTTTCTCCCCCCACAAAGTCTTCAATGATTTTGCACCCTGCCCAAACATAACTCATAATCTTCAATCTGAGCTTCAGGCCATCCAAAATAGACTAGACAGCATTTAAAGCTATATGTATGTTGAGCCTCAAATAGCCACCTATATTTTACATCTAGATAAATGAAACCAAACTACAATCAGTTATATTAAAGTCCAGATTATATTTCAAGTTCTTCAAGCATTTGCATTTTGTGAAATATCTGACCAATCTTAAACATTTTTTTTTTCAATCAGCATTTATGACTTGCAGTAATATTTTTACTATGGGAATTTATTGATGTACTGAAAACTAATAGTGTTACGGGTTAAAAAAACACACAAAATACATGAACAGCACGATACAAGACTCTTTGAAAGTGCCAATGCCACTGGAGTTTTGGGGTATTCTGAAACATTTGTACATTTAATATGGTGAACAAGTCATGATAACTGCCAGTCTTCTCACGAAGACTAAATTTTATTATGGCATTCGAAAAGTATCATTCCACAAACTTCATGAAGTTCATTATTGCATGAACTGGGACGTTTATCATGTGTATGAACCTACTAATAAAGCTGAATTTTATACAACACATTCGAAAAGTGACAGAAGATTGAATAAAGAAAGATTCACAGGTATGGTATCCATTACTGCTGTTAAGTGATTGGAGTGAACAATAATGATGCATATGCAGTAGGTTTTACTATGAAAACAGACCTGTTCAAGTCCATTACTATATTTGAAAGTAATTCCAGGGGCGATTCCTCCATGTAGAAAGTGAGGAATTTCCTACTGTTCATTTATACTTGCTTCCATTTCTCTACTTTTTAGGAATTTAATAATAATGTGTGTTATAAAATTGAGCTCATTGTACGTACAATTGACTAGGTTGGCTACTGTCAAGAGTTGACTGGTGGCACTCCTTCCAGCTGCAGCCAAAAGACGATGGACATACACGCTTTGCTATACCTCGCTGGTATCACTACAAACAGATGGGTGAGGAGTGGAAAAGGGGCAGGGGAAGGTTGCAGTTTTAAAGCATCTAGCGAGGAATCATCGAGGGGTTCCTACATCAGTGGTGCTAACCCTATCAAAATGGTACTAAACGTAGCACAGTTTGATCTTTGTTGGCCCCTAGCATCCTGCTTTTGGCATAATGGTCAAATCTAGTATAATCTGCAAACGCGAGTCCCTGGGAGAGTGAAATCGAATTCAAAGGAATAGGTTTTCAGGGAATTAAAATAAAATTACGTTCAAATCTTATTTATACTTCACCAGCGGACATGTTTCAAATAAAAGGGAGTATGGACACACAGCAACACGCTTTTTTTTACAACCATGTGACGATCCATCATCCTCTATCTTTTCTTTATCCTCTCGATTTTGTTCCTGAGAAGATTTTACGGCAGTAAATTTATAGAAATTTGGCGGTAAACAAACCATTTTCTCAAACAGTTTCAAGTTCTATGCTCAACCCATCTCATTTGTTGAGCCATTCTACACAATTTTGTGTAGTGAATAATAAGTAACGCAAGTTCAAAACTCGAAAAATGTATGCATAATTGAACTTAAAACTATAGTTATCAGAAAAAAGTAATTAATAATAAATCCTATCACAATTTAGAAGCATTTATCATAATTTCAGAGTTTAAGGGCATTCGATACAATTTCCACGGGAGTCTTCCCAAGCCCTTCCGTCCATGGCAGTGTGCCAACTTAGCTCTCTTGGAGCCAGATCTGGCTCTTTCGTGCACTCTAGCCGGACCCTGTGGCCGAGTGGTTAGCACATCGTGCTGCGATGCCAAGGGTCCCGGGTTCGAATCCCGCTCGGGCTTGGTTCTTTGCGAATGTCCATTCATCAATTTCATCACTCACCCCCCATCTTCAAAAATTAGCCAAGAGGCACAAAACGCGAAGTAAAATAAACTAAATCAATCAATCAATCAATCTTTCATGTACTCGTTCGGCTGTGAACTGGGATGCCCACACCCCCCTTGCCCCACTCTGGTTCCGACCCACATAGACCACCTTTCGCCATAATTATACATTTTGCACTTCTTTATAGCGCAATGTTAGACGTGAAATTGACATAATATTGTCGTCAGGGAATTCTTTACTTTCGATTTCATACCACCATCGGTGGATTATTGAGATGGGTGATGCTGCCGGATCTAGATGTTGAAAACTAAGAATAAATTGTCATCAATTTAGAGTTAACGATAATAGCAGTGCCCCACCCCTTTGACAACTAACATTACCCTAGAAGGCACTTTATCCAGCCATCGTAAATCTAGCTCCATGAGAGTCAGTTTTAACTCCATTTAAGGTGAAATTTAGTTATTTTATGCCCATCAGGTTTGGCAACACTGCCAGGAGGCAAGGAAAAAAGTATCTATCATATGGGAGTATGATTTGATTCATTCTCTTGTGAATATAAAACTTCCGATGGAATAGAAAAAGATGTCAATGGGAAGAGGGCAGTTTGAAAATTAATTTCACCAGCGGAAAAGTCAAAACTTCCATTTGATTAGCCGTAACTTGATGTTAAAGTTGATTCCCCATAAGGAATACATGGGATTCCAAAAAATATTATTCATCATATTTTTCAAACATAGTGTCCAGCTTAATAATCAACATAACAAAATGTTTGCACTTGCAACATGGAGAGAAATTCATACTCTTGGATACACCCAGGGTTTGTTTTAGTAGCAGTGCCCATTCGGGCGATACTGAAATAAATGCACAATTGGTGCGTAATTGTACCTCCTCGCCTTAAGCAGCACTTTTTATTATCCTCAATCCACACGAGAGTGAGAGAGGACAAAATCGAAATTCTTGCAAAATCTGAAATATCGTCATGTATTTTCGTTGTTTTTTTATAGGTTCACATTAAAAAATTTCATAGTTCAAGGGGGCAGGCGTCCCTTGCCCTACCTTGAGCGTGGGCCTGCAGGTAACATTCTAAATGCAATTGATAGTACGAGCGATTTGTGCGACTGTAATTGAACACATTTTTCAAACCTTCCTCAGTTTACCGTAACTTCTTCCTACACTTCAAAAAAGGCACGAGTCACCACTGAATAATTCAGCATCTCCGGAACTAGTGGCATTAGAATCTCATTTTGAATAGTATATAGCATATTATCCATGTTTTCAATAGAATGTTTAAATACATCTTGGACTTTAGGGAAAAAACAAAATTCGCTTTTGTAAAATGAGGAAAACAGGAAAATTTAGCAAAGTTCTTCTCACCATTCAGGGTTTAGCTTATGCAAAAATGCATGTTGGCAACACATCTGTTATTATATAACTGATGTAATTGATATTGCAAAAGTTTTTGAACTGCACATTCTAGCTTTGCCTCAGTTGAAGGCAAATGGATTGTGTTCGAGAAGCAGTGGGTGTGTGGTTTATCTATACCCTCGGAGACTTGGACCGGTTGCCAGAAAGTCAAGGAGCACCAGACATGCCAGACATCCTTTCCAATGCCAGGCAAACGAAGGTGGGGGAAGAGACAGGTGCCTTGGCAACCTTGTGCTTATTTTCAGCTTATGCAACTTCAGGAAATCAGACTTCAATGTTGCCTTCACCCTTACTCTCAGCGCCTGGGTCTGCAATGCTTCCCTCTATTTTTCTTGTACTTTGTATACAGGCAAATGAACAATGAACTTATATATACAGCATAATAGTTACTGCATAAAACTCGAACTGTAATAATAAAAATAATAGTAATAACTAAGCATAATTAGAGGACACAGGAGATCAGTGCTCTGTAATAATAGGACACACATCCCCTAACAAAATTAAAATGCCAATGCAAGTATACTTAGGTAAAGGTAAAGTTTCCTGTGCATATAGCACCCTGCCATGAAGGCACATTTTTAGGGGATGTGGGGGTAGGGCCCCGCATATTGTAGATCTCTGCCATTTTGGAGGTGATGTGTTCAGTACCATGTTCCAGCAACCTTTACCCCCCCAGGGTTGTTCCAAGGTACCCACTGAAGGCTCGATTGGACATTTGGCATTGGTAAGGGCGATTTTTTTAGAGTTTTCCTCTCCATACGAAGAACCGCTGTGACATTCGAAAATATGAAAAATTACATATGCTTAGAATTCCTTCTAGAGCATTGACGTGAATTTTTGTGTAGTTTGCATTCACTGTTATTTACATATTCTCAATAGTTTTACAATTACCTAAGTATATTAAACTATCAATAATATCTAGATAACAGTGAAAGCAAACTACACGAAAATTCATGTCAATGCTCTAGAAGGAATTCCAAGCATATGTAATTTTTCATGTAGTGTAAGGTGTGCTCCTTCCATGTAGTGCACCCAATAGTCAACCTCACTTCCACATAGTACACCTTGGACTGCAGACTAACGAGGCTCTGGCGACTGGCCACATGGCCAGTATAATTGTGTTTGTGTTGTCTTCTGTTTTGTCCTTATTTGTGCCGAGTGCTCCTTTACAGCCTTAGTTTTTAACGAAAGTCAGAAGATTGTAATATTTTATGATTTTAGTTATGCAACGTTAGAGTTGTTATGTGTAACGATAAGGGGCTGGACCCTGTATAATGTGACAGGTGCAAAATAGCCTTAGTGCTGATGCACCCAAAATGTTAAATTCAAATTAAAAAATTCAAATGTAATTTTTCATATTTTGGAATATCTCAGCAGTTTTTTAATGGAGAGGAAAATTTGAAAAAAATTGCCCTCATGGCTGCCAAAGGTGAAAGGAATGTTAAGAGACCGAGGAATGCATTAGAAATATACATGTGAATAAAATATGTGCTCACAATAGCAAGTTCAGCAGTATTTGTATGTTGAGAAGTAATTGGAAATAACTTAGAAAGCAGGTAAGAAGAGATAACTGAAGAAGAAAGCAATGACTCCTTAAAAAAATGCACCCTGTATCCCAGAAATGGCATATCAATTTTTTAACTACCAAATCAGGCACCAAAGGAACAATGTATGACAATGTGAGGAACCATAAAGCAAACAGACTAGCCACTAGATCAAGGGACTCAAGACCAAGCAGAGCAACATCCTTTATTCAGCCACAATCAGTATACACACTTCTGACTTCTGTTATGGAATGCTGCTCTGCTCGTAAAATGGTTCAATCAATCATCTGTACTTAGAAGGGCCAGACTGACCCACTGGGACCCAGGTAGACCAGGAAGCACCCTCTCTGGCCATGATACCCTGCCTCCATTAGGGTTCAGTCATGAGGACAACCTAATTCATCTATTATCTCTGATGCTGTGTAAGTTTGAATCACCATTCCCTCTGAATTTGAATTTTATTTTTCTTCCGTTGACCCTTGTTTAAAAGGGCATGGAAAACGTCAAGATACATAATGAAATAATAATTAGTTAAGTACATCATAACAAAAAAGAAGAAACATTGTGTAGTTACACTTCATTACACTACAATAAAAATAAAAAACACATTATCATTGTTGCATGATTGAAATAAGAATACAATTAAAATACATATTTTTTAGTACATTTGCCTTGTATTGTCTTGTTCCATGAATTCTCCGATACTGTAGAGAGCTCTATCTGTCAAATATTTTTTTATTGTTTGTATTTGTTTATCTTTTGAAGATATCAGTTTTATGTCATGAGGCAGCTAGTTGTAGAATATTTTTCCGGCATTCATTGGTGATTGTTTTGAGATATTGAGTCTGTTTTGGTTCTGGTAATAATTATCTTTCCCCCTTGTATTGTGGTTGTGTAATTGGTTATTTTTAGTCATGCTTCCAGTATTTAGAACTCTATTTTGACTCTTGGTTGATAAAATTATGCTCTAAAGTTAAAAAGTTGCAATTTTTATCTGTAGATGACAGCACAGAATTATTAATATTGTTTGGCAAAGCTAGAAATTCATTATTTTACCTCTTTTTACATGATAATAGAGACCTAAGAGATGCGAGAAAAATGCAGTGTCTGACTAGCATAATATGTATCAATTATAATTTGCAGTTTAAATTCAGTCCTTCTAAATTAACAACTTCTACATGAATCTGTAATGATAGTTTTACACTTTGCAAGCTTTCAGTAAGCTACAACTGATATTGGGAGCACAAGAGGCTACTAGCCTAACCTACTTGCACTATTCCCATTCAAAGAGATTACTAGGTATCTGAGTTTCCCTGGAGTTAATGGCTAATAATAAAAAGGAACCAACCCTCCAATAGCTTTGTATCTTCCATGCTCATATTTTTAACTAGGCTTAGGATACTCAAATGTAGCATTGATTGCCGTACTAAGCCGTGTGCTGACGCTAATTTTTGTGTGTGGGGGGGGGGGGGCTATTTTACTCAAAGCGCACTACTAAATTAAATTTCACCATCCTATTAGTGTTCTGTCCCACCATGATACCTACTTGGGCATGGACGTTTGTGATGTCTACTCATCAATTTCATCATATCATCACTCATCCCCATCTTCGCAAATTAGCCAAAAGTGGCACTAAAAGCGAAGTAACTAAATCAAATCAAATCAAACCACCCTGATACCTAGTATAAATTATCTCTCCCCAGATTTTTTTAATCGGACTTGCATATAAATCTTTCAATTATGAATCTCATACAGCTTGATGGTTTTATAAATTCTACAATGTAAATTGTTTCAGTAATTACAATTGACACAAGTTGCATTATTGGTCTCTATGGCACAGTCTGCTACAAAACCAGGGTTCCTGGGTTCAAATCCTGAGTAAGGCATGGATCCATCATTGTTGGTCCCTTCATCTGTTTCACCATTAATTTTCCTTGTCGCAATTAACCAGATAAGTTAAGTGATGTACAAAACAAATTAATTTGAATTTAAATGAATGTTCATTTTGAAACAAGTGACAGGAAATGGTGATAATTTCTGCTTCAGTATATTTAAACAACGTACTCTTATAAGTTTAAATACATACAATGTATAATTATAACTTTTTTTTTCAGAGGAGGGAGCACATGGAAACCTCAAATAACTCCAGTTGGAGCAAATGTTGTGAAGCCGCAGCCTATTCCCCAGGATATCCAACCTGTAACCAAGACATCACTTGCAGCAAACAAAAGGGTGAGACATTACACCTGCCTTACATTATTAGTTTACTATTTTGTTAACATTAAATGAATCACTGGTGACATTGTATTTTTTAGCGATTGAATTTGCATGCAAGTTCTACATGTTTAAAAGCATGAATTATTATTTCCAGAAGTACTATTTCATTACTACTAATGGGTGGGGAGCGGAAGTTGATGAAATGTCATATTTTTTCTGACATCTCGGACACAATGCCCATTAAATATACAAATATTATACTTCGTCTATAACCCAAAAAAGGTAATTTTAAAGTGCATGTTTTGCCAATTTACTGGTTTTAGGTCATTTCCCCCGATTTTCGGCATTTTCCCATCATTTTTTGCAATATTTGGTGTATTGTTTCATCATATTTTGCCACTTCTTTCATTTTGGTAATATTCTTGAGTCTCTTCACCAAGGTGAACATAGGCCTATATAGTATATCTCGCAGGATTGCAATTTACGAGCAAAAGAAAACTGAACTGGTGACAGTCTTTGTTGTGTTGGGGGAAACCACCAGGTGCCCATCTGGGGCAAACTCTGATTTTAGATCAGATAAGGAGAGGCTGGAAATACCCTGGCCAGACCCGGTTTCCATTGGAAATCCTCGTTGCATATTTTAATTGAACGTGCATGTGGTATCATTTGGTGCCTTTTTTTTAAGCAAGATTGCATTTTGTTCAATTTCCTTTTCATTCCAATTTATAACCTGAAACTAACAAATTTAATGGTCATTTTTTGCATTTTTCACGTCATTTTTCCCATTTTTTAGGACATTCTATAGGTCATATACCTAATATATTTTTAGGTCATCAAATATAGTCAAACACTATTAATCTCTACTTAGAACAGAGCCATTCAAAGTTTTTGTAATCCAGTTTGTAACTTCGTTTTTCTTTTCTCTTTCACAGGAGACTGCACCCATTGGCTCTGCACACAACTTCACTGCAAAGCCATTCGGAGGAGCACCCCCACAAGTGCAGCCCCAGGTTTGTCTCTTGTTCTTGTAATTGAAGAACTGAATTTATAATGTGGTGATGCATGTTGAAAGGAGCATGGTAAAGTAGTTGAAATAGACAGCTCATAGAAAATTGCTGTAAAACTAAGTATTTTTCTTTAGGGCTGAGCCGATACTGATACCAATGTATCTGTATCAGCTGATACCAGCAGTATTGGAAAGTATCAGTTGATTTTTCCACCGATAGCAATGATTTTGAGTGGCTAGAAGAGTGACCAAGAGCAACAACACTTGTCCTTTTGAAAGGTTCAGCCACCCTTCCTTGTGACAGGTTGGGAGGCCCACACAAAAAGCTCCATAGACTTTCCTAGAAATGCTGGATAAATCCCCACCCTCATGGGAAGCAAATGACAAGATCAAAGCATGGATAAGGTGAAAGCTGAATCCAAGCATGACTGTGAAGGCATGTAACTGCATAGTAAATGCTTTGTGGAAATAAAAGAAACCATTCATTGCCAATTCTTGCTCAAACACTCATACAATAGGTGGACGTTTTTAAACCAGCATTATCATGCTGCATTAATGGCAGGTCAGGTGATGAAAATCCTGTGAAATTTGCTTTGTTTCATCTATTTTCAAGTGGGAAGTGGATTCAGCAATTTCTTCTTGTGCTTTTCCCTTATTTGTATTTTGTGTGACTGCTGGTATCAGCCAATCGAGAATTATTAATTTCTTCAGAGATTGGATTGGGGTCAAACAGTTTTGAATGACATCAACTGGACCTAACATCATTTTTTGTTATTCAATAAATATTCATTTTTTTACTTTTTTCACGTTAATTTGCTTGCCAGGACACTTGTTTTCATTCAAATTTTAGCTAGATGATGAATATTTGCTGTTACCGTATATCTGTAATTTTATAGCATCTATTTACTATAATACTAACAAAACAAAATTAATTTGTGTATTATGAATAGACAAATATTATATTAGGGGAGACCGGGGTAATTAGAACAGGAAACAGCCTGTAGAAGTTCCACTGTAAATTACTCAGAAAGTTACTGATGGATTTTTTAAAAATTTCCACTATTTAAAAGGACATCTTTTGTATATTTTTGAAAAAAATAATGACCATACCTGCATTGCAAATACTCATCCAAAAAAAAAAATTGTCATGACACCATAAAATTGTTCCAATTACCCCATTTGGGGTTAATGGAACATAAGTTAGAAATTTCAACCGAATAGCTTTAGATTGCTGTTGGGGTAATAAGAACATCATATATAAATGTCTCATTTATCCTGCAAATTTGAACACAATAGCTCTACTTCTTCTGGAGTTATCAATGCTTGTTTAAATAAAATCCCAAGTTAACGTCTTTTTTCATAAAGTTCAATTTCCCAGCTGTGAAGCAAACTTGTGTGAATGAAAATCAGTGTTCTATGATTTATTTGAAAGGTTACAGGCCATTCTACAATGTAGTAAAGAAAAAACTTCTAATAGTTACATGTACAATCTAGTATACCAATTAGAAAAAGTACAAAAAAGCATCTTTTTTGGAGAAAAACTTACTCCAATTTGTAACAAGTAGTGCTAATACCAGGTGGTTATAATTAAAGTGACGGTGTTCAGAGTGGTACAGCACGGGCTGTAATGAGAGTAGCAGTCTGAAACTTCGTAGATATGCTAATGAAGCAATGCGCTCGCGAATTATGCAAAAAAATAATTAGTTCCAATTCTCGCCACCAGGGTAAAAATGGCGCTGTAAGCAGTCAAAACTTGGTATAGTTACAGGAAAAACACTATAAATCGCAGAAAACAATACTCTTTTTAATAAAATATCGCTACAATTTCACTATTCGAATTGCATGAACATTACTAAAGGGAAAAGCAACAAGCGTCACCAACAACCACCAGGGAGCTCACACAATGGTTAGGCAATGTCACCGACTTTGAGGTCAGAGTTACGGAAAATTCCACGTTTTGACTGCTTACAGCGCCATTTTTTACCCTGGTGGCGAGAATTGGAACTATTTTTTTTTTTTTTTGCCTAATTCGCGAGCGCATTGCTTCATTAGCATATCTACGAAGTTTCAGACTGCTACTCTCATTACAGCCCGTGCTGTACCACTCTGAACACCGTCACTTTAATTATAACCACCTGGTACTTATGAAAACACTTAAGATAACTTACATTAACAGGTTTAACTGTCGTGAAAAACTAATATATCCAGAAATTAAGCTTATCAGTCTCAAAAATCAATTATATATGAAACCATAAAATATAGGCTACATGACAAAAGCTACACCAAAGAACACTTGACCCATATTAACATTTGTCAGTTTGGCACCAGTAGATCTACTGATTTGAATGTTTGATTTCTTTTTTGAAAGCTTCATACTTGCTCTTAATGATGTCATACAAGGGAAGGGTAAATGGACCGATTCCATTTAACTCCAAAGGTCCGTAAAATATAAACTTCCTATCAATTTCCTCAACATCAGGTCTTCGTGGCCAATCGAACTTGCCAGTTTCTTTTTCCTCCAGAAACTTGATTGTTGCTTTACACTGGCCATTAGAGATTTTAATAATTCTACCAACATACCACTTTCGCTCGTAATATACAGCGTAGTACTTTTCCAGTTTGAATAGGCCTACATCGTCATCCTCTGATTCTATTTTACTATGTATATCACAATATACTTATCTAATGATTACAATTACCATTTTTTGAAAGTTGATACAAAATACCAAGTATGACATCATATTATACATTGAACAATTTTAAAGAGTTGACCTTTGTATATAAACCTTGATGCCAATGCAAATGTACACAATTTCAATAAATTTAATTATAAATTTGAATGTATCATATCTTTCTTGTCTGAAAGAACACAAGATATTTGTTTTTCATATTGCCAGTCAAAAATAACTGTTATGACTAAATTATTATAAATATTGCACAAATGTGGAACTTTGAACTTAGCCTAACCATTTTCAAATGTTGTTATGACAATGTATTATTTTTATTGTCATATTCATGGTATTTCAAGATGATGTTCTTATTACCCCATGACTGTTCTAATTACCCCAAGCAAAATCAAGCAAATTACGCAATGTTCTAATAACCCCTTTGCAGAAATTTTTGGGGTAATAAGAACTTTGCTTATAAAAACCAGGCAAATTGCCCATAGACAACCAAACTCACATGAAAAGATGTGTGCCCTTATGTTTTATTATAGGGGTGAAGAAAATTTTGCAAGGGTTCTTTCATTCACATCCAGTATATGCAGAAGCAGAGAAACACCAAGCATGCGTCACATCATTTTTTGCAGGTGTATAATAAAAGTCAAATAAAACTTACTTTTGTGTAGTTATTCCAATAACAAATTTTCTGCATGTAGGTTTAGTGTAGGTACATAGGTATGAAATGTTATTACACCAGTCTTTTTGTTTTAAATTATTCTACATTAACATGTTCCAATAACCCCATGTTCTAATTACCCCGGTCTCCCCTAATGTATTAATTATAAACATATTATCATTATTGTTATTATTGTTATTATTAGTGTTGTTATTTCTGAGGCACTTGATTCAAACTGCCCCCCAAATTATATTTCTATATACATGCCTGGTGATGTGATGAGTTAGTATGACTCAATAACTAGCCTTTGATATTTTATACTGGAATTGTACTATTATGGTATGGGCATCAGTATCAGTATGAATCGGTCAGGGTATCTGCATCGGTATCGGCAAATTGTGTTATTGGCTCAGCCCTATTTTTCTTTTACCTTGTTTGTTATGAATGTAGAATTTTGTAGAAATTTCAGCAAAAAGTGCTGGTTTGACTACTCAAACCTAGGTCTCAGACACTCCATGCCATTTCTCTACCAACTGAGCTACTTGATCTTTCGCTGTAACTGTTTTACCTCCATTGTGTGCCAAATCGTAAGGTAGAATTTAAAACTTCGAATTCTGTAACTTGAACTTAATAATTCATTGTCTCCATAAATTTAATATATATATATATATATATATATATATATATATATATATATATATTTAAAATTTAGACAAGAAATTGAACAACCTGCTGTATGTTAATTGCATTATTGTGGTGTATATTTTTGTTTTGCAGGTTAATGGAACAATTGGTGACCCAACTGTTAAGGCCATTGTTAACAAACAATACAATACCCCAGTTGGCATGTACAGTGAGGAAACAATTGCTGAGACTCTGTCTGCTCAGGCTGAAGTACTTGCAGGAGGAGTCCTAGGGTAAATATCCACTGATGTCCCTCTGTAACTTTCCTCAAAATTTATACATGTTTTGTGAATTTAAATAAAATGGAATCTTAAGTCATCAACACACAAAACGTTTTAAGATCACTTCACTCAAGTACACAAGTGTGTGTGTCCGAGATTTAGTTATTGAGGTTTTCAAAATATTATAAAGCTTCACCTGAAGTCCATGTCAGCATGTTTTCATGTGATGTGATGTTTACAATTTATAGCTGGAGTTATTATCTATTTTGGTTATTTCCACAGATCTGGAAATCCTGAAAAAAAAGTGTCATGGGAAATCAACGTTTGGGGAAAGAAAAAATTAAAATTCAGAGAATTTTGTAAACACTCAAAAATCAAAGGCAATGAATCATAAGTTTCAAATTTCCATTCTCTGTACTACTGGAAACAGTTATTTGGACCATATGTGTCACAACTAACTAGTGAAGAGCACAACTTTAAGTAGATCACTGTTATTAATTATCTATAATCTAATGACAAGAAGAAATTAGAAACATGCATATTATTTAACTTGCCTATGGGTTTCTCTTTACCATAGCTGATTTTTTCAATATATATATATATATAATATTAAATAATTGCATATAATAATTCATCGTTTGGTATGGTTTGATTCATTTGAAAAATTTACTGTCTAGAAATTGAATACTTGGAAAAGTTAGCTAATTAATTTTGGCAAGATAATCATGATGAAAAAGCTTTAAAATGTTAATCAACTGTGATAGAAATGTAGACAAGACTTGTATGAATATGCATTTTTTTTTTCAGTGTGAATTTCAAGAAGAACGAGAAGACATACAGCAGTGAAAAGAGTGAAGTATTCAAACTAGTCCAAGAAATAGACAAGGAACCAAGAGAACCTGAACCAGGTACAGATACTAACCATGATGCATCTTCACACTACAAAAGTTTCCTTGGAAACAAAAATATTCAGTCATATTCTTTCAAACGGCTGCAGGAGTCATTGAACAACAATTCAGGTAAGATAAATTGTCTTTAATTTTTACTGCTGGAAGACAACTTGGGACCTAACAAAACACATTCAAACTTTGTAAATAAAAATTCTAATAAACTTTCACTAATCTTGATTTAAAATCAGGAACTTGAATTTTCAATAAAAGTTTAAATATATTCACGAATATGGCTGATCTGACATGGGAATTTTTTTCTTTTCTTTTGCTATTAATATACAAATTAAATAATATACAAATATGTCATGTAATGTTAGTGTATGTGTGCCAGTAGAAAATACTACCTACAATTATCTGCACATAGGAGCCAAATTTTATGAGCTTCAGAAGATAATTCACTCAGTTTGAGGAATTAATTTTTTTGGGGGGGGAGGGGGCTGCATCCATTGTGCTGATCCAGCTGAGGATGAGGGAGTGCATATATTTTTTAAAGGAACACCCACTTTTTATCTTTAGATGTATTTTATATATTAGTCATTTTCTTGTTCTACAAGAAGGGTCATTCCAATATTCATGTTTTGCATCATTCAATAGTGACACACACATTTGTGCATAAAAAAGTGAATAGCTGTAGAGTGATGAAACTGCCTGAGAATGTACCATAATCCTTCATAAGTATTGCACATTTGCCCCGATTTAATTGGTGCATGTTCAGTTGTGTAGCTGTGGAGCAGGGATGGTGTAATAAAATTCCTTGTGAAGGAGAACTTGAAGCTAGCTGAAATTTTGAAATTTCAAGCACAGTATGGGTAGCAATCAGTGTCATGGGCAAGTGTGTATGAATTGTGTCAACAGTTTGGTTGCTGATGAATGAAGTTTGTGGACATGTTTGTCCGACTGGGACATGCGAGGTGTCATTCAAGTAAGGATCAGAATTAATGTCCATTAGTACTGCACATTGATGAAGGATGAATGAAATGCAATTCATAAGAAGGACTAGGATGTTGTCGGGAAAAGTCATTCTCAACCATAACAATGCCTGGCTCCACACTGTCTATTTGACAGCAACAACTCTGGTTGAAATGCACTGGTGTGCCCTTACAGTCCAGACTTAGCCCCCATTGATTATCAGGTTTGTTTGAACTCCCTAAAGAGAATATGAGTGGGAAGACATTGAAGACAGATGAAGCACTGACAAAAGATGTCCTACAGTGGTTACATCAGTCAACTTCCTTCTACGCAAAGGGAATCTGGGAACTTGACAATGATGGCAGTGATGCCTGGATGCTCAGGGGGGTTCCTTTTGAAAAACTGTTCTAGTTTGGTTCTTATGACTTTCCATTTTTTTTCCTAAAGTAAAAAAAAAAAAAAAGTAAAGTGCTCCCCTGTGCATAGCACCACACCATGAAGGTGTATAGGGGGTGTGGGGGTAACGCCCCACACTTTCTTGATCCGGTCGTGAGTGGGGGTGATGTGATCAGCATCACGCCCCTGACCGCCTTTACCCCCCAGGGTTTCCCCCAGGTACCCATATTATTCGATGCTGGGTGGGCGCTGGGGCCGAGAAATAAAAATCTCTTGTCAACCTTGCGTGAACCAATGTTTTATTTGAATTAACATTTGTTGTTCCATCAACTTCATCATCTTGTGCCGATGGTCAGATGTGAGAATGATGAAATGAGAAGTTTTTCACTGGTGAAGATTTCCTCATAAACTATTTGTATTAAGTTTTTAAACCAATAATAGCACATACTTAAAATATTGATGATTATTTCTTGGTAATAAGCTGGGTACATGCTTCACAATTGTCGGATGTGTTGTCAAAGCTTGAACTAATGATATTTGAAGAATGCTTCATGAAGAAGTTCACACGAAAAAATATACAAAATGTGGCAGAGATGAGAATTATCTTTGTTGCCAGGCATGCTGGGATCTAGCACCCTCCTTTATCCCCATTAATTTGCACCTTGGATGCACTAAGGTAGTTGATTGAACCAATTTTTCACATCCTGAGGTTTTGACTCTTGGTCCAACCTTTGTGAAGGAATCTGTGTATGGTAAAAAAAAAGTAAGAGAGTACGTCATTTATTCAAATCATGCCATTTATTGAAAACATCAAATTATTTACTCATGTAAATTTAAACAGCTGGTGGAAATTGTAAATGGTATTGTGGGTGTATCTGTCTTAATGTACCAACAATTTCATTTTGCTTGTTCTGTTTATCAGCCATTACTTTCCTAATGCTTCAAGGGTTAAATAGTTTAGGTGATGGGTGCAATGGGCATAACTTAAATATTTATTTGTTTCAGTTGTGGGTAAACTCTTGTTTCCTTTTACTTTTTATTGAATTCTGCCTATAAAAAATGTGTTAATATTTTATATACACACACACTTTCAGCTGCATATACTTTCGTAATTTACATATTAAAAAGAACATTTGTTATGCATTGAGCACAAAATGCTGCAATAATTTCTAGTCACGTTTATTATAAGTACATAAGAAAAAAACTCTACTTCTATGTAAATGAAATGAATGAATTTTCCATAATGCATAGTGAATAGCACATGTAAACTTATAATTTTCCAGTTTGTTTGCTAGTTAAGAAAAATTACAAAAAGAGAGAAAATTGTAGCAGTAATTTCATAGCCCTGAAAACATAAATATTCAATATTGACATCATATTTTGCAAACAATTTTGAAATCAATTGATCAACAAGAAAAATGCACTTTAAAAACATTTAGTCCTGAATTAAGATGTGACAGATAAGCTCCAAGAATAAGGTATGTAGGAACTTGCATGAAAATGTTTAGATATATGTAGTACAATCAATATTTTAATCATGTGTTTAACGAATATGCATAACAATTGAGAGGGTGAATTTTGTCGAAATGCATGTGTACGACTGTGTGAATAGTGTTGGCTTACTGACTTAGGTTTGTAGTCTTGTCTTGGTCTGCTTTGAGAGATGTCACATGTTAGATGATGACAAAATTGCTGTTGTGTTCATATTCCTTATAAAAGATTCGATACATGTGCTGTATTTTAAGTTTTTTTGCACAAAAATAATTTTGTAGACATTGTTGAAAGAACTTCATGGAGAAATTAATTATAGTTTGGTATACATTGTATGGTCTATAAGGGACACTAAAAGAAGAAAAAAACTTGCTAGAATTCATGAAAAATTAGTTTATTATCAGAGCATTTTTTAATTGGTGTCTTCTAATCACCTAGTTCACTTCAGAAATATACTTTGTGAGCAATAAGTTTCAGAGAACACCGTTTCATTGTTTTTCACACTAGGCACAATGATGGAGAGACATTTAATTGATTAAGCTTTTTATCATACATTTAAAGTCTCCTATCTTGTACCTGTCGAAGTTTTTCCAGAAATTTCTTCAGTTCTGCTTGAAAATAATGTTAGCTTTTCCTAAACACCATATTTGCTTTTATAATTACTTGCTCCTACTTGTTGCTTTAAGTAACTTCATAATTGCTTTAACTTAATATTTTTAATTTGGTATGAGTGACTGCACAATGTAACTTCATTCTGATACTATAGAGTACACATCTGTTTACAAAGCTTGTAACGCATTGAAATGAAATATAAATTGCTTGATGCTGTGATGCATAAATATAAATTACCTTTGTTCTAAGGGTGAAAGTTTACCTTGCATGTCTGTTTCTGTGAATGGTAGGTAGATGATATTCTTTGTACTGTTTTAGAATTTATAAGAAAAGTATTGACATATTTAATGTCGGAAAAATAGAAATGTGTTGTTTAGATTACTTTGTGTATCATTACATATCTTATTACATATGTTTCATTCAAGGCCTGTCACGGTTGTAAATTTGATGTAATACTGAACAGTAAAAATACATGCATTTACAATATTTTGGTCTGCTTTAGTGTTGTAAGGGTTATGATGAGGATTGATAATGTTTTTTTTCCTAGTTTGTAAACAGTAAAACTGAATTCAATTGTATTTTTCGATTAAACTAATTTCACTGATTTCTACATGAGTATTTACTTTGTTTTGAAAAACTATTGAGTATTCATACACTCACATTTTTAGCAATGTATATATTTTCAGCAATTAGTAAACCTATTCTTGTATTTAAGTATAAATAATTCTCTTATATGGTAGAATTTGTTCTAAGTGTGATTGAGCCGTTTTTCCATTTGAATTTTCTACTTCTATTTTCTATATTTTCTTTCATTGATTTTTGTTTGTCGTTATGTTTAGGCATCCTCTTGAATTTCTTAATTTCTTTGTGAATGTACCAAGGTAAGAAAACATGTTATCTCTTCTGTTTGTCGTTGTGAATTTCACTTCTCTTTCAAGTTCTGTCATTCTATTGACTTTTCTGTTCTGTTTTGTGACAGTAGAGGCACCCTCCTCTGTAGTGGGACAGGTAGCAGGTTTACGCCACGTGTTGGCCCCAGAAACTAAACCTGCTCCTCCTGAAGATTCCTCCAAGACTTTGCCTCCTGGACAGAATATCTGTGCTGAGTGTGAGAGATTGATTGTGTAAGTAGAACTAGATTTAGCATCTGATTCAGGAGAGTGTCAGAAGACAGCAGACTTTAATTTGATTCTAGTTTAAATTCTTTCTTTCAAATATTTAATTATTTATAAATTCCTTCAATAACTTTGCAGCCATTGCCCATGTCTTTGAAGCAAGCATTCATGGGTTAGATTCAAAAGTTGGGACCTAGGATTTTTCAAGATTGATCAGAATCATAATGCAGTCAAAAAAAGTACATATTTGTATATACCAGCAGTGAGTACATTTGATCGAAGCCATATATGGAATACACATTTAACAATTTAACATCTGACAAGTCTGACCAAATGTACTGAAAGCCACATTTGTAACAGAATTTGAGCTAGATAGTCCTAATGGTGAAGAATTAATGGTAAATAAAGTTTACTAAATGAAAACTAATCTTCATTAAAGCCAGAAGATAGATGATCCAAGCTGGCAGTGAGGCTCTAAAACTATTGCTATGCAGTGGAGAAAGATTGATGAGGCTTGTAACTTTCTGTAAAACACAATGTTGGCTACATGATGAATGAAACTTCACAAGTCTCTGCAAAATGGTGGAGCCTCCTGGTGGATCTAAAATTTTCTGTGAAACAGGACGAATCTGTAAACTTGTCTTTGAAACAGAAGAGCCACTTGATAGCTATATGACAGTGATGATTTACTTCACTTATGTTCATCTGGGAGGAACTGATTCAATGTAATGTTTAATTTCAGTGCAAAAGATTAGATTACATTTTTGAGACTCCCTATTGACTTCTGGTTCTTGCACTTCCTTTTGCTTAAGAAAAAAACAAACTAAATTTCCAAAGAATCTTCCACACACCAGTATTTGGAATTGAGGAAACTTTTTATTGGTGGCTGCTATTTCCGCTACAAGCTAGGCTTCATAGTAAAGTATGGTCACAGAAAATATGCAAAAGTATTATAGAATTCTCTGCCAAAAGGCTGATTATAAACATACCACACTTTCTGTGTGTATGTGTGAGGTGGGGGACCTGATATATGATGGATGCTTATGAAATTAGAAAAATATAAATTGAAATAATCTGAAAAATGTACTCTGAAAATATAATGTGTGTGCAACAATTTTGGATTCCAGAATTTGTATGAACCTTTTTTTTCTTTTTAACATGTCTGAAGAGGATGAAATCAGATTGATGATACAGCCAATGTGGAGTTTAAGTATGAAATCCTTTTCTGTTCCTAGAAGTGGCATGCACCAAATAATGTCAAATGTTACTCACTTTGTGGCCATTAGGAATCAATAGATTATTGTAGTATGACGTTCGTGTTTTAAGAAAGTTGCTGTCACCTGTGATCAAGAGGTCCCAGGTTCGGATCCCACTTTAAACTATAGGTCCAGTTCTGATTAGTCATCTGAGCATAAAGTGGACTCTGACATAACAAAAAGAAAGTCACGCTGAATTCTGATGCTCTCCTGAATTTGTTTGGTTGGAAAAGTGCTGAAATTTTGTTGTCCACCTTTCAACTATTTGTAGTTCAAATATAGCATTTAAAAATATATTGACTAACTTGGAGTTGTTTGTTTTTCACTTGCCTCGACAAGTAGCCCCCATCGCACCTGCATTTAGGCAGGCCGTTGGGGGTCAACAAACCATCCAGCCTCCCCAGAACCTCATTCCACGAGGCTCAGTCCCCAAGGTTCTGACAGAAACTCTGTGTTCCAACTGCGAACGGCTAATTGTGTAAGTACAAATACTATGGGACCGGTTTTTATCAGAGTGCACTTATGCATGAAAAGTCTTCCCCTTTCTCTTTCTAAATTTTTTCTTTAGAACAGATTGCTGCTTTTGTGTAATACTGTTTAGAATCAGGCAGATAACAAGGAAAGTGGAAAAGAAACAATTCCAGACAGCCAGTTGCATGACCCAGAAAGAAGCATGATTTGCTACACACAAATAGTTGTCTTGCATGTATGTAAAGGCATTTATGTATATGCATATGTTAATGGCAGGTGAACACGAAGGGCAGAAATAACATTTGGATTGAGTGGTGCAGTCCCAAAATATGAATTTTTTTAACCCGTGGCGCAACAGCCCATGAGGTCCTGGGCTTACCTACAGACTACTGGTCTCGCTCCCATATACCCTAGCAGATGTGAGAGATCATTCAACCAGTTACGAGGTGACGTGTGGTCAGCATGACAAAGACCGGGTTATGCTTCTCATTCTTAGCTCCCCAATTTCCTCGTGATGGTGGGTGACTATCGGTCCCATACACAGGCTGAAATCTCAGGAGGAAAGTTGTTAACGCTTTCTCCGGATACTTGAACCCATGTGCACAAAAAAATAATAAACTGCAAATCCTGCTCCATTGTTTTCATTCAGTAAAAAGTTATAATTTCCTTTTGTAGAAGCAATCATTTTACCCTTTAATAGATAATATTCCAAAAGGGTATATTTGGATATAGGTTAGTTACATATTGAGAAATTGATAGATTTAGCTCTCTCATACATATTATGACAGGATTGTAATAATACTTTCGTGGAATCATGTGAATACAATGGGAAGGGCCAACCTCCATGGTGGAATAGGCAGTGCAGCGTGCTACAAAGCCAGGGGTCCTGGGTTTGAATCCCAGGCTGGGCATGTGTCTTATTTGTGAATGTCCTTTCATCAATTTCATCATGTCATCACTCATTCTCATCTTTGCGATTAGCCAAAAGTGGCAGAAAAGCGAAGTAAAATAATCCAAATCCATCAATCAGTCAGTGTTTTAAAAATCGGCAATAACATTCCAATAATTTTGAAGAACTTGAAGTATTCTCAGACTCATGCACAACTGAGCCTTGATGTTGATGATCTATCATAACAATAAAAAGTTTTCTTTAAATTCTTAAAATGTTTGCTCCAATCTTGATCCACTCTGCAGCCCAGGCAGGGTTTTTACAGCTTCTACCACTGCTGCTGGATGATAAACATTTGGTGATACGAGTTCAAAGAAAATTCTGGAGGTTATTTCCAAGCTTCAAAGAATTGATACTCTCCATCCTCAACTCGGAGCAACTGATCACTTAAACGAGTTTCCGTGATTGGTTGTTAGTGCTGCTGACCATCAAGCAACTGCAGACAACCAGTCACTGCCATCTGCCAAAAATATATGAAAAAGGACTGTCCACGTGCAAAAGCATATTCATGCTTGTGAAAGCTCCAGTTTGTGGGGCATGAAGATTTGAGAATTGTTGTGATCATTGACAATTCCATGCAAAAAGTTAATGGTGACCAGTCTCATGGTGTAAGGGAACTAAAACTTCTCTGCGGATCATTGGAGTACGAGTATATTAAGTATCCACTTCTTTGCTTGAGGTGGAAATTGTTTTGGTATAGATCATGGGATGCTCATATTTAACATGCTGGCAATAAGACAAAGGGAGGGCATGCATTGCATAAAGTTTGCTAACAGGGGGGATACTATTTCCCTGCATCCCTCCTCACTTCGAGCACTGCTTCTTTCATCACAATAGATACTGCCTGGAAATGGTACAAGTGGCGCTGCAGGCTTCCCTTCCTCCACCACATCACTGCTTACATTCTGTAAATATGGGTGTAAAAGATGAATAAATTACCATGCAGACCAAATCATGCCTTCTTATCCCTTTCAGTGATTAGATTAGATAGCATAAAGAATTTTATGTTTCATATTAATGAGGAAAAAAGGGGTGTATTTAATTTGCACTTGATCAGAAAACCTTTTGTTAGTAATATGTATGTATTGGCAACTAAAGAAATTCTATGACATGCACAATTAGTGTATGCTAGTGATGGGAAAGTATTATAGATATTCTATATTGTTTTTTTTTTTATTTAATTGCATTGGAATGTTCAGAATAGAGCATGTTTATCATAAAACATCTTTAGAAATTTATAACTCACTAGAATAACTTAAATTTTTAATTTTGTTATTAGTTGTTCATTTTTCTTAAAAAAAATATAGTCAGTATATCATATTGTGATAAAATAGTATTTAATGTAACATATTGCGGTTAATCTTGCATACAACAGAAAGTATGTGAATGGAACAGTTCTGTAGTTGTAAATTTTATGTGGGGGGGGGGGGGGGTGAGCCATGATTTCAACTTATTCTATAAGTTAGTTGCTCAAGGATAGACACACATGCTAATCTTTTGTTCCAGCCATTGCTTGCCAAACAAAGCTATAATAACTATTGAATGAATTTTGTTTAAGGGCTTCTTTTTCTATTAAGGGAGCATGTAATCAGCTTGTAACAAGTGTAAATTAAAAGGAAAAATTACACTATGCAAACAAGAGACAAATACAAGAAGAATTCAACCATAAGGCATTATCAATTTAGAATGTGTATCACAATTAAACACCACAGGATGCACTTTGCTTCTAAAGGTTTCAAAAGGCTTCAAAAGGTTACAAAAGGCTTCTAAACCTGAGAGGCAAGGCACTCAAATTCTGCACAATACACCTGAGAAAAGAAACCTGGCTGTCAATATTTGATGTAAGCATGGATGTATAGCTACAATTTGATGAAAATTTGAGAATAAATAAACATGACAATACTGCATGGCATTTTTGTGCATTATCAAGTGCATCTTGTCTGATCATGTATTAAAAAACAAATGAACAGAGGTTCTATCATATTGATATTATATCAGTTGCAGCATATATTTTGCATGCATTTTTTTGTTTTGTTTTTGTACATTCTTATCTTAAGCAATTTACAAAATATGCCAGATCTTTTTTAAAATTGTTTTTGCTTGTATGGATGCAAAAATGTTTTTATTTTTTCTGAAAGCAATTTTTGTACCATTACTTCATTAGCATGTTGCAAATTTTTAATTATTTTTTTAGAAAATTTTAAAATTCTGATGTAGGATTCAATATTTGATACATCATTCCATTTCTTGTCGATCTATATTTTCTGAGAATTCTTTCACTATGTGAATCTGGTAGCTGGAAGCTCTTCAGTTACATAATTATTTTAGCTTAACCCCAACTATCTTGAATCCAAGGCAGCTGCTTGAAATAATAGAAAATATTTGAGGATTTAAAAAAAAAATGGTTGATATGAGAATAATAAACCTGAAACTAAAACAAAGCAGTTCTTTCATGCCTTCAAAATTCTTTTTGAGCCCCATAAGCAGCAAAGGAAGAATGAAGAAAAGAATGTTTTGGAAAAATGAAACAAATAGGAAAGTATGGCAGTTGAAGTGCAGGAAAAATCTTTACATGTCTGCTTTACTTCATCTAAGTGGCTATTTTTTTTTTTTAATTAAGAATTAAATCTTACTTTTTGCATTGAGAAACTGAAATCTGCATATTTTTTATGTTTACATCCTCAATATTCTGATGTTTTCATTCTTTTTCTTCACACTTGATTATATTGACTGACAAAAATATCTTTGACTGTGATAATAGTACAGTGTGCTTCAAAAGTGATGCAACCCTTTCATTGGTACATCTTGATAAACCATAAGTGATACTTACACTGGATTTTTAAATCTTGAAACCTCATTTTTTGTCACATTTTTTAATACTTTTACATTGTCAATTTATTCTATATAGGAAGCCCCAGAAATTAATTACTGGTCCAGGTTGAAGAGAATTTTTTCTAGAATTCTAATTTAGTTTAATATTTTTTCGCAGGTCATAATTCTAAGTTTTGTGACTGATAAGTTTTTGAATAATGGCTATACAGGATGAGTGAAAGTGCTATTTCAGGTGCATGTAATCTTAGACTTGTTCACGCCAGTTCGGCACATACTGGAAATAAGTTCTACTTCCTTCTTGGCGCGAATATGTTGCCACATTTAAAGTGTAACAAATGAAAAACAGCAAGCGCTTTCGCTATGCACTTCATTCTCCCTGTCGCTCCAGCTGACGCCAAGATATACTTTTTATTGTTTCAGTGTTGAAAGGATGTGAGGTGAACGTAAAAGCACATGTAATGATAAGCAGGTTTCTTTTTTAGGATTTCAATATGTAAATAGTTTCGTTTCACTTAAATGGGCTGAATGCAAAGGTAGCAATCATATCTTGAAATTTTAAACAAACATGAATGGACATTGGAACCAGACCCGTATCCAGCTTTGGGTCGGAAAATGACAACATTTGAAACAATTGAACATTCGGTTACTGACAAAGGCCACCGCATGGCTTACAGCTTCGCACTCATTGTTTACTTTCAATTCTCAGGAGTATTCGAATATTCTTTCCACAAATTAACAATGGTTTTCCTTTGATTCAGTCACATCTATACTATTGAATAATCACGATATTTTGATGTTTAGAAAGTAATATATGCTTTTGGTAAATGCACAATCTCATAGATTAATTAAATGCTACATAGCCTATTAGCAATTCTATTTATAATGAAAAAATGTGGCTTAATGTGAGTTAACCAAAGAATCAAGGCATTTTCGGATCACAACTGCTATTCGAAAAAAACTCTGTGCAAGAATTAAAAAGAAAGGACAGTGTAGTTATTAACCATGTCGTCTTGTAATCGAGTAGAGGGTTGGATTCACCATGGAGTGATACTGACAATGGTTCGGATTCCATTTTAGTCGTGTCACGATTAGCTTATCTGAGGATAAAGTGAACTTTACACAAAACTTGTTCAATCAAATAGAGAACACTGAACAAATGTTGTTTTTTTTCGCACGTTCCTTCATCTATTGAATGAAAAGTAGCAATTAAAATTTTACATATTCTAAAAACAACCAATGCTGAATTTCCACCTTAGTGCTTGATTTTGTTGGGATTTTCTCTGTTCTGACTGAATGATAAGAGGTGTTGTCTTCACAATGACCGAAACAGGTGGTAAATTTGGATGTAAATTCTCTTGAAAATATATTTCATGTTTCTGCATTTAATTTGCCATGCTTCATTTATGCTTGTTCTTGTAGCATTCCGGAGAAATACAGGCCATCGTTCCCTTTGCTCACTACACGCACTCCACGCTCACACATAACAATAAATAATAATTAACGAAAATAAAAACAACAACATGACAAAAAAAACTGCATCATGGATAAATCAAGGAACTAACGAAAACACAAAACAACACCGCGATAACAAATACAAGCTGAAAGATTTCAGAGTGCACTTTTCACCCGTGGAACGTTAATGCGTTATAAAATCCACAGAACAGAAAATACATTGAAAGCAGTTGCAATGCCGCACCCTGTGTTGAGACCTCTACCGTCCAGCAGACGACAGAGAATCGGAGCTCTCGCTCAGCAAGGGCGTAAGAGGCTCAGCAGGGAGAAAATCTGAGAGATCTGACATCGTTGCTTCCTGCCCCCACCTCACCCCTCTGTTGCACTACCCCCACGCTCGCCTACGAACTGAAGCGCTTCCGGTATGTACCGAACTGGGCTGAACAGGACCTTAGTTGACAACGTTATAGTACAGATTTTTGTCAACAAGTACCCTATTTAAATATGTTAATCTCCCTTCCCCAAAATTAAGTTTTTTTTTAAAAAAAATCCTCTAAGACTTGCCCCATAAATGTTGACATAGTAAAGTATTAAAACATATGGCAAAAGACGAGGCTTCAAGATGCCAAAAAAGTGTAAATATTGTGTACTGCTTTCAAGTTATTATCAATCAAATTATAGTTGCTTGACGTTAGAAACGGTAAAAAAAAAGGTAAAGTGCTCCTCTGTCACCATGCCATGAAGGCGTATAGGGGGTGTGGGGGTAATGCTCCACACTTTCTTGATCCGGTCGTGAGTGGGGGTGATGTGATCAGCATCATGCCCCTGACTGCCTTTATCCCCCAGGTACCCATGTCATTCGACACTGGGTGGGCACCGGGGCTGCTTCCAACGTTAGAGAAGTTCCCGGATTTGAATCAGCCGGGGCTCGAACCCGGGGCCTTTAGCATGGTAGTGAGACGTGGCCACTAGAAATGGAGCTTCTATAAATTTTCTCGGTGCCACATATTGCTGTATGCAGTTTAACAAAAAGCATTTAAGGTGATTGAGGGTTATGCCTCTCAAGTTGCATATGTATGTTGTTGAAATGTTTGACAGCATACTTTCTGTTAATACCGTGAATTCATTTCCATCTTCAGACGAGAGATCAGAGAAGCGTGGCGGGCGGCGCTGACAGAGATACCGACATTTGCGGCCTGTAATGCCCGCTTATTTTTATGGACATATGCAGACATTTATATAAATATTTCAAAACGAGCACTAACCTGTGTTATAAGAGTACGGTTTTAATTTTAGTAGCTTAGTGGCTGTATGTGCTGATGATTTTGACACGCCCATCTCCTGTGAAACACGGCGTAGAGGTTTGTTTGGAGAACGTTCTAACACTGCACTAATTTCATCGAGTTTTGCTTTAACGATCCAGTTTCTCGTAATTTAAGGACAAGATGTCTAACCGTATCTCTATGTGAAGGTGAAACGCCTGGGAATTTCTGTACAAATTGCCTATACACGTCTCGACTAGTGTTGCCCATGGGATGAGATGGGACAGGCTTTTAAAAATTCGAGACGAGACGAGATTGATCATGTGTCCCGAGACAAACTAATATTTTCGAGACGAGACAGCATTTCACAAGCATTTCCATGAGACGAGACAGGCCAAAGTCTCATCTCGTGGGCAACACTAGTCTCGACACGAGTCTGTTTTCAGGTAAGTGTCATACATAAAAATTCTTGTTCTAACGTGAACCTTGCGGCTGGCATTCCAATCGTCTCACTGACACAACACACTACAATAACACAAACAAGTAACGGCAAGTAACCAAGAATAACACTCTTGCGCACACTACAAAATTAACATGCTCTTGATTTACATCTGCTTGCCACTATATTCACAGCTCTTGTCTTCAACTAGTCGCGAAGGAACAAAGAACTCAAGCTCTGAGATTTCGGATTGCAAGGAAGCTCACGAAAACCATTGACATTTAACGGTTTTGTCTGCAGCGTAATCTTGATACAGTGTTGCACATTTGAAACCTCCAAACGATCCCCGTCGACACAAAACTCTTTTAAGGATGTAAACTTAAGCAGGACGTTACTGGTCAAAACTATGATTAAAATGTTTTATTATCTGTGGCTCTTAACATCGTTTCTAAAGCGTATTTATTTGTGTATATAAGGGCAGAACTTCTTGCAAAAGAACTTTTGCATGTTATAACACAGGTTAGTGCTCGTTTTGCAATATTTATATAAATGTCTGCATATGTCCATAAAAATAAGCAGGCATTACAGACTGCAAATGTCGGCATCTCCGTCAGCGTCGCCCGGTACACTTCTCCCGATCTCTCGGCTGAAGATCGAAATGAACGCACGGTACTAGACATATGACAACACATGTGATTGGGTAATGACATTTAATTCTTTGAAATTCTCCAAAAAAAAGTGAGCTTTGGTAACAATTTTAAGTTTGTAATGTATTCTTTAGTTAATATGGGATTGTAGGAGGATGGTAAACAGAAAATTATAAAGGACTTTTCTTCTTGTATTATTTCCTAACTCACCTAAGCTGGTACCCTATACGACTTGATTGCAAATTGGTGGTTCATAAACATCACAATAGAGTGTATGTGAAATTTCATGTTTCTATATTGCGAATTTGATAGTTTTTTCTGATTAATTTTGAAGAGACACTGCGGATAAACTATCAAATTTGCAACGTGGAAACACGAAATTTCAGGTATACAATATTAAAAGTGTGTTTACCTCATCCATCATGAATCTCAATAGATCTGTCTCTTTATACACATAAAACTTCATGAATTTTAACGTGAATTCTAATGTTAATAATACAATTAGTTATTTTGTAAAAGAGTAAAGTAATCCTTAACTGAAAATATATTTAACTAAGAATTTACCATAGATTATTCATTCCATTTTGTAATATGGTTCTCTGGTTTTATTCTTTTTACATTTGCAGTAGTTGAGTAGTACAAATTATAGCTTAAACTTACAAAGAAGACTTTATTTAATATACAGTATTATTAGTTGAATAAATACATACACCTAATTTAGTGATATTATGTATTGGCAGTGGGAGATTTTTTTTCAGTGAAGTGTGTGTGGATGTAAATTCAAATTTTACTCTAATTGATTATGCTGTAGTGAAAAGTGGTTGTTGATTCCAATATTTATTGAATCCTTTTTTGTTTTAGAGGAGTGTTTGTTCGCATTAAAGATAAGAATCTTCATGTTGAGTGCTTCAAATGTGCTACATGTGGAACATCACTGAAGAATGTTGGTAAGTAGAAAACATTACTACCTTTCTTCCAACAAAGACTCTGTTATCTGGTGTATTTACTACTTGTATATCCCCATAATTTGCAAAATTCAAATTTGTGCCAAACCTAATTCAGTTGCATATGCCTTGCTTGCCTGTGGAGGGTGTTGTCTTAACTTATTTTCAATAATATTATTATGCAGGTGCTATAGTGGTCAAGATGATAGATATCTTCTATGTGGTCAACCAAGTGAGCTTTTATACTTTTTACTAAGTTTATTTTAATGTCAGTAATGTGATTTTATAATTTCCTTATTTTTTATTACAGGTTATTACAACATTAACAACAAGTTATATTGTGACATCCATGCTAAACTGGTGGCTAGACAGCAGGCACCACCAAACTATGAACCCATGACTCTTTCTCCGTAAGTAGATATTTGGGCAAAACAGAGGTTTTATGTGTGATTTAATACATCGTAACTCTCCAAAGAATGTAGGTCATAGTTCAATGTCTAACATGAAACTTGTCAGTTATGTTGGAAACATGCAACACGTACAAATAGTTTGTTTTGTGAATAAGAATGTTCTTGCAATTTTAAGCTGTTCTGCGACATACATTCAAGACAGTGCAATAGCATAACTTTCCACTGAACTTAGATTTTAGTCTTAACTTTCAGAAGGTGTTTTACAGAGCTACAGAAGGTTGTTCGGGATGTATCCAAACGACTTCATGATGTCACTGCCATCTGTGGGATTGGGCTGGATGACTGTGCAGCTGTTGTTATCAGTCACGTATCGCAGCTGCAGGTGCCAGTGTCATGCACGTAGCTGTCAAATGGGGCCAAAAGTGAACTGTTATTGGGAAAGTTACATCATGGCCCTTTTCCATGCACATTTCTCGTATGACCGAGTAGTAAAACAGTGTCAGGAGAAGTTTTGACCATTGGGAAAACCACTGTGAAAGATATACTGTCCTGGTACACACAATAGTGGCCTGTTGGTAAACATTCGCAAACAAGAGAACACCATTTAAAATATTGCCTATTGTGCTCAGACAGATTCAGTGAATGGCATGACTGGAAAATCCACCAACCCAACATCAGATTGCCAGGAGGGTGCATATGGCTTCTTCCACACAACCATCCATAACCATCTCAGGCTGCAGTACATTCGTAAAATCTGCATGCACCACCTCCTCCCGTGCCACATTGCCGAATGCAGATAACTCTACGAAAGACACCTGGTGAGATCCAAATGGAGGACTGTGATCACAATGGACAAAGCGTACATTTACCTCAATTGCAGTTGTCACATCAGTCGATTACGTACAGTAACACTGATGGCAAGGGGTGCAGCAACTTTGTTCGCTAGTGCCAGAACACTTTGGGGCTTCATGGTTATCACCGGATTTGGTTATGCAGGAAAGTTGTCAATATCAAGGTGAATGCTGCCTACTTTGTCATCCATTATGACCGTATCTTCCATACGGACGTCCCTCGTTTGCACAGAAAGGACACTCAACAGGTACCCATTCATATGGACAAGGCCTCAAGCCATACCATCCAAACATCAAGAGATGGAGCGGGAAACAGGGATTCATGTTATCCCATTTCAGAACATTCCAGTGAAAAGCCTTGATGCCAGTCCTATGGATTTCTGTGCATTCGGACTCTTGAAATGATGTCTGAAACATCGCCATCCATGCATCCTTCCCGGTCCTTTGAAAGCCTACATAAAGGAATTGAATAGGATTCACATGCCTGTTCTCAAACACAGTTCGCTACAATGGAAACTCCAATGTGGGGCGATAGACCACAATGCTGGTGGTCCGATAGTATACAACTGGTGGTGGCAGCAGCATGGCATTTCATGAGGTCATTACACCTTGAAAGTCGTTCAGATATAACCCAAACAATCTTTTGTAAATAGTGACTAAAATTTCAGTGTTTCAAGATAACCAGACAGGAAGGTTCTAAATAACTGCTGTTAGGGGATATGCAACATGTGAAAATTTAAAAATATGGAAGTGTAAAAAATTCCAGGACATTAAATGTACCATGATGAGGGTATTGAGAAATGTTCCAAAAGAGGAGTACCACCATGTCTTCTATGAGTGGCAGCAACATTGCATTAAGTGTACGGCAGCAGAAGGAGACTACTTTGAGGGTGATACTGTTGACATTCTGTGTGGGAATTAAATGAACAAGCCTTGTATATAAAGGGTGTCTTTTATCAGTAATGAAATGCAAGAGTACTTCACAGTATAGGTTTCATATTCAGTTCTCCATAGAATTATCAAGGTTAATTAGTTAATATTATGTGTACAACTAATGTCAAAGATTGTGGATCCTCCATTACAGGTGTTGGGGTCTGTGACCACAAAGCTTACAGAGCGGGAAGGTGGATTCCCTTTCATTCTGATGTTCTGAAACACATTATAAAATCAGGTTAAACTGCTGGTGTTGGTAAAGACAACACTGGTCTAACATTGATGAGGCTTCATATTTATGGATGGATAACATATTTGAATTGCTTATATTTCTAAGTGAATTCATTGGTAATGCTTGATAAGTATATTTCACACAGACTGTTTCCTGTTCACTTCCAGTGGCTCCAGGGCTCCAGCAGGAACAATCTCTGCAGCGCTGTCTGCTGCAGCAGCTCAGAGTGGTCCAATGTCTCCTCAGCCTGGTACACTGGCACCAATGCCATTCCATGTAAGCTTTTTAAATCCTTGCCTTAGTTTTATGGGCATGGTGTTTAAGGTAATGTTTGCAAACAAAATAATTTTGTGGAATTACTTCATGCATGAACTAAAATGATTGTTAGGGTTGCTATGATTTCTTTTTACTATAATTTTCTAATTCCTTTCTTCCTTCTTTCAAAAAAGCTTTGGATTTATTATTCCATGAGCCATTCAAGATATGATACTTTACTTTTCTTTTAAATTATAATATTTTTCCCTACTACTGTTCCCTGTTACTTTCTTTGTAAACTGTTAAATTCTATGTACAATTTCCTCATTTTAAAATTGTCAAGCATTTTGAAATTGGTTTTGTACATGTAGAAATAAACTCAAGAATACTGTAAATTCAAGCGAAATTCTATTATTTCATTATTATGTCATTACTGCTTGGAACATAGCAACACTAAAGTGTGTTTTGGACTGGCACTTAACTCAAATATTGCTTAGTCTAGATGTTAACGTGGGATTAATATCTAAAAGTGTACTCCTGTCACTGTGGACTAGTAGTAGAATTTAAAAGTATTCAACTTACATTGCACAAAAATTCATGAACCCAACTAAGATAAACCCTTCATTCTGTTTGTGATGTTAGCATTTGGGGTTTTAAGGGAAAATGTGGTGTGAGATGATGTTTGTTTAGTTCAGCTTTGATCTCAATGTGTGACGTCAGGTAAATATCTGAACTAATAAAACTTAGTATATTTTGATTGTTTCAAGTTTCCAAGTGTTCTAAAACTAGAATGTGTGTGATATTGCACATTACACCTATTGTGGAATGCATGAAATGATTTGATAAAGAGCTAAATTAAAGTTAGAAGTATTGAATGACTGAAATTTGAGTAAAATACGTGAAGAAACAGTTGGCCTTTAACTCATGTATCTACAAGAGTACATATTTGGTTACGATGTTTCCTTGCTGCCTCGGTGACTGACACCAGGTTTGAATCCTGAAGAGGATAATTTGTGCAGTGTTCTCTGTTTCATCTATCATTCATCTTGTCAATTAGCAATTGCAATTAGCCTGGGAGTAACCCTGGAGGGTCAAGGTGGCTGGAGCATGCTGCTGACCACATCACCTCTAAAATGGCAGAGATTGAGAATGTGTTGGGTCCTACCTCCCACATCCCCCTAAATGTGCCTTCATGGCATGGTGCTATATGCATGGAGAACTTTACCTTACCTTACCTAAAGAGGCAGAAAGGTGACTAAAATTTTTAAAAATACAAAAGATAGTGTTTCTTTGTGCACTTTGTCAAACCTTAATTGAAAGAAACGGGAAACAAATAGTAGATAATCTTTTGCAGATGTATTGCTTTATTGATACTACAAAGAAGAAAGATCATTTGCAGTAATTAAAATTTGAGAGCCTACTGACAGTTCTTACCAAGATTTCAGGCCAACTATTTTTATAAATAACAAATGTGCAAGGTACACTGTCAGTATAATTGTATTCAAATATTGATGCATTCATAAAAAAATTAAATTCTGATTCAAAATCTTAAAGTATCATAAGTTTTTCCACACCCATTCACATATTTCCTTTAATTACACTCAAATTAGCCATTCAATACAGTTTAACACAACTAATTTTAATTCAATGTTAAAGTATATAGAATTTGCAAGGAGTGCTTTTCATTATGCATGTTGTCTTGAGAGTAAATAATATACAAACATGCTGTTTCCTTTACAGGATTTGTAGGGATGTGTGTGTGTGTTAAGTAGGCATGTAAGTAGTTAATGAATGCAAAATGAACCTGTTTTTGCAGAGCAATTCCCCAGAGCAAACTGAAAATAACTACCCCCTGGAGAAAAGTTCCAGTTCCAGCACATCATCTTCTGAAATTGATACCGACGCGGAAAAATTTAAGCCAGCTGCAATCAAAACAAAAAATGATGAGGTATTTGGTTTATTAATTGTAATAAATGCAATTTTCACTTAATGCAGGGTGGTACGCATCTCAAAGCTTTCTTCCAGTTTCTTTCTGCAGTTCTACACATTGATGCTTTGGGCAATGGCCATCTTGGGAAGTATATAATTGTGCATGCTTTAATTTTGGGATTTTATCTTTATTTTTTTATTAGTATTTTTTTCAATTTGAATAACTAAGGATAAGATTTCACTGAATTGACAGACAAGGCTATTTTCATGTTAAAGGGAATAAACAACACGGTTGATAAGATGTAAGCGAGTTACTAAAGATATATCCGCGAAACTTACTTGTAAATGTTCTATTAATTTTGGTGGCCTCTGCCACCATCCACTTGGGAACTCTATTCTTTACTGTGACAGTAAATAATAGCTGATGATGTGCAGAAATTACAAGAAACTAAAAATAGTCATTGACAAACTTACATACCCAATAATTATAAAAATGGAGAAACAATGAAGATTTATGCTAAAATATTAATTGTACATGACTTTAACTATTACACTCTACCGTGCTTCTGTTCCTTATTTTCATGTGAAGTAATATACATAAGATGATAGTCATTGCTTACGTCAGTGGTACCCGAAGTGTGCACCGTGGCACCCTGGGGCACCGTGGATGGCTTACAGGGGCACCGCGAAATGTTCTATTTTCATTGAAATGACACTTATTCTATTCTTATTTAGTACATTCATGTGTAAAATGTTTCTGAATTTGAAATATGTGTCTATTTTATAACTTATGGCAAGCAACCTTACCACACTAACCGAGAGTTGCAAGTTTCAGTTTCTGACTTGGGCAGCATGGAAAAAATCTAAGGGTGCCATGAAACGAAAAAGTTTGGGAACCCCTGGCTTATGTCACTAGAAGTAGAAAAGAAACTTTTTCTTTAAAAAATGTACATATAAAGGGAAATAAATATGAATTGAGGAAATTGATCAAATTATGTAGGTTAAAATAATACAGTAACTATAAATATTACAAACATCCTAATTTAATTGGTAACATGACTAAAATGTTGCTGCAAAATTGTTAAATCTTGATAAATGGACACACACACGAACAATAAGAACCAAGAAATATATGCAAATAATTACTATTTTAATAATATTTTATACTTCACTGTACATTGTTTTCTCCTTCATACTTTTAATCTTTTACTGATATAAATATTTGCGCTAAGTATGTTATAAAATGTCTTAAAGGTTAGTGTACCATTACTGTTTTGTACACCTAAACATTCTTTTGGTACAGAACATGGAGTTTTCTTTCAGGCTCCAAGAACAGGGACAACTCATGTGCCTGCTCCTCGTTCTTTTCAGGTATTCATAGGATAATGGATATGGTGTGATATTGCTTTGATGGTTTTATACAGTCTGACAAATTCTTGTATTTGCTTCTTCTGTTAGCTTGTAGATATGCATAAGATTTGTGCAGAAGTGTCGGTAACTTTGTTCTAATACTTTTCAGTAGCTATATTAATTTTTATGCAGATGACCAGCTGGTGCTTCTGACACTTTTGGATGCGTACTCATAATAAACATAGTCATCGTTGTACAAAGTGTGAATACTTTGTTAATGTGTTATGCTTGTCTCCATTTTCTTCCAGTTCTCATGATTTTAATATCCAGGTAGCTTTTTTTTTGCTAGCTTCTTATCACCTTAATACTTCTAGCTCTAATGCATTTCTAGCTTTCATTATGTAAACCAGTTATTTTTAATTCATTTACACATTTGAAGTGAACAAATCATGTGGATTACAACTAATGGCATTAATGAGATTGTTCATATTTCTCTAATGCTATCATAATTTTCATGTTGTCTTAATCTGTAATTTTCTATATTGTACTGGATCCATCCTAGTTGGCGATGGTCCACGTACAGTGCAGATCAAATAAGACATTCAATTGATTAGTCTGTCAGCTAGCCCCCCTTACCAACAGATATCAGTATGTAGAAGTAAGCTCAGTAAAATCCAGCCCAAAACTAATAACACACAGAGTACCGCAGGGTTCTATACTAGGGCCTATACCATTTCTCATCTATATAAATACTCTTCCGGACCATATGAAAGCAGTAGATTCAGTCCTCTATGCAGATGATACCAATGTAATACTGCAAGGTTGTAATGCACAGGTCATTCAAGCCAAAACTAATGAAGCTAAGAACAAGCTGGCCCACTGGATGAGTCGCAACCAATTATATATAAACGAAACAAAGACCTTCAGTGTTAACTTTAATCCTGAGAAAGTGGCACAACAAAATATAAAAATAGAATTCAATGAAAAGAGAATAGTAGAAAGCCCAAACATCAAATTCCTAGGAGTATGGATCAATGGGAATTTCACACGGGAGAAACATATTCAAGTGCTAGCAGAAAAGCTCAGTTACAACATATTATGCTGTAGTGCATTCAAGAAATGCATATGGTATCCTGTTCTGGGCACTTTTATCCAAAACAGACACTATACTCAAACTGCAAAAAAAGAATTATCAGAATAATGTGCCATGAAACTCCAAGGTCAACCAGTAAACCTTTATTCCAGTGTCTTCATATCCTACCAGTACCATGTATATTAGAAACAGTCACTTTCATACATGAACATTCTAACCTATTTAACAAAAACTGTGCCCTTCACAAATACAACACAAGAACCGCTCAGAATTTTCACTTAAAATCAATAAGACTGCAGACATCAAAAAACAGTATTGACCATAGAGGACTGTTAATATACAATAAATTACCTAATCACTACAAGCAAATGTGCAAAAACCAATTCAGAAAACAAGTCCAGCAACTCCTCCTAGAAAACATGTATTGCAAAATGAAGGAATTCCTAGAAAAATAAAGGAACCAAATGAATATAAATAACTCCAATGATAGAATATAAAGAGTGATAAACATATCTGTCTACTCTGTTAATCCTTATATTGTTACAAGTATATGTTTATACCCTCATTATCTATGCAATCTTCAAATATATTATGTATCGGATTGGATCATAAACTGTGTAACACTCAAGAATGTACTCTATTGTAATATTATAATGTAATTGACGAAACAATGGATCATTGTAATCCCTAAGGTGAATAATAAATCAATCAATCCAATACATACACAAAATACACATAAACTTGGTGGATATTTAAAAAATTATAGAAAATATGTTCATTATTTAAATTTTAAATAACCCTTTCTCACAAATGTCAACATGAGATCCTCAAATTCACATCTAAGTGAATACTGACATAAAATGTCCATAGATATTTCCAATGAAATTACCGGTACGATAGGTTGAATTTTAATTGGAAAAAAATAATAATGGAGTTGAACAAAAATGGCTAGTTTGTAAACTGATTCATAAACTGCAAATCAAAGTAAGTCCTACATAATGGACTACAAACCTACTAGCCTGTAGATCGTCTGCAGATTAATTCCTCTCAAGTGATTGAAGAGCAAACCAAATTTCCTAAATACCAAACAAATTAAAGGCACTTGCAACATGTTTCATGTTATGCTGTCTGCATGGCACAAACTAAGGGCTATGATTTATTAAGAAAACTCTCGAGGCATTTTAAATATTGTACATTTTTATTATATTTTCATTGCCCCTTCAACTTGTATAATTTCAGAACATTGTTGCATGCTTTCCAGAATACTTGTTTTATTTGTCATACTTGATGCAACAGTCTGAATCATTTTTCATTCATACTGTGCTTACTTTTTTTTAAGGTCTTCTTACTTTTCCCCAACATTTATGCAGCAGCAGGATGCATGTTTGTAATTAATATGAACAAAGTTGTTAATTCGTGCATAATATATTGATACTTTTCTTGAAGATATTTAATGTTTCTGTATTTTATTAATGCCTTTCTAGATTATACATGTAGCTTTAACAACATGATTTTTTGTTACATTTGGCTATTTGAAAATTAATGTAATTTATATAAAATGTAGTACCAGTTACTTTTTTACATTTAGAAAAACTAACCAATGGCAAGTATCTTTTTATCACATGCTATATACATATACATGTGTGTGTTCTGAACTAAAGCAGTATGAAAATTAAGATAAAGAGAATGATGTGTTTTAATTGAAGGATTAATGCTGAAAATCTTTCCTGCAGGCACCAAGTGCAACAGCTCCAAGGCCATTCTCCGTAGCCAGTCCTGCATCCACCCTATCTCGTCCTGCTCCTGGTAAGTTATCTTGTATATGCTATGGGTTAACAAAATGAAAAAGGCTGAAATTGTTAAGGTGTTGATCCACTAATTTGGAATAATTTCTTGTGTGTGGAAAGTTCATTAAAGAATTCTTTACCTTGAATAATATGTGTGCATTTATGCACAAAGTGTAAGTTTGAATGCACAGAATTTTTCTTGAAATGTTTTTCAAGTTCCATATTTAGAAATGGTCTTGCAGAAGATTAAAATAACGAAGTTGTTATTTCGCGCCACATACCATGAACATTAACCTCGACAGAAATTGCAACACATACCTTACAAGGTTTCTTAGCAAGAAGTTTCAAGTCAAGGTGAGGAAATACACATACAGATAAAATAAAACTAAGTTCATGTTGAACAGTGACCAGCCATTTTCAGCATCGCAGGTACACACTGTAGATGCAAACTTGGATCTTTCATTTACATGAACCACTTAACCATTTCTAACCCAAAACAACCTCTTGCTAAGAAGCCTTTTATTTTTTTCATCCCCAAGGAAGGATTTGGTAAACTAATGTAAGATACATGTTGACTGCTGTGAAGGGTAATGTTGGGATGTGGCATGAAATATAATGTTAAGATTAAAAGCAGTTTAGAATCAAATGATCTGTTTGGCACTAACTTAAGAGTGTAAAATATCAAGCCTTTGCAGTAGTTTTTTCCTATTTCACTTTCATGGAATGATTATCAATTTTTCAGGCCATGGTTTTTCATGACAAGTATTCAATGAATAACATTTTCCTTATTTCACATTTAACTTTAACATGATCATTATCTTTCAGTAAGTTCAGTTAGTACAAACAGTTATCTTATTGTTATATTTGTTACTATACGTACTTCTTGAAAAAACACGTGCAAAATGATCAAGTCTACTCGTTGTAGAGTTTTTGGCTCTGTAGCACACTAGTGAAATTTGCAATTGTCAAAACATACATTGAACAGTTTTTCTTGCAGCTGCTATGCTTGTAAATATATTGTCCCTGCTGTTCAGCATCTACTTTGCTGTTGATTGTTTCATAAATTACTCATTGTTGCTGCTTATCTTTACTAAATTTTAATTCTGTAACATTCTTCTGCTGTTGACCCATGCTGTGCATAACTTATATGCTCATAACAGTAAAATTTCAGCTCTATTTGCAGAAGCTTTAGCTGCCTAGTGCAGTGTTCCATTTCTTACTTCTTTTGGAATTTACTGGTTCATACTTTTAGTAGCTGCACAACAGTACAATATTTTCTCGCATGAGTTCTGAATTGAATTGTGTACTTAATTATTCAAACTTCATTCTCAACAATGATTGACAAACTAATCTGTAATTTCTAATACATTAGCATTAATAGTACTAGTTAAAAGTGTGAACCAGTAACTTCAAATACTGAAACTTGTCTTTCAGTTTCCATAATTGATGCTTTATTTAAAAAAAATAAAAGTTGTAAAGTAGCTTGCTTCTAGAGGAAAAAATAATTGAAGTATTGTATATGAAACGATACTCGTTTGTTTAGGTCGATTTACACCACAAGCTCAGAAGCCAACTTCTACCAAAAAAGGTAAACAAAAAGATTTTAGAAAAGTATTGCCAATATTTGCAATTTATTTAATGGATTATTATTACCTGTGGCTAAAGCAAATAAAAATAAATTTACAGTTTTATTATTTCAGTTTATTTACTTTATTTCAAGCATGCTTTGGGCTCTGCTGCTAACAGCTGTAAAATTTGGAAAAATATAATCCCAATGTTACTTTTGAGAGCTGCTATGAGTTTTATTATGTGTGAAGCTTTATTGTCCTATTACCCCTTGTGTAGCACTAGCGCTTCTTTGCAACAGCAAAAGTTCAATTTTAAGATGTGAGTGAATGCATGAGTGCAATTACTGATGCTAGAAATGTGTTATTCATAATTATGAATTTTAAAGAAGAATTAAGTTTGTTAGTAATGTTACCTCAGTGTGTTACGTTTTACAAGTTTATTCAAATAATTTTTCCTGTTTAATTTTAAAACATCAAAATGGAATCTTCATGTTTACTGACACTTTTTGAGCGAGTTGCAGTATGATTAAACTAAACTTGCATGTTGTACAATTCCTAAAAACACTACCATTCAAACCACAAGTTTTCTTAAATAGTGCAAAGCAAAAATAAGTCTGAATTAAGAAGTTCTTTAAACTTTGTAATGTAAATTATTTTGAGGTAATATTACGACAAAATTTTTCTTTTATCTCTTTTCCTTTCAGCATACAAATCTTTTAATCCCAAACCTCGACCTTTCACCATCTGTCAAAATTAAGTGGCTCTCAAAAGTATTTTTTGTTACTCGTACACTTTTTCGCAGTAAACAAAGATGGTTGTCACATATCATTTTTTTTTTTTTAGTCGAACCAGATTTTGTATAGCACAGAGCAAAGCATACTGCTAAATAGTTGATTTTATTTTCTGTTGGCTTTTCTTCTGTTAACCCCTTCCTTTTCATTTTGCATGGTAGTGTTCTTTTCATATAGATTTTGTTAGTTGTTCTAAGGTTGAACTTTTTAAGATCATTGTCTGTAACTCTCAAATGTATTTTGTGATTTCTACCACTTTCTTCTAGAAGTAATTTCAAATCCGTTTACACCATATAACTAAATTAGCTTAAATGCTAACAAACATAACCAACTTGTATTTTTCAATTTTGACATTTTTTCTCCAAAACATGGCATGTTTTTTATTTTGTGAATAAATGAAGTGTAAGGATTCAAAATGGATCAGCATATTTTTTTTTCACCCTGAAATGAACTGTGAATGTTTTACGCTTTAAAATTTGTATATATCTACACAATTTGGACAAGGTTGTAGCTAGCTGTCTTGTATTTTTGAAATTCATCCCTCATTGATGTCTGCACAGAAAACTGAGGGTGAACAGATCAGTTTTTAAATGTGATAAGTTGTAATGCAAATTCATACAAATTGCCAACCACTTATTCATTATTGGTTAATATCCTATGTGCACTGTTCTAATTCAATCCATAAAAATAAAATACACTAGCAGAAGTGATCATGTAAACAGTGAAAGCTTGATGTTTATTACTGTAGAGTGATTCAAAGGGCCTTCCAGATCCCATAGTGGTCACCTTTGCCATTAAGGCATCTTAGGTTAAATCCTCTTGTAGAGGTATATACTGTAGTGGCTTGGATCCCACTTTAAACTGTTGGTCCAGTCCCAATTAGCCTATCTGTGCATCAAGTGGGCTTAAAACTAACTTTCTGACAAAAAGTCCTTGAACTCAATTTTTAAAAATAATATTTTCTCCACTAGAAAATATCAGAGTATTGTTGCTTTAGGGAACAAGCTGTACGTGTGTGTCATAGCAGATACCATCTTAAATCACTAAAGTGAAAATTTGCTTCATTACCTGTATGTATTATCTAAGATGAAAGAAATGTTTTACATGCTGATCTCTTTTGAACTAATTGTTTGTTCTAACCTTTTTTCATTTTTCCTAATAGAACTTAGATTTTTCACATACTTTGTATTTTTTTCTTTAATGTGCTTACCTTGTTGAATAAACAGTGTAAGTATCCATGGTACATTCTGAAATACCTGTAGCAGCCCTTCAGACTTATGGTAATTATTAAAAAGAGTCTCAATACAGATACGAGTATCACACAATTGTCATTGTTTCAGTATGAAGATGCTATTTTATTCTTAATTCACAGCTGTTCTGAATGGCAAAGAAGTAAATTTATTTAAATGCATGCACATTTGAAACACAATTTTGCTTGAATTTATATTTCAATTTATATACAGAGTTTTAAGTATGGGTCAAAAGTAACCATTATAAAGGTTTATTATTATTATTTTTAAACATCTGTGTTTACTGCAACATATGTATGTTTATATACATATATTAGTTGTATAATCCTTGTACCTTTCCATACCATTAGACATACCAGAGACAGTTTTCTTGAATTTCAACAAATGTAGCAGCGTTCCAAAATACAGTTAGGTGTTTTCATTAATTTTGTTGTACTCAAATCAAAGCAATAAAATATGTACATAGAATGTTTGATACAATAATTAAACTTTTTTTTTAAAAGAAATCCATTACATTTCTAAAGATTCACATTTAGCAAATTATACAGAAACTCATATGAAACTGTCAAGCATACTATTTAAGTTCCATCAATGAATCCCCTTTTCCCTGAAGCAAGAGTAACTTAGTTGCATGATACACCAGTTGAAAGAATTCCTACTGGCTTCTTAGATTCTGTTTTACATCTTCTGCTTTTTTTTTTTGTAATAAATCACTTTTCCATCTGAAAATGCATTTTTAGATAACTGCAATTATGTTTTTATATATACATATATGATAATAAAGAAAGGTATAATTTTTTAAGTTAAAGAGCTTAAGTAGTATAAATGCTTTATCTAATCTTTTAAATATTTTTCTTCTTCCTTTCTTTCCTTTGTTGTCATCCAAATGATACTTTTGTTTTGCTCTCTTGCAACTAAATTCCAACTTAATTTAACGTGCCTTCTTCGCTCTCTCTACTCGGCATAAACACTCGGTGCATGTTGTTCATTCACTAACAGGCGGCTCTCGATTTGTCTGGCCCCCTCCAAAACCCGATGATGAGGAGTTAACGGGTCCCACTGCCACCCCACTTTATGTTGCTCCTGGTGCTTCTCCGCCAGCCCAGGCCTCGCCCGTGGCCTTCTCACCCTATTCGCCTCCCCAGTTCTCCCCTGCACCACCAGCACCCAGCACGCAAACATTTTCACCGGCACCTGCTCGTGCGCCTGCACCACCCTCCATCCCATCACCTGCTCGTGCCCCAGCTCCACTTCCAGTATTGGCCCCCGCACCACCTGCCCCTGCCCCGTTGCCAGCACCACCTGCCCCTGCCCCGATCTCTCTCCCTCCTGCCCCTGCCCCAATATCTCTCCCTCCTGCTCCTGCACCATCTGCATCAGTGCCTCCTGCAGGGCCAGCTCCACCTGCAGGCGGTGCCCCTAAAGGGGCTACTTTCGCTGGTGCGGTTGCACCCCGTCGTGGAAAAGGTGTTCTCAACCCCCAGGTTGCTCCAGGAGCGAGAGGAGTCCCGGTGTGTGGAATGTGCAGCACCCAAATCAGGTGAGAACATCTGCGGCATGAGTGTGTGTTACACAGCATTGCAACCAAAGCTATTTTCTACTCCTCTCTACAGATTTAATCATTAGATATGTTGCACAAGTTATGCCAAGCTATGAACCTACCAGAAAATGCTTAGTATTAACCAGAAGCTCCAATAACACTAAGGTTTCAATTTTACTATAGGTATAAATATACTTTCTAGTTCTTGAAAATATGCCATGCTTTTTGTGTGTATTAGTGTAGAATTACAAATTAGTTAGTTATATTTTTGTGTAATTATACATTCGTAATGTATTGATTTTTTTACTAATGTACTAATAATGCATTTATGTTCTCTGTAGTTATCGAAGCAGTTTGTACATTGAGTAAAACTAATATATGCATGTTCACATGTTTATTGTTGATAGCCTCTGTTTTTTCGCATGCTTGTAGATAAAGGTTGTATCACAGCTCTAAAGGATTCAGTAGAGCGGAAGGAATTCCCAACATGTGTGAGCTGCAAAAAGCAAATCACAAGGTATATATTTTATGCTACTTGAATTATCACTTTAGAACTAAATGAAAGAAAATGAGTGAGGAATTACATGTAATAAAAGCAAAAGAGCTAAATGAACTAACAAACTTTGAAAAGAGATTGCAAATTATATACTTTCAAGTATTTTTTTTTTCTTATTGATCATCGAAGCTACAAAAATAAAAATATTTCAACATAATGTTATAAATATTGAGGCTAAAAAAAGTTTCACAAAAATATTCATTCAAATTAAGTTATAAATCTTCACACTGAAAATAAAAAAAATTGGAACAAAATATGTCCTCAAATTTTATGGATTTTTAAAATTTGTTTTCTTACATTTTGCATGTGCTCACGAGTTTACATTTCAGTGATTCAGATGACTTCAAAACAAAACTACACCCGTCCCGATTGGCTTGAACATCTTACCTGCTTGAGCATGTTCTTCTGTAAATTATTAACCGTTTTCAAGATGTGTGGAACTATTAAATCCAATGTTACATCTTTAATGTTTGTGTGCCTGTGTCTGGCAAAGTATAATGGGACATTGAAACTTTTTTTACTTAAAAATATTTGTCGAGCACTGTTTTGCTCATAATTTATAAAAATTCTTTTGACAAGTGGAGAACCAAATATATGAAATCTTGAAAGGAAAAGTAATATCTTAGAAAAGTATTTTGTTAAAGAAAATACTGTTCCGATATCTTTGAACTAGTAAAATACTGTTAATATGAAATATATAATGCCTGCTCTGATGTTACGTCCATGTAGCAAATTTATTAGTAGCAAGTAAAGTTTGAATAGAGGAGGAATACGTAATTAAAAAGTCCAAGGTAAGGAAAAATAATTCTCCACAAAACTTGCTTCATTTCCTGTGCCACAGTGGTTATCATATCATATTAGGCATCCAGAGTATCAGGCCATATGTTGGAAAAGTCATGAATATTTGTTTATCATTGGTCTTCATGATTAAACTAAAAAGGTGGAAAAGCATCATAAAAACAGCCAAAATACAAGTGCTTATACTTCATTAACAAATGCAAAATAAGAACGATGTTCAACAGACCAACATCAACACATACAATACACAAACACATTGTAGATTGTACTGTATGATGGCAATGGATATTATGAAATATGTTATGAACTAAATAGCTAAATATCGAAAGTTCTAAAGCTGAAATAATCCAGTTCACAGTACATCAAGACGTCAATGTATTTTACAATATATCATTTCTTCAGGGGACCATTCATCACTGCCCTCGGCAAGACCTGGTGTCCTGATCACTTCATCTGCGTGAATGGACAGTGTCGCCGCCAACTGCAGGACATTGGGTTTGTGGAAGAGAAAGGTGATTTGTACTGTGAATATTGCTTTGAGCAATTTCTTGCTCCAACTTGCGACAAGTGCCGTAAGAAAATTAAGGAGGTAAGTTTTGTTGCCCTCTGCACAAATTAAGATGCAAGTCTTCACGTTGGGAGTCTCAAGTTGTCATTTTTATAAATACCAAATACCACTCCTTGATGCTGATAGTCATATCAATACTCTTTTCATATTATTCTGAACTGTTATAAATGTTAACTTCAATATATCAGTATCAGCTGATAATGATAGTTGAAATTGGAAAGTACAGATTCAAATATAATTACCAACACCAGCTGATTATTTTTCTGGAGTCTGAATGTCTTGAGGCACACAGAATTTAGGCAACATACGTATTTACAGAATCCAAATATTCTGGAAATTATACAAAATTTGCCCATATTGTGTGGCAAAATTGATTTTTAATTAAATAATCAATATTCTATTATTTCCTATAAGGATCTAGGAATATTTTCAAGCCAAAACCTGTTAGATTGATATTGTACAGTTGCAATGCAATACTTGAATTTTAAATTGCTGTTGTGTCATTATTGGTGAAAATCTGTACAGATAACGATGTCAGTTCAAAGTGATATCGGTTTGTTTCTAGTCAAAACTATAAAATTTACTAATATGTTAATTATTAACAAAGTTAATCAATAGTCTGTATGAATATCCACGTTTTTCGATGCACAATTATAAGTTGCGGTTTCAGACTGTTGTTAATATTTTGAGCAAGTCTCAATGCCTTGGCATAATATCTTCAGTTGGTGGAATTGTCTCGGTTTATTACAATTTGGCAGAAAAATGTAAAATGGTGCAGACAGCAGAGAAACCTTCTCTTCAGGTGCAATTTTGTGAGGGAGAACTGGCAAACTTCATGAATATCCATTTTCCATCTGTGATAAACCTGACAGTGACCAGAATATATTGAAATAGTGCTGAAAAACATGGCAAAAGTATTTGTGCACTTGGTTATATTTCTAAATTTTGTGCTCAGCAAGAGCAAAACGTTTGTGCGCAACATTTGGAACACTGAAGTAGGTATCTGCACTGTATCCAGTGAAGTAATGGGAATTAAAGATGCAGATGTGCTCTTCATTAACCCTCCACTGGTATACGTGTGAGACGGTGGCACTCACTCTGGGATATAATTGTAAGTTTTTCATGCCCAGATAATGGCCAGATTATGCCAGTTATAGGTTGTGGCATAGTTCGCAGACTGGAGACACATAATTTTGATGACAGTCAGTGTTTTGTGAGCACCACACTTGCACGTATACCAACAACGTAACCATTTTCTGCACACATTTTATTTTTTTCTGTTCACTAAATTAATGTTCTGTTTTGATTCTTTGATAATTATTTTATTTGACTCCATTTACTTACTATGGTGACTATTTCTGGCTAAATGAACTTTGTAATCTTATATCCATCATGAATGAAGAGCAGCAGTTCTGAGCATGGTTTGCTGAATCAAGTGATGAGAGGAGAAGACTTGGGTAGAGATTTCATTCTTAGAACACAAAAGATAATATTGCTGATGATAGCCATACTCCACATGACTATGAACTTATTTTTACTTGTTCTTTTTCCTCAATGTATTGGGCGGAATGAATCTACGAAGTAGAATATAAATCTATCTCGCCAACAAGTAATACATTATTGAATTTATTACTAATATTTTGCAAATTTGTGAACATCAAAAGTAAACTCCAAATAAAATTATAAATATTGTTGTTTTTCTTGATAATTTGTCTCTCATACTAGGTAATCAGTATTATTGCAATACAAGAATATAATTTTGTTATTATATAATAAATAACGTAAATTTTAGCTTAAAACTGATACATATAAGGCAATAAATATTTATAAACTAATTTTAATATGATAAATGTAAAAAGATATTAAAAAAATGACAAAAACAATGAAATTCATGTGTGTTACTCTGTAACACATATACCAATGAAAAGTTAAGTGTCCATGTAGCGGTGAAATTTTTTTTCAAATGGTGTGCCTGTTCAGTTTGAAATCCTTCTGAACAAGACCCTTGTGGATAGTGTCAAAATATTCGAGGCGAGAGTGGAGTAAGTACACCATTTAACAATTTCAAGAACTAGATACTGATACTATTGCAATCTTTATTCCAATGTTTTGTAGACTTAATCTGTATTCTCTCTTCATAGGGTATGTAGTAATAATCAAGATACTTACGGGTTTTTATATATATATATAAATGGGTGAATCAATAACCACTGATCACCTACAAAAAAAAAATTGTTCTTTTCTGGGGCTTATTTGCTTCCCAGATGATCATCCTTGAAACAAATTCTTTAATCATACTAAATATTTTAAGAATCCTGAAAGATTTTATTAATTTATACTCTTAATTTTAGGACTGCTTGAATGCTATTGGCAAGCACTTCCATCCTGAATGCTTTGCTTGCGCTTACTGTGGAAAGCTGTTCGGAAATAATCCATTCTTCTTGGAAGATGGCTTACCTTATTGTGAAGGTGGTAAGTAGTCAATATTATTTGTATAAACCTAAACACTAAGTATACCTGTATCTTTATTGAAACATCCATTTCAACAGTTAATCACCCTACCACTCAACTTTTCTCATATAAGAAACCAAGGATATGCCTCATCCAGCGTTCCCTTTTATAAAGACTACCCAGCCAATATAATAATTTAACATGTCAAACAGATATTTTTGAAAATCAGGCACATTTTAAAAGGTTGTTGTACAAAAATATGTAAGGATCTTTATCGGATGTAATTTTTGTTTGTTGTTTTTCTGTTATGCATTCCAATGAAAAAGTCTCATATTAAAATAATTTTACTTTATATCTTACCAAAGTCTTGAATGAGATACACTCTCACCAGCCTCCATGGTGGAGTGGTCAGCATAACATGCTACGAAGCCAGAAGCCCCAGGTTTGAACTCTGGTTAAGACCTAAGTGTACAATTGTGTTTGGTTAATTGCGACAATGAGTGATGAAATGCATGATAAGACAAAGAGGTAGAAAAATCATGATGCAAAATGTATAACTGAAATAAAGTTTCAGAGAATAACTGTTGTCAAGGCAAAGAAGATGACACGTCTCAAATCGTTTGGTTTTGTTCTCAAAGATGTCTTGGGCCATCCCTAGCTTGAATGATTCGCTACGGGAGCTGCAAATTAATTTTAAAACCTCAATTGAAATACATGTTTTTCTGATCATTAATGATCTAAGTGTTTTATTATCAGAACTGCATACCTGATGAAAGTTTTCTTTGCATTGCTTAGAAATTTACTACCTTGTAATTCCAAGTATTTCTGCAATCACTTGGTGCTCCTTCCTTGCAAGTACATCCTTTTCTCACAGATACTTGTGTTTATCTGGATCAATTCAATGGTTTCAATGACATGTGGTGATAATCCACAACAAATTCTAGCTTTCACGAGTTACATATAAAATCATTACAAAACCCTAATATGGCAGCCGTTATCACTGTACTGTCACTTGGATAGCTGGCAAACTGCCATGCATAAATATTTATTGCCTATTTACATAATATGCCTGAAAAAAATTGAAATTTTAGCACACAATTTGTATCCAACAGTATACAAGTAATGCTAGGGAATACACTACTGTTAGGAATTTATAAGCAGATGTTAAGGTCTACATTGTGCCAAATGGAATGTTAGTGATTATCATAGTATAAGGATAAGAGATCCTTTTCTGGGTATTATATATTTAGTAGACTGGCCAGTTCTTAAGGTTTTTTGGGGTTATTTGGCAATAAGTGTTTCATTACGTTATGCATTTTTGTTGTGATCTATGTATGTTTTGTACATTTTGTTTTGCTTTAATTTAAATTTGTGCTGTGTCTGTTCAGTTGCTGGGAACCGACAAGTGCAATTTCCAAATGCTTTGGGTTGTTATTCAGGGGCATGTAAAAGGAACAGTTGTATTAGCAATTGGATTCCTAGCCCAAGTACTGTAGGGAAAGCAAGAGTGTATCCTCTATCGTGGGAGAGCCTGGGATTGTCTTCAACATTTTCCAGCACATAAAATACTATAAACTATCAATTTGCCAGCAGGTGTAGAGATTTGTCTTTCATAATTTCAGTCGGCTAGTCTTTATGGAAAACAAACTGGGTATACGCACGTTTAATCACTTTCGTACCAAAAGATGAGGGGTGGCTATATAATGAGAATATTGTAGATACACCAATACAGAAGGTGGGAGTATATAAACACATGGTCTTCTAGTTTTACAGCATATATATATATTTAAAAAAATAAGGGACTCCTGAATCACTCTGTATAATTGTTGGGTATAGGGGATTCCTGGAGGAAAGGACACTTAGGTAAAATGCTATTATCAAAAAATATATATATAAAATGGCAGGAATATACTCTAATAAGGTAATAAGCTTGCTTTTTATGGTTGAAATGTAAAGTCTGAAAGCCTGAAACAACACATAAGAAAAACTCAGATGGAAAGGGAAAGACTCTTCCTACATTCAATTGGTTTCTCTAAATTTGAAAATATTTTTAGTAAATGTTTCATTTTTTTCTAGATTGGAATGAGCTGTTCACAACCAAATGCTTCGCATGTGGCTTCCCAATTGAAGCTGGAGATAGATGGGTTGAGGCTCTTAACAATAACTACCACAGCCAGTGCTTCAACTGCACTGTAAGTATAATGAAACACTTACCTTTGTACTAGAATTGAAAAACATTATCTACTTCCCTCATGTCTGGTACAATAGTAGTCATGAGGAAAAAGCTTCCACCAGAGGAAGTGAGACTATTCTGCTGCATTGTATTAGAAAGGGGACATTCTTAAATTAAGACTCCATTGTGGCAAACAAATACTTTATAAAAAACTACAATTTATTTATTCATTCATGTAGTGAACTCTCAATTGCCCATGGAAATGGATCCAGAATTTAATTGGAGATTTTTTTTTCTGTCTTAAGAGTGTGGCCTAAGTTATGCAAGAGAATTGTTATTGATCATCAAGCAATAATAAAGCAACTAATGGTACTCATTCATAAACTCCAGCTATATTTTGCATCCACTGGCAGGCATTGGTCACGGTCAGCAGGATCATTGTCACATGAACCAATACTGCTTTCTCAATCACTGGATCTACTCTATTTGCTATTATTGGCTTCTTGCAACTGGAACATCATCATAGAAATATTTGATTGGCCAAGATTGCAGTGTGGCCTGCCTTTTTCTCACTAGGCAATTGGCCTATAATTGGACATTCACTGTGTGGAGGACATCAAGTAGAACAATTTTCTTAATGCTTTGCTCATTGAGCCCTTGTTAACAACAACACAAACACTCGCTTAAAAATTATTTCTCTTGATGCAAGCACATCAAATATACGAGGAGCGCTCAAAAAGTAATGCCCCACATTTTTTTTTCTCATTACTGGTTCATTGCTTGCAAAACCACACATGAGCCTGAAAACCACCAAGGCAATCGCCAGATTGGGGTTCTCTGTACTCCCTAATCCTCCTTACAGCCCTGATCTCGCTCCTTCCGACTTCTATCTCTTCGGGCCAATGAAGGATGCATTGCGCGGTGTGAAATTTGAGGACAATGAGAGTGTGGTTCATGTTGCGAAAACATGGTTGAAGAAATAGCCCGCAAGCTGGTACAGGGATGGCATTCAAGTCCTTGTTCCAAGGTGGCGTAAGGTCGTTACAGTGAAGGGAGATTATGTTGAAAAATAACTTGTATAGAGGATACATACAACAAATGTACCAATATCATTAACATCAATTAAATATTAGCTGAGAAAAAAATGTGGGGCATTACTTCTTGAGCGCTCCTCGTAATTAGCAAGTTTTGTAGAAGATGTTTATGTCCCAGAGACATAAATTTTACTACAAATTTCGTCGCTTTTTGACAAATAACCATGAATCGTTATCAAGTAATGCTACAGCATACAAAATGCTGTTGCTCGAGGATTCAGAGCATTCAAATGAGCACCATGTCATTGAGAAAAGCAGTTTCTCCATCTATTCTCTACATCCCGTGAAAGTAGGGTGACATCTTATATACTCTCCCTCCAGCAATACTGCTCAATCTGCTGTTTTACTTATCTCTGTTGCCACACTAACTGGTTGGTCTCCCACTTTAGTGTTTTTCACTCACAATTTTGCTTAGTTTTTTAATCTTACCACCAATTCCTACTCTCCCCTGACATACAACTGTCTCCATGCTGAAACTTCATTCTCCTGTAGATTTCTGAAGGTTTCACACCCTCTGACCACAACAAACTTGTAACACTTTGTTGCTGGTTTCACAGTACAAGTCGACAGTGGAGCAGCCATGTTGAATAAACTATTGTATAGTTACATACTGCTTGATTGTTAAGGAGCCATTAAAATTTTCATTGTGTATACTTTTCCAAGCACTTTAGAACAAAATTCCTGTTATTTAATTGACTTTCCCTCGTATATTGTAAATATTGAATATTTAGTTGAAAGGTAAACAATCCATTTGCAGTAATTCAAAGCATTATTATTCCAGATGTGCAAGAAAAATCTAGAGGGCCAAAGTTTCTATGCCAAAGGAGGCCGTCCCTTCTGCAAGAGCCATGCCCGTTAAGTTTTACTGCACTGTTGAATGTGATCTGCCAGAGATTGATACCCCATGTGGAAATTACTTTAGCATAAGCCAGTACTGTTTGTTATTGAAAGTGTGAAAATCCAGTAGCAGTTAGTGTGATCTCTTGTCATTGATGATGCTTTTGAAAAGAACTATTAATTTATTGCATCAATTCATATTTTTTGCAAACGTGCACACACAAAAAAAAACATGTATATATTATATATGTATAATTTTCTTAATTGTGGTGTTTTCTACCAATAGTTACCATCTGTCTTATATATAAGCAATTAAGTTCCATGACTTGGTCCATTAAATAACTTACTTACTCCCTTTGTTAGCTTAATATTTTCTTGTGTGGCTTTTTAATTATTGCAACAGTTATAGAATTGTAATTATTGTGATATTGTGATTCTGTGACAATTTTAGTGATTATCCAGTGCCAAATGTGTATAAAATACACAAGTGTGGAGTGTTCATGTATAATTTTTAAACTTTTAATGTTAACTATATTTTTCTGTTAAGTAATAACACTGTCGCATAGAACTTAAGAAAATGTGAACTTGGAAGCAAAGCTTCTATGTATAATACTTCTAAATAAGATTTACATATTGTTGCATTATAAGAATATATATGTATACTTGAAATCGAATTTTGTCTCAAATTTAATTTGTAGGTCTTCCTTGACAAAAGGATACTACTTGTATACGAATGCAAGGTATGTGATTAGCAGCTATATTATACTAAAGGAACAATGCCAGTCTTGTTTGTATTTCTTGTTTGTTTCAGGATCCATCAAAAACCGTACAAAGCAAATTAGTTAAGAGGTTATGCGACTTATCTGCTTAGTTACATGATTAACTAAAAATGTTGTGCACTTAATTGAAGTTTTTTGTGAAGCACAGTTCGAGTAAAATTGCAAAATGTGAACAAAACTTCCTCCTCTCCCTCTGTTCTCGATCAACATCTTATCTCCCCCTTCTCCCATAGAGGGAAAGGCCTTCGCTTCTTTCTTATTTCTCATACTGTCATCACCAGGTAAACTGATTTATATGTAGTAAAAATGTGTTAAATATGTAAACACACATTTAGTTATTTTCACCAAAATATGGACTTAAAATTGTAAAAAATTATCTTTTTAATAATATGACACTACGTGCATAACTCTTTGTTTTAAAACAATTTATTCTGCTTCTCTCGACATTGTAACTATTGCTGTGATTGTCTTGAAGAAACCACTTCTGGTGCTGCTGTTGGGCATGTAACTAGTAGCAAGGGTGGGGTTAGCAATGGGCTGCTCAACTTGGGATTCTTCTTCCAACATTGCCAAAAAAACGTTTGTAACAACCAGGCACCCAATGCTTGAGCCCTCATTCTCTATTGTTGACAACAATTGTAAATAAACAGGAATTTCAAGTATTTTACGATGGCAAAAGCAAACAGCTGGGAGGTAGAAAGAAAAAAAAAAACATTGTTCGGATGGCAGAAAACTTGTAATTAACGCAATTGAAGTGTTTAAAAAAGGTCTTAAACTTTTGTTTCTTTAATGTCGCTTTGGGCTTTGTTCAGTTATTTGCAAGAAATTTGCCCAACTCTTTCGATCACATGGGGACATGTAGTTTTTGCATGAATATGGAGTATGTGGGTTGAGAAATGTTCTGAAATATGTAAAAACGTGTGAAATATGAGCCAAAACCTAATATATGTACAAATATGGAAAATAAAAACTGAAATTTTTGAGTCTACATGCCATGATGTGCAAAGATGATACAAAATATAAATGATTTCAGCTTCATACACAAATATGTATTTACATATAAATACGTACCCTGCTCATCACTCTCATCACTATAAAAAAAAATAAAGCTTTGCCATCTTTCTCACATTTCTCTCTCTCCCCCCTCTCTGTGACAATGAGGAGAGAGTGAAACCTTTCTTTCCTGTATCTGTCATATCAAGAGAGGAGATGAAAAAGATAGTGAGGAAGGGAAAGAAAGACAAGATTGAACAGTTAAAGAAAGGAGAAAGCAAGGGAACAACTTGAGGGGGTGAAGGAAGAATTAAAATACAAGAAGGAGCGAGTGCCAAGATATTGCAATTTCTTTCTCGCATCTCCCCCCTGCCCTCTCTGTTGCTTTCTCCTTATAGTGACCGAGAATGTAAAGAGGAGAACAAAGAGTTGTCTTTCCTTCTTCCTCGCACCTCTTCTCGACAACAAAGAAAAGATGAGACAGGAGAAATCAACCAGGGGGGAAAGAGTTCTTGCTGGGACTGTTCCACTGCACAAGTTTCATGAAAACCTGCAATCACATTTGGATATGAACAAGAGTTGATCCAAGACGAGTACATGTCTGGATATAAACATCCTGATGCAGCAGCAAGTCCAGCAGAATATATCAGACTGTGAAGGCCCTAGTACACAAGCACCATCTACATTCAGCACAGCAAAGTGGTGTAGCTTGCACAGAACAAATCACTTATAAATTTGCTAAAGCTGTCCAAGAAAGTAACTGCCTGTTTTATTCAACAAATATACTCCACTGGAAATACACTAGAAAAAACAAACAAACTGAACCCAGACAATTTCTTTGTTTGACAGCATTCTTGAGGAGGGTGTAAGTTCACTGGTGCTGTTTAGTAGTGCTCTTTTGTTGTTCAGCTATTGACAAGTGATTCTTAGAGATGGTTTGTACCTTTGCAATGCCGAGATCAATTCAACTGGGCTAAAATCCCCAAGTATGTAAAAAATATTTTTATAGAAATTAAGTTATTTTCATTCTGTATTATTACAGAAACTTATAATTACCATTCTATCTATTCAGAAATATAAACCATATTTGTTTCAAGATGGCCCAAAAGCTATTTGCTACAAGAAATGCAAATCATTACAAATTTATTTTTCTGCATTGAAGATAATGATAAAGTAGATAAAGTAGTGATAGGTGTAATTTTGTTCTTTTATGCTTTGCAGAGACTACACTGAGAGAAAAGTATTGAGATTGATACCATAAAATCCAATATGACAGAAAATAGTTTCTTGCCAAAATATGAAATTTGAATGAATAAACTTTTATCAATCTTTGACTGGCAGAGTTATGAATCATATCTATTTTTTTGCAGTAAGATCAAGCTGTAAGATTATTCCAATAAAATGCACACGTGTTATAAATTAGTGGAAGATGAAGAAAGTTACTTTTTCAGTAAAAATGTATTGTTAGAAACCAGAGTCAACTATTTTTAATAGTTTAGAATTTTGCCACCTGGCTACCACAGCAGAAAACAAAGTTACAAATTGGTACTTCAATTAGACAAATATTTATTTCAGGTCTTTGCCACCAAGTGGCATTACAAGGATACAAAAATTAAAAATTGCATTTTCAGAAATATTTACTTTTCTAACTGTTGGTGGTCCATGTAAAAGTACCAGGAGGGGGGAGAAGGATAAAATGAACATATTAGTGTTCTTATCACCTGCAGAGTGCTCTCTAAACTGAAGTGTTTGCCACCAGATGAGACAAGTGGAATTGTAAAATGTTTTATTGAATTGGGTTGCCACTTGTGAATGAAAGCCTAAACTACGAATGCAGTTTAATGATAAAAAGGACAGTTTAGATTTTCCCACCATATGGTACAGTCATGGACACTTCTGGGTTGTAACGATATTATTGCAAATCAATGGTATCATTACAAGCCAAAAGTGTCCATGACTGTACAACTGCAACAGCAAGGAAAGAAACTGGATTATGTGCTCGGTATTGTTAATTCATTTGAATAATATAAAGAATAATCACAATGTGGGAGCTAAATTTAGAGCAAACACTAAGTGACTAGATCTTGTAAATATATATGCTCATAATCCTACGTAATTATTGAGAATAATTTTATGAAAAGTGAGGTTCTGCCTTGGGGATTGCGTAATCCCAGGAAAGTTAAATTCTTTATGAAGTTTATACACATTCCTCACAAAAAGTTTGGAATAATATTACATTAGGCAATAAGTGATAGGCACAGTGGCATATGCCTGTGAAAATATGAGAACGTCCACCATACAGATACCATGTGTTGTTGCATTCCAAGGCCGTGTATCACCTATTGTCTAATATAACAATATTCCAAACTTTTTGTGAAGAGTTTATAATTTAATATAAAGGAAGCAGACTTATGATTGTAGAAGTCAATATGGGATTAGAAGCACAAGTAAAAAGATTGCTTTCAGAGTTCAGTATTTCATTACTGGATGGCAACACCATACTATAGAAATTATACCTGGCTATGGTTCTAGAAAGTACAGAGGTTGTTCGCTTTATAGCCGACCATTTTTGACGGGTACTCACCTTAACAGATACCGTGCCACCGCCACCGATCATGTTCTATTGGACCCCCAGCATTGTGGACTATCGCCCGGCATCGCAGTTTCCATTGCAGCAAGCTCCGGCGCAGGACAGGCATGGGAATTCTGTCCCACTCCTCCCTGCAAGCTTTCCATAGACCATCCAGGGTGCTCGGGTGGCGATGTTGAAGACGACGTTTCAACAGCCCACATGCGCAAAAATTCATTGGACTGGCATCTGGGCTTTTCACAGGAATGTCTTCAAACGGAAAGACACGAATTCCTAATTCCTCTGCAATTTCCTGATAAAAACGTAAGGATGTTCTGATGGTATGACTCGAAGCCTTGTCCATATGGATCATCACCTGGTTTGCGTCCATTCCATACAATTTTGGGATGTCTCTCCGATAGATAGGTGTCAGAATGGAGTCTTGGAAGTATCTGGCATCACCTTCACGTTTTTGTCCACCTTGCGTATCATCAACTTACCCTCATATCCGAATCCCGTCACAACCATAAAGCCACGAGGGAAACTTTCCCTGCACTGATGAACAAAGTTGCTGCACCCCTTGCCTCAATGTCATGGTATGTGATCGCCTGAATGTGACCACCAGCAGTGAGATGGACATATGATTCATCCATTGTGACAACTTTCTTCCATTTGGAACCCACCAGGTACTTTTCATACAGTTTCCAGCAGTTCGTCTTACGTTCGGCAATGTGACGTGGTAGAAGTTGGTGTTCACGGACTGCAGCCCTTCTGGTGGTTTTCGTGGGTGAATGTTTCGCAAGGAGAGCCTGTTGTGTAACGGGCCACAATAGCTTTCGCAATAATCACCCCGAGTGTTTCACAATGCGTACGTATGAAAACTTAGCATGGAAAAGGGCCATTACGTAACCCTCCCAATACCGGTTGATTTTCGGTGCCATTTGATAACATTCACTACCAACACTTGCACACCTACAAGGTCAGACACAACACTACCGCCAGCAGACCCATAGTTCCAGCATGATATACCAGGTGGCAGCACCGAATCAAAAATGGTCTGATATAAAGCGAACAACCTCCATAGAACTTGCTTTAAAAACTGTTCAACCCTTTGGCATCAACTTAATGAGGAAAAAAATCTAATTTAGAATTTTGACATTGCACTATTTGAAGTAAAAGTGTAGCAAAAATTGCCATCCACATTCAACACTTTCAATAAATAACTACACATAAAGAGTTTCAATTGTTGCCACCAAATGGCAGCAGTTGTCATAATACTTTGTTCAAAATTTCAGTGCCAGGTCTTTAAATTCTGATCAATCGTGATATTCAATGATGGTATTTGCTATAATTGACTTACTTTTGACATTTTCCAAAAGCTGGCAGCACATTTCAATATTACAACTTGGCATTTAAAAAAGTACAACCCATTCACTAAGAATCAATTATAGCATTAACAACATTGCTAGCAGTAGAGTTCAGATTGACCAAATAATATAATTTCAAAGATGACCTGCAGGGAATGTAAACACACACACACCCAGTATTAACAGGTGCTCAACTACTGGCAAACACACATTTTTTTTGTCAAATTTGACAAATTATTATTGGAAAAAACGTGTATCATTAAAACATTAATGGAAAAAAACAACAAGCATACTGTTATCTTGGTTGGCTTCCTTTGAAAATCTGTTGTGAAGCTAATGAATTCTATTGTAGGCATCCTTGCAGTTTATTTCTTGGACAGTTTTATCAAATTTAGAAGCGATATAGGTTGATTTGTCCTGTGCAAGCTTAATTTAGCCACTGTAGTATTCTGCTACTATATTAACTTTGTCAAATAAAATATAAAAATAAAGCTACTTCTGCATCTAGTTTGTTATTTCAGTGAAATTTAAATTAGGGTACATACACTACTGTACAAATTAATCTTGTGCATGTAACTACTTGATTAATAAATTTTAAATGTGTTAGAAAAATATTCTATTAATGCAGCAGCTGAATGATTCTTGCACACATTCTAATGTTTTTTTTAATCATTTCAAAGCAATGTGATTTAATATGAAAGTACTTTATTCTTGAGATTGTTGTTTGGTAAACCTACTTCAAATAAATATGCAACACAATGGATGACTAAACGCACGGCCATGAAAATAGGCAGCTGGGCAGAATTGCATTGGTGCCACATATGGGAAAGCAAAGTGAGAGTGGGACGAAAGTCGCTGGTTTCCACGCACTGACTAGCAACGTCAACCGGGCTGTGTAGCCTAGTTCAAGCATCAGACCGACCTCCCTCCAGGCCACTTTCGAGTGCCATTCAATACACAGATGGTGATTGTGTGAATTGAAAGTTCGTTACAGGCCCCAGAGATGGGGGTCCCATATACACACACGTTGGACTGCTCTTAAGCCTCCGAACACACAGGGTTGTGCTCCGAAGTGGCAACAGCATGAACTTCTGCCATCTGCTTAATTTCATGGCCATGCTTTTAGTTCCAAACTGAGTGGCTGCAACATACACACTACTCTAAATAAAATTTAATAGCTTCGAAACTAATAAGGGTAGCATTACAAATCATACCTAGTGTTGTTCAAGCTGTAACGCCATGCCCATAAAAAGCATGTACATTTTGGTAATAAAAATAAGAAATTATCTGACTCGCATGACTGGGTTCCACACAACAGAAGCCACCTTTGCATGTATGTCAATCTTAGACCTGAAAAGACTTTTAAAAAAATCTGAATGTATACCCCAGTCATTTTAAATTCTGACCAATCATGAGATTCAATCACCAGAGACTGGAATTTTTAAAAAAGTGGTAACAAATAAGGCAAACAAGTAAGATTGCTGACTTTATTATTAAAAGATGATGTAGATAATACCTCCAGAAATATGCAATATTTGTCGTGAGAAATAGTAAATCATTATAAAAAATCAATTATCCAATACGAACTCTCCTCACCATTGGCACAGAATACAGAAGATTCAAGATTGAGTTACTAACCAGAGCTACAGCTCGACCCATATTGTCAATCCGAATCTTAACTTCCTCCCACAAACCAGGGTCATCTTCTCTTTGTTTCTCTTTTGTTTCTTCCTCTACGGAAGACCCTGGGACCCCTGCTGCCACTTTCTGCTGCCTGGTTTGATTTACGTACGTATACATGTAGCAGGATGGAGTCACTGATATTGTATGCACTTTGTGAAACTCAGCCACCGGGACAGGAATCCTCTCCCCTTCCAAGATTGTTACATTTGTGCCTCTCTTCAAGTCTTCAAATACGACTTTTCCAGAGAGGACAGAAAGGGAAACATTTGACAAATCACCCTGGACAAAATTTTCCAGACTGAGACCTAAAACAGAATTTTTTTTGTAAATCCATGATAGACAAAGCTTAACTTAAATTCACTATATTTTTTCCTCATTTTCTATTTTGTTTAATTTAAAGGAGATAAAAGAATCCTAACCCAAGCTTCCCTGCGATTCAAACTCAGGATCTTTTGTTCTATCATAAATCATGCAATTTGTTATACAAATATCAAATCTGGGTTGTTACAGGTACAGGAACCCATAAATTCTAATGGGTTCTATTGGGTTCTGCAACAGCACCAGAATTTTTTTTCTCGCACAATTTAAATTCGGTCCAAGTTGCATATTGTTTCATTTACTTACAGAACTTGGACTGTATTTAAATTGATCTGGGAAAAAGGTTCCCGGACAATTTTTAAATTCATTTGAAAAAAAAAAAGTTCCTAGACTGAATTGAAATATTTTAAACACAAAGAGGTTCTTTACAGTCTAGAACCCATTTACACTTTCCGATTTCCTCTCCCGGACGGAAATTTGAATTTACTTACAATTCCTGGACCTTTAACAACCCTGTATGAAATTGAAATGAATTTATAAATAATGCAGAAAAATAAACTAACTGGTGAAGTTTGCTAGTTCATTGTTTGGCTAAGAATTGTATCTATGAACTGAACCTCAAATGTCTATATACATGAAATATGTTTAATATCAAAAATAAGGACATGCTAATCTCCCTCCACAACAAATTTCACAATCACGGGAATTAATCTCTAATAAATTAGGTGGGTGAACATTCCAACATTTATAAAAATGAATCAAAATCTCTAAGCTACTAGAAATTAGGAATGGACAGATGTGAAATTTTTGTTGATATGGATAATGTACCAATATAAAATTTACTAATAACCAATATTTTACCAATTCAATATAAAATTGCAAATGTTTCTTGAAGAACATGAATGTTTGTTAACCTCCTTAATTAATTTATGTAACCAGGTAACTGCAACCAGTTTTATTTTATCAAAAGAAACTGTGTATTTAGACATTAGTTTACAAAGCTGGGACCTATTAACCCATTAGTGCATAGTGTGCAATATATTGTACATTCATTAATATTCTTGTATTCTTCTATCAAATTCTTAAAATGATTCTGTATTTGTATAAGACGGTTTTCGGAACATCAAGAATCACATTTTTAATAACGTTCTGGCAATTGTGATTGTTGAAGCTGAAGAAGAAGAAGAAGTTTTAAAAATGGCTCAAAGAGATTTTCAAGTAACACGCACTAGGTAAGCAAATTTCAAATTATAAATTTTATTTTACATTTCATGTAACTATTTTTTGTTTACCAGGAAGCTGTGTATTGCATGTTTGTGTACAGTCAATATTTGCACAAAGAATATGTTTACATAGATATCTGGAAACAATAAAAGTTAGGTGTACAATATATTGTACGCTATGCATAGCAACCTCTTTGAAAGCAATTGTTTCATGATTGTGGCTTGTATTCTGCTTGAAATGTTGCACTAGCTTTTTCTTCATGATTTCTTTATGTAATTGTTGAGCCTTGTTATACAACAATGTATGTAGCTTTTTATTGTTTTTTGTTAGAAAATAATGAAATTTATTCATAAAGAGGGCATAGGCATATACTGTTCTCGTTTTTTACTTCAAACACTAATTTATCAATACGTGCATATGTTCTTTTTTACCAATAAAATTGTTCCTGTCTTCAGGTTGAATGTGCACGAAATTTTGCTGAGTGATCAAAAAGTTAAGCAACCCATGTAACATTTGTTTGAATCTGTGTTACCTGGGCGCATCATTACGAAGCCACTATGGCCGCCCAGGTCTCCCGATCTCACTCCGCCGGACTATTTCCTCTGGGGATTTCTTAAGCCTGCGGCCTATACATATTGTGTTATCTTTTATAAAATCAGCTGATATTCCTCCAAATGCAGGGCATAAATTTTTTTTTGTTAATTATTTCACCTCTGTAGCTCTTATGAAAGAGCTATCTGCATATGGCATATGCGCTACAGGGAAAATAAAGGATGGAAGAACAATGAAATGCACTCTAGTGGAAAAGAAGGACATGAGAAAGAAGGATAGAGGAGGTATGATTATTGTTCGTGTGATGATGTACTTGTTGTACGGTGGAACGGCAATAGCGTCGTTACCCCAAGCTACAAACTTTGAGGAACTCGCAATTGGCCAAGCCAATCGTTGGTCTCAGGCAAAAAGAGCAAAAATTACAGTCACGCAACCGATTCTTATATCTCGCTACAATAAAGGGATGGGAGGAGTGGACCAAATGGACCAAAATGTTGCTGCCTACCGCACACGAATTAGGCAGAAAAAGTGCTGGTGGAACATATTTGCATATTTTTTTTGGATGTTTCTGTTTCCAACGCTTGGATTTTGGCTTAAAAGGTGAATTCAAGAAACAGTACAGAATCCCTTTTCTCTTTTCGAAGATACATAGCTCTTGCTTTGTTAAAAATGTTTGGAACAGCTACACAGCAGAGAAAGCAAGCAGCAACTCCATTAGTCGATGAGCGGTATGACAGGATGAATCACTGGCCAGTGATAATACCTAAAGTCAGGAGATGTGCAAATGAAAAGTGTTCAGGGAGAGCTAAATACGTATGTAACAAATGTAACGTGGAACTCCATCCTGAGTGTTTCCTTCAATACCACGTGAAAACTGATAACCAGTTAAAATATATGATTATAATTATTGTTATTATTCAAAAAATGTTAAAGTGTGCAAATGGTTAAAGCTTGTAACAATTTGTAGTATTAAGTAAAGTCATAGGCTTCATTTAAAAAGTGTTCTGAGTTGAAACCAAGTTCTTAATTGTGATGTGAATAAACAATACACATGTTAACTATGCATAGCGTGCAATATATTGCACACCCCGTAGTTCCATTGTTACCAACAATAAAACTGAAATTATGGTATTAGTTTCTTATTTGCACCCTACGAGTACCAAAATTATTTAAAAAATACAAAAAACATTATTAGTAAACTTTATGCACTAATGGGTTAATTTATTATAAATTAGGGATGGGCCGATATGAAATTTTGGCTGATACCAATAAAGTACCGATATAAAATTTACCGATACTGATAACTGATATTCCAACAATCCAATATAAAATTCCAAATGGTCCTTGAATAAGTGGAATGGTTCACTCTTTAATAAATGTTTGTTTCCAGGTGACTGCAGTGCAAAAGAAGGTGCTGAGTCCATACCACTTTGAACTGATACTGATACTTGAAAATTGTAACAATTAAAATTTGTTCAAAATATTGATCAATATTGGCATGTAAATATTCTTCTCCAATTATATGCATCAGTTTACCAAAAAATTTGCTTGAGAATATTCAAGAATTACATCAGAATGTTAAAATAGATGTTATGTAATCACAAATTACAGTTTTTTGTACAAGCATGCGATCAGCTAGGAGTATCAAACGAACTAAAGAAATCCGGAATTCCAGGATAATTAAAATCTGCATAAGTGTTGTGTTGCATTTTTGCATACCCCGTGAAAGACCAATATGCCAGAAAAGTATCAGCTGGTATTGGTAGATGAATTCCAACTGATACTTTCTGATACAGATGCATCGGTATCAGCTCAGCCCTAATATTTAGGCATTTACTTCTTTGAAAAGTAGGGCATGTAGATTATCCATAAAATAATCGACTGATACCGATAGAGTACCGATTAATCTGTCCCATTCCTAATTTAAATACAATAACAAAAATGGCAAAACTTTCTAGTAAATTACACTGGTCTATAAAAATGAACTTCTTTCCTTTCAGGCAGGGCTTTTGTGTGACAGATGTATCAAGTTTTATGAAATCAGTACTTAACGTAAATCTATATATGAAAGAAATACGTCATTTTGGCTTACTTAAAACGTTGAAGATAATGATTTGTGGGCATATCACTTTTTATTTCCGATATTTTCTTTTCAAGTAAAAGACTTTAAAAAATATTTATCGATTTTTGTGGTAATTATTTCAACTAGACTATCATCAGGATAATTGTAATTGGAATATCTCTATTCATGGTCAAGCAGTAATAAGTCAGCATACGGAACTCCATTTGCCTTGACAATTTTTTCCCATTGTAGAAATCTGTTGGTGGAATCGCTCTCCATGGTCATCGCTGACAGTCAGAAGATTTCTAGGTGGGAGTCTAAGATATAAATTTTTGAAGACATGTATCCCACAGCTTTGTATGAATTCACAAGATCAGTCACTATATCATGATAGTTTTTTTGCTTTATGATTTCCAAGAAAATTGCAACATAAACTTTTGAACGACTGCCAGGCTGCTTTTTCCAGTGGATATAACAGTTCCTCAAAATGTTCGTCAGCCATTAATGATCTTATTTGTGGCCCCATAAAAATTCCTTCCTTCAGTTTCGCATCACTGACGTTGGGAAATTTAGATTTCAAGTACATAAATGCAGCAGAGTTTTTATCCATTGCTTTTACGAAATATTTCATGACTCTCAATATGATATGCAATGGAGGTAAATACACTTTCTCTGGATTCAATAAAGGGGGTATTTGACATATTTTTTTCTGCCCAGGAATAAGAGATTCACATTTACGCCACAATTTTCTAATGTGAGACTGCTTATCACTGCTGTCCCATTCACACAAGAAACAGCAAAATTTAGTGTATCCAGATTGCGAACCAAGGAGTAAGGCAATCGCCTTTAAGTCTCCTCAGATATTCCAGTTATATTTGCCATATTCGAGTTTCTTCAAGAGCAATTTCATATTTTCATGTGTCTCTCTAGTACCAGCTGCATGTGCTACAGGTACTGATGGTAATTCATTGTCATTGTGCAGCAGCACAGCCTTCAAACTAACTTTGGAAGATTGATTGAATTAGCAATTTTGAGTGCATCAGCACTTACAGTAGACTCTTTTGAACCCATCACATTGTACGGGGTCCAGCCCCTTACCATAACTAAAATATAACTAACATAACATAACTGTAATGTCCAAGGACTAAAATATTCTTACTTGGGTTAAAAGCTGAGGCTGTAAAGGGGCACTCGGCACATACGAGGACAAAGCACAGGGCAACACATACCATGCGTTCATTTCGATCTTCAGCCGAGAGATTGGGAGAAGCGTGGCGGGCAGCGCTGACGGAGATGCCAACATTTGCGGCCTGTAATGCCCACTTATTTTTATGGACATATGCAGACATTTATATAAATATTGCAAAACGAGCACTAACCTGTGTTATAAGAGTATGGTTTTAATTTTAGTAGCTTAGTGGCTGCATGTGCTGATGATTTTGACACACTCATCTCCTGTGAAACACGGCGTAGAGGTTTGTTTGGAGAACGTTCTAACGCTGCACCAATTTCATTGAGTTTTGCTTCGGTTAGAATCCGTCGTTTTTGCTTAGGTGTTTTAAAATTTAACGATACAGTTTCTCGTAATTTAAGGACAAGATGTGTAACTTTATCTTTATGTGGAGGTGAAACACCTGGGAATTTCTGTACAAATTGCCTACACACGTCTCGACACGAGTCTGTTTTCACGTAAGTGTCATACATAAAAATTCTTTGTTCTAACATGAACCTTGCGGCTGGCATTCCAATCGTCTCACTGACACAACACACATACACGCTGCAATAACACAAACAAGTAACGGCAAGTAACCAAGAATAACACTCTTGCGCACAGTACAAAATTAACATGCTCTTGGTTTACATCTGCTTGCCACTATATTCACAGCTCTGTCTTCATCTAGTCGCGAAGGAACAAAAAACTCGAGCTCTGAGATTTCGGATTGCAAGGAAGCTCACGAAAACCGTTGACTTTTAACGGTTTCGTCTGCAGCGTAATCTTGATACAGTGTTGCACATTCGAAACCTCCAAACGATCCCCATCAACACAAAACTCTTTCAAGGATATAAACTTAAGTAGGACGTTACTGGTCAAAACTATGATTAAAATGTGGCTCTTAACATCGTTTCTAAAGCGTATTTATTTGTCTATATAAGGGCAGAGCTTGGATGAATTACAGAAGAACTTTTGCATGTTATAACACAGGTTAGTGCTTTTTTTGCAATATTTATATAAATGTCTGCATATGTCCATAAAAATAAGCGGGCATTACAGGCCGCAAATGTCGGCATCTCCGTCAGCGCCAACCGCCACGCTTCTCAGGATCTCTCGGCTGAAGATCGAAATGAACGCACGGTATAAGTTAAATACAGGTTAAAGCATCCCATGGCAGGCAATAAAGAATGCTACAATTCAATTTAAAAAAGTAACTGTCACAGGAAAACTGCCTGATGGAAAAATTCTAATTACATATTTCAATTCAGGGCAAAAAAATACACTAGACTCGCCACTTAGTTTTCTTGTGAAAAAAATTAAGTTGACCAGTGTTATAGATACATAGAATCGGTAAAATTATTTGCAATTTTATTGACACATCGATGTGCCTATACCAGCCAATACCAATTGAGTACAGATTAGAAGTTCCCATACCTGGAAAATCTGCAACAAATAACACATCACTGAAGTTTGACCATGAATAGACATCCTTCTCAATTGTGGCCATTTTGTCCCGCCATGAGCTGAGCTCTGTCAGCAAAGGCATCAACCAGCTAACATCTTGAAAAGGAGACCATTCCACGTTTAGGAGGTCCACACTTGGATCAAACATTCGCTGCTGGAAGCGACCATTCAGAGAACACCAAACATCAATATAAATGGACATGTTTGTCATGTGGGGCAGATTCCTTCTCAGACATTGAGCATACTGCACCAACATGTCAGCATGCTTATCCCAGCGGTTTGAATGTACCCATGCCTGCAATAATGAAGTTTGAAACATGGCAGCACAAGTGTAGACCTTTGAGAGCAAATGGGAAACTATTTAAGAATTACCTACATTCTACACACAATTGTTTGCATTTTAAATTGCATGTATGGTGAAGCTGACAAAAATGATTGACATCATGTGAAGTACTATATCCTTTATCTTTCTCCTTTTTTTTAAAGAAAATATTTTATGAGAGTGCCAGCTTCTTGGTTGCTAAGAAAAGGCAAACTAAAATTTGGCTTATGTTCCCTTTGTTTTAGTCCATTAATTATCAAGAAAAGATTATAGGGACTCATATAGATCAAAGAAATCAGAGAACACTGTAGCAACAATTTCATTTTTTTAAAAAAATGCTAATCATGTGAAAGGACATCATAATAGGTAAGGTTTTAGTGTTGCTCTCGCAAAGCACCAATTTCATGTTGTTTTTTTTTTTTTAAGTTTTGTTGCTTAAAAATAATATTTGCAAATTGAACATATATAGCTCTACTTATATCTCACCAATCCCATTCCAAAAGTTTTGGTTCACTTAGATAACAAAATAATAGATGAAATCCAAACTTTGTAACTCAAATACAAATAATCTCTTTCTAACTAGCTTTCATCCTTGCCTCACAAATGTTACACACAACTAATCAACTACATAAACACAAATATTTTTCCTTCTCTGAGCAAAGAATGTGAGTATACTATCTTTCTTACTTCTGTCATGTGTGTGGGTGTGTAAAAATGGGAAGGAAACAGCAAACACCAGCTAAAATAAAAATTGCACATTTCATTATGTAGTATGAGTTGTGAATAGAAAATGCTCTCCAATGTGTCCTTGATTACCTAAACCAGGCATGTCCAACATGTCGATCGCAGGGTGTTTTTTGGTCGCAGTTATCTATTGTAATTATACGAATATACGTTATTTGAATTCAACTTCTATAATGTATACTGGCTGAGTAGGTACAAATTTTTGCAAAGGTTAACGATTAATAGTAGCTCACTGCCTGTTGTGACAATAAAAAGTAGATCACTACTTGATTGAAGTTGGACATGCCTGACCTAAACCATTTCAGTACCATCAAGATTATTGATCATACTCCACCAACAAAGTGACATTCTCTCTCACTATTAGAGGACAATACACCCACACACAGTCTACCCAGGTATCAACATTAAGTAAATTAAACAAAACCCATCAAAACTAAAGCCTACACCCAACCTTAGTCAACCAGGTTATCCTTCCACCCTTATCAACAAACAAATAGTTAGAGCTGCTTCAAACATCCATACAACAAACTCGCCACCAGCTCTTCCACACTGATCACACTATGCCATCCTCATCTCACAAAACTATTACACAATTAATTGCACAATTCATAACGCAAAACTCAACCTCAACAACAGATTGCTATCATCTGTATGAACTCACACTCACTCTCTAGCCTTCTTAAACCCGAAGGTTCATGGCTGCAGCAACACAGGCCTTCCATCTGTCCCTATCCTGAGCAAGATCTATATACTCTTTTCCATCCCTACCAATTTCCTTTAGGTCCATCTCAACATTATCCCACCATCTTCATCTTGGTCTACCTACTGGTTTCTTACCATCAGGTTTCCCAACAAGAATCCTGTAAACTCTTCCTTACTCTCCCATTCGTGCCACATGGCCTGCCCACCTAAGTCTCCTTGATTTAATCATTCTAATAATATCTGGACATGAATACAAATTATGTACTTCTAAATTATGTAACCTCCTCCACACACCTGTCTCTTCATCCTTTTTAGGCCCAAATATTTTCCTAAGGATCTTATTTTCCAATACTCTCAATTTATGTTCCTCTTTCAATGTAAGGGACCAAGTTTCACACCCATATAATACGAGCACTACATACAAAATACAAACGTGAATCTTGCGGCTGGCATTCCAATCGTCTCACTGACACGTCACACATACACACTACAATAACACAAACAAGTAACTGCAAGTAACCAAGAATAACACTCTTGCGCACAGTATGAAATTAACACGCTCTTGGTTTACATTGCTCGCCACTATACAGGGTGCTCGGAAATTCCCCTTACAAACTTCTAGGGCAAGTAGAGGGGACTGAGTAGACAATATTTGGAATAGGAACCCATGTCCGGAAACGTACAGTTTCCGTTCTACAACCATGACAATGTATCGGATGTGCCTGTGTTGGTATGCAACCGGGTAGGCAGTACATGACGTCAGAAGATCAGCTGATGGCACGTGACGTCTACAAATTGTTGCGTTCCACTGTTGACACAGGTGTTGATCATTGAATACAGTAGTACGTTTCTTTTTTGTTCCCTTGGCATTGTTACCAAATAAATTTGTTTGTATTATGGACTGAGTCACAAGTCATTCACTTCTGTACCTTACGTAACAACTCATTTGACATGGTTGTAATAAATGATTACACTTTAGGTCATCAGGTGATCTTCTGACGTCATGTACTGCCTACCCGGTTGCATACCAACACAGGCACATCTGACACATTGCCATGGTTGTAGCACGGAAACTGTACGTTTCCGGACATGGATTCCTATTCCAAATATTGTCTACTCAGTCCCCTCTACTTGCCCTAGAAGTTTGTAAGGGGAATTTCCGAGCACCCTGTATTTACAACTCTGTCTTCATCTAGTCGCGAAGGAACAAAAAACTCGAGCTCGGAGATTTCGGATTGCAAGGAAGCTCACGAACACTATTGACTTTTAACGGTTTCTTCTACAGCGTAATCTTGATACAGTGTTGCACATTCAAAACCTCCAAACGATCCCCATCGGCACAAAACTCTTTCAAGGATATAAACTTAAGCAGGACGTTACTGGTCAAAACTATGATTAAAATGTTTTATTATCTGTGGCTCTTAACATCGTTTCTAAAGCGTATTTATTTGTGCATATAAGAGCAGAACTTGGATGAATTACAGAAGAACTTTTGCGTGTTATAACATAGGTTAGTGATCGTTTTGCAATATTTATATAAATGTCTGCATATGTCTATAAAAATAAGCGGGCATTACAGGCCGCAAATGTCGGCATCTCCGTCGGCGCCGCCCGCCACGCTTCTCCCGATCTCTCGGCTTCAGATCGAAATGAACGCACTTGACATTAATTTTCTTGCTTTTATACAAATTTTGGAGATCTTCAGTACACGCAAGTTAGATAATAAATATATGATATTATATCTTTTTACATATTCATGTAATAATAAAAATGCAATATTATTAAATTTAAATATTTAATTAGTATTTAATTTAATTACAACTTAGTTATATTAATTTAAAGATTTACATTATTGTTGCTATTATTATTATTATTGAGACGGTTGGTTCAGATCCCCCTCCGAAAAAAATTCTAGATACATGCCTGAACGTGGACTACCTGTTGAGGCAGCATATACAAATACGAATATGTTTGTCCTCTTCAACGCGTTGCCCTGGGACGGGGGGGGGGGGGGGGGGGTGGCAGAGGGTACGCCTAATCAGTGGCGAGCGTGTTGTGTGGTAGACTCTCGTCTCTGGGTTCCATTCGATTTTGGTTATTTAGCATCGCTTTTTGCAACTATTGGCTAATCGCGAAGATGAAGTTACGTGATGATATGATAAAATTGTTGAATGGAGACTGCCAAAGAACACGCCCAGGCTGGGATTTGAACTCTGGTGTCGTAGCGCGCTTTGCTGATCGCTGCGCCACAGAGTACGGCGCGCTAAATTAAAAAAAAAAATACTAATTATTGGTGTCGTTTTTTACTCGTATTTCTCGCGACGGTGAATAATGAAATATTTTATTTGCTTATTTAGCTCTTGTTTCAGATACACACTTGCTTGTTAAAGTTGTTTTTTGTTACGTCCACTTCATGCACAAAGGCTAACCGTGAATGTGTCTAGAGTTTAAAGTGGGATCAGAACCACTATATGCTTTACAGGGCGACGACGTTGGTTTAACATATACCCACCACAAAAGACAAACCACAGTGAAAACGGCAATTCGTTGATATGCACAAAACAATTATTTATACACTCAGACATACCTAAATACGTATATGTAAATACATATGCAATTACCAGGCTCCCGTGGTAGAGTGCTTATCACAGCACACTACGATCCCAGGAGGCCGGCTTCGAATCCCGACCTGAGCATGGATGTTATTTCTGAGTGTCTGTACATTGAGTTAATCACTCTTCTTCACGATTAGCCAAAAAAGTGGCAGAAAAGCGAAGAGTAAACAACATCAACCATCATATTCACACACAAATTTATACAGGGTGTCCCACGAATGGCGCAACTGGGAATTAAGAGTGGCGTTACTTGTAACCGAAACCTGTACATACATAAGTCATACACCAAATGTTAGCCCTGTCCAAGTAGATATTTTTAAACATAGAAACAACAAACGGGGTGCAGTGTTGTTCATGCAGTGTTGCCAAATGTAAGTGAAAGTGTAAATTTATTTTTCCACAATGCATGGAAAATTGCATGTCAAACATTCGTACGGAAATTTGGACGTCAATTTCCACCTTGGGTAGGTGGACTATTTCGCATGGTTACCAGGAGTAGGTAAGTAACACTATTTTCACCATAAGTTTCACTTTCTTTTTTTCCTGTTTCCAGTATTTCCATGTCATAGACCATCACTAAACATACCTTTGTTGCCTTCAAACATCAACAGTGTTGTCACTGTACCTCATATTTTTTTTAAAACACCCATTTGGACCGGTACGCCTTTACGAGGCATTTCAGGATTGGCTATACGCGAAAACGATCGGTTTTCTTCTCTGAACTATAGATGGCGAAATAGTCCACCTACCCAAGGTGGAAATTGACATCCAAATTTCCGTACGAATGTTTGACATGCAATTTTCCATGCTTTGTGGAAAAATAAATTTACACTTTCACTTACATTTGGCAACACTGCACCCCGTTTGTTGTTTCTATGTTTAAAAATATCTACTTGCACAGGGCTAACATTTGTTGTATGACTTATGTATGTACAGGTTTCGGTTACAAGTAACGCCACTCTTAATTCCCAGTTGCGCCGTTCGTGAGACACCCTGTAGTATATATTTCGAGAACTAGACGAGCATTTACAATCCCTCCACACTCTTTAACTGCGGTGGGGCTACAAAAGTATTTCGCCTCTTCGCTTCCTGTAGCGCTTGTCGTTTCCTCATTCCCTAACGGAGCAGCGAAAGGGTTCAATCAGATCGAGTGAACGGGAGAGCGAGGTTTATACATTCAGGGAAAGCAACACGAGTGAGTTGTAAAAATAAGGGAAGCAAAGTAATAATTACTATCAGAGCAAAAGTTAAAATGGGATTAGCAACAGTACATAAACGATCAAGCGCATTGTTGGCTCTGAATATAAAGGGGAACACGTTGCCCGGTAATTAGACCTGCGAATACAAGTATTTGGACATAGAAGTGCGTTAAACGTTGCGAAGAAAAAAAGGTGCAAAACTTAATAGAGAGCGCTATGGATCTTGTATCGCAGATCTTTGGTGATTTGAAGTCTGCCAGGACTAAGCTGCAAATTCTCAGTCGAGAAACTACAAGTGCATATCATGCCCCAATTCGGAGAAAACTGCTTTCGGGACTTTGCGAATCATATAGAAATCTACACGAAGCAGAAAGGTACTTAGCAAAATTTGTCAATTTGGACGAGTGTTACTCGCATCGTGCATATCGGATACAAACAAACCAGTTGTTTACACTATGGACTTTCAAGGATTATTTTTACAGCTCTTCTTTCATCTATCGCCTCGTGTCTTATCAATCTTATTCAGTTTTAAGATGCGGTTATTTCATTCAGACGGACGGCCAACCTCGAGTATTGTATTCTATCAGCAGGAGAGAAATTGTTAAGATGACTGACGAAACGCTTCGAGTTAATGCTTTTGATGTGCTGGTTAATGGTTTCCACATGATTGTTGAAAGTTCAGTGAGAAGAAGCAATGTGGAGACCAAAAATGAAGCTGCTGTTCTCACACAAGACGAGCACGTGAAGATTACAGAGACGATGAAAACAGATAGAATTGTACTCAACAAGGATCCAAACTTCTTTTTGAGTGAGACCAATGAAAACATTACGAAGAGAACGAACATTGATTTAAAAGAAAATGATATTCTACTAGTTAATGTAGAAGATAGGCATTGGGACCCCAACTCACACTCGCACCCAATTCGTGGCCAAGAGATAAATTTGCCTCAAGGAGAAGCCCTGGTCGTCACTCTTTCTCCTGCATGGAGGGTGAAAGATAATGAATCGCCAGGTGCATACATTGTAAATGACGAGCGTAGATATGGCATCGCTGCTAGGGCACTGAGCACTTCGCAGTCACTCAGAAACGCCACCGACGACCAGAATGAGTGCACTGGAAAAGAAGAGAGCGTCAAAGGGTCAAGCAGCCACTTGCTGCAGAGAGATTTTAAACTAAACCGTGATTTGCCGATAAAACCCCTGGAAATGAACTATATTATAGATTGTGCAGCACCCTGTGCTTGCTGCGACAGATATTTTGAAGGGAAAGCGAGGAGAACAATACAGGAAGCAACGAGTATTCCTCAGAAGGAAGAACTTGACAAGATTGCCGAGGCCGTGACTTGTCAGCTGGCAGAAGACCGTGGCAGAAGACCCACGGATCATGACGAGAGGGAACCGACATCTGAGTATTCTTCTAGCTACGTACACGAAAGCGGTGACATTTACTGCGAACTCTTGTCCCACGGCGTACAGTTTCCTTACAATGCAAGAGAACTTGAAAACATGTCCGAGGCCGTGACGCATCAGCTGACGGAAGACCGCGCAGGTCCACGCACGAATCATGGAGACGCTCTGTCTGCCGATGTGAAACCACCTGGAGAAGCCAGCACATCGAAGGAAGGAAGCACTGCTAGGAACGTCTACAGAAGAGGCGACGACTACAGTAGAATTTCTTCCCACGGCGTGCAGGTCGCTGGAAAGGAAAAACATCATGAGAGGAATTTTGAGGCCACGACACGTCAAATGGCAGAAGATCATGAGGAATCGACCACGAATAATGAAGGCGCTCTGTCTGCCGATGTGAAACCACCTGGAGAAGCCAGCACATCGAAGGAAGGAAGCACTGTTAGGAACGTCTACACAAGAGGCGACGACTACAGTAGAATTTCTTCCCACGGCGTGCAGGTCGCTGGAAAGGATAAACGACATCATGAGAGGATTTATGAGGCCAGGACACGTCAAATGGCAGAAGATCGTGAGGAATCGACCACGAATCGTGAAGGCGCTCTGGCAGTTTATGCGATCTCGCCCACAGACACTCAAGATTCGGGGGACGATGCAACGCAACACGAAACTACTAAAATGGATCGCTTTGATGGAATTAAGGTTCAAGTAGAGGAAACAACGCCCTCGCAGCTTGCAGATGAAGATTCGCGCTCTCGACGGGGCGAAAAGTTTATCAGGACTTACGTTAGTGCTGAGTGGGAGGACACGATGGTGATGGTTAACTGCGCTGTTCAAGCAAAAAAATCCTCTTCAATGAAGAGCTTGAAAGGGAAATTTTTGAAGAAAAGCGCGTTAACCGTCTTCCAGAAGGAGGTTGCCAGCTTGGAAGCAGCATTAGTATGGAGGTGCGAGGAGCTTCAATCGAAACAGGAGGAAGAGCTGCAATACTTCCTGCTCTCCAAAAAAAACAACAGAGCACATTACACATTGAAATTCGCTACGTTCCAATGCAAGACTGTAAAACTGTTCAGGAGGAATCTAATGAACCATATAGAACGAGAGTTCAGGAGGATTCTGGAAGAGAGAAGTTTCTACGAGATGGTTGGGAAGAAAAAGGAGAAGCCGCTTATGCCTTGTTACTATTGCATTCAGTGTCGGCGGGGCTCCGTGGGAAGTCCACCACGCGAACCCCCCCGGCACCTGAGATTTTAACTTTCGCAGGGAAAAGAGGGCAAATGATAGTTGTCCATACCGAAAACCAGAAGAAGAGAAAGGCAAACGGCGACAAAGAAGCTGAAAAGAGCAAAGATAGTCCCATATCCATAGTTTATAACAGTGAATGGAAGCGTGCGGAGGAAGAAATTAGTCAGTTCGTGGACTCCCAGAAGTCCTCACTGCAGAAAAAGCTGTTTTCTACAAGTGCGCTATCTAGATTTGACAAAAAGATCCAGGATTTGGAAGCAAGCCTTAAACGAAAGCTTTCGGACGAACAGATGGCTTCCGAAAACAGACTCAAATATTATTTTGAACAACCCAAGCGACTCGACCACGAACATGCTGTGCGGTTCATGAAAAGTCATTGCCTGTCAATTAAGGAAACGAAAAAGAATCTGATTGAAGAGCTGAAGTTGGATTTTAGAATCCTTGAGAAGGAGATGGAGTTCTATAAGGTCAAGACAGGGTGCTGGAGAAGGTTGTCATGTTTCTGCCGCAGGAATTTCTGCTTGTCGAGTGAAAGTGGCTTATGAACATATAATTGCACAGATTCCGTTGGAGTGATATTGTTATTTCTGAGGTAGATAGATGAAGAAGCATTCAATTTGAGATTCAAATCCGTCTGTAATTATAAGCAAATAAAGAAAAATCTTTGTTATGTGTTATCATATGAAGGGTGTTGAATATTATATGCCTAAGGTTCTATTGCTACAATTATATCTTGAAAAGGATAATCATGAATTTTACGACTTTGGCACTAATGTCCACTTTAGTTTTAGTTTTCGTTAATACACCATGTAGCTATATTATTATTAAGAGAGTTTTTATAAACTATTTAACAAATATAATTTTAAAATTAAACGTGCCCCATAAAATGTTTTAGTTTTCGGCACATTTTAAGAATTTCGCAGAAATTTATCTATTTTGCATTAATTCTTCTCCCTGCCTGTTTCTAAACAACGTAACTGGGCGTACACTTGACTGTTTCGTTGACATTTTTCTCAATTCTGGAAATATTACACTGCGGAAAACTAAGTTAGAAGTTTAAGTCCGCTTTATGCACTGGTAGGCAAATCGGCACTGGACCTATAATGTAAAGTGAGACCCGAACAACTATATGCCGTTGGGGGTATCGAACTCGGGGGGTCTTTCTTTACCACTACGGAATCGAAGAGGCCCTTGAGAAACAAAACGAATTAAAGTGAAGAAGGTTTGGCCGGCAATATTTCCATTCAATCCGAACAGTTTTCTGATTTTTTCTTGGGGGGGGGGGGGGGGGCAGGGGGCTTATAGTGACTTCAATTTCTGGATTCAAATATAAAAAGGAAATGCATATATTTGGAAGGAAATGTATTTTTTTAATGGGGGAGTAGATTGTTGCATATTATTTATTATAAATATTACTGGTACTAATAAGTAGAAGAGAACATTAAAATACATACATACAAAAGAGATTTTCATTAGGGCGCTAAATGTTGAGACGACCAAACGAAAACAGAATGGAAGAGATGAATCTCTGGTACAAGATTGTGAAGAAGGAGATGAAGTTCTGCAAAGAAAGAAAACGATGCTGGATCATCGTTCTGCCGCCGCCATTTTTGTCTTTGGTAGTGGGCAGTTGTTTACGTGATGTTTAGTGGACTATGTCTTGTGTCATGAAGACGGTCATCCAGAGATTGAAAGGAAGAGGAAAAGAAGAGAAATAAGATAAGAAGCAGAGGTAGAAGACGATGGAAATGAAACAGCGAATACCAAGAACGAAATTATGCTAAATCAGAGTTTGGAACTATCATCATACTCAATTTCCTTTCTTTAGGAATTAATCCTATGTTATGTACACTATGTAGCCAAAAGTCACCGGACACCCAAGTGAACGTGACGGTCAGGCCAAGGCAAATATATTAAATTCCTGATGGGACAAGTATTATGGCTGGGGAACGGATTTTAAGGTGCAGGCAGCACCTTTGCAAAAATATAGCTGCTTTCATAACGATCGTTTGAGATATGTATTAAGTAAAGTGAACACACTTTGTTGCATCTTTTCGTTATATTACCTTTTTTATCCACTTTTTACCCCCTCTTTTTTGTTTCAGCACATTTTTCCTACTCTTTTTTCATGTTTTGTTAAAAAATATTGGACAGAAAAAAAAATTCACTCTTTTTGAGCAGCTATATAAAATCCTATAGTCTCATTTTGTAGAGTGGAACGAGAGCTATTAAATAGTACAATATAATCATTGCAGACCCAATAGTTCTTAAGATAATGTAGCAAAACCCGCGAGAGAAAACACAAACTTCAACGTAACCTATTCGGCAGAACCACCGTTCTCTATGCGGTCCGCGCGCATTATATACAGAATGCGGGCACTAATTAATCCCCCATCAAAATACGCCGAATTGCAAAATCAAAATAAATTAGGAATATGTAAATTCATATACCTTTCTTGAAATTTCCTTGTACTTTCTTTGGAAGAACCAAATCCTTCACTTCCTTCATACCAGCCGAGGGAGACAACCCCCACCCCCAACGAACTGGCGGTACGCTCAGGCTCTAAGGAGGCAAATTAAACCCTTTCGAGGACAACACCTCAAAACTTCAAGCTCCAGCCAAGTAAACAGGAGCAAAAACGTCTTCCCTACCCTAGAAACTCAGCTGTTGCAGTTGCAGCAGGAATAAGCATATCCCAAAGACGAAAGCAACAAAATTTTCCACTCCTACCTACACTCAGAGAACTAAATGCGCCATATAGATTGATGTACCAGAATGCAGCGATTGATGCACTAAAGTGTGTTTTGTAGCTTCTTCAAGGAATCAGATTCACATTTGATGCATTGTGGTGCATTTTTGCATATCGTGAAAGAAACACCAAAGTGCATCATTTGATTCAAGTGAGGATTTCTTTCAGTCAAGATGCACTTTAAAGCATCAGCTGATGCGTTTTGATGCTTCATGTAGCTCAGACGAAACGTTTAAGTGCATCATCCAAGAAGATGCAGGAAGGTGCATCAAGGAACATCAACTGATGCATTAAAGTACATCTCGACTGAAAAAAAAACCTCACTTGAATCAAATGGTGCACTTTGGTGTTTCTTTCACGACATACAAAAATGACCAAAATGCATGAAATGTGAATCTGATTCTTTGAAGAAGCTACAAAACACACTTTAGTGCATCAATCGATATGATGCATTTATTTCTCTGAGTGTAGCACCACCCTTCAAAAGAAAAGCCAAGTTACACGGGACGTTACTTACACCAGTAAGAATGATGATCATGAAGACAGTATGGAATAAAGTCAATTTATCAGCACCTTCTTGAAAACATTTTCAGAAACATTTTTTTTCCTTTCCCGACCATAATTTGCACCTTAAAATCCTTTCCCGAATCATGACACATTCATGCCTGATCATGGTTCAAACCTGGGGTATCTGGCTTGTTAGCGTGATGCTCAGAGCACTCAGCCACGGTGGCCATCAACAGTGTTTCCCATTGTTGCATACGCAAATACCGTGCGTCCATTTCGATCTGCAGCCGAGAGATCGGGAGAAGCGTGGCGGGCGGCGCTGACGGAGAAGCCGACATTTGCGGCCTGTAATGCCCGCTTATTTTTATAGACATATGCAGACATTTATATAAATATTGCAAAACGATCACTAACCTGTGTTACAACACGCAAAAGTTCTTCTGTAATTCATCCAAGTTCCGCTCTTATATACACAAAAAAATACGCTTTAGAAACGATGTTAAGAGCCACAGATAATAAAACATTTTAATCATAGTTTTGACCAGTAACGTCCTGCTTAAGTTTATATCCTTGAAAGAGTTTTGTGCCGATGGGGATCGTTTGGAGGTTTTGAATGTGCAACACTGTATCAAGATTACGATGTAGAAGAAACCGTTAAAAGTCAATAGTGTTCGTGAGCTTCCTTGCAATCCGAAATATCCGAGCTCGAGTATTTTGTTCCTTCGCGACTAGATGAAGACAGAGTTGTAAATATAGTGGCGAGCAATGTAAACCAAGAGCGTGTTAATTTCGTACTGTGCGCAAGAGTGTTATTCTTGGTTACTTGCAGTTACTTGTTTGTGTTATTGTAGTGTGTATGTGTGACGTGTCAGTGAGACGATTGGAATGCCAGCCGCAAGATTCACGTTAGAACAAAGATTTTTTTATGTTTGACACGTACCTACGTGAAAACAAACTCGTGTCGAGACGTGTGTAGGTAATTTGTACAGAAATTCCCATGCGTTTCAACTCCACACAGAGATACGGTTAGACATCTTGTCCTTAAATTACGAGAAACTGTATCGTTAAATTTTAAAACACCTAAGCAAAAACGACGGATTCTAACCGAAGCAAAACTCGATGATATTGGTGCAGCGTTAGAATGTTCTCCAAACAAACCTCTACGCCGTGTTTCACAAGAGGTGGGCGTGTCAAAATCATCAGCACATACAGTCACTAAGCTACTAAAATTAAAACCATACTCTTATAACACAGGTTAGTGCTAGTTTTGCAATATTTATATAAATGTCTGCATATGTCCATAAAAATAAGCGGGCATTTCAGGCTGCAAATGTCGGCATCTCCGTCAGTGCCGCCTGCCACGCTTCTCCCGATCTCTCGGCTGCAGATCGAAATGGACGCACGGTGTTTTGTGACCATGTTTTGTCACGAAATAATGCGAAATGAACTGCAAAAAGCGAAATTAACTCTTAAACACGAAATTTAGGGTTTATTCACCAATGCGGCACCTTCTGAGGTCTGAATTATCCTGAGAGTTATGCAATTACCGGAAAATTGATTAATTCTGCTGTTAATATTGGAGAAACAAAAATTGACTCCTTTACACAGAAATGAACTTAATACTCGGATAACTACATAAATGGGCTATTAGAAGTGAAATGTTAATTCTGTGGAATAAGTGTAGTTTTTAAATCAAATTTCGGTTTATATTCACAATTTTAAAACCAAAATTTCTCTTTATATACTTTTGATCCAATTTTTCACCGCTATAACACCGATATTTTATTTTATTTACCGCTTTTGAACCCGAAATTGACTCAGTTTTTATACCGAAATTTTGCTTTTTTATTTACCAAAAATATGTGCCTCTAATAATCACCTATAATTTCATTAGCACATGGGGTTAGTCTTCTTAAAAGAATGTTAGATAATATTTTATATGTTGTTGAGAGTAGAGAAATTCCACGGTAATTATTGCAGTTCATTTATCACCTTTTTTAAACACAGGAACAATTATGGATTCTTTCCACTGTTGAGGGATTTCTTCTTTATTCCATATTAAACAAATTAATTTATGAATTTGACATATTAATGAATTTCCACCATATTTAATTAACTCAGCTGGTATTAAATCAATGCCAGGTGCTTTGTTATTCTTTAGCCTTTTAACAGCATCTTTAACTTCAGTCAAGTTAGGTTCTGGAACTAAAGGTTCTGCTGTGTGTACTTCACTTACTTCTGATTTATCTCCTACATGAACATTTAAAAGGTCATTAAAGTAGTTCTTCCATCTATTTAAAATATCGCTTGGGGCAGCCAAAAAATTGCCATTTTTATCTTTTATCAAGTTTACTTTAGGTTGCCACATATTTCTAAACTCATTTACACCTTTATATAAAACTCTGATATTCTTATTTTTGTTGTTTGTTTCAATTTCGTTAATTCTACTTTTCAAGTAATCTCTTTTTTACATCTAAACGTGCGGTTAACTTCTCGCTTTATTCTATTATAATTGCTTAGATTTGTATCATCAAGAGTTATTTAACCACCTAAGTCTAGCCTGATTTCTTATTTCTATTAGGTTAGGGCATTCATTATCAAACCATGGCTTACTTTTCCTTGGTTTATGGTATCCTATACTTTCTTTAACTGCCGATTCTATTGCATTACGTATGTGCTCTCACTTCTTATTTACGTCTGTTTCATTTATATTTTCATCATTTAAATTCTGCAAAATATTGAATCTATTTGACAGTTTAATTTGGTAATCTTTCTTAATTCTATCAACAGCAAATTTTTCTGTATTAAATTTTAGAGCTTGTAGATTTTGTTGCTTATGACTTATCACAGAGAGTTTTTCTCTTAATTTAGTAATTACTTAATAATGGTCATTGGCACAGTCAGCACCTCTATGTGAACGAACGTCAATTATACTAAAGATTGTCCAGCGAAAAGAATAGACTGTTGCTTCAAATGGGCTTTTACTTTCCCTACATCCCCCCTCTTTTTAAATATGGTTTTCACTACTCAGCGCAAAGGTAAACACACATTTGCTTTTCTTTCGAATGCAAAACGCTATTCTGGAACTGGTTAAGCTTTCAGACCAGCAAAAGTTCCTTCCAGCAGCGCGTGTTTTTAATTTTGTTTGTGCAGGGGCACGTGAACGGAGGGGAACGGCGAGCCCAGCGTTTTCGACTGCTTTCCACCCCACCCCCTCAGCCAGTACCGCGGTAGACAAAATTTCACGGAAGGAGAGGGTGACTGACCGTTGGTTTCGACGAGGAATGACTGTGGCAGGATGTGCGTTGGGTTGTGTTGTGTTGTGCTGTAAAAAACCGTTGGTTTTAATACTGAAATATGAGCGAAAGTAGTGTAAAGAAGAGAAGGCGTGGTGAGGTTCTCAAAAGTAAAGAAAGGCAAATAGTAATGAATATTTTTGTTTATTTAAAACAGAAAAATCCGGATCGCAGTGTAAGTTGGTTTGCCAGCGAGACGGCGAAAGCAACTGGAATTTCTCGGGCTACTGTGTATAAAATTCGGGGCGAGGTTTCTCAAGGTCCTCTTGAAACACCAGGTAAGAAACGACCCAGGAAAAGATCGTAAATTACAAGTAGAAATGTAAACTATAATGATTTTGTCAGAAGTGCTGTGCGACGTAAAGTTCACGAATTCTTTTTTAAAAACAAACCCCCAACACTTAATTCTGTTCTTGTTGCTGTTAATTCTGACTCCACATTACCGAATTTTAAAAGATCAACGTTTCATGTCTTTCTCAAAGAACTTGGCTTTTCGTATGAGAAAAGGGGCAACAAATCCATGTTAATGGAAAGAGAAGATTTAATTTCTCTTCGCCATAAATATTTAAGAGAGATTAGGAAGTTCAGGCGTGAAAATAGAAATATTGATTACACTGATGAATCCTGGGTGAACACCGGAACCTCAGTCAATTATGAATGGAAAGACAAGACAATTACAACTGCAAAACAAGCGTTTCTGGCAGGTCTTTCCACTGGCTTAAAAAATCCAACATCTCGCGGAGCGCGATACGCTTTAGTGCATGCGGGTAACGAACGCGGTTTTCTGCAAAACGCCCAACTTGTGTTTCAGTGCAAAAAGAATACAGCAGATGCCCATGATGAAATGAATGGAGAAACGTATGAGATGTATTTTCGGGAACAGTTGCTCGTCAATCTCCCTCCGGGATCTGTTATTGTTGTTGACAATGCCTCTTATCATAGCCGCAAGCAAGAGCCATTGCCGACAACCTCGTGGAAGAAGAATGATTTAAGAGGATGGTTGAAATCTCATGGCATACGTTATGATGACGACATGTTACGGAGAGATCTTCTGGAACTTACAAATATTCATAAAATTAAGTACGATAAGTATAAGATCGATGAGATGGCAAAACAGATGGGGCATACGGTGCTTCGTTTGCCCCCATATCATTGCGAACTGAACCCGATTGAACTTGTGTGGTCACAGGTTAAGCATCATGTGCGGTGTAACAGCACTACATTCAAAACTAAAGACATTGAAAATTTAATCACTGAATCATTTAAGACAGTAACAGTTGAAAACTGGCAAAATTACATAAAACATGTCATGGACACAGAGAAGGAAATGTGGAATGCAGATGAATTGCAGGATGACGTTGATCAGATAATAATCCACTTGGGTGAAGATTCCAGCGAGAGTGATGATCTGACAGAAGAAAATGATTCTGGTGATGATTCTGCAATGGAAGGAATTAACTCCCTGGAGTGATATGTGAGAGAAAAGTAAGTTTATTAAGAATTATTTTTCAGATTATGTAATTTTGTGAATTTGTTTCTAGTTTTTAATAATAGCTCACCGTGAACTTATTTCTTCAATTTGTACGTACCCGCGATTCAAGCGCCAGCACGTTTGTTTGGTCTTGTACTTTCACTGCCAGCAGGTCCGTTACTCGCCCCTGCGGCAAGCGGCAACGCTGTTCTCATATACCCAACAGTCTATTCTTTTCGCTGGACAACCTTTAGTATGCCTTCTTTTATCAATGACAATATGATCTATGAGTTTTACCATCTGGAGAAGACCAGGTATATTTATGCATACCTTTATATTTAAAAGTAGTATTTTTACAATTAAATTCTTTGAGGTTGCAAAAGTAATTAATCTCATTACTTAATTCATGAAGACTTTATTTACCAATAGTAGGTTTAAATGCCTCTTCTTTGCCAATCTGTGCATTACAGTCACCTAACAGAATTTTCATATCATACTGGGAAAAATTATCAATGACCTGTTCTAACTCTGCATAAAAGTCATCTTTAGTATTATCATCTTTATCTTCCGTTGGTGCATGGATGTTTATTAAAATAATTTTGCACCACCTACCTTGTAAAACTTCATATGATATCCTAACATTAATAAATTCCACTGTTTTAAGGGCCGAGATAATTCTATTATTTATAAAGAAGCCTGTTCCAAAAGTATGATTTTCAGTACCACCATAGAAAAATGTATATTTTTTAGTTTTACAATTTCCTTCTCCTGGTCACCTAACTTCCTGGACAGCTACTACATCTAATTTATACTTAACTATCTCATTAACTGTACACCGAAATGCCCCAGGCAGGTAAAGACTCAGAACATTCCAAGTGCCTAATTTAATACCCTTATTCCTAATGTAGATCTTATTCTTAGTCCAGGGATATCCCAAAGTAGTCCTCGCCCGGAGATCCGAATGGGAGACTATTTTACCTCCGGAATATTTTACCTTGGGAACATCCATGGCCTCATATTGCTGATTATTGACATGTCTTTTTACAGTGTAGAGTTGTCAGCTCTACGCCTAACCCCCAATATGAATGGAGGACTGCACCTGTCGTTGGTCAGCGGATCCCTCGGATCTAGCTGCGAGGATCACATTGTAGTCCACCAACCATACCCCATTTCTGCCAATTGTGGGATGCTCATAGAGCCATGACAGGCTCTATAAATCCCAACAAAGCAAAATGTTGACCATTTCACTCTGTTGGTTGACTAACTGCAGTGAACATGCCACTGGGCGATTGGGTTGTCACATTCCTATGCCTAAAGGAGTTCCTACGTAAAATATGCAATTAGAACGCTACGGAATTTACCGAAGGGGAGAAAATTTCACAAAGACTGGAAAGAATTGGAATTTAATTCCAACAATTACATTTGCAACAATGCTCATTGAGGGTAACCTAGCATGGAAACAAAGAATTGTTTGAATATCGTTGCTATAGTTTAGCTTTAGTTCTAATATGAAGATAATCATTAAAAAGCAATAGCTTACCATCAAAGAATATTGTGTGTTACAAAAAAAAATGACCTGTAAAGGGGTGAGTAGAACAACTTTATTATTAAGTTATTTAGGATTATTGTAGTCTGTTTAGGAATGACAGAGTATTGATTACTTATTTACAGATTATAATCAATAACAGTTATTGTAATTACATTCATAGATTCAATTTTGAGAGCCTCGTACTAAATACTTTTATCTCCCTTCAAAAATATAAATAAAACAGAAAATGCAAGGTAAAAATCGGAACGTTATCAACTAAAAATTATCCCTATAACATAAGCATGATATTTACTTGCAAAATGTATAATGTGAAAGAAAAAGTTTCAAAACATGAATATGCACAAATCTAATGGAAAATAGACTACTCCTACCAAGGTATATAAATCGAAATAAAGTTGGTATGAACTCCCATAATAATAATAATAATAAAGCTCTTCCCAATATTTCTACAAGTACAGTACAAGAAAGACTATAGCTTCTTTTATTCAATCTGTAACTTGTATAATACTCCATGATATAAAGTAAAACAATAAGCGAACCTATTTAGATTGATTGGATTTATTTTACTTTGCTTTTCTGCCAATTTTGGCTAATCATGAAGATGATGATGAATGGTGAAAGGACAATCACAAACACACAAAGACAGCACACAACATTAGCCCCATGGAGGATTTTACTGGCCTTAAGTCCAGACACCAAGGCATCACTAATCTGCAAAATGCAGTCCAGACTGTACTACATGGAAGTTGACGGGACAACATCATGTTGAAATCATATGCAACATGTTTTAAAGCATTAAATATGATTTAAAGATATGGTTGCATCGAGAGCAAAGTAAGCCAGAAAAATTAAGTATATTCCTTTTATTTATTTATCTATTAAATAGGGTGCCAATATTTTGAGGGAGTATCATGACATTAATTCTTTTCCAACTTTTTCTCTTTTTTTGTTCATTTAGCACCCTCTTTGCCCCCATGGCCAGGGCAACCACATCCCTGTACATAGTAGGGTTGGCATTTTGCCTAGGTTTTTTCTAAAAATCCCAACCCAGGAGGGTTGGATGGTATGAAAAAGGGATTGTATTCCCCTGAAGGTGGGTAAATTTATTATGTGAACATCCTCCTAGTTGGCACCAACTTGAACAAACATCCCCAAACTAACAATTTCCACCTAAACCAATTTAAGGAAAATGCAAACACACACTAAGTTTTACCAATCTTACTCTCCCCCCCCAAAAAAAAAAATATATGAAGTTTGTGCCAACAAACACGTGCACAGACCTTTTTGGTAACAGTCTTACTGTGGATCCAAACGACTCCTCCCCTAGTTCATGTGAGGGGGATGCTAGGGAAGATCAGGTTAAAAAAAGCACATGGATAAAAAACTAGACATTATGTGTCCTCTTCATTTACTCTATTCCAAATAATATATATTTTACTTACTTCAGGGTCAAGGAAATGCTCTTCTCCAGTATCGTGGTCCATGATTTTAATCACAACTAGTATTGTATCCCACGAATGAACCATCATGTCCCATGAATATCCATACAAGCCATTTGTCCAGTTGTTATATCCCTGAAAGGTAGATTGGATGATGTTATAGATTGAAGCTAAGAAAACAGGGGTACATACATACACCAGCATTAGCCATTCAAATTGAATGACCACTATTAGAATGAAGCATCTATTAAATTCACTTAAGTATCTTCTTGTACCACATACTGTTGATAACTGGGAACAAATAAACACACCACAAATTAACATTAAAATTTTCTGACGTTTTCCAATCATATTGTCAAGCAGGAAACAGACGCAGAGGAAAAGACTCAATCAGGAATTTTCCCAGACTTTCAATTAAATACCAACTACTTCTGGGTCAAATGTCTCAATTACAAATTAAAACTGGGACCAAGAACCTTTAGCCACTCTCAATATACAGTCAACTCTCGATTCTACGACCCCGGGTATAACGACCCTCTCGAAGTAACGACCCTTTTCCCGGGAACCGTGAAAAATTTAGAAAAAAGTTGAAAAATTGAAGGAAATCGGTCGAAAAATGCGTTGTTTTTTCCTCCACTCATTCCCTTTACGAGCGCTCTACCGCTCACAGTTAGGTCTGAACTAAAAATAGACACCACCACACCATGCTTGAGTGATATCCAATAGCACTTGACCTCTGCCCTCCCCTCCCCAGTGATGCCAAAAGCAGGGAAATTTCCCGCGGCACAGGGAAATTTGAGGGTGAAAAGGGAAAAGGGAAATTTAATGAAAAATAGCTAAAAAAACAGGGAAATTTAAACTCACATTTTCGTTTCTTCTTTTAAAAATTTCAAAAATATTTTTTTTCAGGGTGTACTTTTTCCAAATTAATAGTTAGCAACAGTCACACTTTTCAGTAGGCTAAGCTTTCTTTCTCCCTGTTATAGATGACCTTGACCGGCCAGTCTTATATTTGTCGCGTTTCCTAGAAAGGCCACAAGGCACGAGCAGCGCTGCACCTGGAAAGAATTTGGGACTCGATTTTCAACTTCTTTCCTTGTTCCATCCATCATTTCAGAACGTGTCTTAGTGGCTGTGTGTGTGACTTTGTGTGTCCTGTGTCGTTGCAAGGAGAATAAAAGAGGTGACTGATGCTGAAAGGAAGCTACCTACAACTCCAAAAAGGTTAGAAAACGTCGTGGGGATTGATCTGCGGATGAAAAGAAACATGTGAAAAAATTTTGTATTGAGTGTCAGGAAGACCCGCAATTCAAAGGCTGTTAAAGGTAACGAGTGTAAGTGTCTTGAATATCATAGAAATGTTTGTATCCCAAGTGAGGCGAGTTGGAAAATTTTCTCTTTCTTTTCCCCAGGAAAATTTGAAAAACTTAGAGTACCCGACCCCACTTCGGTGCGCCCTGTTATATTCTCTTGTTCGAGACTATCAGCCTATTTCTTCACACTTTTATGATTTTCATAAATATTTAATAATAATAATAATAATAATAAAGTTTGTTCCTCAGGCAAAACAGGCGTCAAAAGAAAAATATTAACAGCAGGCCCTTAGCTAAGCTTTGACAATGGGTGGGTTTCAAAGTCCGACTATCATTGCGCCGCAGACGAATTTTTTTTTTGGTTTGGGAATTTTTCAATACATTAGTGTTTTATTTTAAAATTCAAATGTTTATTTTAGGATAATTATATTATGAAAATAGGTTTCTAGTATTTTATTCAATGGGGGGTTTGAACCCACTAAACCCCCTTATATACGGCCCTGATTAACAATTATAGTAATACAAAAATACAGCTTCAGATGTGTTTTGAAAATCGAGGGAAATTTAGGTCGAAAAAGGGAAATTTTACACTGGTAAAAGGGAAATCCTGCATTCGGAGATTGGCAACACTGCCCCTCCCTCAAGTGCACCAATGTTACCCCGCAGCCGACTGCCGCTACCCAACGTGCCACGCTTGTTTTGCCACCCTTGCTCTTGGATACGCGAAAAGAGAAGATCGAATGTGCTTGGATGTTATTTTAAATCGACTTGACTTGTTTCCTTGTCCTAAGAGCTGCTGAAAACTCGCGGGGGAGGGTGGGAGCAGCCCGAAATGACTGCTGGACTTGCAGTCTTTGCCAATGTGTATGGCAGGTCAAGCTCTCTCATCGATAAATACACCACCTTGAGAGATAAGATCGCAGGAATGTTCGAAAATACAGATGCGTGGCGCCTGGAAGTCTGGCCCATCTGTCCAGCTCTGACCTAGAGTTCAGCAGGTTCCCGTGAGTCCGCAACTTTCGGCCTTGTAGCCGACAACTTCCGGTAACAGATTTCATTCAAAAGGTGTTCTTTGTTCCCTGCAACACTTCATAAAAAAGTGAAACTGTTAGAGATAATCAAAACCACATAGGTGAAGTAAAGATCGTCAACCCGCTTAATGCGTTGTCATCCAGGTTTGCACAAAAGTTTACTTCGATCTTAGGTGCATCATAACTCCCGTTTCCCACTTCATACGTTTTCCTAATTGTGTCGATGTCGTGATATCTGCCAAAAAAGTGTTCCGTTAAACGACTGACTTCTCCCTCTTTTCCTGTCAGCAAACGGGGGGGGGGGGGGGCGATGCAGATTGTTTCAGCCAGGATTTTCTTGCTGATGCGGGCTGATTACAGGCGAGGGTGGAAAAGGAACCACCCCTCTTCCTTTCCTTTGACGTCTAAAATGGGGCAACCAGTTCTGGTTATATTCTTGAAAACGAACAAAACCCATAGAACAAGTAAAAAAAAAAAGTGACCCTCTACCCTTACCCCAGCTCATTCTCCGCCACTGGTGTGCACGGCAATGTTGATAATTGCAGATTTCAGTTTTTTTATTTATTTATTTATTATTTTTTTTTTAATGCTGTTGTCTGCATAGGAAATATTGCCCGTATTATTGTCTGTTGCATTGTAAAATATAAAGCAAGGGTCATTTCTTCTTCTTTACACTGCTGTTAAAAGTTCCGTCTTCGACAGTTGCCTTATCTTTAAAATGCTGGGACTTTTCTCTTTCGCCACCTGTTGCTCGAACTTCCAGCCGGTCTCCTTGTTTTTACGATGCAGCTGGCGCCAGTGTTTTGTCTAGGCTCTTGCTTGCCGATAACAGCGATGACTCATCCAGCGCGAAGGAAAAAGTTATTGTTTTGAATCTCGCAAAGCTGTTTTGATTTGACGATAAGGAAATTCGATCTCCAGAAAGGAAAACAAGAGTTTAAATAACTTCATGTTTTGAGCCTTCCGATAAGCAAATCTGTAAATTTAATTTGCATCCGCTTTTCTTCAGAACCATTCATGTGGAGGGAAAAAAAAGTGTGTTCAATGTAGGAATGGTCGCTGAGACAGATTAAAAATTGACATCGAGAATACTCCTAAATCCAACATTAAATCGTCGATTAACCTGAGAGTAAATAAGGATCTACCATTTTGATATGTGAAAATGCGCAGTTTCATAAAGCTTGCTTTCAGTTCATTTTATGCTGATGGGCTAATCGGGACTAAATATACAGTTTAAAGTGAAATTCAATTCCAAACCCGAATGATTATCGACTGCCACACTGTTTAATGACTTGTCCTAGAATATGGGTGAAAACAGATCGCAAGTTGCGCGTTTCCTTTTTCACGCTGGATTACAATGCAAGTCAAGGAAGGAGTTTCGACTGCTCCCTTGAATGGGGAAGGAGGGTGAATGAAGTTGGTTGAAGCAAAGAAAAGTGACTTTTTTTTACGATGTATTTTACACAGCCAACCAAAACGAACATTACAGCCCTGCCTTTATTTTTTTTTTGTCTGGTACTTGGAGAGGTTGTGTTGTTTCTCCAGAGAGATCTAATCTTACCAGTTAATCTTGTAACAGACAATGCTCCAGTAAACCCGTATAAAATCCAACATTCATTCTGCCCGATTATCTCCCGACTTTTGCTGGCACCAGTCTGACTGGTGTGAAGATTCTTCGAGTTTCGCTTGCAATAAGGGAGAGATTGTTTTCCTTTCCATTGGTCTCAGTGCAAACGGGTTTCTCATGAACTAGACTTGTAAGTATTTCCTGGAAAAGCAACGACTGTGCACAATTGAAATAAAGTAACATTATTTTATTTTCCTTCTCACAACACGCATCCGGTGCATAACAGGTTGTATAACTACCAGGATAAATGGTGTTACCATCTCCTAAGCATCTTTGTGTCCGTTTGAGCTCCCTTTAAGCTGCAAATTGGTGCAAATTCCAATAACGACCCCTTCGAAACAACGACCCTTTTCCCGGGAACTGTGAAAGGTCGTTGAATCGAGAGTTGACTGTATGAAGATGTTAAATAATTATGGCAACAAGATCTATCATGGTCTACACGGTAGGGTGCCTGACTGCCAAGTAGGAGACCTGGGTTTGATTCCCAGGGTGGAAATTTTTCTGGCCTTCTCCCCACATAAAGCAGCTCCGGGGCTCACTCAGCCTCAAATCAATGGGTTCCTGGGGGCAACGTTGGGGGGGGGGGTAAAGGTGGCTGGAGCAAGGTGCTGATCACATCACCTCCAAAATGGCCAAGCTCGAGAATGTGTGGGGCCCTGCCCCCACATCCCGTAAATGTGCCTTCATGGCATGGTGCTATATGCATGGGGAACTTTACCTTTTAACGATATCTGTCATGTGAGTGACAAGTCTTGATATCTTATGTATTGAAATGTCCTCATATATCAGAATTTGTCAGGAAGCACTGCACAGTTTGTATCAGTGCTATTATCGATACACAGAGTTCATGTTTGTTTTTTTATAAATAATCTATTCTATAAACATGTTAAAATGTATCGCTTCCCACATCTCATTTGCAATTGCAGACATTTTCAACACATCCCTGTATACTGGCATATTCCCAAATATTTGGAAACTCGCTCACATACGCCCCCTGGCTAAAATCACCAACCCAGTAAGCGCTCAAGATTTTCGACCGATCAGTATTCTCCCCACTTTGTCAAAAGTATTTGAACACATTGTGCACGAGCAAATTTTTAATTATGTACAATCAAAAAAATATGTTAAACCCCTTCCAGTCCGGTTTTCGCCCACAACACAGCACCAGCACAGCACTCATTAAAGTGGTGGATGACGTAAGGTCAGCGATGGATAAGAGATATCTGACAATGCTGGTTCTCCTTGATTACAGCAAAGCCTTCCAAACCGTCGACCACGATATCCTGCTGGCAAAATTGTCATCTTATTTCAACTTCTCCCAACCTGCTGTTAACTTGTCTCGATCATTCTTAGCAGCCAGACAGCAATGCACATTAGTTTCTGACAATAACTTGTCATGGCTGCCGATAAATTGCGGTGTTCCCCAAGGAAGCGTTTTGTCTCCACTACTGTTCTCCATGTACATAAATGATATATCGGAAACATTTAAATTGACGAATTACCATCTGTACGCTGATGACGTCCAATGTTACTTATCGTTCCCTAAAACAAACATCAATATGGCCATCAAAGCCCTAAACGATGATATTATGAACGTCTGCAAGTGGTCTCAGGCAAACGGTCTACGAGTAAATGCTGAGAAAACTAAATATATTTTAATTGGCTCACGGCACCTCATATTCACAACAGCGAAATCCTCCATCCCGGACATTCTTGTAGACGGAAAACCCATTTCACTATCACTTTCGGTCAAAGACCTGGGAATTGTTGTGGACGAAAACCTCACCTGGAGTGACCATGTGAAGGCCATATGCAAAAAATCTTACGCAGCATTACACTCACTGTACCGCCTAAAAAACATCTTACCACAAGAGGTAAAGAAAACACTTGTGGAATCGCTAGTTTTGTCGCAAATAGACTACTGCGACTTGACGTATGTTGACCTCAACGGTGAACTAGCAAGACGTCTACAGCGAATACAAAATGCATGTGTACGTTTTATTTATAACATCAATCATTTTGACCACCTTACCCCGGGTTTCAAAGACCTAGGCTGGTTCGACCTTTCAACATGCCGTCGCTTCCATGCTCTTACAGCGCTCTACAAAATAGTGCATTCAAGAGAACCCCCCTACCTACTTTCACGATTTCAACCCCTAAGCGCAGCACACACCTTTGCTACCCGTTCACGAAACAACTCCCTGCTCACCATCCCCTCCCACAAGACAGCATTTTACGAAAATTCCTTCACTGTCACTGCCACCAGAGCGTGGAACGACCTCCCTAATGACATAAGAAACTCTTCTTCTCTCGGCAATTTCAAATCAAAATTAAGAAAGCATCTTCTGGAGGCAACTTACCAGTACTGAAAACAAGGAAAGAAAATAGAATGAAACCTTTCTTGGTCTAAATTTGCAGGCCAAACATCGACCGACTTTTCTGTATTTTAAGTATTTTTGTTATGTGTGTGTTCATGCTGTACGTGCATTTTTTACGTTTCTTACAGCATATATGTGTATTTTTGTGTTTTGTCTTTGTTTTTTTGTTTTTTGTGTTTTTCTTCTTTCTTTTTGTGTTTTTTTCTCTTTTGGTGTTTTTTTATTTTCTTTGGTATTTTGATCTTTTATATTTCGCAAACTGTTAGATATTTCAACTAAATTTGTAAAATGTGAAGTAGAGATGGTTAAGTGTAAGAAAAGGCTTGTGCCTTAACTTCGCCATCCAAAAGAAGAAGTAAATAAATAAATAAATAAATAAATAATCTAATCAAAACAATAAAAACACGTTTAAACATCCAAAATCTGATGGGAAAAATTACTGAGATAGTTATTCAAATATATTAAGGTTTTGGTACAGTTATTATGACAACTGAACCAGTGCATGGGACTGCAATGTTTATAATGACCTAACTTAGTAAGCCATCTGACTACCATGCAGGAAAGCTGGGTTCAATTACCTTGGCGAGTGATTTTAAGAGGTAATTTTTCTGACAATATCCGTGCATAAAGCTACTCTGCAGTTTACCTTGAGGCAACCTGTAAAGGTAATAAAGGCAGCCAGAGCATGGTGCTGATCAAATCACCTCTAAAATGGCTGAGATTGAGAATGTGCATGAGCCCCCCTCTCTATGTTGTTCATAGCATGATGCAAAGCACAGGGATTAGCTTCACCTCTTTCCATTACTTATTTTCAGTAGCTGATAAGATTTCATGTTTAGAATTTTGTTGCTTCACTTACATTTTGTTCTGGAAATTAATCACTAGAGCAACATATTTATGGTGAATAAAAGATCAAGAATTTGGTACAAAAACTGGGCACATTTCGGGATCAAAAGCAGTATATAAAATGGCATTTCGGTGTTAAAGTGGTGAATATAACCCTAAATTTGATTTAAAAACTATATTTTTTACACAAAATAAATATTTCCCTTCTAATAGCACATTTGTAGTTATCAGAATATTCAGTTTACTTCTGTGCAAAGGAGTACATTTTTGCTTCTCAAATATTTACAGCAGAATTAATTATTTTTTTGTGATTTGCATAATTCACAGGATAATTCAGTCTTCAGGCAGTGCCATGTCTGTAAATAAACTCTAAATTTCATGTTTAACAGTTTATTTTGGATTTTGTAGTTCACTTCGCATCATTTCGTGACAAAACATGGTAGGAAAATGCACCTCACATTTTTCAAAAACATGTAAAAGGAACATTACAGTGTGTGATTTCATATTTCATGATTCCATCAAAAACAAAATATGCATACCTCTATTGATCACACAAGAAAATTACAAACAAGAAAAGTTTTTACCACCTAAAAGTTACAAGTGTGCAATGCTATTGGATTGATTTGGTGTTTTAAGTCCACTTTATGCACATTAAGGCTAATCGGGACTGGACCTACAGTTTAAAGTAGGATCCGAACCACTACGTGCCTCCACCGGGTATCGAACCTGGGACCCCTTGATTACAAGGCAACGACGCTACCACTGCGCCATCGGGGAGGCAAATGTGTGCAATGCTAAAAGTTGTCAGTAAAAATATTTAGATTTTTAGATAATGTTTTTCTTCAAAAGTTTCCTAGGTTCTACTTACCTTTGTAATAAAGTGAGAATATGGAAGGAAGAGCTGCAAACCAACATGTGATGCTACAAGCACAATCACCAGCTTATGTTTCCAGTTCAACCTAGTCTTTGGTGAATGACTTGTAGGCTCGGGAGCTTCAAGAATAAAGCAAAAGGAAACACATCAAGATACAATTCAGAGTCATCTGGTTATACTTAAACATTTCAATATTTAACCCTACTGAAGAAAGAAGCCTAGAAATTGAGCTGAAATACATGAGCTAGTTTTACTGAAGCATATAAGCCATTTTCAAAAGAGAGAAAAAAGCTAAATAGGCATTTTCTTTGCCTTTTTTATGAAGCAAGACAACACTGGAGTTAAATAGACAATATTTACAATAGAGTTGCAAGAATCTCACAAAAGCTTGCAAATTATGAGGAAACGAGCTGTACTGTATGTTCTACATCAGCATTTTGGAACACTACATATTAAGTTTAATATCAAATCACATGAATTCATGTTATTTAAGAGATCAACCATTTTTTTTCCAAGGTCACCTGAAAATTACCTATTTTCTCTTAACTTTAAAAAAGAGTTTATCAGGCTAAAGACATTTGAATTTTTTTCATTTGAAAGAAACAAATTCAAGGGAATGCACAGAATTTTCTACATTGCATTCATCTGATTAACATATTATCTATGCAAAAACATAAGGTACAAGGTTACACTGTTTCTATGTTCTCTTCAGTGCAGTTATACAGTCTGAAGAAATTTGGTTATGTTATGAGAGTTATTTTTTTTTTTAAAAAAAAACTAAATTTCCTCTACTTGCACAAAAAAGTCAAGGTTTAATATGCCATGCAAATTTGTCTAAGGCTAATTTCCTCTGGCCAAGGTGTCTATAATTTCATAAATTTAGGTAGGGTACATGTATATGAACACACACATACACTCCCAGATAACCAAGTTCACCTGTAAAGGGTGTTAATAAGGGGAAACTGAACAGTAATATATGTTGATTACAGGGAGGAAAGCAAGTATCGTTGTGGCATGACGTTTTATGTGATAATTGTCATAAATTGCCTAATGGTTAACAAATAATTATTTTTTTAAAAATCACAACGGTGCATAATACATAATTACAGTCAAATTAAGTAATATATCCAGGTCATTAATTACGAAACTTTCTCAAAAACTGCAACAAGGAATGATAAACCAATTATTGTAGGAGATTTCTACATGAGAAATTGAAATGAAAGAATTTGAAGTTTTTTTTTTTATTTGGGCAAAGACACACGTGTTGTGTATGTGAAAAAAAAAGGATGTGGGGTAGTGAAGGCGAGTGTAATCTGCCTTTACTTTTGTCCCCAGAACACATGGTTGAGTTTTGACTTTTTGTTTTAAGTCCACTTTATGCAAAGGCAAGGCTAATCGGGACTGAACCCGCAGTTTAAAGTACGAGTAGGATCCGAACCACTATGTGCCTTCACTGGGTACCAAACCCGGGACCCCTTGATTAGAAGGCAATAACTTTACCACTATGCCATCAGGGAAGCCCAAACAAGTTAGCATTTATACTCATTGAATAGGTATTCGGGATTCTAATATTACACCTCTTTTAATTACAAGTTGACAATGTTAAATTTAAAATAAGTACGATAATAAAAGGTATTAAGGTTAAGTAAGGTTGTTATTGTATATCTTGTCAAGTTCATTTGGCTTCTTCAGTGATAGATTTTTTTGACAGAAACACTTACATTTCAGATACAGCAGCGTTAAAAGTATTCAAAATAGGTATCCATAGGATGGTTACAATAGTTGTAGCATTACATGTAAAAGATGAAGATAAAAACATGTGGCCTTTATTTTTAATGCTGCTGTCTACATGTAAGTGTTTGTGTTCCTTAAGAAGCAATTGAACTTGCCGAAATATAGGGTAAAAACATTACAGCGTGCCAAGGTGGTTGGGTACCTTTTATTATATTAATGGTGATGGCATGTGGTGTGAGCTAAGCTTAAATTAAAAGTATGTGTACGTGGCTAAGGTTGGGGAAAAATATCTGAAAAATAATATTAAAAAATATATCTGAGAAATAAAATTAAGTCTGTAGCAGAAATGAAAGTAAGGTAACTAGAAAAACATTACTTCCATAAAAACAAAGTAAGGTAACTAGAAAAAAAAAATACTTCCATAAAAACAAAGTAAGGTAACTAGAAAAAAAAACATTACTTCCATCAAGAAGAAGTTAGTTTCTGTTCATCATTTTGCATTTACAATGTCTCGAATAAATGTACTAGCAAACAAACTACAACAATCATCACGCACTACTGCAAAGAAAACTACACTAATCAACTATTATGTACCTCTACATTACTATTTGTAAAAACAAGGCTGTAAAATGCAAGCAGTTCTCAATACTATCGCTACTTGATTAAATAAAAATTTCCCAATACTTAATCAGACAAAACATTACCTGAAGTACCAGCAATATTATCTTCATGCATTCTCCCCCAAGGGAAAATACATCAAAATCATGCTGCTCATTGCTTCATAAACATTTTTCTCCATCTAGAGAAACAAAAAAGTAATTACAAGCACTAGCAATATACACAGAACATAACACGTAGACACACATTCCTCTTACTTATACATCACACAATAATAACTGTAAAACATGCAAGACTTTTCATTTACATAAAAGTAAATTACCGAGCATATACTTATCCATTACTTTTTATACCAAATTCACTGCACCTTCAAATATTTATTAATTAATTTTACACAAATACTATTTTGGATATTGAGGTTTATTTTTTGTGCTGACAAGTATTTTATAATGTTTTGTTTCCAATAGAACTGAGATTACCAATACCAGCTGATGCTTTTCCAGGATCTGCACAAATGACACAAGACACTTTCGAAAAATCTAAATATTACAAAAAATGCATAGCCAATATCACTTTGAACTGATGCCAGTGGGAACTGGTGAGAGTAATGGTACTGGCATCAGTTCAAAGTGATATTGGCTCAGCTCAAGTCTCAAAATAAATTATTTCCACATTACCATTATGTTTACTGCAAATAGGGAGAAAAGTGTATAACTGATCTGATCAGCACATGTGAAAGGGTGTTTGCATTAATATCACTTCATTAGCATACATAAATGTGCCACCTAATATTAATTATTATTCACTGTGCACATGACAAAAGAAGAAATACAATGAAGTCTGGATTTAAAAGGGCACTACAGCCCCAGGTCAACATCTGCAAATGACCCTCTACTGAAGTAAACATGCTTTGAAAAAGACCATGAAATGAAAAAAAAACAATAGTTTTTGAAATATGATCGTATAAAATATATAACTAACCACATAGCATAATTTGGCACGACTGTAATACGTATACTTGGATTTTTAAATACATTTTCTACAAATAAATAAAAAAAATATCTTTGGAATTATTGTAATTCATTATTTAAAATTCTGTGATCTGTCACGCTATGAGCCACGGTGGTCTAGTCAGTAGGGCAACTGACTGCCATGCAGGAGACCCGGGTTCGATTCCTGGGGTGGGTGATCTAAGGCTGGAATTTTTCCAGCCATGTCCCCACATAAAATGGTTCCAGGGCTCACCAAGCCTCAAATCAATGCAACCCTGGAGGTAAAGGTAGCCGGAGCATAGTGCTGATCACATCACCTCCAAAATGGTGAGATCGAGAATGTGGGGGGGGGTGTCCTACCTTCATATCCCCTAAATGTGCCTTCATGGCACGGGGAACTTTACCTTTACCTTACCTGTCATGCTACACAAAAATCAATCTTTATTTGTACCCTGCATCTAAAAATCCTTCACTTTTAAAACTTCAGCCAAGTAATTTAATATTTTTTAAAAATTTTTATGTGTATATATATATATATATATATATATAACAAATTCTCTCTTCATTGATAAATTCTGTGCATATTAAAAATATAAAATTTGATTAGCTAAATTTATCATCTGCTTCTAATACTTCGATAAGACTGTCCAGCATAACAAGATTAAAGGGAAAACTTACACATAGTATGAGAGACAGATATAAACACATTTTATGCTATAAAGAAAACAGCACAATTTCTAATTAAAAATGGTAAGTAGTATGAAAATATAAATGATTCTGAAACAAACCTGCAAGAAATAACATATATTAAGATACTTGCTAAATATATGTATATGAATTAAATATACATAAGAGGGTCACTATTTATATTTTGAGCCTTGGCAACACTGATTGAAGTTAGGCACGATTTGACGTTTGCACGGAATCGTCTGGCATTATTGACCATAACGTACTTCAAATGTTTTGTCAATAGCTTCATTTGTGTTGTTTATGTACCCTTGGAGATTGCGCGACAACAATAAATTGGAATTAACTCGTGAACATTTTCGTGCGATGATTTTTTACGATTTTCGACGTGGCTTATCAAGACAAGAGTGCATCGATCAACTTACTTCCACATTTGGCGATGAAACCCCATCCTTTGCCACTGTGAAACGCTGGTATAACGAATTTAATCGTGGCCGCCATTCGCTCACCGACGAGATTCACGAAGGTCGTCCAAAATCAGTTGTTGTTCAAGAAAACATTGATGCTGTGCAAAACCTAATACTGCAAGATCGTCATGTGACATACTGTGAGATTGAGGCAACCATAGGCATTAGTTCCACCAGCATATATAAAATATTACATGATCATTTAGCTGTGAGAAAGGTATGTTCTCGTTGGATCCCACACAATTTGACAAAAACTCAAAAAGACAGTCGCGTCAATTGGTGCAAACAAATGCTCAATAAATACAATCGTGGTGCTTCAAAAGACGTATATAAGATTGTAACAGGTGACGAATCATGGATATATGCATATGAGCCGGAACGTAAACAGCAGTCGACTGTATGGGTGTTTCAAGATGAACCCAATCCAACAAAAGTTGTTCGTGCTCGAAGCACATCGAAACAAATGGTCGCCTGTTTTTTTCGGGAAAACTGGTCATGTGGCAACTGTGCCTTTAGAGGAACGTAGAACGGTCAACTCTGAATGGTACACAACAATTTGTTTGCCAGAGGTCTTTGGTCAAATACGGAAAACAAACAAACGCCGTCGGATCACTCCTCATCAAGACAATGCCAGCTGTCACACATCTCGTCTAACAACCGACTTTATGAACAGTCAAAAAATCGAATTGATGGGTCATCTGCCATACAGTCCTGATTTGGCTCCCAATGACTTCTTCTTGTTCCCGAATGTCAAGAATAAATTGCGTGGACAACGATTTTCGTCGGCGGAAGATGCCGTTGATGCGTTCAAAAACTATATTATGGAGGTGTCTCAAGAAGATTGGAAAAACTGCTTTGACAAATGGTTCGAACGAATGCAAAAGTGTATTGACCATAAAGGAGAATACTTCGAAAAACAATAAAGCAGTTTTCAATGCCAAATTCCTGTTTTTTCATTGTTAGGCTCAAAATATAAATAGTGACCCTCGTATAATCTACTTTTCAGTGATACATGAAACTAGAGTTACATAATATAGTATGGATAGTATATTATGGATTTTTTCTAATACTAATAAGGGCAATATAGAATTAATTTAATAACTGACAGTGACGATGGGACTTGATGCACTGACCACATGTGACCCAACAAAAAAGCTGCTCTGGCAGGTCTGTTGCACCATGGAGATCTTTTTTAGTTTAGTATAACAATCCAATATAAATTCATCTCCTTAATGTACACATACATAAAAAAACAATATCCCTGAAAAGAAACAGTACGTTTCAATTTTTTTAAGTGTGTTCAGTGTTAATTGTGTATTACAGAATTGGGAATAAACAATTACATTATTTAATTTTGTTTAACCAATCTTATTGATAGAAACAAAACTATGCATCTCCCCCTCTATCTGGTTACTTTGCTTTCGCACCTGCATCTTGTCTTATCTAGAACTGCATTCATTCTGTTTTTATGTAGATATCAGGTAAACTTCGACCTGAGACAAATTCTCGGGAACAGCCATGCTTGTCGCATGTATGCTACATTGAAAACATACAATGCATATATATACACAAGAGCTCCACAATGGTTGCGATCAACCCACCTTTGACATCTACCAATACCTTACATCTGAAGATATCCTTTGGCAGTTAGAGGTAACCTATTCTAATCCACTCACCTGTGTGAATAGATTATGTACCAATATGATTTTTGGAAGAGCAATACCTCAAGCAAAGCTCATTGACACTATCATTACTTAAAGAAATACAGGAAGATATTTTGTATTTCCATGCTCTTCAGTAGATCACTAATTATTATGAAATCCAAATAGTAACACCACTGTCACTTCACATAGTTCAAAGTATTTAGTCCTCGCATTTAGCAACATGAGACCAATCATTGTTTCGTATGACTTAACACCTGCAAGGAACATTTTTCACATAATGTTCAAATACTCTTATACTACCGTTCTATACAAATATTCTAATAAACTATAACAGACACTAAAGCTATTGCAATCTATTGTATATACAGACAGCAGCCTATGAAGCCAATGTAACAATATAAAAGCAAAAGTAATTTATTTGCTTATTATGCAAGCATGCACATGCAAAAAGTACAGCAATTAACTACGTAAATCTTTCTAATGGCCACATTACCTGTCACACATGCAGATACACTACATGTATATAACATAATTACAATTCTCATTATATTTATACTACTGCCAGGAATATGACTGTAAGTAAACTTGCAATGCCAGACGGAAAAATGCAGACAGAAACTACAAAGTAAGAAAATTAAGCTAGTTGCTTGTATAAAATCTAAATTTACACCAATCGTGAGGATCATCTTAGGGAACTAATTCAAGAGAAACAGAAAATATAGTGTTTCAAAAGCTGGCCAACTCTAACTTGGATCACTCATAACTATAAAAACTGCACCAAATTTCCTGCATTACCAAACCATGTCTATTAAGATATTTTAGCGTTTCATCCATACAGAAAATTTAATTAATGGCTCAAGTCGGAGTGAATTTTATTTTCAGAAAAGTTTAAGAAAAAAAAGTCAGGGTGATCAACAGGAATCATGTTCAGTGCTTCATAAGGCTGGGATATTGATTTTATGAGTGAAATGGAAAAAGTAACCTTTTAGTGGTGTATAATCTTGGTGTCATTAGCAGTCGAGAATTTGGTCTGCACATGCAAGCAATTGCATGAAAAGTTGTAAATCATTAATTTTATCCTGAAACTTTACTTTCAAATTGTAAATTTTGATTGATTGATTTGTTGTTTTAAGTACACTTTATGCACAGGAAGGCTAATCGGGACTGGACCTACAGTTTAAAGTGGGATCCACTGTGCCATGTGCCTCCACTGGGTATAAATTGTAAATTTTGTACCAACCAGTAGCACTAGTAGTACGTAATTACAACAATGAAATAGTCACCAGGTAAAATTAAGAATCCTTTCGGAAGTAAATGACAATGTATTTATTTGTTTATTTATTAAAATTTGGAATGGTAGCGTCAGCACTTTAGGCTATTTGTACCAGTCTCAAGATGCAAGGAGTAATCCTCTTAGCTAAGAACCATGCCTAACATTAAAACCCGGGGTGGTAAATCTCCCTGCAAGGTAAAAGTGCAAGTCTGCATTGGGGTCTGCACGAGACAAACACAAAAACATTGAAAAGGCATGGTAAATTACAAGCAAGCTTAATTTGATGTCCAGCATAGAAATTCAATTACCTTCACCCAACATGGAGGTCAAATCGTTTGGGAACATAAGTCTATGCTTCAGTTGTATAGAATCAAGACAGATGTGTTTGATACTTAAATTAACACTGCATGACAATCACAAAGGTAGATCCCTATTATGTAGTAAGTGGGAATGGCTGAAATGGTAGTGACTGATCCGCAGATACATGAGAGCAACTTCCTCACATCGAGAGGGACGTGATTGTTTGTTTGATTTGGTGTTCTAAGTCCACTTTATCCACAGTAAGGCTAATCGGGACTGGACTTACAGTTTAAAGTGGGATCCAAACCAGGGACCTGTAACGTAACGCAATTCATTGGTATTTGTCACCGTTCCGCGTTATTTCCGTACCGGGTACCGCGTACCGGCCCAAGTGCTGTGGACCGTTCCAAGGAAAATACCAGAACCTCTTGGTAAGGCAAACAGTAACGCTTCTGCTATACTGTTCCGTTCCTACCCGAGAGTGCTTCGGGGACGACAGCTTTGGGTACACAGAGTGGAACGTTAAAATACCCCTACCAGAAAGCATGGAACTTGTTCCTTATCTGAATGCCGGTTCCGTTACGGTACATACCTCTCCTTAGAATCATACCGGTACAAATTCATGATGGGTATATCTGAACTTTAGGATCGGGTACAATTGTAACAAAACCTATTTTCAGCAAATCAAATGGGTATTGAATGGATCAGAAAATATATGTCACGTAACTCTTCATTTTAAAACTTTCATTGTTGAATTCTTGAAAAATCGATAAGAACTAATATTAATTGAGGTTGTAGGCAATAAAATACAAATTGTATATATATAAATAAATATGGAATCGTGAGATTTGCTATTAATAATGTTACTTTTATATAACCAATACACGTAATATTGGGTTCAAGGTGAACATATTTAAAAGAAATATTTTCAAGCAAGATATTGAAAGTTCGACATGATGATAGTTTATGTAATTAGAATATTACCAACTAATAATACTTTGCTTTTGCACCTGCATCTTGTCTTATCTAGAACTGCATTCATTCTGTTTTTATGTAGATATCAGGTAAACTTCGACCTGAGACAAATTCTCGGGAACAGCCATGCTTGTCGCATGTATGCTACATTGAAAACATACAATGCATATATATACACAAGAGCTCCACAATGGTTGCGATCAACCCACCTTTGACATCTACCAATACCTTACATCTGAAGATATCCTTTGGCAGTTAGAGGTAACCTATTCTAATCCACTCACCTGTGTGAATAGATTATGTACCAATATGATTTTTGGAAGAGCAATACCTCAAGCAAAGCTCATTGACACTATCATTACTTAAAGAAATACAGGAAGATATTTTGTATTTCCATGCTCTTCAGTAGATCACTAATTATTATGAAATCCAAATAGTAACACCACTGTCACTTCACATAGTTCAAAGTATTTAGTCCTCGCATTTAGCAACATGAGACCAATCATTGTTTCGTATGACTTAACACCTGCAAGGAACATTTTTCACATAATGTTCAAATACTCTTATACTACCGTTCTATACAAATATTCTAATAAACTATAACAGACACTAAAGCTATTGCAATCTATTGTATATACAGACAGCAGCCTATGAAGCCAATGTAACAATATAAAAGCAAAAGTAATTTATTTGCTTATTATGCAAGCATGCACATGCAAAAAGTACAGCAATTAACTACGTAAATCTTTCTAATGGCCACATTACCTGTCACACATGCAGATACACTACATGTATATAACATAATTACAATTCTCATTATATTTATACTACTGCCAGGAATATGACTGTAAGTAAACTTGCAATGCCAGACGGAAAAATGCAGACAGAAACTACAAAGTAAGAAAATTAAGCTAGTTGCTTGTATAAAATCTAAATTTACACCAATCGTGAGGATCATCTTAGGGAACTAATTCAAGAGAAACAGAAAATATAGTGTTTCAAAAGCTGGCCAACTCTAACTTGGATCACTCATAACTATAAAAACTGCACCAAATTTCCTGCATTACCAAACCATGTCTATTAAGATATTTTAGCGTTTCATCCATACAGAAAATTTAATTAATGGCTCAAGTCGGAGTGAATTTTATTTTCAGAAAAGTTTAAGAAAAAAAAGTCAGGGTGATCAACAGGAATCATGTTCAGTGCTTCATAAGGCTGGGATATTGATTTTATGAGTGAAATGGAAAAAGTAACCTTTTAGTGGTGTATAATCTTGGTGTCATTAGCAGTCGAGAATTTGGTCTGCACATGCAAGCAATTGCATGAAAAGTTGTAAATCATTAATTTTATCCTGAAACTTTACTTTCAAATTGTAAATTTTGATTGATTGATTTGTTGTTTTAAGTACACTTTATGCACAGGAAGGCTAATCGGGACTGGACCTACAGTTTAAAGTGGGATCCACTGTGCCATGTGCCTCCACTGGGTATAAATTGTAAATTTTGTACCAACCAGTAGCACTAGTAGTACGTAATTACAACAATGAAATAGTCACCAGGTAAAATTAAGAATCCTTTCGGAAGTAAATGACAATGTATTTATTTGTTTATTTATTAAAATTTGGAATGGTAGCGTCAGCACTTTAGGCTATTTGTACCAGTCTCAAGATGCAAGGAGTAATCCTCTTAGCTAAGAACCATGCCTAACATTAAAACCCGGGGTGGTAAATCTCCCTGCAAGGTAAAAGTGCAAGTCTGCATTGGGGTCTGCACGAGACAAACACAAAAACATTGAAAAGGCATGGTAAATTACAAGCAAGCTTAATTTGATGTCCAGCATAGAAATTCAATTACCTTCACCCAACATGGAGGTCAAATCGTTTGGGAACATAAGTCTATGCTTCAGTTGTATAGAATCAAGACAGATGTGTTTGATACTTAAATTAACACTGCATGACAATCACAAAGGTAGATCCCTATTATGTAGTAAGTGGGAATGGCTGAAATGGTAGTGACTGATCCGCAGATACATGAGAGCAACTTCCTCACATCGAGAGGGACGTGATTGTTTGTTTGATTTGGTGTTCTAAGTCCACTTTATCCACAGTAAGGCTAATCGGGACTGGACTTACAGTTTAAAGTGGGATCCAAACCAGGGACCTGTAACGTAACGCAATTCATTGGTATTTGTCACCGTTCCGCGTTATTTCCGTACCGGGTACCGCGTACCGGCCCAAGTGCTGTGGACCGTTCCAAGGAAAATACCAGAACCTCTTGGTAAGGCAAACAGTAACGCTTCTGCTATACTGTTCCGTTCCTACCCGAGAGTGCTTCGGGGACGACAGCTTTGGGTACACAGAGTGGAACGTTAAAATACCCCTACCAGAAAGCATGGAACTTGTTCCTTATCTGAATGCCGGTTCCGTTACGGTACATACCTCTCCTTAGAATCATACCGGTACAAATTCATGATGGGTATATCTGAACTTTAGGATCGGGTACAATTGTAACAAAACCTATTTTCAGCAAATCAAATGGGTATTGAATGGATCAGAAAATATATGTCACGTAACTCTTCATTTTAAAACTTTCATTGTTGAATTCTTGAAAAATCGATAAGAACTAATATTAATTGAGGTTGTAGGCAATAAAATACAAATTGTATATATATAAATAAATATGGAATCGTGAGATTTGCTATTAATAATGTTACTTTTATATAACCAATACACGTAATATTGGGTTCAAGGTGAACATATTTAAAAGAAATATTTTCAAGCAAGATATTGAAAGTTCGACATGATGATAGTTTATGTAATTAGAATATTACCAACTAATAATACATGTGGAAAAAAAAGAAATGTTAATGTACGCCATATTGAGAAATGTTACCATCTAAGTTACAGATCTGAAATTCGGGTTGACCTGGCATTGCCAATCAAAATTATTTTGGTAAAACTGGAAATTAGACGCCATATTGAAAAATGTCACTTCTTAAGATAGAGAAGTGAAATTCGGTTTGGTGGTAGATCTTGCTAATTAGTGCATGTTAAATCAACATGATTGTGGAAAACCGGAAGTTGATGGACGCCATATTGAAAAATGTTACTTCTTAAGATAGAGAAGTGAAATTCGGTTTGACGGAAGCTTATGTGAATTAGAGCATGAAAAATTGACATGATTGTGGAAAACCGGAAGTTCATGGACGCCATATTGAAATATGTTACTTCTTAAGAAAGAGACGTGAAATTCGGTTTGACGGTAGCATATGCTAATTCGTGTATGGCAAATCAACATGATTGTGGAAAACCGGAAGTTGCTGGACGCCATATTGAAAAATGTTACTTCTTATGATAGAGAAGTGAAATTCGGTTTGGTGGTAGATCTTGCTAATTAGTGCATGTTAAATCAACATGATTGTGGAAAACCGGAAGTTGATGGACGCCATATTGAAAAATGTTACTTCTTAAGATAGAGAAGTGAAATTCGGTTTGACGGTAGCTTATGTGAATTAGAGCATGGCAAATTGACATGATTGTGGAAAACCGGAAGTTCATGGACGCCATATTGAAAAACGTTACTTCTTAAGATAGAGAAGTGAAATTCGATTTGGTGGTAGATCTTGCTAATTAGTGCATGTTAAATCAACATGATTGTGGAAAACAGGAAGTTGATGGATGCCATATTGAAAAATGTTACTTTTAAAGAGACGTGATATTCGGTTTGACGGTAGCTTATGTGAATTAGAGCATGGCAAATTGACATGATTGTGGAAAACCGGGAGTTCATGGACGCCATATTGAAAAACGTTACTTCTTAAGATAGAGAAGTGAAATTCGATTTGGTGGTAGATCTTGCTAATTAGTGCATGTTAAATCAACATGATTGTGGAAGACCGGAAGTTGATGGACGCCATATTGAAAAATGCTATTCCTTAAGATATACGAGTGAAATTCGGTTTAATGGTAACTTATGGTAATTAGTGCATGGCAAATAAACATGATTGTGGAAAACCGGAAGTTGGTGGACGCCATATTGAAAAATGTGAAATTTGGTTTGATGGTAGATTATGGAAATTACAGCATGGAAAATCAACATGATTGTGGAAAACCGGAATTTGGTGGACGCCATATTGAAAAACGTTACTTCTTAAGACAGAGGAGTGAAATTTGGTTGGATGGGAATTAGAGCATGACAAATGAACATGATTCTGGAAAACCTGAGTTTGATGGAATTCATATTTAATTTTTAATAAATAAAAACTAAATCGACACTCAAATGTATTTCTTTTTCAACATGGCGTCTATCAACTTCCAGTTTTACAGACAGCATATGCATTGTCCATGTTCGAATTAGTAAGCGCAATAATCTAACCGAATTTTACTTCTTCATCTTAATAAATTGCATTTTTCATTATGCCGTCCATCGACTTTCGGTTTTATAATATCATATAAATTGACCATGTTCTAATTAACATAAGCAATCACCAAAGCAAAGAGGAATATTAAAGTAAATTTTTCCTTTAACGTCCGGTTTTCCCTAATCATGTTGATTTCCAATGCAGTAATATCCATATCATAAAACCGAATTTCACTCCTCTATCTTAAGAAGTAACATTTTTCAATATGGCGTCCATCAACTTCCGGTTTTCCACATCATGTTGATTTGCCATGCTCTAATTCCCATAAGCTACCTTCAAGCCGAATTTCACTTCTCTATCTTAAGAAGTAACATTTTTCAATATGGCGTCCACCAACTTCCGGTTTTCCGGAATCACGTTGATTTGCCATGCTCTAATTCCCATAAGCTACCTTCAAGCCGAATTTCACTTCTCTATCTTAAGAAGTAACATTTTTCAATATGGCGTCCACCAACTTCCGGTTTTCCGGAATCACGTTGATTTGCCATGCTCTAATTCCCATAAGCTACCTTCAAGCCGAATTTCACTTCTCTATCTTAAGAAGTAACATTTTTCAATATGGCGTCCACCAGCTTCCGGTTTTCCGGAATCATGTTGATTTGCCATGCTCTAATTCCCATAAGCTACCTTCAAGCCGAATTTCACTTCTCTATCTTAAGAAGTAACATTTTTCAATATGGCGTCCACCAATTTCTGGTTTTCCCGAATCACGTTGATTTGCCATGCTCTAATTCCCATAAGCTACCTTCAAGCCGAATTTCACTTCTCTATCTTAAGAAGTAACATTTTTCAATATGGCGTCCACCAACTTCCGGTTTTCCGGAATCACGTTGATTTGCCATGCTCTAATTCCCATAAGCTACCTTCAAGCCGAATTTCACTTCTCTATCTTAAGAAGTAACATTTTTCAATATGGCGTCCACCAACTTCCGGTTTTCCTGAATCACGTTGATTTGCCATGCTCTAATTCCCATAAGCTACCTTCAAGCCGAATTTCACTTATCTATCTTAAGAAGTAACATTTTTCAATATGGCGTCCACCAGCTTCCGGTTTTCCGGAATCATGTTGATTTGCCATGCTCTAATTCCCATAAGCTACCTTCAAGCCGAATTTCACTTCTCTATCTTAAGAAGTAACATTTTTCAATATGGCGTCCACCAATTTCTGGTTTTCCGGAATCACGTTGATTTGCCATGCTCTAATTCCCATAAGCTACCTTCAAGCCGAATTTCACTTCTCTATCTTAAGAAGTAACATTTTTCAATATGGCGTCCACCAACTTCCGGTTTTCCGGAATCACGTTGATTTGCCATGCTCTAATTCCCATAAGCTACCTTCAAGCCGAATTTCACTTCTCTATCTTAAGAAGTAACATTTTTCAATATGGCGTCCACCAACTTCCGGTTTTCCTGAATCACGTTGATTTGCCATGCTCTAATTCCCATAAGCTACCTTCAAGCCGAATTTCACTTATCTATCTTAAGAAGTAACATTTTTCAATATGGCGTCCACCAACTTCCGGTTTTCCTGAATCACGTTGATTTGCCATGCTCTAATTCCCATAAGCTACCTTCAAGTAGTGATGGGCATTAGTCGACTAATATTAGTCGATTAGTCGATTATTAAAACCATCGAAAAAATTATCGACTAATGAAAATTAGTCGACTGAAAAAATTAGTCGACTAATATTAGTCGAATTAGTCGACTAATATTAGTCGAATTAGTCGACTAATATTAGTCGAATTAGTCGTTCGACTAATATTAGTCGAATTAGTCGTTCGACTAATATTAGTCGGATTAGTCGTTCGACTAATATTAGTCGGAAACATTCCGACTAATATTAGTCGGAAACATTCCGACTAATATTAGTCGGAAACATTTCGACTAATATTAGTCGGAAACGTTTCGACTGATTTCAGTCGGGAACATTCCGACTAATATTAGTCGAAATGACCGAACATGTCTCATTTCCAGACGAACAATCGACTACTTGAGCAGAGGGCTTATTGTCAAGAAGGGAAGCAAAGCAGGTAGGTATTTCTTGGAAAGGTCAGTGACTGGAATCTTTTATCCCTTGATACCGCGACAGAGCTGGTATGCAAAGGGAAAGCTGACCCTGCTGTATCTCTATCCCCCCCTACCTCCAGGGGGCGATGCCTACCGTCATTCATGTCGCTATTTTTGTTTTCTCTGAAGGGATACACATTCATAGTTCCGAGAGTTTCTTGGTATTCACAGGCCAGTGCACATTGTTGGTGCAAGAAAGACACCGCAACATTTTAAAAGCAAAACTATCCATTTCTGACCTTCAGATGGATTAGAGGGTTTATGATAAATGCATTTTACTGGAATGGAAATATTCTTAAACTTAAAAAACCGGTCGAATATAAGAAGAGAGTTTACAATCCACCAGCTCTGATGCAAGGTAAGGTAAAATTAATTTAATTAAAAATAAACATTAATTATGTTCGTGGGGCAAATACTAAAATATACGCTGTCCAGAACGATCTCAAACTTGCTGCAGTCGCTAGATGTTAATTTACCTTTCTGCCCCTTATGGGGTACAAATTTGCCAGCAACATCGGTGGCAGAGCGCGCAGGGTGGTTCATTCACATTCACGCCTTTTACGGCTCCGGGTTCGAATCCTGTGGTGGACATGGGTGTTTCTTGTAAGTTTCCACTCATCCATTTCCTGTAATCACAATTCATTCTCATCATCCCGATTAGCCTAAAGAGGCATAAAAGCGATGTAAAATGAGGATAATAATAAAGAAAGATAGAGGATGTATGTCACTTTGGGTAACCACGACGATGAGGACGAATTGATCAAAAAGAACATCCATGTCCAGCCTAATACTCAAGGGGTGGGGCAATGGGGTCATTTACCCCCTCCAACTATGAAATGTTTTAATATGAAGCTGTAAAACCTACGAAAATAACATTGACGATTTTTCAGATTTTGCAAGAAATTCGATTTTATTCTTACATAAATGAATGGGTTGTTCGCGAAGCGAGATAGGCTCCAGGACTCTGCAGTCTACAATATTTGGTTATTTTATAATTTTAGTATTATAACCTTTAAAGGTTTAATTGATGCATATCTATCAGACGCCCGGATTCAGCCCAGAGTGTCCTTGTTTTAAATCCCCGTCCCGACTTTCTTCGAACTGCATTCACGATGAAAAAATGTCTTTTTTTTTCATTTAATTATTTACTGAAACTTCCAGTACAGCAGAAGCCATTTTAAACCGGAAAGAAACAACAGTAAAAAGTACACTGGTGTTAAAACGAACACATTAAACACTAAACAAGACCAAAAAATTAAAAAATTATAATAAAGAAAAGAAAATAAACAAAATATAAATAATAAACAAGACAAGACAGTACCAAGGTAAACAGATTATTTACACAATGCATTACTTATGTACAATGTTTTTCAAGTTGGTGATAAAAGACGAATATGCAGTGAATATATCTACTTGGTTTGAGATGTTGTTGAATTGTTTCGGTAGCCTTTGGAATATTGAACGTTGTATGAGCGAGAGTCTGGGCGTTGCAGTGTGGAAAGTTTCCTTGCTCCGTGTTTTATGTCTGGGCACTCTGAGGGAGAGTTCGTGGAGTTCAGACATGCTCTTCATTATAAGTATCATTGCTATCACATACTTAATTTAAAAATATATCATTTTCTATACATCTAATTATCATGATTGGTTAATTGATAGTCAAACATAGATGGTTTTGATTGATTGATTGATTGATGTTTTAAGTCCACTTTATGCACAGAAAGGCTAATCGGGACTGGACCTACAGTTTACAGTGGAATCGGAACCACTTGTGCCTCAACCGGGTATTGAACCTTGATTACAAGGCAACGACGCTACCACTGCGCCATCGGGGAGGCCCTCAAACATAGATGGGATTGGGTGCCAAAACTTGAGGGGAGGGGGAGGATTCTATCTTGATTGACAAGGCTTAACACTATGAAAGCATAATATTTCATCTCGCAATCGTCGCATTAACGCATTGACGCATCAGATCACGAAACCAGTTAGAGCGACACATGATCTTTGGACGCAGAGAATTATTTTTTTAAGTAAGTACTTCGCAACATTAGTAAATTTTCTCACATTTAATATTAGTCGAAATAGTCACACGATTAATTTCAGTCGAAATCGACTTTATTTCCGACTAATATCAGTGGAAATCGAACACAACTGATTCTGATTCCGTTTCCAGACGAAGTGTAGACCACTGAAGTAGAGAGGGCTTATCGCTAAGAAGTGATGCGAGGGAGAATGGCCTAGGTGTATTTAATTTCTTGGAAAGGTGAGTGACTGGAAAATTCCGGTACCGCCTCACAGCATGCCAAATTGAAAGCGAAAGGTGCCCCTGCTGTAGTCATTCATGTGGCTATTTGTTGTTTACAATGGTGTCTTTTCTCAAGAGATACGCATTCAGGACTTGGAGAATTTCTTGGAATTCAAAGACCTAACCATCCCTAGGTATCATTAGTGGTGCAAGAAAGATATCGCAATATTTAAATCTCAATGTATGGCCTTCATGTGAACTAGAGATCTTATCTTAAAAGCATTGTACCGTAATGAAAATATTCTTAAACTTAAAACTAATGTCAAACTTAAGAATATAGTTTAAAATCAACCAGTTCTCACGCAAGGCAAGGGAAAATTAGTTTTAATAAAAATGAACACTAATTATGTTCTTGGAGCAAATACTAAACTTTACGCTGTAAAGTACAATCTCAAACTTGCTGCACTCGCTATAATACAACCTTGTATGTTGATCTTCACTTTGCGCTGAGTGGCCATTCACATTATCCGCCAATCACGACTCCGGGTTCGAATCCTTTCATGGGAGTGTTCCTTTGTAAGTTTCTACTCATTAATTTTCTTTAATCACCATTTATTCTCTCTTTGTCCTGATTAGCATAAAGAGACAGAAAAGCGACTAAAAATTTGGAAAATTATAACGAAAGACATAGGATTATTTACTGCAGAAACTTGTAACAAATAATCATCAGGTATGAGTAACGTTCTTTCAAGTTGTTTCATTATTGCTGTTTCACTACACAAAATAGGCATTTTACATTATGATATTGCTTCTAAGTTGTAAACCTTATTTTCGAACCGGAAAGTAATCATTACTTGAGAGAGGACCTCCCACATGGCGCAGTGGTAGCGTCATTGCCTTGTAATCAAGAGGTCCCGGGTTCGATACCCGGTGGAGGCACAAGTGGCTCAGATCCCACTTTAAACTGTAGGTTCAGTCCCGATTAGCCTTAGTGTGCATAAAGTGGACTTAAAACAGCAACTCATTACTTGAGAAGGGTGTATTGAAGCCTCTTATAGTATTCGAATTTTTATTTAGAGTCGCTTTTCTACCACTTTTGAGTAAACACGACGACGATGATGAGTGACGATTAAGAAATTAGTGAATCGAAACTCACAAAGAAAGCCATGTAGATCCGCGTAATCAAGGGGCGATGAGGGCATTTACCCCTTCGAATTATGAAATGTTTTAATGTGATGCTATATAAAACCTATCAAACTAATTGACGAATTAATTTTATTTCGTCCTTGCATAAATGAATGGGTTGTTCGCGGAGAGAGGCAGGCTCCAGTCTGCCATATTTGGTAATTGTACCCAGGTAGTTTTATAACAATTGATGCAAGTCTACCAGACATCCACATTTTTTGGGACAGTCAAATCTTTTTAATCCCTGTCCCGAGTTTCTTCTAACTAACCGTCGCACCCTGCTTTTTCAGTCAAAAAAATGGTTTATAATCTCTCATCTCGTAATCGTCGCATTGGTGCGTTAGAGAACGAAACCAATTATAGCGGCGCATGATCTTTCGACACAGTTTCGCAATACTCTGGTAAATTTTCTCAGGTGTAATATTTCGACTATAATGCACAAATCAATAACAACTAATGTCTTACTTTTTTGTTTCATACCGAAAAAAGGCTTACTGTCACAAATAAATTATGTTTGTCGTTTTAGACTATTCAATTTCAACTTATTCGCTAGAATTTCATTCATCCTAATATTGCACCAAAGGCAGTTTACATCGTAATAAATAATTTTTAACTGATCAGAACTATATTTTTAAAAGCTTCACATAATGGTCACACCCCTTTAAAAATTTCGACCAATATGTGTTGGATAGTATGGGAGCAAGAACTCGCCTCCACTGTTGATTAAAGGAAATTTGAAAACACTGTTAAGGAATACAGTACTATTAGAATACTATTAGAATACTTCTAAGAATATATGTAAACATCAAACATGAAGCTGTACGACGTATGCGAGGTATCTATCAGTGAGATTGATTTGTTCCGTTACTTTAGATTTTAATGTAGCATCTCTATAATTGTATGTCTAACTGTAATACTACTATAGTAAAGTTATCGGTCACATCTGACACTCCAAACAAACAACATTTCGCATCTTTTCTTTGTTCCAATTAGGATTTGTCCCCCCCCCCCCACCCAAGACACATGATAATTCCCGTCTATGGGCCTGCCTATGTCTTCTTTACGTCTTTATTTGAAGCCGGAACCTTGATGGTGACTGACATCGTGAGTACACAACTCAACGTTTCGGGCCACAGAGAATGTTCTCAATCTTCTCATGCGTGACCTTGTAATGAAGAGATCCCGGGTCTATTCTCTATGCGCCTACACACACACACACGTACGCGCGCGCGCGCGCGTGTGTGTGTGTGTGTGTGTGTGTGTGTGTGTGTGTGTGTGTGTGTGTGTGTGTGTGTGTGTGTGTGTGTGTGTGTGTGTGTGTGTGTGTGTGTGTGTGTGTGTGTGTGTGTGTGTGTGTGTGTGTGTGTGTGTGTGTGTGTGTGTGTGTGTGTGTGTGTGTGTGTGTGTGTGTGTGTGTGTGTGTGTGTGTGTGTGTGTGTGTGTGTGTGTGTGTGTGTGTGTGTGTGTGTGTGTGTGTGTGTGTGTGTGTGTGTGTGTGTGTGTGTGTGTGTGTGTGTGTGTGTGTGTGTGTGTGTGTGTGTGTGTGTGTGTGTGTGTGTGTGTGTGTGTGTGTGTGTGTGTGTGTGTGTGTGTGTGTGTGTGTGTGTGTGTGTGTGTGTGTGTGTGTGTGTGTGTGTGTGTGTGTGTGTGTGTATATAAACATTCGTTTATAAACAGTCCAATTTAGCCTGGCTCAGCTCAGCACAAGAGTGGAGGAATTTGAAAATAATAAGAAAAATATATAGTTCCACTTTGACTAATATTTGTCGTTAACGACTGATTCGACTAATATTAGTCGAAAGACTAATTCGACTAATATTAGTCGAAAGACTAATTCGACTAATTCGACTAATATTAGTCAAACGACTAATTCGACTAATATTAGTCGAACGACTAATTAGTCGAAAAAATTAGTCGACTACTTTTTCGACTAATATTAGTCGAACGACTAATTCGACTAATATTAGTCAAACGACTAATTCGACTAATATTAGTCGAACGACTAATTCGACTAATATTAGTCGAAAAAGTAGTCGACTAATTTTTTCGACTAATTAGTCGATATTTTGTTTCGACTAACGACTAATTAGTCGATGGTGGAAATTAGTCGATGGTGCCCATCACTACCTTCAAGCCGAATTTCACTTCTCTATCTTAAGAAGTAACATTTTTCAATATGGCGTCCACCAACTTCCGGTTTTCCGGAATCACGTTGATTTGCCATGCTCTAATTCCCATAAGCTACCTTCAAGCCGAATTTCACTTCTCTATCTTAAGAAGTAACATTTTTCAATATGGCGTCCACCAGCTTCCGGAATCATGTTGATTTGCCATGCTCTAATTCCCATAAGCTACCTTCAAGCCGAATTTCACTTCTCTATCTTAAGAAGTAACATTGGCAGGAAGCAACAAAATACATTCATTGATATAACTTTATTCACGAGAAATAAAATATTTTATTCTTCTCAGAAAAACACAGGATTGTTTATTTCTGTCACTGAACTTGGAGATGTTTCTAGAGCTCCCTATTCAGCATTCCTTTTAAATATATATTTTTCTGCATCAAGTATGATACTGTCAGTCACTATGAAGCAACATAATCTTAACCGTTAGGCTGATTTTGCAGGTATTTGCACTAACGCCGAGTGTGTTTTCAGTGGGAAATTTGAAATTCTGCATGCTTCTAAATGAAATTTTATATTTCCGGGACTAAGAACGTTAGAGGTACATATGATACCTCAATTTGTTCAGTATACTTTGGGTTATAATCCTGATGGGAAAAAAGTAAATTTTCCATAATCAGTTAGAAGAAGAAGAAAAAAGGGAAAGTAAATATTTTTTGCACGAAATTTGAAATTCGTTGGACCCCCATGCAGGCTATGCCAGGATGTGAATCTCCAAAAGGTACCCACATAATGCCTGGTATGTTTGCCATTGATGTAGAAAAAATTACGCACTATTTGCTAATACTTTCGGAGAAAACATTTTTTTAATGCACTAACGCCGAGCGTGTTTTCAGCGGGAAATTTGAAATTCTGCATGCTTCTAAATGAAATTTTATATTTCCTGAACTAAGAACGTTAGAGGTACAAATGATACTTTGTTTTGTTCAGTATACTTTGAGCTATAATCCTGATTAGGGCTGAGCCTATACTGATGTATCGGTATCTGTAAGTATCGGTTGATATTTTTGCACCGATATTGGCCGATAACATTGTTTTTGAGTCGATAGGAGCGAGGCTAAAACGAAAATAAGTTCCCTTTCAAAAGTTCGTTCAGATTTTCCCAACTTACCTTTGGTTTTGATAAAGAAAATAGTTGTGCATTTTTTAAGTGAACCTGTACTCAAGTTTCCGTGAACAGCAAGTATGTGACACAAAGATCCTTACACAGATAAGACTCCCGGTCAAGTATCTTGAAAATCAAGGGTAACTTGAAATTATCCCCATAGAAGTTCCTTTGAAGTCTACCAAGCTTTGTTCCTACAGATGCGGTCTCATATAACGATAATCCCAATTAGGTACCGGTAGCTAACGACGCACCTGGTGTATTGTGGACATCTCTCCTTTAGAGACCTCCCGCAGTCAAAACAGTTATCGCCCACATGAGGGGTGGACGTGTCTCAGACATAGTACATAGCATACTCCTGGAAATTCAAATACCTGGGCTAAACCCCCTTTTACTTTCCAACTTTAGACTTTTGTTTGTCCAGACCTGGATAACTGGGTTTCAACAGGCGTGTTTTGGCGGCACAGGGAACGCAACAAGGGAATAATTTTCTTTGAACGACAGTTGATGGCACTTACTTTCTGGAAAGTGTAGTGATGTGTTTGGATTTCCTTCCATGCCAAGCGATAGAACTTTGCATTTATTTTTTGTGATGGCACTTACTTTCTGGAAAGTGTAGTGATGTGTTTGGATTTCCTTCCATGCCAAGCGATAGAACTTTGCATTTATTTTTTTTAGAAATCATTTTCCGATAGTATATTATATCGAAAGCAAAGTCATGTCAGAATATCACTGTACTGAAGTTGATCGACTGATATAGAAGCAAGAGACTGGTAAGTTATCATTCTCTCCTTAAATTTTGTTTACTAATTTTTATTCTTTTTGATAAAGGACAAAAAGGAGACAAGATTGGTTTCACATTACAGCTTTACTGTTAGTTTTAGATGTCGTGTCCAGGGCTGGTAAATCGCTAATTATTCTTGTATTCACGGATGATTTAATGTTAGTTTGGGAAGAGTGATCCCTTACTTTTAGAGGAGGCTGAAGAGGCATGATCTCATTTTCATTGGGGGAGAGGGGGACGACGACAACGAATGCCTCGCTCTTAGCTGCACTTAATATTTCTCACATATTTGAAACATCTGATCGATTGTCACTTATCTAAAAAAAAAAGATGCGTCATTGGAAGAGAGCATCGTTTCGTGGGTTAATTTATTCATCGTCCCTCGTCAGAAATTCATACGTATAAAATGTAATAATAATGAAAATTACATACACACATGCGCACACACACACACATATATATATAATTATCCTTTTTTATTTTAAATTAAAAGTATCAGTATCGGTATTGGTGGGTATCGGTGAGGGTATCGGCTCAGCCCTAATCCTGATGGAATTTTTTTTCCGGAATCAGTTAAAAAAAGGGAAAGTAACTATTTTTTTATACGAAATTTGAAATTCGTCAGATCTCCACGCAGGCTACGCCAGAACATGAATCTCCAAAAGATACCCACCATCTTATACACCCTTTACTCTTGTTGGAGGAGAAAAAAGCTTCAATGCCACAGCTAGCTGCTGGTCACATGCCACAAGCTGGCGAACACACACACTGAACAAAAGTTCAAAGTCTAATAATTTCAATTCGTCCAACTCGCTTCCTTTGTCTCTCATACCCTTTGCGGCAACTTACCTAAGGAAAAACATGATGCAAGGGGCTAAAAATAGCATGACCGACAGAAACAAGGCAAATCATTCAACAATACTTCCTTTGTAATTCTATGGTGCAGTTTTGTGAAACAGCAAAGAGCAGTCGGCTGTTTTCTAACCCTTTGTTAGAGACTGGAGGCTTTTGACTTTATTTCCCTGCTGCCTCCCCCTTCCTCCTCCTGCCACCCTCATCCGTGCTTTTGGCACCAGGAATGTTGGAAGGTCGTACTTCTATTGCCAAAAGTGTGTTTTGAAACACCAAAATTGAGAAAAAAGTGAAACCAATTAAAATAAATAAAAAAGAAAAAAAAATTTAAAAAATCAATTTTTCAAACACCGCCTCCCCCCCCCCCCTGCCCCAAATAGTAAAATTGAAATTAAACTTTACTAATTGTTAATTACATACCTCTAAACTCATACAGAACTCAAAACATGTATCTCCAATCATTATCCAAGTTACAGTATGTTAGAAAAGTAACATACGAGAAAAAGCTGCTTGTGACACTGATGTCACAAGCCATCCTGAAGAGAAATACCTGCTGTGACACCCGTGTCAGGCCCATCCTTCAAGGGTTAGGGCTTTTCCATCCTTGCATTTCACATATGTGCAGATTATGAATGCATTATTACAATGGAAATATTTTTGTGTACCAAGTATAGTTTTCAAATCAAATTTAGATTTTTATTCGCCATTTTAACACTGAAATGTTATATGTTGATTCTAATCCCAAAATGTGCTCAGTTTATGTATCAAAATTTTGATCTTTTATTCACAGGGTGTCTACCAAAGTAACAAATCCAAAATTCTTGATATTTTAATGACTTTTTCTTGACCTTTCATTTTCATAACCTTTATTCAACCCCTAGTTAGGTAAAGTTGGAAATCAGCAATTAAGAAAATAAATATTTATTTAATGAAAAACCCCTACCAAAAGGTCAATTAAGATGAAAACTGAAGCTTAATCTATTAATGCATCCTGGACTGCATTGTGCAGACTAGCAAGGCTCTTGCATCTAGACTCACAGTCAGTTTAATCTTATGTGGGGCTTGTGTTGTCATCCCTATATATTTGGGATTGTCCCTTCATCCACCATATCTTACCATTCATCCTAATCTTTGCAATTAGCCAAATGAGCAGAACAGTGAAGTAAAATAAACTAAATTCATCAGTCACTGTAATAGAAAAAATCTTTTACCACTAGTATAATTTCTGGACTTCTTGACCTACTTCTTAATTTCTTTACTTTTCGTGACTTTCTTGACTGTTAGACACCCTGATTCACCACAAGCATGCAACCCTACACATCGGTCACAATTATCGGAATTATGATCAGGGAAAATAAATTCACTCTGACTAGAGGTATTAATTAATTTCTTGAATTTCCTGCATGGAGTAAAATGTCACTGAAAATATTCTTTTCTCCCTCCTCAAGGTACAAGGGTTCATAAAATAAAAAGCCCAGTCTAAACACATCTTACAGATTTCATGTTATAAGCAGACCTCGGATTGTTAGGTTCTAAAAATGTACTTTTAGGTTTCTAAAATAGGCTCTCAAAATCCTAAAATAGATTCTAAAAATCTTAAATTAGGTTCCAAAATGCATAAAATGGTAGAAAATTCCTGAAAACTACTGATTAGATACATCCGTTAATAACAAAATTTCACAAGACTCATAAGAAATGTTAATAGATATATATGACAACCAAATATTAATTTTCTAACCAAATTGTCATTTCTTTACATCATTTTCAAAACTATCCACAAATTATTGTAAAACTATGCTTGTGCTGTTAGCAAAAGTTACTTGTTGATATGAAAAATGAATTATGCATTTTATTTGCTGTGCAACAATATCATTTGGAATTCATGAATGATTGGCTCCAGGAATTATGCGTGAATTTTGGTAAAACATGAAAAAATGTACACACAGACATTTTCTCTATTTCAATTTTTTCCTCCGTAGACGTGAAAAATTGCAACTTTTATTAATCCAAATCCCATCAAATTTATACATACTTATAAATGCCCTGAGGCAAGTTTCTCTCAGTTTAGCTTTTAATTTTATTTTTATCGAGGAGGAAAAAGAAAGCTGTATGAAAAATCAAACAAAATTTACTCAATCTCTGTTTCCTTTGTTAATGTCTTCTCCAGAACAATCTGACAGACGGAAGATTATTGCAAAATAAGATAAAATACGTTGATTAGGTAAATTTTTGGGTACATTGGAATCACACAGACCATTTATATTTTTAATATATTTGTGTGGGGGGATGTGGGGGGGGGGGTGGTGAGAGTCAGTAATATGTAAGGTTCGAATAAGAGAAAACATCAGCTTGTACACTTGAATTTTTGGAATGTTTGCCTTGAAAATTGGGAATTGTACTTGAATTTTATCATGGCCCTAGTGACCACCCTGAATCTTTTTTCTTGTTAACCACAGTGAAACCAATCCAAATTTTATGTGCTGAAAATTATATTTGAACAGAAACATAGTCAGTGGTGCAAATTTGAATGCTGAAACGTTACTTTGCAAGGCTTGAGTGCCACAAAAGGACCAAAGTGAAGAGAAAGTGAGCAAGACCACAGGGATGAGAAGTTTGCACTTTGGACTGTGTAGGCAGTAGAGGCGATTGGGTGCCAAAACTAGAAAGGGGGGAGAGGGTGGACAAGGACAGTTTACATTATCTTTGTAGACCAGAGTCTAAGAGTCCTTAGTGCGGGGGCAAAAAATAGGGGGAAACTCCCCCCTCTAATCACCACCATTGTGTACAGGTAACAGTGGTGTCAGACATTTTGATTTGTTCAGAGCTTTGAAAAATATAGACTTGCAAGGAGGCAAATCGACAGAGAACATGTTTCAAACATACCAGTCATTGAATTGTTTCGTTACCAAACTGATTAAATACTTCTGTGAGCTATAAAAATCCTGTAAAACCTAAAAAAAATATAAAAACCTAAAAAAAGGTTAAATTTAGGCACATAAACCTAAAATAGGCTCTAACAAGCAAAATAGGTTATTTTAGACACTTGTTGCACTTTTCAATGAAATGCTGACATAACTTGTTATTTCTTATTTACCTGCAAGGAAAAAATAGGTTAAAAACCTAAATCCAAGCACTAGTGACCAAATTTAGGGTGGAATAACTTTTGAAACACTGTATTTTTCATATCTGTTGTAACAGCTTAAGAAACTGATCACAGGCAAGACTTGATGCATAATAGTTTTTGAATTTCTTTATACTATAAATCTGGAAATTAACCACACCTAAATTCATTTCCAAAGACACTCCACATGAACTTGCAGAATTATATTTGACATATTTTATATGCAAGAACACATACAAGTATTAATGGATAGAACATAGCAGTGACTTTCCCACTTTGTTTAAAACACCATTTATTTAAAAAATGACATTAAAAAATATATGGGTGAAGGAAAAAATTACTAATGAAATGCAGGTTGGTATTTTCTCTACCTAACATTATGCCAGATTCTAAACTATTTTCATTATTAAAATAATAAAAATATATAAAAAACCTACAACTATAGGTACTTTTTAAGATATATATTTCATACTTTCATGCTTCTATTTACTTACAACACTTCGAAGACAGCCGATACAAGCACACATCACTCTGTTGAGGTCTATCGATCGATGGAAGAACACATGATGGAAGGAATGACAAATGTTTTATCACTCTTTTTGGCCAATCAGCATGACAAAATAATGGTAGAGTTGCCAAGCACACGTAAGGAAACATACCTAAACCAGGGAAAAAAAGAAATTTCCATCAAAACTACAACTAATCAATTATTTACAGCACAACACTCATGATCTATTGACCAGATACTCTATACATAGAAAAAGAAGATGACGTATCAGAGGACAAAAAAAGGGCTATCCATCATGATGGAAGAATTTGAATTGGCACTCAAAGAAATGAAGAACGGAAAAGCAACAGGAAGAGACCAAATTACTGTAAACTCATAAAAAATCTTGGTGAAGGAAAGAAATAAATGCTACTCTTATGCAATGAAATCTATGAAAAAGGTGTATGACCAGAAGATTTCGTGGAAACAATCTCAGTACCTATAAAGAAGAGAAGTAACGTCAAGAAATGTTGTGAGTACAGGACAATCAGTTTGATATCACAATCAGCAAAAGTTCTTTTAAGAATTTGAAATAGATGCCTATACTATAAAATGAACTGACAGATAGAGGAAGAACAGTTTGGATTTAGAAAGGGAAGAGACGCCATAGGAATACTGAGAACACTTAGTTGCATTTCAAACTGCATACCCACGTCCCTCACACGAACCTATCACATGCATTTTGCAAAGTAAATGTTTAAATACACAGGTTTCTTTTTGTTTTTTTAAGAGGGGAACCCCCAAAGCAGGCCCGCCTCCACCCGCGTACATTCGAGGGTATGTGCTTATGTCCTGGTGCCTTTAGATAAACCAGGACGTCTTTTGTTCCAAATTTATCAGTTCCCCCACTTTCTTTTCCTTTCTTTATTGTTATTTATTTATAATATACAATTACATACATGTACATCAAACAAAAGTTTGTTTCTCAAAGGTAAAATCAATTCCAATCAATCAGTTTCAAACATTAATTAATGGAGCGAATGAACCATTCATGTTTTCCAAGGAACAGGTCATGTCACCCACAGACATGGATTTCGAAGAAATTTTGTACACTTATAGCTTTGACCTAGATAAGAAACTGTATTATTTTTTTTGTTCTCTGGGCCTTATGCTTTTACAGTTACAGGAGGTCAAAGTTTTCAGAATTTGCTAATACATGTTGCTCCTGGTTCTTCGTTACAGGATTGTAGTGCATTAATAGAATAATTATATTTCAGCATGCAACCTTTGTAGCACAAAATGTTTTCTGTAAGCCAATCAAACATATGCAGAATCGAATAAAAAATGCCCAAAGACTTGCATATTTTTCCCATTATTGCAGAAAAAGATTTTGCATAAAGAAAACATGTTTCTTACTGTAAAAAACATCAAATTGCATTAATTAATATTTTGCTCAAAGGTGGTCCTTTCAACTTATGTGTTTGTGCATTTCACTAATATCTAAGTACATTCTAACATATTATGAAAAAAAAAGTTGTGAGGTTTTGATGGCTTGTGTGTAAAATTTATGCTAATTTACAAAATACAATTGTATTAAAAACACTGATATTGCACATTACCAAGACTTTTCTTACTTGATTACAACTGTCAACAGAGTAACAATGATTATATTTATGGCTATTACAGAAAAGTAACTGCATAACTTGGTTAGGAAGGCTAAGACGAAGATGGAGGGATAACATTGAGATGGACATAAAGGAAATCGGTAAGGATGGAAAATATTGGATTGTTCTTGCCCAGGATAGGGAGAGATGGAAGGCTTGTGTTGCTGCAGCCATAAACCTTCGGGTTTAAGAAGGCTAGTGAGTTAGTTAGTTTTGATTTTTCATGCTAAACATATATTTAAAATATTTACATACATTTGTAAGCTGATGCAAACAAATCTAATGTTGCAAAACATCACGTGGGTGAGGTATAAAACTATCCAGGCGATCCTACCAAGACGGCCGCCATCTTGAAGTTAATGTTATTTTCTTAAATGAAAAGGTGGTCATGTTACATATCAAAATGAGCTGGAATTTAACAATAAACATGATTGTGAGCTGTTTTATCGTAACTCGAATCATTCTCGCGTAATTGGTTATTTTGTGGTGTGTGCCATTAGTTTGGAACCACCCCTATAAAAGACAGACAAACCGATACAAACCAATCCAATGTCGCAAAACTTGATGTGGGTAAGGGGTAATATCATACAGGTCATGCTACCAAGATGGACACCATTTTGGAATCAACTTCATTTTTTTTTTTTTAAATGGAAAGGTGTCGGTGTGACATCAAAATTAACCAGAATTTCATGTGTGTGTGAAGTACATAATTTTATTTTGACATTCATTTTCAAGGTGGGTAGGAGGAGTTGTAAACCCCATTCTCCCCTTTCTACACTGCATATAAAGCATTTACAAAGGTTTTGATTGACTTGGTTTATTTTACTTCACATTCAGCTACTTTTGATGAGTGATGATATGATGGAAGTGATGATGATGAAGGGACACAAAGAACCCTCATGCCCAGACTGGGATACGAACCGGGTACCACCTCTGCCAAGAAACCATTTCTGATCCATATGTAACATTTCACCTCACAAATGCTGTGCATTTTATATTATATATATATATATATATATATATATATATATTTTAAGACACCCAAGATAAACATTCTGCACAATTTCGGTATTTTGTAAGTCACTTATTATGCGGTAGTGTATTCTCCCATCAAGAAGAATGAGAGAGGAAAGAAGCATTCACAAGATTCTTGTTGGGAAACCTGATGGTAAGAGACCTGTTGGAAGATCAAGACGAAGGTGAAGGGATAACATTGAGACAGAAATCGGTAAGGATGCAAAATTGATTGACTGAATTTGAAATTTTGGGTGTGTCAGCACTTAGGCTATTTTGCACCCATCACAGTATAAGGTGTCAAGCTCCTTACCATAATTAAAATATAACTAATATAACATAACTGTAATTTGGAGGGACTAAAATATTCTTACTTGGGTTAAAAGCTGAGGCTGTAAAGGGGCACTCGACACACACAAGGACAAAACACAGAACAACACAAACATAGCCCTACGAGGATTATACTGGCCAGAGGTCCAGATGGCAGAGCTTCGTTAGGTAAGGATGAAAAAGACTGGATTGATCCTGCCCAGGATAGGGACAGATGGAAGGCTTGTGTTGCTGCAGCCACAAACCTTCAGGTTTAAGAAGGCTAAAGAGTTAGTTAGTATTCTCCCATTTTACCTGGTACACCAATGACAAACAAATTTTTTCATGAAATTGCTGGAAAATATGAAGTTGTTTGGACTTCTGTTTTAGTTTTACTTGTATGCTTGCATTGGTGATCTATTTGTTTGTAATTAGTATAAAATATATATGTGCAATAAATACAATATTGTGGTAAACAGGTCCAAATTTCAGAATATACCACTGTTATTATGGAAAATAAAACAAATCACTGTTATATATGTATGTTGTTTTGACAGTGTGGTCATTTTCAGTGGTCTTCTTGAAGCTAGTAACGTAACAAAAAAAATTAATTTTTCAGTAATACATTCAACATGATTGTAAGCTATTTTATTGAAATTCGTTGCAGGTATTTGATTAACATTTGAATGTTCAAGGCTTTGCTTCATCAAGTTGTAAAGAAATAGCACAGTTCTTAGTAAAGACACTAGCATATTTTGAATAATTTAACAATGCTGGAAATGCCAAAAGCAATTGTTACAAGAAAAAAACAATGAATGGAATTTAGGAATTTTAAAGCGATTACTGAGCAACTGAAGTTGAGGTGTTGTCCATAATGAGAAATAAGAATGAATAGTATTGTTGATTCATTGATGACATTGGAACATAAAGCAAACAGGAACTATTTTATCATTAAGTTCATAGGGATGGATCAACATGAAAGTTCCTGCACGTAACAATGAAGTACTGGTATACAGTGTTGAGATAAAATATCATGAAGACCTTGAATGGTTCATTCGCCTCCTTAATTAATGTGTACAAAACCGGGTGACTGATACAGGTTTTGTTGTCATAAAAGAAAGTGTACAGTCCAGTTGCAAACAAGTGTGCATGAGATGACAAAATAGGGGTGTAACAGATAAGACAATCAGGTTCAGAAATGAATTAAGAGGGGAGCTGAGAGTTGTAAATGCAATCACAAACGAAGTGTGCGATAATAAACTTAGACAACCCAAAGCATACTGATCTGAAATCTATAATGTTATTTCACACATGTTTCTATCTACTTCTACTTCCGCTATCACATGTAAGTTCATGCTCTCGAGCTAGACTTGACATTTGTGGTTGGACAGTGTATGCAAACATTTACATTGCAAAACCAGGTGAAATTATACCTTTATATTCACTAAAAATATAACAGAATTGCAAGAGCATTGCCCTAAATTACAGGGTATTTATAGAATATCAGATCAGTAGAAATTACAGTAACCCTGATATCGGGTGATACCGACAGAGTGCCAATGAATAGGTCCCATTCCTGTTGTAGGGAAGCTTGGATTAACGTAACAATTGGAATAATATTTTAAAGCTCATATCATTTATATATTATTTTAATCTGCCAAGTTTCAAATCTTAAACCTGGAAACTACAGTAAATGTATGACATTTTCCTCTGGTTCAATGCAAAAATCTCACTTGAATGAGAAGATACAAATAAGCCACATACTAATTAAGGTCAACATTGACATTAATGCAATAATTATGCAAGTGTCATGCTGTACTAATAAAAACAAACTGCATGAATTGATAACACACATAAAGTCATTTGTAATGTCAAAGTGTGTTTTAAGTCAACATAAGCACAGATAGGTTAATCAGGACTGGCCTACAGTTTAAAGTGGGATCCAAACCATTACATGCCTCCACCAGGAATCGAACCTGTGATCCCTAATTACAAAGTGACAATGCTATTGAGGAGGCCCTCACTTATAATGTGTTACTGACACAAGGATGCAACACTTTGAGATGGATTCATGGCATCAACTCAATTAGATTAGATTAGACATTTGAGGTTGGCAACTCAGAAATAGACTTCCATGGTGACATATTCTCATCCATCTAATCCAGTGGTGTGCATACAATGTAAGCTGCCGAAGCATTGCTTCGGAATGCAATAACGTAACAATATATTATGTCATTATAATCACAAGATTATTCAATAATATCTAGATAAAACCCTTCCATTTCTTCGCTACACATTGAACAAATACCAGCCCCTGCAGGCCTGCACTGAGAGACCAAAGCGATCTCCCTCTCACATCGGTTCAGCAGTAACAGACAGTTGCACGTACACCTCAAGATCACGAGCCGTGTGCGTGAATTTCTGGTACAAATGAAGCTAGCATCAGACAGGGAGTTGGTTTACTCTATACAGAGACAGAGAGTGTATCGGAGTGTTTCAACTCATATTGTTTTAGGTTTTTCTCAGTTTACGGGTTTGGTTTGCCGAATGTGTATGAAAGTGTGTGAAGGTACCAAGTAGTATCTAGTAATATAGAACAATGTGTACTATAAAAAAGAGCATTTGTCCAAGCCATTTTCTGCCCGTTCTTTCTCAGAAAAAAATGAGAGAATTAAAAACGGGACGGCCAACACCAGAACTAATGTGACTGGCTAGCTGGTAGTGCTGAGCTAAATGCGGTTTTTTGCGAAGATGAGGATGAGTGATGATATGATGAATGGACACTCACAAACACTTGGCCATGGGGGCCGGCTATTAAATTACATGTTATGTCATCATAAAATAAAGTTTTTTTCACGCAAAAACTAGTACAAAATAACGAGAAATTTCGAATTTTGCATAATTCCCAGGACAATTAGACTCTCCGAAAGTGTCGAGAGTCATTTTTGCTGAGTCCATGAGAGACTAAAATGCCACAAAGCAGTGGCGTGCGGTGTTTTTATCAAGGCAAGCCTGCTCCTTGATTTACAATTGTTTATTTAAAAATTATATATTCAGTGCTTCGAATATCTAAATGGTCACCGTACGCCACTGATCTAATCTAATGTGGCCTATCTCATGTGTTGTCAATGCAAAGCGTCACTGCTGTATGTTCTTAACAATTTCTCATTTTTCAGCATAAGTTCCAGATTGGGCCCCAGAAAATGTACTTTCTGGACATACAACACTGTACTAGTATTTGCGTGGAAAAACAGGCGAAAACCATTAAAAAAAAGTTAGCAATGGGATATGAACTTGCAACTTCCCAAAGATTTTAGCTTGAGAAGATAATATTAGATTTGGTGACAATGTACAGCTGTTAAAGCAGATTGTCTTGAAATCTTGCCTTTCTTTTTCAAAGTTGAAATACAATATTTAATACATTACTCAATTCTATTTTACCCAATATTCCGTTTTGTTTATTAACACAAAGAGTGAAGTACAGTACTTGTATATTTCTCTACAACTCTGTGAAAAAATTCAAATCTGGCCTTACTTTGCCTATATCCCACCAATACTCTCATTGGCAAGCAAATCCAGACGAATACAATTTTATGGAGATGTCAAATTTTAGGTCGACTCTTGATATTTAATGAAGGAAACACACTAAATTTATATTAAAAATTAGAATCTATAATTCTAATGTTTATTTCATTCTTTTCTTTTCATTTCAGGTGAAGATATACATGATGAGTTGTCTGCTTGTTAATGTCCCCTTCCCCTGTTCACAATAAGAAAAGTTTTGCTATACCTGCCGCAAAATTAGTTTGGTATTGAGAGCTGAAGGAACACGCATCACGGTGTTGCCATATCATGCGGTACAGTACGCACTGCAGCCGTCTGACGCTGTGTCGAGGAAAACGTGTTATAAAAAGGAACAACAATGATGAAATGTGTTATTGTTTTTCGAGGAAAATGGAATAACAATGATGACAACAATGATGAATGTGTTATTGTTTTTTCTATTCATTTCCATCTCCCTTACAACATGAACGAATTAATGAAACGAGCATTGTTTACAGGTTACCTTTTCAATCCATTCTGTATATACACTTTCAATAATAATTTCTTTCCGAAGTCGCCGTTAAAGTCTGCCCGTCTTTCAATTATATTGCAACTGAAGTGCACAAAGTCCAGTTGGTGGGGCGTCTGACTTTCACGCGTGAGACCCACGGTGGTTTGTGGAACTTTTTCAAACATCCCGAGCGGCTCCGGGGTCGACTCAGCCCAAGTGAGTACCTGGGGCAAACCTGCGGTAAAGGCGGTTGGTGAACCACATCACCGCATCACCTCCATAATATGGCCTAGGTCGAGGTCGAGAATGTGTGGAGCTCTACCTCCACATCTCCATATGCCTCCATACTTTATTTTGGGTCCATTATTTTTTTTGTATGAGAATCCCAGATATTTTATGACTGTCCTTAAAGATGTTTCCCCACCTTGAAAAAATGCCGAATCATTCAACGAAACGTGCAGTTTCCCAACAGTGGGATGATCTTTCCTCCTATAATAAGAGTAACTATGGCGAGGATAGCATCTTGCTGAAAAGTATCTAAATTTGTCACGCGTTTACTGATATTCCTCTTCTTTCCTGGGGTTTCCAATTTTGAAGCCTCACATTTATTTTTTATTTATTTATTTCTACCACATTATATTTTTCTTTCCCTATCGTAACAATAGTGTTCTTAGACATGCCGAAAGCAGCAGCAGTCCTGTCCAGAACTTTGTTTACAGAAATGATTCGACCCCCCATTGTTTTTCTCTTGCTCAAATTATTTGCGCTCAGAACAAACCATCTCCCGCGTTTGTCCTTTGAGAAGAATTCCTTTTTCTTTTAGTGCATGGCCTCTTTGGTACATTGTCATCTCGAGTATTGCCTCCTGTGCTTGACATTCTTCACACAAGCACACGACACACTCAAGCAGAACACAGAAAATTATGTACAAAAAATAACACACTAAAACAACATGCTATACACAACAAAGAATACTCTAAATTCAATAAACACTAAACAAACGGACTGGTTAAAATATCACAGTAACACAACGCAACAAACAAACAACACGTCCTCTCCCAACAACATGAAATCTGATCACAGGAAAAATCACCCGATAAGCGGCAACACTGAGAAAAACGTTTTCTGTTGCTAGGTAACCAGGGCTTGGGTGAAGCACTGGGAAGATTTTGATTGGCTCGCATGCCAGCAACCCACCCTCCCGCAGTGACGTAGACCTGATTTCAACATGTGGTTCACAAGTGTAAATACCAAACTAATTTTGCGGCAGGTATAACAGCTAGGTTATGAACACGTATCCTTAGTAATTTAGGGCCTCCAGATCATGCAGTGTTTTGTAATCAAGGGGTCTTGGGTTCAAAGCAGCGAAGTGGAGTTCAGGACTCATTTTAAACTGTGGATCTAGACCTTATTGGCTTATCTGGCCACAAAGCCAAGTTCAAACAATTTTTATCACTATATTTAAGTATCTGTTATTTTACATTTCTTTATTTCCACTTTTTGGCTAATCGTGATGGCAAGAATGAGTGATTAAATTACATAGATGAAGGGGAAGTCATAAAGACACCCATGCCAGGACTCTAACTTGGGAACTTTGGCGACAAGATCAAAAGTCTACAACTCAAGGTGCTCATCATTATATTTTAAAAGGGAAATACTGAATGTATTCATATGCCTTTTTAAGCTGGAAAATTAAACTTTATACACATGTGTTGGGATGAATTCTTGGTAGAAGCCTCTAAGTTTTGTGTTGACCCAGCATCAAGAGGACAATCGGGAAGACACTAGAAAGAAGGAAGTAGCCCATTCTATGACTGATTGAATTGTTTTTATCTTAGCTTTTCTGCCACTTTTGGCTAATCAAAAAGATGAGGATTAGTGACGATATGATGAAACTGAAGAAGGGACACTCACAAAGAACACCCATGTCCAAGCCAGGATTTGAACCTGAGACCCTTGGTGCTGTAGCCTGCTCTGCTAACCACTACACAAGTAGGCCAGTCTAGAAACCTAGATAAGTGATGGTTGGTGATCACCAGGGATTTGACTTTGATGACATTTCATCTTTTAACTGGTGCAACGTAGACATTGCTAACTAGTACAGAAATCCTGAACACCCTCCTCAGGTTGAAGAAATGTAATTTTTTGGGTCATTTTTTTACCATTTTTTTATTTTTAGGTCATTTTTTAAAATTTTGCATTTTTAGGTCATTTTTTAAAAATTTTGAATCATTGTTAGGTCATTTTTTAAAATTTTGCATAATTTTTAGGTCATTTTTTTCAAATTTTGTGTCATTGCATGCTGAAACATAAGAAGTTCAACAATTTCTGTTCTATATTCAGTAGAATGTTATCTCGCAGTACTTACTCTGTGTTTAACTACCAGCGCAACAAAGCAACATGCACCTTTAATGCAGTGAAATTCTTTTTTCTCTCCAAATGTTTTTCAATTAATACTTGAGCTTTGACCGTATAGAAAGTATGGATACCTACTTTTTTTGTGTAATACTCTGATATTTGTGAATTCTTCCCAATGTTATTGATTGTGATCCATAAAGTAAGTGTATAATAATACACTTAATATACAATAAATATATATACTATTTTCAATAAACAGATTGAGTTTTGTATGAATTTTTGGGTCATTTTTCAAAGATTTTAGGTCATTTTACAGGATTTTTGTTCTCATTTTAAAGATCACTTTTCAAAGATTTTTTAGGTCATCAAATTCCGGGCCCTCACGCATTGTCCAATGGAAAGCCACTTGGTACACCTTGGCCCTCAACGAGTGACTGTAACAAGGGGGTTGGTTTAATTTACTGACAAGGATACGAGTTCATAATTCATACAAAAAGTTACAACTTAAATATTAATACCATACTGTCCCTAGAATCTGTGGAGTAAGGTTGCACGTAACAGAAGAGAAGGGGAGAAAGCAAGTTGGTAAAGAAAAGCAGTGTGCATTGCTGCAAACGGCTGATAGCTGCAAATGGTTCCCCTCTCACAAGTTCATTGGTCGAGCCCTCTCGAGTCACCACTTGCACAGACACTTGTTTTCGTTCACTCGCTCCACATATTCCTGGGACAGAGTGTAAGATTTATGTCTTAGATATACATGTATGGAAGTGTACGGCTGACCTAACAAGTGTTACAAATTTATTTTGATAATTCTGTTACTCTTTGATGCTACAAATCTGTGCAACATTGCAAGAGTGTTTCTCCTCTTTACAGCTTAGAGAGATCAGGAGTGAACACAAGAGAAACCAGTGCATCCTTCCAATTGGAGACATGTAGCAGGATGATAAGTATATTAATTATTTCTGTATATTTTGTTAATGTTTTTCTTAGGAATCTTTACCTGTGTCAGTTAATTTTCATCTATCCAAGTTTACTGAATTTTTTATCACTAAAAATACTGTTGGGCGAATTTTGGCAAGAATTTTTAATATTTTGTTATTTTTATTTGTTATTTTTATTTCAGGGTGCCTGACTGACAAGAAGACAGGTGACCTGTTAACGTCTGGATGCTTCCAGTGCTCACCTTGAGAGCGGGGTCTACTATAAGGGTTGGTGGGAAGGGGAATAGTAGCCGATCTCTAGATGAACACTGGAATTCTTCATCTAGGGGTTGGCAGTGTTGCAATGTCTTCTTCTCAGACAGACATGTTGCCACCTTTAAGATTATTCTGTTTATTAAAGTATATTATCTCTTTTTCAGATTAATTTCTACCACTGTGTCCATCATCGAGTTCTGGCTGGAATTTTGGTGAGTATTTTTAATATTTTGTTATTTTTATTTCAGGGTGTCTGTCTGACAAGAAGACAGATGACCTGTTAACGTCTGGATGCTTCCAGTGCTCACCTTGAGAGCGGGGTCTACTATAAGGGTTGGTAGGAAGGGGAATAGTAGCCGATCTCTAGATGAACACTGGAATTCTTCATCTAGGGGTTGGCAGTGTTGCAATGTCTTCTTCTCAAACAGACACGTTGCCATATTAAGATTATTCTGTTTATTAAAGTATATTATCTCTTTTTCAGATTAATTTCTACCACGGTGTCCATCATAGAGTTCTGGCTGGAATTTTGGTGAGTATTTTTAATATTTTGTTATTTTTATTTCAGGGTGTCTGTCTGACATGACAGATGACCTGTTAACGTCTGGATGCTTCCAGTGCTCACCTTGAGAACGGGGTCTACTATAAGGGTTGGTGGGAAGGGGAATAGTAGCCGATCTCTAGATGAACACTGGAATTCTTCATCTAGGGGTTGGCAGTGTTGCAATGTCTTCTTCTCAGACAGACATGTTGCCACCTTTAAGATTATTCTGTTTATTAAAGTATATTATCTCTTTTTCAGATTAATTTCTACCACTGTGTCCATCATCGAGTTCTGGCTGGAATTTTGGTGAGTATTTTTAATATTTTGTTATTTTTATTTCAGGGTGTCTGTCTGACAAGAAGACAGATGACCTGTTAACGTCTGGATGCTTCCAGTGCTCACCTTGAGAGCGGGGTCTACTATAAGGGTTGGTAGGAAGGGGAATAGTAGCCGATCTCTAGATGAACACTGGAATTCTTCATCTAGGGGTTGGCAGTGTTGCAATGTCTTCTTCTCAAACAGACACGTTGCCATATTAAGATTATTCTGTTTATTAAAGTATATTATCTCTTTTTCAGATTAATTTCTACCACGGTGTCCATCATAGAGTTCTGGCTGGAATTTTGGTGAGTATTTTTAATATTTTGTTATTTTTATTTCAGGGTGTCTGTCTGACATGACAGATGACCTGTTAACGTCTGGATGCTTCCAGTGCTCACCTTGAGAACGGGGTCTACTATAAGGGTTGGTGGGAAGAGGAATAGTAGCCGATCTCTAGATGAACACTGGAATTCTTCATCTAGGGGTTGGCAGTGTTGCAATGTCTTCTTCTCAGACAGACATGTTGCCACCTTTAAGATTATTCTGTTTATTAAAGTATATTATCTCTTTTTCAGATTAATTTCTACCACTGTGTCCATCATCGAGTTCTGGCTGGAATTTTGGTGAGTATTTTTAATATTTTGTTATTTTTATTTCAGGGTGTCTGTCTGACAAGAAGACATATGACCTGTTAACGTCTGGATGCTTCCAGTGCTCACCTTGAGAGCGGGGTCTACTATAAGGGTTGGTAGGAAGGGGAATAGTAGCCGATCTCTAGATGAACACTGGAATTCTTCATCTAGGGGTTGGCAGTGTTGCAATGTCTTCTTCTCAAACAGACACGTTGCCATATTAAGATTATTCTGTTTATTAAAGTATATTATCTCTTTTTCAGATTAATTTCTACCACGGTGTCCATCATCGAGTTCTGGCTGGAATTTTGGTGAGTATTTTTAATATTTTGTTATTTTTATTTCAGGGTGTCTGTCTGACATGACAGATGACCTGTTAACGTCTGGATGCTTCCAGTGCTCACCTTGAGAACAGGGTCTACTATAAGGGTTGGTGGGAAGGGGAATAGTAGCCGATCTCTAGATGAACACTGGAATTCTTCATCTAGGGGTTGGCAGTGTTGCAATGTCTTCTTCTCAAACAGACACGTTGCCATATTAAGATTATTCTGTTTATTAAAGTATATTATCTCTTTTTCAGATTAATTTCTACCACGGTGTCAATCATTGAGTTTTGGCTGGAATTTTGTTGAGTATTTTTAATATTTTGTTATTTTTATTTCAGGGTGTCTGTCTGACATGACAGATGACCTGTTAACGTCTGGATGCTTCCAGTGCTCACCTTGAGAACGGGGTCTACTATAAGGGTTGGTGGGAAGGGGAATAGTAGCCGATCTCTAGATGAACACTGGAATTCTTCATCTAGGGGTTGGCAGTGTTGCAATGTCTTCTTCTCAGACAGACATGTTGCCACCATTAAGATTATTCTGTTTATTAAAGTATATTATCTCTTTTTCAGATTAATTTCTACCACTGTGTCCATCTTCGAGTTCTGGCTGGAATTTTGGTGAGTATTTTTAATATTTTGTTATTTTTATTTCAGGGTGCCTGTCTGACAAGAAGACAGATGACCTGTTAACGTCTGGATGCTTCCAGTGCTCACCTTGAGAGCGAGGTCTACCATAAGGGTTGGTGGGAAGGGGAATAGTAGCCGATCTCTAGATGAACACTGGAATTCTTCATCTAGGGGTTGGCAGTGAGGCAATGTCTTCTTCTCAGACAGACATGTTGCCACCTTTAACATTATTCTGTTTATTAAAGTATATTATCTCTTTTTCAGATTAATTTCTACCACTGTGTCCATCTTCGATATCTGGCTGGAATTTTGGTGAGTATTTTTAATATTTTGTTATTTTTATTTCAGGGTGCCTGTCCGACAAGAAGACAGGTGACCTGTTAACGTCTGGATGCTTCCAGTGCTCACCTTGAGAGCGAGGTCTACCATAAGGGTTGGTGGGAAGGGGAATAGTAGCCGATCTCTAGATGAACACTGGAATTCTTCATCTAGGGGTTGGCAGTGAGGCAATGTCTTCTTCTCAGACAGACATGTTGCCACCTTTAAGTATATTCTGTTTATTAAAGTATTTTATCTCTTTTTCAGATTAATTTCTACCTATCTTCAAGTTCTGGCTGAAATTTTGGTGAGTATTTTAATGGCATCAGACAGATTGCCATCTTTAAGTTTATGCTGTTTATTACAAGTCTCTTCTCTCTTGCAGGTCAATGCAAAGGGCTTCACAGAGATACACGAAGAAAAGTATTCCGGTAAGTACCGTACAATCCAACATTATTATATTGACTTTCTAGCTCTTTCCTTTAATAAAACAGATAAATAACTTGTATGTCTGGTAGTTTACATGCAAGTAAGTGTTCTTATTAATTAAGAATGTTTAAACTAATAGTTTATTTGAATTAAATGCTTACTATAGCAGTGTATATCTGGCATTATGGTGTATAGTTCCAACAAACAATGTCAATTCTCTGTTTGAGGTAGTAGATAAGCAGTATATATTTTCTTCATAATTTTTTTTAAAAATATTACATCAAGAGTTTTCAAATGGGAATTTTAAGACAGGGCTTCAGCTGCTCGAAATGAATTTTGCATGCATTATGGGTAGGAAAATTGAGCATAATAATAATATGCACTTATTTTCTTCAGTAAAATTGAGTCCAAAGGAGAGTTCTGTCCCCAAACCGATTTTATACAGATTTTTATTCAGCAGACTAAAGATGTATGTGCAACGTGACAACATGGCAAGCTCTGACTCGCAGTGCCAGCATGCAGTTTCCACATTTCAACGGACATTGCTGTGTGCTGTGCTGTGTTGCCACATTCCATGTATAGCTTTACTCTGCTGAATAAAAATCTGTATAAAATTGGTTCTGCAATGTGAATTGACAATGATAATGGATTTAAAAAAATAGATGCAAAGAGCTTCAAAACAAGACCAATATTGTATTTGTAGGATTACCCAATACTAAGAAAAAGTTGTTTCGGAAAATTGAACATAACGGGTTTTTTGACAATATTTTTAATATCTGAAAATTTAGAATTGTGTTTAAAACATTTCTGCCTGCACCATACTAAAATTTCATCACAGATAACCTGTTTTTTATTTATAGAATTTCAAAGACAGCAACTGTTTGCAAACCTCCCAAAAACTGGCCCCTTTTTTGTTCTCACGCCGAAAAAAAATATAAAGCTTACTCGGAAAAAAAAATCTATAATTTTTAATCCGATAGTAGGTGTTGCTAGAAAGTTAGAGGTTTCTTTAAGGCAAGAGATCAAGGAACAAAGAAGCATGTTCGTCCAAAGAGTTAATGATTTGGAGATGAAATTCCATAGTTTACAAATTCAAACCAAAGTTGTGATACCTGAGGGTTCTACAAGTTTCCCCTGAATTGCAAGTGTTGAATCCAGAAGCGGGTGTTTTTGAGTTACCTCTTCCTACAAGAAAACATTCTTGCCATAAAGATCCAGTTAATATTGAGTGATTAAAGATAAGCCATGAGGAAGGAAGCTCTGATGAATCACCACCTAGAAGACACCAGAGATTTAAGATGCCTCGACTGGCCGACATAGCTCATATTCAAAAATTCAACAGGAATTTTGAAGCCCAGTCTGCAGAAAAATATCTTCTGTGAATTGAACGTTAGTTTTGAATTGTTGCAAGTCCCTCAGAACTATCACTTTTGCCATTCAAACTATATAAAAAAAGGATTGAATCAGAATTATAACAACAAATACATTGTAATCATTTAGTTATAAATATTTTTTTCATTATTTTCCAATATATTTTACAATTATATATCTATAGGTATTCAATGTATGTAATTATTGCCAAAGTCTTTGTTCTTGTATGGTAAAAGACAAGTGAAAGATCTCAATTGGTTAATTGGATTACTTGTGATTACGTAATTGATTACTTGTATTATCGGTTTATGTATGTTTGTATATTCGCTAAGTTTATTATTTTGCTTATGTGGGGTGTCTACCAAAATAGCAAATCAAAAATTCTTGACATTTTCTTGATCTTTTTCCCCTTTTTCTTAACATTTATTTAATCCCCCCCTCCCCGAAAATAGATATTTGATTCAATTCAAGTCAAGATAGGGGAAGGGAGGCCTGATAGGGGACCAAAGTGAGGACTTTGTTCCCTTGTTCTCATTTCAGTCTCATAACTTTTACAACAATTTTATGATGATTTCTTATTTTGTTCAAACTAATATTGCTAATCTGATTTATTACAATATGTAGATCTAACCTTTTAATTTTAGAGATCAGTAGGTTTTTGAGTATCCTACTCTTTCTAATGGCACTCAGCTGCATTGGTTACTATGCAAAACTATTTTCAGTTTGAACATCTCCAGGATGTTCCAATATATCTGTTCTTTAATTAATTTAATTATAACTCATCCCCTTCATCACAATTACATGAAAAGTTGATAAAACAACTTTAAATAACCACAAAATAAAAAAAAATCATAATTACAGCTTATTTTTAATAATGATGATTAAAATAATAACAATAAGAATTATATTAACTAAAGGCTGTTTCTGTTTTCCATATTGCTGAAAAGAGTATTTTTCCCCCACCAAGAATTTAAAAGGCTTGGCTCCATGATCCCCTCCCCCCATAATTTGAAGCTAGTGACACCTATGACTTACAGTACAATGAATCATATTCTGGAACCAAATTAACATTTTAAATTATTACATGTTTCTCTGTCAAAAACTTACCAATACTGAAAAGGCGAGAGTTCATTACATGGAATGCACTGGCGAAGAACAATGCATAAGGCCTTGTGAAATCAACAAACAACCAGAATCCGATTGTAAGGTCCAGACAAAATCCTCCTAAATGGACTATCCAGAAATCAATTTGGTCTGTACTTAGCATCAATCTAAATGAAAGAAAGGTAAAGCATTATAACATTTAATAATGGAGAACACAATTACAAATTGCGAAGATTTTAAGTATTACTATTACAAATTATATTCTTCAAATGAAAATAGCTTAAAAGGGAAAAAATATATCCATACCCATTTTGCTGTCTAAAAGCACACAGGCATGTACAGTCAGCCATTGTTGTTTGGTACACTAATACAAGGTGGCTACTCTAGGACCATGATGAAATTCAAGTATAATTCCTGGTTTTCAAACAGAATTTTCCAAAAATTCAAGGCTACAAGCACATGTTTTCTCTATTTCAGTATTATCGCCTCACCACCCACACACACAAATATATTAACAATATAAAGGGTATGTGCGATTTCAATGTATCCAAAAATTCTAATTCAAATCAATTACTTAATTTAAGGTGCGCAGTTTATATTTGCCATTTCACATAGACTCGAAATACATCTACAAACACAAGTCACAAATGTTACGGTATATATTCTATAATCTACGGAAAATTGTTAATTGTGTAATAATTTCAAACTCAAATCTACCTAATCATCTTCAAGAAATCTTATCTTGCAATAATATTATGTCTGTCAGATAGATTGTTCTGCAAAGGACACTAACGAAGAATTATGTTTTATTTTAGGTGCAGCTTCCTTTCCTTGCTTGATAAAAATAAAAGCTTAACTGCGAAAAACTTGCATCAGGGTATTTATGAACATGTATAAATTTAATAGGATTAGGATTAATAAAAATTGCAATTTTTCATGGCTACGGGAAAAAATTCAAGCAGAATTCACACATAATTCCCAGAGTCAATAAATCACGCAGAATTCCCGGTGAGTAGCCAACCTGTAATAGGCCATTTGCATTAAAAGGACATCAATAATTCTTCTTGTATGGTTTAGACAGCAAGCATATCTTTATACTTTCACCAAATGGTGAGAATAGCAAAAAGTTTTGAAGACCAGAAATCACATGATCAGGTGTTGGAACTATTTACGGAAGTAATTTTAAAGCTAACAGCTCCAGACCTGACTTCTTTAACAAAAAAAAATAAAAAATAAAAAAAAGAGCATTTAGGAATGCAATACCCTTTCATACATAAGTTACATGACATATTAGCAGCAGCAACAGTCCATATTGGAACACCTTACGTATCTTACCAAATCCATGGTGTGCAGAAACAAAAAAAAAAGCTGTTTTTCCCCTGCACAAAAATATGATACACGCAACAGGCCAAGCCAAGTCATAGATTATGTCCATGCGTATTTTGAAATCTGGTGAAAATAGCTGGAAAGCAAGTTTCATCAGGTCATATCTTTATATTTCTCTTAATCCTAGGTTCTGGATATGAGGTGTATCTGCAAAGTAAAGATACATTACATGCAGGCTGAAGGGAAATTTTGGTACGCATGTGTGGCTATACTGACTTTGATCTTGACTCTTACGCTTTCTCCTTGAGTTCGTTCAGCATTGCTTTAATAACACATGTTTCAAATGGAAACAGCTATCCAGAAACCCATCAAATGCAAGTGCATTCCATCATACAGTTTCTCAATACAAAAGGTATGCTCAAAGGAAAACTCTTATGGAAACACTATGAATCAACAAAATGTCAATAAGTAATGCCATGAATACTCACAGGCAGGACTGATGTTCAAGGTTAAAAAAAAAAGATGTGGTCAGCCATCCTTGATCTCTGATGACCTTCATGACAATTGGTGTTTGGCAACAAGATAACTGAATGCCTGAAGTGTCTAAGACCACACCCAAGTACAAAACAGGGCCTACCCGATGGTGCAGTGGTACCTTGTAATCTAGGGGTCCCGGGTTCGATACCTGGTGGAAGCACATAGAGGTTCGGATCGCACTTTAAGCTGTAGGTCCAGTCCCGATTAGCCTGTGCATACAGTGGACTTAAAACATCAAAACAACCAACCAAGTACAAAACAAAACTGATGGCTTCGATGCCAATTTTTTTTTTTTTTTTTTTAAATTATTTTTTATTATTATTATGTGTTATGCAGAAGGAGAAGATCAATTTCTGGACTCCGCTGTGACTCGAAATGAAATGTGTGTGTACCACCACATGATTGAATCCAAGCAAGTCACTCCAATGGTACCACCATATGCATTCTCTGCCCAAAAACAAAAAAAATTCAAAACTTTCATTTCAGCCAGAAAACATGGCTTTAGCTTTCTAGAAGAGACATGGTGTTCTTCTGGTTAACTTCATAATTCCCTCACAACAATTAATGTTGCTGCATATTGTCAGACTCTGGAAGAAATTCCATGGGCATGATGGAATATTGACACACAGCACTTACTTGCTTCACGACAACACTCAGGTTCACACTGGGAATGTCACCATTGTGCCTCTGGAAGGATTCAATGTGGATGTTACGTATGGACTGTACACCATATAGATCGGAAATGGCACCCAACAACTTTCACTTTTGTCTTCATGCAAAGAAACATCTCGATGGGTAATGGTTTGACAACAATGACAAGGTGAAAGAAGTCATGGCGTGGTTCAACAAGCTGTTGGCTGATTTCTATGAATCTGAGATACACAAGCTGGTTTCCAGGTTTGATTGGATAATAAGGGCAACTACGGTGAAAAGTACAGTATGTCATTTCTAGTGGAAGTTTTGTAAAAAGAAAATAATGTGTATGGCTTTTGTATCTTTACTTTCCAGATACTTGTTGTACCATAAAAATTGTGCAGCAGTAATGTAAATAGAATTATTATCAATGGTTGTTGGAAGCATGACAGAAGAAAATCTACCCTTCCATTATCATCTCCCTTCATTTAAAAATAGCTCTGTAAATCAATTTTCAGTAGAGAAATCTTTTACACAGCAAATATTATATCCATGCATTTCCAACTCTTCTTACACCATAGGTAACTACGTAGACTGCTCAGCTGTTCAGCCACGCTTCAAAGCACTCATTGTTATCACTCTCTTGTTGGTATGAGGTTCCATCATTATATTTATTTTGCTCATAATTTCCTTAACACTGGAAGTGGGTTCAAAATATTTGTGTAATTTGCACAGTCTTGAGCAATGAATCGAATGATATAGATCTTGAAAAATGATGAAGATTCTCTTGGGTTATTGACAAGGTGAGTTGTGGAAAAGATTCCAAGCTTTTGAGAGCTGTCACTCTCATCTTCAGGGTAGAACTTCTGGTCGATAGAGCGACGGAATCTTTTCATCATTCATTGCCAGGAAAGCTTCAAGACTTACTTCAGATACAGATCTTATTCAAACTTTTGCATTTAATCTCCTGACATTTCCTTGTAATGCGTCACTACAAACTTTCATCCATGTTCTGCCAGGTGTATGTCTCAAAGTTTCTTCCTCTTTACGAGACGTTTGTAATGTGACAAGACAATACCTGGGTTGTTAAAGTTTTGTGTAGCTGGAATACATTACTGCCAGAGGCAAGGCCTTTAGCTTTGCTCTCAATATCGAGAGAACAACTGGTAACAGTTCATACATTCCATCTCTAACTTGTGTTAATAAATATTATAACGTTATACAATGGCTAAATTAAAACATCTACTAAATACACACACTCTCTATCTCTATCTTAAATACATATGCAAAGTTTAATTCCAGAAATTTACATGAGAATACAGTTTTAATAATTAGCAGAGGGGTACAACGTGTTAATAAAACAGAACGATAATAGTAAATTAGATGATAATTAGAAACAATCTCACAAAACCTTCCCCACATTATATTAATTCTTACCTTTTCATCCCATATATTTGTTGATTCTTGCTTTTTTTAAATTAACACCATGCAGACCATTTCCTTCTTATTTAACACTAAAATTTAACTTCTAGTATGCATCCATCGTGGCCAAATAAATATACGGTACTTAACATTGGAAAGGATAGTGAGGTAGCACTATCAAAACAGTTAAGTTTGCTTGGCCATTGTAGCTAGACATTTGTGAATTCTAGACTGTTTGTCACAAAACTGGTTACAATGTGAAAAGACAATGCACGAAGAGAGGAGAAACGCAGTCCATTTTATGCTGCGACAGGTTAATTTGGACTGGACCTACAGTTTAAAGCGAGACCTGGACCACTGTGTAGTGTGCCTCTACCAGGAATTGAAACCAGATCCCTTGACTTCAGGCTAAAGTAAAGCCATCTAAAGTAAAAGTTTAGGAATGGTGGAGAGGCAGCAAAAAATGAAAGCCCTGTTAATAAGTAAGAAACATACATATACAAGTAGCAACAAAGATTTTGCATGTATGATACATAATTCCAAAGTTAAAACATTTGTTGTACACAGTTGTTTTAATTTTATTTCCAAATGTGAGTTTTTTAATACTTCATGAAAAAATTATCCTTACCGGAATGGATTAAACACCCAGTGTTTAGCTAAATTTGTCATGGAATATCCCTGTATCCAATCCTGATCCATTTTCTTCAAGCCAGCAATGAAGTACAGAATAAAAATCTGAAACCTGAGGATGGCATAATTCCACAGAGGTACATGGCTGTTTTGAATGTTTTTATTCCTCATACCATCAATTGACCTACAAATATAAAACACCCATTACCAATTTCAACATGAACTAGAGGAAGGAAACAATCATATTTCTAACATTATCACTTTCGTCAATATTCAACTATTGCTTTACAACGTATGTTAACATACTGAACAGCATTCTATGACAATGGAATTTTAACAAATACATCTGGTTTAAGAAATAACTTAAAGCAAGTATTATTTATCATTGCATGAGGCAAAGTCCAAAAAGAAGTTTTACAAAATCTATTCTATGTGATCAAAAAATCTGGACACATCATAGAGGGCGACACAGTAATGCCATCTACCGCGTGGAACACATGGTCAGTGATCTCAGTAGTCTGCAGACAGCAGTATGGGATGGTCTGAGGAACTCACGGACTTTCAACGTGGTCAGGTGGTTGGGCGCCACTTGTGTAAGAAGTCTGTGCGCAAGATTTCCACCCTCCTAAACATCCCTAGGTCCACTGTTTCCGATGTTATAGTGAAGTGGAAACGTGAAAGGATGTGTACAACCCAAAAGCATGTAGGCCGACCTCCCATGTTGAACTCCAGAGCCGTTGAGTGTTGAAGAGCGTCATACAGCGTAATCGTCAATCATCCATTGCCACCATCACAAAGGAATTCCAAACTGCATCAGGATCTACTCCAAGCACCATGACTGTTCGGTGCGAGGTGCGGCAACTTGGTTCCCATGGCCAAGCAGCTGCCCATAAGCCAAACATCACACAGGAAAATGTCAAACACTGCCTCTCATGGTGCAAGGAGCATCGAAACTGGACCATAGAACAGTAGAAAACAATTGTGTGGAGTGATGAATCATGGTACACAATGTGGCGATCCGATGGTAGGGTGTGGCGAATGCCTGGTGAACGACATCTACCAGCCTGTATAGTGCCAACAGTGAAATTAGGGGGTGGTGGGGTTACAGTGTGGTCATGTTTCTCCTGGAGAGGGCTTGGCCACCTTGTTGCTTTACATGGCAATGTCATGGCACAAGCTTATGATGATATTTTAACCACTTTCATGTTGCCTACTGTCGGAGACCAGTTCGGGGATGACCATTATATCTTTCAACATGACCGAGCACCCGTCCATACTGCAGGACTTGTGGGAGAGTGGTTTGACGACAACAACGTCCCACTAATGGACTGGCCTGCACAGAGTCCTAATTTGAATCCCATAGAACATCTCTGGTACGTTTTGGAACGTCGACTTCGTGCTAGATAACACCGACTCAAATCAATACATCTTCTCATTTCAGCGCTCTGCAAGGAATGGGATGCCATTCCTCAGGAAACCTTCCGCCGCCAACTGATTGAAATTAAGCCTGCGAAAGTGAAGGCTGTCATCAAGGCTATGGGTGGGTCAACACCGTATTGACTGCCAGTGTTTTCAATGGAGGGCGGCCCAAACTTGTACTTCATTGCAGGTGGGTGTCCGGATACTTCTGATCACATAGAGTATATTGTTGAAAGCAATGAATAGGTGGGTGTAAAAACAACACTGTTGATCATTTTCACTGTCATCTTCCTTCAAATGCAGTGTATAAAATGGGCATATGCAGGAGCAGGTGGAAGTTCGTAACTACCTCATTACAGTCTACTATGAATGAACACGTAACAAATGTAGTACCAAAATCTGTATGTGGCTTGTTGAGGTTTATAATCTGGACATGGTGTCAGAACAGATGGTGCAGTAATTATGTTGGAAGTTGTTGTTGTTGATTTATTTTAGGGATAGGCTGATAGGAAATGTTGGCTGATATTAACAAAGTACTTATATGAAATTCTGAATGGTTCATTGACCTCCTTTATAAATGTATGTTAGCAGATGAACCAAGCTTCTGCTATGCAAAAGGAGCACTATATTTAGACATTAACTTTAAAAAAAAAAAGTGATATATTTATACTATAAAAAATATAACAGAATGATATATATTATACTAAATTGTAAGATATTTATAGCTATATCGTATCGGTAAAGTTATCAGCAATTTACCGATATGAATATGCCTATATCGGTCAATACCGATAGAGTAAAGATTAATCTGTCCCATCTCTAATTTATTTTATTTTATTAGCTTTTCTGTAACATTTGGCTAATCTTTAAGCTGAGATAATATTGGTGTGGCAGCCTAGGAAATATGCAGCCTGAAGAATCCACAGTAAGTTTTTAATGCTATGTAACACAAGGATCAAGTCCCTTTATCTTTTAAATTCGAGGAAAACTAATAAGCTTGCAATTTTAGTGTCTATAGTTCTTTTATTATTCCATGTTGTTTCTACATGTAAAATTTACACTTTGGAAAATGGAAAGACAAAACAGAATATTTGCTGTTCTGATATCAACCCATTATTTTGCAGTGATGCTACCAGAGAGATATATAAACATCAATGAGGCTTCATATACATGTATTTAAAAACTTACAATTGCATAGTAACGTATGTTACCTAAAAGTGACATCTGTTACTGCATTTCACGGTATTTGTTATGAAAAATCCTTGAAATTCATTGAGCGATGTGTTCTTATGTAACAAGACAGATTTTAGTTTCCAAATATTGGCGCTGTCCTTAATAAATTGACTCATTTGAATACAAAATGAATGAGCAAAACATACCACCATATCTTGCTGCCCATCTGAATAAAAACTTCCACATTCTTAGTACTTGTTTGTAAAAGACGGCAACTACTCTGGAAAGGCCCAACTTGACATATATTAATACCACGGTCTTTACAATAGAAACTACTGTGTATTTTCCTGGTGAATGGCTAGAAAGTTCCGAAAGGGAAGAGGGGGGAGGGGAGGTCATGCTGTCATGAGGCATTAGTGGGCTGCTGGGCTGCCTTGTTACAAGCTGAAGCTGCACCCATACAGAATGTCTGCAGTACATCAGCTGAAAGGGAAACACCATTAATCCCATGTCAACTACAGCACCTGGTGTCAAAACTTACTTGTTAAGAAAGATGAGGATATTTTCAATACTTTCTTCAGGGTACATGAACATCCAGAACACCATCTAATGAGTAGGGCCTGGGACTTTATGTTATAACATAGGTTTTATTTTGCATCAGATCGAATACTGGGGTGAGATCTTTACGTATCTGATGAAAATCAGTCGAAATAGACAAACCTTATAAGTAGAAGCACACATTTTTGGTAAATAAAAAAGCAAAATTTCGGTACAAAATCTGAGTCAATTTCGGGTTCAAAAGCGGTAAATAAAATAAAATATCAGTGTTATAGCGGTGAAAAATGAATGAAAAGTGGTATATAAAAAGACATATTGGTTTTAAAATTGTGAATATAATCCTAAATTTGATTTAAAAACTACACTTATTCCACAGAATTAACATTTCACTTCTAATAGCACATTTATGTAGTTATCATAGTATTAAGTTTATTTCTGTGTAAAGGAGTCCAATTTTGCTTCTCCAATATTAACAGCAGAATTAATCAATTTTCCGGGAATTGCATAACTCTCAGGATAATTCAGACCTCAGAAGGTGTCGCGTTGGTGAATAAACCCTGAATTTCGCGTCTAAGAGTTAATTTCGCTTTTTGCAGTTCATTTCGCATTATTTCGTGACAAAATATGGTCACAAAATGCATCTCACACCTTTCAAAAACATGAAAAATTAACACTACAATGTGTTTTTTCAAATTTCGTTTTTTCGTCAAAAACGAAATATGCATGCCCCTACTTATAAGGCATATTTTGACATATTTTAACAAATTCCCATTTTTACAACATATTTCTTCAATTTTCCCATAACAACACATATTTCTGTGTAATTTCGTAATTGTCTTCCCTATAATCGGTTATTTTATAATTTATTTTTTGTACCTTTAGTGCAACGGATAGTTTACATTATCGATGGCAGGATAAGGAAATTACAGACGAAGGAATTAAAAGCAGATGGAGGCTTTTCTTACCAACTAGTATAGAACAATAATAGCCCTTTTCTTTATCCTGCCGACAATTGATAGCCGTGCGAATATTAATGAGGAAAAATGTTCTCCACCATTGTCGTGCTGGCATGAGAATCACAGAGCAGGAAGTAAACAAGTTTCAATTGTTCTAATTTCTTCACCTTTTCTTTTCTTCTCACAACAGTCAAAAGTCAAAATAACATTTGGTGCATTACACCCCTACTCTATCAGCAATCAAGTATGGGAGTTTCAAGACCACTTGTCGTTTGAGCCAGGCAGGTATCAGTATGTAACAGTGCAAGTGGATAGAATGGCACAAACAGGAACTTCTGCAGCAAGATTGTAAGTGCATTGTAAAACGGAAACATATTTAGTGTTACTTGTTCTGACAAAAATTTTGTAGGCTGTTTTTCAAATTCTATATACTTAAAATCCCCCTAAAATGCTGCCACAAGATTATATGTGCATTGTGGAATGGAAATAATATTGAGTGTAACAAGTTCTGACAAAAATTTTGTTAGGTTGTTTTCCAGATTCTGTATAGTTAAAATCTGCCTAAAAAGTTGTGCTTGTGTACTGATTGCCTAGATTTACCAGAGTTGTAGCGAGCTGCCAATTATGCTTTACATTCCACAAAGGTGTAAAGCTGATATGATAGTAAATTGAACTTAGGATAATTGCAGTAAACTTCACAATATTTTCAGTACTTCGGTTAAAGGAATTCTGACTTCATTTAATACCCCAGCCCCACCCTAATCAATCTTCCATGGAAGATACTGAATTCCCATATAACGAGAAATTCGAAAGTATCGTTGTGCATATTTTTTGGCTTTACAGGGAATATTTCTGCACTTTTGACACATTTAAAATTTTTATGACATGTTTCTTTCAATTCTTATTACACAATTACATACATATTTTACGTTTTTATAGGACATATAGTCCCGGGCTCTGCTAATGAGTGTTGAAAATTGGGCTGTAGTGTGCCTCAAGTCATATATGCATAACTGGGTCCCATTTTCTTCAATACTAGCAGAAATACAGAATGTTGCTGCACTGATACTCTATTTTCTTTTCTTGCACCACCTCACTGAGTATGAAATTGAAGAAGCCTGGTTCAAACAGAATGGTACACACAGCTTCCTCATCACTCAATTATAGAGGACATCTTTGCCAATCACATCATCTTGTGTGGAATCTGACCAGCAGTCAGAATTTTCTATGGAGTGCACTGAAGGTCTAAGAGAACAATCTGCTTGATGAGTTGAACACAGCAATCACAACCACATTCAACAGATCTCACTCGCTACCCTGTGGAAGTGGCTTTACAGGGAACCACTTTATGCACGGTTAGGTTAATTGGGACTGGACCTACAGTTTAAAGTGGAATCTGAACCACTATGTGCCTCCACCGGGTATCGAACCTGGGACCCCTTGATTACAAGGCAACAATGCTACGACTGAGCCTTCGGAGAGGCATGTTGTAGGAAGAATTCCAACATGGTATGCAGTATTTCATTTTACTGCACAGCGACTTTATGGACACCATAACAGCAACAACTAAGCCTTGGACAAATTTGTCGATGATTGTCATTCACTCTAAATTTAAGAGTGAGTCTATAGTGCATAAATTTTATTCAGCCACCAATTCATATGTTTAACTTCACTCCCTACTGCCTGGCAAATATGTTTTTCAAGTTGGTCTTTTCTAAATCTTACTCATATTTTTCTTTTCTGAGTACTGCAATTCCCATTGCAAATTATATCAAATTTTGGGTGCTACCATTTACTTTGAAATCAAATTAAGTAAAGCAAATTTTGGGTGCTACCATTTACTTTGAAATCAAATTAAGTAAAGCAAATTTTGGGTGTTACCATTTATTTTTAAATCAAATTAAGTAAAGTTTTTCGCAAGACATACTTAACGTTACAAAATAATAAAAATTAAAATTAATGTTCACATCTGAAAGCATTAAACCATTATTCTTTATTGCTGCAATGTGGGAAATATATCCATATCCCCTTTTTTAAAAAAATACATGTATTATATTTTAATAAAAATGTAGTGCATAAGGAATTTGCATGCAAGTGTGAAGAAAAAGTTTTACTAGATATGGGCATGATACAGATAGCTTAAAAGTCAAATCTTAAAAACACTCACCAGTAATGATTTGCACTTGAACCAACAAGAAGAATGGAAATTAGTCCATACAAGTAAGAGTGATTGTTCCACGAAGATTTCTCCAGCAGAAATATATACCAGTATGGAATAGCAAATGCAAGGCAGCTCACGTGGAAGAACAGCCCCAACATGATGCCAAAAGCTCCTGCAAAGAAGACAATGCTGGCTCTACTACAAAATTTAAAAAATATTCATCCAACCATGTCTACTACCATGGTCTTATCTTCAACCACTAAAAAATTAAGACAGCTATAAAAAGAGGAGTCGATAATATCCAATAATTCGTTGACTTCAAGCACCCTTATAAGGACTATAAGAAGTGGACACTATCTCACTATTTGCAGACACATCCAGTGCACTACTGTCAGATTAAAAATTATAGATACTAGAGTTTGGACTCCAATTAAAAAATAACCAGTAGTCGTACATAAAAACGAGTTGTCTCAAAATTTAGTTTATTCAATTCTGCATTAATCTATGGTAACCATTTCTCTTTGGAGTATGCCTTCTATTTTTTTATCGTCCTGAGAACAAAAGAGTGTCTTTTTTTTTGTAGTCTTGCAAACAATCACTCTTTTTCAAATTCTATAAATAAAAAATAGGTGTTCCTATTGTGATGAAATTTTAGTATGGTGCAGGCAGAAAGGTTTTAAACACAAATCTTCATTTTCAGATTTTTAAAATTTGTCAAAAAACCGTTCTTATCAATTATGTGAAAGTTTTCTTAGTAAGAAATAAGTAATTGATGACAGGCACAGTTACAAACTGTGGTGTAGCACTGCCTATCAGAGAGCAATGACCATTATCATATATGACCAGAGCTGCAAATGCGTTGCTTATGTGTGTCTTACCATGGCATCTGCATTGTGTCTTACCATGTTTGCGTTATTCAATGCTAGACCCGCAACAAGCTAACCATGCTGATTAGCATTTGAATACATTAAATGTTACCTGTAGTATTATGTGATGGATATAATATTGCTTTTTATTTGTAAGCACTACCTACAATGCTTAATTACATACCACCTTTGGCTAGAATCATGTATTTTTTTTATAAAGAACAAAACAATGGGTACAACACAAGCAATATTCAATATCAAGACAGGTTGCTAAAATTGAGGGTAGGGGAAATTTCACATCACTGATCAATAGATCATCATTTGCAGAGTATTCATGAAAACAATTTACCAAAATGTCAATAACCATGAGGGTGCACTGAAAACTGAAATCAATGGAAGTGGATTTCAACAGAGATTATTAAAATGTAGTTGAAATAATTACCTAACCACATAATGAGATACACGAGACACATCCACTCCAAAGGCAAAGGTGCAAGGAAGTTGAATAAAGGAAACCTGCACTCCTTTGGATCACCCCATTTGATGTCAGCATCAGATAAACCCCTTTCCTCTGGAATATCTAGGATCATCAATAAACCTGAAAAGTATGTATATGCATGATAAGAAATGGATCTTAGCATTGGTCGATGATATACATGCTTCAATGTAGGGAAAATTTTACAAGTTCATATATTACATGTTACAGAAGCTTAGTGTCAATGAACTTAAATAAATTCTACTTTAGCTTATGGTCAACAAGGAAACTACTGGTTGCAAACAACATGGTTGCCTCATCAACAAGTTCACTCTTACAAATGATTCCATGAAAGTTGTATTTTGCCTTGCAAAATAAAAAAAAATGCTGGCTATAAGATACAACAAGCCCTGATTCTTTATATCTAATTCTTTATTTTTTTAAATTGTGGGAGCGTCAGCACTTAGGCTATGTTGCTCCCGTCACATTATATGGGGGCCAGCCCCTTATCATTACAAATAACAACTCTAACGTTGCATAACTAAAAAATTTAAAATATTCTGATTTCTGTTAAAAGCTGAGGCTGTAAACGGGCACTCAGCACACACAAGGACAAAATACAGGACAACACACACAAAATTATACTGGCCAAAGTGCCAGTCGCCAGAGCCTCGTTAGCCTCTAGTCCAGGGTGCACTATGTGGAAGTGAGGTTGAATTTTGGGTGCCTACGTGGAAGGTACCCCTTACACCCCTCTTTATATCTAAGTATTATCAGTAAGTATTATCAGTCACACGGTTTGGTTATATCATCGATTTAATAGGCAATTTATGACGGATGTGTACTCATTTAGATGCCATGTATTCAGTATTTTTTCAAAAGGTGTTTGACAAAAACTGGACTGTGATTTTGATGGATGTTGGGTGGCTTCGTTCCTTAGTGCTGTTCAACTGCTTGTTGAGAGCTACAGTGTTCTTGTGAATTTTCATTAAAAATTGAGTTGCGATGGTTCTGGATCAACTCACAAGAGGTCCAAGTTTGAAGGATTGTTAAAACATTTGACAACGTGGTTACATATAACGACGAAAGTTGTACATTACGAGGCTCTAGATTGATTGTGTTTATTTTACTTTTCCTTTATGCTACTGTTGGCTAATTGCGAAGATGAGGATGAGTGGACACTAACAAAGAACACCCAAGCCCAAGCTTGGATTCGAACCTGGGACCTTAGCATCGACCATGGAGGTCGCCAAGCTTGCCCTTGATACTATCCCTATTTGGAAAGGACATTAACCTATTTTTGGTTGCTGCATGTATTTACTTTCCATGGAATCAGGGCAATATCTCTCGTTATTCAACTCTCAATTTTTTCTCTAGTGGCGGCCACTACTTGTCTTTATAAACAATTATGTGCTTCACTTCTCTTGCCCATGACGACTGAAACACCACCATTCAATTTCGCTTACTTTTAGTATTGATTGATTGAGTTGGTGTTTTAAGTCCACGTTATGCACAGTAAGGTTAATTGGGACTGGACCTACAGTTTAAAGTGGAATCCGAACCACTATGTGCCTCCACCGGGTATCGAACCTGGGACCCCTTGATTACAAGGCGACAACGCTACCACTGCGCCATCAGGGAGGCCCTTACATTTAGTATCATTGTACAAGGGATTGTGGAGAACTACAGAGCAAACCACTCCATTATGTTATGAGACTCCTGTTTTTGATTAGGTATATCCAAAGGACAAGACAATTCGCTGCTTCTCCTAAAAGAATTAGATACGTCAATATCATTGATTTCCACTCAATATGGATATTGAAAAATCAGTATTGCACAGTCATAATTTAACCACTAGCACATGATGTAATATCTCTATGTTGTTGTTTTTTTTTTAAAAAAAAAGCAGTACAGGAGCTACCTTTATAGTTAAATTTCAGTATAGGCTATAAAATTATATTCTGATATTACGGTAAAAATAATCATAAATATTTGGTAATGTGGAATGAAATAAAAATTTTCAACCCAAAAGGCTCATTTGTTACTTTCACCTGTGAAATGCATGGAACTGGTGGTTTGCCTAGCACACAGTGCTACAGGGTGGCTGGAAAGTAACTTCCTACTGAAAAATACTTATAACTTTTGTAAATAGCACCAAATTTGAATGAAACCAATTGAATTGTGATCCATGAAGTTATAAAATTTAATTGCTAATTTGTGCTTTCTCCTCACAGTGACAAGAGCAGCCCATAATGACCCGACATCCAACACTGTGTGACCATACCCAATATTCTAAAAGTGAAGTCTCCTGTGTGATTTTAAGTGAAAATATGATTATTGGCATATCCATGTGACCATCAGAGACAATTTTTCACTTATGTCACAAAATTTATCACTTGAATACATTCATTACATTCATATATACATCAAATTTGAATGAACTTACCAAAGAGAATTCTCACCACACCAAGGCATGATGGATCAGTTGGTCTAAATAGCAAACATGCAGCACTGTCGAATGTTGAAATGTCTTGAAAAGAAAATCCCAGCAACTTCTCAATCTTGGACTTCAAAGTACCCTTTATGTTCCTCGGAGTTTCATCCTGTTTTAAAATTACTGCTTCATTTGGGTTTGTTTTTGCTAAGTCTGCATTAAGAGATTCAGTTCCTACACCATTCTTATTGGCTAACTTTGCTTTCTGAGATTTCCTCTGCCTAAGTGTCATTCTGAAAAAAATAGAAAAAGACCATGTGACTCAATCAAAATGCACAGGTCGAAGCTCTATATGTAGTACAATTTTCACACGTATGGGAGGGGGGGTGAAGGTATTACCGTATTTACTCATGTATAATGTGCACTTGGTTCCAAAATTTTTGCACCTAAAAACTGTGGTGCATATTATGCCCAGAATAATTTTTTCATGTTTACGGAACCCTATCATGTTATATATCGTTGTAAAGCTTGAATTCTGTAGTTTCTGAATATGGCAACAGTATTCCATTCAAAATGACGACACTAATGTGTAATGCTGTTGAAATAAGCTCATCACAAAATGAAGGAACATTCTGATTTTTGTGGTACTTTGAATGAAACAAAAGATAAGGAGAAAGAAAATTAAAATTAAAATGTATTACTGGCCAAATAATATGACATATACAGGGGGTGGACAAAAATATGGAAACACCCAACAAAAACACATTTCCGTGACTAAAATGGTGTAGGAGAACCTTTGGCATGCAAAACTGCCTGCAGTCTTCTCGGAATGGACAAATAGAGATCCTGTATGGTTTTCAAGGGAATGTTGTACCATTCTTCGTGCAAAACATTGGCAAGTTCCGTTAACAATGATGGAGGTGGATATCGCACACGCAGATTTCTCTCCAACACAGAGCACAAAGACTCAATAATATTGAGATCTGGCGATTGTGGTGTCCATGGTAGATGTGAGCTGTGTAAACAGGAGCTTTGTCGACTTTGTAAATGGCATCACCATTGGGGAACAAAGTTTGCACCATGAGATGGACCTGGTTGCTCAAAAGGGTCGCATAGTCCTTGGCAGTGACGTGACCTTGCAGGGTAACGATGGGGCCCCAACAGAATACCACGATATGACAGCCCATACCATGATCGAACCCCCACCATATTTCACTCTTGGCAACAAACAATCGGAATCGTAAGCTTGGGCCGGCGTTCTCCATACGTAAACTCTGCCACAAGTCGGAAAGAGTGTGAAGCAGAACTCATCTGACCAAATGACATCCTTCCACTGCCCCATAGTCCAGGTTTTATGACTTTGGCACTATTGTCTCCTATTAGTGGCATTTGGGATCACTGATGAGTGGCTTAGGAAATGCAGTTTGTCCAGAAATACCCTGCTTGTGGAGCTCGATTCATACCGTTTTGATGCTGACAGCATGACATTCAGTTCAGCAGTCACTTTTGTAGCTGTAGTCTTCTTATTTTTCATCACAATCCTACGCAATGTTCTGGCGTCTCTATCACTCAACACACATTTCCGTCCACGCTGGTGTTTATCGGATGCGGTTTTTCCAGTCGTCCTGTATGCGGTCATAATCTTGGCTACCGTGCCTCGCGAAACACCAAACACTTCGGCTACCTTGGTTACAGAAGCTCGCACCATATGGGCTCCAACAATTTGCCCACGTTCGAATTATGTTATCTCTGACATGATCCACTGACAACTGCACAGAACACTGTCTTCACAACAAATAAAGCTGGCAACGTAGTGCGAAGGTTGGACAGGAAGTGGAATTGGGCGAATACAGCAGCACCACCTACAAACGTTGAAATAATGAACATGAGAATTCAGATGTGCATTTCACGAGGTGTTTCCATATTTTTGTCCCCCCCCCTTGAGTGTGTAAATGACTTAATTAAAGAAATCTTCATCTGCTACCTGCTAGTATGAGGATCCTGAATGGGCCTGTGTGTGTGTTTTTTTTTAGAAAAAGTAAAGAGAAAATTAGCAAAATCGTGTATAAAATTTTAAAGGCCATTTTTCACGATTTTTCACTTTGCTATGTAGTGTTCTGCATCACAAGAAAAGCAGGCAGAATTCGAGTATGCACCTCCCATCACATGGGATGTGTATCAGCGGTATTTGTTGGGCAAGAAATAACAGAAAATAAATTCCTGAGCACTGCAAATCCATAACGTAATTTTGATTTCCCTTTCTACTATTACAGATTAAATAAGGTGGTTAAAGAGTGAAAGCTTTGGGATGCTAAACACAGTGGAGGGAGAGAGGGGGGGGGGGGGTAGTCACTTGGATTGGTGACTTACTGTTTACACAAGAGGATATTCTCCTCTTGGTCCACATTAGGGATGGCCAGATCCGGATCCGGCCGGATCCGTTTGACCATCCCACATGAGCACTTCTTTGGAAGTGTTACTGCTAATATACATATATATACATAATAATATATATATATATATATATATATATATGTATATAGTGCATGTGCTCGATTTGTAATTAATACACTTACAAGGGAGGTTATCTAAGTGTCCCCCTCCGATTTCCATGAAACTTGGCAGGTGTATAGAGGGGCTCAAAGGAAGAAATACGTGTTTTTTTGTTTCGGCTAAAAAACTGTTTTAGGAGGCAACCCCCATCAAATGTCAAGATGAAGACAAAAAATTGACGCAGGGATCTGACCCCTGTGTCCCACTCCGATTTCCATGAAATTTGGCAGGTGTATAGAGGGGCCCAAAGGAACAAGTACATGTTTTTGTGTTTCAGCTAATAAATTGTTTTAGAGGGGCAACCACCCCACCTTCAAATGTCAAGATGAGGAGAAATTGAAGTGGGGATCTGACATCGAAACCACATAAATATGGCATAGGAAGAAACAGGGAGCGTAGGGTCCCTCTATACACCTGCCAAATTTCATGGAAATCGGAGGGGGACACAGGGGTCAGATCCCCACGTCAATTTGTCCTCATCTTGACATTTGAGGTGGGTTTTGCCCCCTAAAATAGTTTTTTAGCCGAAGCAAAAAAACACGTATTTCTTCCTTTGGGCCCCTCTATACACCTGACAAGTTTCATGAAAATCAGAGGGGGATGCAGGGGTCAAATGCTCAATTCAATTTGTCCTCATCTTAACATTTGAGGGGGGTTTCTCCCTAGAACAGTTTTTTAGCCGAAACAAAAAACATATATTTCTTCCTTTGGGCCCCTCTATACACCTTCCAAGTTTCATGGAAATCGGAGGGGGACACAGGGGTCAGATCCCCACTTCAATTTGTCCTCATCTTAACATTTGAGGGGGGGTTGGCCCCTAGAACAGTTTTTTAGCCGAAACAAAAAAACACCTATTTCTTCCTTTGGGCCCCTCTATACACCTGCCAAGTTTCATGCAATTCAGAGGGGAACACTTAGATAACCTCCCTTGTTAGTCTTACACTTTGTAATTATATAACACTGCATATATTATAAGGTTTTATTTTAATTTTTAAAACTGTAACTGTAGAACAATTGTATAATTTTTGTATAACATTTCTATCTTGTTAAATGTGTTAAAGGTTTCATCCTGGAATGAAATGTCTCACATTTATGTGTGTTTCCATTTCCAATACATTTAAATGAATATATATTCATTTCAATGGAATTTACAAAATCACCTCTGAAATTTTATGTTAAACAAGTAAGATTATTTTTGTGCACGATTGTGGTAGCCGATGAGTAGCAGATTATTTTAGGAAAAAAAAATTGAAAAAATCTTGTAGGACTAACAAATGAAAAATTTCTTTGTAATCGAAGATCATAATACCCTTTAAGGTGTGGTAATATTATAATGGGATTGAGATACGAAACTATCGGATCCAGATCCGGTATTTCAGACCCGGATCCGCAATTTTCGGATCCGGATCCGTTTGGCCATCCCTAGTCCACATAGCAACTCATTGGATAGGTATGACTAGCTCTTAATTGGCATAGCCGCAGCTTTACGACCTACAACTAAGAAAGCAATTTCGTGAACCTGGATTATACTGCGCATTGTACACGAGATAAAATTTTTGTCACTTTTTGCCATCAAAACCCAGGGTGTGCATTATACATGCGTAAATACGGTAATAACACTGGAATTAAAGGTTGAATAATCACAGACAATTTGGAACATAATTCAAATGTATGTAACTCGTGCGTATCTGGCACCAAAGTGTCACCTTACAGTCTGTGCAGTTGGCATCAGTTTACAACCTTCATCCTCTCATTTAATTACAACAGTAAACACATCCTACTTCTTTACAGTTGTCTCCCGACACTTTGGAATGAAAAGAAAAAGGGGAGAAGCCCTGAAGGTGGTCAACTTCCACCCTCATACATTCAGGGAAATGAGCTTAGTGCCCTGATGCCTTTTAGGTTCCCTTGTTTTTCTTTTTCTCCTTCATTATTGATGGTTTGTTTCTATTATACATGTACAAGTCTTTAAAGCCAGATGTGGTTAGCATTTCAAGGATATATTGGACCAAGATTGTTCTGGAGTTCCAGGAACAAACTTGGTTTACAGGTTAGATCTTATATGCCAGTATAGTATTGGCCAAATTATTGCACTCATTGTAAAAAAGAAGCATATTTCTTGTTTTGAAAGTGTTCTAACTACATATATTTGAGATTGTTATGACTTTTTATGGGATTAAACTGTTTGTCTGCTTCGATATAATCTTCTTTCCCACAATACTTTCTTTCTGTTACTGTGTCCCAAAAATAGATGGCAGCACGATTCTTTGCATATTCGCAAAAATGCTTGGAACAATACGTACATTGTTTACCATGTTATTTATGCTATTTTTTGGTTATAACTAGAGCCCGGAAGTTTGGCAAAATGCCTCTTTTTATCTACTGCATATATTGATAAAATTTTTCTGGATATAAGTTTCTTATGTTGTTTCGAATGTTTTAGAAGGCTTTTCATTTTGCCTATTTTGCCTATTTAGGACCCCACTGCCTATTTTTTGCCCTTTTCAATGAAATTTGACCATTTTTTTTTAAAAAAATGTGTATATAAATTATTTTTCTCCCAAAAGAACGTTGTTGGCATTTATTTTTCTTCTGTTTATTATGTGAATAATTTTCGCCTTATTTAAGTAATATTGAACTCACGCATGTTTCAACATTGCTGAAGGAGAAAAGTGTGAGAAAAAAGTATTTCATGCTCGGTTAGGATATTGCCTTTCGGTTAACATTTCCTTGTGCATGATTGGCTGCTGAAGTGAACAGGTTGATTTCTAACACAAAGAAGATATTTCTGAAATCTCCCTCTCGAACCCGAAAATTTCAGGAAGTCTGAGCTTAGTTTACCTCCGCAACCAGTCTTGACCAGATGGGGAACCTGGATATCAGCAGCTATATATTATGCTAACAACCTTGAAAAAATCAGTGAGATGATAGATGCTCTTCCAGAAAATGAAGCGGCTTCAATTCGTGAAGTGAAAAAACTCCTGTGCTATTCAAGTTTATTTTTGCACATTATGGTGCATTGCCAGAGACAATTACAATTATAGCATCCATGAAAATCTACGAGGAATCTATGCAGCAGATGATGGAAGTGCCAGGAGAAAAGGGGTCAGCTGTTGCGGAAAAGTGCAAACGGGTAGTGAGTGCAAATGAGGACATGAAACAATTGAAAACAATTTGTGATATTCTAAAAGGTGAAAATGCTGTTACCGAAATGAGTCCAGCTACATTAGCTTGTTTTATGTATGCTCAAATAACTTCTGTGGAAGTAGAAAGATCATTTTCTATTATGAAAAACATTCTCTCTGACAGACGACTATCAATGAATGTTGAGAACTTAAAAAAACACCTAGTTGTGTGCAATCAAGATGGAGAAAATTGAAATGCTCTTCCCAATGTAGATTTTAACATGTTGCCAGAAATTATAGATAAAAGTAAGTGACTTCCAAATGTACCTTTTTTCGGTTTATTTTGCCTTTTTTTCATTTTTAGTGCCTATTTTCCACATTATAAATGCCTTTTTGCCTGCCTATTTTAACGAAAATAAATGCCTGAACTTCCGGGCTCTAGTTATAACGAAGAAAATAACATTAATTCTGGTTGTTGTAAGGGTGTTCTTTATTTGTATCTTTGGAGCAACGCGTAATTTCATAAACCACGTGGTTTGAAATTTAGAAGAAAGAGTAAAAGGGAATTGTACACAATGATTAAAATGGGCTTAAAAAGAGCCAAAGGTGGTCATACAAAGTAGCGACAGTATTTGCAGTGTGTATAAAAATGCAATATGTATCACAAAACATTAAATCTGTCAAATTTCTCTACATAAAGTGAGTTAAATCTGTGTTTCATTTTTTCAACTGAGTCCAATAATATGGCCAATACTGTAATTGTGCAATGTGTTAGGACAGGGGGGAGAAAGAGTGTAATTTCATGGAAGTTATTAAATGAATTAAAGTCTCTAAAATGTGAAGAATAGTAAAATAAGGTTAATGCGAAAAGAGAAGGAAAATATAGGATTAAATAGAGTGAAATAAGAATAATATTAATAAAGGGGAAAAAACAACTATAAGACTAAATACAAAGATCAAAGGGTGAAGTAAAGTGATGGTATGAAAAGAGAGATGATCTTGCTGGGGTACCAGCAGGAAGTGGTCATACTGGAAGGGACATTAGTATGAGAGATGGTTTTCCTGGAGACATCACGGGGACATAGTGTTCCTAGGATATATCAGGAAAGCTGATGAGAGGAAGGGGGGTGGGTGTTAGTAATACAAGAGGTTTTATGAGTTAGAATACATGACATGTTAAAGTGGAAATAGTTGTAGTGGGTAGTCTAATTCCTGGGTCGAATCAGTTCTAGAGAGTCTATTGGCAATATTTAGGTAGGCAGGCGATCTCATCATCCGTCTTGAGCTGCAACCTGCCTTTCAGTCAGCACTAACTTACCTATTCTTCTAGAGGATCTTTCCGCGGTTCCTAGTCTTGGTTATGGTGTCCATCTAATGGGTTTGGTCATTGATAGTTGATTCAGTATCTTGCATTATTTTCTTCTGGGAAGTTCTTGATTGATTGGGGGTTGAATAGGTGGTTGAGGGTGATTTCTGGTGTTCAATTTGTAGTATTCCTCGGTTTGAGACGAGGTCTGCCAGGTAATTTAGGATTTCAAAGTGTGTTTTAGAACAGTTAAGATGGTAAGTGTAGAAGTTTGGTGAGTTATCTCAGAGTTAGAGAATTCGGGGATTGGTTGAGGGACAGTGGAATACTTTGTGCTCAGGTGCACCCAAGGTACGAGGCGTATTCGGAAAGTAAGTACCAAAAGGGTGTAAAAAATAAAGTAAAATAGTTTCATATCTTTTTTTATTTGCATTGCATTTTACAGACCTTAAACTACTTTGCTACGTAGTTTCCACCATTGTTCAAGTATTTGACGTAGCATGGCACTAGGTTTTGTATCCCATCATCATAGAATGTTCCCGCCTGTGACGAAAGTCATCCATGCACTGCTGCTTCGACGTAGTCATCCTCGTCGAAATGCTGACCAACAATAAACATCTTCTTCAGATGAAGAAAGAGATGATAGTCACTTGGTACCAACTCAGGGCTGTTGGCGGATGAACAATTGTTCCCAGCCGAATGACGTGATGAAATTTTGAGTTTGTTGGGCCGTATGCGGACGAGCATTGTCGTGAAGCAACACAATGCCTACGGTAAGCATTCCATGTCTTTTGTTTTGAATTGCATGACACAGCCAGATTAATGTGTCACAGCAGACATCTTTGTTGGTGGTCTGTCCTCTAGGTAAGAATTAAACCATTCTTGCATTGAGAAAACAAATCAGAGACCGGACTTCACAGTCAAGGGCCGATTGATTTTCTTGAACATTTCAAACCTTCAGAAGACTATGAAGAAAAAGCATGACCTGCTCCCACGCGTGACTGTGGCTAAGTAAGGGATGAAGGACTTCAGCGAGAACTCACATGGTCGCGACTGCATCGCTACAGCGGCAATATTTGCAAACGGTACTTTCTTTACGAATACACCTCGTATTTTCACAGGATTTGCATAATTCGATGTGCTTTTGATTAAACTGACGAAGATGTTGGCCATAAGGGCCATGTTCAGTTAGGAAGTGGATTATTCTTCTTGAATGTAGGAAATTCTTGTAACTTGCAGTTCTATAATTTTTGTTGTTAATATTTTACACATATATGACACAAAAAGTGCATAAATATTAAAGCAAAACTAGCCATCGAAAAATAAGCCAGGAAATAGTAAACAAATGGCCAATGATAGCTATATCTTATTTCTACCCAAATTTCCATACTCTAGCAGTCAGATCAGTGTTCATCAATAAATAAGCACATGAGGTGGGTACCAAATCCCTAACTTATGTTTCCAAATTTATTTTATTGGCTGACCTACATGGTCATTTCAGAAGATACCAACTGAAATAAATTAGATCTTTCCCATGTGGATTTCCAGTTCTAGTGCTCCAATTTATAATAGGGCTACACCGGAGAGAAATCTCTTTATTATTCCTAGTGCTTTTCTGTCATTCTTCCATAGAAACTTATTCCCCCACCCAAGGCAAGCTCCTCATTTACCCTTAAATGGATAGAACATTGCTACACTGTAAAACCTCTCCAGATGAGGGATTTTCATGTGTGCAGTGATATATAGCCTACATGTGAATACCATGATAATGGTGATGCTAAACAGTTATTACAAATCATATTGTTTTTGATTGATTTGGTGTTTTAAGTCCACTTTATGCACAGTAAGGCTAATTGGGACTGGACCTACAGTTTAAAGTGGGATCCGAACCTCTATGTGCTTCTACCGGGAATCGAACCCGGGACCCCTTGATTACAAAGCGTCAATGTTACCACTGCGCCATCGGGGAGGCCCAAATCATATTGTTTTATCACTACTGATAACACTGTTGACAATGTAAATCAACTTTAATTTTCATTTTAAACAGTTTCAGTAAAATAAGGAAAATATGCTTCAACTTTGGTTAATTGTTAGTTTAGGTTGGCGGCACTGTATGAAATTGTGATTTGTTATTCTAAAAGTAAAGTCTCCTGTGTGATTATCAGTGATTTTAAACATGGTTATTAGCATGTCCACCATTAGCCACCAGACAAACTATTATAACCTAATTGATATATTTTACTTCATTTTTCTGCCAATTTTGGCTAATCACAAAGATGAGAGTGAATAGTGATAAAATGAGATGGAAAAAGGGACAATATCAAACACAGATGGACAAAACAGTACGAGCCCACAGAGGATGATACTGGCTGAGAGTCCAGATGCCAGTGTCTCACTAGTTTCTTATAAGCAACCTCAGATTTTAGGTTTTTGACCTTTTTTTTCTTTTTTTGCAGTTAAATAAGAAATAACACTTTATGTCAGCGTTACATTAAAAATTGCAAAAACTGATGTTGTTTTATAATGATTAACATAAGTTATTTTTTGCTTGTTAGAACCTATTGTAGGTTTATGCATCTAAATCAAACTTCTTCTTTTTTTTGTTTTTATATATTTTTTAAGGTTTTACATGATTTTTATGTTACACAGAGGCAATTGCTGTTTGGTGACAAAAAAATTCAATGACCAATATGTTTGAAACATTACTTTCTGTTGATATCCCTCCCTCAAGTCAATGATGTTATCTTGAAAGCTCTAAACAAAGCAAAATGTCTGGTGCCACTTTTACCTGCACAGTGCAAATGTCTGATCCGTATGGTGTTGCTCATTTTCGAGTCAGTTTGGTGCTTTGTGGCATTCACACCATGCGAAGTAATGTTTCAGCATTCAAATTTGCACAACTGACTATGTTTCTGTGTAAATATAATTTTCAGCATAAAGGCTGGCCACTCTAGGACCATGATAAAATTCAAGTAAATTTACCAGTTTAAAGGCGAACTTTCCAAAAATTCAAAGGTACAAGGAGATGTTTTCTCTATTTCAGCCTTACATATTACCACCTCTCACACTCATATACCGAGTGTCATTTTAATGGCATCCACGGACCACGGAAACGTATAGAGGACATCAAAACAAACAACTTTTCTCGGTAACATTTTTCTCTTTGGTGCATCATTTTGGCGCTACAGTCGTTCAAAAAAGCCCATTTTGCCCTCTGAATGCTGGCAACCACACACAACATTTGATTGCATTTGTGACGTCATATCCCGTTGTGAAGTGATGCGTTCCAGGGTTTCCAGGAACACACATATTCTGTGAAAAATGACATAACTACAATCAGTCACATTATGTACAGTAAAACAAAACGAGAAAACACATTTTGTAACCTAACAGGAAGTAAACAAACAATACGAAAAATGTAGAATTTAAGTGGAAGTGGTCATATCGAATTTTGTTTCAGCTTACATGTCAAATATTTGCAAATCTAGTTACAAAGTTGGTATCTACAATTTAGTCTATCCTCTTCATCCTTCTGATACTAGTTGTCTTTGACACACTGAACAGATGACAAAATAGAAATGAAAGAACTTGAAATTTCAAAGGTAAGCAACACATAATATAACTTATATTCAGGGCATTATGCGACAAGGGGCAAAAATGGTTGAAAATACAGGAATATAAGTAGTAGTAATACAAGCTCCCTGGTGACTGTGTTTATCTATGCACCAGATACACATGTAATAGTTTACAACTGTGAACAGGGCAGTATATTTGCTGCTGATTCATCATTAGATTATTACTGTGGTTGTATGTGTTTTAGCCGTAATGTAACAATGTGAACCTCAGATACTTCAGTTATCAGCACAAAAGTACCACAAGGCACCTGGACACAAACCTGTAGATATCAACCTTGCAACGAGACTTGCAAATATAATTGACATGTAGCTGGGTGTAAACAGCCACATGTAAGCTGTAAGTCCAATAAAATTTATTGTTGATATGTAGGCTGAGACAAAATCCGATATTCTTCATTTTGAATATGTTTTTTACCATTTCTCATATTGTTGGTTCACTTCCCCCTTCCCCTGAGATGATTGCTGATCTTCTGGCTGGTAGGCTATGATGTTCGGGCTACTGGACTTGCTTCGTTTTACAGCTAATAATGTGGTTGGTAGTTTGTCATTTTTCACATTTGTGTGTTCCTTGCAACACTGCCGTGCGTTGTTTCAGCGCAGGAAATGACGTCACAGATACGATCAAATGTTGTGTTGGATTGCCAGCATCCAGGCAGCAAAATGGAATTTTTTGAAAGACTGTAGCATCGAAATGACGCAGCAACGAAGAAAATGTTACTGAGAAAAGTTGTGGTACTTGTTTACTATCCTTCGGACACATTTATTTATTTTTACAGAAGAAACTACTTACCGTAATAAGTTCCTGTAGCATTGTCGAACATCGGGAAGGTGTTTTGTGTGATGTGGGAATGTTTCATAGCTGAAATTCATGTTGTTTGTTGAAAATTAATTCTCCGATGGAGAATAGCTAGCCCCACGAACCATTGGCACGTGGATAGGTTAGTTCTGTTAGGTTAGGAAACATAGTTAAAATTTGCTGTCCTGTTAGTATCAGGATCTAGAAATTGGAAATAATTGCGAACCATTGGCGCTAGCCCCACGAACCATTGGCGCTAGCCCAACAAACCATTGGCACGTGGTTATGTTAGTTCTGTTAGGTTAGGAAACCTAGTTCAAATTTCATCAAAACAACACTGATACACCTTCAGGAATGTTCCGCGAAGCAGATACGTAAGTACGAATGTCAAAAATTGACGAAACGAAAAAAATAGAGGTGTCCGAAGGATAGTAAATTTTTACCAAAGTTGTTTGTTTTGATGTCCTTTATACGAATCTGTGGTCTGTGGGTGCCATTAAAATGACACCCTGTATATTAACAATATAAAGGGTCTGTGTGATTCCAATGTATTCAAAATTTCGGTAACGGTTCCGATTGTTTTATGTTTTATCCTAGCACAAAGACTAATTATCGTAGAATTTTGGAAATCATTGTAACACGAAATTTGAACCTTCCTTAAAGTAATGAGCACTGTTTGGAATGAATGTAGAAGTAAATCAGAACGTTAGTAGAATGCATTTAGGGACTTTATTTTAATGCTAAGAGAACCAAACCTAACCACGAAAGGATATTTTGTACAAAACCTTAAGTAATCGCTAAAACTCCGCAGTATGTGTTAACAGACGTACATCGAAATCAAACCATGTAAAAATTGCATTCCTAGCATGATGAAATCGCAATAAAACAAAAGGAACTTGGGCCTCGGGGGGATCCTAAAATGAATATGTCGATACATAGACTGTATCTAATATTAGCAATAAAAACAGACTAATCTGACTGGTTTCTAATTGAACGTGTTGATGCATTATATCGTGCTTCTCGTGAAGTTAACTAGCGGGCAATGGTCAGATCAAGGCATATATTTTCAACGAATTGATAGGGCTGATACCTTAATATAGTTGAAGTTTACGAGGCAACAAAAATGCCTATGTAAACTGACTTTAAAATTATATTTACAAAAGTACTTACAGATCAAATGTCTCAATTTAGTTTTCGTAAACTCTGCAAATTGTGTTTACACCGACACCCGAAAGTTGTCAGCTAGTAATCAGTGTTGCCAACTTCTTTTACAGATGACCCACCATACTTATTTACGTTCTCACTTCCAGATCGATCTCCACCGTGACGGCGAAAGGTAAAAGTTAGGGATATGAGCAGTATGAGTATGTGGGATCCCGAAAAGTCGGTTTCGGGAAATATTTCCCGTCCCCGACTTCGAGAAATAGCTTCCTGAAATTTTTTGGGATTCCAAACAGTCGGGATATAAATTATCGTCTTTTAAAGTGGCTAATTCACTATTTCATTAGCGCCAGTTTGGGGGGAAGCAGAGAATCTGAGTGTGGATCGTCAGCCGCCCTATGCCCCCCTCTGGCGACGTAACTGCAAGGGGGGGGGATCTTTGTGAGAAATTTGGGAGTATGTGGTTAAATCTATAATTTCTCCCCAGCATGGTCGACTGCTCAGAATGTCCTTTAATACAGTATATTCGAGATCATTGTACCAAATATCGCATTCATAGAAATGATGCAAGCAAAAGAATTTGCAACGGAAACTCTCTAAACGGGAATCACCCCTCTTGCATCGATCTGACGATAACGTCCCCGGAAATATTCACCCAGTTCTCGTGGGATAAAGAAGAAGACTTACGGGGCAGCGATCACGCACCCATTTTATTAATCAGACGTCATTCTCCGTCCCGACACTCAAACTTGACAAACAGGCAGACTCCCCCAGTGCGGAGATGGACTAAGGCTTCCATTAACTGGGAGGCGTTCAAAGACACGTTCACAAGGTTATATATACCAATCTTATCATTCCGAAATATCCATGTAGCTTACGATAATCTCATCGACACGATCACGGTCGCCATGGATTACAGCGCAACACGCACCCGCTTTCGTCCCTCGCCCAGATATCCATCCATCAGTTGGTGGACGCGAGAATGCGAAACCATTAAAATCAGGAAAAGATATCAACTTCGCACATATGAACGATACCGTACTCGTGCTAATTTGCTTGAACTAAAACGCTTGCAAGCGAAAGCCAAAAAAATATATCTCCAGGCGAAGAGAGCAGCATGGCAACATTTTTGCAACACATTAGATCGCAGTGACAGTCTAAGCTCCATTTGGCACAAATTTAATACACTTCGTAAACCAACCCAAAGTAAGGTAAAAACGATTGACCGAACCTGGGAAAATGACTTCATTTCTTTCTTAACACCCTCCTCGGTTAGCTTTGGTTACAAACACGACGAAAGATTACATGCCTCATTCACAGATGACTTTCCTGCGGTAACCACATTAGAACTCATCAATACTCTGGACTCACTCAAAAATACCGCACCGGGATATGACGGCATTACATATGACGTCCTTCGCCACTTGCCGGAAGAAGGTCTTCAAACCATTGTCAGAATATATAATGAAATATACCATACAGGCATTATCCCATCAACTTGGAACAACCATATCGTAATTCCTATCCTCAAACCATCCAAACCCCGCAACAACGCACACTCGTATCGCCCCATTGTCTTAATTCCGGTAATAACTAAACTTTTTGAAAAAACCTTACAATATCGAATAAACTGGGCCCTCGAAAAACAACAGTTTTTCCCCCCAACACAAATGGGATTCCGGATCAACTATGGCAGTCAGGATGCCGTATCCACACTAACTTTAGCAATTCAAAATAGTCAGATACCTAAAGATTATTGTTTTAGCCTGTTCACAGATATAGAGAAAGCATACGATTCTGTTCATATACCAATACTCTGCAATGTCTTAGAAAAATTACAGATCCACCCTTCGGTTGTTAATATCATATGGAACTTATATAATGAACGAAATCTTGTCTTTTGGTTCGACGATCGAGTAGACGGGGCCCGCAAAGTTCGAACCGGAATCCCACAGGGATCCCCCCTCAGTCCCTTACTTTTCAACATATATACTCAACACATCCACCACTTAGATCTCGCTGATTTTAAAATATTACAATATGCAGATGATTTATGCTGTTATAAACAAACATCGGACGCCACCCAAGGCATACTGGCTCTAAACCGAGCTATCACAGTACTTCGGGATAATCTCTGGAGTATAGGACTAACTTTTTCACCCCCCAAATCTAACATAATAATTTTCAATTCTCGACAAGCCCTTTCCTATCCCAACAATATCTCACGTATACAAAACATACCTCTTGTAGAATCCTATAAATATCTCGGAGTTGTTTTTGACAGAAAATTAACGTGGAGACCTCACATAGCATACCTCAAAGCAAAGGGAAAAAAAAATATTAACATATTACGAAGTATAGCCACCACTAAGTGGGGGAGTCATCCATACATCATGTTACTATTTTATAAAAATTGCTTTCGTTCCCTATACGATTACGCAGCCCCAGTATATGGCGGGGCGAATATAAAACTCCTGAATTCGTTAGATATATTGCAAAGACAGACATTACGCACTTGTCTCGGATTAATGCCTTCAAGTCCTAATGTGAGTGTATATCTCGAAAGCAATGAACAATCACTCACACAAAGACGGAAAAAACTCGCCGTAAAATTTTTACTTAAAACATGGGATACTCACCCACACCCTTTCAATAGAGAATTTGCCATCCAACGACAATGGGAGATCGAAAAGAGCATCGATCATTCCAACCCCCGATATTTTTTCTTATACTGTTATTTTATAGATACCGAGGCATACCAGCTGTCCTTTACCCACGATCACCCACTTATATACCAACTAACAATCCCCATAGAGCCAAACCTAGATCTCCACTACGTCGACCGTGGGGCACATGGAAATTATCAAGAAAGATGGCCGGAGGCTACACTAATATATACGGACGGATCAAAAGACGATACCGATGTCGGTTCTGCATTTTATATCCCGTCCACGAATATCATTAGACAATTTAAACTACCTCCCGACGCGTCAATTTTTTCGGCGGAATGCTACGCAATTTATAGAGCATTACTTCATATCCTAACATCGGGCATTCCACAGTCTCTTATCCTGACAGACGCCCTGAGCGTGCTCCAAACGTTGTCCAGAGCTGGCAACGCAGCCCACAAGCTTACTATCTTTCCTTATCTTATTCAAAGTGCAGCGTTACGACTTCGACAACGGGGACAGAAAGTGACCTTCACCTACATTAAGGCCCATACCAATCAAAACAAATCCCAAGATTTAGTCGATAACTACGCAAAACAAGCTCGGTCACTTGTACACGCAACTCCCTTACGATTACCTTATACAGACTTGCTCCCCCGAGTAAAAATGAAAATACAACATGAATGGGATGAATGGTGTACCCATGAAATCCAAACCACAACAACCTACAAGTGGAATGTGAATATCGGTACAAAACAACCTTGGTATCAATCTCTGAATCTACCTCGGGCAGTGATCGTGTTCACCTTGAGAATGCGCACGGGTCACGTACTCGTGAATCAACATTTGGCGAGAATACACGCGGTACCCTCAACTTCCTGCCAATGCGGAGAACCCAGCCAAACAATAACGCATCTGATTTTCCAATGCCCCTTACGACAAGTTCATCGGGAAACGTTCTACAAAACCCTACTTCGATTAGATGTTCCATTTCCAGTGTCAATCTCAACCTTAATAAGTCAGCCTCGAGCTCCCACTATGTGGGCGCTATATAGCTTCGCACGGAAACACAACATCGCCACATTCTCATCTTTCGAATCCACGTACGTGCACTGCAGAAATGACAGGCAGAGGTCGTAGTACCTCGGCCTTATAGCCAGCAGAGGTAGCGTGAGGACACGTTCGTTCTTGGCTTTCCCCGGCGCATGGATAGGAGGAACCAAAAGAAGAGGCCCCGTAAGAAAGGACCAGAAGTAGCAGCAGTAGTTGATGAGACCTCTACCGATAGCGAATATGACAGCGACCACCAGTCCGGGTCGCAGCCCAGCAGTTCGACAAGAGGAAACCCGCCAGTTTCCTCAGCTCCAACTTCGACCCGCAGGCCACCCTGCATATCTATTTTCAATACAAATACTGCAGCGATATCAGACACGATCCGCAAGCTCACCGATAACAGGACTCAATATCGATACACCAGAGGATGTTGTCGATTAACTCCGTACGACCGGAAGGATTTCACAGAAATCTGTGATTTCCTTCGTGCTAAGAACATTGGATTTGCCTACGGATCTTCCGCAGCGGCGAAACTTAAAGTTATCCTCAGAGACCTTCCGATCGATTTAGATCTCACGAAAACTCAAAACTATTTGACAGGTAATCTTGGCTTCACTGTCCATAGTATCTGCCGATTGAACGTTTCAGACCGCACTCGGAAGAACCCTACTACCGAGACGCCAAATTCCAAGACGACCAGACTACCATTACCTCTTATAATGGTAGTCCTACCAAACGATACGAAGTCTCGACAGATTTTCCAAGTTACAGAAATCGGCCCATATTTGACCAGAGTCGAAAAATATCGCTCTCAGATGATACTACAGTGCCACGCGTGCCAACGGGTGGGGCACGGGCAGCGGCACTGCTTCGCCATACCCCGCTGCGTTAAGTGTGCGGGGCCTCATAAATTTGCAGACTGTCCTGAGAAAGAACTGGATACGAAACCGAGATGTGCCAATTGTGGACTCCAACATTATGCCAGCTATAGGGGATGTGCCCTATTCAAAAAAGTGAAAGAAGATCGCAAGACCCGATCTAACCAGCCAAGCCGAGCAGAACCACGGCCCATTCGACGAGATGTTCCCGTCAAGACACCCGCCCGGGAGCATCGTCCGAGAATTCCTTCAAGTTCGACCAATCAGAAGCCCGCTACCAGCCAGAGAACCAGACGTCCTCAAGCGCCTCGACCGGCACCACGCCCAGCTGCACATTCGACTTCTCATCACGCGTCACTCTTGGAGCTCCTCCAGCAGTTGGCGAAACCCGACGTGATTCCTGGATTGTTGCAATTACTCCAGGGATTACAACAAATCCGGGCTGCACCGGACACTTCGACTCGCCGACGAGTTATTGCCCAACTCGCCGACGAAATGGTGCCGTAAGGCCCAATGTGTTGTCCCGTTTTGTCTTCTTTCATGTTTTCTATGTTTTTGGATATTGGGAACACAAGACATGCACTCTCCTGCGACAGTTGCGGAGAGAAATTAATAAAGATGATGTAACCCCCCCTCAATTTTGTAAATAAAGATAATTATCGATACCTGTAAATGATACGTTTAGTCAAGAAGCAGGTTCACATACTGCTGATGTTCAGACCTATTTAAAAGGTCAAAAAAAAAAAAAAAAAAAAAAAAAAAAAAAAAAAAAAAAAAAACATCGCCATGTAAACAAACAAAAAAAAAAAAAAAAAAAAACGTCAACAAGGAAATCTGCAGTGTAACATACCCCACAGGATACCCCCCTTAGTGAAAATCACGAGTGAAAGTGAAAGTGAATTGTGAAAGTGCCATAAGGATTACCGAGGAAGAAGACACGAAGAAGTAGGAACACATCAATCAGTCCCGCTGGCTCGAAATCGCAAAGGATAGGCGGTGTGAGCCAAGAAACAGCAAGCAAGCAAGCAAGCAACGGAAACTCCATGTCAAGGTTATGAGAAGTATTCGCGATTAAAATTACCACCTGAGCGCTAGTGTCGCTTCCAATATGGCCGCTCTAAGTAGGACAAATCTTTGTTTACATTCAGCAGTAGTACAAAATAGCAGCGTGTTGTCATGACTGGTATGGTAGAAAACGTTTAAATTACGCATTATTTTTAAATATTGCGAATGCGATGTGAATTCCAGGTACTCTAACAAACGTGAAGCTGTACTGAGAACGAAGGATTTAATTATGATAGGCAAAAATAACACGGAAAATGCAGACGAAACTATGTATACCCACTGGTTGTCCAAAGCAGTGCTGTATCATCTGCACGTCATGTTGTAACTGGGGTTCTCGGAAATTATTTGAAAATAAAGGAATTGAAATTGACCTGTACTTGAAAAGCTGGGATAGGAGAAAATTGCGAACATATCGTTGCAGTTCTTTCTCGAAAGAGAAAGGCTGGTTTAATAATAATATTCACGATTTCATGACCAGGCTATACTCACTGAAAAAGGACATCGTACTGAATGAAACATGAAAATTAGCATGTCCACTTTTTTTTCTGGTTACATTTGACATTAATTCGTTCTCAAACTATTTTCATCTTCTCACTTAATCGACTTGCACCTGTTCCAAATTTCACACATACGTAATACCGGTAATACATGGACGCATTGGGTAAGACGCTTCATGATTTTTCGGGAAAAAAAGCTTTATTTATAAAGTACAATTTAAAACTTTACTTTAATGAAAAAAAATATATATATGTATATCGAAAAAATAATGTAAGCAGACTCGTGCATTCTTCGTAATTTCCTTGCCGAATTACAGTGTTATATCCCCCATACCAATCTTCTGTCAATTACGTTTTCCTTGATTTATTAACAAATTTCATTTTGTTGATTCCACGGGGTGGAAACACATGAAAACTTTTAATTTCTTCTGACCCATAAAACGATTTAGAGCAAAAAAAAAACCAGAACAGTAGACCTTACTCTCTCGCATATTCCCCATTTTTTAAACGACTTCAACAACGTATCCTACTTAGAGAACTTCCTGAAAATCCCACCAGATGGCACATCGGTTAATTTTAATCGCGAATAGGTTGGGCCAATCCGTTGTTTACTCGTGATGACGAAACGACGGTAAGAGGTGAATTTATCCATGAAATGAATTCCAAATCTATGCGCTAGTGGTGCACTATGCAGATCGAGTACACAAATGAGCAATTCCACCCATTTACATTTTGTGGCTTCAGACAAATTGAAAATAAATATCGATAGGTACTTATTGTTATGCGGAACCGAATATTATTGATCGGAACGGGAATTTTTTAAAATCCCGACATTCGGGACTGGAAATATTCGCAATTTCTTGACTAGTCGGGAAATTTTCAGGACGGGAAATTTCCGAAATTTCCAGAGGCTCTGGAAATCTCAAATTCTACACGACATTTTCTTTTCATTTCTGGAATGAAAACTAACAATTTCCGATAAGTTCCAGACACTTGCAATGTAGAAAACGTCAAGAATTAATACCGACTGCTCGGGATCCAGAAAAGTAGGGAAGTCATTTGCTGAAGTTGTGTTGTTATGTTATTTTACGTTGTGATATTTCTTTAGTTTAGAGTGAGTGAGTGATTCTAAAATTGTGTGTGCATCACATAAGGACAAAACACAGGACAGCACACACACAGTCCTACGAGGATTATACTGGCCGTAGGTCCAGACACCAGAGCCTCGTTAGTCTGCAAAATGCAGTCCAGGATGTACTTCGTGGACGTTAGGTTGAGAATTGGGTGTACTATGTGGAAGGGTTATCCCTTACGCCTTCTTTAGTTTACGGTCGACGATGAGGATGAACGATGATTTGATTAAATACATTTCACAGGAAAGACAAATTCACTGTGCCATGTTTGTTTGTCTTTATTTTAACAAATTATGATACTTGCATTCCACTTATGTTTCTGACAAACTGCTAATTGTTATAAAATGTAAAATATATTCACATTCTCATCCGCTAATCATATATTTATGCCGTGCAAATAAGCAATAAATTTGATATTTCATAACTTGAACATTTGAAGCAATCATAGTATCATTCATTTGCATGTCAGAAGTTAAGTTTAAGATGATACAAGCTATATTTATTTAAACTCATCCTCATACCTATGTGGGATTATGTAGAAATTAATGAAAATGAACAGTAGTATTAATCGTGACAATAGATAGCGTTAATAATTTGCGATATGAAGCCTCGCAGCAGTGTTCCTTAACAATCATATGAAATATGAATTGGAGAAAGGTGGAGGAATTGTGCGCTTCTAAGGATAATTACTCATGGCCGGGCATGTAATGGAGTTAAACGAATTGTAGAGAGTAAAGACACATACATCTTGACTGGAATACTTTCAATCCGTCAATACATTTTCCTTCAGGGCAGAAATATAGTTTTCTTGAAACATTAATTTAAAACAAAATTAAAGGCGTACAGCCAACTACAAAGATTAATTCATTGATTTCCATTCACTTGATCATACAAGTATAAGTTTCACTATGATATGGGATATGTCAATAATATTAATGTCTAATTTTGAATACAAGGAAATTAACCTATAGTCTAGTTATATCTATTAAATTAGTAAAAACAATAATACTTTAAGAAAGTTAAGAAGTAATGTAGTGTATATTGTAATAATAAGAAAAAGTTTTAAAGTTAATATCCATGAATGGAAAATGTGACACAAATAATCTTATATAAAACAAATTTTACATTAGCAAGCTCTGTCGTGTGGTTCTAAATTTAGATGTATTTTTATTCTTGAAGAGATAGATAATAGTAGGCAAATTGTCCATCGCTATTTTCATTTTTTTTTCTACATCCTGTGTTGTTTTAAATAATGGAAAGCAGATGTTGTCCTCTGCTTATTTCAATTTGTGATCACCAGATTGGGGAAAACAGACTGGAGGAAAATGGTGATGGGCAATTCGCCTACCATTTCTTTTGCCATTGGTGTACAATTCTTTCTAGTTTTTTCCTACATATTCACATAAAGCAATAAAAATACAAACGGCTAATTTTTCATTCTATTTTGGTTATTTATTAAACGGTACGTGTTTGTATTTATATTTGATAAATATCCTTGCTCTTCTGGCCATTTAAGTCAATTGAGATGATGAAGAAGTGAAAAAATAGATGAATGACCAATCACAGTTCCCCTTACTTATAAGAGCGACCACAAGAAAAAGAACCTTCGTCGAATAGTCCCCGCGCACCTTCCTCCTCTTCCGTTCAACTCGGGCTATAAGAGAGCATGCCCCACTCTCCCCCTCCCCTCCACACTGGAGTACCGTGCACAGGAGTCGCGAGTCTGCGCAGGTTTCGTTGCTTGTGGTTCCACTGTAATAGTAATATAAAATTGTACACTCACCTCACTTAGTTCTCCGTCAGTTTGTTTCTTTATACATCATATTTGGAGAAGATACAAATCAATCTATAGGTGTACACTGTATATAACACACCTTATTACTTGGAAGTGGTACGTTATTAAGTGGAAAACAAAGAAATGAGAATAATTTCCACTTCGGAGAAGATGTTGAACCTAAACCAAAGAGAACACAAATAACGAACTCGACAATGTAAATTGATGAGATTTAGTAAATTTGATGAAGTGAACTAATTCTGAGTGGACTAATCGGAAAGGACATAATCAGCTCAGATCCTATTACTTCTTAGCCAAGAGGCATAAAACGCGAAGTAAAATAAAATAAATTAAATCACAGCAATAAAACACTTAAACTCTTAAAATTACAAATGACGTAAACAAGTACTGTGCAAATTTTAATGTATCTTGCGTTCTGATATCTTTCTGTTGTTGACGATCATATTTTTTATTTTAAAGAAATGTAGTTTTACAGCACCGAATATTCATACAATGTTTCGACTTAATTTCTGAGGTTAAGATGAAATTAAACTTGCAATTGAATATAATATCAGCCAAGGCTGTCGGGGGGGGGGGGGGGGCAACAGTGCTTTTCGCCAGAGTTAAGAGAATTCTCATAAAACATCCCAGCACTAGGATAATTTGCATAGGTATTTAATCTGCTGTATTTCACGGTAACCCTCGTCCACGTTTTCATGCTACCATTTCAAACTTTGAATTATATGAAGTCTTTTCAGATATCTCTGCGGGCGCCCTTGATAGCAGCACGTTCAACATCAAATTCCCCATATATTTAAATGGGAGAGCAATGGGTTATATTAGTGGTGACGTCACAGCAGACGACAAACCAGGATTTGAGTCTAACAATGGGCAAACACGTTTTTTTCCTATCCAAATCAATGGGATTTTCAATCGGAAGGGGTAGCTTTAATTATTGTGTCAGCAGTTATGAAACAAAATTATGATGCGTATCGTACATCAATGTAAATATGAGATTTTGGAGAATACGTCTATATATCACACATACCTTACAGAATAACCGGAGTAAGAAAATCATGCGTTTTTATACAAATGTTGAACATTCCAGTTCCGAGCACAGCCGAAGCCGGCCCGAAGCTCACCCGATCTCAATTCTCAAGTCGGTCACGCTGCCGCTATGGATAATGGAAGACCAGCAGCCTCAGTCAATGGACATTTCCACTCAATTTTTTTTACAACAATTTTAAAAACTACACCCTGGAAAAATGACCCCTGCAAGTTCTCGCGTTTCTCTGCGTCCAGTTTAAGGCAGAAACGAGACTTCCAAAGTTGGGAGGCTAGCGTTGCGCTGAAAACACGCCGCCGCCATGTTACTACGTCACTCCTTAGGGAGAGCTCGTTTGTCGTCTGCTTCGAGCGTCCAGTTCCGGATGGGTAGCCCACGGTGAGCGAACACGTGCAGCAGTTTTACAAATCTGTACCGATTTAAATAATGGAAGAAGGAGCGATAGGAGAAAGGAAAGCTATGCTTTGTAATGATCATTCTTCTATGAAATATCCGTGCTGCTCACGTGCAAGATAAATTAAAGGGTTCAGCTGCGTGTCTGTTCTCAGGCCATGCGAAAAATATTGCTTATAAAATTGGTTGCTGACCAGACACTCAAAAATATTTTTTAAACTTATATTTATCTATATTTACCGTAACCTATGTAGTGCAAAATAGGAATTTTCACATTCTTCACTTTATTTATAAAGCCTATTTAACTTTCTTTTCCATAAAGCAATTTCAGTTTGTGTTCCATTTCTGTTGCGCAAATTATGATCAAATATTTTTGTGCAGATAAGAGAAAATACACTGAGAAGATTACATTAGTTGCACAGTACATATCTATACTTAGTTTATGCATAATTATTACAAGGAAATAGTGTGTATAACCATGGGCGTATTTAAGGGGGATTCAACGGGTCCGACCCCCCTCTTTTTTTGGTTCACTAAAATTACCAGTTTCCTTGTTCTATCCGCTTGTTCATGAAAAATTTCTTCGTACTTATTTCATTCTCTTAAATTAGAGACGTATAGGACGGGATACGGATGGGAAGGAAATTTCGTAATTCCACACACCAGATGGGACTGCAGACCAATATCTGCAATTTCCTGATAGTTTCGGAATTTCAGCTATAAGAAACTACATTGAGACTGTCAAATCAGTTATTTTCCCCCCGTCGAATCATATTAAAGAAATTTGTTTCTTAAAAACGTAGTGACACAAGATGAACAGAAAAGTATCAATACTAATAAGTAGTGTGACTACATACACTTTGTCGGGTCCAGCACCCCTTCCCCCCCTGCTCCCCAACAAGCTTCCGGCCAGCAGTGTCCTGGATTTTCACTTACGAAATAAAGCAACCCTAATCATACCAAAAGTAGATCCATCCCTCCCCCCCGTGAACTATATATACGCCCATGTGTATAACAATATCCCATACTGAAATGGTACGATATAATTATTTTGAATTTTGTACTGCGAAAAAGGCCGCCTCATCTCGTTACCTCTAACGCATTAATTGGTTGGTTCACAACTTCACCACTAAGGATCCTATCGAGACGAGACATGGCAGCCTTGGTCTTGTTCTCGTTGAGAGTTCTAAATGTCTGTCTCGTGTTTATTTGTAAATGTCTCATTGACAGTCTCGTCTCAATTTATAAACATCCGTCTCGGTTTGGGAGGGCAATTCTCGTTCTCGTCTCAAGTCTAGAAAAATATAGAATTAACAACGTATTCAAAGGCTTATCATTATAAATACAAAAAAAACCCTTTCATATATATTTTTTTGACTCCTCGTTTCGACGGTACAGCACTCGAAAACTAAATATTATCCTGCTCATATATGCAAACCAAAATGCAGATTCAGAATTACCAGGAATGAACTGGCGTTGTAATTATTATACACAAAATTCATGCCTATCTGAGGAAGTCGCATGTTCCAGGTTTGACTCGACCTGGGCATGACTGTTTCCTTGTGAGTGACATTTCATTGAACTGGAAATTGTTACATGGGAGGATGTTTGCTCGGGAATTTGGGGACAGCTAGGGGGATGCTTCTATTGTTAATGTTAGTGTTGCTCACGAGACGAGGCATGTTCCGTCTCATCTCATAAAAGGAGATGGGACAAGTGAATGATTTCGAAATGAGATGGGACAGAAGAAAAAGTTCGTCTCTTATCGTGGCAGGTTGGGTGATACTTAGATTGTGCAGTTGGTGGTAGTGTGTGTGTGTGTGTGGGGGGGGTGTACTCCTGCACTCCGACTTCAAATACTGCTTGTAGTTATTCATCTTCATTGTAGCGATTAGCCAAAAGTGGGAAGAAATGTGATGTTAGAGATGATACACAATAAATTAGCCATGCGTTCTCATCGTTGCGGTTAAACAAAGTGAACGGAAAAGCGACGTAAAAGTAGGCTAAATACAAAAATTTGCAAAATATATTAACTTAAGAAAACTGTCATTTACTGCAGGAAATTTAAAAACTCACCGTACCTTTTTATACCGTATCACCTCTTATATTGCAGAAATTGGCGTGTAAACCAGTGTGTTCTAAAAGTATTATCTTAAAATTTGCGAAGAAAATATTATGACGAAAATAATTGTAATTCCAGAAAAGGCATTCCTATAACATTAAGTTCTTGCCAGTCAGAACTAACCTATGTATTCGCAATGAACAAGGCTGTTCGCGTGTTCAGCCATTGACTGTTACAAGGTTTGCTTTGTCACCCTAATGGGAAAACCCTCTACCGAGTGGCTGAATTATAGTAAATACTACTATACTGCTAGGGCATAATTCATCTCCAAGAAATGGAGCACAGATTTTTGCACTGGAAGTTGTAAGATACTTGTTTTACACAGTAACAAGTGAATTTTCTGTCGCTTCCGCGGGTCATGCTAAGTTGACGGGACGAGCAGAAGCCCCGCCTCCACGCATTTCTAATTGATGACGTCAGAGGACCTCTGTCTGTGGAGAGAACGTTTTCAAATCTGTGACGTAGGAGGTGAATTTCAGCGGTGTTTGAAGGCGTGTTTCTCGAGAACCGAAACAAATATCGCCGAGATATTTTGCACATCTCATGTTTGTGTCATTATCTGTAAAATGAATGGATTTAAAACGTTTTTCATGTCAAAGTGGAAATGTCCATTGAAGCGACGGCGCCCATTGGCTGCGATTCCGGGCCGAATTCCGTTTGAAGCAATCGCTTTACTCTATTTCCTACTCCATTTATTCTTTACATTCTCATCTATAAGGTATATGTTATAAAAACAGTGGTGGATCGTGCTACTTATTGTTAGGAGGGCTGCATTCATAATGAAGATGAACTTCATGCGGCTGTCTTCTTTGAATTATTAATTTTTACTTGTACGATTTACTATTCAGAACACCAGATTATATAACTTACTGCCAGAAAACAAATAACTCTTTGAATCGATTCAAAAATTTAAACTATCACGCACTTACTGACATGTTAAATATGGCCGGCCACTGTTTCTCTCGGTAATCGCCTGTTTATGCGCGGTGTCCGCCGTCATAACGTCATAGTGTGAGAGATTCCGATTTCTACCACTTTGCAGCGCCACCGTACATTATACCCTGTCCTAGCTAACTGTACAACAGGGCCGCGCATATCGGCAGAGGACGAGGAGGAGGAGGAGGAAAATCGAGTGGTGAAAGCGCAGCGTTGCCAACCGTACGGTCCTGACAATACATGTACGGACGTACGGTCCAGACCTTAGTCCGTACGCTAAATGCACGGCTTGTCAGAATTTGCTCTTGCAGTTTTATCGCTAATATTTCCCTAAGAAATTCTTAAACCAATCGTACGGACCTGGAGACAAAAATACGGTCCGTTTGCCATGTGGGTTCGGTGTTATCCTTTTCAAAGGTTTGCAACGCTGCATAGCGAAGGAGAAAATCGGGTAACTCCCGTCGCCCATTACACAATCACGTTTCTCTTACTGTTCATTGGTGGAGCCGTCTCGGGTCACTACTTGCGCAGAGACTTGTTCTCGTTTGCCTGGTCTACAGTTAGTTGGTACGAAGTTTAGACTGCAGGATTGGACTGCCGTGAATGCAGTCCGCTTTTTAGCATTGACAAAGGCCTAGCAGGGAGGGAAGTGGAAGCAGTGCTTACGTTAGAGTTAATATGGAGATGTACTGGCAGTCCCCGAGGGGGAAGCGGCTTCATATACCAGTTTGCCGCTTGTCGTGAGCCAAGTGAATTTGAAAGCTCCACACAAAGCAATGGGTCGCAGTAAGATAGCGGAAGTATAAATATTTAATTTTTGCACTAATGGCAACAAAATATAATTTGTTTGGGGGGGCTGCAGTCCTGCAGCCCCCTTCATCGGCCGCCACTATGTTATATATAGACGTTTTCTTCGAAATCTCATCTTTACATTGATGTACAATGCACATCACAATTTTGTTTCGTAACTGCTGTCACGATTCTTAAAGTTACGCTTTGCAATGGGAAACTCAATGGATTTGTATAGGGCGGAAAAAAATACGTTTTTTTGGTTTAGACTCAACTCCAGCTTGTAGTCTGCTGTGACGTCACACTAATATGGTCCATTCCCCATCAAAAGCGTTAGGACACAACTATCGTGCTGCCACCTACAATTAGCTTTCGTTAATCAGCTCCATTCGCAATTAAAATTACCACCTGAGCGCTAGTGTCGCTTCCAATATGACCGCTCTATGTAGGATAAATCTTTGTTTACATTCAGCAGTAGTACGAAATAGCAGCGTGTTGTCATGGCTGGTATGGTAGAAACGTTTAAATTACGAGTTATTTTTAAATATTGCGAATGCGATGTGAATTCCAGGAACTCTAACGAAGGTGAAGCTGTGCTGAGAACGAAGCATTTAATTATGATAGGCAAAAATAACACGAAAAACGCAGACGAAACTAATGTATACGCACTGGTTCTTCAAAGCAGTGCTGTATCATCTGCGCCTCATGTTGTAACTGGGGTTTCTCGGAAATTATTTGAAATAGAGAAATTGAAATTGACCTATACTTGAAAAGCTGGGATAGGAGAAAGTTGGGAACATATCGTTGCAGTTCTTTCTCGAAAGAGGAAGGCTGGTTTAATAATAATATTCACGATTTCATGACCAGGCTATCCTCACAAATAGGACATCGTACTGAATAAGAGAGCAACATTAGCATGTTCATTTTCTTTTTCTGGTTACATTTGACATTAAATGAGGACTAAAAGTGGTAAACGTTGTAAGTGCCAAAAGCGAAAGTGTTGGGAAATCGCATCGTTCCGCACATCAGCCCGTAAGAAGTGCGCACTATTGACAACTTTACACGCCCTTTGAATTGCTTAGAGGGCTACCAGCCACATTTCACGTTTACCACATTATAAAGCATGGCACATTTCACAGTTTAACGTGGAAAACGGTGTTTTAATTATTGTGGCAGTTACAGCGTTTACCAATTTTAGTCTTCAATTCATTCTCAAACTATTTTCATCTCTCTTTTAATCGACTTGTACCTGTTCCAAATTTCACACATACATAATACATGGATGCATTGGGTAAGACGCTTCATGACTTTTCGAAAAAGAAAAAAAGTTTCATTTATAAAGTACAATTTAAAACTTTACTTTCATGGTAATATATATTTATCTCTCGAAAGATAAAGTGAGCAGACTCGTGCATTCTTCGTAATTTCCTTGCCGAATTACAGTGTTTTTCCCCATGCCAATCTTCTGTCAATCAATTACGTTTTCCCTGATTTATTTACAAATTTCATTTTGTTGATTCCACGGGGTGGACACACATTATAACTTTTCATTTGTTCTGACCCACAAAATAATTTAGAGCAAAAAAACAAAACTGAACAGTAAACCTTACTTTTTCGCATATTCCTCCATTCTTTAAACGACTTTAACAACACAACCTATCCTACATAGAGTAATTCCTTAAAATCCCACCAGATGGCATATCGGTTAATTTTAATCACGAATTGCCGTAGATTTACGGTTAGAAGAGTAAGGTTGGTAACGCTGCCACTTTTGCGCGGGAAACTGCTCTCGCTGCGCTTTGTGTGTGTCGTATGAGAAATTCAGTTCTGTACTGTACCTTCGAAAATGAGTATTCGATCACCGTAATCAAGACTTGATTGTTAATTATTATTCATAAAATATTCACTCCAAACCAGTGGCGGGTGGTGGTCTGGCTCTATGGGCAGTGGCGACTCGTGGCTTTTTGGGGTTTTAGGAAGAAGTTATGCTAAACCGACGAAGGTTTGAAAAATTGTGTACGATGGCTCAAGAAACAAAATGGGTTCAGCAAAAAACTTGAAAGAGTTTTAGAGAATTCTTCATTAACCCCAACCTTCTACCGATTTCCTGCCATAACATTTCCTCAAGAACAAAATCTGGCAGGATAAAGAAAATGTACAGAATGAATCGTGGCATGCAGGCCCGTAGCTATTAGAATTGATCTCCAGGGCGGGGCTCACGGGTTATCAGGGGGTGAGGGCTTTGTAAACCAAGTACATTTTTCAAAAGTTTAACAGTATTACATGAAGGTAAATTGTGTGTGGGGGGGAGGGGGTCATTATATTATTATAAAAAATAAAATGTAGAAATGTCATGTAAAGTGCACGTTTTCCGAGGTGAAGAGTACAAAATCATACAGAATGGAACAAATATCTTCAAACAACCAAGCGCATAAATAAAAACACGTTACTTCCATATGGTATGAAAAAGAACTTCGAGGCTTCCTTATCTTAGCGCTTTGGGTACTGGGTGTTTTACTTCAATAGTACGATATTAACCAGGAAGAGGGGGCAACTTCATATAAACATTTTGGGGGAGGGGTAAGATTGAGAACATTTTTTTATATATATAAAATGTAGATAGACTACTTCTTCAGGAATTTGGAGGGCAGAAAGTGTTTTCCCCCCTAAAGTCGAAGCCTATGTTGATGAGATAATCTTTCTATATATAAAAATGGACGTTTGTGTGTGTGTTTGTTCCGGCATAACTCTCGAACGCCTGGAGCGATTTCAACCAAACTTGAAACACGTATCACTTGCAATTTGGAAGGAAATACTGTGGGGGTAAGACACACCTGGCACCACTAGGGGTGGAGGTGGTGACATGCAAAAATAATCGAAAACGACCGATATTAGTGTGGAATCCATAGTTTTCGGGGTCGATAAGATGAATAGTGACACTCCCAATACCGTTCAACTCCAAGACACCCCTGGCACCCATTGAGGTGGGGGTGGGAAGGGGGTGGCATGTAAAAATAATCGAAAACGACCGATATTAGTGTGGAATCCAAAGTTTTCGGGGTCGATAAGATGAATAAAGACACTCCCAATGCAGTTCAACTCGAAGACACGTTTGGCACTCCTTGGGGTGGGAGTGAGAAAGGGTGACATAAAACGACCGATATTAGAGCGGAATCCATAGTTTTCGGGGTAGCCAAGATGAATAGGAGATGAATAGGTAATACTCCCAATGCCGTTCAACTCCAAGTTCATTTTACACTATAGTTAGAATTCATTATTTTCCTGTCTAATAGAAGATTGGTACAAATAAATAAATACCTGGGCAATGTCGGGTAATCAGCTAGTTGTAAATAAATGAAACTTTGTTCCAATAGTTTCAAAGCGTTATGAACAAGAGAAGAATTGTTACGTAACTATCATGATCAAATGTGATTATTTTTTTTGGTCTAAATTAATTTCCACAATACAGTATGTAAAAGTATCTGTTTTCCCAAGCGCTAACTTACGTATTTATATTGAACCCTATCGAGCATCTCTTTTGGCCACATGAAGATTTACTTCAGGAAGTGGTCGCTTCTGTAATGGCATCGATTTTTCAATATTCATTTTGAGGAAATTCCTTAATATTTTTAATTTTTTAGTGATATCCTGTGTGAAAATTGTCCTTCTTATGCTGGGAATGTTTAATATAGAATGAAAGAAAATGTGCGTTCCATGTGTGTTTTAAAAGTATCACATTGAGGAATTAATTAAATGCAAAGATTCAAACGCACTTAACAATTTCGAAAACTCATGTGAGCTAAGTAAAAAGATCATTCAGGAACCAACACTCTTTCCAGTTAAAAACTACCAATAATATAACAAGATATTCAAGCTCATTCATTTGAATTATGGAGAAAACAAATCTTCACTGTTGTTGGTGTTTATTCTACATACCTTCTATCGTCATCCTTAAATGCATATAATGTACACATAGCATATGTCTTGTATCGAAAGAAGAAACAAGATATTTCGTTTTGTAAAGGACGTTAATAGTGGTGGCAAATAAAAGTGGGGGGCTCAAACTTGCGCAACTGTAAAAGTAGAATTTAGTATAACTTGCTTTCCGAATCTAAAACGCTAAAATTACATTTGAGTTTCTTGATTTTTTGTTTTAAGTAATGAGGACTGGACCTGCAGTTTAAAGTGGAATCCGAACCACTATGTACCTCCACCGGTTATGCTAAAATTACGTTTCAAATATTTTTGCTTTCGGCATTTACACGATATTTAGTCACCACAAATTTTGTGCATTTTTCGCGGCGCGGCATCATACCAGCAAATGTTTATGGAATGGATAATATTGAACAAAATAATTAATTTACATTTTATATAATATACGGATCAAAATAGAGAATAAAAATGTACAAGTTTGCATGTTTCTTAGTCCTGACCCACATGCATTTGTCCACTGCTGCTGCAGAACTGAGCATCGGTCAACTACTGCAAGACATGACGTCACTTCCGCCGGCAAAGGTTAAACGTGCAAGATCTTGTTGGCTCGGACTCGGATGGACCTTTGGCTGGCGCCAGGGCAGCTGTTTCCAAATGTTCCTCTCTTTTTTAAAAACCGCTTTCATATTCCAAAATCTGAAAAATTACATATGCTTAGAATTCCATCCTAGACCATTCACGTGAAGCTTCATGTGGTTTGCTTTCGGTGTTATCTAGATAGTTTCAATAGTTTATTACACTTACGTAGCCAAGAAACTATTGAGAATATTAGACAACTGTGAAAGCAAACAAGATGAAGTTTCACGGGAATGTTCTAGAAGGAATTCTAGGCATAGGTATATAGTTTTTCAGGTACTGGAATATCGTAGCGGTTTTTTTGAAAGTAGAGGAAAATTCGAAAATAGCTGCCCTGGCGTCGGCCAAGCGTCCAGCCGAGCCTTTATGCTCTCCGACCAGTGGCGTAGCAGCCGCCCCTGCACCCCTGCAATGCGGCGGGGCCCCGAGGTGTAGGGGCCCCGCAATGTGCTCCTGAAATTTTATATAATCGCAGAAATTCAACAGATAGCATTGCTTATTAATAAAATCGATTTACGAAAGAGAAACCTGGTTCCCAGTAACATCATATGACGGCGTTTGCGATAAATAGCAGTGGCCTATTGTCTCAGCCAGAAGGGGCCCAGGGCCGGACATCTTGGAGGTGATGTGATCAGCACCATACTCCGGCCGCATTTACATCTCTCTCCCAACGGGTACCATTTGATTTGATGTTGGGTGGACCCTGGACCAGCTTTTTGCGTGGACAAAGCCATAAAAATTTCAACCTTAGATCAAATCAGGCTACAATTTCATGAGAAAATAGTGTCATATATGTATATCACATCACCACCGGCTTCGAAACCGGAAGGGAGGGGCAGAGGGACCTGGGCCCATCCATTTCTCGTTTGATCCCCCTTATAAGGGCCCCCTCTGAAATGCAGAATTAACTTACTTGCTCGCAGATGGCCATCGATAGGAAAATATCCCTTACCTCTATAGCTACGCAGTTTGTCGTAAACGCGGCGTAGCGTGTCAATTGTCTACAGTTATGAATCCAGTACAAAGATTCAGTTGCTCCTTGCTCAACCAGTCGATGCCTTACACAATAAACAATCAAACTTGTTCAGAAACCTTTACCACTAACATTAGTTTAACACTTGCCTATAAATGTAACTTCCCACTAAATATTTTCAAAGGGACCTCCAAGCCTTTTCATATTGAAATAAGAGCTGAAATGAATTTCCCACATTGTCCAAACCTGTTACATTTTACTTCAAAGGGGCCCAAAAACTCAGGAGGTGGTGCTCAGGAACAATTATCCCTAAAAGCCAATATCCCCTCCTCTGCTACGCAGGGTATACGGCGTATGAGTTAAATGTCACCATTATTTTGTGTAATTTTGTGAAGTTCACTTATCTTGTATATTAAAATTTTGTGAACATTTGTGTCGAATCAGTTCTTTTCCAAAGTGTAACGATTTTGTGATCTACAGTGTTCGAAGTGAAAATTTGTAGCTGCAAATTTCCTTGTTCGAGTTTGGGGATAGAAGGAAGGATCCTTGTATGGATCAACATGAACACAGCGCAGAAAGGTGGAGGAGGATGATTATGGAAATTCGAGCACTGGTGATCTATTAATAAAACGATTCTTGTTTCATGAAAAAGGTCTTGCAGAAATACATGATCAGTGGTCTAGCGAAAAGAAATGGCATCGTTAAAATTATGAATAATAATATTGAGGTCCACTAACACCAAAATTATACACCGTGTCTGAGGCAACAACCCTTTTTTTGGGGAGGGAAGGCTCAGTCCTTCCAAGGGGCATTTTAGTGAGTGACAAATTTTCAGTGAATGGAGTCCCATAGCAGCTTTATTATCTATCCCTCAAGACTTGGGTCCGCTGCTATTTCTTCGTTGTATATTGCAATTGATTTTGTGATGTTAGATCACCACCGACAATCTAGAGGTCAGATTCAATCCCCACAACTGAAGTGATACGTTTGCTTGAGTATTACTCACTAATTAGTATTAAAAGGCTAATGTGAGCGACTCTTACATTGAATCTCGGCCTGACGCAGGCAGGGGATAGCAAGAGGCTGAAGGTACCAGGTGGTTATAATTAAAGTGACGGTGTTCAGATTGGTACAGAATGGGCTGTAATGAGAGTAGCAGTCTGAAACTTCGTAGATATGCTAATGAAGCAATGCGCTCGCGAATTATGCAAAAAAAAAAAAAAGTTCCAATTCTCGCCACCAGGGTAAAATATGGCGCTGTAAGCAGTCAAAACTTGGTATAGATATAGGAAAAACACTATAAATCGCAGAAAACAATACTCTTTGTAATAAAATATCGCTACAATTTCACTATTCGAATTACATGAACATTACTAAAGGAAAAAGCAACAAGCGTCACCAACAACAACCAGGGAGCTCACACAATGGTTAGGCAATGTCACCGACTTGACGTCAGAGTTACGGATAATTCCACGTTTTGACTGCTTAGAGCGCCATTTCGTACCCTGGTGGCGAGAATTGGAACTTTTTTTTTTTTTTCATAATTCGCGAGCGCATTGCTTCATTAGCATATCTACGAAGTTTCAGACTGCTACTCTCATTACAGCCCGTGCTGTACCACTCTGAACACTATCACTTTAATTATAACCACCTATTACATCCACCTCAAAGTTCAAGAGAGGAGTGTTTGCTACCCTTTAAAGAATTCCCCCTAAACAATATTTTTTAATATCAGTATATTACCGAGTGATCAAAAAGTCACGCAACCCATGTAACATTTGTTTTTTTATTGTGTTGCAGGTGACTAATGGTGCTAGTTGAGGCAGGAAGCAGTGTACAGTTCCACAGCAGGATGGTGTACTTACTTGAGGAACGGATCTACATTCTGGAACAGTACATACGGAGTTTGAGTTACGGAACCACCGCGGCATGCTTCGCCGAGGCGTATCCTGAGAAGACACCTCCGAAGAAATCAACAAGTAAACGTCTGTATGATAAGTTCAAGATTACAGGGAGTGTGGTCGATGCACCCCGAAGTGGTAGACCGAAAGTTCTCACAGAAGACAAAGTAACGAAGATCAGTGCTGCAATTGCCATAAGTCACGCAATTCTTTGACTCTCTGACTGACGAGGAAAAGGACAGAACATGGTTTCAGCAGGACAGTGCAACAGCCCCTACCTCTCGTGTGAGTATGGACTATCTTGAATCTGTGTTACCTGGGCGCATCATTACGAAGCCACTATGGCCGCCCAGGTCTCCCGATCTCACTCCGCCGGACTTTTTCCTCTGGGGATTTCTGAAGTCTGCGGCCTACGTAACGCATCCACACACTTTGGATGAACTGAAGACGAATATTCAACGTACTGTGGACAACATTTCATGTGATAAACTCCAGAGGATCTTCAGGAACATGATCAAAAGGGTGCACATGTGTGAGGAACTGAATGGTGGCCATTTCCAACATCTTTTATAGTCCCTCCATGGGTTGCGTGACTTTTTGATTAAAAAAAGCGTTTCAAGCAAAAAATACAAAGGATAACGAACAAAATATTTGGCAGTGGAAGCTCTCCCTTCTCCAAAAAAGATTCCTGGCTGTGCCGCTGCGTTGGAGTCCAGATTCTTCTTCCAGTTCTTTATCAGAGATTCAGACCATCCTGGTTTAGTTCCAAGAATGTACTATACTGATTTATAAGTCGATAACAAAATATTGGAAATAATTTTTTGTCACTAAGGGGACCCTAAATATTTGACTTGCAGGGGGGCCCCAGAGAACTGCGCTACGCCACTTTCGCCGACATTGGCGCAACCACAGGGGGCCAGGGGGCATTGCCCATCCCAACTTTCGATGGAAGTTAATTCTAGGGAGCCAAGGCGAGCAAACATTGACGGCTAAGGGCACCTGCAGGGGTGCGCAGAGGAGCAATTATCCCCCTCGATTTCAGATTTTATGCAAATAATAATACATTTCGTAAAAATATCTTGCTCGCTTTGCTCGCAATATCTGCTTTTCTCAGTCTCGTCAAGTTAAGAGAGAATGCCATGGCGCCCAGTGAAATTATTTGCTCCCTATTAGGTAAATCAATATTGTTTTCAATTGCAAAAGTTCTATCTAAAAATTTTCTTGCTAGCTTCGCTCGCAATGTGATTATTCTAATTGTTTTCTATAATTTCATGGATTTAAATAATATGCGTTGTATGTATGTATTGAGCAAATTTTGATAACGTGCATAATTTAGTGTTAGCATGTTGCATATGTATTTTCTTATTTTATGCGCTCCATGTTGCATATGTGTAAAACATATCTTGTACATGAAAGTTATACATGTTATATGTACAAAAATAATTATCTTTGGAATGAATTTATCATTCATTTTCTGCCATTCAAAAATACAGTTTGTGTGTTTGTTTTTCATTATTAGCCAATGTGAAATTGACGGTGTTGAAAAAATATTTCAAATCGTTTATGCCAAACAAATGCTTTAGCACCGACATCTACCCCCTTTTTGCGTAATTTATGAGGATAATAACGTCTTTGATACTACTACTACCACCACTAGTAATAATAATAATAATAATAATAATAATGCCATTATTTTGTTGTTGCTGCTGTTATTATTATTATTGGTACGTTTATCTTGGTACTTGCACTCCCCCCCACACAAAATTCGTGGTTGCGCCTCTGCTCGCCGAACTCGGAATGAGTTGAAATTTCGCAATCTTGGTTGCTAACGAATGTATAATAGAATGTCAATACGGGAGCAGGGAGAATCCAAATATATTAGCCCTAATACGGGAAATCCAGGAAAATACGGGAGAGTTGGTTACCCTAATATACAGCGTGTCCATAAATATACTGTCATACTTTAAAGTGGTATTACGTCGCTTCGGATAATCGTATATAAATGAAATTGGTGACATTTGAAAGAAAAACTCAAATATTTTTGTGCATGTCAACAATGGACACCAATATCAGCAATGGACAACAATGAACGAGATCAAACATAGAAACTGAAATAAATTCACTCCTGACAACAATGGACGATGCGGGTTCATTGTTGGATATTTAGCAGGCAGGCAGGTTTACATGTGAATGTTTTCCTTTAAAATTGTGTTGTTATTACAGAAGATTTAAGAACGTAGTTGGTGTGTTTTAGAACAGGAAGATGGATTGGACGTGCCGGATATGATGATAATGTCTTCTACAATTGGCCGCCGAGGTCACCTGACTTAAAGGTCTGTGACTTTTTTTATGGGGTTACATAAAAGAATGTGTCTATGTACCCCCATTGCCTCAAAACCTGCAAGAACTGCAAATTCGCATCACTTCTTCAATCCAGTCCATCCCTGTGGATATGTTGGAGCGTGTGTGGCATGAATGGGAATATCGCCTTGATGTCTGCAGGGCCACTCGTGGGGGCCACATTCAATGTCTATGAGTTGTAAAATAAAATATTTGAGTTTTTCTTTCAAATGTCACCAATTTAATTTAAATACGATTATCCAAAGCGACGTAATACCACTTTAAAGTATGACAGTATATTTATGGACACGCTGTATATTAGGTGAGATGCACAAGTATTACTTGGCAAATTTCCCATGACGATTTTAATTATTTTTTCTTCCATCTTACATATTTTTAAGGAATGATCTTTTACGTTTGCTGATGAGCAGGATATCAGCAGCTTGTTTACCGTTTTGTTTAAATTCTTGAAGTTCTCATTGCGTAAGACAAATAGAATAAAAATGGTGATGGACAGTTTGCTTGGCAATACTTTATGCATCCTGCATGCAACCCATTGGGTTTCGAAGGTGGGAAGGAACCCTCGATTACAACGCGACAGCGTTTCTGCACAAAAACAAAACACGCAACCAACAGTTTCCTTCAGATTTGTTACGAGAAGGAGATCTAAGTAAAAATGGCGCTCGACTGAAGATGTTTGGTCAGTTGAAAGCTACCATAAGCGTGTCGAATTATTCAAACGCAAGAAAACTCCTTGTGAGCTTGTTACACTCCCGAAACTCTGGTTTAAACATCTTGATACTATCACTTCCTTACATCAGAGCAAGTTGAGTCCTCGGCTCCTGTTGAGCGCGGCGTTCATTTCCTCCTCTTCTTCCTCATAATCTCCTCATCTAATAATAACAAGGAAGAATAAATGTAGCACTCGTGGCGGTAGCTGTTCAGCTGTCGTTGCTAAAGCGAGGATGAGCGACGTTCTTCTGTTAATTTACGCGGGTGTGCTCAGTGAGCGTGTTGCGCGCTGGAGCACGACAAAATCCGACAGTGCTGCCCCCTTTGCGCCGACCTCTTCCAATCTGCAGTGTCATCTCTGGACAGACGTTGGGCCGGGAGGCTCAAAAGGCCGTGACTGCCTACCCCCTCAAGGGATTCTTACCAGACCGTATAACTTCACAGAAAAGAAAGGATTTTGCGCTCTGTAGCAACGAGACGTTTTCGTGCTAAATGGATCAAGTCAGATGTGGAGGAGGGCACCACTCGATCTATGGATTCAGGAGGGGAAGGATATTCATTTAAACGCCGGTACAAATCGGTGTCAGCAACCGCTCGTCCCACAAAAAATACCGCTCTGGTACAACAAGGTCACTTATCAATTAATTCGTTGTAGATTTTGCTTGTATTGGTGACAAAATAGCGTTATATGTGGAGGATTCACCGAAATTTTAGTCACTTTTCCTTGGAATTTTAATTAAGAATTATTGTAGAAATCAGCGTTGATGGAATTCTCATTCATCATAAGATACGTTTACATTGATTTATCTGTTCAACTGTCGCAATACAATCGAGGGCACTCGAGTACCATTACCAGTGAGGTCTGGTGCGAGACACACCCAGCTTGGAGCAAACGCCAAAACTAAATGCTAAAATGAGCCCTAAACCTGACCCTCAAAACCTAACCAAACATGCATAAGTGGAATTGTAGTGGAATTGCCCCGCACTAGACCCAAATGGGCACCACAAGGATGTGCATAAACTCCTACCCTCCGAATTTCCTCAACACCCTCCTAAAATGTTTCACAAAGGTCTAATTTATGATCATATGATCATAATTTTGGCTCTAAATTTACCCTAACGCACCCCTCTAAATATGAACTTACGCTCCCCAGATAGAAAATGCTGGATAAACCCCTGGGACACATAGCGGTTAGGACTCTAGCATAAACTGAGGTCCAGTCCCTATTAGCCTCTCTGTGCATAATTGGATACACATAACTACGCAAAAAGACACACACAGACATAAGTTCCCTCATGTAGAAATTGCTAGTGAAAGAAAATCATGAATATCATATTCACCCAAAAATTACAAGGCTAAGGAATAGTAGGCTTCCACACAGAAGGCGTACGGAGAGGGGGGACTGAAGGGGCTGCAGCCCCTTCCGAAATTTTGCGTACGCCAGTGTCCACACATTTGTAATATTGGTTCTGAACTGGATAATACTTTTGTTCTACATTGTACTGTTTATATATGATAATATTTTAGACTTCAAGACTCAAGTTTTCATCATAAAAATCATAATTTGATTAGTCTTTACAGTATAAAAATGTTGAAAACTAATGACTGTTCTAAGAGTTTTAAGCACCGCTCTAATCGGCATGTTGGAGAAGAAATGTATTAATTAATATTAAATTAAAATATAAATATAGATGAAATATAATTAATTATAATAATATTTATAGTATATGTAATAATATTAATATTAATTACATAATCATTTTTCTGAATTTGATTAATTTCAGCTTTTCTATTATTAGGAAAATCGCGATGATGAGGATGAATGATGATAAAAAGAAATACGAACCCAATGAAACGCCCGTCCAACTCGAGATAAGAATCGTGGGGGACAAAATCACGAGTTCATTGTAACTAAGGCATGTCGTTAGAATTAAGTTCCGACCGATTGCTATCAATATGTCATGCTATTGTAAAAGTCAATAAAATCACGTCGACCACAGATTTTCTTGCTAAATATATATAAGTTGGTGGAAATTAGAGGCTCTCTATAATGACATACAATTGCCGTCTTTCAAATTCTAGCAATGAAACTTTATAAATTATAGAGCAAATTGTCACGTTACATTTAAATTGAATACAAATTCTGGAGATACAGGTCATATTATAACACTAAGGTTTGTCGCAACCTGTGAAGTTTCTTTAGTATTATTTTCGTGAGAATGTCAAGATTCATCGATTACTTTAATTTTTAATTAATATAATTGGTTTACATAAAATTGAAAAAAATGGAATCACCAAACAAAAAGTATTATGATATTAATATTTCATGTAATACTGAATATTTCTAGAAAGCATTTATTTCATTATTTTCATTGACAATATTTATTCTGCCAATTTTTGTACATGCTCAACAAGCTCAGGCTCCATAGTTTTATTAATCTTTAAGCATCTTGTCGCTGAAGTATTTATTCAGTTTTATCTTTATTTCTTATTCTCCATTCATGGTTTATTTTTATACGTCCATATCTCCCTTATATTCTTCTTTAAAAACTCTCTTTCCTTCCACGAAAAGAGTCCGTAATTTGGATTTATACTCTGTGCAGCCTTGCTCCAGAGTTTCCCGGTGTAGAGATATAATTCATTCATTGATTGATTTGGTCTGCCGCTTTTGGCTAAGCGCGAAGATGAGGATGAGTGATGATATGATGAAATTGATGAAGGGATACTTTCAGACAACACCCATGTCCAGGCCAGGATTTGATCCCGGGACCCCTTGCGTCATCGCAAACCGCCGAGGAGGTCCGTTCGGAGCTATAAGTTATTACTGATCTCACTAATGTTTTAAATATTTTTCATTTTAGAGTCGAACCAAGCTTTCTTTCTGTCAGTGATCCGCTGTTGCCGCGTTTACCTATGAAGACCTTTGCAGCCAAACAACTGATTAGGCCTACCATTGTCCGCCACTCCACCTGTTTGTGCAACAAAACACTCCCCCAAACTGCCAGAAGGAAACAGGATTTTGTCAGCATAACGGTTCTGCGGCGATGAATGGACGCTGGGAGTTAGCTTTGCTCGGTTGTAGTTCGTCCGTCAATTGACTTGCTCTTGGATAGTTGAAGATTGCCATTACGATGATTTTACGTAATAACATACCATTCACAAAAATGAAGATCGAATGTTAAGTGACATGTAAACGTTTTATATTGTCTTCGCGTTGCGTTATTTACAGTGGGGCAATTTCTGTAACGTGAAACATTTCAAGTATGTTGGATTTACCATTATAGCTACAATCACGACCCTTCCTTCCCGGGTTTGATACCCGGTGGAGGCACGTAGTGGTTCGGATCAAACTTTAAACTGTAGGTCCAGTCCCGATTAGCCTTACTGTGCATAAAGTGGACTTTAAACACCAAATCAACCAACCAACCAACGACCCTTCCTAGACCGTAACTGCTTCGGAAGCACCGTGTGTCAATAAATTAATTTGCAGGATGATGTCTCGCCACGGTTACATAACCATTTTTGTGAACTGCTTCCAAAGCCGTTTTGTTGGTGCTTACAATTAGCCCTGATCATCGTGTCCATTCTTCTACTTCCTCTGCCCCTCCCCTCCCCTTCCTCCGCCGTTCCTTTGTTGACGGTAACGCCCCGTGTCCACACGGGCAGCCGTCCGCGGGAAGCGTAGAATGAAGTGGAACTAAAGAGGAGACAAGCGGCCCAGATCAGGCAGCGGAACAATTCGGAATGCTTTCGGTGCGGTGGCTTTGCATCGCATCACTTTTTTTTTTATCCAAGAGCAAACTTGACGCCTCCGTTGTCTTCTTAACAAGAGCATGGGATGAGGTGTTTGTATAGTGAAGGTAGATGCACTAAACTATTGAAGAAATATACAGGTTTACCACAAAAGAAATATACACCTTCAATATTTTTATATACAAGTTACCGCGAGAATAGATTCTGTAACGTGAACACTGGTAAATGTACTCTTACACTAGACCAGATTGCTGGAGAGATTACTGTTTGGCATTCTTGCTTGGAAAAGAGGAAGAAGACGTGTCAGCTTACTTTTGCCGCATCCTATTTGTATTTTTTTAAGTCGCAAGTACAGTATATGTTTTTGTGGTATTATTTGTTTCAGAAATTCACAAATGGTCTCTGTGTGCACTTCAGGTGTGCTATTAACTCACTCAAATGCTCTAGATGAGAAATTTTCACAATTATTTACAGAGGAAGAATCTACTAACGCATACATACATACATACATACATACATACATACATATATATATATATATATATATATATATATATACTCGTACGTACATACACACCAGTGGCGTATACTGAGTCCAAGATCTAGGCTATCTCACAATGTCACGTGGTCCTAGGCTATGAATAGAAATAAATTTACCAACTCATAAGAAATCAGGTTGCCAACTCATAAGAAATCAGGTTGCCAACTAATAGGAAAACAGGTTGCCAACTCATAAGAAATCAGGTTGCCAACTCATGGGAAATCATGTTACCAACTCATAAGAAATCAGGGTGCCAACTCCAGAATCAGCATCATCATCTCACTGATATGAATAATATTATTTACAATTTCTAATCGATTTTTCTCTTGTATTTTATTCTCTAGACTTTATTCTTCGTAGTAGAATAGCTAGCCTAGAATATACGCTGCTGATACACACATACATCGGGAGCGTATATTCTAGGCTAGCTAGGTTACCTGAGAAACCTGAAGCCTAGAGAGTAAAATACAGAAGAAAATCGCTTAGAAATTGTGAATAAATTTATTTCAATAAGAAAATAATGGCGATTCTAAAGTTGGCAACCTGAATTCTTATGAGTTGGCAACCGAATTCTTAGAAATTTGCAACCTGGCTTCCTTGAAGACGTGAATAACAAGCAAAATGGTTGTGTGCCACCACTTATATCGGGAGTTTACGCGAGTCTCTCTTCCTCCATAGCCTATATACTCTATCCCGGGAATCTCTGGAGCAAGGCCGCGCTGGCGTCGCTCAAAGGTTCAGCCGAGTCTTAAGAAAAACTGTTCATGAATGTCCTCTGTACGCTGTACGCTGCATGTTGTTTGTACAATATATTCCTAGACTCGATACTCAACGTGTTCCTCTGGCACTCTTCCTGAACTATTCCTTCAATATTTCCTGTGTCGATCTACGGGGTCGGTGAGAAGTAAATAGGTACTGAAAATTTACTGTAGTTTTTGTAATATTTAAACAATCTCAATGAAAATTTCTGTACACATACATTATGGAATAGGATTACATACGTGCATACGAATTTCACAATACGATACCCGATAGGGTCGTAGGTCCATATTTTCTGCATGACACCACAAATCGCGAAGGCTACCTGACTATGTTGCAAGGGTATGTTTGGCACATCGTATCTTGCTGGCAAACATTGATGAGCTTGTTTTCATGCAAGACGGCGCGCCGCCACACTTTGCACTTACCGTACTGGTTGGACCACAATTTTCCGGGACGTTGGCTGGGACGACGACGAGGACATCACGAATGGCCTGTCAGAAGTCCAGCCCTCACGTCCTGCGACCTTTTCCTCTGTGGCTGGGCAAAGGAGGAAGTGTACGTACAAGACAAAACCGCGCACTGTGGAACAATTGGAGACACGGGGTGTTCCGAAGGAAGATTCCACCCCGTTCGTTGGAGGAAGCTGATTGATGCCGCCGGTGCCTACATTGAATTCTGAGTTAGCACATGTGTAATCCTATTCCATAATGTATATGTACAGAAAATTTGATTGAGTTTGGTTAAATATTACAAAAACTACAGCAAATTTTCAATGCATAGTTACTTCTCTCCCACCCTATGGATGGGCACAATTGATAGTTCAGCGTGCAACAATAGTGATGCGGAAAAAAATAACGGAATTCTCAAGCAGCTTGTTTGCCGCCCTACGGAACAAGATAGGAAAGGTAATTTGACCAACACTGTTGCCAAATAACACGCCATTGGATACCTCTCGACCAAGAAGAAAGTTTAAAGGACATAGTTACGTGTTTGTAACTTTAGAATGGAACGCCAAACTGCGGTCGTGCTACTCGAGCGTTAATCGTCCTTGCTTATTAGAAAACAAAGCTAACGATGATCTTCCAAAGAGAAAAAAAAAGTTCCAAAGGCATATAATTTCGGGATGTGAAACACTGATCATAAAATGCTGCCACCTTGTAAAGCTGTTTCGAAACAACCCTGAAAATGTTTTGCTTCGTCCGGCGTGAGGTATGTCAGTAGAAATTAAAGTGGTTAATTTACATGGATAATATGGGGAAGGTAGATGGTAGAAATGCGTATAGAGTACTTCCCTATTTATCCGCTACTTTTCGCGGAAAAAATGAACTGGAAACTCGTATAGCTTTGAGGGCGCAATTTCAGAGAACCGCATGCCACCAAAGCTCTTAGTCTTCAACGCGAAATAACTGTAATAAGCGCCGGTTTGTAACTCTTGTTGGTTTAACAATGTTATTTCCTTCGAGCCCGCAGGCCCCTTTCGTAGCGTGAGAATAAAATGAAGACGTTGTGTTCGAGGCGCAGGAAAAAATTGTGGGCATTCTCTAAAAATTCACCAACGGCAGAATCAGTCATGTGCGCCGCGCTATTCGTTTTTCTGTTGTTTTTTTAATCTAAGAAAAGACATTCATTGCATTACTTAAAGTTCGCCTTGTGCTTTGTGCAAGGTGGTCCTGCTTAGTGTCTCATTCTTTTTGACGCCTGTGGGTCAAAAATGTTGAGTGTGGAATTCTATATAGTGTTTTCCATCCATTCATTGTCAGTGCGAAGAGCCTATTTGCTCATTTTAGTGAATAGGAGAAATATTTTTTCAACCACGAAATCTTTTCTTAGATTTAGATATCATGTTTTAGTGCGGTGGTATTAGATTATACTCGATCCATTCCTTCAGGACAGTTGACTGAGCTCGATCATATTTGTTGATATAGCCAAGTTGAAGAAAGAGAACATTCCATTACTTATGTTGATCTCTTGACAATATATGTTGATAATCAATTGAAGGGCTTCGGGGTAAAACCTAATAGACTAAGTGACACTTTGGTCATTATTGAGTTACAATGTAAAATATCCTTCAATCTTCGCGTGTAATTTCCATGTCATTCAATTTGCATTGGACTCGTCGATCGCTTCTGAAATTCGTAAACACAACACGAATACAATTTATCTGAAGTGTAGCTTGTAATAGGAGCCGCGGTGGTGTAGTCGGTCGGCGTATGTGACTGAGTGGTCAGCGCAGCGCGCTAAGACGCTAGAGGTCCCGGGTTCGAATCCCGGTTAAAACATGGATGTTTGTGTTTGTCCGAAATGAGAAAATAAAGAATGTAACAAAAATTGATATAAGTATATGAAAACTGAGAAAAGCGAATAACGGGGCGTTAGAGATAGAGATAGAGAGAGAGATAGAGATAGATAGACAGAGATAGATAGAGATAGAGATAGATAGAGATAGATAGAGACAGAGATAGAGATAGACAGAGATAGAGATAGAGACAGAGATAGAGATAGATAAAGATAGAGATAGAGATAGATAAAGATAGAGATAGAGATAGATAGAGAGAGATAGAGATAGATAGAGAGAGATAGAGATAGATAGATATAGATAGAGATAGAGATAGAGATATATAAAGATAGAGATAGATAGAGAGAGATAGAGATAGAGAGAGAGAGAGAGAGTTAGCTTAGGGGTATTCCTTTTATATATAAAGAAAAAAGTCGGTATGTCGTCTGATTGCCACCCGGGTTCGATTCCCGGGGTGAGTGATCTAAGGTCGGAATTTTTCCGTTCTTGTACCCTCATAAAGCGGCTCTGGGGCGCATCCAACCTCAAATCAATGGGTATCTGGGGGGCCGGCGGCCGGAGCTTGGTGCTGATCACATCACCTCCAAAGTTGCCTAGATCGAGAATGTGTGGGCCTTACCCACATCCCCTAAATGTGCCTTCATGGCACGGAGCTACATGCACGGGGAACTTTACCTTTACCTCTAGCTTCGAATAACCTTTCTGCTTAACAAACTCTATAATAACCAAAATGTCACTTACCATGTTTTACCACCGATCGCTTAAAATAAGACTTATTTATTCTTTATTTGTTGAGTGTCTAATTTACTTGCATAATCCATAATCCAGAAATTAATATATAGATGCTAGCAATAGATGTATAGGGTAGGGTTTTCACTATAACCTGCAGGTTTTCGATCTTGCACCTTCCTCATGCTTCATATCAGACTATACGATCCACTAAATTTCATATTATCTATCTCATCTTTTTCTTCCCCGGATCCTTGGCTTCCCCGATGGCGCAGTGGTATCGTCGCTGCCTTGTAGTCAAGGGGTCCCGGGTTCGATACGCGGTGGAGGTTCATAGTGGTTCGGATTCCTTACTGTGCATAAAGTGGACTTAAAACACCAACTCAACTCGTCCTGGATCCTTTCCCAGTTTGACATTCCTTCCAGTGAGCCCGTTAGCAGGCAGTTCCTTCTTAGCCAGCGCCCCAGACAATTTCTTTTTCGATTCTTGATCACTTTCAGCACTGTTCTTCTTTCGCCAACTGTTTCCAGCACAGTTTTATTTCTCACTTTGTGTGTCCATTTCACATGCTCCATTCTTCGCCATAGCCACATTTCTAAAGCTTCTAGTCGCTTTTTCTCACTTCTTCGTATAGTCCAGGTTTCTCACCATACAACGCTGCACTCCACACAATACACTTCACTAGTCTCTTTCTAAGTTGTCTGTTCAAAGGCCTACAAAACACACATTATCACTTTGACTTCCTGACTGCAATTCATGTCACTGTTTATAATACCTCCCAGGTATCTGAAGCTGTCAAGTTGGTGAATACCTTGGCCTCGAATTCCCATGTTAATTTTCCTTGGTTATCTCAATAACCATAGCCTTTGTCTTGTTCATGTTTATTTTCATCCTGAACGGCTCATAGTGAGCATATCCTACTGTTTACTGTCCTTTTGTCTTCTGCTAACAAGATCATGTCGTCCGTAAATTTCATACATTTTATTCTTGTTCCTCCCATAACTACCTCTCCCTCATTGTGGAAGAAGTTCTTTAAGTTCTAAGTAGATGTAAGTGATAGGCAGAACCTACGAGGTGCTCCAAACCAGGTCAAATTTTCAGAATACCCCACTCATCTATTCTCCTGCTCTCACTTGAACTCACTCTGTTTCGTGTACGGATTGCTTTCCAATCTACACGAATCCTTTTCAGTATCTTTGCAAGTAAAATTCAATTCACTCTTTTGCTTTCTTCATATCCACAAATACTAAAGCAATTCCTTTCCTTTCTCTAGGTATCATTCGTCAATATTGCTTGCAGTAATCCATTTCCATCTCCTGAACCCAAACTGTTCTTATAACTAGAGAGCGAATTTTTAGGTAATAAAAAACTTTTAAAATATGTATTTTTTATGTTCTAAAAACAGTGGAAATGTGTGGCTAAACGTCAAAAATATTTTCATTCAAATTCTATCAAACAGGACGTCAGTTGTGTTGCATTTTGTTGATTACAATGAACATTTTTAAATTGTCCATTGCAAGTATACGCCGATTATCTCTGAACAATGACTTGTAGTGTGAAAACGACCTTTCCACATCACACGTAGTCAGATGTGCATATTTGAAGTGCGGGATGTCATGTATGCACTTAAACTACAATTTCACCTATGCGTTTAATCTCCAGAACCTGAACAACTTTACACAGTTTTTGGTGCCCCATTTTACTTTTTCGAAGAGACTAAGTGTCTAAGTACTTGCAAGCATGTTCCAATTTCCTTTCAACTGCACTAATGTCTTTCGCTGTTTCGCAAAGCAGTTGCGTGGAAGTTTCCAGATTTTCTATCACGCCACAAAAAATGCTTAGATTTACAGACAGAAACCCGAAATCGTTTTGTAAACATCCATCTTTCAATTAATCTTGAAGTATTACAAAGTGTTTCGTCTATTTTTTGCATTTACTGCAAGATATGCGTTAACACAAACAATTATGAAACTTCATTTTCTCTGGAATGTCTAAAATATGTACATTTTATGTTCTTTCCATAGATATGTGCTAAAGATAAAATTATGCATGTTTATGTGAAATAAAACTTCCCAGATTACATAGCAGCTATATGGTCGACACTCCTACCGAGTATGCATGACTTCTAAAGCAAGGAAAAATATATGTTTTCACCTAAAAATATGCTGCCTACTTACGCTGTCTTTTTAATACTCGTAGGGGAATTAGTTGAGTGCAATATGAGACTGATTGTTCTGTATTCAGTATATTTCCTGGCGTTATTTTTCTTCCGTAAAGGAACTACAGCAATCGTAGTGAAGTCTTCGACTAATTTGCGTGCACCAACTGAAAGAAAGTTTTCAGGAATGAACAATATTTCGACAGGAGACACGTCAAAACAAAATTTATAAACCTAAAGGGAGAATTCACACCGAAGAGACACGCGACACGCGACACGCTGCAAGAGACACGTGTCGCTTGCAAGCGAACACTCAGTAATCATTTGAACCTTTCGAACCGAAGAAACACGGCAAGCGGCACGTGTCGCATGTCACTTACGTGACTCTCGGACTGTGCCGTTTTCTCAATACCATGCATCGTGTCGCCTCAGTTTGTTGTTCGCAAATGCGCAGTGAATACGTCACGCCAACGACATATTTTCAGAGAGCCCAACTGGAGGCCTTACAACATGCTTGAACCTCTAATTTGTTGATATAATAAAGTATCGATATGTACAATGTTTTAAGATTTAAACGCAACGTTCTTTTCGCTTTATCAAGTTTCTGATGCAGTTATTGGCTGTAATTTGCCTTCAACATCGTGTAAAGAGTACGTGTTTTGACCATTAAGGACTGCTTTTATTTAAAAAAGCCAGCACATGGAGGCACTTTAGTCCAAAATAGATCAGTCAACGTGGTAAAGTACTCTAGTGCATTGTTTCTCAACCACTGGGCCCTCGTATCAACTATACTGAGCTGCGAAAGGTTCTGATGAAATTGGTTGACAAATAAAACAATCCAAATATCATATTTGAGTTGTGAGTTTTAGTTTTTTAAGTCCATTTTAAGCAGAAGTAGACTGATCAGGACTGGAGCTACAGTTTAAAGTGGAACTCGCACCACTATATGCCTCCACTGGGTATCGAACCCTGGTTCACTGAATTACAAGGAGACGACGTTACCGCTTCGTCATTCATATTTTCATATTATTGTAAACAATCATACACGTAATCCAACTACGTATTATTACTCTTTTTGATCATGCTAGAATTTATTTATCAATATTTAATTTCATTGGTACATGTTAATTCATGCATAAAATCTCAAATACTAGAAAGGTAGCTATTTACGAGGAAAATTCTTTGGCTAAGAGCATTGACTTTAAAAAAAAATACCGGGACATGGTTTCACAAAGGTTGAGAACCATTTTTCTAGTGTTTAGGTGGGCTTCCCCGATGGCGCCTTGTAATCAAAGGGTCCCGGGTTCGATACCTGGTGGAGGCACATAGTGGTTCGAATCTAACTTTAAGCTCTAGGTCCAGTCCCGATTAGCCTTACTGTGCATAAAGTGGACTTAAAACACCAAGCAGCTTGTCTCTTTGGTGTAAAACTCTCGTGGCGCTTGTCGCGTGTCGCTGTCGCGTGTTTCTTCGGTGTGAATTCTCATTAAGACACGTGATAATCGCAAAATATAACTTTTGCACAGCTCAACAGTGTGCCCAGCACCCAGGCGCGGATCGATGGGAGGCCGAAAGGGACGATCACCCCTCCCAAATGCCATGTTTTTGGATATATTATTATGCTTAATAATATTCAAGACTCATTCGTTCTGTATTTTTATCACCACGTTTAACATGCTCGAGAAGTCAATTGTATGCTCATGATAGGCTAATCGGAACTGGACCTACAGTTTAAATTTGGAAAAACGAGTCTACAACGTGCCTTAAAAGAGAATCGGATCTGAGACAACTGCAGAGAATGCGTTTTTATTTCTTTGTTTATTCTTTTTACTCCTCATATCTGACCTTCAGTTTACATTGACAATGGGAGGAATTATGATAACAACAGGGCCGTAGCAAAGGGTGGGCGAAGGGGCTTCGCGTCCCATGGGCTTATTATTTTCTTTAAAAAATGTAATAAATAGAGGTAAGAAAAATAGATGGAAAGGGGCTAATTTTTGTGGGCGATAAAACTACAACATTATGTTTTTAACTGGTTATAAATTCTAGTGAAACATTACAATTTGAATGAATACGTCAACTATTTAGTATTTTAAATAAACCAAGCGGTAGTAGTAGGAAACGGAGCACGAGCAAACACCCCCCCCAAAATTTAACAATTTCATAGTGAGCTCTCTTAGTGTAATTTAACTGAATATCATGATTTTAGCTGATTTTCCAAGTGTAAAAAACTGAAAATTTGTTTTACGCAAGAGCTTAAATTTCAATTTTATTGTATAAAAATTCCAAGATTTAGATAATTTCCCCTATGACATCCAATTTTTACATATCACCCAAACCCACCCACGCACACCATGCACGCACACCCATACCTACACAAATTTACTTCCGGTCTACTTCCGGTCCACTTCCGGTCTACTTCCGGTCCACTTCCAGTCTACTTGACAGACGCCTGTGACTGTTTCCAGTTTTTGTTTAAGTATACAAGTACATATATTTTGGGAGTTCAAAATAATACTTGGTACGAGGCCTATTGTTTTTATTAATTTAAGCACAATGGAAAAACCTATTTTGATGATGTTTTTGTCGATTTTATACTATTGCAAATCTGTGATTTTTTCACCTCGTACGTACGAGTGTCATAAGGTGTGGGTATGTGTAGGTGTGCATGGGTGTGCGTGGGTGTTACGTACTTTAACTCGAAAGAAATTATAATTGTTAAATTCAGGAAGCCAAACAACAACAACAATAAAACTTTCCCTTTCAGAGGTTGATAAGCGCAAACACAATTTTTGACTTCTCATAATTTAACGGTTCGAGAACATCGAGAAACATTATATACACAGCAGAAACAACAGAAAATTGAGGAAACTTCACGTACTTGGTGAAATTTATTTCGAAATATGACCAATTACCACAAGTACATTTCAGATGTACACAATAAAATGAGATTCACAATAATTATCCATGTTCTGAAATTCAAAATGAACTGATACAGGTAAAGAGCAACGCTTTCAAAATGGTTACAAAAAAAAAAAGAAGTAAAATTAGCCAAGTCCAGAGATTTGCTAACGTCACGTTCAGTTTTAATATTTACTTTCTTTCCTTTCTAAACTTCTTTTTCATTCTAGATTATTTGTAAGTGAACGTGACCTAACACAAAACAGCACAACAATGTTTTTCATGCAACAGTTATTGTTAATTGTTGAAGCTCGTTACAGTAGCTATGAAACTATATCCAAAACCTGACGACCAGACACGCAATATCGGATTTGAATTTAAAAAATGGAGAGATGCTGGCAGCTATAGTGGAACCACGAGCAAAACAACCTGCGCAGACCCACGACTCCTGTGCACCGTACTCCCGCGAGGAGGGGCTGGGGAGAGTGGACCATGCTTCCTTATGGCCCGAGGTGGAGGGAAGAAGGGAATGCTGCACGGGGACTTTTCGTCCCAAGGTTTTTTCCTTGTGGTCGATATATACAGGATAGTACGTAAGTTTTTGAATATTATTATTTTCAGCCGCTTTTCTGTAATTTCTGGCTAATAGCGGCGATGCGAATTTAGTGATATGTGATTAAATTAAAGAACACTTACAAGGACACTCATGCCCAGATCGAGTTTAGAACCCGGGAACTACTGTGCCAAGATCGAAAGTCGGCCACTTAACACACTCGGTCACCGAACCGGCGTGTTTATGTTATTAATGCTACATTGACTTTGCTTATTTTACTTCGCATTTCTGCCACTTTTAGCTATTCGCGAAGATGAAGATGATGGAACAGTCACAAAGAACACCCATTCCCAGGCCGGCATTCGAACTAGGGATCCTAATTAATGCTATATACCTATCTTCAAAGGTGTTTGTCTGTAAAATCCGAGTAGATAAACCCTGTGGCCAACGGTAGCTGGACAATTGCGATGAACACAGTTAGAAGTAAAAGGGCGGGTGGGCAATTGCGATGACATTTTAAATCTTCTATCAAATTGAAAGGTGACTTAACACACCGTATAATACCTCTTACAAGAGAATTATGTGAAATATTGATATTTTCGGCTGGAAATTTGGTTCAATCCAGTTTTTGAACATGGGCTAGAGCCAACAGACACCTTTTGAAGGCATCTGTTTCCTCATACGTGCGAATACACTTTCCAACTCTCTCGTCGATTTTAATGTCACGCTTCTTCCTTTTCTAACCTTCTAGATAAAGTTCCATCCGCATCCGCATATACTTGATGTTGGTGTCTTCTGCCTGGCCCTTGAGGCAGGCCAGAACGTCCTGAATTTTTGGATACGGTCTTCTAAGCCACCTATTTATTTTGTTGTTTCAACGTTCTACAGCATTATTAGTTCTGTGGCGCCTTTGGTTAGGTTAGGTTAGGTTAGGTGCTGATGTTCGCATTGTCCTACCATTAGTTTGTAAAATGACCTTGATCGTCAAAATCATCGCAATTGTCCGTGGTTTTGGCTTCATCGCAATTGTCCGCCATCGCAAATGTCCTAGATTCGTGGTTATCTATAGTTATATCCTATTTGTTATATTTTGTGCTAACAAAATTGAATAGGCTAATATACCTGAATTAGTAAATTTGTACGTATTAATATCTTCAGTTCAAATATTTTGGAATTTAGGTTTTTAACATTTATTTTTACGTGGTTTGACCAATTTAGATTTTCATTTATAGTTACTCCTAAATCCAATGCACTTATATTCGTGTCTGTATAGTCAGCAGATCGACTCTACACCACTCTCTACACTGCTGTACTGAGTCACCGTAACTGGTCCTTTGCAGCAGAATCTTCCTGTAAATTAATAAAATAAATAAACATTGAGCGTTGCTTCATGAATACTTTACACTCCACCATGTTTCATCTTTCCCTCTCTTGAGGTTCTGAGACTCTTCGTAATGATCATAGGCGTGCACAGATCTTCTGAAGGCAAAAGTCTTGATGAAAGTTCAACCGGGGTAGGAAAAACCTCATTCCATCTCACTGTTTTATTGTATTGATGTGTACGAAACAGAGGCGTATATAGTATGTGTCCGGACCGCGCATTTACAAACCCTACAGTGCTGAAGTATTCTACCATCTATGGTATTGTAGTATAAGTTCAATGATTTCATCCATATATTTAATAAGAACATAATCAAAAATTTATGGAAACATGGTCTCCACTAAACTTAACGTTTCACGAATCTTATCGTATACCCTCTGGAAATTTTGGAACTATAGCACTGCTTACGACTCAACCTTATATAATTCTAATAACCTTTATTTCCACAATCGTTAGCAAATTATGTATAACTTTTTCATTTTTTATATTTGTGTTTCTCCCGGTGTACCAGTATCTACATATATCAAATGGTCGTTCAGTACTGTATATGAAACTTTAAGATAGAAAATAAATTTGTGAAAATCTTGTAACTACTAAGATGTCTCTTGTCTCTGTTTTGTTACACGCAGCAAAGGCATTGTACTAGCATTCATTCATTCATAATTTACGCACCGAGCTTTTGCCTTGGACTTATGTTTTGAATTCTGTTTTTGATTTTTCAATTCCTTTATTTTCCCATTTTTATTTCATAAGGTGTTTGTAATTTTTGTTTCATTGGTGTGTTTTATTTCTTTGGTAATAAACCGACCTTCAGTGGGACCTTCAGTTTCGTAGACTTTCAACAGTAATTGTATACTAATTACAATATCCTCTAGAGATTCACATATTTCAAGATGGCAAATAGGTCGGTCATCTTCGTATGAATGTATAATTTGTTTTACTTAGTAGAAGCAATTCTATTGATATTGGAAAATTATTTCCTGTTATGAAGGCTATCACAGTCGATTATATTATATTATATTTTTGAAGGCCAATTTTTTCATTGGTACTATAGTGTACCTCTCATTTCACGAGTTACACTTACCTTTGTAGAAGGCAGGAAATAGAAAAGAATGCGTATACTTTAGGAAAATGCATTTCCAGCTACAGAAGAGGTAAAGTGGAATGAGGAGAAAAAGTAGGGGAGAGTCTGGGTTTGGAAGGATGCAAGATCGCTATTGGAGGGGTCTTTAGCTTGGAAAGTGAACGTTGGTTTGGAAAGTTATTCGGGGGATAAGTATAGAGAAGTTGAGAGACAGTTTAAGAGACAAATAAAATAACCACATAGAATAATAATAATGATAACAATATATAAGTAACAAAGAAACAACAAAATCACAATCTGTGCTTTTATAGCTGCACTATCAAGGAACACTAATCTGTTCCATTGAAAACAGTACTTTGAAGTACTCATAAACAGGGAGTATATGTAACACATAACATAATAATACAATAGCATTTTTTTAATTTAGATTTGTTCAAAATTTCGGGGCATGGAGTGGGACATCCGGACCTGTGGTCTAGTTCCAATGCCCCGAACCGCTGGATTTGGATGCTGTTGGATCTGGCTCCAGAAGTTGTAACACATGGCATATATAGCAGATTGAACATAATCTAGTTCAAGGTCCTCATGGATTTGTGAGATACGAGTATCTCGGCTATGACCAGTAATAAGTCGAGCAACATTATTCTGTATAATCTGCAATTTCCTTATGACTGAAGGTCGGAGATGACACCAAGCTGGTGCTGCATACAGGAGTGTGGGACGTACCATCATCTTATTCACATGCAAGCGAGTCGTCAGTCCCAAGGTAGGATTTCGGAAAACTGGGTACAATTGTCCAACTCGAGTTGGTGCTTTTGCTGTCACAGTTGAGATGTGTTTATGGAAATTTAGTCTTCGGTCTAAAACCAGTCCTAGATATGTGGTAAAAGGTTTGAAGATCCCTGGAGTATAGAAGATCCCTGGAGTCGTAGAATCTTTGGTAGTTGTCTATGTTGACGTGTAAATAAAACAGCAGCACTCTTCAGTGAATTATACTTCATGCACCAGCGAGTAGACCAACCTTCCAACTCTAATAGTTATTGTCTCATCCTGCGGTAGCATAGTTCTTGTAAAAGGCTATTTGTAAAGATGGCATCATCATCTGCATAGGTAGCTAACATGCATTTATGAGTAGCAGGGATATCACTGGTGTATAAAGCAAACAGAAGTGGAGATAAAACAGCTCCCTGAGGGACACCAGCATGTAAGATCTTAACGGTAGATCGAGCACTTAAAAATTGCACCTGAAATTGTCTCTTTTGTAAATACTGATCCAATAATTGCACCAAATAAATAGGAACTCTAATTCTGATAGTTTCACAATTAATCCAGAATTCCAAATTCGATCAAAGGCTTTGTCGGAGTCGAGAAATACTCCTAGAGTATGTTTACTGAGATTAAAGTTTCCTGTAACATACTCCACTATTCGGACCAATTGCGTAGTAGTACTGTGCTGTTGACGAAATCCGAATTAATGATACGGTAGCAAGCCTTTTTCATCCACCACAGCTTGTAATCGTCTGAGTAGTATATGTTCAAAGATTTTGCTAACATGGCTCAGAAGACTTATAGGTCTATCATTCTGTGGTAGGAGAATGTTCTTTCCTGGTTTTGGCAAGAGGATTATTTTTGCTAGTTTCCAACTTGATGGATAATAGCCGGTAAGGAATATAGCATTGAAGACTTTTGCAAGAAAAACTAACAATTTTCTGGGGCCGTTCTTCAGTTGTAATGTAGTAATAGTATCAAAGCCAGGTGCCTTACCAGGTCGAAGAAGATTTATAACACCTTTGACCTCCTGAGGGGTTTGAGAAGTGGTTAAGCAGTGAGTGGTTCATGACGTAATTGTTCCAGTCGATGTTGAATCTTCTGGATATAATTGCCATTATGCGGTTGATCTGGTGTGTCGAATTGGTCCTCCAGATGTGTGGAGAACACTTCAGCCTTCTCCTCTGGTGTGTACACCATGCCATTTGGACCCTGGAGAGGGTAGGCAGCAGATTGTGGATTCTTTCGCAAATAATTTCTCAATAATTGCCAGAATCTACTGTCCTGGATTGATATCCCGGAGAATTCGGTATCCCAATCTGCCTGTCGCTGTCGAATGAGATATCGGCGGAATCGATCGTGAAATTGATTATACAACTGTTTGTAGCGATGGTTATAAGTTTGTTGCCATTTCCGTCGGAAATATTTTTTACAGTTCAGGAGGATCATACCCTCACGGGATAGACAACCATGGTTATCGTATGACTGAGGGATTCTGATAGTGGAGTGAAGATAAGAAGTTTGTATGCCTGCTGTAAGGTTTTGTAAATCCGAATCAATTTTGGCTGGGGATTTTAAAGCTAAATGCAAGTCAATGATAGGCACTAATTGTCGAGTGTAAGCATCCCAGTCTGTTGTAACGTGATATTTTGGAGGAGGAGGCTTCAATAAATTATGATGAACAATTTCAAAGAGTATTGGTTGATGGTCAGAATCTAGATCATGAATAATATAAGGACCAGTCATAATATTTACACCTTGATATATCAAGATATCCAACACATCTGGAAGTCCACGTCCTCGTGGATAATGAGTGAGTTCTCTTGGGGCAAGAATGGGTAAGTTCAATTGTTGGACACTTTGGAGAAGAGAGGCAGCTCCACGGTTCACTACACGCGAATTCCATGCAGGGTTTTTACAATTTAGATCACCAGCTAAAATCACTTTGCGACCCAAGCGAAAAACAGTCTCTAGTTCTTGTATAGGAATAAGCTGTTCTGGAACGTTATATCCTGCTATCAAAATTAGTGGGTCTGTGGTAGTTAATAGTTCAATTATTGTGATTTCTAAAGCTTCTAGAGCTGGATTTGGAAGTTGACGTGCAAATAGCGAAGATTTCACAACTACAGCCGTACCTCCTTTCCGTTCCGGGAACCAATCGTTTCTATAGATGGTATAATTTGCAATTTTCCATTTATTACGGGGTTTCAAGTGCGTTTCATTCACCAAGGCTATATCAACATTATATTCACGTAAAAATTGTTTGAAAGTCAGGAATTGAGTACGAACTCCATCAGCATCAATGTTCTACTTATTGGAGTACCTTTACGGGCCATTTTCGAAAAGGTTATCCAAAACATCCATGGCAACACTGAACTTATCTACGACTGTCTTGGCATGACTAATTCGCTGTAGACCAGATTTAATTTTTTGAAGAAAACCCCTGAAATCGAAAATTTATTTTATGCTAGTCCAAATGTCCTTAAATTCCTGGCCTCTTGTATTAGTTTTTTGTATTTGCAGCAGTAACATAACTCCTAGTGGTTGGTAGTGCAGGGAAAGCTATCTGGTCTTGTAAGGAAGGAGGTGATTGCATAGGACTGTCGGAAGAAGACTGAACACCACTTTTTCGGAATTCTTGCGCTCGTTGTACACGTTGAAAAATTGGACAACAGCGAAAGTTAGCAGGATGGTCACCTTCACAGTTTACACATTTAGCAGGTGATGTACGATCTTTTTTAGAGCATTTCCGTGTATCATGTAATTGAGCACATTTGGCACAGCGAGCTATGGCATTGCAGTTCTGTTGGCCATGTCCAAGTCTCTGACATTTGAAACACTGTATAAATTGCCGTGGGTGGTACTCCTCTATCACAACACGGTGTTGTTCAAAATATGGTTCTTTATAGATTCCTTTAGCAAATTCAGTCTTTTTAATGGTCAGCAGAAAAAGAGCTAATGGCATGAGTTTATGGGTATTTTGATCCTTCTGTTTGAACTGAGATACCTTGAGCACATCATAACCTAGTTCTTGATAAAATCTGCCGATATCCGTGATATTTGTATCCTTTGGAAGTTTTCGCAGTACAACTCGAAGTACGGGAACCCCTGTTTGGGTTCCGGTTGCATATTCAAGATTATGACTTTTTAGATGATCAATAGCAATATTATACTCTTTCATAGTGGCAAAGTGAATTTTTGATCCAGTAGAAGTATGGTATATTGTAGGATTAATTTTAAGTGCTTTGAAGTGTTGGGAGAGGGCATAGAAATTGTTAAGGTTAAACACATATATAGGTGGTGGTTTCATTGGACGGGTGGCTTGAATAGAATTTCGTGTGATTGTATCATCCCTTTTAACACCAGGAGCATCCTCAGTTTCATGTTCCTGAAGAGCACTAAATTGATTATTCAGTGGGATGGATATTGGCTGATATATCGGTAATCTCCTTGCCGTCTTCTTGCTGAGCTGAAAGCCCTCAGCATCTACTCGGGAATCGTCACCACATGAATCGCCACTAGCACGGGACATCTTGTTAGAAACACTAGATGTAGATTCGGTCTTCTGTAGTTTAGGGTCCGTAATAGCATCCGGTAGCGAATTCGTGGAATTATGAAGTGATTCTCTGGAGCAAAAGTCTGGAACAGTCGATCCTTGTAATGTTTTGTGGTCCATGTAGTTCAGTCAGATCCGTATCAGATGATGAATGCTGAAAACCACGTCGTCGAGCAGTCCTGAGGGGAGGAAATTTAGGTGTTTCAAAGCCCTGTTTTTTCATTGTCGGAGCTTGAGGAAACGGGAAGCAAATTACGAAGACGCCTAAGTTGGTAAAAAACACCCCCAATTGCGTTTTCGAACATATTATCGGTGCACACAACGCCTGTCAAAGTGTACACCAGGATTGTATCGTGCCTGTTGTGTCCGGAAGGAATGAAGCAAATCTGCAGTACGTTGTGTTTTATACAGCACTATTTCCCCGCACTCGCGAAACGGTGATTTTTGCCGAATTACACAATTACAGTAATATACTAGTTCCCAGTTCCCCAAAGTACAGTCCGATGTGAGATTTTAGTTAGATTTTAGGCACTTGGATCACCAATGGAAGGCTGACGAACCACAAATGTGGCTAACGGTGTATATATATTGCTATCTGAGTCCACTGGTTCCTCTCTTAAGGTCATTTAACCAAAATGTGTGAGTTGCCATTCGTTTAAGAGTTGTATAGATTAAGTTTTATGTAGGTACCTCGGCAGATGAAGGATAGAGCATAAGCGAGTGCTTATTAGCTAACTACACCCCCTATTAAGATCCCGACACCGGTGGTGTGATACGTGGTGGATTGCTTGGGCTTCTCATCCATTTTTTCGGAAATGCGATGAGAAAATTAGTCTTGTACGTAGTGATGGTACAGGATTTTATTTATTTCACTTCGAAATAAATGAACATTGCGAAGTTCGGCGTTTTCTTAATTTCTGTAATAATGTGATGAAAATTAGCGTAATTCCCCCCTCACAATCTGGCTTTTCTTGCGACCAAAAAAGTGAGGTGATGAAAATGTTTAAAAATAAAAATAAACAGTAGCAGCCATCCCTTTAACAGCAGGAAATCCACTTCTTATTCCAAACACAGTAATTAGTGTCTTGTGCACTATCAACGATAAGTAATGTTATTACAAATTGCATGCATTGTAACCCTCTAAATCTGAATTGGTGAAAGCGATTTTTTTATATAGTAATTGGCAGCGACGAGGCGATTGTTAATCATGTGGCATGTTCAGCATAGATGTAAGTGACGAATTAAATGCAACTTTAAATAGACTGGTGGAACTAGCGGAGAATGTAGTTGGCTATAGTTTCGAGGATAAAAATCCACCTGCGTCTTCCACGCCAATAAGTTACACGTAGTCGAGGTAGACTTTTATCTGTTAGTACTTTGGTAGGGGAAGGGGAAGATGTGACGAAATTTTTTGATAGGGTGGTGAGTCTCGCTATTCTCAACGATTGGGATGCTCCAAAGAAGTTACAGATGCTCCCTGTACTGTTGGACTGTCCAACCTTGCGCTGGCATGAAGCATGGATGCAAACGATGAGAGGTAGGGAAATTACCTATGATCTCTTTAAATTGAAGCTGATTGAAGAATTCACGGTCTCCATTGATAAGCTGCAGTTGGAAGAGCGCATTAAAAATAGGCTACACGGAGATGATGAATGGGATGTAAGGGATAAACAGCTCCTCTTATGTAAGATGGATCCGAACATGTCCATTAATAAGCAAATCAAACATCTTTGTCTAGGTCTTCAGCCAGAGTACAGACGTACAAGAAAGAATATGTTTCGGTCCCGGAACTTTTAAGAGATCTCAAAGAATTTGAGAAAATCCAATTTCTGATCAGACAGAGAAAAGTACAGGAATTGATGTCGGAAGCACAAAGGGGTTCATTGTTCTACCCGATGAATGAAATGAAAGTGCAAAGTACGCAACATCCCCCGTTACAAAACACGGCAGCGGGACCTTGCGAAATGTCACGTACAAAGGCTAATCCCGACCTCGAGATGAGAGTAAAAGCCATGCAGGCTGAACTCGACTCTTTGAAAGTACATAAAGAAGTATCTTCGAACCCAGGACCTTCGTCTCAAGAGACAAGTCTAGTAGCCCAATTAAAGAGCTTATCGTTGAAAATGGATGAAATAGTGAGCACATAGAACAAGCGGGATAAGCCTAGAATAGACACCCGAAATAACTTCCCTCGAGATAATAATTATAGAGGTTAATCATACAGGTTTATTTTATAGGAATAATAGGGGTTCTTTCGGTCACGGAAATGGGAATTTCCAAAAAGATGGTTACGATCGAAACAGATACTACCAGAATCCAAATCGAGGCCAGTGGCATAACGGTAAATTTGCAATTTTAGTCTTCGCGCAATTTTTCATCTTCGCCCCGAGGCCGGGGTGCAGCAGATGAGCGGCGTGAAGGGATGAGATGTGAAATTAGCCGGTATCCGAACCACGATTCAAGTGTCTGTTATCAGAATATGGACAATTTAAATGACCAGTGACTCTGTATAAAGGAGACATATATACAGCTATAGTGGGTCATAAAGTAACGGTCTCCACCTTTCCTAATGTAGACTTAATATACCCTATATTAATGGCCAAATTTGTGGTAAACTGGAAAGGCTTCTCATTGATACGGGAAGGCAAATTAGTGAAATAGGAAATATAGGAATTCCCACCCATACAACAAGATTTAAGATTAATACAGTTGTTCGGAGAGTTACAAATGGTCAATTGAAAATAAATGAAATTGCAGTTTTGAATTTTTCTATCAATGGATATTCTTTCCGTTATCTTTTTAGGATTATTCCAAATTTTTCACATGACATTATTTTGGGAAATGATTTTTTAAAGAGCCACAAGGCAAGTCTTGAGTTTGAATCGAATCGACTGGTTTTCACACGATTTAGAACTTCTCCTAGGAATAGGATATAACATGAAAATGGCAAGCCTTTCGATGTTTCCATAAAACTCTCATACATGATTAAACATCTTTTAGAGCCAGAATTTATTGCACCAATGAAAATTAGAGTGAAATCTAGAACTCGTTTATGTATTGCAGTGAAATTAGTAAATACTGACAATGAATCTCTTGGAACCGTACCTCCAGTTTCAAAATAAAACAGATTTATTTATTCCTGGGGCTATTCTAAATTCGGATTCGAACCTGATTTGGATTACCAATCCACTTACGTATAATATAGTCATTAAAAAGTGGACGAGAATAGGGAAAGCAGAATTTTGGCACCCTCTTTGCACGATTGAAAGCAGATGAGCAGGTGAAAGTAGAGAAAGTGAAAGTGAAAGTAACGCTCAGGGAGAAAGTTCGGGGGAAAGCACTAAAATGCACAGGTTAATCTAGCAGTGGAAACAAAACAGCCTAGTGGCGTGCTGCCCAATGTCACTAAATTTAATATTACTCCCGAATTGCAAACTGAGGAGAAAGAACAATTGCCACAGTTATTGCATAAATACAAACATGTTGTTTCTTAGTCAGAGGATGATATGGGGAGAGCCACGAATTATGTACACAAAATTAGACTTAAGGACGACTCATATTTTCATTTACCACCTTACCAGGTACCGATACACCTCCAAGCGCAGCTTCAGAATCAAATTGACACTTTGTTACGGCAAGGCGTAATTCGTTCGAGTACCTCACCTTTTAATTCACCCGTATTTTTAGTTCGTAAGGCAAATGGGCAATATAAATTAGTGCTAGATATGACATTTCTCAACTCCCGCCATGTATTTGACGCTCTTTCCATAAATAACTTACAAGAAACGCTTTACGAAATGGGAGGGCAAACGGTACTACAGTTCGTGTGATTTGTGGAGTGTTTTTTGGCAAATACCACTGTCAGAAAACTCAAAACTGTACACAGAATTCACAATTCAGAGAAAAGCGTCATTTGAGGTGTAGTATGCTGTACAAGGACATGTCATAAGTCCCGCCGCGATGACCCGCTGCGTCCAGCTGGCTTGCGCTGGGATAGATAGCGCTCATTCTTCTTCATATATGGACGATCTCTTCTGTTTTTTAGATAAATTCTCTGTCATGTTCATAACCTTAGAACAGTTATTTAGTGCCTGCTTGCGGCAGGATTACGCCTGGCCCTACAAAAGTGTCATTTTGGTTATTTTCAAATTGTAGCCCTCGGTCACCGGGTTGGACGATTCGGTTTCCGGATTTCTGATAAAATAGTTAATTCAATTAAAACCTATAAAGCTTAAGCAACTACTAAGCAGATTCTGCGTTTCTTTGGACTTTGCTCTTTTGTGTGTAAGTATACAACAACCTTTTCAGAGTTGGCGGAACCACTACAGAAGCTAACCGGGGAAGACAAGAAATTCGTGTGGAACGAGGAGCAGCAAGCGGCTTTTGACAAGTTAATATATTGCATTAATCACGGTCCCGGTTCTGTTACCATACAACATACATGGAAACGAGTGTGTATACAGTTGCGAGTACAAATGCGATTTCTGGTATTTTAATGCAACCAAATGCCCAGAACGAGTTTCAGCCAGTGTCTTATTGTAGCCGCATGTTAAAAGAGGATGAGAAGAAACTAGGAATTATTTAACAGGAGCTTACAGCAATTTTATACGCTTTCAAAAGCTATAGTTTCTTCTTATTAGGCAGGCAGTTTGATCTTTTCACTGGTAATCGAGCTATTACTTACATCCGAACATCAAGACATCTTTCAGCGAAGTTTTTGGGGTGGTCTTCCGTCCTAGAGGAATACAATTACACTGTGTCACATTGTAGATCGACCCAGAATATCGCAGATCTGTTGTCAAGAGAACCTGGAAATTTGCCAGAGGATGACGAGCCAGAGTTACCAGAACCACGAATGTTATTGTTGCAGGAAAACTATAGATGTAGCTTCGCACCAGCGTACAGATTCCTTTTTTGGGGATATTATTAACGTTTTGGAAAACCTGATGACGAAACTGTAGACATTTCACCTGCCCTCCGAAGACAAAGACATACAATGGAAAATGGTTTATTATACAGGCACCATAAAATTGCAAGTGGCTCTAAGAAACTCCTATGTATACCCAAGTCGTTGCAAGAAATGGTAGTTAAATCTATTCATTGTTTTCCTATAGGGGCGCTCATTTCGGCTTCACCAAGACGTTATGAAACGTTGGAGTTGTTATGTGTAACGATAAGGGGCTGGACCCCGTATAATGTGACGGGTGCAAAATAGCCTTAGTGCTGACGCACCCAAAATTTTGAATTCAAATTCAAAAAATTCAAAATATGGTGAGCTTTTAACTCCCCCCCCCCCCACAAAAGCCTTTTCAGAGAATCGCCATTGATTTTATTGGTCCATATCCCGCCAGTGGAATTGTACGCCACAAATATATTTTAGCGTGCACGGATTTCGCGACTCGTTTTCTCATTGGTAAAGGAGTGCCTGATGTCTCCGCTGATACAGCCGCTGATTTTATTTATGAAGAAGGAATTCTAAAGTTTGGCTGTCCGGTGGAAGTCACGTCTGACCGGGGAACCGGATTTACGTCCAAATTATTTCAGAAACTAAATTCTAAAATAGGGACAGCTTAAGTTTGCGCCCACTCTCAATCATAACAGGATTGGTCTTCAGGAACGTAACCACGGAGGAATACAACACATAGTAAAGAAGTTTGTAAATAGCTCTCATTGTAAGAGGTCCGAGCATCTACAGCCGTCTATCTTCTTGTACTGCATAAATGGACATCACCATTTTTCTCCGTCATGGCTTCGAACCGCGCACTCCGTTCGAGGCGACACTCCACGAAGCACCGTGTGACCACCCCTGAAACGAAACAAAGTTTTGCATACTGAAAATAGCACGTTTATCGACTGCAGAACACCTTCAGAAGCGTCATTTTGAAACGAAAAATACTTTCACAAGAGACATCAGTCTATAAAATTCAATCAATGTGAGCAGGTCCTTATTTACGATCCGACGCAGCGTATTGGCACTTCATGTTGTTTTAGTGAAATGTTTAGAGGACCTGCATGATCTTGGAACAAATAATCCCAATACATATAGAGTGGGGCTTTAAAACAAGAGGGGTAAGAACGTGATAAACCAAATCGCAGTCCAACGCTTGAAGATTTATCATCCACCTATTGATGGGGATGGAGACGAAGATCCGCGCACGACGGATGAAGGGGAGGACATCGAGGACCCACAATAATACATGTGAACGCGTTATCAAGTCACACAGGTTTTGTAATATCATATCTATTCATAATAATAAGGAAACGAATAAGAGGCAACAACTACTTGGGCAATTTTATAAGAAGTATTCATTCTATTAATTTCATATGTGAATAATTAATTGAAGACTAAAATTGGCAAACGCTGTAACGCTGTATATAACACAATAATTAACACCGTTGTCCACGTTTAACTGTGGAATGTGCCATGCTTTATAACAGAGGCGTATATTCAGGGCTACCTAGGCTATCTGCGAAGCCCAAACTCGGTGAATAAAATACAAAAAAAATATCTATCAAAAAATGTGCATAAAGTTGTTCATTTCAATAAGAATATGAACCTGATTTCTTAGAGGAGTTGGAAATATTGCCCGCTTTCTTTCAATTCGTGAGACTGCTGGCCCGTCGGCGGGCAACTCCACGGGGGTAATGGACAAGCTTGACAGGGCTACCACAAAGATCACCCGATCAATGTTGCAAACCAATTTTTCCCAGCATGTTATTTCCCAAGGATCGGAGAATTGTGGAGCCAAACTGTTACAGGAGAGAGAACAGGGTTGCATATGGCGGGGAAGACCCTCTGAACTTCCTCAACAGTCTGGTTCAATGTTTTCCCAGCACGTAATTTTCCCAGGAATGGGAAATTTTGAAGACAAATTATCGCAGCAACGGGGAAGTGTGTCACATGCAGGGACAAGAACATCATTGAACGCTTGCAGAGGAGTTGAAAAACAGGTCGTTGACCTTCAAGCAACTATAGATGCACTGGGGAGTAGAAAATTGTTGGCTGAGCGGAAATGGTTTGAGTGCATACAAAATATTACCGAATTGACAAGGAGCAGTTCTAGTCTAGATCGCGTCGAGTGCTCATGGTGCTTGGAATTTATTTAGAGGCAGCGTGTGAATACAGTATTGAGTGGATTGAATTTTTATGAATGATACGTGCTGTGCTGTGCAGTGAACTGAAATGAGGGACATAATTAACAAGCTGTCTATTCGGCTTACAAATGACGATAAGCTCCAAATCGTTGTGGATTTTTCTTGTATGTCCACTTTATGAACAGATAAGCTAATGGGGATCGGACCTACAGATAAAGTGGTATCTAAACCACCATGTATCCAACCCGGGACCCTTAGTTTCAAGGCAACGACGTTACCACTGGGCCAACAAGGAGTACCCGAACTTAAAATCGTAAAAATAGGTAAATTGAAATTTTATTTTCCTCGTATGTAGGCCTACATAATATTTCACAATATGCAAGTAAGAATGAAATTCTTGAAATCCTTTCCTTACTGACAGTGTATATTTCCATGTTTTATTTATGAGGTATATATTTTTAATCACAGAATCACATCACTTCAACCCGCCACCCCGAAGGAGTTAAAAAAACAAAAGCACCCCCACCAGCAAATGTTTGTCCATTCGAACACTATGATATGGTGCGATAGCCCAGGTTCTTAAACCAGTATACTCCACTGCTTTATAATGTGGTAAACGTGAAATGTGGTTGGTAGCCCTCTAAGTAGTTCAAAGGGCGTGTAAAGAGGTCACTAGTGTGCACGTTCTTACTAACTGATGTGCGGAACGATGCGATTTCCCAACACTTTCGCTTTTGGTACTTACAACGTTTATCACTTTTAGTCCTCAATTTTTTACTAACTAAATGGTTATAACCTAGTAAAATTTTCAGTCATGCACACTAAATTATCTAGCAAGGTGACAGAAATATCGATTTTAAGAGCAAAGTTATACTTTTATGTAATGCGCAAAGATAACAGCATTTTTTTATTAAAAAGTTACACATAAGGTAATAAAAGTGAAATGTAAGTAATAAAAATAAATGCGTTTTGTGAATACAACCTTTCTCCAGTTTGGCAGACGTGCTGCTATCGACAGAATGGCATAACCATTAAGTCCCTATAGAACTTTAGTAGTATTTTTGAAATAAAATGTGCTCAGCACATATTATCAATGAAACGTGAACATAAGATGTTCTACTACAATTTAGTGTGTTAGTAAACTATTAATGGCTGAACAATACATTCACATATTTATAACATCGATTTTTTCTATTTTATATGGTAGGATTTAAATAATCCTTTTCCTTTTGCCCATAGGCCATAATTATATTCAAGTACAGCATAAAATAAAGTGAATTTGCATTAATATCAAGAGAATAGGTAACGCATAGCTACAATATTTTATATCAATATATATATATATATATATATATATATATATATATATATATATATACATATTGGACAATAAAATCAAACAAATCACACTTTACATTTTTATGTTAAAGTTCCTTTGAAAAGTCCGTAATATTATTTTAAGACTTGCGAAGCAGGCACATGGAGGTATAAAGTTCCACTGCACTGCCTTTGAGTACCGTGCACGCAGAAATGTTTCCAGGACGAAATCCAGAATGATCACGTCACGATGCACATCCAAGTCATTACTAGACAAGTCGGTCCCAATTTGACGATAGGGAACGAGATGTGTCCATGACTGTATAACTGGATGTGAAGAAATTCGCAGAGTGACATTTGATGAGGGGGAATTAATTATTGAAGATCGTGACGGGAGAGCAGAACGAAAAATCGGATAAACTTTTGCTACCACCTGTATATGATAAGCTGCCTCCAGGGGAAATGCTGCTGCTATCCAGACTGGAGGGAGGAACCAGACTCGTAGAATCTGCCATGACGCAAGAGTATTGAACATGACGGAGAGGGATATGCAAAAGCGTATGAGAAAATTCAGAGCACACGAAACATGTGTGGCTGAGTGTACATGACAAGTCCTATCCGTTGTTCCAGAAGCATAGAAGCACTCAATGGAGGAGAAAACTGGACAGATTTCTGTATCGGAGGAAGTTGAAGAAAACGGTTGCGGGTTATGCAGAGGAACAGGGGAATGAGCATGAAGGAGGCTCATGGTTTCTTGTTGGGGAGGAGCTTTCCTTTGCCTGGGAGCCATGAAGCTTCGTGACTGGAGACATGGCTTGAAGAAGCTGGAGCGTAATTTTGGACAGGATAAATAGATAAAAGTACTCTTTGGAAGGGGTGTATATCTGCTGCATCTGGAGAAATGTTGCGTAGAAAGAGGACAAAACAGAAGATGTACGTCGGTAACTAGCACAGGTTCCATCGACTACGGCGGTCACAGTGAAGTCACGAGTTCGACGAGACTATGGAAAACATCCTGTGGGTTTTGGAAGCCCACTGGAATCAGGAACAGCTAAGTCAAGAATTGAGAGGTGATGGTTGATGGAAGGCCACTGGCACTGGCACTGGCACTGGCACGTAGAACTCCATCGTTGAAGACTTCTCGGGACATCTCTAGAGGCAGGCTGCGTAAATGTTAGGTGGATACGAGACATAATTAAAGGTTGGAATAATTACGAGGAGGTAAGATGAACAAGGAACAAGGTAGGTTACCAAATACACTCTTAAAAATAAAAAGAACAGAGCGTGCCATTCAATAAAAGTACAAAATCACTATAATCTGGGCAAATGTTAAGTAAAATATAACGACTAATAATAATAATCAGTAATGGGAATTAAATCAATATTAAATAACTGGATGACAAAACGGTAAAAGTTCACTATGTGTGGCATTATTTGTTTCATATACTGGATTGTAAATATGATGAAGACGTTAATTGAGAACTAAAAGTGGTTAACGTTGTAAGTGCCAAAAGCGAAAGTGTTGGGAAATCGCGCATCACCCCTTAAGAACGAGCACACTAGTGACCTCTTTACACGCCCTTTGAACTACTTAAGCGAAGCGTCAGGTTAACCTTGCAGCAGGTTTTCGCATATGTAGATCCAAACGTGCGCGCAAGAATATAGTTCCACTGAGACGGGTTCTATTCCGACACAACTGCATACTTGCAAGAAAACAGTTATTTAATTTGTAAAATACAGACAAAATAATACATCCATTAGCAGGTGTGGACTTGATCGGTTGCAATCACTGTGCAGACGAACTTTGATCCGCAGATTCGCCAACTGGAGTTTGTATTGAGCTGAGGAATCCCTGAAGCCCAAGTGCGAGTCGAGCAAGACTGAATACGTTGCAGCGCGCGTGGAATCCGTGATACCAGTGTTGCACATCCCACTATTTTAACCCTATGTTTATTGTGATTAATAATCGTGCTATACAGCGGCGAGAATGGCTGAATCAAGCAAGGTCTCCTGTTCAGCGAGTGTTATTGTGGGCTTCATCCGAAGGGAAAAGCTCTTCAAATCAAGCAAGTTGTTTAAAATGCATAATCCTCCTTACGGAAACAAGATCAAAGTAAAACAGGGCGTGAGGTGATTTGCCGTCAATGGGCGCACGAACTGTATCCCGGGTGTTGAATGATTTGCGGTTTGAGTTTAGGAAGAGGAAACGATTGTTTGTTGTTTGACTACAAAAGAATGTCCCCGGTATTAAAAGATATCCCCGTGAGAAGAAACATGTTTATTATTTGGACCAGACGTGCTTTAACTCTGGGAGGGGCGTGGGCGTTATATTGATTTTTTTTATATATATATATCACCATGCAAAACCACCGCAAGGGCTGAAGAAACCGACGAGAAAGGGAGAGGGGAAGGGGGAGGCTTATTGTTTCACCCACTGACGGCAATGACGTCTTTGTTGAAGGCGCATATATTTACTGTTCCGTGCAAGGAAAGGGATGGATTATTAGCAAGAAATGGACAGACCAAGATTTGAATCCTGGTTTAGTGAAGTGATTCATAAATTGTAACCAGAATAATAGCAGCAGACAATGCACCTGATTGTATATATCCACAATAACAAATCATAATTTTTTTTTTTGCTGGTATAACTTGAAGTGCGTGTGTCTTACAGTAACAAAGGTTTTCATAAACGTATTTTTTTATAAACCAAAAACAATAATTTGTCATTAAATTCAAGAGGGCCTGTCGTTGTTTACTTATATCTTTGTTTATTTTTATTTTTGCGTGCTCGAAATATACACACATGCTCATGTGCGTCCGGAAGGGGGGGGGCAAGGGGGCCGTTCCCTCCCTGGAAAATGAAAGTCAACCAAAAATTATGTATTTCACACATATAATTTCATTTTAGCCACAATAATATGTGTTAATTATTGCATTAACACAATAAATTCAAATTTAAGCAATGTTATTAGGGAACTACACTCTTTTGGGGGAAATGTGACTTGTTTGCCCCCCTGGGAAAAATACTCTCATGTTTCGAAGATATTTCGCATTTATATTAAGTAATGACACATTTTTTAAAATAATTTAAGCGCCGAAAGTACTTCTAAAATGTTATGTTTCAGGAGACAAAAAGAAACACAAATATATTCCGCTTGACATGCATGCAGGTTTTGATGTGTTGTCCGGTTGGCAATACTGTGGATTTTCTCAGTGTCTGCGATGTAAGCAGCTCGGCGGTTGAGGCAAGACTGGCACGGAAGATTCTGTGCTCAGTTCCCGCGCGGATTGATACATAAAACCTGCTGCAAACTCAGCCTGACGCGCGGCTTAGAGGGCTACAAGTCACATTTCACGTTTACCAAATTATAAAGCATGGCACATTTCACACTTTAACATGGAAAACGGTGTTTGATTTATTGTGGCACTTACAGCGTTTACCAATTTTAGTCTTCAATTCAAGACAAGCTTGTAAATCTATAGAGGTGATAAAAAAATAATTAAATGGAACGGAACAAAATTTTGAATTATCCATGATTGTTAATAATGCAGTTGTCGTAAAAGGAATTGAAGTGACACAACAATGAAAGTATGAACCCTTATGCACTATTCGAAGAGCGACGATATTTGTAACAATAATAAAAGGCATAGCCTGTTAATGCAAAGTTCCAGACGACAAGAAAGAATATGGATATCGGGAACTTCGAAAAAAAAATATCTCATGTAACGAAATTTCTGTTGCCAAACACTGATTCAATTTCTGTAATGCTAGGTTCATATCCGTCCAGTCGGGAAAAATGATGTCTGAAAAATTAGTAGACAAATTAAATGATAAATGAACATCTTTCTTCTCGATTGTTGTATCCATTGATTGACGAGTATGAAAAATCTCATCAGCAAAAATAAGTTGATCGAAGTCATGATAATGTAAAAATACGGATTTACCTTCCAATACAGTTATCGTGGAATGAGTGTTTAAAAATTAAATAAAAACAAATAAACAAAATTAAAATAAACAAAAAATCAAAATCGATTAGGGCAAACTGGAGCTATTGTGGTGAACCCCCAATGGACCGGATCAGTACGCCCCTGACCGCATGGTCGCGGTACAATGGGCAACGACCGTCACGGCCAACCCTGGTATCGATCGCAATGTATTCAAGGCGTAATGTGCTATTCGGTGCGATTAGCCGAAGTATCAAACACTCGACGGTCAAGGAGTCAATTAATTTTACGGTTACTTCTACCCTTGGTAACACTATGTTAAATTTAAAATGAATCGAAGTATGTCTTAGTTATACTTGAGTATAAATTTACGGTACATTAAAGAAATATTGAAACAACCTGTCATATCCATACTGCATGCTTTAAGTAACAACCACAGTTCTCCATTAGTACTGAAATTTAGTCTTAAATTTATGATGATTTCGAATCTCCAACTTGTAAATGATGTTCCGACGGCCAAACGCCGGTTCGAGTTGTTACTAGAAGTGCAAGAAAGTTAGGACGTCAGAATAAATAGATCCTGGCGGGGAAGGTTTACAAGTAATACAGCATTTACATTGTTTCAACCTACCGACTGCATAAACAATGCAGTTGTCCAAAGGCCACGGTTAATGCGGAGTCTGTATTGAGTAACTAGAGTAGCTTTGGTCTCACGAGGTTAGTCTCTGAGAAGAAGTAGCATAGACGCTGGTGGTGCATTGTGTATGGTCGCATCCTGCCATTGTGCGGGTGGCAAATTTATCCATCAGCAGGAAAGTTTACAAGGCTACATGGCTTCGCAAGACAGCAGAATTGCATCGTGCGGAATTTGTCTGAGTTATCTGAAACTGATGTGTAGAAGAATTAACTTTCGAGAATTTCGAGTTGTCGTGATCGTGCAAAGCTCGTCTGGAAACCGGGAGGGGGGGGGAGAGAAATGGAAACATGACGTCAACCGCACCGACTTGCGCTCAACTGTGCAGGTCGGGGGTTTGAACATGATTTGTAACGCAATTAAAAATAAACAGAATCTATTCTGTCACTCAAAACAATTATAGGTCGTCATACATATGATGGACAAAGGCAATCGCTCTTTCCTGATTCAATATATTAACAGAAATTGGTATTAAATAAGGTTTGGTATCATCTTCACCAATTCAGTAAATTGTTCCTCAGTTTCATAGGTTGGAGAAGCAAAGTGCTGTCCACACTCGTCCGTAACTAGCTGAATAGGAGAAAAATGTGGTTGTACTACCCCCGGGGTAATTGATTCTAGTTCCATGCAAACATTATCATAAATATGATCCCCTTCTAAGTGAACTTCGCTATCTAGGTCATGCAGCACGACAATGTCTCGTATTGCAAAATTCTTCTTTACAGGCTTTGAGCGATGGAAACGATAACAATAAAATAATCGCTATAAGAAAACATATGGCAAAAGTTACTATTACTAAATTTGTGCAAATTAGAAGATATGGGCACGAAACGCTTCAGAAAATATCTCTGAAAATGATGACGCCTGTACTGGAGGGAAAATGACATAAAACTATAATTACTCCCAAAAATATTCATAGTGAAATGGTTGCAATCCATTTTAATTACTTACTGCTAGCGGTAGCACTAAAATTATCTTTAATTAGGCGTGATATGAGTTGTATATATATATATATATATATATATATATATATATAGAAAATAATTTTAAATGTATTTTTATGTATGTGCATATATATATTTATATGTACCGGGTTTTCATAAATGATTGTCGGGGTTTCCTCATTGTTGTAATCGATCTGGGTGAATGACACGGTGAACATAAATGCACGATATTGTTGAGAAACTCAACACGTTTTGTTCCTTATTTGTTTCATAGACCTCTTTTAAGCCTTGTTTCCATGATTATGAAAAACTAAATATGCTGACCAAGGCAGTAATTTATTTTATTAAAAAACATAAACTAACGTAACGTTTCAACCTTCTAGCAAGGTCTTCTTCAGACTTTTGTACTTGATACAGAGTCTGAAGAAGACCTTGCTAGAAGGTTGAAACGTTACGTTAGTTTATGTTTTTTAATAAAATAAATTACTGCCTTGGTCAGCATATTTAGTTTTTCATAGACCTCTGTTTCCCGATTCTGCCGCTAGACGGCAGTTTTCCAAATTGGCGGATATTACTAGTGAGAAGGCGTTCTGTGTCCTTGAATATCACGCAACGAGGTCCGTTACAGTTGTGCAACGACATTTTTCTGCGCGATATCGAAAAGATGCACCGTCAGACAATTCGATGAGAAGGTGGTATGCACAGTTCAAAGAAAAATGTTGCATTTGCAAAGGCAAAAGCAGAGGTGGACCATCAGTGTCGGAACATGATGTGGAGCGAGTTCGTGAAACCTATTTATGGAGCCCGAAAAAAAGGATTCTTGCTGGATCCAAGGAACTAAACATTCCGAAGACAACATTATGGAGTGTTCTACGAAAACGGCTAAACATGAAACCATACCGCCTAAGTCTGCATCAAAAGCCAACACGTAACGACCGTCGTGTTCGGGAAAGGTAAGCCAGCGATATGCAAAATCTCATGGCTGACGATGACAATTTCATCGAGAATTTCATTTCCACTGACGAGGCGACATTCCACCTAAGTGGAAAAGTAAACACACACAATGTGCGCCTATGGGGAACGGAAAATCGTCATCAGTTTGTTGAGTTGGGACTCGTCTAAAGTGAATGTTTTTTGTGCTGTGTCACGAGAAAAGGTGTACGGTCCATTCTTCTTCATGGATAAAAAGATTACAGGATTGACATTCCTGGATATGTGGAATGAGTGGATATTTCCTCAAGTGGAAGAAGATTCTAACACCTTCATCATGCAATTGGATGGAGTCCCACCTCACTTCCACTGTGAAGTGCGATCACTGCTCAACAGAAAATTACCACAACGTTGGATTGGGTGCGGGAGTGATGAGGATGACCTTTCTCCTTGCGATTTTTTCCCCTGGAGATACGTAAAAGATACAGTTTACTATCCTCCATTACACACTACCATTGAGGAACTGAAAACACGCATAACGAATTCCATCAACAGTGTTACACGTGATATGCTATCCCGAGTGTGGCAGGAAATGGGCTATGATATCGCGAGGCGAGCACATGGAACATTTGTGACTTTGTCATAAAAACTTGGTGAGTTTTCTAACATTTTGCAGAAAATTGCATGTATCTATCTTTATTACGTAAAATACAGTGCTTGTTTGTAACTCCGACAATCATTTACGAAAACCCTGTATAATATCTCTCTCTATATTACAGAAATGTATGTAATTGTATTCACTATGTATCCTTCATATGAGCTCTGTAATTAGGTATGTACCTGTTGAGTTCAATAAATAAATAAATTAAAAAAATATATAACGTTTAATAGAAACAAGATAAAAACAGAAAGTTCTATTTCATTGACCACGAAAATGAGCCTTTTCCATATTTTTTTCCCTCTTACATTTTCGCATGAATCCCATGGGACGCGAGGCCTTCCCTTGCTACGCCACTGATAATAAAACATGTAGCAATATAAGCTGAGAGATTAATGTTATTTGTATATCATTATGCAGGTGTCAATTGTTGGAACTCTCACCTTTTGTGCGAACATTGAAAATATTCTTTCCGTTTCCGCGTTAGAATGTGGCAATGTTAGCACTATTTTCGCGAGAGTGGAAATGTTTTAAAAAAAGAACTTGCCTTGAAAGTTCTTGGTAACCGATAACATGTTCCAAAATTCTGATGGAGATTTGTTAGTTAGTTCTTTTTTCTCCTCCTCGCTAAAGTATCCAGATAAACTAATCCATTCATTCCAAACCGAGCATGAAGAAAGTGCAACTGACTGGCGAGTAAGCTTTGCACCTTTGCACAATAAAATGTTATTTTCCAAGATTGAAAAAAGTCCCTACGTTTTCCCTCATTTGGCAAAATTTCTCCCTACGTCCCTACGCGGGCGAAATATAGTGAAAAGTCGCTATGCGTAGGGCTGGCATCACTGCCGACAGGTGTCGAATTTGTGCAGTATGAAGCGCCCTCTCGCGGCTGACAACTCCCCCGATAAGCTGCCGCCTCTCTCGCGACAACTGAGGATAAAGTAGCGATGTCTAATCTAAGATTAGATGTCAGAAATAAGGTGCCAGAAATATTTGTATTTGGGAGGACACCCTTTTCCAGCATCCTTGCGACAAGGTACGTGCTTATTTCAATTGTAATTGTGAAAAGTGGAAACATTACAGAACAGGCTGTTTCTGTTACGGACTTCCTGTAACGCAATTTGCCGGGACCTGTTGCATGAAGGTGCCGCCGAGCGGCCGAAGCTCTCGCGGTAAATGCTCCACCCCTTATTTTACCTTTCTGTGATTCAGAGACAATTTACACATAAGCATGGTTTCGTACAGCAGCTTCAATACAACTACGCAAAATTTATTCATTTTCAATGTATTTCGAATTTATTCTGCAGGCACATAGATGTAACACAACTAACGAATAAGGTATGTGGGAATGTTATTAATAAGAAATTTGCAAGACAAGAAGTGGGATAGTTCAACTGCATGGGAAATAATGCATCCCCTCCTCCTTCTGTTGCTTGGAACCTTCCTCGACTTGAAAATACTTATTTTTTCATAATAATATTGCTTATAATATACTATATAATGAAAAGTGAGAGTCATTGACCGGGAGGAAGTGATGGCTCTTCAAGGAGTTGCGTTTGGGGATTGTTGTGAGAAGGTAGCACCAGGGAGAGAAAGTATAGCATGCTGGAAGTGAGGAAGTACCAGGAAGGAGAGAGATTGCGTTAGGTAAGTGAGAAGGGTCTTCTTCTAGTCCGCATTCGGGTCCGTATGGTCTGGGTGTCGTAACAAATATTGGGTCAGAAATTAAAGCCAGTGTGTCTACCTGCCATAAGCAGTTTAACAATATATATATATATATATATATATATAGATAGATAGATAGATAGATATATAGATAGCTACTACAGTCGGGCCGCGATAAGTTTGAATCTGAAGTTTCTTTTACGTTAACGTTAACTTCCCGTGTGAATTTTACTTTCTGGCAAGCATGAAACATTTTCTCTTCCTGATCTACACAGCTACCGAAAACCATCACTGAAATAACCTTTCTTGTGTTTTTATTATGGTAGATTGCAAGCATCAGCTACCTGCATCTTTTTAGTTGTGTTGTATCGTATTACAATTACCAACAAAGAAAATGCGTCTTGTGTTATGAACAACTGTGCCAAATCGTTCTCCTTTGATTTCGTGCCGCCTCTCTTTGCCTACTTTGTCACGCCGCAGCGTTCGTCTTTTTCGCAACTAGATACCGACCGCAGTTATTCCCGCCTATTGTTTTTGTGTACGAAACTCGCCCATTGTTTTGTAAAGACATGGAATTTATACTTCTAACGTTGTTGAAGCTTCAGAACGTACAAATGAAATGTATTTCTAGAAAATTAGGGTGAATTACGTATAAACAAATTACGTACAACTTGGTTTTGTTAACACGTTTTTAAATTATATTTTGAGGAACCTACAAAAATTCACCTCTAAAACAGAATTTCACAGAACTGAGTTACTGTATTACGGAGAAGAATAGATCAAGAACAAATCAATTGTGTGTGAATTGATTGATTGAGTTGGTGTTTTAAAGTCCACTTTATACACACTACGGCTAATCTGGAATGGACCTACAGTTGGAAATGGGATCCAAACCACTATGTGCCTCGACAGGGTATCGAACCCAGGACTACTTGATTACAAGGCGACGACGCTTACCCTACCACTGTACCATCGGGGAGGCACATGTGGGTGTGTGAAGTGAGATAATTTGGGAAGCTATATGAGAATACAGGCTCTGGCAATACAGAGTTCAATAAATTACAACGAAACTCTTGGCAATTGCTCGATTTCCTAAACATTAATGATACATTTGGTACATGTGTTATTAATGCTTCGAGCTACCTGTATGTAAAAACATAAAAAATGAATGAAAGAACAGAAGTAGTTTACGTTGTTCCTTGAAATATGAACAAAGTCGGAATGAGAACAATGGAAGGGTCCCGTTGTTGACTGTTTAACCAGATGTTTAATCCTACACGTGTTTCTGTGGGCTCGCGAAAATCCTGAAGTAGGTCAATCCGGCAACGGCGCGTTACTACCAGAGCGGGTGGTTCCACGCCGTTTGCTAGCGCGTCCCGACTGTAATGGTTTGTTGTAAGAGGGGTGTAAGGGGTGCTCCTTCCACCTAGTGCACCCAATAGTCAACCTCACTTTCACGTAGTACACCCTGGACTGCAGACTAACGAGGTTCTGGCGAACTGGCTCCATGGCCAGTATAATTTTGTTTGTGTTGTCCTGTGTTTTGTCCTTATTTGTGCTGAGTGCTCCTTTACAGCCTCAGCTTTTAACGAAAGTCAGAAGATTTTATGATTTTAGTTATCCAACGTTAGAGTTGTTATGTGTAACGATAAGGGGCTGGGCCCCGTATAATGTGACGGGTGCAAAATAGCCTTAGTGCTGAAACGCCCAAAATTTTAAATTCAAATTCAAAATTCATATGGTTTGTTGTAAGAGTAGCCAGTGAGGCCGAAACACGCCCACTCAATAAATGTGATTCTATTCTATTTATTCTATATCTGAGATAAGACTCATGTACACTAAATTTCTAAGTGAGAGCATTAGGAGGGGCAACACCCCCCCTCTTGGCCCCCTGTGAGCACGCCTATGATAGGGCCCCTTCCGAAAGTCGCTCGAGTTTAACGCGTTAAACGAGTTATGGTAACTGGCTGTCCCATAAGTGGTTCCGTGCGTTTCGTGATTTTCTTTATGCTGTCCCAAAAGTCTCATTCCGTGCGTTTCGTGCAAGAACGAGATTCACCAAACGCACGTGCCAGGAGGCTGGTTTGTTCGGTGAGAATCGTCTGCTAGTTGGAGACAACGCGCGTGCTTGATGGATTCAAACTGCTCTAGTTCTGAAAATGTATTATAATTTTAACAGAGAGCGATTTGAAGCAACATGCACAAGATGAGTATGCCTTAACTGTTCTTAGAATGTGATTAAAATGAGTAACAGTGTCCGCAGTAGAGGTTGTTTTTTTTTTGTCATAAGGACATTCCTTCCGCTGGACGCCATGTGGAAACGTTCTCTAAACAAAACGCTGCGCTTTCACCTAGAGTGTCCCATAAGCCTGTAAAACAAGTGTTTCACCAGATTCACGAGCCCAGTTATTTTCGTTGAATGCGTTCGTTTCGTTAAGACTTTCGGAACGCACCCATAATGATTAGAGCCCGGATTTGTATGTAATTACTCTATTCTATTCCTTTCTAGATACATACCTTGAACACGAAAATATCAACGAATTATATAACTGACATTATTTTGCATAACGTTTAAGTTTCATACTTTTACAGGTGTCTATAGAAGAACTCCGGGGTTTTAAACAATGATAGCGCGCAAACGGTATTATGCAACTCAGGTTAGTTAATTACTTTGAAATCAGTAGCTCATCAGTTTTATTCACGCCGTTTGGAGTTTATTCCAACATAGGTTGGCAACGCTGCGTAGCGTTGACCTTGAAGTGGCCGAGCCGAGCCGAACACAATCAGTTGAGTGCAAGGGCGACCCCACAACAGAAGGCGCAGTATGTGATATGGCTTGCAGAAACTGGATCTGTTATTACTGTACGGCGGAACTTTCGACGCGAGTATGGTGGTGTTTAGCCTTCTGACAAAACCATTCGTCAATGGCTTAAGGTGTTTGAAGAAACTGGAAGTGTGGATTGGAAGGAAAGAGCCTATTCCATGGCCTCCAAGAAGTCCGGACCTTACTCCCTTAGACTTTTTCCTATAGGGACATGTGATGAACATTGCTTATGCGGAGAAAATTCAAGATGTTAGGCCTAATTATAAAATTATTCTTATTATTTAAAAAGAATGGATTCCATAAATTATACATCACAGACAATAAACGAAAAGTGATCTCCCGTTGTCAAAAGATATTAATTATTATAATCTTTGTATGATTGACATACCATTTCTCGTTCTTTCTGATCAACCTTTGATGTTAGTCCCATGCTGAAGTTGAGTAATGCCGGAAGCATTTACCAGAAGAACCAATCGTCTTGAGTCAGATTAATTCTTCATCAATCGTTTATAATTCGCCCCGAAAACCTTACCCCACATATCAGACACACAAAGAACCTAGAAACTTGGCATCGGTGGACAAGAATGCTACTAACTGTATTCTGTAAATAGCGAGTTTGTTCCTTGAACAAAAAGTACAAAAGTGGGTATGTATTTTCATTCGATTGTTATGTAGACGCTTTTTTTTTATAATTTGTTTCGAAAGTTAGGAAGAGCTCTCTTACATATTTACATATTCTACAATAATTTGCGATGTTAAAAGTAATTAATAGTTGACAAAATTGGTTTCTTAAATATGTACACTTTCCTGTGCTTTTTTGAGTTTATAAATTTGATACAAATTTTAATTTGAACAACTTATGTCCTTAATATTATGTTGAATATGTTTAAATAAAAATATCTAGCAGAATTCTTAAAATTGCTTGGATACTCGATTAATATTAATATTACATATTCTTTGATGCTACATATTCAGCTACATATCCTTTCGATAATACATATTTTATCAATTAATGCTACATAATTATGTACATATTGTGTACTTTGATATTACATAATAATCCGGGGTCTAGTAATGATGCATCTTTCAGCCCCAGCCGATGAGCAGCTTACAAAAGTTAACTCCATCGTTTACACGAGGAAAATATGGAAGCTTGTTACCTACAAAACTATCAAGTAAACGCAGCAGGAAGTCAACGTATGCCTGCCATTTACATACGTCTTGTTATTACAGAGCAGCTCGCGTGTTCTTAATTATTGGTGCACGGCTTGTAATAAGCAGTCAGTGAGAGCGCAAAGGGGAAAAGTAAGCAAACAAATGCCACGGTGTTTGATGGGGCGCCCGAGGTGCCGTGGAAGTGGGCATTCCTCTGCAGATGGCTGCTTCACGGAAGGAAAGACCAACAGCCGCTCAGCAGGTGAGGAACTCGCTTCTGTGCACAGAATTCTCATTACACAGGGAACAGGCCAGCACGTATCTAGGAAGGGGTGTCTGAACCAAGTGTATATTATTATTATTATTATTATTATTATTATTATTAATAATAATAATAATAATAATAATGTTTACATTAAAATAATTATAATTAATAATAGTATTAATCATTTATTCAAATCAATTGATTTATATTGTATTTTTAATAGCCTCCCGATGACGCAGAGGGATCGTAGTCGCCTTGTAATCAAGGGGGGGCGGATGGGTTATATACCCGGTGGAGGCACATAGTGGTTCGGATCCCACTTTAGACTGTAGGTCCAGTCCCGTTCAGCCTTACTGTGCATAAAGTGGACTTAAACCATCAACTCAATCAATATATTTTTATTACATGAATAGGTAAAACGACAATATAAGGGTAGTGATATAACAGCACGTATTCATTATCTAGCTTACGCAGAGCTACGGTTGGCAAAATTTATAGAAAAAACAACTATCGTGGCGAGGAAATTAATGTCAAATAGATAAAGAATTGAATATTTATTGAATATCAAAAAAGGATGTTAGATTCAGTTGACGAAAAGTAAAGTTCCTGGTAATATTTTATTCATATTATTATAAGTAGTAATAAATCTTGCATAAATCATCTTTGGTATTGTCATTCAAAGTCGCATGATCCCAATATAATCCTTGCCTTCCAATAAGTTCGTCGGATATGAATAACCCTCGATTAAACAACAAGTATATTTTCATTATTCAATTTTAGAACTTAGTAAGTATTTCAGAGGGGTCTGGGGATCCCATCCTAAATACATCCTTGTATACAGGGTAGTATTTGAAGGGGGTTTAGAGAAATTTCCCCCTTCTGATTTTTATATGTTTCCCTGGCCGGTTGCTAATTATTTACTCTTGAGGAAGGGGGACCATATGTATAATTGTATAATATCCAGATGCCTTAAGAGTAGTTACTGGAATTCCTCCAAGAGAATATATAACTATAATTCGGCCAATAGTAAATGGAAATACGAACACGTGTTCTCCGATTATATCAGTCAGGTTAATCAAGGAATGATGGTGGAGCAATGCATGCGCTCGAAACGTATTAACCTGACTGATAACCCGAGAACACTTGTTCGAATCACGTCGACAGGAAAAATTACAATTGCTATTTAAATGGAAATAATTCAACCCAAGAGGTAAATAAATAATTACAACTGGAAGTAGAGCAAACTACGCAAATATAAAATTATTTAATCGTGATTGCGAAACATTAAAAATAGGACCTGCAGTAACATTCGGCTGCAAAACGTAGGTACACAAGAAGATATAAATGGGAAATTGTGAAATTTATGATATTTGAAAGAAATTAAGGAAAATATATAGCCCAATGAGACAGTCTATAGCGCATGGTGGATAAAAGCAAATAAGGAGTTCGATATTAATAACGTGTCCTTATTAAATACTTGTGGACAAATTTCATTCTAGTTGATCTTACGTACAGTCTACGTAAGGCTACTCCTACTTCTATTCGTAAAGTTACTTATTGCTGAGTAGTATAAAACACTTGATATAAAGCTTCCTCCCGCGAGTTCTTTTGTTAAAAATGATCCTGATTTATCGTTGTGAAAATATGATAAAACGTAAAGTGTAAAGTGTCATATGCACGTAGTTTGAGCACAACGGGCACATGAGCACATTAGCTTGTGTTCGCCATCTTCGTGTAAATTCTAACCATATATGCATTTCTAAGGTAGGTATATTAAAGTTTACCATGAATTTATCCACATACACTTTATCACAAGTTCAGGAAAACAAAAAATAACTACAAATCTTATCCACCCCAATTTTTCTTTTCAGTGACAACGATGACGTTGCGACATTGCAAAATTCGGCTTCTGCATTCGATTTGAATGAGCTATTTGCGTCATGATAAACACAACGGCCATTAGCATTGAGGAGCACAGCACACGGCTTAAAAAAAGGTCTTTCCTGTCTGAAATCTAAACAATTTCAACAGTGAGTTACAGTGTTCCTTTCAATTAATCCTTGTTTCCTCGAAAAATTCTGAGACTTTTATGCTTCTTTCTTTTCCTTCGGGATTCATTTCAAGATATTCCTTCACATGATAGGTATTAGGTGTAAGAAGGTAACACTCAGCTGATGAAGACTATATAACTTATTCAGAGTTTACTTGAAAGAATCACATTTTTATCTGTAACAACCCACTTTTCCAGTGGCGCCCGCCTTTGAAAAGCATCGACTGGGATTAATTTGATTTGATTTGAATTTAAAAGCTAAGGCTGTATATGGGCACTCAGCATACATAAGGACAAAAAACAGGACAATACACAGAATTATACTGCCCATAGGGACAGACGCCAGAGCCTCGTTAGTCTGCAAAATGCTGTCCAGGGTGTACTACGTGGAAGTGAAGTTGACAACTGGGTGAACTACATGGAAGTACGGGGCTTAACTCAAAGACTTATTTTATATTCTTTATACAGAAAGTAATACGCCACAACCCCTTACTTTTAAATGGCTCATTATTAGAGATCGGATTTATATGTAATTACATATTCTATTCCTTTCTAGATACCTTGAACTGGAAAATGTCAACGAATTATATAACTGACATGATTTTGCATAAGTTTTATAGTACATATTTTTATATTTGCCAGGATATTACATATTTTACATATTTGTTAATTGACTGTACATAAAACAACATATTTCGTTTTTTCCCCTATCTTGATCCTTTTTCCTATGTTTTCGATCTCTGAAACATGATGAATGAAATTTGTACCTCATATGATGTCATATTTTCTAATCAATGAGATGCACCAAAATTGACTGCAAATTCGAAAGCCAAGCTGAAGACCAAAAAAATACGGGAGCTGTTATTTATCGAAATATGCAGCTTTTCTGGTTAAATATTTTCGTTTCGCTTTTAGGTTTAGGCAAAACACCTAGAAACTTGTCATCGGTGGACAAGAAAGCTACTTTCCTGTACGTAGCGAGTTACACAATATGTTCCCTTCACAAAAGTAGCTATGAATTTTCATCCGATTGTTCTTTCTGTAGACGCTTCTTTTTACAATTTGTTTCGATTACAAAGAGCCCTCTTTCATATTTACATATTCTACAATAATTTGCGATGTGAAAAGTAATTAATGGTTGACAAAATTGGTTTCATAATTATGCACACGTTGCTGTGTTTATTGAGTTTATAAATTGATACAAATTTTAATTTGAACATTTTATGTCCTAAAAATTATGTTGAATATGTTAAAATAAAGTAAATATCAAGCAGAATTCTTGAAATTGCTTGGATACGAGATTGTAATTAATTTTACATATTCTTTGATACTACATATTTAGCTACATATTCTTTACATATCTAGCTACATATCCGTTACATATTTAGCTACATATCCTTTTGATAATACATATTTAGGTACATATTTTATGAATTATTGTTACATATTTATGTACATATTTTGTACTTTGATATTACATAAACATCCGAGATCTACTCATTATATTAAGTTTCATAATATCAACATGACCACGGATAGTGTAGTTAATATAGAACACTGAAAATATAAATTTGGACATCTGACATAATAATTCTGAAATGTTTTAGTAATTATATAGCCAGTGTATTGTAAGCAATTTAACAGAAGTTACTAATAAAGTTTACAATTATATCAACCTTTGGTTTGTTAAATTGGAAACGTAGTTTTGAAAATAAAATAAAACACTGGCTCATTATTATGCATTGCTCCAAATGTGTTTCACCATGGCTGCACTTCTTCCTTGTCTATGGAAAGACTTTGTTCTATAATTAATGTTAAATTCTGTGTATTTCGTTTGTGCCTTCAATAGTTGTGTACTTATCTTTAACATGGCAGTCATATGAATAATTTATTTTAGTAAGCAGTCCGCCACGATAACAAGCATAATAAGCAAATTATTGGGACTTCTCGAGCCTCACGGGCCCATATAAGTTAGCGCTGCACTTTGCCTACTCGCACGGTCAAACCTAATTCCAAATGTAATTCATTATCGTTATGTTTATTAATATTATAAATATTTATCTTTTCCACAGTATGCTTTATTAGATGATTTTTAATTTTAAAAATAAAATTTGGCAAATAGCGAGAAATTTTGACTTACTGCAGGAAAACTGCATTTATATTTGGATTCAGCATGCTTAACGGAATTTAAACGCATTTTAAATTTAATTTTTTTTTCTCGTAATTTGAAAAATTATTATTTTTAAATTAAATCTCTTTTATTAAGATACGGGGCAAAAATAATATGTTTAAATTTTTATATCGTTAACTTTGATATTTATCTAATACAATGAGCTTCAATATATAAACAAGAAAGTTAAGATTAATTTTTATATCTGCTTTGATTCATTTTATATTAATTGCAAACCATGTAAGAGAAGTGGCAGTAAATATGACAATAGGTTTATGTTCTTGATGAGTTTCTTGTTTCATTAACCAGCCTTAATCTTCCAACATGGACACATCCTCGGCCCTGTTATCTTATCTCCAATTTTTTCACGTCCCGATGAAACCTCTCACTTAAGGGCATGAGGGAGGGTTTCCGCAAGGTTCTCCCCTCAGTGGCGGCTCGGAGCAATGTTACCAACTTAGCTTTTTTGGAGCCAGATCTGGCCCTTTCGTGTACTCGTTTGGTCTTGAACTGGGGCGCCTGTCCCCCTGCCCCACTGTGATGCCATCACTGGCTCCGGCTCACATAGACCAACTTTTGCCATGAATATACATTTTGCACATGATATTGTTATATTGGCTGCAGGAAAAGTCGAAACTCCCATTCGATTGGTCGTAACTTGAAGTTGAATCCCCGTAAGGAATACATGGGATTCTGTAAATACTTATTCACCGTATTTTTCAAACATTGTGTCTAACTTAATAATCAACTTAAAGAAACAGCTTCCTCTTGCAACATGGAGAGAAATTAATACTCTTTTTTCAAGACTTTTTTTTTTTCATTTTTAGTAGGACTGACCATTCCGACGATATTGAAATAAATGCATAATTGGTGCGAAACTGTCACTCTTCCCCTTAACGCTCCCAGATTTTCGGGGAAGTAGTCGAAATAACAAATCATGAAATGAAACTTAGGCCCGCTTTAGACGAAAGCATTTTCCTTAGTATTTTTCTTAACATTTCTGACATGACCCAAATCCTACCGTGTGAGAAATCTTATGGCATTTCAGATGCCATGGCATATTTCATGGAATTTCTCAAGGATAAAACCCGTCCTATTTCCGTAGCATTTTTCGTAACATAACCAATCAGAAGCGACCTCTAGGTCACGAGTGAAGAAGTAATGGCGGCCGCGTGAGATGTAAACAATGTGTCACTTCACATTTTTAAAAGCCGATAACTATTCAATCGAGATGAATAACGTTTCGTATAAAACGTTATTAGATATAAAAGAATGGCGCTGTTTAAATACATGCTTTACAACGTTTACTGTACACGTATGGAAGATATTGTTTCAAATGTAAACACCGTGCACTCATCATAGATGGTGTCACTCGACGTGCCTTTCATGCTGTATATGTTATACATTGTAATCACAAAAGCTATCTGCTATAAAATTTTTGGAAGCATTTGCATAGCATTTGTACTAGCACAAATGTTAAAGTAAATGCTTTCGTCTAAAGCCTGCTTTAAACTCATGTAACTTCCAAGAAGCCGAAGCTTTTGTAACATATTTCCAACTATATCTTCATACTGAGGGACTTTTCTACTTCCAAGGAACATGCAGTCCATATTTGTAACTCTAAGTCATTCATGCTTATGCGAAATCATTCATAAATTTTCTAATATTGGTCCATCAAATACGTCTCTTCCACTTTAGCCTCCGATAGATTGGGAAAGTGATTACTTTGATATCTGAAACATGCGTTTACAGATTGTTTCATATCACTGAGTGTAATGTACAGTCACCATCAATACAAACGGAACACCTATAACCTGAAATACTCTCTTCCCTGCATGGCGTTATGTGTGTTGCCTAACTCTACGGGGGTGGTAGAACTGCTCATTGAACATTTGCTAGTAAAGTTTTTTCAACGCCGTAGAGTTACGCAACCCACATAACGCCATGCAGGGAAGCTAGTATTTCAGGATATAGGTGTCCCGTTTTTTTATTGCTCGTGAGCCCGTAGAACTTTCTGTGGATCAACTTAACTAGAATACTTTATATTCTTTGTGGTATTGAAGTTTCCATAAATGTCCAGTGTTTGTCTCTCGCTCTACTGTACCACGCACACCTGAATCATGGGAATTTGGTGTAGCTCCCGTTGTTGACACAGTAAGACATGGGAGTTTATTTCAAGATCCTCTGAAAGATGCGTAGTTTCTTTCAGCCACATAGTCGTGCGCACGGGGAGAGGGGGCAAGCAGATGTCCGCAGATTTTTTTCCACGGAGGGACAAGCAAGGTATTTTTCCATGGGATATATTACCCCGATAATAGTGTAGCTCCTTCAAAATACACCACTTGAATTTGAAATTATCGCATTAATGTAAATTACTATGACTGAAATCAAATTATGCGTGTGAAATATATACTTTTAGGTTGACATTTGATTTCTAAGGGGTAGGCGTGGTCATCCTTGCCCCCTCCCCCCTTCCAGACGTCTAGGTCCCTACGTTATTATACTTTCACCTAGAAATTTAGTGTAGAGTAATCTTATCGCCGTTATTAAAGGATATTATACTATTCTTGCCCCTCCCCAACAATGGACGGAAATCTCTTGAAATCTCTAAGGGGGCAAACATTGAGGTAAAAGGGAGCACGAGTAGAATCTTAGAGTAGCAGAACAAAATTGTACCCAAGATGAGATTTGTTTTCACGTCTTTCTTGCATTATTTCTTCCAGGCGGCCAAGAGTACCTGCAGGGAGCACATAGGGGCAATTGCCCCCCTCGATATCAAATTTTGTACAAATAAAAATAAATGTCGTAAAATTTTCTTGCTCGCTTCGCTTGCAATGTCTGCTTTTCTTGCAGTCTTGTCAAGTTCAGAGCCGTAGTTAGGGATCGGCGGGAGTTGGCCCTGGGCGCCGAACTCTGATTGAGAAAAATTGTAAAAGAATGCCATGGCGTCCCATGAATTATTTTCTGCCATATTAAATCAATATTGTTTTCAGTTTGCAAAATTTTGATCTAGTAATGTTCTTGCTCGCTTCCCTCGCAATTTTATTGTTTTCTGTAATGCATTGTAAATTACCAGAGAGAGAAAAGTTATAACTACTAAGTACTTCAAACTCTTGTTCCTAAAGAGTTTTGTCATAAATGCATGAACACAATTGTTTGGAGGAAAAGGAGCGCAGCACATTTCAGAGACAAATTATTTATTCGTTATGGTGCCTCTATGTTCCTGCATTAGATCATATATAGTATTTACATACACCCATCAATGCAAAGGAACTGAAACAGTGAGAAAAAAATGAGGTTTCTCTTTCCCGACTGAACTTTCATCAAGGCCCCCCTAATCAGAGGGTCTGCGCACGCCTATGTTCAGCCATACGGAATATGCAACTGATAAGGATGCAAACGTATTACAATTTTGTAGCATAATTGCGTTTAGATTCCTTTTCGACGAGTGGATAAACAGGCGCCAAAAATTTGGGTTGTAAGTGTCTATTAACCATCGCCAGCTTCGGCTATACTACTAACTGACTGATCAAAGTGGGAATAGCAGAGCAATAATAAATAAGTTTAGCCTCTATTGTGAAGTAAGTACTAAAATCTATGTCACGATTCCTATACCCGGGGCTAACAAGTTTTTTCCTCTTCTTTTTATCTTGATCCAAGTATCTCAATCTTCTCCTTCGTTAGTCCAAAGTCTGGGACTAAATTGTTCAACTTGTTTTAAATTAGCACTTTTGCAGTTTTGTCTTAATCGTGACAGTCCTTTGACGGTAGCCTGACAATTGCGATGAACACAGTTAGAAGTGAAAGAGCGAGTGGACAATTGCAATGACATTTTAAATCTTGTATCAAATTGAAGGGTGACTTAACATCCCGTACAATACCTCTTACAAGAGAATTATTTTCGGCTGTGAATTTGGTTCAATCAAGATTTGATCATTGGCTAGAGCCAACAGACACCTTTTGAAGTGACCCGTTTCCTCATATGTGCGAATACACTTAACAACTCTCTCGTCGTTTTTAATGTCACGCTTCTTCCTTTTCTGACCTTCTAGATAAAGTTGCATCCGCATGTACTTGATGTTCGTGTCTTCTGCTTGGCTCTTAAGGCAGGCCAGAACATCATGAATTTTTGGATGCGGTCTTCCAAGCCACCTATTTATTTTGTTGTTCCAACCTTCAACAGTATTTATTATTAGTTCTGTGGCGCCTTTCGTTAGGTTAGGTTCGGTTAGGTCCTGATCTTCGCAATTGCCCTACCATCAATTTGAAAAATGACCTTCACCGTCAAAATGATCGCAATTGTCCGTGATTTTGTCTTCATCACAATTGTCCTAGATTTCCTTTTTACTCCATCAGTAAACCATTTAAACGCATCTTTTTGTTACAAATTAGCTAAATTTATCAAATAAAAAAAACCTTCGCTTTAATTTTTAATGACGTAAATGGCTCAACGCAAATTAAGACGATATAGACTATGCAAATCAGCCAATATACGCTCAGTAAGAAGGAAAAATGCATTGTACAGTAGAGATCAAATTGCCGTTGTTATAAAATCATTAAATGTACCATAAAATTCCTACAACTTATTTTCCTTTTCGGCAGACATGTTAGGTAATGGTAAAGCTCAAAAGACAATACATGATGCAAGGTTACTTTTGAGGATAGGGTGCAATTTGTGTCAATTTCGGCGTAATGAAATCAGTTCTTCCCGAATTATTATCTTACAGATTTTGCTCATACTTTATGGGCCGCGGTGGCTCAGTCGGCAGAGTTCAGCGGAAGTGCCCGCGCGAGCAACATCGCCGTGCCTCTGCTCGTGAACCGGTGAGTCATCGGGACTCTGGCGTGCTAGACGACGCGAAACGCGTAAATTTTCAAGTTACGTAAAGTTGTTGAATTGAAGGGAAAATGGAAATTCGTCGCGTAAATACGCTAAAGTTATGGTTTTCAAGTGTGAAGAAGTGCCCATCATCGCTGATGCTTCATCGTTGGATACGGGATACTCTTGCATTGACTGAAGACCAGGTATTAAGTATTGAACTGGACCAATACCGTAAGTGCGTATATATTAAGCTAGTGACGCGTCTATTAGGCGAACAGTTAATGAATAAATTTGAAGGGAAGTTAGTGTATTGTGATGAGGATGATGAACATGAAATTAGATTAGACTGGGCTGATAGGACAACTACACTAGTGAGACTACATGTTATACCAATGGAAATAACCGATAGCCATATCCGTACAGTGCTTGCCCAGTATGGTGAAATTAAGACCCCTCCGGTGGACGAGCGATATTCGGATGAGCATATTTATAAAACTCGTACAGGCATTAAGTTGGTGAGAATGGTTCTGAATAAGCCAATCCCGTCCTATGTATCAATACAGGGTATGCAATATTGGGTAACATATTATGGACAGAAACCTACCTGTAAAATATGTGAAGACACTCAACACACAGCACGGTTTTGTCCACAACGACGTGGTGCTATGGGGGAGCGAGTGATGCAAGATAATATTGGAGCATGTGCTACTCCTGTTGAAATCCAGCCTAAGCAGTCATATGCAGCAAAGGTACATAGACCACCTAGCCAACGTTCAGCGCATGAGACGGAGATAAAGGCTGACACACAATTTACAGTGTTGCCAATTCCAATGCAGTTGCAAGAAAAAACTGTGAACAATGAACGCGATAAAAATCTACAAATAGAGCCGAAAAATGCTGATGTTTCAGAACACCAACTAGACCCTACCAAGGAAACACCTCTACCTGCGTCTATCCACAGCACATCGTGGGCGGAAGAGGTGGCATCTTCAGACAACCTCCGCAGTGACGTACGGGATAACGTTTTGGTGACTGACAGTCTGGAAACAACTGATCAAGAGATGCGCGAGTCTGACACTACGAGTAATCGTGAAATGGAGACTGACATGTACGAAGCAGGAGGATCCCACACAATGGAAGATCAACAAAGCAAGGTTCAGCTTGGTGAAACCACAACAGGAACTAAGGACAATGCCAAAAGAAAAACAAATGTGAAGAGACTCCAGGAACAGAAGCAGTTGAAGAAGAAAAAAGTACAACAAAATGTGGCACCTAACCCCCACCACAAGAAGAACGTGAAGCAGCAGGCAATAGCCCCCTCCCCAGTGCGTATAACCAGATCCCAAAGTGTGACAAATTTGGCCCCGAGTGTTGATTTTCAACCTGTGATCGGATCCAAATTCAGTGTTTCCCCTAGTGTGTCTGGTGAATGTGTGGGTGCAAGTAAAAATGAAAGTCAGAAATAGCATGTGTAAAATGAGTAAAGGTATATGATGCTTGGTTACGTGTTTGCACGAGGTACCGTGCACATATGCAAGGTTTACGTTTCGTGTGCATGGAAGTGAGTGGAAAAACAGTGTACGAATATTAGCGTCCTCTGGGTAAAATGTATAATTCACAGAGTTGGGTAACCCTAGTTCTTAAATTTCTGTTAATTGTATATATGATGACTACTCTCCGTTTAGCTACGATCAATATTAACAAAATGCGATCTTGTACTAAACAGGAGGCGCTAGGAGATTTTTTTCCTACAATCATCTTTAGATATAGCACTTCTTCAAGAATGTGGAATAACAGCATTTAACCTCCCCCCAAACATATTAGTCTATAATAATGCGACCTTTCAAGCGACAGGAACAGCCCTGTTAGTACGTAACACAGTACCGATTACAAATGTGATGTGCCATCCCAATGGTAGAATTATCTCGGCAAAAATAGCTAATGTTTGGGTATATAATTTATATGCACCTTCAGGTACACAATTTAGGAAACAGAGGGATGCGTTTTTTGCGACGGATGTCGCTACTGAAATGCAGGGTACAAGAGAACATATAATTTGCGCGGGCGATTTCAATTGTGTCCTGCATCCGCAGGACCAAAGACCTGGCTTTAATACCTCCAATTCTTTGCAAAAATTAGTAAATGGGTTTAATTTTACAGATGTATGGAATGACAAATATTTTGGACAGAAAGGGTACACGTACATTCGTAATAATTGTGCTTCCCGTTTAGATCGATTTTATGTAACACCACATTTACGCCAACAAATCAAGTCACTTAGTATAACACCCACCTGTTTTTCAGACCATAGTGCCGTAATCATGGCGATAAATGTGGATATACCAATAGTACCTAGAGGGTATGGCTACTGGAAATTAAATGCTTCTATCCTTACAGATGCAAATTTCCAACGAGCCTTTCAGGACCAATGGAATGTATGGGAAGCACACCGTACCAGACAAAGTGATATAATTCGCTGGTGGGATGAAATTCTTAAACCGGGCATAAAACGGTTTTGTCTTAGTTATTGTAAGGAACGTTCTAGTGACTGGAATAAGAAATATAATTTTTATTACCGTGTGCTGCGCGAACTTATTCATGAAGCCACTGAAGGGAAACAAGTGCAAACAGAGGTAAAACGTGTACAAGCTGTACTGCTGAGGATGACAGCTGAAAGACGACAAGGTGTAAAAATTCGCAGTAGACTCCCCCACTTTGATAAAGAAGAGGTTGCATCTATAAGCCATGTGCTGCAAGAAAGACACAATGCGAAAAGACTATTTATTAGCGAAATAAACGATAATTCTGAAATTAAAATAAAAACAGCCCCGGAAATACGTAACAGATTTTACAAGTATTTTGAGAATCAATTTTCCCAACCAACAACACATAATGTAGATTTGACGTATAACTTGGAATCCTTGTCCGAGGTCCTTGACGATGAGGAAAGTGAGCAATTAAATAACGACTACACAAGCGAAGAAGTATTCCGTGCGGTTAAGTCGGGGCAGGCGTTTTCTGCACCTGGTCTGGATGGGATACCAAACAAACTCTACCAAACATTTTGGACGTTGATGGGAAAAACACTAACTGAATGGATAAATGCAGTGTTCCGAAGGTATAAAATGGGAAAATCCTCAACTACTGGGATTATAGTTTTAATACCAAAATGTGTGAAACCCACTGAAGTTGGTCAATATAGACCCATTACCCTCTTATGTACTGATTATAAAATATTCTCTCGCTGTATGGTAGGCAGACTTATGCCCTATGTAGAAAAAGTAGTTGGAGATACACAATATGTTTTTGGTATGAACAAGAAAATTACAAATGTCTTACAAACGCTTCGTGAAGTGCTTACCTGTTATAGAGTCAATAGCAATAACCATGAAAATGCCATATTAGCAATAGATTTTGAACGAGCATTTGACTCGGTACACCATGATTACATATTTAATGTGCTTCAAAAGTACGGTATACGTGGACATTTTTTGTCAGCATTTAAAAGCCTTTATAGTAACGCAACATCCAAAATACAAATAAATGGATTTATGACAAGAGAACTTCCTATTCACAAGGGAGTAAGACAAGGTGACCCATTATCGATGATAGCTTTCTGTATCTCATTGAGACCCCTCCTTTCTGCATTAGAAAATCAAGTACAAGGCATCACCATACAATCTATAAACACAAAGGTGTTGGCCTATGCTGATGATGTCAATGTATTAATAAATAAGCAGTCTGATATTGCTGCAACGTCTAAAGTATTACAGGAATTTGGTCCCCTTTCAGGGCTCACAGTAAATCAGAAAAAATCAAGTCTTATGCATTTGAACCCGGATATAACTTACCCTCAGAGCGGAGAATTTCATGTTGTTCCATCGATAAAAATACTTGGAATAATTTTCGCGCGCTCCCTTCAACGAATGATCCAGTTAAACTATGACAGAGTGATAAATGGTGTTAAAGCAGTTCTACAAATGAATAAATTTCGAATACTTAGTATACAGTCAAGAGTGACGTTTGTACAGGTGTACGCTCTCTCCAAGGTGTGGTATGTAGCAAAAATCCTCCCGTTGCGGCAACTGGATATTTTTAAGCTCAAGAGTGCTGTGAACTGGTTTGTCTGGAACGGTCAAATATTGCGTGTAAATCACGCAACGCTTTGTTTACCCTATGCAGAAGGGGGAATGAACCTTGTAAACGTAGAATATAAAAGCCAGGCTCTACGTATTCAAGCTGATGTAACGACACTGATTCAACACCCTAACAGCCTCACTAGTAAAGTTCTGAGACACGCCTTGGACAACATTCAATTGGAGGCCCCCATTGATGTTACAAGACTTCCAGATAGATTATGGTATTTTAAGAATACAATAGTGGATATCAGTTACGCTTTAATACAATCTCCTATCCTTCCAACGCAAGAGAACTCAAAAATATATAGAAGAATGTGTTTACTATCACAAAAACAGTGTAAAATTGTAGATCGGAATCCAAGAGTCAATTGGCGGGAAGTATGGAATAATATACAGGCCCGCCACCTTACGTTAAGAGTCAGATCAGCGTGGTATATAATTGTACACCAAATATTCATTACTGGAGCTAAACTTTATGATATAAAATTAGTAAATACTCCAATATGTACTACATGTAATGTACAAGATAATTTAGTGCATAAGCTTAGTGAATGTCAAACAATCAAAAAATCATGGTTATATATCAAAAAACTTGTGAGTACAATTTGTCGTACATCAGAACGTAACATTTCAGTAGATATTCTTTTGTATCCTTCCTTTGCATATTATCCAAGAACAAAACGCCACAGTGTACAATGGCTCTTAGGCCAATATGCCCTTTTTGTATCCATATATAGGCAACAAGATTTTCACACCCAATTTATCAATCACCTGCACCAGGAATACCAAATGATCCCTCGTTGTAAAAGAGATATGTTATATGCAAATTTCCTAAATGTAATGTTAACTTTATAATGACCTAAAATGTATAACATGCAAAATAATATGTAATAGTTTCAAATAAAAACAAAAATTAAATAAAAAGAAGTGGTTACCGTTAAGGATTTACAAGCTGATGGTCGTAGGTTCAAACCCCTACGGTGGCAGAAACTTTTCGGAAGTTTTATACCTATCCCACTGTGTTCATTGTATATAAAAAAAAAAAAAAAAAAAGTCGGTAACGCGTCTGACTACCATGCTAAAGGTCCCGGGTTCGATCCCCGGCCGGTTCAAATCCGGGAACTTTTCTAACGATGGAAGCGGCCCCGGCGCCCACCCAGCGTCGAATAACATGGGTACCTGGGGGAAACCCTGGGGGGTAAAGGCGGTCAGGGGCGTGATGCTGATCACATCACCCCCACTCACGACCGGATCAAGAAAGTGTGGGGCGTTAACCCCACACCCCCTATACGCCTTCATGGCGTGGTGCCATGCACAGGGGAGCACTTTACTTTTTTTTTTTACTTTACTTTATGGGCGAACTTATGTGTACTTATAAACTATTTCTGTCTGAATAAAATATTATAGAGAACATAAGGGTTAGCTGCAAAGCACGTTTGCCTGCGATTGCATATAATGTGTACATTATGAGAAGGGAAACATAGATCCTCGAGTGGTGTATTCTGAAAATTTGGCCTACTTTACCGCAACAATTCTTATTTATTGTAGAGGGTGATCACGAATTAAGGGGGTACCTTTTGATCATCAATTACGTTTAACAATGCGAACATATTTAATTTATAATATTTGCAACTTTTTATTTTCTGAAGATAGTAACTTAGACATCACAATGACAATTTTATCTCCTTTCCACATAACTATCAATTTGAGTTCCATTTTAATCAATGCAAGCTTGAAGAGGTAATTGACATTCCTTCTATCTGTTCCTGGCTTTCCAGATTTTTCAGGTCTGAAACACTCCCGGTTGCATCAAATAACTTGTTGATTCTTGAGTTAGCGTCACTTTTAAGTGCTCTAGAGGTCCCCATTCCTGCAGCATTCCTACCTGAACTTCAGCTACACGTTATTGGCAGTGGCGAAGCGTCCTAAGAGGCCTTGGAGGCTGGGCCTATCCTAATACATTTGTCCATTACGGATTATTTTATTACTTATAATTTCATTAAACGACGCTTAATAAAAAAAAAAACTGAAATTCTAGGTCTTCCGATAATTATCGCAAGTTTCCAACCCTGCCTGGAACTCTATCTGCGCATTCAGCGAGGCCCGCCTGAGAGTGCCTCAGCTGGTCCCATAACAACCTATGTGATTCGTGCGGGAAAACATAATTTCAGGGGTGAGTTCGCCTGTAAAGTAAACTGTGAGGCCGGCCTCTTTTGTATCTCTCACTCTCTCTCCCTGACTTCCGAAGGGTACCGATCGTGTACGACCGCTTGACGAAGCAGGCAGCGGACGCACAGAGCTGGTTGAAGCAGCGTTTCCATGGAAGATTCAGAGCTTTGACGGGAGCGGGACACACCCAGCTACTAACACCTCTAAACTTGGCCTCCTAACCTATCAACGTAGGCATTATTAGAATTCTAACTGCAAATAATGCATATAAGTTGGTTACTAGTGTTAAATTTGGTGCTTTAAGCTTTTTTTGAGAAACCGATTTCCGCGAAGTGTTACCTGCTGGATGTGCCCCACACAAATCTCGAATCAGAGAGGGAAAGTATTTTATTTCTTTGAGGAAAGGGAAATTGAGGCGAAATTTCCTTTCATGATTAGTGACATAACTGAAAACGCGCTACTTTTAAAAGGGGGCAAAGTACAGTGCAAACGTATTGAGAAAATCCATGTTTCTGAAATTTTCTGGTCGGTGTGTTACACAGAAAGGTGTACGTGTTCTCATTTAGCATTTCATCATTTTCTAAATCATATTATAATTTTTTAAAAAGTCGCGTGTTGAAGAAGAATTATATGCATAAAAGAGATAAAAAGAAATAATTGATTGATAGATTTAGTTTATTTTACTTGGCTTTCTGCCATTTTTGGCTAATTGGGAAGATGAGGATGAGCGATGATATGATGACATTGACGAAGGGACACTCACAAAGAACACTTATGCCCAGGCGGAGATTAGAACCTGAAGCCCTTGTCGTAGCGTGCTGTTATAACCAATCCGCCGCGGAGGTCGGCATTAAAAAGAAATAAATACTAAGTAACGATCGAGTGATCCATTTCTTTAATGCGAGAAACATTTACAAGTCTGTTATTGAAGTAGCAAATAATTTTTACAAGCAGCTTTAATATAACAAATGTATGCGGGTTAGGGCCTGACAGAACGGCTTTTTCAGAACATCGAGTCCCATCGTCACTGTTTTCTGACCTTCGAGACAGAAGCGCCTTTTTTCTCAGATATCTAAGATCGAGACTAGATTAAAGTAGAATCTGAACCAATGCCTCCAGGGGGAATCGAACCTTCTGCTTCTTGATTATAAGGCGAGAGCGTTAATCACCACAATCCCTATTCCCACTCTTCGAACAGCAGTAAATGAGATTTAGGCAATATGCTATCTTTTATTTTCTGGGGCTATATTTTAACATACTACTTTTTTAAAAAATCACAGACCCCCTTCACCCCAATCTCTGCTTTGTCCTGTGCCTACCCTTCCAGAGACAGCACGCTTCGCCACTGGTTATTGGTTATGGAAAAATGGAAAATACACGTACACATTTGACACGCTGCTCAATACTTAGGCGACTTGCTACCATTTTAAACAACATCCACTTCTTCCACTACGTCGATTAGATTTTACATACGTATAATGAAAGATAAAAAGGAAAGAAGAATACTAGCTCAATTAATACAAGAATTACAGTGACAAAAGGTGCCCCCTTAATTCGTGGCCACCCTCTATATATTTATTCTACATTAATTAGATATATTAGGAAAAAAAACATCAATGCAGACATGCAAGTAAAACAAGAACAGAAGTCCGACAACTTCAAATTTCTATATACAGTAAAACCTCGTTAGTCCGGACTAATGGGGGGGATAAGTTGACCGGTTTAACGAAAGTCTGGATTAGCTGAAATAACCTAAAACAACAGTAGAAAGTGCATTATATAACGAACCTGAGAGTTTAAGACTATATATTTGTAAGAAGTTAAGATATTTAAAATGTTTGTTACTTCAAATAATGTGCAAGCTGTCACATACAACTATAGTTAGATTGATACAGTTGTGTTTGGAACTTGTATATATGTTTATAAATACGTCATAATCTGTTCGTTTTGACGTCACTTTCTCATCTCAGCCGAGTAAGTGAACCCACCTGAATGTTTCTCACCTGACGACAGACTGAGTTTGAAAAACATGTGAAGGTGAAGGATCAAGAAGAACTTGGAAACGGAGAGAATTCAAGTATAGATTTTAGGTTTTCTTCTTGCGGATAAGTTGAAAGTAAACAATTAATTATGTAATTTGACTTTCGCTATATGTGAGTGAATTGCCCAACGTTAGTATTGAATGTTCTAGTGTTTTATTGGTAAGTGATTATGAAATATAAGAGATTATAAAACTCTGTTTAACTTTGAATACTGCGTTGTGTTTCTTTTCTGCCCAGCAAGCCCTGATGATTTGCAAAGATTCTCATGTTCCCGACTAAAGGAGTAGCGGACTAACTTTATGACGACTGGTGTACAACCGGGGGGACGTTGCAATTATACGTCCGCTTATAGCAACAAAACACGTTTATTATGATGTATTTAAAGGCATAGGCCTAAATACACTATAATACAGTAAAATGTTAAGCAATACTGTACATACAATGCAGTACGAGGGTATTTCTGTGTCAATGCGGTTTCTTCCGAAAGCATTCTGTTTTTCTTTGTCCTTACCTTTTGCCTGTCCGGATTAAGCGAAGTCCGGCTTAACGAGGTTTTACTGTACATGAAGAAACTTTGTTTTCTGTGGTAAACCAGATAAAATGGGAGAATACAGCAATGGATTCTTAAGTCTACGATACGGCTTTGCTTGTAAACAAATTTATATGCAGGATTTTAGTCTAAGAGCATATTGCTGTGTAGATCTCGTAGTAATTAATTCTGTTAGAGTTGAGAACAAGCCTCCGTGTGAGGCCCCTAAAACATCAAAAGCCCTTGACGTACTCACGAGGATTACAGTCGTCAGTTTTTAAACGTCGGTAGCGCCAGAGGGAAGAAAAAAATTTCCCTTCCACGCTCTTATTTGTTGTTCGAATCGTGGGTATAATTTAAAGCTAACAATTCAATCATCCTTTAAAGAATACGTGCGCGCGCAACGCCGTAAAAGACGAGTTCGAGACGAAATAAAAATAGGTTAGCAGTTAGTTAACTACGCTTATACGGTTCTTAGGTTGTATTTTGGTTGGCGGGGCAGGAGGAGGGGGATTTAAGGACTAGGCAGGCGGGCGGCTGATCAAGGGAAAGATGGGAAAAGGTCGAGATGGGGGAGGGAGCTACCTCGGGCGACTGTTTCGGTTCAGTGTTGCCATGCGAAGGGAAATTTACATCTGTGCAGTGTTTCCATCTTAAGTGAAATTTCCCTCGGCATACTACACGTATGTAGTCACTTTTTAAAAAAAACATAGAAGTTGCAAAAAGCGATAATATGAATATTTTAATGCAATTTTCATTCCTTTTGTTTCTTGTTATTTGGGTTAATTTGCATTGCAGGTTTGCACAACAGGATTGTGATAATACATCACGAAACTATGGCTTTTTGTACGAAATCTCTGTGTGAAGTGGTGGCTTTTCCTTTCTCTTAGCCCCCCTCATCTACTTCATAATGCTATGCGGTTAACCTAGTAAAATTTGCATGCTCTCAAATGGTGTATTGGCAATGCTATCGCCCTATAATCAAGGAGTTCGAAGTTCGATCCCCGATGCCAAGCAAGCTCATTGGACAGTTAGAGTGCCCATCGGCCTATTATGGCATAAAAGTGCATTTAAAACAACTTGACCAACTTTTTTTTCTCCAGCTATTGGTTCAGTCAGCTGAGGGAAAAGTTTCGAAGGGAAATTGCGGTCGGCGAACAGTGGCAACACTGGTTCAGTCCAGTTTCATCAACCGGGCGGTGTTAACGGATTAAGGAGCTAGCAATGAACACAGTACAGGTGGCTTTTTTTTCTACCTTCTTTCCTCTCCTTCCACCGGCCTCCTTCAAAGTCTGCTTTGGAGATTCCACGTCGGTGAGAATCAAAAAGAAGATTCGAGAGGGGAAGGGGAAACTCGTCTTGTGTACACAAAGGACTGTTGCGGCTATGGTTTTTATCGCTTCGTTCCCGCTATTGTCTTTGCGTAATTATATCTGCTTTCCTGATAAATAGGAATGTTATAAGGATCCTAACGAGGGGAAACGGTGAGAGCGAGGCAGGGCCTGGGATGGGAAGTTACCTACATTTCAATTCACTCTAAGTAGAAGCCCATGTAAACAACGTCACGTGACCAGCGAGAAGTAACCGCCTGCTTATAGGATGATTTTGATGGCAGCTCTTCCGCATCTTTTTCTGCGTATAATAAAGCTGGAGAGAATTAAGGTTTGCTATCTCGAGTGGCAAAGATTCTCGTGGCTAACTTTTGCACCGGATGTGTACATGTCTATTCTGAATGAGTATTATATGTTAGCTATTATGAATAAGTGTAAAAGAAAAATCTCTCAGAATGTGGAAATGACGTACACATCGTTAATTCGTGTTTCAATAATACGAGGGACAGTCAAATAAAAATCTTAGTTGTTTTCTTTTTTTTTCTAGTAGATTTCTACATCCAGACTTGTACAAGTTTGCTGTATTTTAGTATACCGGGTGGCCATAATTAAAGTTACCCAACTCAGAGCCCTCTGTAGCCTATTTGAGGCATCGTAGAACTCTGAAATTTGGTGAATCCACTATGCAGACCATTGGGAAGAGCATGGCGATAAAAATGTTCCATTTTCCGCCACCAGGTTGAAATATGACGCTGTACTTCCATGATGGGTTGTACAAATAATCACGTTAAGTGATTTAGCTGAGTTATTAATTAGAAAGACATTTGTTAGTGGCTGGAATTTGCGAGAAAATTATCTCTGGTTTATTGCAAGATTGCAAAGTAAAGGCAAATCCATAACCAATTGGAGCAGTTTACGTCATTATTACAACCCATCATGGAAGTACAGCGCCACATTTCAACCTGGTGGGGGAAAATTGAACTATATATTTTTTTTATCGCCATCCTTTTCCCAATGGTCTGCATAGTGGATTCACCAAATTTCAGAGTTCTGCGTTGCCTCAAACAGGCAACAGAGGGCTCTGAGTTGGGTAACTTTAATTCTGGCCACCCGGTATATGCATTGCTGATCCTTGCACATATATTTTTAAGTCTTGATTAGTACCTGTATATCTCAGGAAGAAGAATCTTTGGGATGCACGCGAAGGTCTTTCCACCCATCTACTTTCGAACTGAAGCCATTGTCGTACTTCTTCCATTCGTAAATTTGCTGGCGTGGTAATCTTGCATAGAGATATTGAATTTTCATTTGCCAGAGAATTTCTATAGGTTTTAGACTTCCAGATGGCAAGAAACGACTGTTCTTCACAGGCGCCATCTATAAAAATTACGAAATGGTGTTGTGAAGCTCACTTGATTAATATAGCACCCTTGAGGTCGTTTTGTAAATAACAGTTGATACCTGATGTAAATTTGACCTGTATGTAGTCTGTCATATAATTTTCATCAGACTTATAAGGTTTTCGTTTGACTCTCCCTCGTATTAATTTCAATGGATATTCTTATGATAATCTTATGAACCGTATCAACGATATTCCTGTAACATTTTTTGCGACGACTGGAACAAGATAAAACTAAATAGTAATACACAGAGGCAAACTGTGCTCTTCAAGAGTCTTACAAAATCTTCAAAATATTTTAATTTTTTAAAAAATACATATTTCTTCCTAGTTCTTCTCCCTATCAACCTGTCTAAACTCCGTGGCACAACATCCCTCTGAAAATCAGGACCTGCCAATCAGGTTTTCGTTGGGTGACGTGTGAATAGTGCATCTAGTCTCATTGCAGCTGTTTCCTACCTTTCGAGTAGCTCGCCAATTGTCCTCTTGCAGGGTCAACACCAAAAGTTTGTAGTTTCTATCAAGGATCTCGAACCCGGTACCACTCGCATCAAAGGTAAGAGCGCTAGCCATTCGGCCTGATTGGAGCTCTTTGTGACCAGTAATGTTTTAACCCGATTGAAATGAAAGGTCAGTATTTATAAAAGCAACTGCCTTGAGGCCGGAAGGGCTCTAAATTTTAATCGCCTGGATGGCCAATTTCACACATTTAATTCCAGTGAGATTAATTTTGATATAATTATGCATTTCTGGTAAAATATATCGATATTCTATTGCTATTTAGGTTATTTTACATCACTTTTATGCCTTTTAGGTTAATCGCAACGATAAGAATGAATGATGAAGGCATGGATGATGAGACCAACACAGTGACTATATCGGGCTTCGAACGTTACCTCTGGCATAGTAGCCTGTTGCGCCTACAACTCCCCGCAGAGAACGGCGAACGTCGATATCCGTTGAACATATTTATATAACGGTGTGGATCAGTGTGAGAGGGGGAGGGGAGTGGTAAGGGTGGATGGTATCCCTCCAGGTTGCAAAACTTTATCAAAGCATTTCCCCAGCTGTCGCATAGCGATCGTGTTAAACCATAGTACCATCCCTCAGATAACCTCAAGGCTCATCGAAACATCCCCTCAGCTAACATTTTCCACTTCAAGCGCTGGTGTGGATGGATATTTACAATACTGAAGCTCTCTAGCATTCTTAAACCCGAAGGTTCATGGGTGCAGCAACACAAGCCTTCCATCTGTCCGTATCCTGGACAAGATCAATCTAATCTTTTCCATCCTTACCAATTTCATTTAGGTTAATCTTTGTCTTGGGGGACTATTTTGCCTTGGGAACATCCATGGTCTGTTTCTTGATATAACTTTTTTACAGTGCTGAGTTATCAGCTCTACGCCTAACCTCCGCACCTGGGAGGACCACATAGTAGTCCGCCAACCATACCCCACCTCTGCCAATTGTGGAACGTTCATAGAGCCATGACAGGACAGCTCTGTAAATCCTAGTGAACAAGTCACTGGACGATGATGTCGTCACATCCCGAAACCTATGCCAGTACATAGAGAATCCACTAATTACTTGTAACGTTCATTCCTATTCTTACTGAAGCTCGGTAATTTTAAAATATCGATTCGATATCGATATACATTGCGTACAAAAGTAAATTCACAGCTCCATCTATCTCCAATTATTATTACTACTACTAAGGGATAGTTCGCAAATGAAATACGTAATAAGTTTCTCTTCTAGTCGAGATAAATAGGTTCTGGTGCCTTACCTTCTTTGTTTTGAGGCTCCTCGCGTGAGATTAAATGACCTGCGAGCCACTTTTGCCCGCGACCCGTTCTTTTGTGGACGACAACAATGTGATGCGCCAGAAAGTTAAAAGATGACGCTGTCAAAATCAATAGTAGCTGTCTCGGATCCTCAAATTTGCCTGTCAGTCCACGAGCCAGGGCCTATATTTCGCCAGACTTTCACAGCCTTGTTAACGTTTGACACGCAAACTCATTTTTCTTGCCTCTCAATTGTCTGGCGCTCGCATCTATATAAGTAGAAGACGTTGCATCATTGAAAAGAGATGGGCAACGGTGGCAGATAATAAGCACATGGAACTTTCCATATTTGGCTCCTTAAGGGCATGCCGTTTTTACCGCCAAGCGTGCGTGCGATCATTGTGAGTGTGTGTGCGCACCGAGTGGAATGATATGGCGCGAAGAAGACTGTACCAATGTTGCCAGTTACTGTTTTTTTTTTATTATTTTTTTTTGGCTCAGGCAAAGTTTCAAGTAGCGATTCTCAATCAGCAAGCGAGCAGGTCGTGTACGGTTTCCAGGGGAAAGGACCAGTAGGAAAGCAGGAGCAGGAGGGTGGCGTGTCTTTCACGATTTTCACTCTTGCCGAAACACTGGCAATTTTCCAGTTGCGACAAGTGTTGCCAAAATGAGCCTTTTAAGACTAACGTTGGCATGAGTAATGCCTGAATCACAGGAGGCTAGATTTCCTGCTGGATGTGTGCTAGTTTTCGCCTCACACGTTACTTGTTACCCAAGGACATATTTAGGGGGGTTCAAGGGGTCCACCCCCCGAAAAGCTTACCAAGTATGAAATTAAGTAATCAAAATATACTTTTTTTAGCATTTGTTATGTAATCGATGGTTATTTATTACAGCCGAACTTATTGAAAGTCGAGAAGTCGGGATCATACGGTTTTAAAGGACAGTTCCAAAGCTTTATGCACACTACTTCTTATTTTCATATGCTTTTCTGTTATCCAATTAATATTCAATTCTTTATCTATTTGACATTAATTCCTTTGCCAGGGCAGTTGTTTTTGTACAAAGTTTGGAGATCTTAACTAGATACGTACTGTTATATTTCTATTATTTTACCATATTTTTATTTATTCATATAATAATAACAATACAATATTAATTAATTTACATATTTAATTAATATTATTTTAATTTAATTATTACAGTTAAATTATTGTTGTTGTTGTTGTTTTTATAATTATTATTATTATTATTATTATTATTATTATTGAGACACTTGGTCGGACCCCCCGAAATGTATTTCTAGATACGTGCCTGTTGTTACCGTACTTGTCGGTATGCTTTTGTTCCCAGAAGGCACTGCGTAGAGCAGACAAGCTAATAGGTTGGTCGAGCAATTTGAAAACGTTGTAGGAGAAGAGCTACTGCTGTTATTAAAAATTAAAATTAAAAGAAAACCATAGGCTAGAAATCGGCTCCAAAAAAAAAATTGTAACCAAGGAGTACTAGAAAAGCTTTTTAATGAACTCGCGATTCGCAGGATTCATTCATAAAAAATATTTTGTTCAACTAAATATGTCGAACATTTAATACACTGGCAATAATTGTCATTCTCGGCTAATCACATTTGTCATGTACAAATCTCATAGCTTTGGTCAAATTCCTAAATATTAATGAAAGCGAATGTACATCAATTCACTTTTTCTTTCATCGAGCAGCGAACAAAACAACCACAATCAACACTCGGAAACCACAGACAAAAAACTTTCCCTTGTCAAACTCACAGATTATCTTCACATATCCAAACTTTTGCTCTGATTGACTGTTCCACAGAATCTATCAGGGGAAGCTAGTCGCAATTAGAACACTGTCTAGTCGTGAAAACCAGTCCAGCGCCAACTAGGGCATTCCAAATGGAAATTCAGTTTCGTGTGATTCGGCGTTTACACAAGACAGATATTGCACCCGTTACCAAATTATTATCATGTTTAACAACCACGTTACATTTTAAGCAACAAATACAAGGAAGGTAAACATTGCCTTGATGCAGTTTATTGCATATTGTCCATAACAACATCATTTTCATTTAATACCTTTAAATAAACTTTCATCTTTCAGTGATTAATATTAGGCTATATGAGAGAGAGAACGGCCATTTATCTGTGGTGGACTCTTTATCTTTTGTACATTACCCGACAGAAGAAAATAATGTCGGTGGCAATCTTGACTCTGTGTTGCCATGGATGCATACATCAGGGGAAAAAATATGTTTTACATTGACTCATTGCGTAAAAATAGAAGCTTCAGCGAGAAAAAAACGTCACTAACAAAAGTTGTTCGCGCGTTTTTTTTTCGGACTGTGTTGGAAAAGGTGACAAAGTGTTTAAATTTAGAAAAGTAATAGCCTACTCCAAACTGTCATTCTCTGTACAAATTAAATATAAACACAGATCTACTTGACACTGCTGAAACTTGACCTTGAATTGAGAAATAGCAACATATTACCTAGCTTGTTGTGTTCTTTGTGTTATTAAATAAGATTTATAGCAATTTACTCCACAAACTCGAATGTAAAATTTGAAGAGGAAATAATGTTATTAAGACTTGTTTTGCTGAATTAGTTCTTCTCATGGGGCTTACAACCAGTTCTTCTTCCACCCCTACCCCCTCTTTCTAATTCTGTCACACAAATCGTACCAAAATGAGGCTTTCGGGACCTTTTCAACGTAACCAGGTTGGCAACACTAGTTCCCCACAGCTTCGACAAAACGATAAAGCAAAAGTTAATTTTTTCTCGTTATTTTCATGCATCAATAGATATTTTGGACATTACTGCTGCAAGTGGCAAAGGGAACAAAAAATGTTAAAATATTGAAGAAGGGTGTCCCTTTTTTGTACCAGTTCTTGAACGGTAGAAGTGTTGGAACTCAAGTCAGTCTACAAAGATCTTGTTTTCAGTCGGTATTATTCCTCACTGCATCCAGGAGGAATACGTTGTAAGGATACATTTATTTATTATATTTTTATTTATTTCGGCTTTACATGGCGAAGGTAAATCTATTACACCTCTTCTTCCACTTAACCATCTACTTTAATATTTCCTTACATCGCTTTGGTAATAAAATAGAAAATAACAAAAAGAATTACAATTTATAAACGCACACACAGACACATGCTCACCGTTCCACACACATAAACAAAAAGACAGTAAGTACAGTTTATATCACACACACATTCTCACCCTTACACATACACACATGCACACACAAGCACGTACAAGCAATTCATCTTAAATATTATACGTATACTAAATTGTGTCTTACTTTCTTCTATCATTCTCTGCACCTGCTACTTGGTTTTGGAAGTCAAATATTTAATTTTCATTATTTAATAGATATAATTTTAACAGTTTTTTTGAACTTCACAAATGATGACGGGAAAAAAATAGATTTACTCATTCGACTGAGAGAGATAAAACATTAAAATAGGAGAGTATCTTACCTGGTTTCGTGTTCAAATTAGATATTTAGCTCCAAAATGAGTTGTATGTGCAAAATCTTCATTAATCTGAGAGGTATCCGAATATCCTTTGATTCAATAGTGAAAAAGCGTTCTACAGCTAATATTAATATTACTACGTCGACGAAAAAATTAACGATATTATAGTGGAACCACAAGGAAAGAAACCTGCGCAGACCCCATCGCGCTGGCGGGTGGGGGAAAAAGACAGGAGGAAGGAGCCTTCAGAGCGGCCAACGTCAGTGTTGCCAGACCTATTGATTTCTCGGTAGGATTCCATAATAAACTATTGCTATGGAACCTCCAACGGCCAGCTTAAAAACACGTTTCCTGCTCATCTTACTTGCTCATGGAGGGGAGATGTGGAGTGGAACTTCACTCAGCCGTGAAAAGTGCTGTTTGAACTGTGAAATTATGTCAAACGCTACTCACGGGCCTCCCCGATGGCGCAGTGGTATCGTCGTCGCCTTGTAATCAAGGGGTCCCGGGTTCGATACCCGGTGGAGGCACAAGTGGTTCGGATCCCACATTAAACTATAGGTCCAGTCCCGATTAGCCTTACTGTGCATAAAGTGGACTTAAAACACCAAATCAAAATCAAAATCAAACGCTACTCAATTGTGCTAGGACATTATTTTATTACTTTTACTACATTACTATTTTTAGATGGCTGTATTTTATCCCACCCCAAAACTCTATTTCTATTTTAATTATTTTACGTCGCTTTTGTGCCTCTACGGGTAAGTACGACAATATGGATGAATGAAATACTGATGAAATGGATGAAGTGACACAAACACAGTGAAATGTACTTGCCTTACGAGGTAGAAACACTGACTTCGTAGCGTGGGCAAATTATGTTATACATGCATGTGTTTGTGGGTGTGTGTGTGTATTTCTAGCAGATGGGGAGGATGGGTGGCACCCTAGCATAAGCGTTGCTATCTTGAATTATTGAGGAACACATGCTGTCTAATTCACCAAATATATTTCACATACGTAATGCATTTTCTCATTATGGTGCAGAACGCGTGCCCACCCCTATCGATAGCTGCACACCGAACACCAGCAGAAGGCAAATTGATTTGTTATTGTTAGCATTCGACTTGAAAGATTATGGAAAATCGCCGACAACGAAAGGCGGCACGTTAGCTTCATCTGTGAACACAACTTTCTACCATTTCCTGTCATAAAAATTCTTCGCGATAATATAGGCATCGCAAACCCCTTGTGTCGGTGCTGAGAAAGGGCAAATTTGAGATTGTTTTCCACGCACCCTCTAACCGGAAAATGCAGAAGAGATGAAAGATGTTGGTCGGTTCCCTCGGGCGGTTTACTTTCTTTTGTTTCAAACATGTCCACTCCTGAAATGGAGATCTTCGGTTTATTTTCGCCCTCATACGCGTGCGCAGACACACTGATTAGGGGAGCAAAAGCTTTGATAAATGTTCAGTCGGTAAAGAAATAACTCATTCCATCTCACTGTTTTATTGTATTGGTGGGTACCAAACGGGCGTAAATAGTGTCAGGTACCATCGAAAATTCCCTTAGTGTAATTTTAGGCGCGTATTGTGTGTATAATGTGTATATATATATTAAATGCAGCAACATAGAGGCAGCATAAATAACGAATAAAGCATGTGAGTGTTAATAACAAGAAATTTGCTAGAGAACGAAGCGGCATAGTTCAATTACAATTAGTTGCTTGGAACTTTCATGGGCTTGAAAATACTTAGTTTTCTATCCTTAATATACTATTCTATACTTAAATATTTAATTTTCTACAAAATTATATAGCCTCATGGACGTCCAGAAGGAAGTGCAAGGATGGTAGCCACCCCCTCCCCTTCTGGAAAATGAATGTTGACACAAAAGTACCCATTATTTCAGACGTATGAGTTGATTTTAGTCACAGTAATTTACATCCATTATTATAATAGGGATGTAGGAACGTGATAATTTCAAACTCAAGTGGTGTTTTCTGAGAGGTCAACATTATTACGGGGTAATATGCCTCGTTCACCCGCCTGATAAATATACATTGTTTCCCCCTCACTGGAAGAAATCTGTGAACGTCCCCTCCCCCCCCCCCCCCCAGTGCGCACACCTATGCCGCCCCCAAGAATGTCCTTCATCCGCTACTATTAGATCATCGGATTTTGTAGCAGATCTTCTGGTTTCCCAAGGAACAATCTCCCGAATTTTTCAAATCTGACCTGGCAACACTGCCCCGAAAACCGATAACGGCAGGGAAGTTGCGCGAACGCTTTGGACGGAAGGTTTTTTTCCTTGTGGTCGAGCTATAGTATAAAGTCGTGTATTGAAAAATAAATAAATCTCTTCCGCGCATCGACCACACGTCACCAAATTTATTTTCCAATATGTGATCAAGTTCCACATATCGAGAGACGTGTCGATCAATTGTGCTCAATTGCATATTTGGATTACTATTTGGTTGGTGCGATTGAAATGTACGGCAGGCATTAGTCACATCCAAATGCTACGTAGCCTAAATTATATCAACAATACCTGCTTAGTCAGACTAATCACACTTCACTCTGCTAACGACTGGATTCCACGGGGAAACAAGTGTCAGGATTCTGTGATGCGAAGTTGTTGTTAACAGCGTTTTTGACCTCTGCCAGATTCTTCTTCTTCTTTTTCAAGAATTTATATATAAGTCAGGGGACTTATTGATTGTGGGTTAGGAAGGCTTTCATACTGCAACTCACTGAGAGTCTTCACGGTATTTCGTGAGACCTGTCATTGTCATGCAACATGAGGACACCATCACTGCTGGATGCCTGCGGACAAGTCGACGATGCATTTAATACCGTTCAGTAATGATCTCCAGTAGGGGTGTGTCGGATACCAAAAAATCGGTACCGGTATCGGGGGAAAAAAATTCTAAATGACAAAATTATCATCTGGCCACCCTTACAACCCCGTACTTCTAAACTATGCACTGTATTTAAAGGAATTTATTGATAATTGTAGCTGAAGTTGAGAAGACAGGGGTTTGCATTTGCTAAAAATTGGTAAAAGGTTGAGGACATTTCAAACATGAAAGGGATAAAATATCATTTCAGAGCGTTCGTAGCGTCCAAACAAGCCCTCTGCGAGCATAATTTTAAGAAAAGTTGTTTGCTTGATGTCGGTGTGAAACTTTTTCGGTGTTGCCTGGCGACACTCTGTATGCAGCGGCGGCAGGTAGTGTGAAGGTAGCACGCACCGGTTTACGGGTTTGGGGAACAAAAATGGATCTACTGAGTTGCATAATTATTTTTATTAAAGATAAATGTAGAGCTCTCATCTAAGACTTATAGTGACTACTTTCTTTATAGCCTAGCAATTGCTTACAAGGTTTCTAAATATAGGACACACCATAATGCCCTCGTCTCAGTAAACTCTAACATTGGTAGCGTATTGATAAATACTCAGATAATTTAAATGACGATGATGTGTTGTGAACTAATTGCAGAAATAGTTGACGTGGTGCTGTATTTTGCTGTACTGGGCATCCGGCAACAAAATACTTACTATTATTATTATATGTTCTCAAAACATTCATCGGGCTAATGTCTTGGTAGCATGTGATGGTTCTCCATCAATGCCTGTATGTATGTAGAATATCTAACAGTTTACGCTTAATAAGTATGTAAATGTAAAAAGTCCGTAATTATTTCCCATGGAAACTCCTGGTTTTCCAAAAAATATTCTCATTAGTAAATACATGATTCCATTATACTATCACACAATGCCTACACTGTCCCAACACTTAATTCAAATACCAAATAATAATAATAATACCAGTATCAATCTGTGTCATCTTAGCTTTCAATAACATCTGACCGATGCTCCAAAACTTCCACACAAATATCCCCCCCTACCTCTCTCGAGTTCCCTTGGGCATCCCTTCCCATGTTGAAGGTTACATACCGTTGGGGCAGACAGATCCCTGCCAGCAAACTTAGAACCTTCAACAGTTGTCAGGCTGAATCTTGAAATTTTCCCTTCTCCACAATGCCCAAAAGCAAATTATCGCATGTCGCTAAATGTGGAAATGGGTGAGACCGCAAACATTCTTTGTAGAATCCGTATTCAACTGTATTTTCTAACTGAGAGGACCTAAACTAAATCGAGACGAGGTGAGACGAGACTTGACAGTGGCTGGCTCTCGTCTCTCGTTCTTATCTTTGTCTCGAAGGACTAGTCTCTGTTTCATCTCTAGATTAATTTGATTTCATTTATTTTAATACACTTTTCTGCCACTTAAGTTAATCGCGAAGATGAGGATGAATTATGATAAGATGAAACTGAGTGAAAAATCACAAACACAAATATACAGGCGACAAGCCCGCGGAAGATCATACTGGCTATGAATAATTTCACCTGAATATACAGGCTACATGGTCACAATACCTCCAACATTCAAAAGACAATTAAAATCACACATGTTAAGCAATTGGACATAGATTGAATTCCCAGAAAACAATACTTAAGATTTTCAGCTCCCGCAATTTGCTTTTCTGGGCCTCTCCGATGACGTTGTGGTAAAGTATTCGCCTTGTAACCAAGGGGTCCCGGGTTCGATACCCGGTGGAGGGTCCTAGTAGTTCGGGTCCCACTTTAAACTGTAGGTCCAGTCCCAATTAGCCTTACTGTGCATAAAGGTCTCTCTCTCTCTCTCTCTCTCTCTCTCTCTCTCTCTCTCTGTGTGTGTGTGTGTGTGTGTGTGTGTGTGTGTGTGTGTATGTCCATGTAGAAACTGTATTGCTTTTATTTTTAATTTTACTCTTTAGTTATCTTTTTCATTGTATTAGTAAAACAATAATGACCACTGTAATTAATGGTTAATCCAGGGCATGACTCCACGTGTGTAAACTGCATTATTTTACTTTATTTTTATTTTATCTTTAATACTCCATTTTTCTTTCATTACTTTATTTTTCTTTCATTACTTGATTTTTCATTTATCTTTTTCATTTTTAATTATATGTAATTAATTGCAAAGATAAACAATGCCTTACCTTCGCCATGTGAACAAAGTCGTTAATAAATAAATACATATATACTTTCTATAAACAAAATATAATAATTGTGCTTGAGAGGTACAATTTATTACATAAAATGGATTATATTCAACTAAATTATAATTAGAAATATACGAAAACTTCCTACCTAACAATCTATCACATTCCCCTATTGAAGAAGTCGAATAGTACGGTAGATATGATTTAGGATAATTTCTCAGTTGTACCAAAGCCTCGAAGGAAACCGAGAGTTTCGGACACCAAATCTCGGTCTCGCCTCGTCTCGCTTCAACATGTTTCGAAGAGTCTTTTTCGTCTCGATTTCCACAAGACCGTCTCGGACTCGGAGAAGCTGTTGTATACGAGTAAGTGTTTATTGCGGTAGTAGCTTCAAATTTTGGACATGTTAACCGAGGTTTTCACCATTGCAAGCTAATGGAATTTTGTGTATATAAAAGATAACAGTTTTCACCCACGTGCACGGGAGTGTCCGGGGGAGGGGAGGATATATGAACGCAAGATGAGCGAAGAGATAGAAAAAATGTAGCGTTACGAGAGTAAATGAATCATAACCTCCACTTATTGCGTGTCCTTAAATTTTTTAGGTCAAGGAAATAATGTAATCATACTAGACATATTGGGCGTTGGCGGAGATGTTCGTTCTAAAAAGTTGCAGTTAATATAAGATTTGCCAACTACTCTGCTATTTTGACAATATTGAGGGTACAATGGGAAGACGTTCTCACATAAATAAGACTCCAAGTTGCAGCGAATGCATTGCTGATCTCTTACTCTTTCTTGTCTCAGCATCCATCCAACACGGAGGATGTCATAATGGGTCTCCAAAAATAAGCTTACAACGAATCATGACATCACACTGTAGATTTACTTCATCACGTCCTTTGTTCTTTGCGCTACTACAAACCGCCACGCCAGAACAGCGTCCGATTTAGGATTAAATACAATAAGCCATTGTTTACTCCATAAAGGTCATTCAGCGCGGAAAATTTGCTGCGTCCTGTTTTGGCCGGTCGTCCCATTTTTTGTCCAGCTCCCTGCTTTTATCAGAAAGTTCATGAAGAATTCATGTCGTTCAGTGGACATCCAAAGCACGATGGGAAGAATGGAATCAAAATTTAAATTATCATTATTCTTTCTGTAAAGTACTAGGAGAGACAAGGGGGAGATAAAATGTGCTGTAATCTACGTGTCCTTTTATTTTTTCTTATTCTACGTCACTTTTCTTTCACATTTGGAAAATCAGTAGTGTAAAATACCCTATTACTGGGGCGAGAAAGTATGAGCCCCCCTCAGGCAGATTTGGCTACACTTAAAACTAGCTCAAGATGTGCATATGAGCTTATTGCTCAAGTGTGGTACTCTGTCTAACCCAAGACTTTTGTAAAAATGCCCTCGGGAATTTCCCGTGAAAGTATGACCCCCTCAGATTGATTTGCCTACACTTACAAAAGCTGAATCTGTGAGATTGTTGTCCATAAGCTTGTTAAAAATATGGCCTTCTTGATATTGTTTTTGCTACAGTTAAAACTAAGCCAAGATGCTCATAAGAGCTTATTGCCTCTAGTGTAATACTTGACAGTCAGTTCAGAGTATTAATATGTTAACCCGAATATTTTAATTGGGCACCAGGCCCAACTTGCATATCTAGTACTAAGACAATGCATTTTGCAGAAGTCTTCTAGAATTGCTCTGTGACTCTCTCATTTCTTACATCATAAACATATGATTTTTCACCTATAAGAATAACACTACATATGGTGTCATCAGGGAGTGTATCATGGAATTCACAGATAATTTTAATGTTTGTCCTGTCATTAACCACAACTTGTTTCCTTTTTGAGATGTTGATGACAAACATGGGTCTCTGTGCTTTGAATTCATCTGGTGTGTAATACATGTCAGTATTCCCGGTTGTAACCCTTTTGTATGCTGTAAATGCCTCATATAATTTAAGGAAATCATCCTTGGACATGTTTAAATCATAATTTTCTCTGGGGAACACCTCATTTCTGCCATTTTTAAGATATATGTTTTTGATGTTGCAGTTATCAAATTTACTTGAATTTGTTTCTTGGTTATTGTGTCTTCCAGTCTGAAACAGTACCACCACAAAATCTGGCATGTCATATTGTATACTGGAGAATGAATTTGTAGGATCAAACTCATAATAGCTACCAGTAGCAGGCTTCTGCACACATTGATATGTATAAAATTGTAAAGGCACCTGTGGATATTTTAGGATATCTGCTTTGTATTTAAGAGCATAACTGGCTTCATATTCAACAACTGGAATTCTTAGCTCCATAATCTGAATAAGGCATTTGCCTTCATCAGGTAGGGTATTAGGCAGAGCTTCCCCAGTAGAGTTTAATGAACTGTACCTCATCAAAGCATTATTATCATTGGCAGCTCTTCTAAATGTAATTCTTAAACCACCCTTCCACATAATATCTTTGTAATCTGAGAAGAATCCTGGCAACAGGCGCATAGGAAACAGCACTGTGTGGCTCTTAGATATTATTTTATCTCCAGCCTCAAATCCACCTATTTTGTAGTAAGAAGCCTCGGTTTTGGATAATTTTAGTGTGGCCAAAGCTGTAGAGGTAATGCCAGGGTAATCTACTCTGTTTATAACAACACCATGTTTTCTGATCTCAATTTCAGAGAACAGATGTGGCACAAAATTGTCTACCAATCTTATGTTTGAGTTAGCCGGATAATCTGTACCATCGAGCTTTACAACATCAAACTTGATGTATAGATCTGCTCTGTGGGGGTGTATAAAGCCATCTCCTACATCAAGATCAACCTCAATCTCCTGTTTGGGGGGAATGATTGTAGCTCATAACTCTCAATATTTTCCATTTTTTTGTATGTATTTTTATTTAAATATTAATTTCTATGATTCCAGTTGTTGTGGCTCCAGCAAAATCAACTAATTCTTCTTTTTCATTAGTGACCATCAACTCAATGTAATCTATTCTATTATGGCACACAGGAAAATATAATGTTGGTGATGGAGTGTAGATGATCGGTTCCATAAATTCAGAGTTAGGTTTGAATGTTGCAATGATGCCAGTTTGTTTGTGAGTGCCTATGCCATTTGATTTGGTGATCATACCCTCGGCCACATTACAGTGAATATTCAGAGTCTCTATGGCTAAGAATTTAGGTATATTAATAGCAGTGTGTTTAATAGCTGGTTCAAGTTTTGTGTTGTTCTGGAAGCCCAATAGCTCTCCTATAGTACCCAGATCTACTGTCTCTGTAGCAAACACAATCTCTACTCTGTGAGTGACAGAATTTTGAGTTAACACTATACCTCTGGGTAACTGAGCATTTAGAGTAGACAGATTATACTGCCCTGGAGTGATGACAATGTTTTGGTCACCAACTGCAATTGTGTTGTTGTGGTGTGTAATATTGGGAATCAAGTACATGCCATAAAATGCTCTAAGAGCTATTGTTTTGGGATACACTATATCATCATGTAATCTGAGTTTCAATATTGAATTTTGGCTGGTGACATGGAATACTCCCATGATGCTTCAGATACCGCAGGGCCTTTTGAAAATCTTCAATTGATGGTTTATTTATTTGAGACAGATATCTAAGAACAGATAAACACAGATGTCCATAATTAACATCTTTGAAATTTTGAACACGAGCATTATTGTAATAAAAATTAGTTGATTTTAGATATTTTACTAAATTTTCAGGTGGAACACCTCCAAATGAATCAAACACAAATGCCTCATCTTTTAAATATTTAAGATAACAAATCCAGTGAGTGCCCTGATTTTTGTACTTATCCAAATTAACTATGCCACACTCTTTGTTGAGTGGTTGTTCTGGTAAAGAATCAGACATGTACACACCTCTAAAATTTTTGATGCCCAGTGGCTTGATTAAAGCTTCAATATCTTGGTTTGTAAGCGGCTCTTGTTTTTTTTAAACTTATTCATGGCTCTCTTAACACCTTTGCCTTGTTTCTCCATGGCCAGATTATGGCGCTTTTGTTCATCTAATTCTGCCTTATTTTTCTTGGCATCTATTACTGTTTTTGCTATAGCAGCTGATCCCCCAGCCAAGCTCCCAACAGCACCAAGTGCTGCTAAGTTGGCCGGGATACTAAATATAAAGCCACCTGTATGTGATTTTTTCTAGATTGCTGTATTTTTTTTAATTGAGGGGTACTAAGTAATAATTTCATACCATGGTCCTTGGCAAGACAAGAATTTTTTTTCTTGCGCTGCTTTTTGGTAAGAAGACTATCAATAGTTTTAAGAGATTTAAGACCTGCATATGGTATCTGATACATAACACCCTTGGCCTTCATCCTAGGTTTATTATATACATATTCTGGGTTTACATAGCTTAATTAAGTGGCTTAAATTTATTTAATTTATCACAACCACCACCCCAGTTTTTGTTTGGTGTTCATAGCTATGGTGGTCCCCAATGCTGCTATTCTCTCACTTAAAGAAGCATCTATGCTTACAAATCTACCAAATGCAGCCTCTTCTAATTTCTTGTCTGCAACATGTCGCCTATCAAGATCAGAATGTGTGTTGTATGCTATGTCATGGTCCCTACAAGCAGCATCTAGGGGATTAACACCATGGTCACCTCTGTTTAATATATGGTCCAATTTTGTACCGGGACCACAATACTGATAGCCTGGTATGTGTAGTTCAAATGGCAGCTTGTTTATGATGTCATTAACCAGCCCCCGACCCTCAGAGATATTCCAAAATTTAGGTGGTAGAGTATTAATAATTTTTATAAGATATCCAATCCCCTTAGTGTCATTCACTATAAAATTAGACAATTTGGTGCTTATCATGTCCATAATTCCAACCTTTCCATTGTAAAAATTGTGGTTGCCAGCATTTTCCTCCCCAGCTATCACCAGCAACCTATCTACAAGTTTCCTGACATCATCAACCCACACAAATTCTTTAGGCAGGGTGTTGTATTGTTTGATCCCACTACCTGTCTTGATCTGTGACCATATGGGCTTGATTAAGTTCTTGTATTTAGCTCCACTGCTAGACTTGACTCTTTTTTGTGTGGGATCATTGTTCTGGTATAAAGCATCTGATTTTATTAATATTTCTTTGTAGTGCTCATAACCTTGATCTGTATAGCTGCCAGGTCTCTTCCGAGTCATCAGTTCCCACAATCCAGGTGTGCCAGGGTACTTAACAAAACCACCTCTTTCTCCAAGATGAGATTCTGAATATACAATTAGATCATCTCCCATAAATGTTACTCTAAAATTGCCAATTCTATGTATGATGCTACCATCACGCTCTGTGTCAGCATATAAGCCAAATACCTCATCTTTGTTGTCTTTAGGTGTGCTTAAATATTTTTGAGCAAGAAGACCCAATTCAATAGGATCCTGAGTAGCTTCAATTCTTCGAGGAGCAAGAGGACTAGGTGTATGAATACTAGAAAGTGGGGTGATTGGATAATCTAATATGTTCCTAGCAGCTACAGGTACAAGCTCTGTGATCAAATTTTGATTTTGCTCTGTAACAGTTTTGATATTTTTACCTAATTCACTAATAGCATCAATAATATGCTGTTCTGTTTGCTTGTGTTGTTCATAGATTCCTCGGTTCTCTGATTTCCATCCCTTAAATCTTTTTACAAGATAATCTCTTAATTTAAGATCACCAATAATTGGCCTTTTCATGGTTATTTATATATGTTTCAATGTCTAGAAAATTGTTAATTTTATTTCTATATTTACCACTATTAGGTTTCCTTGTCATATCAATTGTGACAAACCCATAGCTGTCCTGGTTCCAGCACCTACTGCAAAACTTGGAAAAATCATTGTAGCTCAAGTTCCCACCTACATATTCATCATGTATGTGTTTGATGTTGGTATGATCTTGATGAAACACACATATAAAATTGCTGTTGTCTCGGATCAGCTGCTTCGGTATTTTAGAAAAAGTCTGTACCAGGTAGAAGCAATCTATGTTTTTGTGTCAAACACAAACACAACACAACAACAGAGTAATCAAGACAGTCGTGGAGTGGCTTAACATCTGATTCAAAAGTGGCTATATGCAGTCCATCATATAGCTTCATCAGCTGCTGATATTTTAATTGTTCCAAGCTCTTAGAGAAAACATACAAGTGCCTGTTTTTCCAGTCTAACCAGTTGGGTGCCAATTAAAAATTATCAATCATTAGTGTAGTTTTACCACAAGCCGATGGCCAACAATAAGACATCTAATATTATCAGGCAGCAGCTTTCCATTTCTCTTAATCTGCTGTTCAGGATCTGGTAGTCTTTTTATAACATCCCAGGTTTTCATAGTATCACTTTGTCTGCCTCGATCCAGCTGTGTTCTGGAAGTCCTAGCCATTTCACCAGTATCTTGTTGCCTTTTCTGCGGATGATTTTCTCTATCAGATATGTGTCAGGCTGCTTAGTTTTACTGAGTTCTTCTTCATAAAACCTGCCTTTGAGAATTTCTCCTCGGTGGTCTTTTATTATATATGTGTATCGGGTCCCAGGTTTAACTTGAACCACTGTAAATAATTCAGTGCTCCAGTTTCTTGTAAAGCCTCTTTTGAATAAGTGCTTATATTTACTGATTCTTACTTGATCACCCACCCTGTATTTGGCTTTTCTTGTTGTTGGCTGGTATCTAGGATAATAAACAGTACTGATCAATTTTTGCTCATCAGATGAAGTTACTTCAGAGGGTTTCATGTTGATTGTGGAATGGACCGAGTTGTTATATTTATGTAGAAGTTCTGGAAGAATATTAATCCATTTATAATTACCTTGAAGTGTAAATTGTTTATACATAAGATTTTTTAGGGTTTTGTTGAATCTCTCTACAATTGAGGCCTTGAGATCACTGTAACTCGAGTAATGTTGTATTGACTGGCTTTTAATAAATTGTTGGAACACAGAATTATAGAATTCTTTGCCATTATCTGTTTGTAGATAGCGCGGTGCTCTTCCACTCTGATTGATGATTGTCCTGAAGGCTTCTGTAACACATGCTCCAGTCTTGGATTTGAGTGGCACAGCCCAGGCATATTTTGAAAATGTATCTATGACAGTGAGTAGATACTTGTAGCCCTTGTTGATCTTGTCTAAGTTTTTCAGCTGTCCACTTGCCATCTCAACCAAGTCACACTGCCATAAATCATCTATGCCTTTTGTGACTACTGGCAATCTCTTATAATTATGTCTGGCTTGTCTGTGTAATTCATCAACAATAATTTGTCTAGACATAGTATGTAAACAAGAATATTGCAACTATGGGATGTTCAGCAGCTGATACTACAGGATTTTCTAAATATAATTTGTCTCCTATTTGTATATTAAATTCAAGAGAACCATCATCTTCAGCATAAGATGTTTCTAATGTATTGGGGTCTATAAAATCCTCTAACTCTACACTGGTGACCTTTGGTTTGTTGTCAGCATTAGTTATTGATAAGGTAGGGTAGGGGTGTGCCTGTGGTTATAGCCAATATTTGATCTTGATTGGTCTAAGTGTGCCCCCAACAAAAAACTGGTAATAAAATTGTGCAGGGGGCAGCATATATATTTTGCCACCTGGTGTAAATGGTGAATCATATTCTTTGTTGGGGATACTGTACAATTCAAGAATTACTGTATGTTTAGGATTCTCGATTAGGCCAGTTATTTCTTTTTCTGCAGTAAGCAATCTACTTGTTACAGATTCAAGATGCTCATTGATAGTCCTAACAATCTCATCGTGCCCTGGTTTAATTCTTATGTCTACAGCAAGTTTCTTGTATTGTTGGACAATTTCTTGAAGCTGTGTGGCAAAAACAGACAGAGCATTTGCTTGGTTGGATTCCATGGTCCCTAGCTGTTGCTTGATATTAGCTACAATTTGCTGTAGATTTTCAACAACTGCCAATTTTGAATTTTGATCTGTAAGATCATGAACTTGTCTTCTGATATCCTCAAACAAGGCATAAAGTTCATTAATATGTTGATTAGTTGGTAGAGTGGCCACTGTCTGAGTAAGTTGTTTGATCTCTGTCTGGATATTCTTGATATCTTCTGATTTCAATATGCGATTCACAGCTCTCTTAATATTTTAAAGTTCCTGTGATGTAGGCAGATTTGATACAGTATTCTGCAAAGATTCAAGTGCCAATTTCACATCATTTAATTCAGAAGCATCGGCCACACTACGCATAGCATCTTGAAGCAGGGTTATGTCTGCCTGAGTAGGTGTGGATTGTTGTAAAATTTCAAGCTTTGTTTGGATATCATCGATCAAGTGATGAAAATGAGATAGCTCAGATTCAGTGTTGAGGTTTTCAAGTTTGGTGATTTGTTGCTGGACACTGACAAGGGTATCTACAATACCAGGCAAGCGGGATTCTAGAGATTCTTGCACATTTGTCAGATCACTTTGCACTGCTGCTATGCTACCCTCAAGATGGGTTATGGTACTCTGAATTTTTCCAAAATCTTCATATGTTTCAAGTTGCAGCTTGATGTTGGCAACACTACGAGTTATAGCACTCAGAGCATCAGAAGATGGTAGGTTGTTCATAAAATTTTCAAGTGTCTCAATTTTTTCTTTAACCTCGGCTATGGCATTGTTCAAGGGGTCCAGATTAGGTATCTGTAGTGATTGAATTTGTTCCTTTAGAGTGGAAATTACTAGATCAAAATCTTCTTGTGACTTGATGCTTTTGACAATTGTTTGGAGCTGTGTCTGGACATTATTAATCTGTTCTTCTAATTGTTGTTTCAATTGCTCAGAGTTGGTAGCCTGACTCTTAAATTTGACTTGAAGAGCTGCTACAGCTTCCTCTAAATTTTGAAAATTATCTAATGTGGCCAAGTCAGTATATTTTTGAAGCAGCAATTTGAGTTCTGAATCAATTTTAAGAAGAGGGTCCATGCATTGTGATTGTAAATTTGTAATTTCTAGTTGAAGACTGGCATTGAGTGTGGTTTGAAGAGCTTGTAAATCACTTCTTAATTTTTTAACTCTGACATCAAACATCAGAATCTCATCACTGTGATCTTCATGCCTTGTATGGCCAAATATATCATTAGGCATTTTTGTTTTAGTGGTTATTTATTATAAATTATCTAATTCTTAATTCTATAAAAAAGGTATAAGCTTGTCATAGGATCCTGGGACCTCAATATATAAGCAGTCACCAGCAGAAACAGTATATACAGTGCCAGAAACCATGTTTGAGTGCTTAATTCTATAGATATTTCTCCCTACTGAAACCTTGACATCACCCTCGGGGGTTGTAATAAATTGTAATTGACCACCTACAGGTAATTGGTAATGATTTAAATTATTGTTAAATATGTATAATATTTTACCTGTTTTATCATCAACATCTGTAAGTATGCTGTTCAGATGAATAATTAACAAACCACTTAGTTTAGATATCATAGATTGTATATCAGAAGAGGGTGCTGGTGTTGGCAGGTCCATAATAGCCTGTTTTTTGAACCCAAATAAGTTCATAGGCATGTTTATTTATTTCAAATCATGCTCTGTAATTGGGCATTGATTACCACTTTTCAAATCACAATGACCCCATGGTAGAGTATGTATGCCACATTATAAAATGCATCTCTTATCATCATGTGGGTCCAGAGCAATTTTTCTTACAATATTGGTAGTCAACAAATGATCCACACTCTGAATTCTGCATTCTGATGTTCTGATTAAACTCTGTGATTTGAGGCAATTTTTGTAATTTTCAAATTGGAGCTCTTTGTCTACAGTTACTCTGCCAATGCCCTTGGCTTTTTTGGCAACAACACCACTACATCTTTCAAAACTGTACATCTTGGCCCTTAACCCAGCAAATGCCACAATAACATCATCAAGTGTCTCATCTTTTAACTTGCCAGGCACCTTTTTGTTGTGGGGTTGAATCTTTGTATGTTCACTAGTATCAAAATATTTAAGCAATGCAGGCTGTGACATATCTTGATAAACATCTTCTGTCTGAATATCAAGAATAAAACTATCTGTGTCCATGTACATCAGTTTTACACAATCACCATAAAGAGGCTTCAGCACATCATAATAGAGCTCTAGCATGTGTAATTTGGCCAATTCCAATATCACAGCCCCTACATAAATAGGCTTATCAAACTTAATCTTTGTTTTTTTCATATTAAAAAGTGCCATATTCTCATCATAAATTCTTCTGTAGTTGAAATTAGGCTTTGCTATCAATTTTTTGCTCCGGCTGGGGTCAGTAATTAATTTAACATCAGTATGTTTTCTGACATTTTTTATGGTTTTGCTATACACTGAATTTACCATCAATTTAAACAAGGTCTTATCGAATTGGCTCATTACAGATGTTCGAAGCTCTGTGTTTGTATCAATATATGGCTTCAACCATCTTGAGTGCCTGAACCTTAAGACTTTGCCAACTTTGGTCACTTGAACACCATGATGCATCAGGAACTGGAGGTTTTTGTAATATATGACATAACCCTGTTTTGGCTCTAGTCATCATCAGCTTCTTCTGTTTAGAGCCAGGTGAACACTTAACCTCAGGAATTGGGGGCAGATCAGAAAATGTGTTGTGTAAATCATCAGGAATTGTCAGATCAACTTCTAAGAACAGGTCATAGTTACTGTCATCAAAATCCTGAAGATCTTCAATATTGAAATCTTCAACCCACTCAAGCCCTGCATATGGCAATTTATCCATCTTAGCATAACCATACAGGCTGTTGGCATCTACATACAGTATATAATTTGATGGCAGTGCTGGATCATAATTGGGAATATACTTGTTATTTGCTCTGGCATGTCTCTGAGAACATTGCACCATGCCTCCTCTTATACATTGTTCCATAAACAGATACATATCTTGATCTTGGATCAGATCCAATTGCATTTTAGTGTTTAAAAACATTGCAGACCATGCTAGGCCTGGAGCACTGTAGAAATACATTGGATCCAGTTTATAATTTTCCATGGAAGATTTTCTAAATGCCTGAAGTATATCAGCTAAGAGAGTCACATGAAGTTTTAAATATGCCTTATGATAATCACCAAATGTCTGGCATTTTAAGTTGCTCCACATCAACTGGGCATGGTGATAATCATCATCAGTGATTCCAGATGCCCTGAGTTTACTGTAGAATGCTTGTTGTGGTGGCAGAGAACACTCATCAAATTTAGAAAAATCTTTAACATAGTCATATGGGTATACACCCTTCCGCCTAATTAATTTCAGGTCCTGATTTGGAAACAAAGCACATGTGATTTTGAATTGATCATCAGATAATTGAGTGGCCAGTGTAGCCAGGCTAGCCGACAGAATTCTGTATGAATCAAGAAATCTTAAGTGAATGGGAACACCATTAACTTTAATTATCTTGCTAATAGCAATATATTTCTCATCATTTTCTGCTAAAATATTTAAATTCTGCTTGTCAAACCCCTCGTACCTGATCAGATGATGAAAATCATAATTAGATGCACCATGGCAAAATATAGGGACAAATTTTGGTCTCCGGATCTTAATATTACAGCTATTACACAGGGCCATTTTGAATTTACCATCTGTATGAGAATGGTGATGCACCTTGATATTTGTATCTGAAAATTCAGAATCACATACCGAGCATTTTTCTGCATTGTTGAAATCTTCAATCTGATCCTCTGTTAAAGGCAACATAGGTTTTGATTTTAATAAGATATTAGATGCTATGTCATGGCACTTATTTTCTATTCTATGTGCAAATTCTTTGATGGCACCTGGTCCCATGTATAAATATTCTTCACTAACAACACCATCCTGTACAACAACATAATAAAAACTAGAAGGCTCATGTAACTGGTATGATGTAATTGAAGATTCATCAGGATCTGGGCTGCAGAATGCAAGAGGTTTGAGGTTTGATTCAAAATCACAGACTATATATGCTGGGTGTTCCAACAAGGCTTCAAATTTTTTGAATTTGGCATTTTCACTTGGACTAGGCATCACCATATGAACAGGTTTATGGTTGCCACAGTATTTTAAATGTTCAATTAACTTGTTTTTAGCAATTTCTGCATTTTTTCCCGAACCCCATTTATTATTTTTTGACCATCAAATACAGTCAAACATCTTCTGCACAACTTGAATATTGTATTGGATTTGCCTTGTTGTTTTCTGACTAAAGCTTCAAAACTGTGTATCAGAGTGTAATGATATGGAGCAGATCAATCGGAACAGCAGAATCATTATTAAGTGTACTGATTCTGAGAGGTGCTATCAAACAATTGCCACGGCCAGTAGAACAAATAAAAACATTAATAGATAATTGTTTACCATTGATATCCCTGGCCTTTTTTTCAAATTTATCAATATTCTGAACAAACATTGGATATTCTAAGCCCTCCATAGCATCATCAAAATCATGTTCATGTTGTTTATAATAAGTTATTCTCTCAGGATGCCTTAAAACTGGAAACAAAGCAGCTAAAATACACCACAAAAAGCATTTCTCATCATTATTTTCTATGTTAACCACGGCTCTTTTGTTTTTAATATTGGCAGGTAATGGCAGATATGTAGATCCTTGTAATGGGCTGAATTCAGAAATATTAACATAGAGCTTGTGTGGAGTTCCGCATAGGCTCCATCCTGATTCTTTTGCAGCAAATTCAGAGTGTTTAATATTCAATTGATCTATCAAACTGCTTATTATTTTGTCTAAATTTGTATTTGAATATATAGCTACAGTTTCTGTTATGTGGGGCTGTGTAAATTTTGTGCCATTTGGTTTCTTATATTGTGTAAACAATTTGAGGGACAGCTTATAAGAGCCATTTTGTGCATTTAGAATTGCCTGCACATCAGGATTTATACTGTTCAAAAAATTCTTAATATCACATCTTGGCTCTGATACAAAACGGTGATCCCTAAGTTGGCCAGCAAAACTGCTATGGATGGGTTCATAGCGTGGCTGCTTTGCCGGTCTAGCATTAACAGGTGTTTCAAGCTTCCTTTTCAAACCAGATGTAGATGGTTGTGGGGGCAATGTTGATGACTGTGCAGAACAAGTACCCATATGTTTATATGTGAAGTATTCCATGCTATATTTTCTATGGCATTTTGGGCATATTTTTGTGGGTGTTCTGAATTTTTCTGGATCACAATTCTTTTGGTGCCTAGCCCAATTGGGGCTGGATATATTCTTATTGCATTGATTACAATACTTTTGATTTGGCATTTTTGTTGTTGGTTTATTATATAAAATTTCTTGGGGTTCAAATCAAAACTCTATACTTAATAAAAAATATCAGTTGGGTTCAGCAGTGTGCTTTGTATATTTAGTGTGTGTATATGTGTGTGTGTGTGTCTTAATATTTTTGGCTTTGGTATTTTTGTTGTTGGTTTATTATATAAAATTTCTTGGGGTTCAAATCAAAACTCTATACTTAATAAAACTATGACAGGTTGTATAAAGCTGATAGCCTACATGCACAAAGGTAGAATAAGTATTAATCTACAGAAGCACTAAGCCACCACAAATACATGTCTACACAGGCATGTCCTAGAAAGGCAATGACCTAATACCATGTGTCATGTATAACAAACTGGGACAGATATAAACCCTTTGTTCAATATATAAAAATATGTTTGATATGAATAATAAAAAATTCTGTATATTAAATCAAACAAACCTATAATTCAATTTATACAAATCTGCTATATTTTTGTGTTTTTTAAAAAATATGAGGAGCACTGCAACAACATACCCTTACTCCTCAGCCACTCTCACAATACTAGCTGATATGTAATGCAAAATCTCTTTATATAGCCTAAGCACGGACCGCATTGAAAACATCTGAAACAATAAGCCAATCAGAATATACCACATCATCACATTATGTCATAACCAACCAATCAGAAAACAACACATGCCTAATAATTTATTGCATAATATTGGATAATAATTTGTTGCACAACATGATGCAATAGAAATAAACCAGAAGTAGGCCACAAGTGTACCGGAAGTGGACCGGAAGTGGCCGGAAGTGACCGGAAGTGACCGGAAGTAAATATGTGTGGGTGTGGGTGGGTGTGGGTGTGCGTGGGTGTAGATGTAGCTAATAAGATTACACTTTACAGAGTGTTACACTAAAAGCAATAAGCTCTTATGAGCATCTTGGCTTAGTTTTAAGTGTAGCAAAAACAATATCAAGAAGGCCATATTTTTAACAAGCTTATGGACAACAATCTCACAGATTCAGCTTTTGTAAGTGTAGGCAAATCAATCTGAGGGGGGTCATACTTTCACGGGAAATTCCCGAGGGCATTTTTACAAAAGTCTTGGGTTAGACAGAGTACCACACTTGAGCAATAAGCTCATATGCACATCTTGAGCTAGTTTTAAGTGTAGCCAAATCTGCCTGAGGGGGCTCATACTTTCTCGCCCCAGTAATAGGGTATTTTACACTACTAAAATCGTGACAATAAGGATGAATGATGATTAGATAAGAACATTCACCAGGACACCAACTTGGGACAGTCGGTATTAGACTCGAACCATCGAGGCGGCTCTATGGTTTTTCTTGTCGGCAGTGTTCTTTAATGGTTGAAAATCAGCCATCATACCTTCTGTTCCTATATTTGGCCTCCCTGGTGGCCTAGTGGCAACGTTGTCGCCTTGTAATCAAGGGATCCTGGGTTAGATACCCGGTGGATTTCCTCACCTTCATGTGCAGAAAGAAATACATGTGCTGAGAAACGTTCTGTTCTGAAGTAGCAGTAGTTATAATTTCCATTCCAATGAAGTTTACACAAGATATCTCCGTACAACAGCAACAAAACTCTCACAGCGTATAGGCAAGGCAAGGCAAACAACTTTACTCCATAACGTCCTGCTCGTTGAGGCTGGTTTCGACACCACATGCCCCTGTATGTATGTAACCACTAAGCTCATCTTTATGGTTGCCAGTAATATTTAATTTTTCTGTTTGACTAAAATAATTTAGTACGGTACGGACAGAGGGCAACCAGTCGAATCAAGAGCTGTCCTCTGGAGTGCGATAACACCAGAAAATAAAATAATACGACATGCAGGCCTACATATTCAATGAAAAAATCTTATGGGATAACATATGTATGTTTGGTGTAACGATAAATCCGTAATTTGCGGGAAAGAGGCAAACTGAACGAATTCAACCTGATATCTCAACTGTCATGGTACTGTATCACCATGTTTCTAGTACGGTTTCCGAATGGAAAAAGAAATGTGAGTGGCAACAATGAATATGTGCTGCGTGGTTGCATACATACCGATTACAAAACTCCGATTTGGCGGGGTGGATGGGTACTCGTGCGAGGATTGAACGAGCAAAACGTTATTCCAGTCCGTGCGGATTAACTCCATGCTCTGTGCACCCAAATTGTAGAGGTTTATTTCTTCAAGTCCACTTTATGCACAGATAGGCTAAACGGGACTAGACTGAACCTACAGCTTAAGATGGGATCTGTACTACTGTGGAATGTGCTTCTATCGGGTATCGAATCCTAGATCACTTGATTACAAGGCGCTGAGGTTATCCCCAAATTGTAGACGTCTTTACAGGGATGCCCCCGCCCCCCCCAAAAAAAAACAACAACAACAATGACACAAGTGAATCAGTGACTACAGTAGCCAGGGCTTGCCGACAACTGGTAGCACCCAGTGTGATACTTCAAAAATTTCCAAATGGGGGAGGGTCCCCTAACTTCTGTTGATGCAGAACTAAGTATTCTCGGGTTTGAACGTTACAAAGATGTCCCCATCTCAACTTATATAAGAGCTAGAAGGTTAGAGTTGGCAGGACATGTAATCCGGATGGATGAAAGTCGAATCCCCAAGAAGGTGATGCAAGGAAGTTTTGGAGGGAAAAGATCAGTGGGGAGACCCAGAAACAGATGGGAAGAAGCGGTTGGAGCAGACGCAGTACAACTACTGAGAACTAGGAACTGGATGGGAGCAGCCTTGGATAGAACAGGATGCAAGAGGAAGATTTGGGAGGCCATAGACCGAATACGGACCGGAGCGCTATAGAAGAAGAAGAATAAGTGTTCTCGGGTTAGATATACGGTGGAGACACATAATTGTCTGTAACCTGCAGGTCCAGTCCAGATTAGCTTATCTTGGCATAAAGTGGACTTAAAAACTCATCTAATCTCATTTTATATACATTATATATGTAGTGATATAGTGTTCGCCCAAAGCACCGAAATTTGTTTTAAGACAAATCTGCAAGGTAATAGGGACTGGTCCAGTTTATAATCCAATGTGCCTCCACTAGGACTTGAACACGGAACGCCTTGATTACATGAAGGCAACGCTAATACTACACCATCGGAGACTCCTCCCCTGAAGTGCCAAGAAAGTAAGCGACCAGAGGGAAATATGCAGTAACCAGAGGGAGAATTTCCCTCATTCCATGTCCTTCAAATACTATCCTACCGTCCTACTACTCCTACCTCCCTGACTTTATCAGCTTGCTGAAAAGCGTGGAAATTTTTGTGACCTTGAGGCAGGGGCGCCGACTTGTCAAAATTATTGGGTGGGCTCTGATCACTGAAAAAAATTAATGAATGACTCACTCACTCCCTTTTTTAAGTTTTGGTTTCAGTGTTCGGAATCCCGTAAAAGCCCATGAATTCCTCAAAAAATTTAAAAATTTTATTTACAGTTCGAATGCAAAATGTCAATTGTTCACGGATGGATATGTCACAAGTTTCGTCAACCATAATAGCAAAATATTCCCGACTTTTAATATCTGCTACCACGGAGCGCAAAACAGATCTCCCTAATATATCAATTATCTTGTTCTGAATGTCATGTGAGAGCCATTTGTAGCCCGAACGTCCCATCCGCTCTCCTAGTTCATGCACGTCTTCTTTTGAAACTCTTTTTAGTAAAAATGTTAACAATACTCATAATTATATACTTAGTATATAGTAATAAGTCATGTGTTTTGCTGACTCTGGTCATAGCCCCCCCCCCCCCCCCCCAAAGTTGATGGTCTATAACATTTCAAATGTGTATTTAAAGTTAAGTTCATGTGGCACAATTCAGAGTAAACTTTACAAGAGAAGCAAAATAATACATTAGATCCTCTTAAGCAAAATTATTTTGGGGTTCTGCCCCCATATCGTTAACATTGGGAGGGCTCGAGCCCCCCAAGAACAATGCAGTCGGCGCCTATGCCTTGAGGTACTATTGTTATTGCTTTGTTGAGGATCGTAGTATTCGATGAAAATAGCACCGGGTGTAAAGTTGAAGTCCTGATTCGAACGCGAGTTCGGTATCTTTGACACAGCTCGAAAGAGGAAGCCGACCTGATCCGTGTCTGGTTTCGAGCCAGCACCTATGTTTCTGTTGCCACTCTTACCTGCAGAGTTTAGACATCCATTCATTCACTGCGATGTTATACTCCCAATGTCTCCACATTGTGTAAAAAAAAAAAGCACAACACAATAACACAACCTAGCAAAGATAACACAACTGCAACCTGACGTTCAGAAATCTATGAAGAAACTGAAATGGTACTATTTACTTCACAAGAGCTGTCGGTTCCTAAAACAGACGCTATTGGTGGGAAAGGTTTGAGGGAAGGATATACTGGGCTCCACGGGGAGGTGACGGATGGTTGTTTGCTTCTGTAAAAGAGAGAACTGATCTTTCGGGACGTTCTTTGAAGTAAAGTGTCGTTCGAATCAGGACTTCAACTACATACAAACATTGAAGTTAACATTAAAAAGACAGAAAAGAGGAGAATTTATTATGTGAAATATTCCTGTTCTGGCTACTATGTAAGGCACTGTGAACTTGCTTCGGCAGACGATACGAATCAGTGGTAGCAACGTCCAAGTGACGTCGTCAAATGGTAGGAAGCTTTTCACCTTGATGTCCTTCAAACGCTGTGAAAGTTTGTCTGTCACGGAAACACCCTGTATGTACATAAACACAGGTTTGTGACTATACCCGCTGAATTAACAACAAATGTTTTAGCATGCAGGATTCTAACTACTTTCTATCAGTGAGCCTTAAATAAAGTGGCGATTAGTCACACAAGGAATCCCTTTTTTATTCCGTTACCCGATTTTGACGTATCTCCCTTCCAAACAAACAGAAAGAAAGCAACACAGGACCAAAAAAAAGAGCATCGTCTGACTTGAATGCATGTATCTAGTTGTTGAAAGAATGCTTCCATAGGAAGCGTTGTGCACTTCTCCAGTTCCTAGAACACCCGGGCTTAAATGCTCCTGCTCCAAAAATAAACTCTTCCTTCGAGAAACGTGAATAAGGAAGGCGAGGCAGGAGTGAAGAAGGAGCCGTGACTTTCAGAGCTGAGCTGGGCTCCCCGCTCGAGAATATAGAGTTTTCTAGATGAAAGACATTCATCTTTCGAAACAATATCACTTGGATATGACTAGACCTCTGATTTTTATATTCTCAATAGTGTGCTTTTATGTTCCTTAAATAGACACAAAGAATCCCAAAATAGGTTGTAAAAATCCTAAAATAGGTTCTAAAAATCTTACCGAAAGATCCTGAAGTAGGTTCCAAAAAACTTAAAACGCTTCAAAATTCCTGAAAAATACTGATTTGGTACATCTTCAAAAACAAAATTTCGAAAGAATCGTAAGAAATTTTAATAGGTATATGTAACAACCAAATATTGATTTTCTAACCAAATTTTCATTTGCATACATCATTTTCAAAATTATCCACAAAGTATTTAAATTCTATATTTGTGTTGTTAGCAAAAGTTACTTGTTGATCTGAAGAATGAATTAAGTATCTATGATTTGCTGCACAATACCAGGGTGGCTGGTATTCCGGGAATTGTCCGTGAATTATTGGCTCCGGGAATTCTGTGTGAATTTTTCTGCATAAACGTGAAAAATTGCAATTTTTATTAATCCAATCTCATTGAATTTATACATATTTATAAATACCCTGACGCTTTTCACAGTTTACATTTTATTTTTATCGAAGAAGGAAAGGAAAAGAAAATAAAGGGAGGGAATTTGACAGAAAATATGTTTCAAACACGTTAGTCATTAATTTTTTTCGGTATAAAACCGAACAAATACCTCTGTTAGACATAGAAATCCTGAAAAACCTTAAAATATAAACAAATACCTAGAAAAGGGTTTGATTTAGGCGCATGAACCTAAAATAGGTTCTAACAAGCATAATAGGTTATTTTAGACACTATAAAACTTCATCAGTTGTTTCGTTTATTAATGAAACGCTGAAGGAACTTGTTATTTCTTATTTACCTGCAAAGAAAAAAAATAGGTTAAAAACGTAAAATCCGAGGTCTAGATATGACACAAAACTCTGTGGTGCAACAGCCCTTAGAGGGTCAAGGTCTGCCGAGCTTAAGGTTACATATTTTCAGAACATGAAACCGGGACTTTTTCTGCAAACTCGATATGCACAGATATACATACCAATACACAATGACGAAAATGAGGCAGGTGTACGGGGGGATTAAAATGACCCGATACTACTCCACTATCCTGTTCTGGTAAATTGTTTGATGCTGCATTAATATAGCATGTATCATAATAGAGTAAATATTATCAAAAAATTATCTGAAACACAACAATGAGGTTTGTTGTATAACAATGAGAGAATCTTCTTGTTTGCATGCGCAAGACTTTTGTAAACACGGTGTTGCTAAAGTTCAAATCACCAACCCTGAGACCTTCTGTAAACAAAACCACGTGCATGCAGAGAGCATTGCAAACTCACAGAAGTAAAATAATCCACACGAAAATCCAGCGTTGTTACAGGATTCATTACTTAAGGTAAAACAACGGCCAATTGTAGTATGGGATACGCTGCCGCAAATGACGTCTCACTTTAAACCCAATGCTCTTTCTTTTGTACTTATTGCTTCACCTTTATGGTTAACTCTTTGCACCAGTAATCATTTCCCATAAAGTTGGCTTCTTTCTTGCATGCGAATTGAATATATTTTACTTGCATTTTTTTTTTAGATAAAATGATATAACATGGTAATGTATATTTCTAAGGTTTGATATATATTGGAGTGTATTTGAAATTTGTAGACTTTATGTAAATTGTATCTTATGTAAATAAAATATAGAATGGGCATAAACAGCCATATGCAATGCTGTAAGTCCAATAAATACATATTGATGATTATGATCAAAACAAGACAAAGGAAGTTCGTAAATTTATTGCGGTTGGAAACTTTGGCAAGCATCCTAATAACAATTTTTGTTCCGCTAAATGGTGCACTTCGTAAAATAAGTTGGTGACATGGCAAGGCAAGATAAGTGTGAACATTTTGTAGGAATATGCATTGTAACTTTCAATGAGCTTACAGGTTTGTGTACATAATGATATTTTATAACATTGGTTATTTTCTAAAAATAATCATGTGGACAGCAAGGAAGTAGTCACACTTTCAACATGGCGAGTTCTATGCGTGCGGGAAGGTCTCCGTGTTCAGTGATAGCCTACATAGAATCGGTGAGACGGTTTGTTTACAGAAGGTCTCATGTTTGGTGATTTACACTTTAGTGTAATGTTAAACAAAATGGCGACTTTCACAGGTGCAGAAAAAGCAGGCTGTGTCTTAAATTACCCACGCTTTACACCCCTGCATTTGGAGCTTTGTGAAAGACAAAGCCTACGTGCCACCTATGTCGCAGAATGCGCAACAGCTAAAGGAGAGAATAAGAAACGCCAAATACAACAAATATATCATTGTTGTATTCCATATAGTTTAGCCGAAATAAATTCTTAAACTTGGTTTCTCTATTATGATACACCCTGTATATGGACGTTCAGATGCCACTCTCATCTTCTTCCTTTAGTACTCTTGTTGGTGTCTATATCAGGGCAACTCAACTTAATTGTGAAAGAGCGCTCCTCTATGCTCGCGTGTGTCTCGGAGAAAGAGAGTGCAAGGTTACAGTAGCGATGTAAAGAGGGCGAAGAGGAGGAAGCAGGGTTGCCATACATTTTTTGAAGAAATAAAAGGAAGCTGCTACAAAGCCCACATAAGTACACACATACTGAAACTGAAAAACTGTCCATATTCCACACGTTTGACGGTATTGTACTTCACGAATGGTTGTCGAAGCGAGATATAATTTTTAAGAGCAAGAAAATAAATTTCTCAGACTAAAATTACGAGAAAGGTAAGGAATTTTAGACGTGAATCCTCAGCAATTCGAAGTTGACTTGTATTTTGTAAATGTATTATTGCCGGAATCTGTAATTGGTCCTTAAGACGAAATTTGTCACCTTATCTTGTGTGCAGGGGATCGGCTTAGATGCATTCCCTAAGCGTTATTCGAGGACAACTATTTGCAACAAAATGTCGGCGAGAATGCAACACCTCACCGAGCGCTGGCAGCGAGGATGGAGTTAACAGAAGTGGAACACGGCTGGAAGCATCTGCATTGCATGTGTATTGCCTCGACGATGTACGCGGGCTGAGAGATCTAGGTAGCAAATTCTTCGATTCCCTTCTCCCGTTTTCCTCTTTTGTGTGAAGTCGACAATGTCCAAGAAGAATAAGTCAAGTAAGTCTAAAACGTATCCGGAAAGCTGAAGAAGTTATGTGCCTTGGTGTGCACAATGTAATGAATAACTGCCAGTATTAACAGCCTGCTGTGGCGTGTTACAGTGGCGATGACAGAGAAATTTTAGAAGAGGGAACTGTGAGGAGTTGGATCGAAATTCTCCGAAGTTTGAAAATGAATACAATATTTGGCTATGATAATAATGATACCATTCTGTATATTGGTAGCCAAAATAATCAGAAAGTCATATTTTTAAGGTGGACCTAAAGGAAATTGGTAAGGACAGGTGGAAGACATACGTTACTGCAGAAATAAACCTTCTGTTTTAGGTAAGATATAGTTAGTCAGAATATTGTTTTCATAAAATTGGAGAAAAGCCCTCCACTCTTCTGGATTAGTAGCAGCATAACCTGCCCTTCCTCCACTGGCGTGTCATATTACGACTTATAAATTACTAGACGAGAAACACATGGTGAAAGATTTACATTCTTGCTTACAACATGAAGTCAGAAAAGGTATTCACCCAACATATTAATAAAGAACTAAACGTAAAACTTACGTATGAGCAATAATGTTAGAGAATACTTGCAATTCGGTATGTTAAAATTGGAAGCAGAGAACTGTTTTGAGTTTGGAAACACTGCACTCGGTAGAAAATCGCTGTCAAGTTTGAACACAAAAAGGCATAATTACGAATAGTTTAGGCAAATTATATTTAACAATATCTCTCAAAGTACTGTGCAATGAGTGAAAATTAATATTTCTCACAATTGCAGCGAAAATGTGATCGTCACAGAGCAAAGTGGTAGTTTGTGAAATTATCAATGCGTTTCAAGTTTGCTCCTGGTGGTGTTGTAGAGTACTTGGTAAAATGCTTGCGTGAGAGCTCTATTTCTTTCAGGAATTAAGGGTCGCGGGTTAAAATCAATATCATTCCAAAGTTTTGTTGTTGTTGTTGTTGTAAGAATGGCATTGAGATACATACGTACATTGAGTATGAAGTGTAGATTGAGTTAAATCATTTTGTTTCAGAATGTTCACAATAATTAATTCGGTGCAGAGTCGACGAATGTTTCCATCTGCTCAGCTTCTTTGTTTTTCTTGCACTAGTAAGTTTCAAGACCATTCAAATATGAGATTTATTTCAAAGCACCAACTTTCCACTCAATCTAAACATGCTAGTCTGTAATTAATTTGAAACTAATTTACATAACTTATCCTTGAATATGTCTCACTATACCTCTCTAGATTAAAGGCGATGAGGAGGACAGATGGTTGTTTGATGAAATGAGCGAAGGGGCACTGGCAAAATAAACCTTCCCACTCGAACCCGGAACCTTTAGTGACGACCAGGAGCGTATATTCTAGGCTAACTAGGCTATCTGCGAAGCCTGAAGTCTAGAGAATAAAATACAGGAAAAAAATCGATCAGAAATTGTAAATAAAATTATTCATATCAGTGAGATGATGATGGTGATTCTGATTGGCAACCTGATTTCGTGTGAGTTGGCAACCTGATTTCTTGTGAGTTGGCAACCTGATTTCTTGTGAGTTGGCAACCTGATTTCGTGTGAGTTGGCAACCTGATTTCGTGTGAGTTGGCAACATGATTTCTTATGAGTTGGCAACATGATTTCTTGTGAGTTGGCAACCTGATTTCTTGTGAGTTGGCAACCTGATTTCTTATTTGTTGGGAACCTGATTTCTTAGGAGTTGGTAAACTTATTTCTATTCATAGCCTAGGACCACGTGACATAGTCATAGCCCAGACCTTAGACTCAGTGACGTCATTGTAGTCGACAAGTCAACGTGCACAGCCAACAAGGAGACTAAATGCAAAACGTGATGACGAAAATAGTTCCTATACATGTAAAACTACGCATGCATTTCAATGAGTTACAGCTGTGAGAAATTACTGGCAACAAGAGGATTACGCATCTTATTAGCCCCGTCTAGTTCGCTGCACTTCTTTACTCTCTCTGCACTTGCGTGTCTAGTTGGTTAAAGTTGTCTTCCCGAAAGCAACCTCACTTTACTTCAAAGGAAGTTATACACGGTGTAACACCGACTCGTATACTTCGTTGTTTGGTTTCAAGTAGTTTTTTGGTGCCTAGGTTCTGGAGCGATGTAGTGTGTGGTGTATGAACATGCTAACTAATCAGATTCACATTTATAGCAGCAGAATCTTTTGAACTTGAACACCGCTTTCCGTCTACTTGGTTGAACGTCATTTCATTGCACTAGCCTGACACCGGGATACACCTGCATATTGCTCTCTCCACGAGAACAGTCCAGTCAAGGTCGGAGCTTCCCCTTGCCTCCTCCACACCCCTGGCCCTCCAGAGTTGCCACACTTCTTCGAAGTTGCTCAATCAACACTTCGCGCGTTGAACGTATGCCGTTGATTTCGTCGGTTGAAATTGTTGCTTATTGGCAACACTGTAGGTGAGCGGCGTGACATTGACTGAACTGTTTTCATGGCTTTAGCTTTAGTGTCAAAAAGTGCAGCGAACTATACCGCGTTTGTTACAACCTGTCCCGGTTCCCGCGCTAGTTGCTCCCTGGCTTTTCTCGGTGCTGGGGAAAGTCAAAGCCAGGCAGCCAATTAAAATACGCAACGTCGCAACAGCGTCTACGTAAGCGCTTCTCTTCTGGCTTCCATTCGCTCCTCCCTGCCCAGCAGACGATTTTTTCCTCGTTTCTCATTGGCACCGAAACTGTCGAGCGCTGCCTAGCGCGGGAAAGGGGACAGGTTGTAACAAACGCGGTATAGACGGGGGCTAATTTTGAAAGAAGATAAGCATCTTCTTCGCCAGAAAGATTATGTGATACACCCCACCCTGCACAAACATAAGCATTTCCAACTTACTTTTACTCCCGTCTGTACTAAAAATCACGAATCTTGTTACAGATACCGAGGCGAAAGCTCACGCACAAATTTGCAAAGCAGGCTCTTTTAACCTGCACGTTAATGCATTCAACGCTCCGAAATCAGTCCACAGCGCGCGACCGAAACAAGAAGAAAAAGAAGCAAATCGCTGCAGCCTGTACACACACGAACCGTGCAGCCGGACCACCAGCTGGAGAAGTCTTTTTGGTCTAGATTTTCTGGTGCCCAGACGCCAGATAGGAGGAGGTCACGACGTGCAGTGTTAGTGGAACATGGCTCCCAGCGCCGCGGTCGACTGGAGCGGGAGATACTCAGCGGCCACCAACCACGTTTTTGACGGTGCCGACAGAGCATTGTATTCAAATGGACGCGAGTGGGAGTTGACACGCAGTCCACTCAGAGTTGCAGGAACCGGGAGAGGGAAGTTGGAGCTGTGTTTGGGGGGGGGGGGGTGCGTTTTACCCTCACGAACAATGGCGTACGCAGTGGGGTGGCTGATGGGGCTACAGCCCTCTCCGAAATTTTAAGAAAATCAACATTTTCAAATAAAAGCAGTGAAAAATCGGGAAAAACCAGAGTTATAAATACAAAAAAAAGAACCTTAAAAGAACTCCCCAGTGCCATTTTTGAGAGTAGACAGTTATTAATATACAAAATGTTTTATTGTGTATACTGTCTCCATAGAAAGCAGCTATGTACTATCTACCTTCCAGCCAATCCCGAAAAAAATCTGCGTACGCTAGTGCTCACGAAAACTTAATTTTCTCACAATTATTTTTCTTCTATTATTTTATTATCTTCGTGTGTTTCTATTTATGATGAGGGGCGTGCTTTGTTCTTACGTTATTGTATTTCTCCGTTTGTACCCGTGTTCTCCCGAAAGGGGCGTCGCCATTGGTTTTTGAAGGGCTTCGAGGCTACAGCCTCTGGTATCCACTGGAGAAAATTCCTTTGTAGAGGGTCACAAAATGAAAAGTGAGATGGATCTCACTATCCACCTGACACAACTTGGCCAAAAGTTATAACTGGAAATGTGTACAGGAGAGCCCCACGATTATGTTAGCCCTGAGCCTGATCCTAGCCCAGAGCCTGATCCTAGCCCACACACAATAGTATGAGAAAATATCAGTATCATCAAGATTCACTCACACACAAAAGGAAGTGTAGATATGTAGCAAGGCAAATATGGAGAAGAAAAGAATAAAACACATTTGAACAGATGAAGAAAGAAAGAAAAAACAAAGAAAGAAAGAAAGATACAGAGAAACAGAGAGAATGAGAAAGTTAAAGAAAGAGAATTGTTGTAGTCATGACCACCGAACTAGGGTTCAACCACTTGAAAATATTACACCAGATTTTCACAAACAAAAAGCAGGACATCATGCACAAAAAGAAGTAGATTTCTATTTTTTTAGCTGTTTCTTTCTCCTTTCAAACACATATATGCATATAAAATAAACATATAAAAAAAATTGTTAATTTGGCAATTTGTTATTAATTTTTTTTATGCTCTCATGAACAGCTGTAAAGGAACAAACGAAGAATTTATCATGCACTACACAAGAATTTTTCAACATCGTTTGAAACATATTTTGACGGTACTGTTTTTCAGAACACATTGAAGTAAAATTAAATTATGTAATTATCAAGTTTTTTAAAAATTTTCTCCTTTTAGTTTAAGGCTTGTCGATGTCGACATATTCATTATCGGATAAAAACTTTCAGTTGGTGCATTTGTGTCTGGAAGACACAAAATAAACTATAAAATTTTGGTATATTGATAAGACCACTAGAGAGAATGTTTTCCTTGTAAATGTTCACTGACTATATCATACCATACATGCTACAGAATTATTATTTTATACTCCTTGAACAAGCAATCAATCTTTAAAAGAGCTAAAGCTCCAGTGGACGCATCCAAACACGAGAGTTGAATTATATTGTTATTTTTAGTCCACTTTATACACAGATAGGTCGGTTTAAAGTGGGATCCGAACCACCATGTGTCTCCACCGGGTATCGAATCCGGAACTCCTTAATTACAAGACGACAATGTTACCACTAAGCTATCGGGGAGCCCCAAACACAAAAGAGGAAGTAAACTTTGTAACGGAAGTCTGTGGAGCAAGGTAGCGCATAAGGGTAAAGAAGGGGAGAAAGTGAGTTGGCGGAGCGAAGCACAACGCGCTGCTGCTATCACGCGTTCCCTTGGTAGAACCCTTTCGATTCACTACTTGCTCAGAGACTTGTTTTCGTTCGCTTACTCCAGAGATTCCTGGGATAGATTATAGGTAGAAACATACCTGGGGGATTCAGGTTCAGTATTTAGCTTGTATGCATCCGATTGTTTACTATAGCTCGCTTTTTGTGTTTGCCATCGTGATGGATATAATAAACCCTTTCGAAGTGGAAAAAACACATCTGCGTTTCACCTCCCTTGTGGCGGCGTTGAGGGAGGCGTGGGGGGCAGTTCCCCCCACTTTCAAGGACCTATTTATGGGGGTCCGACCCCCACTAAAGACTTACTAATTACAAAAATTAAATAATGAAAATAATGAAATAATAAAATAACTAAAATTAAATAATGAAAATATACTTCTTCTTTAATCGAGGGTTATTTATTTCCGCCAAACTTATTGGAAGGAAAGGATTATATTGTAATCATACTACATTGAATGAGAGTGGCAAAGTAGATTCTAGGCAAGATTTATTACTACTTCCAACGTAACATTCATAAAACATCACCAGGCACTTTTCTTTTCATCAACTGAATCTAACAACCGTTTTTATATTTAATAAATATTGAATTCTTTATCTATTTGACATTAATTTCCTTGCCAGGGCAGTTTTTTTTTGTACAAATTTTGCCTACCTTAACTACAGTAAGCTTGATAGTGAATACGTGCAGCTTTATCACTATTTTTATACCGTCCTTTTACCTATTCATGATAAACTATAATATTAATTTATTTGAATATTTTAATTAATACTATTTAAATAAATGAATGGCTTATTGCAGAAAGGGACCTGAGTCACTTTTGCACAATTCTGAGAATAACAAGAAAAATCGTATAATATTGAGAGTGTAAGAAAGAAATGTGCTGTTGTTGGCTCAAATTTTTAGCATAATGAATAGTTAATTTTGCAACCCTCAATGCGCCCTCCTGCAGTATGCTGCTAGAGACAGAGGAGATGAAAAAGTTGTGACTCCGATACCTCAAAAATGTGACTCAGGTCCCTTTCTGCAATAAGCCATTCAAATGTAATATATTAAATATTTTTAAACATTTTTATTATTAATAATAATAATAATACTTTGATACACTTGGTTCGGACCCCCCCCCCCGAAAAATATTTCTAGATACGTGGGGGCCAACTTTTTGCCACTTTCCCCCGTACTATGCTAAACCTTATGTACCAATGGAAAGTAATCTGTCCTTCCCCCTAGTTTTGGCACCTACTTCCCCCCCCCCCAGTTGTGGAACAAAATCGCCGCCACTGAGACGGACCGTAGAGTAAAGAGTTCAGCTCGTTCAACAGACATAATAGGGACGTGAAGTTTTCGTTTTAACGGTAACACCGACAGGTTGAGGAAAGCAAAAGAAAGTGTTTAAAATGTATTTGGGTAGGTGAAGGAGGCACGTTTTCGGTGTGTAGGAATAGCGAAATAACGCAAATTATGCCATTTTCCAGAGTAACACCGAATTTTACACTTTGGCGCAATAAACGCCGCGAAATATGGAAACACTTCTTATGTTCAAAAAGAACTACCTGAAGTGCTATTAGATCATTTGTAGTTAAGCCGGTGATAGTTCGATTCAAAAGATATTGCCATGCTTCATTTATTGCAATTTGGCACAGACATGGCTTACAGTGTTTAATCTCGTCCTGAAATAGAATTCGCTCGGGAGGATCTTCCCAGAAGGGGAACATTTTCAGGGAGAAGCATCTGTTGTGTTGCAGGGGATGGGGTTAGTGAGCTTGTATGGGTGTGTACAGAAAACGGTATTTTGAGGTCGCAGAGGGATTTTTTGGCATTGCTAGGGAAATGTGATGTATATGTTTGTGTTCAAAGACTTGGATATTATCATTCAATAAACATTTCATATTTAGTGGCTGATGAGATGAAATAGTTTTCCAAATGGAAGAAATGTGCTCATTTCTCACAAACGTAAGCAACATTTTTTTTGTCATTAAAACTAAAACTTTTCTCAATTTTCCATAACTAAAACAACGTGAAAATCTTAAGCATAGAAGGAACAGTAAAAACGCATGTAAAAAGGACAACGAATTTTGCCCTAAACCGCCAAAAATAACAGTAAATTGCAGTAAAAAATAACATCGAGATTTAGGGGAAAATAAAACGAAATCTTCACGTCCCTGCATATTATTAATAATTTTAGCGTTCAAGTTCTAGTAGCTTCTAATCGGAACGTGAACGTATACTATAGAGAGCTTAATGTCTTATTTTAAAGCACCGGTGTTGTGTGTTACACACAGTCGTAATAAACGGAACAGTGATTAACACACAATTAATTTATATGTGGTACTGGGCCACTGCCACTGGCGTTTTCCAGGATTTTGGAAAGGGGCGGGTACATACAGCCCTCGTCTTTCCATCTTTTTCTTACTTTTACGTTCATTTTTTTTTAGGAATGCTGGGCCAAAGTGGGTTATTGACCCCCACCAACCCCACCTGGACACGCCACGGCACCGTGCCACTTGACGAGAGTGTTTCGCGGCAAGTACGTCTGCTGCCCACTTATGGTAAATGTCAGCCATGAAGGTGGTTCGAAAAGTAACTATATGATTATATAGTATTGGAACCACTCGATTCGCTTCTGTGTTTTGTTTTTCTTTCTGTGTAGTTTGTTCGCGCCTTTTGTGGGGATCAAAACAGAGAATTCACCTGGAAAGATGGTGTTAACCACTGCTTCCCAATGGTGTAATACCAGGTTATGCTTGAGACACCGATAGCGGGCCTTTATGGAGGAGTGTTCATCGTAAGCATCACCACCACCATCATATATGCCATCATTCATCCTCACCGTCGCGATTAACCTAAAAGGTTGAAACGGTTATTTATCCAAGTACACTTAACAACGCCCCTTAAACTTATTTCACAAAATTATATTTATGATCATTTTGGCACAGAATTCACCTTTTCACTCCAATGGAAAATTGTAGACATGCCCCGGGGGGAAAAGTTATGTAATAGAACAAAATAGAATGAAGACGAGGATACTTCATGTGGTGCTATTATTATTGAAGTGACCAATTAAGGTGATATTTGTTACTCCCCTCCTTTCCCAGTTAAACTTCGTTTCTCCAGCAAATATCTTGAGGGCATGAAAATGGATGCAGTAGTGGTTGCGCCGTCGCCTTGTAATCAAGGAGTCCTGGGTTCAGTACCCGGTGGAGGCACATAGTGGTTTGGATCCCACTTTAAACTGTGCATAAAGTGGACTTAAAACACCAATTCAATCAATCAATCAAGAATGTTTTGCCAACTTTGCTTAATAGTGTCGTAAAGTAAATACAAGAGAGCTTTTCAAGAATCTTATTTTTTTGGGGGGAGGGATTGTGATGGGATACACGTACGCTAATGATAATCACATTATTTTTCGGCCTGCGGCTTGGTAAAATCACTTCCTCTTGTAAACACATGCACTGGCTCCGATAAAGCGAGATGTCTCAAATGGGGAAATGTAAAAGATTCGGTTCAACTTAGCAGACGAAATAGTGACGGACTGTTTACGACAGCGTTGCCAGGTCTCGACGATTCCCCTTCGCCACGCCTCTCGCCTTCCGCCCGTGCTGCCGGGTATCGTCCGCCCCTCCCGCACATCCATTTGATGTCGGCGGCTAAAAACGAGACCAACACGCCGAGATGGGCCAGGACCGTTTTCCCGTCCGAAGAGAGAGAGAGAGGAAGAAAAAAAAAGAACATGGCAACGCCGTCATAGTAGTAGCGTAGTAAGGAGAACTGCGCATGCGAGTGACGTCACGACTTTGCCGGAGACTTGCTTCTCTCCACCGCGGTGTGTCGGTCAGATATTAATTCAAAGCATGTCCACGACAAGGTTCGGCGGGGCACGACGGTCCGCTCTGTCCTGTGACCGTTTCCTCTGCCTCACAGCATGAAGTTTCCATGGGAGTTGGGTGTTCTTGTGACTTGTGTGTTCCTTCTCCCGTTTGCAGTCGGGGCCCCCGTGAGGCTACCCGCAGAGTGCGACGACGGCGGAGGACGATCGCTGTCCCAGCAACGTCAACGAAATGTTGGTTACAGGGCCTATCTGGCAGACGCCGTTTTCCAAGGATTAGCCCGTTCCAAAAGTGACGAGGATGGGGCTGGTGTTTACAATATTACGTTCGAAATAGGGAAAGTGTACAAGGGGTCGGCACAGTTGCGCAAACAGGGCACGCTGCGCTTGCAGTTTAAAAGTCCCCGCGGTGGCACCCTGAACAACGATCCGAACCCGTGCCTGGTGCAAGCGAACATCGAGGGAATTAACAATTATATTGTTTTCGCCAAGAGGATCGACCATATAAATTACGTGGCTCACAGCGAACCAGTCAACTTCACGAAAAGAGACGACAAAGCTGTCAGGAGGGCTGTCTGCAAAAAGTGCGGTAAGTTTTTTAAACATTCTTTTCCATCTAGGATATCTTTCCATTATTTGTACTTGTAATGAGGAAATGCGGAAATGTTTACAGTGCGTTTTTTTCAAACAAGCTTCCACGAGATGTCATTGACATTATTAATTAATTATGGAGAGGAAATAATGTTTGAGCGTACTACGGCTGAAGTATTCGTATAGTATTGTAACGAGAAGTACTTGTAAATTGAGATTTACAGCATTCGGTAGCACGAATAAGTGAAAATGAGCAAAGGTTTTAACCTGAGCGGTCGGGCCTCCGAAAACGTATGGGCTTTGTTGATATTTACCAAAAATTTAAGAAATGCAATAACTGTGTACTTCAATAAGGGAGATGATGCCATTGCACACCATTAGATCTTAATCGTTTAGCATAAATTGTTCAAAGTTGAAGGCGGATATGGTGTCCCGCCTTTTTTTGGAGACTTTTTAGAGGGGCACGATACGCTTTCTAATATTTTGCATTTTCTTCGTCATGGGCCTCACTGAAAATTGTACCTTTTGCCACCGAAATTAAACGAACGGGAACAAGTCAAAAATACATTTTTTAAATTGTTGCTGGTTTTGTGTTTTCCTAGGAACCCCTTGACGTATGTGATCTTTAATTAGTCATGTTTCTATAACCTTAACGAACAACAAACGCCGTTGCGATTTCAGTAACGGTGACGTATATCCATTTATTTTCACAAACCTCCCCTTCTTTGAGTCAGCCGCCTTTACACAGACTGCGGGCACTGTCTGCGATGTAATGCCATATACTTGTCATTAGAATGTTCAACTCGGCATTTAAATTCTCATGCAAGACATTCGGTGCACACGGCCTGCATTCGCGGATATTTCCACGAAAACTGCACGCTACATGGGAAGAAATCCTCGTAAAGTTCGCAGATACCTTTCACCCGCTTGTTCCCTTCTTCGGTGATTTACGTGCGTGCGCTTCCGTACAAGCATAATTGCTACGCGATTTTGACAGATAATTGCATAAGATATATTTCTACTTAATTCACAGAGTGAAGTTCGAACCAAGCCCACTGCGAAAGTAATTTAAAGTGTGGTAAATTATAACTAAACATTTGACATAATAACTTGGTCGAACAGTTATAACTGAGATTGTATAGCTATAGGGAGTCGCCGGCTTCCACGTGTATGTAATAATATAAATTTAGGCCTGGCTCAAACCACGAAAAAGCCGGCCCCCGTGGCGGAGTGGTTAGCACATCGCGCTACGGCACAAGGTTCGAATCCCGGTCTGGACATGGGTGTTTGTGAGTGTCCATTCATCAATTCCATCATATCATCACTCATCCCCATCTTCGCAATTAGTCAAAAGAAGCAGAAAAGCGAAGTAAAATAAACTAAATCAAATCAAACTATAAAAGCAAAAGCGGCCACTTTCGGTTTATCGCGAAGGTGAGGATGAGTTATGAGTATGATATGATGAAATTGATGAAGGGACACTCACAAATAACACCCATTCCCAGGCCGGGATTCGAACCCAGGAAAGGATCATCTTATCGTGAATGCAAGTGGATGATAATTAAATTAAAGCTTCGTACGTTCTCGCTTTTGCCCTGGGCAGAACTGGCTTTTCACATGTCACTGGGTGGGTTTATTCTGCACATTTTATACGCCAAAAACACAACTCTCTTGATACGCTTTTATGAAATAGGATTTGTTTACCAACAGCTTTTCTAATTTATTTTGTTAAAAATTATTAATAGATTGAATCAGTATTAAAATTTCAAGCGCAATTGATCCAAACTTGTTAAAACGTATAACGCTGCTGCATCTTAATTTAAATTTGATGAGCTTGCTGCATAACTGTTAATAATATACTAGACCCGACAGCTTTAGTATCAGATTTGCAATATCCTGTTCCTCATATGTAAAGCCTGAACTGTTTCATGTACCAAAATCACGAACCGACTTTGTAATGTTATCTCCCAATTTAGAGAATGACGAACTATAATGCATTAATGGTAAATGGCCCAGCACATGATGTAGAAAGCATGTTATCACATAGTTCAAGCCAGTCATACGGGTGCAGTGGAAGGAAAGGCTAGAAGTCAATGCTTCCAAATACATAATTTATATGTAAAAACTCACTAATGCACAGAATTGTAACATATATTCTTTAACTGAACAATATTCTGTGGCTTAATTTAACAAATAAATAAGGGCAGTCGAAACTTAAAAAAATAAAAAAAGGAGCAGCGAATATGAGCAACAAACTTCGAAAACATCGCATATTCATGAGTGATTATTGTGGTTGACAACTGCCGAGAATTAACCGAATTGCATCGCGTGTAAAAATTATTCAACAATTTTAAAAGCCAACTAACAACTTCGTAATGTGGTTGAAAATCTTTGCGCGGATTTTGTGAAAATAACAAAGATACATAATGTATTTACGGCGTATTTAAATAGAAAATGTAACAACTATTCTTCGCTTAGATGACGTAATGTCGATTGTCTATTAAGATCCTGTTTTCGTGACAATACGTGATAGTATGTCAACGTATTTATCTTCTATTTCACATGTTAATTTCCTTAGGAAAGGGATATCGAGCCGGTGAAATCTTAACCGGACGTAACCAATGAGTATTTACATTATCCAACTTTCATAATTTACCCCGTTTCCGATATATTTTACTTAGAAATAGTGCCGACAAGAGAGCAGACGATATTGAGTTCAGTTTCGATTTGGTCTCGCTTTTAATGTCCTATCTAGGAGCGTCTCAGGTTTGTTTCCAAAAGAAGTCTCTAAAAAATAATAATACGGCAAGCGTATTATGTACAAACCTACCAGAAAATTACGTTACTTTTGCATCATGCTATGATGTAAAGTCTGAAGTCTTGATCGTATGAGTCTGTCGGTCACATTCAGATATTGCTGAGTGTAGTTTCTTTTTCGATTGATTTATTGATTGATTTGGTTCATTTTATTATCTTTTCTGCCACTTTTGGCTAATCGCAAATGAGGATGAGTGATGATATGATACAAATGACGAAGGTACACTTACATAGAACACCCATGCCTAGGCCGGGTTCGAACCCGGGTCCCTGGCGTCGTAGCGCGGTGTGCTAACCACTTCGCCACGTAGGTCTGCATGTCTGAAACGAGTGTATTTTCGTGTCGCCTTCTAAACTTCTGACTTGATTAGTTTTTTCATTCTACTGTCGTAATATACATATTAAACAACAATTATTTTGTGCTGCAAAGAGATGATGATAACGCATTACAAATACAAACCGAAATATGAAGAATTAAATTCGCCTATAATGTTCAATAATTTCATCTCGAAACCCAGGATAGATTGAAAGTAATTTGGATCTTTGTACCATTTAGAATGTACTTGCTGGACCTATGCAGCCAGACGACGGAAGCCTCCCCGATGGCGTAGTGGTAACATCGCCGCCTTGTAATCAAGGCCCTATGCACAGTGATTCGGATCCCACTTTAAACTGTAGGTCCAGTCCCTATTAGCCTATCTGTGCATAACGTGAAATTAAAACAACAAATCAAAACAAACAAACCAGGCCACGGCAGGCGATGGACTTTTCATGTACCGTTGAAAGTGCGTGTATATCTGTGTGAGCTTAGGGGGAGATGTTAATATTAGATACTGCGAGAGATGTAAGATTGTAGTACCTAATATCTGGCAGTGCAAACTCTGTGATACATGAATTTTTATGAAAGAAATCGACATCAGAGCTACTTGTTAACAATGCGACAGGTTTAAACATTACGCTGTATGTGAATAACATGAAAATTTTAAAACAAAATGCAAATGAGAAAATAAGGATAAAACATTGTGCGGCGATAAACACTGGTAATATTTATAGTTTTCAATCTTTATCAAAATAGTGGATAAACGTTTATCTATCGCGGATGAGGGGGCTTGTAAGCTCAATGGAGGTTTAATATAGACACCTCAGGATAGGGAGAAATAAATCACTTAATTTTAGACGTCAAGAGAGGTGATCGCTATTTTAGACACCAAAGGGGTGGGTGATCTCTATTGTTAAACTTAGGCGTCTCGAGGGGAGTCCCACTCTAACTTTTTCTTAATTCGCCCAACTTTATGCATAATTTCGTTTAACAATATTTAAAAGTTCTTGTGCATGTGTAGTTTATGCAATTAATGTGCACTTCTTTTGTATAAATAGAAATTTTGTCATCACACCATATGGTTTTGCCGGTTCATACGAGATAGCCTAATTTTGATAATCATCTGTATTACTTTATAGAGACGTTTACGCCGTCTCTTTTTGCTACCAGACGAGTTTATTTGAGTACCCAGTAATTCCAGGTAATCAAGAGGTCGTGGGTTCCATTCCTGTTGTGGCAACAAATTTTGTGGAAATAGTCTAGCGTAACAACAATTCAAATATAGCCTAGAAGTATGAAGTGAACGTAAAACTTGTCTCAGTCCTTTCGGCATTGCTTCAAATACATCCACCAGAAAGTTCAAGGCTCTGGGGCTCGTCACTCAACAAATGCTAGATGTTCAGGGAATTTAACGTCTACTTCTATATCCACTGACACCAGTAGCTATGTATGCTCCCCAAGAGAAATTCAGTGTTGCAAGCATCGATATAATCACAGTACAGCGATTCATTCTTTTCAACTTTATGTGTTGTTTCGCACTTTCTCAGTTGCAAAGTAATGAAACTGTCCAGGGAAAGCTAACTGCAGATGTTATCACGATAGCTGTGTCTGTGCGCTTGAGACAATCAAATGCTCGTTCTCTAAATACATGGGGTATTTGATGATGAACGTGATTTTATTATCATTAATTAAACGTTTATTCGCGCTACGACGCCAGGGTTTTCCCTTGTTCGAATTCCGGTCTGGGTATGAATGTTTGTGAGTGTATATTCATCAATTTCATCATATCATCACTCATCCCCATCTTCGCAAATTAGCCAAACGTGGTACAAAAACCGAAGCAAAATAAAGCAAACCAATCAATCAATCAATTAAACGTTTAATTTGATTCTAATGTGAAAAAAAATTCGGAACGCTACGATAACAGGGATCTCGGGTTCGAATCCCGTCCTAATCATGGTGTGAGTGTATTTTCATCAATTTCATCATATCATCATATCATCACTCATCCGCCATGTAATCATGGGGCTACGGGTTCAATACCCGGTGGTGGCACATAGTGGTTCGGATCCCACTTTAAACTGTAGGTCCAGTTCTGATTAGCCTAACTGTGCATAAAGTGGGCTTAATAAACAACAATTCATCACTAATTCTTATCTTCGCGATTACCTGAATTTGGCAGAAGAGCGAAGTAAAATATACCAAATCAATGAATCAATTGTCGGAACACTATAGATAAATAAGCAGTGCTTTAAAACTAGAATTAAAAAAAAAAGATGATCCTCAACAACTGGGATTACATCGGAACTGAAAAAAATTTAACATTTGCGTAGCGTTTGTTTACGTCACTTGCAAGTTTCACATTTTGAAGTGCTTTATTCTTTTGAGTTAAAGAATAATACATGATGATTCCGTACAACTATTATTTTGTCGTCATAGTTGCTGTCAATAATTTCCTTCCTTTTACATGATATCACAATTCTCAACATGGTTAGTAAAAATGGTCTAACGTTTTATATCCTATATTTATCGAGATTTATAAATAATCTTGTGTTTCTCGCCTTGCAATCTCTAGGGCGTTCTTACTTACAGAAGTTACATTTTTAAAAATGCAGTAGAGGACATAGCGTGTAATAAAATTAAAATTATATGTACATGGGCCCCTAATACAATTTTCTGGATTGTTTGGGGAGTTTGTGTGATTCCGACATCTGCGGTTGAAATGCAAGCCAGAAAATGACATAAAACATATCGTATAATCAAATTATTCTATTGTCAGCATACGGCAGCTAAGAATGACTCAAATAACATCAAATTTAGAGCTCTTTGTGTGCGCTATTTTGCCCGTTGAAGCTACCCTGTCGTTCCGCTTTAACATATTATTTCTTAGTTTCATAAGACTGTCATTTTCGGAAACTTATGAATTAATACTCTATATAAAAACGTTTGCCTGGCATTTAGTAGAGATTTGTTTACTTCGGTGAGAATAATGTTTGAATAGCACACAACTTCGCTTCCAATGTAAAGCTTAGAACAACCAAATGACGAACGGATTTATCTATGCTGGCGCCACCACCGGAAAAGTTCCGCTTCTTGTAAAACTTTGCAGCTTCAAAGCTTAAAACATCTTATCCCTTACATTTTTCTCTGGCACTGGCAACCCTTCATCGTCGGATAAACATGAAGTTAAAAAAAAGAGTCAATTACACTAACGATAAAAACGCCACAAGATAGTAACATAATTAACTGAAATTCTGTTAAAGTGGACGTCATTTCTTTAGTGTGGACTTCATCGTCTCGGACAAGCAAGTTGGAGCTGTGTGCATGGCATTTATACGTGATCGCAATATTACAGCTAGTAGTTTTCATCTTCGAAACTTCATAGTTCCTGAGATATGGATACTTTATTCTCACACGATTGATGCTGGTGTACATTAATTAAGACACTTGCCATGAGATATTGCAGGTTGCACTCTAGTATTTATCGAATTAAACTTTCTGCTATGGGAAATACCCCTTTACTATCATTGTATACGTGTGAGCGCATTGTGAGGATAAGAAAAGATACAACGTGTAAATATTAAATGTGCACAAAGCGTGATGAGTAACTAATAATATCGCGATTGATTTATTGATTGATTTGGTGTTTTAAGTCCAATATAATCGGGCTAATCGGGACTGGGATCCGAACCAGTATGTGCCTCCATCGGGTATCGAACCCGGGACATAATACTATCGCGAATGGATTTAAAAGGCAATAAAACGATGTAACTATTATCACTCAAATTTCCACTTTGCTGCACTGCCCGTTAACCTGCTACGTACCATCGTGACAAAAATTGTTCAATAAAGGTACAGTCATCCACGTTAAAAATGCAATACGTAAATTGATTGATGTAATCGCTTCTATGCATCATTCCTGGCAAAATTGAAAATTGATCTTCCAGTGCGAGTAATGGATTGTATGGAGAAGAGGCACCCTCTTTAATGTCCACTCCGGTATTTATGATATTCGATTTATCTAGAATAGTTCCTTAGACATCAATGCTTTCCAAGGACGAAAAGTTAAAACCACAATTATTTTTTAAATTTTTGCTGGCTAGTTATCGTAAAGTTAGAAAGGCAGCACATGTTAGGGTAGTTGACGTAGTGGTCAACGATATCAGCTTGGAGTTCCGTCTACGATTGCCGGTCCACATTACACAGTGGTTCGGACTCAACTTTAGTAGATGCAGTCATGGGCGTCAGCAGAAATTTTTCCAGGGAGGGTCAAACAAGGTATTTTTTTCCATAATAGTCAAAAACACTGCTCGGTCTGAAATTATCATGTTCCTTCACTGCCATTATAAAATTAGCATAAATTACTGTGACTAAAATGAAATTACAGTAAAATCTCGTTAATCCGGACCCCAATAAGCCGGGCTTTGCTTAATCTGGACAGGCAAAAAAAAAAAAAAAAGAAAAAAAAAAGGAGAATGGAAGGTTTTAAATGTGGCTAGAAGTCAACAATCGCATTCGTCATATCGCGTATGTACTTGTATATACTGCATTATATGCTTTACATTTTACTGTACTGTATAGTGTGATTATGCCTATGCCCTTTAAATACACCATAATAAACGTGCTTTGTTGCTATAAACGGAGTTTTAATGCACTTTCTACTGTTCTTTTAGGTTATTTCAGTTAATCCGGACTTTCGGTAAACCGGTCAACTTATCCCCCATTAATCCGGATTAACGAGGTTTTACTGTACGTGTGAAATATATACCTTTTACGTGGATTTGATTGATTCATTGAGTTGGTGTTTTAAGGCTAATCGGGGCTGGACCTACAGTTTAAAGTGGGATTCGATCCACCACGTGCCTCCGGGTATCGAACCCGAGACCCCTTGATTACAAGGCAACGATGATATCACTGCGCCATCGGGGAGGCCCACTTTTTACGTGGACGTTCCTAGGGTGCTGTGCTAACCACCCCGTCATCAAACAGTTCATACACTATTTATTAGCCTGTCTGTCTGAGCATACATTTAACGTTGAATAAGTCCTTTAAAGGTACGATCCAAGAACTTCTGCCAAAACACCGTCCCACAGGAAGGGAAATTTTCGTTGGATGAACGGACCTTGAGTGGAAGTGCGAACTGTGTTACTAGGATCAACTGGTGCAGAGCTATTCAGGGCAGGGTGTCTCACTGATAAGCATTGCGATCTCAGTGGTGATAAAAGACACTTGCAGTCAGCTGTGCTGGTGTGTTTGATCTCCAGGGGAACAGACGTCTAAGGCCAGTCTCGAGAAACTTCCGCAACCACAGTTTGGTTTCCTAAAGGGGGACAAAGGGAATAATTGTTTTATCTGGCAGTATGCGGCACTAGTCCTGACAGAGCTTTCCTGCTAGCTTAAATATTCAACTGTTAAGAAATTTGTATCATCTTTATTAACTTTTCACAACCGAGAATTCAATGAAATAATTTCTTGTTTCAGAGAAACAGACGCATAATGTGTGCACAATAAGAGTATTCAGTAAAGTAAAGTACTCCCCTGTGCTTTGCACCACGCCATGAAGGCGTATAGGGGGTGTGGGGTTAGGGCCCCACACTTTCTTGATCTCGGCCGAGCTGGGGGTGATGTGATTCAGCACCACGCCCCTGACTTTCCTCCAGACGCAGGGTGGGCGCTGGAGCCGCTTGAACAGGTTGAAAATGTCCCGGGATCGAACCCGGGTCTCTCGCATGGTAGTCAGACGCCCTAATGACTAAGCTGCGGCGAGTCAAATTATAATGAACAAATTAAGTCATCGTTTTTCTTAGTTTTCAAATACAAGTTCAGTGCTCTTATTTCAAGTAGATTCACGCTAGGTAAGACGTCTATTTCCTATCATAAATTCATCAAGGGGTTATGGGTCCAGTCAAGGTTAGTTTAGTTGTACAGTCACGGACACTGCCGGCTTGTAACGATTCCATTGAAAGTCAATGTATTCATTACAAGCCGGCAGTGTCCGTGACTGTACATAGAGTACTCTCGAAAACCGCATTTGTTTATCGTAAAATATTGAAATAATTGAGAAAAGTGAAGTCAAAGGTTTGTTTAAGAGCACTTGATGCTCAGATAGGATAAAGAGGACTGGATCTACAGTTTAAACTGCAATGTGCCTCCACCGCTTATTGAACCCGGGACCAGCCCTGGATTACAAGGCAATAGCAAGATCGCTAACAGTCGGATAGACCCCGTGAATAATGAAATCGATTACGTTATTTTATTTACTTGCTATTGGGTAAAAATAGTGGGAAAACAGCAGCGTTCTGTGATGTTTATTGACAGAGTTGTGTGAATTCAGTTTGCATAGATGTACAGTCACCGGCAATAGAAATGTGACACCTAGATCCTGAAATTCTCGTTTCCCTGAAAGGCATTATGTTTGTTTGCCTAACTCTAAGGTGATATGTTGATTTTAGTAGTAAATTTTCAATAGTAACTTTTACCACTGCCGTAGAGTTATGCAACACACATAACGCTTTGCAGGAAGCAAGTATTTCAGGATATAGATGTCTCATTTTTATTGCCGGTGACTAGAAAACTAGAGATATTTCGCTTGAATCCTCCAGGGTGAAATAAACCAGTCACTTTATCGTTAGCATAATTCTTCCATTTCCATTGTTGTTGGCATAAGGGTAGAAATATGCCTTATTTCAAGTCACATTTCTGCCTTCTTAGGTTAAGAGCAACAATTAGCATGAATGATGAAATTTATGGAAGCACACTCACAAAGAAAAACTTATGGCTGAATTCGGAACCTTCGAGAACTTGATTCGACTACTCAACGCACTTGGTCACCTAAGCGGTTATTTACTTGGAAATGTTTGTTTAGTTTACGTTGTTGTAAAGGATAGGAAAAAGGTTCTAAAACGGAGTAAATCAGACGCGGAAGCTACAGACGAAACATCCCCGAAATCTGCGCTGTTCTGGACCATCCACGTTATTTTTAGTACCTATGAGGAAGAACATCGACATGACTATCGGAGACTATCGCACAAAATACGAACTATTAGGAGGAGTACGAAAGCATGGAAGAAAGACACACCTGTTGCCGCGTAATCACATGCGGGAAAACAGGCGTAAGCAGTGTATGTTAATCAGACCTTCCACGTGTGTGCAATTGCCGGCGTACCTCTGTCATTTCATGCTCCGGACTGCCATTAATAAATACCGACGCTTCCACACCTGTCAGGACACGGATTTCATTGTCTCTTCCTGCCATAACACCTGCAATCACGCAGCAATTCCAGGCACTTCAGAAATCCACCCTGGAAGCACACACACACGCATATTCACACATGAGGGTCGTCTCACCTACGTCCAATGCTGGCAATCCATGTTGCTTGCTGACGCCTCAGTTATGCCTGAATCACGCCAAGCTCGATCTCCTGCTGGATTTTCCAGTCGGACTTGGACTAGTTGTGTTGTACTGGATCACCTGCTAGTCTCCGCTTCACACGATACTTATTACCAGGGAACGTATTTATATGAAAATGCATATTTATGTATGAAGCTGAAATCAGTTATATTTTGTATTATCTTTGCGTATCATGCCATGTAGACTCGAAAAATTAAGTTTTTATTTTCCATATTTGTACGTATATTAGATTTTGGATCATATTTCAGATATTTCCATATTATTTCCACATTTCAGAATATTTCTCAACATATACTATATATTCGCGCAATAACTACATGTTCCCGAGTGACCGAAAGCGTTGGGTGAATTTCTTGCAAATAATTGACAAATATAAAATACGCTCAAATTACTTGTTGTCATAATGATTGCCGTTTTAGTCAATATAAATTCATCTTAAGAGAAAACAACTTACAACAAAATGTTGTTATTCATTGTTTTGGAAACAGAAAATGAAAACACATTTTGTGTTCTTTTACAATTAATGTCAATGTAACCGTACTGTATTTTATGTAGCTCGTGTGTGTGTTTTGTTCATTAATATCTAGGAATTTATCCTTAGTGATGAGATTTGTACAAGGGAAATGTAATACAGTGGGACCTTGATAACTCGAACTTGAGGGGAAAAAGAAAAAAATCGAGGTATCAAGGATTTCGACTTACCAAGGTTCGAGTTATTGAGGGCCAAAATCGCAGACTTCGAGTTATAGAGGTCTAGTTTACTGACCCTTCTGAACGTCGGCACTACGTATGCCTATAACGTATGTAGCATCATCATTTTAAGTTAATACTGTACAGTACAACGTACGTAGAAATAAATTTTATTGAACAAAACTTTAGATGCACTACGTACATACGTACAACCTTGATTTGGTAAAATATTTGGTACAGTACTGTATGTACATAAACAGCAGGGTGGGGGAGTTCAAGTCTCGACACGATTGTTGATCACCTGACATTGTACGTACGCACCCTACACTTGGACTTATTAAGGTCCGTGCGACTAAAACTTCGAGTTATAGAGGTGATTGGAATTTAACTTCGGCTCATAGAGGTTTTTCATAGTCTACCTTCGAGTTATTGAGCTCGAACGGCATCCCATAAACTGTACAAATTTTCGTCTTATCAAGGTCTTATTCGAGTTGTTGAGGTAAAATTAATATTGAGTGTTATGGACAATTCAAGGGGGATTACAAAAAAATCGACTTATCAAGGAATTCGAGATGTTCCACTGTAGCAGATAATGAAAATCCTTATTATTACCAGTGTATTAAATATTTAACATATTTAGTTGACCAGTATACATGTATAATTTTTATGAATGAATCCTGCGTATCTGATGCATGATACCACAGTTCATTAAAAAGCTTGTTGATTACCATACTTTCTTTCGGCCCAATATCTGGTCCATACAAATACTTTTATCTTAATTCTTTAATTGTTAATAACAGCAGTAGTTATTCTCCTTCAAAGTTCTTCAAATCGCTCGTCCATCTTTTTAGCTTGTCTGGTCTGTGCACTGCCTTGTGGGAAAAGAAAGCATACCGACAAGTATGGTAATAAGCAGGGAACCTATATGTAGTAGAAATGTGCTAAATATGTAAATACATATTTAGTTATTTTCACCAAAATATGGATTTAAATATGGACTTAAAATTTTAAAACTGAAACATGATTTACTTGATCAGAAAGATGTACCGTAAGAATGATTGTTTGAGTTTTGTTGTAACTCCACTTCATTCACGGATGGGCAATGCGCTGAGTATGGGGCGATGAGCTTACTTGAATAACAATCTTTCAAGAGCACAACTTCGCCCATCGCCGTAGAGGTATGCAACACACATGGCGTATTGCAGTGAAGTGTGTATTTCAGGATATAGGTGTCCCATTTTCATTGCCGGTGACTTTATGTCTCAACGTGATCTAAAGGGGGTATTTCAGTTACTCCACATTTTAAGTATATTTCGCTATAAAAATTAATTAGCTACAATGAATGAGTATACTCACGCCACAATAGATCATAGTTATCCACAAGCGCACAGAACCCAAAATGAGTCAACTGATAATATGTTGTTTTTTTTACTCTAGTGACACATTAAAGTGCATAAACTGCTAATTATGCAATTTTGGTGCATCAAAATAAACAGAGAAATGTCGGCTCGGTGGCTATGTCCGTTAAGCGATCGACTTTCGATCTCGCCACCCAAGTTCCCGCGCTCGAGTCCTGGCTTCGGCCTCGAATTCATCAATTTAATCATCACTCTAAATAAAATAATGCAAATGCAGACAAATAATATTTTTATCAGCTGCTGTTATACAGTTTTACATATAGACAGTACGTATATATTGGTGGACCAAAAGTACATCAACCTTGAATTGAGGCGTTTGGAGTTCTGTGTGCGTGTACCGTTCTTCTAGCAAATCAAACTTTGAAAATGTGTAAGGTGGCAGCGTCTCGTAAGTGAAGTCGTGTTATATTATTACGTAAAATGCGGTAACGGTACTCGGGAAAGAATGATGCATGCGTAAACGAGTTACGTTCGTGTGTGTGTGTGTGTATGACGACCAAACAATGCTTGTGCGTAAATTATCCAGCAATTTGGCAACAGCGTGGCGCGGATGGGCGTGATTTTTGTGACAAGCGAGGGCAATCCCACAGTCTGTGAGTGAAGTGGAACGAGATGAACGAACTCCTTTTCCACCCAGACGTGCTAAACAAACACCCACATAAAAATAAATAGTTATAAACAGTAAAGGGAACGAGGGAATAACGCATTTATTGCCATCGGAGCTGCCTATGCGCTTCAAGGCTAATGATGTTTACTTTTCCACGCTTTGTGACACCCTCCTCGGACAATTGCAGCCTCTTAAAATGCCCCCCCCCCCCGAGAAGGAAGTCGCTCGATGACCATACAGTGAGGTAATGCTCAATTAAGTCGCCCTTAATAAGCTTAATTAGCGCGCACGCTTTTGCTTTGAAACGAGGAGGCTGCATTGTTCTTCTTGTCTTGTCTTTCGTTGAATCTACAATTGGCTTGAGTAAGCTTCAAAACAAGCCCGAAAATCAAATTTACACACACACACACACAGAGAGAAAGAATTATACTACACATGCTTAGTTACAGATTCTTGCCTCTAGTGACATAAGTTCTACATAATTGTTTTTAACTAACAAAGGAACTAGCCATTAATTTTTAAATTTGTGAATTATTATATTAATGACACTGCTTTTCTCGTGGTTTCTGACAAGAACAATATCGTTTATCATACTTCTTCCATCCTCTTTCTTCCTTTTGGTTCCTCCCCTTTTCTTCATTCTTACCATTAAACATTTATTTCTCCCATTTTACATTCTCTACTTCAGGTGGCCAATTAATTTGATAAAATACGGCATGCATGGCATTATGACGAAGAAACAATTCATTCGATGTAAATTCTGCGAATTGTTTAGAAATCCAATAACTAGACTTAAGTTCTTGAACCACTGTTAATGATCATCCTTTGTATACAATCTTAAAAGCCTGATTATTTCCTTATTGTAACGTTCAATTGAATTGAAATTGTGAATACCCTGATGTCGTAACGTGACATAATTCCATAAAACTCTTCCATTCAACTGATCGAAATTTAGAGCCAATTTCAGACAAAATTACTATAGAAAATTAAATTCTTCGGCACAGATCTCTGGAAGAACGTCTTCTTGACTTATGTTTTTCTTTCAGGAATGAAAACCTGAAACACAGTCATGTTTTAAAATAAAGTTTAGAAACAAACATTTCATATTTGAGGAGGAGGGGTGGTTTCGTGTATGCTATCGTTCTTGTGTTTAGAATGAGTGGTCCTGGGTTCGAAACCAGATGGGAGCTACAAAAATGTTTTGTGTTGATCCATCTTGCGGAAAATTGGGGAGCTATTTGAAACCAATCGTAGCACGCCTGCGCAACGAAGTTTAACTTTGGCATTCCTTTTATCATTCCGAAAAAAATATATTCGACAAGTTCCTTTGGAAAGCAAAAGTCGCAGATTGATTCTGGAATGCGTATATATATATATATATATATATATATATATATATATATGTTACGGAAATAAGAGGTAGGAAATTTTGAAGATCTTTTTAATTTTTTTTTAAACATTCCAAGCGCGCGGTCTTGTGCGTGAATGGAATGTCTCACATTTATGTGTGTTTCCATTTCCAGTACATTCGAATGAATACATATTCGTTTCAATGGCATTTACAAAATCACCTCTGACATTTTATGTTAAACAAGTAAGATTATTTTTGTGCACGAGTGTGTTAGCCGATGCATAGCAAAGTATTTTAGGAACAATACTTGAAAAAAAATCTTCAAGGACTAACTTATGAAAAATTTCTATATAATCGAAGATCATAATACCTTTTAAGGTGTGGTAATATTATAATGGGATTTAGATACGAAACTCTCGGATCCGGATCCAGATTTTCGGATCCGGATCCAGATCCGAAACTTTCGGTCCCGGATCCAGATCCGTAACTTTTGGATCCGTTTGGCCAACCCTACTAAACATCAGAGGCCGGCTCATCCATATACACATGTATGAGTGTCGTGAGCAGAAGATTTTAGTGAAGGTTATCCTTTGATCCGGTGGCACTGGAGTCAGAATTTCGCCACCGACGCTCCATGGTTTGAGTCCTGGCATAAGCATGGGAGTTCCCTTGCGAGTGTCCATTTATCAATTTCATCTAATCATTATTCATCCTGATCGTCCAGATTAGCTTAAAGAGGCAGAAAGACGATGGGGAAATAAGGAAAATATAACATGCAATCCTTTGATCCATCTTTCTTAGAGAGAGAACACCTAGTGCATTGGAAAAATGGCGAAATATATGACTGGCTAGTGTCATATCTCTCCCCTGTGAAGTATTTGACGCCACCGAGGTATATGTAGCCGGGATATTTTTTCCTGCAGAGCACCCGTACCGTTCGGGGTGACACGATCTGTTGACGTCCATCAGAGCGAGCAAGGCAGCTTCCTTGAACTCCGATATCAGCCTTCCTGCATCATTGCCGCTTCCGACAGGTGTCGAAAGCCAATTGGCGCCGTCGGACCGATCGTGCAAGACGGAGATGGCTGATTTGCTAATGCCACGACGTTGCAGTTTTGTGCCTTGCTCCAGTAGCCCTGCAGCTGTGCAACTGGAAAGAAACAGAACTCGTGCAATTCCATATGTTGGACGTTTAGATTTTAATGCATTTAGATAGATTATCTGTGCATATATATGTATCTGTGTATGAAAAAAAGGATGTATGTATGCAGCTTATGCCGTGTAAACCTGGTTTTACGCACCCGATAAATTAGCGGAGAGAGCCGCAATGGTATCAAATCGTTACTTTGCTTTCGTACTAACCGCGATTATGTCTGGTAAGCTACACACGTTGCATATTTCTACCTATACTTTAATCCAAAGGTGTAATTGATTTGCTAATGATAGTAAAGTAGACGAAAGGAGAAACAAGCACACAAAAAAATTCAAGGGGTCCCATGCTCGATACTTAGTGGGGACACTTGTCGGATCCAACTTCGAACTGTAGGTATAGTCCCGATAAGCCTTTCTTTGCATAAGGTGGACTTACAAACAAACTCAGAAATACCAAAGAGCGGAAACGGGTCAGAGTTCTCACTAAAACCACATAAGATACTCGTATTAATCCGTTGTCGAGCCCTTTTGGTAGATAGGTAGCACAGAATGTCACGAGTCTGTGTATTGCATAACCTGAAACGAGTCCTATTATTGCGATGGGACACATATGGTAGATTTACTCTGTCATTTGTGTTGCCTCGGGCAGCTATATGTTGATCGGGTAATTTTCCATTATTAATTTTATATCTGAACTTAACGCGCTTATGCACGTGGCTTTACAAGGTTATGAAGTCGGCTTAAGACAAGGTTCTAGGTTTTTAAAATCAAAAACATGATGAGTAACTTCAAAAGAAATGTGATAAACACTTTTCATTCTAAACATAAAATTATTAATAAAAAATACGAAAAGGTTTTACTAATCCTGTTGCTCATATCGAAAAATTTAAGATAACAATAAGCATAGACCACATTTTTAACTTCCATTTGAAAAAAAAAAGAGCATTGAAATCGGACCATTGGTTTCAGAGAAATAGTAGTTTTTCAAAAGTCAACATTCACCATCTTAGATTGGCCGCCATTTCTATTAGCTACCACTTTGAGATGGCAATCATGCTTTTCCTATAATTACACAAATGATATATATGGAAATTTTAGTTCAGGTTCATGGTGTCATAAGTGTAAGTCACATATTATAGCGAATTCCAAAATGCGAAGACCCAAAAAGAATCAGTCGTCTGCTTGCTGCATTTTCATCTCTCCCCATAGTAAGAAACAAACAACCCAAAGCATGCGGCAAAGTAACAAGTTGTCTGCAAACAGCGATAAATGACATCGTAACAATTATCCATCAAAACTATCAAAACTCAAGTTCTTTTTTAATTTTTTTCTGGACAGGTTATTTTTCCTGCCCGTCACGAGAGCAGGCAGGTTCGAAGGGTACGTAAATCACTCCGGCTTCCCTGAACTTCAGCAACGGTCCATGCTCACTCACTGGAGAACAAAACCAACCGTGTAACCTTTATGCATTGAAGTTTCCTTCAATAAAATGACGATCCGAAAATATCCTTGTGTTTTCGTCTTTCGAGGCGAAATCACACCCCGTGAACCGGGTGTGATTCTCGCATGGATCAAAAGTTGGCGATGTTTCAAAAATGATTTTATTTCTTGTAGCGGCGCTGCTCTCAGCGGTGCCTGAGTTGAACGCAGACCGGACCGGACTGCGTTTAGAATGAGAAGTTCTTTCCACCATGGCTTACTTTCTTTAACATTGCTTTATCTATATAAAGGGTTTTCCATTAAGAATATGATTTTGAAATGAACTGGCAACTATGCTTCAAATGTTATAACTGTCACTAGTTGTCATTTGTGTTTAGTATACTGTGACAATTCATCATGGCAAGAAAGTTTGGTTATTATACAAAAAAATTATGAAAATAGACGTTCTTTTGTGAATACTCAAAGTGCACTTCGCGAGAACTATGCTCCACATAATCGCCCTTCTGTGCTTGCTATTCGTCGAATCGTTGAAAAATTTGAAAGTGATTTTACTCTTTTTTTACACAAGAGATTCACGAGAAGCCCTTGCATCCGCAAAAGGTCCCTGTATGGTGTAGTTTATGGCAAGGTGGCATCATCGGACCATTTTTTTTTCTTCCAAAACGAGGTAGGAGATGCAGTTACAGTGACTGGTGAGAGGTACCGATTGATGTTAACAGATATTTTGTGGCCAAATTTAGATGAAATTGATTTGGAGGATACTTGATTCAAACAAGACGGTGCCACATGTTACACTGCTAATGCCACTATGGACGTATTGCAAGAACAGTTTCGTGAAAGGATAATTTCAAGTAATACAACTATTAGTTGGCCTCCAAGAAGTTGTGATTTAACTCCTTTAGATTGCTTTTTGTGGGGTTATTTGAAATCTATAGTCTATGCAAACAGACCACAAACCCTTGGGTTCATCGAATTCACTCGTGTGCACGAAGTCGAGGTGGACACTTAAATGATGTGTTATTCAAAACATAATGTAATGAACTATGTTGTATCTGAAATAGTTTTTACTTTATTTCATTGTAAAATCATATCATTCCTATTGGAAAACCCTATATTTAGGGGCATATGCATGTTACCATCAGAAGTAGCTTTTAAATTGTACCAATGAACAACTATTTGAATAAATGAGGGTCGCCAGGAAGTTTTGTAAAGGGGGGTCAGGGAGTTGATAAAACTTGAATAACAAACATCATCAACAACAATAATAATACTAGTAATAATAATAATTAGAATTATTATTATACAATTGGGAAGACTTCTACTAGGGCCATGAAACCAGTGAATTTGCAGCTCAACTGTTCTTCATTAATTTTTACATTTCATAAAGTTAGTGTACTGAAATTTATGCATGTTATATGTGTATATAAATTTGTACGCACCGCGTTCAAGAAGAAACTTTAAAAGTTGGGAAATTTTAGCCATAAAGTTTATGTTGTGTGACCTCTCACAAAAAAGAAATTGAATTTTGAAAATAGTGGAACACTTTGAATTTAATGATCGAATATGAAAAATATGTTCCTGCATTTTAACACTATTTTTAACAAGATTTTCTGCTTTTCTTCTAATTTCTATGGGAGTCGACCCACCCTCTTTTTCCGACGCCCGTGCTTACATCACTATAACCGCTCACTGATGCATTCAGAAGGTAGCTCTTCAATATGAGTTTATTTCATAAATCTCTTCATTGGTTCTATTCTATTCTCAACCTGTACCTAGGTATGCGTAACTATGTTGTATGGGTACCTATATATTGAGTTGGAATATTAATTTCTTGTTAACTCCTTTTCCTTATCGCTGTGTTACACATATCAGCTTACAGCGCATAAAACCCATATCAGATTGCCGTGCACCAAGATGTCTCAGTCTGCTCATAAAGGCAAGAAATAATGATGAAAAGTGCAAGGAAAATAGCACTAGACCTCCAGGCAAGGGACATCCGGGAATGGGGACGAGCAAATTATATGAAGAAAGTAAGCAAGAGAGGGTGTAGCATGGCTGAGATTGGGGGGATGGAGACACAGTGCGGTGAAAAGAGAGGGAGGGACATATGATTGTATAATATGTAAGGGAAATGAAGTGTCGGATCACCTGTTTGCATGTCCGGGAACGCGCGCCCTGCAGGACAAATGGTTGGAGGGTTTGGAAAAGTAAGGAGAACTCAAATTATACTGCAGGAGGCCTTAGAAAGAGCGCTTCGCGGGCTAACAGCAGACGTCGCTCGCATACTGTTGCCGATACTCTCGTGTCGTCTGCTTCTCAGTCGAACAAACAGGCCGAGGTAGCAAGAGGCAGAAGTCCAGAAGGGTGCAGCGAGCTAGCTGCGGCAACGGGGCTCCCTCATTCGCGGACCTGATTGGTTCTCGCATACACACCCCCATATTGTCGTCTGCTGCAAGCCCGCGAAGCGATCTTTCTAAGGCCTCATGGAGTATAGTTGTGAAACAGAGTGCAGCAAGCGTGGAAAGGTTGGAGAAAGTGGAAGTGTTTTTGGTGAGAGTGAAGGAAAAGAGAAGTGAAGCGATGAAGGAAGAAAGACTGGAAGAAGAACGAGTGGAGTGAATGATCTGTTAGGGGAGGAGAAGAATGTGTATATAGGGGACAAACAAAGAGACAGCACAAAAGAAAACTAATGTGTAACAAAATATTGTAGAAAAATTCAAAATTATGTAGGGCATACAGCCTATGGCTCGCACAAAGAGGAAATAATTCTAATCTAATCTAAAAAATTTGAACATTAGGTTTGTTTGATATTTTTTTGATGGCCGCGTTGCGAGCTGATACGCGTAATAGGGTGTCGGGTTTTCTCCGGGCAGATTACACTGATGCCCGTTTGCACGAACATTGAACAAACTCGCGAGTTTGAAAATCCACGGGTCAGGGTAACTCTCGAGTTAGGATCATTTTCCAGATAAAGATGGGGGAAAATATTTACGTGAATTAATGTTGATATTTTATTTCAGCTTGCGATCATAGTAAGTAGTTTTACAGTGATGTTTGCAGTAGATTTCAATGTATACATGTACCTTCACGTAGTATTCACGATCGTTGATGGGTAGGACTATTCCATGTTCTCCGGCTGGTGGGTGTATGTTTATGCTTGTATTGCACGTTCAGTTTTAGAAACTCTGTACTGAAGAATGTGCGTAGTAAACATCAGCCAAACTATATACTTAAAAACATACTATATATTTATCGCTTTTTACATTCGCAGTTTGAGTCTATTACTTCTCATTTTACGTTTATTTGGTTTTGATGTTCTGAAGTGATACATTACCGGTTCCGGATGGCAGCCATTACTCCGCTGCGCGTGGGTTAACTCCGCTTTTACTCCCCGATCTCGGAGGGTAAAGTTTACCCTCCTTTCACTCCCAGCTTACCCGGCGTTTCTGTTGGTGGAACAGATGATCAGTGGGTTAACTCTGAGTTTACTCTCACTCGCGAGTAAATCGACGTTGGTGCAAATGGGCATGAGAAAGCCCCATTCCATAGTCTTGTCAGACAGATTGATACGCACCCACTTATTGTATCATTTTAAGTGTTTAATATGTTAAATATCTATGATGACGTAATTTGTTTTGTTCAATTGGGTAGTCTGTTATGGTTATGGACTAACCTTAAAACATTTGATTGTTGGTTGTTAGGAGAGAGATATTATGAATGTTGCTGGATAATGGAAGTGATTTTGGAAATGTGAATGTGTTAATTTGTGTAGTGAAGAACAATTATGATCTTAATAAAGGTAAAGTGCTCCCCTGTGCATAGCACCACGCCATGAAGGCGTATAGGGGGTGTGGGGGTAACGCCCCACACTTTCTTGATCCGGTCGTGAGTGGGGGTGATGTGATCAGCATCACGCCCCTGACCGCCTTTACCCCCCAAGGTTTCCCCCAGATACCCATGTTATTCGACGCTGGGTGCGCCGGGGCCGCTTCCAACGTTAGAAAAATTCCCGGATTTGAACCGGCCGGGGATCGAACCCGGGACCTTTAGCATGGTAGTCAGCCACCGCGACCACCTATGATCTTAATACAATTTTGTTTCTAATAAGGAGTTTAATTGCGAGTGCAAGTGTAATATATTAACATTAACTGACATCTAAATATATTTTTGGTGTGCGAGAGTTAGTAAGGTTTACGTAAGCATACCCGTATCTGTTTTCCCACAACCTGAGGGCTTCATAGTAGGCTGATAAGTCTCATACTGATAAGTCGAGGAATAAAAGCAAGTAGATCCATTGAGACTAAACCGGGGAACGTAACAAGATGAACCCTGGTGTGAAGACCAGAACTTCCAGCTCATACCGATGCATTACAATGATACTTGTAATATTGTCTCTAACACGATCATCTCGTCGCAATGTGTAATACAGCCGTGATATTTTAAATTATTCCTTTCTTGGTCATTCTCTCCCACGCCTACCTTCAACTATCCCTTTGATCTTCTGTAATGCCAAGCCTTACCTTGTTACATGCGTACACACCTAGTGAAGCTGGTGGTGGGGTTAATGGCCGCCGAAGAGTGGTGTTGATCACATCAGCTACTCTACTTTGGCAAAGATCCAGAATGTGTGGAGCCCTACATTCAAACATTCTAGAATCCGTTAACATTTTCCGCATCAATTAGTAATATCAATGCTAAAATGGCTTCTTTAGTTCCATTGTTCTTCCAAAATAAGCAAACTGGTCATCGTCCAGTCGTCATTGTTCTTAATTTTGCATTCATTTTTGTAATATATGTAACACTGCAGTAATAGCGACAAGGACTCGAATGGTTTAACACAACCCTACATAATAGTATTTCGAACTCGTATAATCCATTTCTAGTTACAACAGGTAGAGGTGTGTTTATTGTGATCAAGCTTACATTGTTCCCTGAATGCCAAATACAAGAGATAATCAATTAAAAACTGCAAATGAATTAAATTAACATAGTAAGCGACGTCACCTTTTCATAGTTATTAATTAAAAAGTCATAATTACAAAAATAAATTTAAAAATTCTGAAGTAATAATTACTGTTAACGTTAGACATTTTTCACATCCACCACATTGGTGGAAATGAAAGCACTATAGATGAAGTCAGCATCGAAAAGTCACGTCTGAACGTTAGAAGGACCTACTGCATTCAGCGTATATCCTTGAGGCGAGTTTCAGCGGGGAAAGCATACATAAAAATTCACCGTTTTAAAAATCCGCCTTCTTTGTATTTTATTCCCTCTTTTCTCAACAAAATGTGCCGTTTTTCTTAGCAAAATGTGATCTCGCAACATTTCCAAGATGATCTTGCTTTTAACAGTCTTTCCCTTTATGTGCTAACTTTAGTCGTCTTTTTCTTTTCCTATCATAACTTTTCCGCCCGGCAGTATACATAGCATTAATGCGAGTTGCAGATATGAAATATATCTCCCGTCCCCAGCGAGAGAAACGATTCAGGCAAATCGCAAGAAATAAAAACCTAGCTTTGTTGTGCAGCGGCAATTATCAGGGCCAAAGTTCGTGATTGAGCCGATGTGGGATGAGGGATAAAAGCTGCATGGCTCTAGGTATCGGGAGAGTTAAGTGCCATGGTTGGTTCTTGTGTCAGGCTGCAATTCTCCGGTTTCCAGCCCGCGTTGTAGGGAAGGGAGGAACGTTTTCTTGCCATCAGACATCGGTCGATGCCAGACCTGGTGTCTCCAATATACTGGAGATGTAACTACGCCTTGGTTCTCCAGTGTTTGTCCAAACCCTCTCTCTCTCCCTCTATCGTTGTCGTCCTTCCTTTTCAGTTCCCACCCATTCCCCCGTTCCTCGCTCACTCCTTCCCTTTTTATCTTCCTGCGCTCTACCATCACCCAATTTTTCATAAAGGCAATGACCTGTTCTGGAGTCGATGCGCAAGAACTTGCAGACAACTTATCGATCTGTCTGCTCCGTTACTTGCTGGTGATGCTTCAAGGATTTTCCTCTTTTGAGAGAAGAAGAAGAACGGGGAAAAGGACCAAAAAGAACCTCACAAATATTCTCCTTTCTGGTTGTTTTGTCCACATCCGCTCTTTTCAGAGAGCCAGATCTCCGATAATGATGTAGAGCTCTTGATGAACTGGAGTATGCGTGGAACATTCTGTCGTCCATCTCTTGCCAAAACAAACCGTTCGTCTTCCTCCCCTTACTGTGATGACCGCAGATTAGGAGGAAATTCCGAGCCATTTCTCCAGCAGTTTAAAACAGTTATCAACTTCGGCTATTTCTCGTCTGCTCCTTTTCAACTTCTCCGTTTCCCGCGTACCATATCCCCTCCCCCTTCCCACCCCCTTGCCGTCTGGGGAGAGCAAAAGGGGCGCCGCTTCGGCAGTTCATGTGCGAAGTCCAGTTCGGGGAAAGAAGCGTAATGATAAGGCGACCCCTGGATGTGCAGTTCCAAAACTATTGGCAACTTTGGAAACAAATTTCGGCGCGGAGACAAGAGGTTTGCCGATCGGGCGATATCGGAAGAGAAACGAGGAAAGTTTTTGCTTACGGCAGGGGGACTTGTTAGCGGCGTTTTCTAATTGGCTGACCGCATCCCGAAAGGACGGGGGTTCAAGGCCGAAAGCTGATCCATCAAAACGAACGGAAACGAAATCGTTCGCTCAATTTATCCCCTTATGTACACTTGCGCCGATTTCGAGCACTGGGAAGATCCCAATCGAGAGGGAGGAGTCCCGATGGCTCCTGCTTAACCGTAAGGGAAAACTTTCGCCACGAGGCAATAATCTGGAAGCATCATCATGGAGGAATTGCCTCCACGGCCGGGGGATCCGTCATCGCCGTCGTTCCCGACAACCAATCACCCTGATATGCACTCGCAATGATTAGAGAGTTCAGCGACTCCGCCAGGATGAGGGAAAATGGACCCCGGAGATGAGAGAGCTCCGCTTCGGTACGATGACCGATTTGTGCCTCGATCGCTCCGGCAAGCAAACAGCTTATTTGACTTTAAACGATTATTTCTCTCTCGGAACCTCTTTGTAAGGATTCCTTCACCCCCATTTTTTATCGGAGGCCATCAGACTTTGACAGAACGTCATGTGATACTTGTTCAAACTCAATCTCGTCTAAAAATACGAGCTCAACGACAAGAAGATCCATCTATTTCATTTACTTACGGATGCATTTCATCAAAATGCTTTCCTTGGAAACCTGATCTCTTCCACGTTGGTCTAGACAGTAAAGTATATTGTTCCCATGCTGATGTCCAGGCTTCGATACCGTTCATTTCCACTCCAATTACTTGAAACCCTCATCCCCAAAGCATTATGTGGTTATCCTTGACAACACTAATTTGGTACCAATGTGTACGATAGAGAATGACTCTAGCTTAACTACCATAGACATCACATTCATCGGTTATTGTTCCAAAGGACCTGCATCTCTCCAGTAATCAAGTGGAAAAATAATCTTACATATGTTCCTTGAGCATTGTATCTTCGAATACTGTATACTGCATATTCTATTGTATAAATGTTTGTGGCAAGAAATATATTTACCGTTGTCATTAATTTTTCATGTCCAGATATTATTAGAATAATTAAATCAAAGAGACTTAGGTGGGCAGGCCATGTTGTACGAATGGGATAGGAAAGAAGAGTTTACAGGATTCTTGTTGGGAAACCTGATGGTAAGAGACCTGTTGAAAGACCAAGACGTAGATAGATCACACGGAACTTGATATCCAGTTAGTTGGCGTTGAACTTGCTATCTGCCCGGATGTTGTGATGGACCTAAAGGGAATCGGTAAAGATGGGAAAGATTGGTTTGATCTTGCCCAGGATAGGGAAAGATGGAAGGCTTGTGTTGCTGCAGGCATAAACCTTCGGGTTTAAGAAGGCTAGAGAGTTAGTTACTTAGTCTCCATTAACTTATTTCCAAAATCTAGTACTGACTAGATGGTGGTGTCGATGATACTGAACTTATCCATAACATTAAAATTACGGTCCTGTAGGTTTACTTCCAGACAGAGTAAAGGACAAAGTTAATCTAAGAAAAAGGCATTTGGCTTGTGAAACATCCTGCTGGTTAATTCCAATGGCAGCTGTTCCGCCAGAATTTTGAGGGGTATTGCGTATCAGTGTTCAAAATTTACGATTATAATTCCGAAATGCGAATGTAATTTTTAGTTCGGCGCCTAATTTAACCAAGTCACTATTTTTAGTCACTGCAATTATGATCCTTCTAAACATTGCGAAAAATTCCAGGTTACCTTGAAGCTTATCAGTACTATTGGATTTTTCAGATTTTCGAAAATGGGTAATTTCCTTTACATTTCTTTGGCCAATCTGTTGTGTACTTTGCTAGCATAACCGCGACCACGGGTATAAATAAAAACTTCAAGAGAGATCAACTCCAAATAATATGGATTCGTATACAAGAGCTTTAGCTTCGCGACACCGCTCAATTTGCATTCCTTGACGTATAAGGTATGTAATTTATTTGAAGCGTTGTCCTTATAATAGCGGAACCTAAATATCGAAGGCTACTTTGGAACCCTGGTAGAAGTCACAACGCTTAACTGAGCTACTACAGTGAAGTTGGAGGAACTTGTTTTGGGAATTATTATTATTTCTATTTATTGGTATTTCCTTGTGCGACCCGTAGGCTGTACGCACTACATATTGACTTACATTGGTATAATTACAATAATTACCTATTTTGATATTTATAAGACATGTATATATATTGCACATACGGTTTCCACAGTATAGGTCTACTTATTGTAAGCTCAGATCACTTTGTTCAGTTTCTTCATCCTTATCGCTGTCTGTTATCGCCCACTTACCACAAATACGTTCCCGCTCCTTGCACTATTTCACTTTTGATTCCTCTTTCCTTTTCCACCACTTCCATAATTTCCCTCCCTGTTATGTTTTTAACCGACTTGTCTCTTCAATCACGCGTATAAGGGCAGAAAGCAGATGTTCGTCTGTCTCTCCTTTCTCGCACAGAGAGCAGATCGTTTCGCCCCGCTTCATTCTTAATTTTTACTTGTTTCCAACCCCCAAATCAGAACCATGAAAACCCTCTCCTTTATTTTTTACCTACCAAATTTATGTATTTTACTTTTCCATTCATTTAATTTCAGTTGAACCCTTAGTGAAGTTTTTGTCTGGCAGTCGGCTAGTATGTCTTGTCTGTCTATGCCCAGCACCCTCTCTCTCTCTGATTCGGAATTATATATCCACGGTAAGCATTGCTTCTCCCAAGTCGCATTGTTTTGTTTACGTTGTCTTTTTCCTTACGGTGGGACGGACAATAGTTGCTGATTGACATTATCCACTATTTTGTGCAATAAATCCCCCTACCAGCATTGGTAGTTGGAAGATGAAATCTGCATCTTCTTCTCTGTTTGATCTCCGAAACCAGCTGACGCCGGAGGGGAAGGGGGGAGACTCAATAAAAAACGGAGAGCGAAGAAGGAAATGTCGATGCACCAGGCAAGACCTCAGACTGTTTACTAAGCTCACTTGGCAGAGGCGCGACAAAACGAGCGGTATGACATCACCGGGAGCAATTGCTGTGCGTTTGTGAGGAAATGACCTTGAGTGCCTTCCTGTAACCTTCATGAGGTCAACGCGGGTCATTGTGTTTTCGGAGTGAAGAGCATCCCCGCCCCGCTTCGGTTTTGCTGTGGGAACACGAAGTTTCAGCATTGACTCAGAAGGTCGCCTAAGCAGAAAGTGTTTGCAGACGTCTGACCTTGGGTGACGCATCTGTCGAAAGTGCTGCGGGGATCTGCAAGTGTTTTAAACATCGTCGGTACAATCACAACCGTTGAGTCTCGAACCCATGGATAGATTGACAGCAGTGTCAGTTCCGCAGGGCTTGTAACTTGCATCATCATATATTTGAGCATATACACAACAGTTTATCCTGTTTTCCATGTTAAACATTCGTCACCAGATTTCTGGACCTTAAACTGTCATTTATACCATGTAAGCTTAATCTGTATGTGCTATTTGCTTACCTTACCGACCTTGATGTATCTGCAGGCCAGTTGCAACAACGATGAAGGGACAATCACAGAGAAAAGGCCATTTTCAGGTCAGATCTCGAATTCGAAATCTTCGGTGAGATCACGAGTCGATCACTCCTAGCGCTCACTGGAGCTGTTTTATGTAACTTTATGTATTATTCAGTACATTTCTTTATTTCTACTTTGATTACGTTGGATACATTGTAAACTTTACATCTTAAATGTTAAGTGAATGGAGACAAATATATACTTAGAAACCTTTATTTATTTATTTCTCAGATAATTAGTAGATAATCTCAATTAGGTCACACAGCCTGACTTATACAAGAGGATAATCAGAACAGGACCGCAGAAGGCTAGAACCCAGTAATTGAAGCGTATACCTAATGTTTCGGATTCGGAGAACTTGTTTTAAAGCAACTGCCATTGCCATACTGCTTGCATGTGAATATTTTTTCACTAAATTATTTTTTCATTTCTATATATATTTATTATTTGAATTTTCTCACTTCACATAGCTTTTCTCCACTTTGGGAGAATCACGACGAAGACCCGAACCTTCGGTAACGAGATCGTGAGTCGACCACTCCACGCGCTAGACCACCGAGGAGGCATCAACCCTGCTCCCCTACCCAAATTATTTGCAGTCGCCGCCGCCATAGGTGTGTTTCATCTACGTCACAAACTGTTGCATTGTGGCTTCGAGCAGCCATTATTGAGGCCAGTTCTTGTATCCATACGGAATTCAAGCTGGCAAGGCGGCAGATGCAACTAACGCTACGTGGTGGATATTTCCTTGCAAATGACAACTAAAATTGGCCGCAAACGTGGCGGCTGTGCACTTCCTGACGTCACATGAAACTCACGTAACGAATTGAACCGCATCTTTGTCAAGTGCACTGAATATAGGAATTAAGATGGCCAAAGAAACACTTAGTAACAGTTGTGTGAACAGAACAGCATACATGCACCATATATACATATGCATACAACTTGATAATAGAAAGCATATGCATATGTTGAGCACAAAGATGCAACAAGATAAGATTTAACTTTTCTGCATGCTAGCTTGTACTTGTGGCTCAACAATAGACAATAGACAAAGTGACAGTTGAATGTAACAACTTCTGCTGTATTAAGTCCCGTGTGGGTTAAAAAACGATAGTCAAGGAACTATTTCGTGGCTACATCAATAAAGAGAAAGTTGTTCCAGTAGCACAGGCTTAGTGATCTCTAGCAGCCAGTAAAGTCTCTTTAAAAGAGAATTCAGTCACTTGCGGGCTGCTTCTTCACTGATGTTTGAAAAGCATCCAGTGCTAATGTGTTGTGAACCGCAAATGTAAGAGAAACAAACGACAAACACTTACCGCACTTTAAATATTTGCGGTCAAAGTCTCGGAAGTGAGCTCCTCAAAAAAGAGAAAGAAGAAAAAAGATGCTGATAGCTTGCCGAGTGATCTTAGAGCCTCCCTCCTTGAGATGGGAGATTACGGTCACTTCGCGTCACTTCAGGATCCTCTGTGCTACTACCTGCTGTCTCTGGCCGACCTTGACGTCGTGGCCTTGTCGCGTGATCGCCATCACAGACTGCGAGGCGCGGGAACTCCGCTTCCCCTCCCCCCCTCTTTCACATACTCACTCTCGCTTTCATATAAATTACACTGGTCCTCGAAATTAAAGGATATTCTACGGTGTTGGAACTGAAGAACAGGTGGACGGAGAAGGCTTCGGGGCATTTCCTCTCTATATATATGCGATGCTTTTCTTATGGTATGAAGAAGGTTATGATTTATATAACCTAAAATCTGTAGAAATATGCCCTTGATCATTACCAAACTACGACCTAAACTGAAAATACATCCTAAAAATATTACAGTAAAACCTCGTTAATCCGGACTAATGGGGGTTTAACGAAAGTCCGGATTAACTGAAATAACCTAAAAGAACAGTAGAAAGTGCATTAAAACTCCGTTTATAGCAACGGAACACGTTTATTATGGTGTATTTAAAGGGCGCAGGCCTAAATACACTATACGATACAGTACAAAGTATGCGGGAAACAGAATTTCATCAGTGGTTGACTGCCTTTTCTTTGGGAAGTTCTCTTGTTGACTTCTAGTCACATTTAAAACCTTGCATTCTGCTTTTTTTTTCTCCCCCTTTTGCCTGTTCGGATTAAAGTAAGTCCGGCTTATCGGGGTCCGAATTAACGAGGTTTTACTGTACTAAAATTACAAATAAAAATTATTATTATTTTACCATACACTTTAAAATGAGAGTCAAAATAAGTGAACCAATATACTCGTATCGAAGATTCGCAAAAGAAGCTGTTCCTTTCTTCTCATATCTTTGTAAAACGTACATATGCAAGCAAAGCACGGAACTGTTCTCCAGTTTTTCAAGCAACTTTCAAATAATAGGCGAATATTTTCTTACGGAGGAATAATACGGTAGTGATGATATTGGAAAGACACTATTTTCACTATTCGATTTAATCAAAAGTGATTATTTTTTATTCAGTTTTGGCGAAATCGTTTGTGTATTATTACAAATAATAGTTTTTAAAAACATTATGCATTTTACAAAATCATATTATACACCTTATAAATGAATATAAACTGAATTAATAATCTATGTATTATGTGAAGAAGACACATGGCTATGAGTCCCCGCCCCAAAAGGGACAAACGGCGAATTTCCACTATTGGGCGTGTTTCGGTATTTCGGTACCATGAAAGAAAACTATTCGCTTTTCCCACTCGCGACAGAAAGCAAGAGATTGGTTTCCTGTCCCTCGAAAACAACAGAGGCGACAGCGAACTTTCGATCGTGAACCAGCTCGATGGCCGAGCGCGGTACATGGACGAATTTCGATCTTACGATCTCGCCACAGAAGTTCCCGTGTTCGAGTCCCGACTTTCACAGAATGTTCTTTGCGAGTGTCGGCACCAGCTTCGGCCTATCTGAACACGAATGAAAACGAGACAAGATTCACGGAAATAACCTGCTTCTCTAAATTAATGCAACTATTTTGTAATAAATTGCTGTGAATTCACATTGAAGAATTGAAGTTGTTGTTGACATGCAGTTCCATCGCGTGTTGCAAGGATCGTTAGGAACAGGATTTGCGTGCAGCGCTGTTTTCAGTTAATATACTTTGTACTTTGTTTTCTACAATGCAGTGATTGTTCTTCAGCGATCATATAAAACATCTTGAGACATTAACATCACACATACTCACACGTATGTAGATTATCGTATTAACCTCCTCCTTAGCACAGCGTGCTACGATGCTAGGTGTCCCGGGGTCGAATCCCGGCTTGGGCATGGGTGTTTCTTGTGAGTGTGCCTTCATCAATTTCATCATATCACCACTCATCATCATTTCGCGATTACCCAAAAGTGGCAGAAATGCGAAGTAAAATAAACCAAATCAATTAATCAATCAACCATCATGTATTGTGAAATAGTCCCTTAGTAAATGTGATGGGTGAAATAGCCAGAGTGCATCTCAGTTAACATTTTTGTAGAAGTGCGGCAACAACAACATTGCAATTTAAATGAAATATTCAAGTTATCATTTACCGACGGCAAGTATGCAGATGATTTTTATACAATCTAATCCCAGTCAGATTAGAGAAGGGCTATTGATTCGAAGGAACGATGCAATCAACCTTTTCTCCTGTTGGCAAATTGGAATTGAGATGTGCTAACCACTGCGCCACAGAGATTGCCTACACGCCATCTTTCTCGGTGACCTCACCGAGACGCGAATGAAGTATACTGAAAGAAAAACCAATAAACGGAATCGACACTAGTGGTATTAATACTATACGATGATGTAGCACCTCTTCGAACCACCTTCATGGCTGCCGTTCACTGTGGGCAACGGGTCCTGCTCTTCGCACAACAGTCTTGCTACCTTGTGTTCTGACGTCAGACGAGGAATGCCTACGAGGTTAGGTAACATTAGCATAAATACAATTACTTGGGCTAAGAGAATAAAACCTAGCTAGCCTAACTTAACAACGTAGGCCTATAATTAAAAATCTTTCTCCCCTGACGTCAGAACAAAAGGTTGCTCAAGTGTTGTGCGATAAGTGAGACCCATGGGCAACCGGGGTAGACGCAAACACACATGCAAATTATTTTTTTTATTAATCACTGTGCCGTTTATTACGATTGTGTATAACACAGAACATGGTGCTTTGCAATAAGGCATTGAGCTCTCCTGATTATATGTATGTTCAGGTTTCAAGTAGAAACTACTAAAAGTGAAACGATAAAATGCGTTAAACCGAAAGATCTGCCTTTTTTGCATTAATTATACGTGATAAACGAGCTAAAGTCTTTACTATACAGTTATTTTACGCCGCCTTCCTGTCACCTTTAGCTAATCGCGACGATTGATGAAATTGAAGGGATACTCACAAGAACACCCGTGCCCAGACCGGGATTCGAACCTACCTTGGCGTCGTAGCGCGCTGTGATAACCACTCCACCACGGAGGTTGGAACAGGTAGTGCAACGAGGTTTGATTGGACAAGGGCTATTTATTCCATGGAACGATGGTACTTAAGGGTTTGACAATTTTCATATTTACCATTTCGTTAGAACGCAGAGAGAAATGTCAACATAATAATAAACCACTTTCTTATAGGTTAGCAATCACTTATATTACTGTTGTGACTTTCTTCAGTGAGAAATGGCACAGGGTTGTAAAAGAAAAAAGAAAAATGCCGTTATAGGGTATTCCTGCAATAAATCGACAACACCCTTATGCCCATCGACTTCCGAGAGAAGGTTATGTTGTCGTCGACTTTGGTAAAGCCTTTGATGCAGGCACACGTGAGCGTACATTGCGAGGGCCGCTACCAATGCATTATATCGCGTGGAGCCAAACCTGTTTGTCCGCGGAGAAGTGCCAAAACCTTCGTCCCTTTTCCCGCCAAGGTAGGAATCCAGGTAAACAGTACTTTCATTTTTCGGTGCCTCTGAAGTTCCATTCGTAACATAAAAGACGATGCACGGCTATAAAATGCCTCGCATGACAAATACTCTTTTCTCTGTCGCGGGCACAGACACGCAACTTCTTGACCTCCTGATCTCAATTGCCAATGTTGCGACAACCATATAAGACTCACCAGCTGGGAAGACAAAGGGCGATGTTTCGGTTGATATGGAGCTTCGGGGTACTCCACATGTGGCGAATGTACGCTGTAAACTCGCGACTCTCCACCACCCGCTCACCGGCAACTTGGTTACAATGTTGCGAGGGCGGAAATAAGTCATACGTGGGTTCTCGAATAACGTTCGTGTCTCGTGTGGGTATTGCCCATACAATAGTTGTTGAACCATATGCGTTGCTCTTACAAAATCATATGGAAATCATCTTTCAGCTGATTGTGTTGTTCAAGGCTCAGTAGAACAGTGCCTTGGGAGTCCCGTATATACACGCTGTACCTTTTTCGTGACGACAAGCATCTCTGTATATTACCTACCACAGTTGGTGGCATATGTTTTCTACTTTTACGAATTCGACATTTGGCGAAGCCTATTTCCAATATTTGAATATCGGGTGAAATTTAAATTTAGTGATCGGTCAAAATCAGTTACTTAGACCCATTATGATACTCAATTTCTATACTTTCATCATTTATTTATTTATTTATTTATTTAAAGACATGACAGTACAGGCAAATGCCCACTTACAGTGTCTTGTATTATACAAGTAACACTGTTTGGTACACAAAATATGCAATCAGCAGAATTCATAAGGTACAATACTATGATAATATGTGTTACAGTAATATAAAAATTAATATAAGATTAGATATGAAAAAGAAGTATAAAGTAGTAACCTGACAAGTGAGGTTAGAACGTACACATGATAACCAAGAAAATAACCATGGAAAAACATATGGGCTTCACTTTACATATAAATGATGATATATAGATGTAATGATAGTAATTAGTAATTATTAAATAACACAAAAAGAAAAAAATAGGATGGACTCTTTCGCCTGTACATAAAGAGACTGAACTACTAAACAAAGTTAAGTCTGGTGTTGGAAGTAAGTTTCAGTTTCCCTTTTGAACCTTCGAAAACTTTGGAAGATGTCTATCTTATCATATGTCTTTGCAATTTCGTTATATAACCTACACATTCTCCGAGTGGGTGCCGCATTGGCTGACTTTGTTTGAGCTCTCGGTATTTGAAACAGCTCTTTCCGTGGTCTTACCTTATTATATGGTACATAAAAAAGGATTTCTGAGAGCATCTGAGAGGAGTCTAATGAGTTGTTTATAAGTTTATGTAAGAATAGTAACTGATGTATGTTTCTTCTATCGCCTAGGGATTGAAGTATGTTTTAGGGTATGATAAGGAGTATATTTGGGGTAAACGCCGCCTTTTTTCAGTCTTAGGAATCGAAGGAACTTGTTTTGTACATTCTCTATTCTGCTGGTTTCATTTTGATTTTGTGGGGACCAGACGATAGACGCGAATTCCAATTTCGACCTTACGTAGGTATTGTATAGCATTTGGAATGTTTCTTACATCTTAAAGTCGCTTCCCATTCTCATTATAAACCCAAGGTTTCGGTACCCTTCTGCTACAATGCGGTCGATGTGTTTTCGGAAACTGTTACTTTCTTCAAACTGAACACCAAGATCTTTATAACTTGAAACTCTGTCTAACGTGTGGCCACTGATTGTGTAAGTGTGCGTGTAAGGTTGTTTCTTTCGAGTGAAAGTCATAATTTTGCATTTGTTAAAATTGAGTTTTAGTTTGTTTTTAGCGCACCATTCTACAAGATTTTCAATGTCTTTTTGCAGTTCCAAGGTATCATTATCGTTCGTTATAGACTTAAATATTTTCAGGTCATCCTCTTTGTTGTAACTTTCGAAAGTTTAATGACAGTACATTGTACTGTTCTCTTGTAAATTTATGATGCCTCCCCGATGGAGCAGTGGTAGCGTCGTCGCCTTGCAATCAAGGGGTTCCTGGTTCGATTCCCGGTGGAGGCATATAGTGGTTCGGATCCCACTTTAAACTGTAGGTCCAGTCCCGATTAGCCTTACTGTGCATAAAATGGACTTAAAAAACACAAACTCCATCTTGTAAGTTTATCTAAAAAGCTGCGAACGTTTATATAAGGTGCACTTTATGTGCAGATAGGCTAGTCGAAACAGGACCGACAGCGTTACCACTACGCTTTCAGGGGAAAAAAAATTCTGAAATGAAAAACCTAAGAAATGTGGTTTTAAAGCTCTGTTTTTATTCCTTTCTTGTATTATGAACAACTGCTTCAGTACCAGTGGAAAATCTCTGACAACACGTGTTATCCCTAATGAATTTTTTTAACATGCTGAAAATTGCATTGCCTCTAATAAAATATATTTGGATTGGGATAATCTCCAAAATTATCGGCGATTACATCGCAGTAGGCAAATTTCCTGCTTCGTTATGGACAGAATAGTAGAATGTTCTAGAACTTATCCATGTAAAACAGCTTTAAACCTACGATTGGTTTAAAGCAAAGGCGTATCCACAGGGTCTGGAGGCCTCCGCAAAATTATTCCCTCCACCCAATATTTACATTTTAAAGGTACCTATTGCATGAGTTACTGTACGTCCACTATAGTTAGTAAACTCAATGCAGTATTGGTAGGCCTAGTGATGTTCTAAATGTTCTAAACATTATGGCTCAGAAATCAATTAAACATTGTCTCATTTTATGAAATGGAGTAAGATGAAGCGTAATAAATTCCGCAACGTAATTCCTTGTTTTATTTCTAATATTTAATTGTGCTATTATTATTGATGGAATGTATGCGTGGCTAACAATGTAATTTATATGCTTAGAAATAATAATAGCAGACATGAATTGTCCAAAATCTTCTTTGTGGATACGCGCTTGGTTGAAAGTTGAATTCTCATTCGACATGAAACTCGTATTACCGAATAACCTAAACAACAGCCAAAGGTACAGAGAATTGGTTATTTCTCTAGAACAATGAAATGCCCTTTTCATTGCCCCAACGAAGACACATAGTTCTAGACTTGTTTGGGGCTCGTGTCTCGGAAACGTATCCTTCCATTAGGTAAGACTGATGTGTCTGGTTTGAGTTGGATTAGTTTTAATGTCCGTACACCAAACCACCAAAACGTACACGTGCGTTAAGCAAAGCGTGATAACGAGTACGTGCCGAGGCGTCCCCTCTTCGAGATACACCATCCGAGTGCGACGAGATGGTTATCTAATGTTTTTTATGACACAAAGAGGCTGCCAACTTAGCTGGGCAGAAGTGGATTTTGATGAGTTCGGCATAAGCTTTGAAAGCTGCCCCGGAACGCGTAATCGTCCATTGTTAAGGGCAGAAGAAAGATGCAATTAAGAGACCCAGCCTGCTTGAAAGATTAAGTACATGGAACTCTCTACAAGAAAACAAGCCAACACAAAATCCACAAGGTATATCCTGCATTTGAGAACCTTGTTTGCGAGTTTAACTTCGCAGAGCTATCGAAGAAATCTTAAGTAAATTAAATAGTTATGGAATTTACTATGCAATGAAGCTTATGCTGTGCATCTTCTATTAAAAATCAAATTTCTAGTACTCCCGCCGATAAACAGGCATAGCACCAATCATTTTTATTTAAGCGAGCAAAATAAGACATGCTGAAAAAAAAAAGACACCAATGTACAGAGTGTGCAAGAGTTATAACAATTTATCAGTTAAAATAAAAGCATTAATTACGAGCCTAAAAGAATTGAGACAAACTATTGTCAATACATCCCATTGAACCACATCCGCGTATAATAAGATAATGAACTATAAGCTAAGAATATTATGTTTATTAATTAAGAGATAAATATAACTTAATAGAAGGAACAGGGTAAATAACAACTAAAGGAACAGAGAACTGTTTCAACCCTTTGAAGCAATGAAAATACCATCTTCGTTACCCACACTAAGACACATGACTCAAGACATGGTTGGGGGTTTCTCTGTAACGTATCCATTCGCTAGGTAAGACATGTGTCTGGTTTGAGTTTGAACAATTTTTTAAAATTTTATTTTATAATACGAATACAAATACATCTCTCTATCTATATATAGTCATATACAAGTTACATAATTGTAATTAAAGAATGTTCAATTTAATGCTGTACTATTAATCCAATTCTTCAATTTTATTGCATTATCTCCTCTTTATTGTAAGTACATTATAATTAATTATAAGTACCATGTTAACTTTATTAATACATTTTTCTTTTTTATTCCAGTCTATTTATGAATATTGAAAAGCTTTGTTAATTTTCCGAAAATAGCTCTTGCAAGCGGTTTGTAACTTTACTTATGTCTGTTTAATAATCAATATTCATTGCAAATCTTATGTTTACAAGCTGTGTTTTAGAACGCCGTGATTACCCAATTCTGTTACGTTCTTTCTTTTTTAAAAAGAGAGAAACAGAAACTGCAAATAATCCTTATCGTCATCATGTGTTTCAATATGCACTTCCCTCTCATGATTCCTAACCGGCACTTGCATATTTGCCAAGCGCAGTGTCGCTTTGTGTACATCTGCTTCGAACCTTGAATGTCTTATTTAAGACCTTGCATAGTTAGGCAGACTCAGCAACAGCCTTTCCTTCAGCCGTGCACAAGTAGAAAGTGGAACAAAGGAACCTTGCTTTTTAATATTCAAGATTAAGTTAAGTTAACCAATAACGACTTAGATTTATGCACGCTCAGCCTGTCGGCTAAGGCTTGAACGATGTTCCCATTCTTGTACTGCCGTACAATGTCAAAGGAAAAAAATCATTGAGAAAGAATGCGGTTATTGTTTTGCCCTTCGAGATGCTGTTCACGAATAGTCGGTCTGAGAACAGCGGAAGGGGACTCCCAACAAAGGAACGTCGTAAGGTGTACTTTTGTCCCAACAATTCACCGACAGTTAGCTCCAAATCATGAACATTTACATACGGGAAAGGAAGAAGAAATCAGAAGCACGTTATCTCCCAACGCGTAAACTGAAGCATGTTCAGTTTGCATTAAAATAAATGCAGTAGTCTATGTTTCGAAACAAATTGCTGGTAAAGTCTCGGAAAAAATGTTCAGCCTTTCTCCATTTTACACAATAAAATACATCTACAACTGGTATTTCTGGAACAATTTAATTCTACGCATTCTATGTAAACTTTCATTTCTTTGCTGGGTTGTACAAATGAATATTTCATAAACCCTGCGAATGAATCTAGAGTTTTCTTCAACTCCAGGAATATTGGTTTGTTTAAAGCACGGAAATTATCCTAAATCCAGAATATTTATTTGATGTGCAGCTTGGATCTTTGGCCTATGTAACAGGCTTTTTCGAAAAGTTCTTCCATTCCAAAAATCGTTATGATATTTCAAATTCAGGAAAATTACAACCCTGTACTTGTCATAGCTCCACCCTTGAAATAATAAAAAAATATTATTATTAATAATATTTCACTGGTGTGCAAGGAATCATTCAATCCCGATGAGATTTTCAATTAGTAATTATTATTGGTATTTTTGGGTGCATATATTTATTTAGTGTTTATTCACAGAGCACTTTTGAATGAACCTACAATAAATTTTGTAAGTTCTAACTTAGATTAACGCTAACTTGTGTGAGGAATTAGTGCTGTGAGAGTATCTACTTAGTACTACAAAGCTAGAAAATTTAAATCTCTATTAAAAAAAGTAAGAGATCGATTCTTTTGAAACCTGTTCGTAAATAGTAGACACAGAAAGGCAACAGGAAGCGTTAAAAATTGTATGAGACTATTGGTACCTGTAAAACTGATAGGCTTGTTCGAGAAATTGTTTTAATTAATCCTATTGTTTAGATTGTATAGTGCACCTACATGCCAAAGTGTTAAGTCCACTGTATGCTGAGGTAAGTTAATAGGGACTGGACCTACAGATCCGAACCAATGTGCGATATGTTTCCACCGGGGATTGATTACAAGCTAACGACGTTACCACTGCGGCACGGATTGATAATCGAATCAATTAAAGATTTATCGAGTTTTGAGTGAGGCACGGGATTCCATAAGTTGCTCATGGAGTAAATTGTATTTATATCTGTATTTTTGTTATATACTGTCGCTTATCTTCCACTTTTGACTGATCGCGAAGGTAAGGATGAGTGATGATTATACTATGAAATTGAGAAGGAACAGATACAACAGAAAGCAGGAAAACTGATTTTAGTAAGGATGAAGTTCAAGGAATAAATAGAATTTCAAGTTACGAATTACCTTTAATCTCTGTAATCAGTGGTACGTAGAGTTAATGAGGGAAAGTCTGATGTTCTTCTGTCTTTTCTTCATTCCGATTCACTGTATAGCGTCGCCGTCATGAACACGTTTTTCGCTGCCATAGCATTAGAAGCATACATACAAATAAAGAAGCAGTGTTATTCGAACAGAGAGGACAGACGGGCATGAATAAGTTCATCTTGTGTAATATATGTGCCACATAAAGTTCTTCCCTTACTCATTCCGAGTAAACTTCCCTCACTCACTCCAACCACTCGGTAGCGAGCGATCAACTTTCGTTCTCGCCAGCGAAGATTCAGGGTTCGAGTCCCGGCCTGGGCATGGGAATTATTTATTTGTGAATTTTTCTACATCAATTTCATCTAAAATCATTCATCCTGATCATTATGATTAGCCAAACAGTGACAGAAAAGTGATACTAAATAAAAATACAATTTGTTTCATGTTTTCAATTTGTTTTATGAAATCCCCGAGCCTCACTCACAACACAACAAATCTTCAATTAATGTGATCTCATCCTAGCGGTTATGCACCCGTGTCACACATAGTAGCAAATTGGGTTGCCTGTATAACAAGGCTAAAGCTAAATCTTACGCGCCTCATCCACGGACAACACAATTTATGATATGTATTCATGAGGGAGATTCGGGCGGCACACAGGGGATCTGGAGGCTAAATCCAGGGAAACACATTACGCAGTCATTCGGCTCGCACTTTAAACAATTAAACTTTAGGCCCAGTCCCGGTTAGATTATCCGACAATTCAAACACAAACAGAAGGAATGCCTGTTTTGTGATGAAAAAGAGACGAAAATTCACAATTTGCTCCACTGCAAAGAAACAGGGGAGGAAAGACGAAAATTAATGGAAAATAAATAAATCTAACACGGAGACTACAATGAAAATCGATAGGAGCCTGGAGAGATCGGGGGAAAAAGAGCCACAAATAAGGAATCTGGGAACTTTCTCACATTATATCTAGAAGAAGAGAACGAAGAAACTAAGAGAGGGGAATAAAAATAAGTGAAAGGGAACAACATAACTTATAGGGAACAACTAACTATAGTGAATTAGCAATAATAGTAAAAGTGTGGCGAAAGCGAAGAAAGGAAAAGTGTTAGTTGTGGGCTCTTATAGCTCTACATGCTGACAAGGGAAGAAGGGAGCGTAAAAGCAACCAATCCAGCGCGAAAAGAAACACAGCAGCCTCTAGAACGAGGTGTACGTAGCAACTCCTCCCGCGACGTTGTAACTCTCGGGCCGCCGCTGTTGTCTGGTTTGTCTGCTGCTTATTCTCCTCTCCCCACTTCCCTTGCCAGCATGGATGCCGCCTCCCGTAAGACTAGGCGAGAGTTATAGTAGACGAAGAGGGGATGGAAGCAAAGATAAGAAATTTTAATTTTTATTTAGCATCCCATTTCTGCTACTTTTGGCTAATCGCGACGATGATGATGAGATGATATGATGAAATTGATGTGGGGACACTCACTGAGAACATCCGTGCCTAGTCAGGGATTCGAAGCCCTGGCATCGTAGCACGATGTGCTAACCACTTCGCCACGGAGGTCAGCGCCAAGAGAATATAGAGAAACGCACTATTTTACTGTATTTAAAAGGTGCATGCGCTCTAAAGGCTCATATTTTAAATTCTGTAAATACTATACTATTCTATAAACAGCAAAATGCATGCAAATAGCCCCTGGCGCTCACACAATCATTCACTCAATCCCTCATGTCATCACTAATTATCTTGACCAAAAGTGAAGGAAAAGCGACGTGAAATAAACAGATGCAACAATCACGAGAAATGTATTACAAACATCAGAAACCAACTTCCAACGGGCGACTCCTCAGCTCAAAGCAAAGTAGATATGAATCCACGGTATCCCAGAAACCCAAACATCCACTACTGAACCAGATCTGACAAGCCTATGATGTATGGCACTATATTTAAAGTGAGACTTTCGAAATTGCTGGCTTTCCAGAATGCTACTTCTCGCATTGTGTCGAAATAACAGGCAGGGAGCGCCTCCCGCGCACCCGAGTCGAGATGAAACCTCGTCTCCCTCCTGCGGCCTGTCTACTTTAGGAAGTACTCGGATATGTATATGGAGCACCCCAAAACTCCGGAATGGACTCGCCCTCTCAGCTTTCCGCTTCCTCAGACTTTCAACTTTTTTTTTTGTGAGTGAAGTGAGGACGTTTAAGGATCTATTGTCTTGTGCGTGATCCAAAACAAACTTGGCCTGCATTCAACCAGCGCTTCAGACGAGGACGTCTCATATGCACGAAAGAGGGTAGCATTCATTGATGGGATCCAACAAGTCCCTAGATCCAGAGTAGGACAGTGGTTCGCAAATTGAATGTCAAGACCTCTCCCCTTCTCTTCAGACATGAAGAATGCAGGGGTAGTGATGTGGTGTTGCAGAGGCCACTTGTTTTGGCAAAATTATTGTTGATGAAAACTGTTTTAACATTATTCCACATAAAATGGTCCAGGAAAAGAGCACAAGTTTCTCGACCATTTTTAAAACTTCTAAGATATTGTATGCTGTTACCCTGATATAGTGGTGACAACAAATTAAGCCTACTTTGATTTGTATTATTTTTTGTTTACGAGTGACGCCAGTTTCTTGCTATTTCATGGCCTTCAGCAAATTGGATTACCTCAGCATTATAACTGGCACTGACACTGACTGACATTAATATTAGTGAATACCTCCATATCTCCCCTATGCGCCTTCATGGCAGGTGCATTGAGTATTTGATTGATTGGTTGTTTGATTGATTTGGTGTTTTAAGTCCATTTTATGCACAGTAAGGCTAATCGGCACTGGACCTACAGTTTAAAGTGGGATCCGAACCACCATGTGCCTCCATCGGGTATCGAACTCGAGACCCCTTGATTTCAAGGCGACGACGCTACCACTGCGCCATCGGGGAGGCTCCATTGAGTATTTGAAACTTTACCATTGCTAAATATATAATGTCCATAACTGCCCGTAATAATAATGGTATAGGGCCTCCCCCATGGCGCAGTGGTAGCGTCACTGCCTTGTAATCAAGGGGTCCCGTGTTCGATACCCGGTGGAGGCACAAGTGGTTCGGATTCCACTTTAAACTGTAGGTCCAGTCCCGATTAGCCTTACTGCGCATAAAGTGGACTTAAAACACCAAATCAAACCAATAATAATGGTATGAAAAATGTTTATGATTGATAGCAGGAAATTGCCTTGATTCGAAGCAATTTAATCACCAAAAATGGATAATAATTGAATTTTGTATACGTCGAACGTAAATATTTCCTTGTAGAGACTTCCGCTCACTTGAAGTGATATTTTTGGATCAATCTATATTTTTTCTGGATTTTTTTGTTATTTTACGTTGCTTTTCTACAACACGACCATGAGGATAAAGAGTGAATTTTTGGAATAGACAAAGCAGCACTACCATCCCCCACGATTCGAACCTAGGACGCCTGACTTTGTAGCGCGCTACGCTAACCACTCCGCCACGTAACAGGTCCATTCGTAGAGCCTTTACAGTGGAGAAAGAGTGGAGGGGGAAATTTCCAGTAACTTCTTTCCAAGCATAAGGATTGTATATATAGTATGGTTTCAGGAGCGAAACAGTAGGAAAAAAAAGGAAAAAATCAACCAGAGCAGAGGAACTCCTCCTTCTCCCCTTTACAAATACTACCGTGGCTGGAAATATTGAAGGATGATGATAATAATAAATAACTGTCTTCACATATATCTGCTAGTTATGTCTTTTGGGGCAAGAAACCGAATATTTCAGAATTCAGCACACGCACCTTGCATCACAAAGCATCGTGCCAGCGCCGCCATCTGCCAACCAATGTTTATGTTACTTTGTGACGGGAATTCTGCTTCCGAGAACGCTTCCACTTCTCTCGGTTGCTTTCAGGATTAACCGTGTGTGCTGTACGTGTGTTCGGCCTCAACATTTCATCCTCGAAGTTATAATTTATTAGCAAGTTTCAATCTGTGGACCAATGCACTCCTCTTTTACGACTAGAGTGCAATTTAAACTATTTGCATTGAGGAGGGGAGGAAGAGGCGTGGCTATCCGCACCCACTTGTCTGTGTGTGTGGTGGAGGAGCGTAATGCTAATAGGTAATAAATAATAATAATAATCGCCTTCATTAAAGCAGGCGTGTTTCGGCTTCTTGGGCTGCTCTTAAACCAACTCTTGTCCATAGAAAAGTGAGAAAGAGAAATTTTAAAATAATACATTTAATACAGGAGTGTATATTCCAGGCTAGTTAGGCTATCTGCGAAGCCTGAAGCCTAGAAAGTAAAATACTGAAGAGACATGTCTTAGAAACTGTGTGAATTAATCTGATTTGAAAAAGAAGATAATGGCGATTCTGAAGTTGGCAACCTGAATTCTTAGGAGTTGGCAACCTGAATTTTTATAAGTTTGCAACCTGACTACCGTTGGGATGGCAACGTGACTTTCTTGAAGGCGTCAAGAATGAGTCCAGTCTTCCCCCTTCCTCCATAGCCTAGGACCAGGTGTCATAGTGAGATAGCCTGGGTCTTAGACTTAGCATACGCCACTCATTTAATATATATATGGAATTAATTAAAAGTTACAATAATATAAACACAAAGAGTTACATTGATACTAATAGTGATATTTTTATTGTAAAATAATGATAATATTATTGACAAAAACTCATAAATATAACCAATAGAAAATAAACACTTTTTTTTCTTTTTGGTCCCTTGACTAGTTTTGATCCCGTTGCTGTTTCTTTTGAATGTCGTGTCGTTATTGATATATTTGTGCGAGGTTGGCAGTGCGTATCAGTTACAGATGGATACCTGGAAAAATTGGTGCCCCCGATGGCGTAGTAGTAATGTTGCGTCTTGTAACCAGGAACCCTTGGTTCGTTACTCGTTGGAGGCATATTGCACAGTGCTTCGTGAGAGACTGATTAATTGATAGGTTATTTCACGTCGCTTTCGGCTAATCGTGGCGATGAGGATGAGTGATGATATGGTAAAATTGATGAAGGGACACTCACAAAGAACACCCAGGCCGGTATTCGAACCCGGGACTCATGGGGTCGTAGCGCGGTGTGCTAACCACTACGCCACGGGGGTGCTTCGGATCGTACTTTGATAACTAGGAACATAGTTCAACGGTTCGAGAGATTGTCTGGAAAGAAAACGAGCACAGCGGGCAGAACAATATATCTATTACATTACTACTATTTACATGTATAAAAGCTGATTACATCTGAAATATTTACATTCAAATATTACTATAAATTGTATTAAATCAAGCAATGCATGAAATCAGACACGTTTATAAGTATGTTGTAGTTTAAAACGTCATATTCTTCACATGATTTTATATTGTTTATGTATCAATTTCTTGTTAATACATTGATTTGTAAACATTGTACTTGGACATGTGCCTGTGCGTTCGTAATAAATAAATAAATAAATAAACAACGGGCTTTATTTGTCGTCCTGTATGCATCTTGCTAGCAACGTGAAAGTCGCAGAGACGACCAACCCAGGTACTCAACGCAAGGATCTCCTTGGTGCCAAAGTATGTGAGTTGGCACGCACTGCTCAGGTGGGAATGTGAGTTGATGTCGAGGCGCACGGTAACCGTGACGCTACTTTTGCAGGGAACAGGGATGAAACCAGTTACGGCCGGTATTGAAGAGGCTGCGGATGATTCTTTACGCCCCTCCCCGTGAGTGCCGCTATTCGCCGGTGGTCAGGGTTGGGCGGGAGGAGGAGGGGAAGGGGGAGGTGTGGCAGATTGTCACTTCATCTGCATATGAGGAAATGAGCTTCCTTCGTGTCTCAGCCTGCCTTCTTCTGCAACGTTTTGCATGTCGTTTCTTTATGCAGGATTAAGAATTGGATGTAGTATCATATATGCAACATTACACACACACCCCCCCACACACACATAGTACATAAATACATATATATTCGTGTGTGTGTGTGTGTGCGCAATATGGATGATATTATATATTATATCCAAATTTTAATATGCTATAAAATTGCATTCGGCCTCGTGGCGGAAGTCAGAAACTCCAGGTTCGAATCCTGAGTAAGGTATGTGGATGTAACATCGTATTTGTCCCGTCATCCATTGAAGCACTTATAGGAACAGAACCGACATCCATTTCTGAACTTTTCCTGAATAAAATAGAGCAAATTATTTATTTTCTAATATTTATATTTGCATCTGAAATGCTTTTTCTAACAGTTAAACCCTTCCTGAAAGGTTCCTGAATCCTGGGCGGGGCATGGGTGTTCTTTGCGAGTATCCTTTCATCAGTTTCATCATATCATCACTCATCCTCATGTTCGCGATTAGCCAATAGTGGCAGAAAAGCGATGTAAAATAAACAAAATCAATCTATCTACTAGATACATAAAGACAAAGCTTGGTGAACTGATAACCCCAATAAACAATACCCAATCGCAACATAAATTGAACTTGATCGACCACTCTGTCTAGCCGTGAGAAACAACAACCTATCAAAAGTGACGTTTCTGCAACTCAGAAACAAGAAAATGTGTTATTTTTTAAAAAAAATGGTATTTATCTAGGAATGTTACGGAGGTAAAATTTTTGTAGTAAAATCGGATTCAAATGCTAATTTATGACATAGAAATGATCGTTGTTAATCTAAAAATAAAACTATAAGCAATTAATATGGGATATTCCTAATTTCTCATAGTACCCATGGACCATATCATACTTTACAGTCCCAGGAGGTCCACACCACATTTTGTTCAACGATTTCAGATATGTTAAAAGTACCATAGATAAATAGTTGTAATGAGATCCTTTCAACAGCTCTGCAGTTAAACGTTGACCAAGATGTGGTGTGGAGCCCCTGGAACCAATGTTTTCGTTGTTGTAATAGTGAAAGGATGGTGATGATAAAATTCTCAGAAGAATGATACGACAATGAATACTTCTGAAACAATTAAAACTTAATATTTCTACAACTAAACCGACAATTTCTATTTACTATGTCGATAATTATGTCCCCTCGTCTAACCGCGGGTGCTGACACGACTTTAGCCGAACAATTTTTAAACACTTAAAACTCTGCTATCTAAATTACATTAAACTAAAACAGACCCATACACTGCAAACACTACTCAAATCTTTTCTAGCCTGCCAACCACTAGGAGAAAAGAACGGTGGTTGCTAGCGTTATTCAGAATAATGTCGGATTCATTGGATAAAGTTGCAGTCCTCGGTTTTGCAGTGTATAGTTGTTCTACACAGAAGCCAGGTATAAAGATTTACGGTTTACATTTTTAACCTACCCATTTCCTTTCGGAAATCACCTCATTCGGCTCGCTTTGCAGGTTTTCATCCTCAACTTCCCCCATGACTCTCTCAAGAGCTAAGGTCCCGCTGCCACGGTCCTTCATCCATCTCCGTGATCTAAATGGAAGCGATTTCCAAACGTTTCCAGATTCGAATAAACACTGTAACTCAATCAGGATAAATGAGAACCACAACTCCGTTGCGGATGTTGCTAAGATCATTCGAGCTCGCGAATTTGGCGACAAGAGGCGTTAATGTGGCAGGGTGTAAACCACTCCCAAAGTAGGATGCGCGTGCCTACAACGCTCTGCTGGGTATGCAGCGACTCTCAGAATTATGTTTCCTGAAGAAAGTAAGCCAGATTTTTAAGATCATAAAATAGGAACAGAACGCAAACTTGGTCGTAGAATTTTCAAGCATCAGAAGATATCTTTATAATTGGATTTGCTAAGAGTGGTATGGTTTCAGTATCTATCATGCAGAGTTACATGTTTTCACTTGACAGTCATGCATTTAGCTATTCGAAATATACGTAAATGTAAAACATCACTTGTTCGACTTTCGTTTCCTAACCTTTCAAGTTTAGTGAAATAGGTGGATCATAGAAATCCGACGGTCATTTTATGGTGGCAACTTGCGAACCAAAACTGACAAGTCTATCCGAGAACAGCATCAAATTCTTGTTACATCTGACAATATTTGCTTATTTATTTATTTTACATTTTCCTTGTGCGAGCTGTACGCTGTACGCTGTACATAAATGTTATTTCATACACTATAACTTTCTCTCCCCTTAAAAATATGTATAACATTGCACCCTCTTTACGTTAATATATATATATATATATATAACTCTTAGTAATTGTTTAATTATAAGAAAACTAGATGTAATAAGCATAATTTAAAAATACAAGTATTGCACATGTAGATAAAGATATGTGCCCGACTCATTGGCCTACAGTCTCTACATAGCTGTTCTTTGTCCCTGGCAACCCACTCACTTCCCACAAAAACCTCCCCTCTTGCTACACTCACTATTTCACTTTGTTTCTTGGGTTGTCTTCCACACCCATTTACCCTCTTCATTATGTGATAACACTATTGATACACTATTGTTTTCTACACTATTACACGGGCCTCCCCGACGGCGCAGTGGTAGTGTCGTCTCCTTGTAATCAAGGGGTCCTGGCACAAGTGGTTCGGATCCCACTTTAAACTGTAGGTCCAGTCCCGATTAGCCTTACTGTGCATAAAGTGGACTTAAAACAACAAATCAATCAATCAATCAAACACTATTACACGTTTGGCGCATGTTCTCTCATTTCGATTGTCAAATTGTCTCCATCCACCATGGTTCAGACTAGGTGGATGGGAACAATCTGATAATATTCTCCATCCCTATGACAAAATCCAGCATGGTAGGCACTCGTGTCCTCCATGGTGAAACGGTGTTGGAGGCTTGTATAAGGGGGCACAGATTCTATCCCCGATGCACATTACAAAGTGGCCCAGTCCGGGTTAGCCTATCGTAGCATAAAGTGGGCCTAAAACAAATTTTGAGTTGTCATAGTTTACGCTCTGAGAAGCCAGAGGGTCAGGACCGCATCAAGTATATGAGCGCTCAGCGAGCAACGAGATCGCTCAGCTATTGACGGCGAAATAGACGTTGCTCCGCGAGCGCTGCTCACTTGATCGCTGAGCGAACTTGAACCTTGCTCGTCACAGGTTTGAGCCACAGAATATAGCATTTTCGTGTTCCGATCTCTTGAGGCAAAAGGAAGAAGAGGAAAACTGTATGAGGATGGTGGGTGGCGAGCCGCAAATGGCGTGGCGATCAATGAGGAAATATTTATGATGAACGGCTTGCGATATAGCGTAATTAGAGAGGAAGCTCAAGTAACAGAAGGTGATGTAATATTCCAGTTTTTGTAATTGTATTAAAATGAAAGTGTTGTTTATTCCAAATAATAAATATTAAATATACACCGTAGTTTTGGAAAGTTGTGCAAGGGTGTGAAAATGAAAATTTCGACAGTTTTGTTCACATCAACGTATTCTATTTCCATAATTAACAGCTTTTCAAACACCGAAATCTTGTCCACTCGACGCAGCCACATTCATCACAGATTATCCAAAGGCACTGATATTTTGATCAATGAGCAAACAGCGCCAAGTAAATGATCTGTCTGCTCAACGAGCGAAAATCTTGCTCAGCGAGCGTCGCTCAGACACTTGACGAGCCCCAGGTCAAATGCATCATTGTGTTTCATCCACCGTCTATTTAATCCGTTCATCATTCATTCATATCGTCATAATTAATACAAGAAGTAGAAAGGTGACAAAAAATAATCGAACCAGAGAGAAAGACGTTCTAAATGCAGGTTAGAATCACAGGTGGCCGTAATTCATGGTACTATGGCCTCGTTTGCCTACAATAATGCACTTATAAGTTTATACTGCCAAGAAGATAGGACACACACAAACGTGCGTATGTATTTTTAGTTGCTTTTTTTTGTCTGTAAGACTAATAGCGACGCTGAAGATGATTGATTAGAAGGAATAGATGAAGATAGGAACAATTCCCAGGCCAGGGCTGGAAACCGAAACCTTAGGTGACGACACCAGTGTGTGTGATGGTGTGCGTATGTGTTCCTGTTGTGTGAGAAGGAGGTCACCTGCTTCAATTTCCTCTTCTCCCACTTTTACTTGTTCCAGAAGTCATTCACTACTGAAGTTTCCGCCTACCACAAACAAATTTTTTAACGTTTTAAAACACGGTTCCCAAACATAAATTCTCAGCTCGTACTTTTGTCAACAAACCCCAAGACGAATTTAGTGGTCGGCAATCGAAAAAGGGGGCGACAGCCATTCTCTTAACCTATGCAGTTGCAAAACACTTCAGATGAAGAGGTTGTCAGGCTTTGGCGGGGGGATCCCTGGAAGACAAGTGCCAGGAGATGAAGGGTATGAGAGTAGGGGCGGATTTGGGTTAGACAAGAAACAGATGGGGCTTCCGAACTTCCAGCCGCTCTATTTTCACCGCCACGAAAGAAGCTGGGAAAATTCAATGGAACAACAACGCGAAGGGAACCAAACAAACTCTGCTTTACAGAATTCATCAAGCCACACGCGCTGTTCCCGGTTCACAGACGTTCCGTGCACAGTGGCGTACTTTACCCGATTCACCTATGGGTTCTCTAGTAATAATCTGAATTAATAGATGTTGTTCCGGTAGTTTTGAAGGCTTATCTTCGACTCATAATTATTAGATTCGCTTTCGTAATTTATTTTCTTACGTGTAACGTTTTAAAACATATTCACATGCATCCTACACGTATATTATCACACACAAACATACTCATTCACATGTAATTACAACACTCGCGCACACATTCACACTTCCTTTAATATACGTTAACAAGTATTAATGTTATTAAAACACAAAATGTGAAGGGGAAGAAAGCTATTTTTACTGAATATACAGAGTGTTAAAGAAGTTCAGTCCCCGTATTCATGACATAATTATTTATTATAACATATAAATTTCAGCATCGACAACAAGTTACCATGACAACAACCATATAATAAAACAATAAATTATAGCGATTCAGCCGATATTAAATCTTTCTGATAATATTAAACACCTAAATCCACGAACGTCCTAGGGTTAGTTCACTATTACCCTGTGAGTCTAAAGTGAATGTAAAGTTAGAAATTAACGAATACCGGCAAATTTTCAACAAAATCACAACATGATATCTGCAAGTAGGGGTACGGGGAATTCTCGGGCATACTGTATGCACATATGTGGGTCCCAAGGCTTACCATTACTGTTCCGAATATATTTCTTCCCTGATCTTCAGTTAGCAGTCTCAACAATAAAGAGCAAAAGTTCGATTATGTCTAGCATTGTTGATAAATATACAATTGGTTTAAATTAGTTGTCGACAACTACATCTCAGGCCAACATCATTAAATGAATTTGGTAAGTGTGGTTCTCATTGGCATGTTGCCTTTTCGGCACTGAAAAAATGCAATCAGAATATTTTCACAATAAAATATATTTGTTAGTTAAATTATTGTTCTAACTACAATGGCACATTTCAGTAGATTGATTGATTGATTTAGTTTATTTCTCTTCGCTTTTCTGCAAATTGTGGCTAATCGTGAAGATGGTTATACGATGAAAGATGAAGGGACAATCACAAAAACATATATGGATAACACGCAACGACGTCCCATACACTCTAAAAAATATACAACTGAGTTGCCACAAAGGTGCGGTAACAGGACACCCCCCTTTGGTGTTAATGAGGAATTGGCGTCGTTTAGCACCATCTCTGGTGTCGTGGTACACCATTTGCCGTCACACCACACCAAGTATGGAGATAACACCATGAAGCCTTCTTTCCATGATAACCATAATCCAATATGCTGGCCAAGGCAGAATTTATTTCATTTTAAAACATAAACTAAATGCTACATTTCAACCTTCTAGCAAGGTCTTCTTCAGACTCTGTACCAAATACAAATAAAATAAGGTACAAAACAGGAATATATATATATTCACAAAATCTTGTGTCTGGAGGGGAGTTATCTTTGTGTATATATATGTATCTTCCTGTTTTGTACCTTATTTCATTTGTATTTGGTACAGAGTCTGAAGATAGCCTTGCTAGAAGGTTGAAACGTAACGTTTAGTTTATGTTTTAAAATAAAATAAATTCTGCCTTGGTCAGCATATTGAGTTACAAGTATGGAGGTCTTTAACACTCGATTTGGTGTTGAGCTACACCAATTACGGCCTTACACCACTTTTGGTGGTAAGTCATTTGCATATTATTTAGAGTGTAGAGGATTATAGTGGCCATGGGTCTTGACGCTAGAGTCTCGTTATTCTACACAAAATGCAGTCCAGGGTGTACTAGGAAGTGAGGTTGGCCTGAGAAACTCTCGCAGCCCCTTATAATTGATGGCAGGGCCTGGTACCCAGCCGCGGGCCAGCGGTTGAGAAACACTATCTTAGATCAATTTTTGATCCTCGTCGGTGCAATCGGTCCTAAGGAAAGGGAAGAACATTCCACCTTGTTACCGTTTGATCTTTTGAAGCTTCGACATGTTTAGGCAGGGAAAAATGGCCCCGACCTTGTACCATTTGGCACCGACACTTTCCCACAAGTCGTGGGGAGGCCCTCCAGGACATTTCTCACAGGGCTACTTACGCTGGACACCCGAAACTCTTGCTTTGAAATCGGCAGAATCCCCTCAAAAAGCCTATTGATGCTGCCTAAGCTCGCAGTTTCTTGGGAACTCACGCAATGCCCCGAAGAGCGGCCTAGCCCACCTACACAGGCCCACCGCATTGTTAATTCCCGGTGGGAAAGAAGTCTGTATTGCAACCTTGACCTCAGGTGGTGGCTGTCGGGATTGTTCGGGAGGTTGTATCTGTTGTCACCCCGCGGGGCGCTGGTGACGTCTCAATAGAGGCAACTTCCGGTGAGTTTTATGACTGCTTAATCCTTCGATTCTGAAAGCAGTGGGGGTGGGGAAGGAATAGTCTTTCCACCTTTAGGGAAGTCACAGCGGCGGTCCGGGAGGAGTCCTTCAATGGCTCCCAAGCTGGCAGCTTCAGTCAAAACACCGCCCAGTGCAATCCATCTTCCGTGAAATCTTTATAACCAACCTCAGCAGGGTGGTAAATCTATGGAAAGGTAAAAGAGAGGCCGATACGTGAGTTTTCTACTTCACACTCTGTTTGAAAGATTGCCCAAAAGCAGAATGCGACAAACGAGCACAAGGAAACGTGGACCAACAACCAAGGTACGCTGTCGAAACAGAGTTTCCACGATGGTTTTGGCTTTCAAGTTCAGATTCCATTCCTGGTTCATAAATCTTTGAGACAATACAAAGCAGAATGTATGTTATTTACGGTTTTTTTTAAAAAAATCTTCATGATTCAGCATAATTGGAATTAAGCTTTCTTTTAAAAATTATAAACATAGTATTGCATGTTGCTAAGTGATGTGTTAGTCACGAGCGGTTGCCCGCCCAGCTTTGATCGCGCATTCTTTTTTTTTTATAAACAGAAAACAATTAACCTTGAATGCAGGATAAGATGGCAAAAATAGGACTGACTACTTAAAAAAAAAAGGAAAAAAGAAGACAACCCTGGATCCTTGAAGACGACGCTAAGCACAATATGAGACGATTACCCTTTGATTAGAACCAGAAAACATTGCTTTTATTTGAAAATTATTTGTCCTTCCAGTTATTGCTGTTTTCCAGTATTTTTGTAGTTATTTTTCCATTATTTTTCAATGGTTCTTGTTACTCGACTATTGTTTCATGTATTATAGTCGTGTTTACATCTTCCAAAAATCTAGAACGGGGGGAGGGGGTGATGGAATTTTATTTCGGGTTAAGTACAAAGATAACAGATATATAACCTTGCAGATAACGACATATATTGGAAGAATTCGAAGCAAATTAAAAGCATATTACAATTAACACACTTCCCTCGGTTTCAATGGTTTAAACCGCCAAACAACCCTTTCTATCGAATTATTCAAGTACATGACTGTTAGTCATGAAAAAAAATTAAGTTTATAAATGTCTAAAGTAATTTTATAGGTAATTTATTAAAGAAATATGGCGTTTTTGTAATGATGTTAATACATTTTTTTTCGTCTTTATATTGTCTAACTCCTCAATCTGAGTCCTACAAACGAGTTACATTTGAATTAACGTAACATGATGCTGCATTAATCTATATTAAGTGAGGAGGTGTATAGCTCAGGCGAATCATCCCAATATTATTAGCAATGATGCTTAAATAGCACGAAAAATATAGGGACACAAACGAGTCAAAGATTGACCGTATAATGAATGCGAGAAGGGAAGGAAGGCGCAAATGAGGAATTTGGGAAATGTCTGAACAAAGATGTCTACCATAGGAAGGAGGTACAATGAGAGCTGAGGATAGTGGATATACAACTCTGTAACAATATTCCATAGTTAATAGTAATAACAGTATAACTGTTAGAAAATTGAGGAGGTGAGGAAGAGATGGAATTTTTAAGAAGCAACCAGCCATCGACTCTAGACTAGAGGTCCTAGGTTCGAATCCTGGATAAGGCGTGAAAGCACATTGTTTAAGTTCTTACATCTATTTTATCAATCATCAATTTATCCCCATCCTGGGGTGGGTGATCTAACGTCGGAATTTTTCCGACCTTGTCCCCGCATACAGCTGCTCTGGGGCTCATTCAGCCTCAATTAAATGGGTACATGGGAGGGGAATGAAGGCGATCAGAGAGTGGTGCTGTTCACATCGCTTCCAAAATGGCCGAGATCGATAGAATGTGTGGAGTCATACCACCGAATTCCCCTTTATATGCCTGACGGTATGGTGCAATGTGCACGGGGAACTTTACCAACTTATTATTCATCTTCATCGTCGCGATTAACCTAAGCAGAAAAGCGACGTTAAATAACAGAACATGTAATACGCGAAAGGGGAAGAAAACTGTAAGGGGGGAAGAGGTAAGATCTGCATAGGAAACTGCATACGAATATTGTAAGGCGCCGGCCTCCGTGGCGGACTGGTTAGCGCATCGCGCTTCGACGGTAGGAGTCCCGGGTTCGAATCCCTGCCTAGGCATGGGTGTTCTTTGTGAGTGTCCCTTCACCAATTCCATCATACACGCAGAGATCTAAATGCATCATATCGATTGATGCACCATATTGCATCGATTGATGCACTAAAGTGTGTTTTGTAGCTTCTTCAAGCAATCAGATTCACATTTAATGCATTTTGGTGCATTTTTGTTTGTCGTGAAAGAAACACCAAAGAGCATCATTTGATTCAAGTGAGGATTTCTTTCATTCGAGATGCGCTTTAATGCATCAGTTGATGCACCTTGATGCACCTTTCTGCATCTTTTCGTATGATGCACTTAAACGTTTGTTCTGAGCTACAGACTTTATGTAGCTCAGACGAAACGTTTAAGTGTATCATCAAAAAAGATGCATGCTGGTGCATCAAAACGCATCAGCTGATGCATTAAAGTGAATCTCGACTGAATCAAATGATGCACTTTGGTGTTTCTTTCACGACATACAAAAATGCACCAAAATGCATTAAATGTGAATCTGATTGCTTGAAGAAGCTACAAAACACACTTTAGTGCATCAATCGATGCATTATGGTGCAGCAATCGATATGATGCATTTAGTTTTCTGTGTGTATGATCACTCATTGCCATCTTCGCGATTAGCCAAAAGTGGCAGAAAGGCGATGTAAAATAAACCAAATCAATCAATCAGTATTGATTGTAAGGCGCGTACGGCCGCAAATGCTAATATATACCATAACTAAAGTCTGTTATATCGTACAACACTCCATTCTCCTTCCTTCCCTCCAACACCCACACGCGCGGAATCAACCTCCAGCTTGAAACACATCCATCTTGCACTTTACACCAAGATCAATATTTACTTAAGCACTAACCTTTATTATATGTGCAAAAATTATACCCGTACTGTTTATTGAGCACAAAGTGGTCCTGTTCATAAAAAAACAAGAGGCTTTTAAGTCGGGTCCATCTCGTTTGAAGAAACAGACGAACGACCTTTTCCCTATAATACACCACGCCGTCGTAAACATCACGGGCCAAATTATGGGTCGTAACTCAATACGATTCTTCCTCCCCATCGCAGGAGAGAGCGAAGGCAGGAAGGCAGGGGGCCCGATTAGAAAGAAGGAGGTCAACAAGGGATGAATAACGTGAGAGGGCTGCTGCACTTTTCGAAAATCGTATTCTCGCCATGCACTCGTTTACGACGCCCAATTGGCGTAAACATGTAGGTGGATTTCCGCTTCGACGTCGTTGCATGCAACACCTCGGCTGAGTGTAAAAGACGTCGAGATCTTGTTTCGGCCTCCCCTGGTGTGACCGGAGTTCGTCGTCAACACGCCCTCCTGCTCTCACTTATCCTACGAAATATCGGACAAAACTATAGAGGACTTTATAATTGTTTCATGGAAGGCCAAGAGATGCAAGAATTCTAGTACCTAAGTTCTACGTTTTTCTTGATGGACTTCATACAATATCCAATCTTGGAGTGTTGAGCTTCCTCAAGGGAACCGTGGAAGGCACACATACATACGAAGGGAAATTTTTACCGAAGTCGATAAAGTACCGATATTCCACCGATGTCACATTCATGAAAAATTACAAATATTCCTTGAAAAACCTGAGTGGTTCGTTCATTAACCTCCATAATTATTTTCTGTAAGCAGGGTACTACAATAGTTTTGAATTGAAAAGCAAACTGCGAATTTAGACATTTACTTTACAAAACTAAGGCCTATAAATGACATGTTTATATCGATAAAAATAATAAAATGGAAGAATTTGACAAATTCGCAGGCTAGTTATAGATATATCGTCTCGGTAAAAATTACAATTTTACCGATAAGCCTCTATCGGCCAATATCGATTTTTATACCATGTTTCAAAATGATTTGAACGATTTCAACTTGTTATATTTTATTCATAAATGGTCAAAATAAGATGCAATTTCACACATATGTAATGCAACTGTCAAAGTTTAAGTGCCAATGGTTATCGCTAAGTAAACTCACAAATGCTCAATGTGAGCACACAACGTTACTCTGCACACGTCAATACGGTAATTGTTAGCTGCACGCCCAATCCGTGGATGCGATGTGACAATCTCTCGTTAAGGAACTCCCTTACATTAGGGTGGAAGTGGCATTGGGCTCCATCGAGCCGATAGATAAAGTCTGCACTGTCATGTGTCAGCTGTGGCATAAGCCACGTAGTCAGCATGTTCAAGAATGATTCGCCAGTTACGGCAGCCATTTTACAACTGGTCAGCTTGACACCTGGCGGCAGAATATAGAACTACTGGGACCGTTCCAAAAAAAACAACTTATGGATGTGTTCAAATGTATTTCACGGCATATTTGATCGATGATTATGTTGTATTGCTAATGGAACAGTGGCATATTGAAAACAGAAAATTTTCAAACTTCTGCTTGACATTTCCGAAGGTAAACAAAGGTGTCTATTTTGCAATGGACTGGTCCATTCAAGAGCATGAAGACTACAGTATTCCCACCGTTCTTCCTCTATTCTCGCACATATTCATTCATGATATAATATGCGTGCATCTTGAATGTTTCGCTTCTGGCACTACCTTATACGTAGGGTGATCTTTTGGGAGGAGGGAGGGGAACTGAACCTGAACCCTTATATATACTACGAATTACGTAAGATGAGATATTCAGGTACAAATTAATTCAATAATTCTCTGAATGTTAATGGCAACGTTTCTTTGTGAGCATGCAATGTTAATTGGACATTATCCACGGTGTAGTGCTTTAGGCAATGGATAATATCCAATTAGCGTTGCATGCCTACAGATTAATTTACCCTCTTCGTGAATTCCAGGCTTTACATAGCGACAGATAATACATTCAGTACCCTAATCTGGAGAAAATTAAAAATTTCAGCCTTTGAAGCCAAGCTTGTCAGAATTATGACAGCGTATGGTAGCCTACCAAATTTTGTACTTAATGTTTCTTCTTTTGGATCTCTTTTCTGCCATTTTTGATAATTACAGTAATGAGAATGAATTATGAATGCACGAAATTGATGAAAACACACTCACAAAAGAACACCCATCAATTCCATCTAAATCATCGCTCATCCTCATCATCACGATTAGCCAAAAATGAAAGGAAAGCGACTTTCAAATAAGAAAAATACAAAGCAATAAGTCAATATTTTTCCTCTGGCATTATCAAAAATGAAACAGACCGAAAGCTATAACAATGAAAGATTATCATTCCAATGAACATTAGGTAATAACTCTTCTTCACCAAAATATTATTTTGTACAAATTATTTCGTACGGGTGCAATTTTATACAACTGATGTAGCAAAATTTAATATTTTATCTTAACATGATTTAATAAATCCATTTCCCATGTCGAATTATTTATTTGGCTACACCGTCACGATGTTCCGACACGCTCTTCTCAGCTACAAGAAACACAGAAACTGAGAGATGTATAGAGCACTGGTCAGTGGCGTGCCCAAGGGGAGGTTGGTGGGTTTTAACCCCCCCCCTTTTGGCCCAGTATTCCTAAAAGAAAGAACGTCAAAGGTAGGAAAATATGACAAAATGAGGGCTGATTAACAGGAAAAAGTACGCAGTGGCGGCGATTAGGGGGGTGAGGGGGGGCAGTGGCCCCCTACTTTTTGCTACATTTGCCCCCACACTATGCTAAATCTTATCTACAAAGGGAAATATACTGTCTTTGCCCCCCCCCCCCCCGTTTTGGTACCTTGCGCCCCCTGTTTTGGAAGCCAATCGCCGCCACCGAGTATACGTAATCCTTTCTTTTCGAAAATCCTGGGCACGCCACTGTCACTGAACATCAGATTCTTGATTATTCTCGTGAATTTTCTTTTCGGTGGAAATAAGCGACAGTGAATTTGGTCGCCTTGTAAATATTTAAACGTACCGGATCGAGAAACACCCAGCATCGCCTCACCGGACTTCGAAAATAGAATCCATCACAGTGATATTTTTAGTTCTCGAATTTTCCATCTAGTAGGCTGAACACAAAGTATACATACACACGCACACCCGCATCCAAAATAACCTCTACCCATTTCTCTATATGTTTCTCCTGCTCTCATCTCTATAGTGAGCTTGACTGACGATTTCTAATTATACACGTGCAACACAATGAAGCCATATTAGAGCCTGGCTGTTTTCACCTCGTGCTTCTGTCCCCTCTTTTTCGATCGTGGTACATCTTCTGAAACTGCAGCAAACCGTGTTCATATTCACACTGGCCCGCTGCAAAAATTGCCACAGTATTCTTGCTTTAGCGGTACGGAGCGAAACGGGGTGGCTAGGTGTTTGGGAGAAAGCTCGTAATATCGTAACAGACTGTACAAAGAAATAAGCAAAAGCTGTAATATTATAATAAGAAGAAGAATAGCAAGAACAACAATAACAATAATTTGTGCCTATGACTGTGTCAACTGAGGAAGAAAATGGTAAAGTATATTTTAACCCTAGCTTACTAGGCAGACTGTCAGGCCCACCATATCTATTTTTTCGATTTTTCAGAGTTGAAAATTTTGTAAAACATTGAAAATAAATTACATTGTTCCCTATAGTGTTTCCAATATTTCTGTATTACTATTGTTAATAAAAATTATAAATGTAATGTAAATATGAGGTAAAATGCACTTGGTGGGCTTATTAGGCGCCATATTTGAATGCGTGTTATTGAAGATACTCATGACAGTGTAAAATTGGTTGGTAATGATGCTAATTATTGTAATTATTATATTTAATAAACAACTTCACCCCTGTCAACAAAACGTCATTAATAAAAATTATTATGGTTTTTGTGAGTGGTAATTTTTGTAATTAATATAATTAATAAATAACTGCGCATATATAATAAACAAAGGAAGCAGTGATTAAAAAATAACATGGTTCCTTGAATTTACTGAAAAAAGAAAGTGTGGGCCTGTGAGGCCCGTAAGTAAATTTCTCGTACGGCACGGGTAAGCTAAGTTCATTTTATCTTCAGATAGGAAAATCGAGACTGGGCTTACAGTTAAAGTGAAGTTCCATATGACTCCGCTGGGAATCGAACTGGGAACCCCTTGATTACAAGGCGGCAGCAGTAACCACAAACATCCAAAGATAATGTATGTTAAACTCATAGTATGATAATTCGTGTTTACCTCCGAAAGATTTAGTTTTCTAGCCTTTGTATGAAGTGAGTAATGGAATGATTTGAAATAAGAGGGCTAAGAATAATTGATTTTTATTTGTCTTTCAACATTGCATATCCCTGCAGAAAAATTGAGAAATTCCATGAAAAATTGCTATTTGGAGAAATGTGATCACAGCTAACACCAGGGGAGTTACTTCCTGAAGATGGCGCCAAAGTCCGCTTTATTATTCGTAGTTAACGACTTGTTCTAGAATTTAACGTCGCCGCATGAGTTAGTAATAGGAAAAGCAAATTGAAACGTTCAGACCTTATGTAACAAGTAACGCTTTTTGATACATCTTCTTCTTCTTCTTCTTCTTCTTCATTAGCCCCTTATTCTGCTATTGGTGAGCCCAACTTAAGAGTTCAGTATGGGGCTTATGGGGACAGTGTTGCCGCATGGTGCGCAGTGGAAGAAGGCTCCAGCATGCATCGAACTTCTGCTGTAGTACACGCCGCAACAAAAGTTAGTGATTAACGGAACGGGTACTGTTCAATACAAGAATAAAAATCCTTTCGCCATGATTTGATGGGAAGCTGTTCTTTCATGCGGCTGTGGTACAGAGTAATGACGGTCCATGGAGAGAGATTTGCAAATAACTGTTCCCGAATATACTTCTCATACGTCTTGCTGTCCATTTCATCGTGTACGTTGGCCGTGCTTTCCCCCTTTAAGTCCACTTTTTGCACAGAAAGGCTAATCTGGACTGGACCTACAGTTTAAACTGGGATCCGATTGATTGATATGGCGTTTTAAGTCCACTTTATGCACAGTAAGGCTAATCGAGACTGGACCTACAGTTTAAAGTGGGATCCGAACCACTATGTGTCTCCACCGGGTATCGAACCCGGGACCCCTTGATTACAAGGCGACGACGCTACCACTGCGCCATCGGGGAGTTAAACTGGGATCCGAACCACCATATGCCTCCAAAGGGTATCAAACCAGGACGCTACCACTGTGCCATCGGGGAGGCCTGTTTCACATTTATCGGCACACTGTCTTGTTTGAGACAAAACCGTGTTCATTACCGGCATGCACCAAAGCAAATCTCTCCCCCCTACCTGTAAGTGCTCGCAAACAACTCGTAAGGCCGCACAGAAAGTCTTGTTGTGTCTTTATTGTTTTGTCCCTCTATTCGTTTTGCACAGCAGCAGCTCGACAGTCATAGGCGGGTCTAGATTATTTTTTTCTGGGACGTGCACAGAATATGCTGTAAGCATTACGTAATATTGGAAATATAATGTGCAGATTTGCAACTTATTCGACACATCAAAAAGTGCCCTTATATCAGTGTTGTGCCCAGTGTTTTCGAAGGGGGAGGGGGGTAGTACGTATACTTTTTAGTAGCTGATCCTCATATGCCATCTTCTCCTGCTGTTGACCCTCTTCTTTTAGGAATACTTATCCAAGGGGGAGTTATGACCAGCAATACGCCCATTGGACACGTCACGTCATTCACATCAATATAATTGCAAGGGTTCGTTCTAGGTCTAATTTGTGGTCAGATGAACTAATCGGAACTGAGCCTTCAATGTATAATTCATCCTAGAATGTACCTCCACCAGGAAACTGAACCCAGGGTCCTTCGATTCCAAGGGGATAGCATTAGCAGAATTTTCGTCGTCGCATTATAATCAAGTGATCAGGGTTCGATACCTGCTGGAGGCACATAGTACTTCGTATCTCACATAAAACTGTAGGTCCAGTCCCAACTGACCTATCTGCGCATAAAATTGGACTTAAAACTCAATCAATCAATTATAATTGATAATATTAACAATAATTATTAGTAGAGGTGTGAAATAAAAGGAGTTCTATTGTGTTTTTACTCATATGAAGGATAATTACAGAAAGGAGACTGACTTTCTTTTAACTATCTAGGAAAAATGGCTCGATCATTTTTTTTATCTTTTAATATAACGCTCTCAATACTTTTCATAATACTTAGTCATCATTTTGGGAGGGGCAAGTGAACCTCCTCCCGAAAAATCCGGCAATGTATTATATACAATGTGCCTGGAAAGTTTCGCCGCACATCGCCTCGTATTAAAGTTATATTCGAAGTCGTTGGATTTTGCGTACCTGTTGTTTCTTGACGTTTTTTCTGCTCGTTTGGTGTTGCAAGAGGACCTTTAATCGCTTCGCTATTAATTTTGTAAACAGTTTTGAACGAAATTCCAGTCGTTTCAGCATTTTCGCTTGCAGTCCAACTAACACTTTTACCGGGATTTTTCTGCTTGAAGTATATTTATATTTATTACAATTTGTCTCTCTTTACTTGTAAGACTCTGGACACTTTTATGCTTGATAATACCACCCCTTGCCATTTTGCTGTTGTAGAATAATTATAATAATAAATTCCTTCAAGAAATACTCAAAATGAGAAAGCGCGTAGGCAAACAACAAACCACTTGACCCCCGACAGGAGCCGCCTATTCACGAACTTTTGCCTGGCCATTCCCCGCCCCTTCCCTCTTCCCAACACGTGTTTGCAGCAAGTGGCAACCGTCGGACGGCTGTTAGTTTTAACTCCCCAAATCGCGGTAAACACAAGAAAGGAAAACGTATTTTTTTGATGGTCCGAATTGCAAAAGCAGGTGTAAACCATCAAAGCCTTACATTTCCTCTGGTTTTTGCTTATTTATTATTTTCTCTTCGAATGATATCGACTTTTGTTTCTGACAGAAACACACTTGTTTAGGGGTGGTGATCTCAAAAGTAAAAGCCCATAAGGGCCCATACTGAACTCTTAACTTGGGCTCCACTATAGGCATCGGTGCATCTTCTTTTTTCAGAAAGCCTAATTTCAATAAGGCCTCGCTCGATGTATGAATAGCAACTATGGTTGTTTGACCATTCAGGTTAAAATTGTTTTTTCTTGCAAATGATCTCATTGAAATAACCAAACAAAAAGTTGCACCCAGATTCGGTACTCCAGTAGCCCAAGTCACCAAACATTGCCAACTTCGTATGTTGTCCGATCTTTAAAGCCTCAGAACACAATCCATTGCATTCGACGTCCACTCTACACGTTGCCTTCGCCTAAGTACAAACATTCATCGCATCCCGTATGCGTGGGGCAAAGTTTGGTTTATCGAATATGCCGTCTGCATCCAGTATTGAGTCTGGCGAGATCTAATATGCGATGGAAGTACAAGTTCAGGCGAAGGAATGTCAGACATATTGAAGCATTCTCAGCATGCGCCAGATAAAAGTTACAAGAGCTCGGTTCTCCTGCTTATCAAGCGATTTCCTTGTCTTCTTCTCTTTCGTTGGAATCGCAAATGCTACTGCGCAGTCTGAACATCTAACTGCATGCAAAGTTCTCTTGGGTAGAATTCAGCCATGTTGGACTCAAATTTTATCAAGGACTTTGAGGAATCCATATTCGTGCTAGCAATGGCTTAGCATTCTTATCTATAACTAACTCTTTACAGCTCTCTTAAACAAGGAGTTCTTGTAACTTACTATGTATAAGGATCGTTCCTATTCCAACTATTACAATGGACAATGTGGAATGTAATTCAATAAACCATTTGTTTGTAATATACAAAGATCATATCATATAAGTGAACTGGAAAACATATAATTTCTTCAAGTTCAACATGAAGCATACGTTAGAGTTTTTGCTTTAAGTCCACTTCATGCTTAGATAGGCTAATTGGGACTGGTCCTACAGTTTTAAGTATCGTTTCTTTGTTTAAAAATGTGGATATTTGATTAAATATTTTAATTGCTACTTAATCGTATTCATCCAGTGTTTGGGAAGTGCAATTTGTTGTATATAAACCTATGTATGAGTGTGTGTACATGTATATATGTTTTATGTATTTCACTAAATTCTACATATTTTTACCGCTGTTGGTTTGACATGAAAGGTATATGTGTGATCGTTATTTGAAATGTTTATATATGAATAAATTTATGAATATGTTCTATATTATGAAATTTTGTATGTGGTTGAGTGTTGGTGTGAGTGTGGAGGTTATGTATTTGAGCCATTTTACATATTTTATAACACTCTGCTGCTTATGTATGTTAGTATATATTTTCACAGTTAAAGTTACAAAGACTAGGCTGTGCTTATGACTGCGGGCAAAATAATAAAGGCCCCTACTAAAGAATTAGTGAACCGCTTTGGCAACATGTCTGTCTTTCGAAAGCAGTCGCTATCTAATCGCCAAAAGTTCGAGATCTATATACTCGCCAAAGTTGAGACTTGAAAATTTACATATGCGCAAAACCAAAAATTTAGTTGCATTTACGACTTACGACCCGTAATTTCGAACACTGCTGTGTTCCCGAAATTGCACTTTTCAGTACAATAAAATTTGTTCACAAACAAAAGTTAGGCTAAATATTATTCGTTCCACAAACTTTTTAATTGTCGCATCCTAATTGTTGTTTGACAGAAAAATAAATACATCAAATATAATTTATGCATTTTAATTTTTTTGTTTATCGGGAATGTTGAAGACTACTGACTCCAAGTATATTTTTCCCATCAAGAGGGAAAAATAAAGTTTTGGAACGAGGAAAATGACGGAGTCGAATTGATCTTTTATTACAATTGTAAACTTATTGCATCGTGTTGCTCAGTGCTTTGAACTGCATTGCTCGTTTGAACAAATCAAGTGTCTGTCCTCTACTTTTCGTATACGTATTTCTGGTAGTCATTCTTTCCGAAACGGAGTCGGTTCTTTGAAAAGCCTAACGATATCAACACTCAGCCCAGTGAGGCTAATGAAGAAACCAAGTGTCTGTGAATGATGCTTCTTCTTCCACTGCACTCAATTCTCGCCAGGAGATGTCACATTGTTCGTTTAGTAAGCGAAGGTTAAAGATTCATGTCCATGGCAGATGGACGTCCTACTGCGCTTGATCGTTCATCTGCATTATCTAACCTCACCGTCGCGATGAACATACATACAGAGAAGAGTTCGGTAAATATTAAAAGCATAACAACCACTAAGAGGTATCTACGTATCTATCTGTGGTGCACTAGAAAACCTGAAGAAAACCTTTTGGGGAAAAAAAGTAAGATCCCTCAAACGGCAATTGCAATTACAAGGACAAAAAAAATGCAAACTCCGATATCTTTCTGAATCTCAGATCAGATATAAATAGGAAACTATCAGATTTATGTAATGACTAAACGTTTTCAGTTTCTCAGCTCCGCATAAAGATTTTAAAAACTTAAAGCTACGCCAGAAAAAAAAATCCGAAACACATTTTTATATATATATAGATAGATAGATAGATATGATTCGTAGAACTGTTGAAATATAAGAGAAGGGGATGTAAATGATGGATTGTTAAAGCCAATGTTTAAATTTCTTAACCTCCATATCAAAAAAGAATGGAAGAAATTTAATTTAGGTGGTACGGATGGAGGCGTAACTCTGTTGCATTCCCGCCGTAGCTGCAAATGACAGTTCGAGGGTGTGTCTGCGAAAAACCAACCACGTTGATTAACTGGTCTCCACCGTTGCCAAAGCTTGCCGTATCCCTGTTGATGGAGACAATGGTTTCTGCATGTTATGATTGTTTCTCCGCGGTTGGCGAAGAGTTTTCTTGCTTGTTTCTATGGTGAAGTAGACAACGCGAGTGCATCGGCAACAACGTTGATGTTACGTAGCACTCAGTGGCGGGAAGACCACAGAGTAATGCCGTATACTAGCGGTGTTGAAATGTAACAATTCAAGAATTTTCACATATCAATTTTTATTGTGCCAGTTCCTCAATATGTAACTTCGCATTAATGTTTTAATCAATTGTTACTCGAGGCTAGTTGTAACCGCATTATATATATATATTTTTTGTAACTTCTTGAGAAAAACATGTGAAATGTGTGGACATGTTGATTACTTATAGAGGTTTAGCCATTACAAGCTCTGTGTGATTATATTTGAAGTGTCTTGGGGCTCCTCGATGGTGCAGTGTAGTCAAGGGGTCCCGGGTTCGATACTCGATGGAGACACATAGTGGTTCGGATCCTACTTTAAACAGTAGGTCCAGTCCCGATTACCCTTACTGTGCATAAAGTGGACTTAAGAAACCGGCTCAATCATTCAATCAATATTTGAAGGGTTGGGGGAGAAAACAGATAAGTCATTTTTCTGTCGTCAGGGATGTAGGTGGGGCCATTTCCTGCCATCTTGTTGTTGTTTCGTTTCATACACTTGACATACATACATACATTCTCCAAAACATGTGTATTTTGTACCTTTTCATTGTCCAGTGACATTTTGCAAATAAAATGCAATTTTTCTGACTCGTTGACTTAACCTGTTTTTTCCTCTTACCCTTCAGTTAGTTCTTCTAGGGGTGTTACTACATTATGATAGCCCGGCACGATCGAGGAAAATATCACCAGACGCTATTTTTCCTCTGAAACATTACAAATGTTTATGTCCTGAATCACACACAACACACATTTCCCATCCGAAGATATCTGTTTCGTATCTTCCAAGCCATGTTCTTGGAACGTATATAAACTGCACACCCACAATGGCACCGCCGCTGGAAAAGCAGTTTACATGGGGTAAAGTTATTGTTGGGAGGGATATTTGTTTAAAGGTGCTGCTCGAATTAAGCGGCACGTGGCCTTTCATCTCTCCTCCAGAGAAGAAGTTACTGGAGACGGAAACAACCAAGATCGCTTCTTTGTGGTTTGAGATTTCTTTAACGGAAGCCGGTTGACTTGTTTGATGATAACGTGCAGCATTCAACAAAATAAAGTAGAAATTCATCAGCAAAATGAAATGCTATAATATATGAAAGTGTACTGTAAACAATATCACTGTAAATTTACAGTAAGATCATTGGCGGCTAGGACGCCAGTGATATCACCGTAAAAATAAGTGATTTCATCGAAAAATTAAATTTGTTTTCACGTATACACAATCGTAAATCACAAGTTAAAATAAGTTGGGCTTACTATTCTCATGTTTTTCTGTAGAATAAATTATGGTGCCTTCACTGTAAGTTTCCAATTTTCACCTCGCACATATTATATTTAAATTAAGATTATACAGTAGTTACTCACCCAAGAAGGACGTGGAATATTTACACACCAAAGACCTATAAAGAAATAAATTATATATCCGTTCTTGATTTAATTTTCATTCCTTACGTATACCTCTCCTCTATCTCATAATAATGAATAATGAACTACTGAAAATAAGATAGCAAAAATACCAATGGATTTACTAGCATGCCCGGGAACGCGCGCCCTGCAGGACAAATGGCTGAAGGGTGTGGGAAAAGAAGAAGCACTCAAATTAGTTGTGGAACAGAATGCAGCTAGTGTGGAAAAGTTAGAGAAAGTGGGAGTGTTTTTGGTGAAAGTGAAGGAAAAGAGAAGTAAGGCGAGGAAGAAGGAAGAAAGACTGGAAGAAGAACGAGTGGAGTGAATGAGCTGTTGGGGAGGAGAAGAATGTGTATATAGGGGACAAACTAAGAGACAGCATATAAGATAAACTAAATGCAAAGTACATATATATATATACATGTATATGGGTGTGTGTATATATATATATATATATATATATATATATATATATATATATGTATGTATGTATTGTAGAGAAAAATCCAAATATTATGTAGTGCGTACAGCTTATGCACATGAAAGAATAAATCTAATTTAATCTAATCTAATCTACTAGGATTCGAACCGTACGTTGCGTTATCATCCAGGTTATCAGGCCAATTTCTTAATATGAAATATTTACTTTCGTTGTAACATTTTGACTGTAATAATTTTTACCGCTGAATACAACAATTATACATACCTAGGTATACGTTATTTTACGTCGCTTTTCTGCTGATTTGGGCTTATCGCAAAGATGAGGATGAGTGATTATATGATGAAGTTGATGAAGAAACACCCGAAAATAACACCCTTGTCCATGCCTGGATTCGAACCCTGGATTCCTGGCGTCGTAGCGCGCTGTGCTAACCACTCTGCCACAGGGGTCGGCCTTCACAAATTGCATCGTCGCGTTTAAGGTATAGAAGTTGAAGTGGGACGTAAATAAGAAGAAACATAAATCAAACATAACCTCTTCATAACTAATGATAATACTATCTGCTGCACTTTCTTCATAGGCCCTAAATATTTAATGATTGGTGATGATTGTCTGCCCAGGGATGGGTTGATGAGATCATAGACCTACCATTATGGCTCAATCTTCTAAGATCGAACGTAGAATGTCTGAAAAGATGGCTAAAGGAAGCTACTGTCTACTGCCAATGCTTCCACAGTTCTATCACAGACCCGTATATGTGGTTCTATACATGGATGCTGCGCCCAAGAGCCCCTCTCCTGTGGACGTCCGCGACTACAAGTACTTATCCTCCCGTGGTGCATCGAAGAAGATTCCACCGCCGAGACAAGTAACAATGCTACCGACGGCAAGTCTGGGGAGGAACAAACACAAACCCAGCTTTTAGCAGCTGAACCAGAGAGCCAGTTTTTGTTCCGCCAACTTGAATGTTACTTACACCGAAGATCACATCGGCGCTTTTTTGCCCGTGTGTGCGCGCGTGCGTGCTGGTGATTCCAGAGGCCAGTGGAAATGATGTGCCACGTCACGAGACAAGGGGTGTCTGCACACACTCGCAAATGAACTTCGAAGGCAGCCAAAGCCAAACGCTCTTAACCCCCCCTCTCCCCCAGGTTTCTCCCTGGTGACGTAAGTCATCCGCCCTTGCTCAATGAAGACGCTCCGGATTTTCGTCACACACCATTTCATGCTTTGGATCATTACTTTTCTATTATTACTAGACGGAGAGAGATGGATTTAGGGCAAGATTTGTTGAGCATTACCGCATGACAAATTTTGTATTCGAGTCTATAATATAGTACATCCACAATGGATCTTCTGTATATATTATTTCATTAGAACCTCAGGACTAAATTACGTACATTATTCAGTGAGTCTTGAAATTCGTGACATATAAGACTTCCATTGTGATTCAATTCTTCAGAATTTTCAACCTTGCCCTTTATTGCATTCTGTAAGACATAAAACTTTAGTTTTAAGTCCATTTTAAGGCTAATCAGGACTTTTTGATCCCACTCGCCTTATATATCACCTACAAATATCATATTATCCCTCCCCCCACCTCAACGCCTCTTCTAAACTTCATTTCAAAGCTTGTGTTGGCAAAATGATGCACACGTAATGCTCTAACACTCTTATGAACCTTGTTTCCTAAAGAAATGAGAAGTGTACATTGAGTTTTGAATATGGGCCAGAGGTCAAAACAATATAATTAGACGCACAAAGAATGAAGGTATTTTGAATAATACATTCAATTGTTAAAACAAAACCTACCGCGCGAACAAAAAATTGAAATGAACCTCAGATAGCGATTGCAATCACAAGAAAATATCAGAAATTCTAAACAGATCTAATTTGCTAGAATTTATGATATTGGTGTCTTTCTCGAGAGAAAAAGAACAACTTTTATTTGCCAAGAATACTTTTATTCGTGTAAGGCAAGTGAATCGCAAGTTCCCACTTTATCTCATCAATTTGCAGCTTGTTTTGTTGTGTCAAAGGCGTGTGACTCAACAACAGGTTCTCCCGTTCTTGCCTTTCGTGCCATTTCGATCCCCTCTGGGTGCTCCAAAGATTTCGATATTGACACAGCATCGTGAGAACAATCGGAGAACTGTTGAAGAGGTTTTTTCGGGATATCACCCACGTGATTTCCGGATAGGCTTCCGAACTTTCGAGAGCTAACGTAACTTCAATCCCTGAAGATAAGACTGACGTTAGCTCTCAAAAGCTCGGAAGCCTATCCGTAAATCCCAATAAAACCTCGATCACCATTCGCCACCAGGAAAACTTCAAGAACAATTGGAGAGTTGTTTGAAAGGAAGAAATAGCTATCCTCGATGTGAAAAGTCATAAAACAGCGTCACCCAATTGAAAGCTGTTTTGCCTTCAAAAACACTAGTGTCACGGAAATCGGTCCAGTTTTTGTCAGTACACAAGACGTCATTGCGTTGCAACACTTTTCCTGTTTCTTCAGGCTAATCGCGACACTATGGATGAATACTGATTGCATGAAATTACAAAGAAATCAATCCCCTAGCCTAGGTCGGGACTCGAACCCGGTGACGAATTTGTGAATAGATCATTCAACGCGCTCCGGCTAAATTTTAGCTAACGTGCCTCCATATATATATATATATATATATATATATATATATATATTGGAAGTAACTCCAGGACCGCGCTTTGACCTCTCAATCGGGAATCCCCGATCTGTCCAGCCAAACATGCGTAATTCCTGGTGTAATTTGGGCCGAAGAAATATGTCGGCTGTCGCAGACCGCGTCTAAGGGGCTGGCGGGTGAGTGTGGCACCTGACGGCGGATCCCTGGCAATCGCTCCTGCAGTCGAAGATGGGACAACCGCGCGCCTTGATATTTGTCGCACGTTATATATGGATAATCTGGGCAAGTCTGATTTCGTCCTCGTGCGTCTGGTGGGGAGCCAACTTTCCCTATCGCATCGGCTGACTCATCCCTGGAAAGTTCATCCAATTGCCATTTCCAACAGCGGCCTCCATCTCTACATCTGTTGTTTTCGTGGGTATCGTTTAACAAAACACTGGCGAGCACATCACGACGGCGATGAGGAATGATGAATGGCCGGAACGCAAGCCAACCGGCAACCCTAGCCCCCCCTCCTTCCGCCCCTCTTCGAAACGAGGAAAAGAAGCAAGAGACCCCGTACCCATGTTTTGCAGATTAAGTTGTATCTTATGCAATTGAACCAAATTTAAATGGTACGGTATCGGAAGGATAAATTCCAGCACGGTTCTGGCCGTGAGAGTCGCTGGCTACCTCAATCAAATTGCCATGTGTGCCGTTCTTATTTTCGACCCGTCTCCTCTTCTATAAGCCTTGCAACCACGTTTCTACGCTTTCGAAACATTTATGTAAGGAACTAGAGTGAAAGAAAAATGTTGGTTGTATTGACACGGTAACCGTAGAATTCTTCCCTATTTAAACAAAGATCGAAAACGAATCGCACACAACGATAATTGCTCAAATTGTTTACACGAAACCGACAACGAGAGACAATCTACAATTGCGAAACAAAACGTAATATGACATATTGTGTTCTTGCACCGCTGAAATTATCAAGGTTCAGATATCGATTTTTATCTTAATGAAAATCCATTTCAATCCTCAACTTATTTGTGTTGCATATCCACATTTGATTTGTATACGCATGATCGTTTCACTTCTTCATTTTGCACCAATTTTCTCTCGAGACTTGTATTTGAAACTGTATGCATTTCGAGATAGGATTCGTGCCCTTTCTTCAGATCTGGGTACCACCCACGTTAACGTAGCGATTTATCGGGGTATCCTATTTAGAAGACACTCGAGTGTCAATCTGTACCAATTGTGCCAATTAAATGTTTTGGTTTGGAGATGATGCCATCGTGAGCTGGATTCATTCATATGTAAATTGAAAATTCAACACAAGTCTGCTTCTATTATTATTATTGTTAACAATAATAATAATAATAATGACAATAACTGGCAGAAAACATTAAAATAATGAAAAACTACACGATGAGTCATTAACTTCCCCACACTCTTGTTATTGCTTTTTCAAAAATGTCGGCTGTAGCTATTAGCAATTTTATCGTTGAACAACAAATTTGACGTTTTAGAAGACAATATATAGTTTCCTCTGCATATAGCTCCGTGCCATGAAGGCTCATTAAGGGGATATGGGGTAGGGCTCCACATATTCTCAATCTCGGCCTTGGAGGTCGTGTGATCAGGACCACGCTCCGGCCGCCTTTACCCCCAGGTATTAATTGATTTGAGGCTGGGTGAACCCTGGAGCCGCTTTATGCTGGGACAAGGCCAGAAAAAAATCCAACTTAGATGACCCACCCAGGGAATCGAACCAAGGTCTCCCGCCAACTTCTCTCTAGACCAACTTCCGAAAATACTGCCACTAATCTGGTTTCCGTGCAATGCGAGAAGAACGAAACAAGAACCACGCAATAACGGATGATGCTTTCCCTACTGACATTATATCTGCAAAGAATCTAAGTGATGACGTACCAGTATAATATATAGCAAGTTAAAAGTGTATTTGTTTTAAGTCAACTTTATGCCCAGATGAGCTGATCGGAACTCGGCCTTCAGTTTAAAGTGAATTCGAACAACAACCTCCATCAAGGATCGAATCAGAATCCCTTGATTGCAAGGCGACAATGTTACCACAATGCCATCGGAGAAGCCCAACAGAAAATCAGATGTTGTTAAGCAGTAGTCAGTGATGTGCTGTAGACTATAAGTTTACGTCTACATGCGTTGTCTACACGTAATCTACGCGTTGATTACATAGGGTTGTAGTTTACATAGACTACGTAGACAATCTAAAGTGCACTAAAATTAATTTTCAAGGCTTTCATGAAATGAAATTGACATTTTCAACTATATTGATTCCTAACGAAATGAAAAGAACCCTATTTACAACAAAATTTCTCTTCTCTTCTATCACCAACTATGGAAGAAGATATATAGTATGCAAAAAACAACAACAGATGGCAGTCGTGAGGCAAGAGTGGTCTTTTTCCCATAAAACACTAGAATATTTCCTATATTAGGTTTTTTCCTAGCTGAGAAATTGTTCGAATTTGGAAGAAAGAGTATGAAAAGTTCTCCTCACACATCAGCAACTGATACGCAGTATAAATTTTTTTTAATTCCACGGCGCCCTTTGCTAAGTTATCACCTTTTGCCATGTTGTTTACGTAGATTACCTAATCTACGTGTATAAAATAGTCTACGTGTAGAATGTAGACTATCGTTGATTACGCGTAGACGCACATCACTGGCAGTAGTATAAAATTTGGCTTCAACGTATTAATTGGAGTTGTTGGAAGGACTGTCAAAACGCAGAAACAACACTGTGAACATATTGAAAGTTGTATCTGCCGTGCATCGATTGTTGGGTTTAGGAACTCGAAGCACCACGTACGCGGCAAGCACTATATTAGCCTTCCCGAGAGCCCGCGGTAAATGTTTAGAGCAGGAACATCAGATTAGCTTGTTAACCAAACAGCTACGGGGAGAAGGAGACTCTGGGCGGATAAATGGATGGACGCAGATATGGGAGAGCGGGAAGCAGAGTGGTTTCCCATCTTTCACCAGCCATGCGATTAGTTTGTGAGATGCACCTGAGAAAATAACTTTCTCTCGCGGTGTCTGTCAGCTGAGAGAGCGTTCAACCCTCTGGCGGAGGGGTTGGGGACAGATTAATAACCCTCTGGGACAGACGTGGAGGTAAACAAGAAGGCGCGCCCATCTACCACGTTGGCAGACATTTGCGCCAAAAGGCTGGATCGCTCGATCCGGGAGTGTTTACGGCGGCTCTTGTGAGACTGCAAATCAAAGAGAAGGTGCGCTTCGATCGTATGGCATGCCCTTACCAATTTCTAGTCTTAATTATATTTCATTGCTTTTTCTTATTGTTGCTCAAAGGTACAATTTGGCCAGCATGCACGCTTCATTCGACATTAATTTATTATGACTGATTAATATAAAAGTTTTGGGTGCGTCAACAGTTTTTTTCTTTTTTTCCCCCCCACTCATCACATTATACGGGGTCCGGCCTCTAACGTAACAATTCAACACATTCTAAGAACCTTGGTTAAAAGCTGAGACTGTAAAGAGCCACTCAGCACATATAAGGACAAAACAAGAAAACGCCAGAGCCTCGTTAGCCAGCAGAAAGTAGTTACCGGGATGTACCACGTGGAAGTGAGATTGACTTTTGGATGCCTTACCAGAAGGTCACCAGTAATTTATCAGTAATTTTTAAACTGAAAAGGGGTGCTACGGGGTCAATAAAATTTTACTCAAACCCTCCATAAATTGAATGTAGTGTACAGTTGTACAGGCATGCTGAAAGAAATCGAGGAGGATATGGATAAACGGCTTATTAGAAGCGTACAGAAACCAACATGACAAAAGCTTTAAAAAAACGGTAAAGTACAAGGGTATCTTTTTGTCGAGTAACGTCTATTTGCGAGGATACACTAGAATAACAGTGTGAAAAATGGTAACATGTTAAAACGTTATTAACTCAGGACAGGACCTGTAAGTCGTACGGTATACAAACCTATATGTAAATAAAACAGTAATTGTACGGTAGTTATTGTAGTGTGTGTGTGTGGTTTACACATTATTATATGTTTAACAAAAACATGCAACAGCTTTCACTTATACATAGGGTTGCAGGATTTCTAAAATAAAAAAACGGGACATGCAGATTATATAGACATGAATATAGTTCAATTTATTTTTATAACATTTAAACATTACAAAATAAATTGCTGCTTAAAGCACTGTTAATCCCTAATTTTTAACATTTCGACAAAATATATTAATATTTGAGTGAACTCTTGGCGTCCTTTAACCTTTGTTTAGAATAATCACTACTATAAGAACACTTTCTTTTTGGCATGACGAAATAAAAGAAAACTTTTTACAGCTCCTAAGCCCTGAATATTATCCACTCCACTCTGATTCCGTTGACCAAGAAAACAAACAAGTGATAGCTGTATTTGAACCAGAACTGCCTTTGCCAGTCGTGAGTCGCTTCTTATTCGACATATCGACAATCGACAATGAGCAGTTCCACACCCATGTTAATATGAGGATTGAGGGTAAATGGTAATTGGTATCCAATTAGGTTAGTTATAAATTTCTTGTTGTATAAAATGATTTTGAAATTTGAATTCGTTATTTCTTTAGCTAAATACGGGACAAATGGGTGTCCCGTGAACATTTTCCAGAATAACGGGACATTTCTTTAAAAAGGGGGGCAATCCCGTATATACGGGACGTCTGGCAACCATACTTATACATCTTTACCCGCTTGTCATACTGTCATTTCCAATGTATGAAAGGTAGATCAAGTTCTAGTCTACATTGTCGATATCGTTGTTATTGGTGATCTGGCCACACTGAATTTACTGCTCAAGATTCTCGTCGATTGACAGGAAAATCGTATCTTGAATCATAATCAACAATGCGTTGATTAATTTATTCTTTCTGAGCCCAACGCTGCTATCATAGTTTTGCTTGTATTATGGTTAGGACTCGAAAACAGAACCTTCAGAGTCGAGATGACGATAGCGAGTATAGACTGATCGCTACTAGCGTTTAGCACGTAATTGAAGACAATCGTTAATGTGCTTTTTCACCCTTCTTATTCGCCATATTTGGCACATCTAAGGACTTTTTTCCAATTACCTCTTGGAAAAAATCCGTGACAAGTGATGCGAAATGTATTCGACCGTTTACGTTTTATAGGCGCATTCAGAAATTATGCAAAAATATCGATTAGTAGATCGAACGGGAGAGATGGGATAGAGTTGCTTTTCCGCATTTTGATTTTGGTGCGTAATAATTTACACATATTTCTATTCTAGTTCTGGAGTTTTATTCTGATCTTAAATCATTTATTTTATGATTCGGTGTTTTCCTTATCTTCTCGTACGTGGTTTCAGAATAATTTGTTTAGATTTAGATTTTAGTTGCTCGCTAAAGACAGTTACACCAATTTGGCATATTTTGAAGAGAGGGGGGGGTAAATTTACAAACTAATTTCCGAAGCATGTTCTTTGTTTTAGTAAATTTTGTAGTGTTGCAAGTAAATATTTTTATATTCTAAATATAATTATATTTTGTCTACCATTACGACCTTACACGTACATGCATTATAAACCATATATACATAATGCATGCAATGTATAATGATAGATAGAATAATAAAACTATTCAATTGGAACACGATCAAATTATGTGTAACAATAAAATTTGCTTTAGAAATAACTTCTCTTAAAGAATATAGAATTTCCTTACTTCTTTCATAAGATGAAATCGTCTGCCTGCTGCTGTAGTCTATAATTTTATTCTCGTCTTGTACCTCTGTAAGTGTAACAACTTCATGAAGTATCTGCCGACCTCCGTGGCGGAGTGGTTAGCGCAACGGACATGGGTGTTCTTTATGAGTGCATCATGTCATCCTCGTTTCGCGATTAGCCAAAAGTGGCATAAAAGCAGAATAAAACAAACCAAACCAATGAATGAAGATTATTTGCTAATCGAATCGTTGCTTTAGAGGCAGAGTTTACGAATGCGCTTCATGTATTGTTCTCTATACTTTGAAAATAAAATTTCTTAACCGAGAATCGATGTTAGGAGAGGGAGTGGGGGACATTCTGCTTCCCCTGGAGTATTTTTGTGGAGGCAGAAAGTGTCCTCCAAAGTCGTCATCCGTGGCCAACATTGTGTTTTACGATTTTCTCGGTACTCGGTAGTCCGGCGTTTTCACCTACTCTATGTGATCAAAAATATCCGGACACTCACTGGAATTAGAGCGTGAAGTTCGAAGCATCCTCCATAGGATGCACTGGCAATGAATACCATGTGGGGCCACCCTTGGCCTTGATGACAGCCTCCACTCTCGCAGGCATACTGGCAATCAGGTGGCGAAAGGTATCTTGGGGAATGGCGGCCCATTCTTCGCGGAGTGCCGAGATGAGAAGAGCAGTGGATGTTGGTCGGCATCGTGTGGTACGATGTCGGCGTTCCAAAACATCCCAGAGATGTTCAATGGGATTCAAATCGGGGTTTTGCGCAGGCCAGGTCATAAGTGGGACGTTGTTCTCTTGAAATCAGTGTCCCACACGGCTCGCAGTGTGGACGGGCGCATTGTCGTGTTGAAACACGCAATCATCATCCGCGAACTGTTCTTCGATGGTAGGCAGCACGAACGTTTGTAAAATGTCAACATGGACGCTCGGCAGAACGTTTTGCGGTTGTACACGTCCCATTACGTTTCCACTTTACTATCACATCAGCGACAGTGGATTTTGGGATGTTTAGGAGGGTGGATATCTCGCGCGCTCTCATGTTACTCCTGTGGCACCCAATCACTTCACCACGTTCGAAGTCTGTAAGTTCCTTCGACCGACCCATTCTGCTGTCTTGTGCACTATGCTGCTTATAGTGATTCCCTGCTTGCCTCACCTCGCTGTAGATGGCACCATAGAGTGGCCTACTATGCGTGTCCTGGTGTCCGGATATTTTTGATCACATAGAGTATGTTGCCATCCCCCTGTTATAGTGCTGGTCTTCTAAGCATCACCAGTTCGGTATCTTTGACACAACCCCAGAGGAGGCCGACCGACCACGTACCTGGTTTCGAGCCACCACCTGTTATTCGGAAAAGCAATGTTGTCACTTTTGCCTGCACTGTTTACACATCCATTCATTCACTGCGATGTTATACTCCCATGGTTTTTAAATTGTATTAAAAAAAATAGCACACCACAATAACACAACCTTGCAAAGACAACACAATCGCAACCTCACCTTCAGAAATATCTAAATGGCATCATCTCATTTACTCCACTTGGACTTGACAAGTCATTTCTTGGACGGACGCTATTGGTGGGAAATGTTCGAGGGGACGATTTATTGGACTCCACGTGGACTTGACATGTTGTTGTTAGAGGGACAACTGATCTTTTGGAACTTTCTTTGAAGTAAAGCGAGGTTGCTTTGGGGACGACAACTATAACGAGTCAGTCCGGGTTCGATTTCCAGTCAGGTCGCATTTCGGTGGTTAGAATCTGTCTTAAAACTGTAGGCCCAATCATCAACGATCCACCAGATGCTCTTTTCCGTTGATTGTTAGAAGCTTGAAGCTAATCCTGACAGCTGGCCTGAAAGAATTACAGTTAACTCGCAGGTAGCCGCAAGAAGGAATTGCACCAGCGACCGCGGAAGGAAATGGGAAGATCCAGCGGTCAGCACCTCTACCCACGTCTCCTCGAAACCTTGACAGCGGTTTTCAAAGCGGCTGCGATCCTTCAAACAAGCATCAAGCAAGTTAAACATTATTTGGCAAAATTTATGACGGAGGCGTCTCCTACGCTGGGAAATTTCTACAAGCTCAAATTACGACAAAGGGGAGAGGGGGAGGGGGAGGGAGGGAGAAATCATCCCGAATCTGTTCGGCTTTTCTCCGCAGCGTATTTTATTGGAGATGAAACAAGACCGATCTAATTATGGTCGAAAGAATAAAAAAAAAAAAGTGGGGGAAGGTAGAGCAGACGGTCGACCCCTTTAGAAAATGTAAAGCAAACTTCGAATTCTAAATTAGACCTTGTTTTTGAGAGAATAGCTTAAAGGTTGGAATTCGTTTAAAGAGTAGGTATGGCCGTGTCGGCTCTTTTTTAGCGGAGTACTTCCCTTTCATTCCCTCGGCTCGGTACCGCCCTCTGTGCTGTGAGGGTTTCGGGAGGGGGTCCGCGGAGGGGGAGGAAACATGCAGCGTGTGCCACCCAGGGTGGTCGACAGCTGACTAGCGGACCTAGCCCCAGGCGTATCCACTACGCACGCAAAGTGACGTCACAAAAAGGTGGCACGAGTTCCTAAAAAGAAACAAAAACATTCGGTCGGGTAGGCGCTGCAGACACTCGAATTCATACGGCACAGCTTCCTGTGGCTAGAGAGCATGTTCGGATCAGAACTGCAGCTGTTTTGCCATAGTCGTCCAGTGCAACTGTTGCAAGACAATGCGCTTATGGCAGCAAGTTTTCTAAACATTTATGCCACGTCCACAACGTTACCGTGTCAAGTGAAAAATCTTATGGCATTTCAGATGGCATTAGAATCGGTCCTATTTTCGTAGCATAACCAATCAGAAGCGACCTCTAGGTCACGAGTGCAATTGTAATGGCGGCTGAGTGGGATGTAAAAAAGGTATCACTTCATATTTTTAAAAGCAGGTAACTATTCAACGGAGAGGAATAATGTTTCCTACGAAAAGGTTTTAGGTACAAAGCAATGGCGTTGCTTGATTTCATGCTTTATAACGTATACAGTACACGCATGGAAGAATATTTTAGTTGTTTCAATTGTAAACACCATGCACTCACCATAGATGGTGTAACTCGAAGTGCATTTCATGCTGTATATGCAGTGGCGGCGATTAGGGGGGGCGAGGGGGGCAGTTACCCCTACTTATCTCTACTTTTGCCCCCACACTATGCTAAACCTTATCTACAAAGGAAAATAAACTGCCTCTGCCCCCCCCAGTTTTGGCACCCAATCGCCGCCACTGTGTATATGTTATTCTATACATAATCGCAAAAGTTAACAGAAATGTTCAGTGAAATGCTTGCGTGTAAAGAACTATCCGCTATAAGATTTTTGGAAGCATGTACGTACATAGCATTTATGCTAGCAAACATGCTAAAGGAAATTCCTTCCGTCTAAAGCGAGCGTTAATCAAGATAGGCTCTGTTCCTATAGCGTTTAGTGCAAATAGAAATCAGGCAAATTGACTCTCATTGACTGTATTTTTATTTTAACGCATTGCGAGAATCAAGAATTAAACCACCAAAAAAAACCTCTTCCATCAGCATTAGCATAATTCCATTTCCAAAAAGTTTGTACATACAGACACCGGCAATGATTTCCCTGGAGGCGTTATGTGTGTTGCCTAACTCTAAGGCGATTAGTGGATTTTTATAACACTTTTTAATGACAACTTCTACCACCGCCGTAGAGTTAGGCAACATACATAACGCCTTGCAGGAGAGCGAGTATATCAGGATCCAGGTGTCCCACTTTTATTGCCGATGACTGTACATAATAACGATTGGAGAACGAGAGGGGTCGGCTCTACATCTATTGTATAAAAAAGAAGAGCATTCCACACCTCAGACGGAACATCCGTACCATCAAATGCGTGCGAGACAGACGAACGGAACGATTTGAACCTTTATTGTAAAAAACTGTAAAACAAAACCACTTTTTTTAAGTTTAGAAATATGATTGAATTTATAAAGGAGTACAAAAATATTCGATATATCAAGGGCTTAATTTGATTGGTCAATAAAGAACATATCAAATCATTGACGATTAATCGGGAAACAACAGTTAAACTTTAGGGTAATTCCATGTCAAGTGGCATTGAAAAAGCGCATTTTACAGAAGGAGCACTGGCGCCCCAACCAAACGACTTACGAATCTGAAACTTGGCAGATCTCCATGTGAGATACACATGCACAACCTGTAGAAGTTTCATCAAAATTGAAGAGGGTCGAGCAGAGACCACGGCTGAATTTAGGTCACTTGGCATGAAATGACCATTTATTTTTCAGCATCAAATTGGTCATAATCTCTGCAGATTTCTAACACTTTCCTAATTGCCAAAATTGACTTCTTGATAATTGAAGATCCGCGACTTCATATTGCCGATTTCGAAGCCTGGTGCGGAGCAAGCATGCCATTGGGTGGAAGCTATTATCTTTTGCACGAATCGAATTGGGCGGGGGGTGGGGGGGGGTGAAAAGACTTACAGTTTGCCCATTGAGCGGATGAAGAGAGAAGTGGTGGCCTATAAAATAATATCTTGAAACGTGTGATTGAAAGTAGTCCAATTATGCATATACAAGGGTCAAAGATAAAGTAATTTTCATTTCTTCATTTTCTCAAGGTACTCGCCGCACCATTCTATGCACTTTTGCATTCTTGTAAGACATTTTTGAAAACAGTTTTCCCACTCATTTTCATCGAGTGCTTTAAGTTCGCATTCATAGCCGTGAACAGCTTCTTCAGGGCTGGAGCACCTTCGTCCGCGCATGCGATATTTTACTGCAGGAAATAATCACGTAGGGCGAGGTCAGGACGGTAAGGTGGATGAGGCATAAGTTTAACTTCTGAGGACTTCACGAACTGAATGGTGATGTTGGCTGTGTCAGCCAAAATGTGCATTTGGCTGCTTACGGGAATGTATCCCCTTACACTCCACGCCTGAGTATCTGCACATATGTTTATTACACTACACAGAAAATATCTGTCGAAATTAAAGAGTGGAAAAAAAAATATTTCTCAGCTTTAGCCTCGGAGGCGAGTATGAATTTTTATGAAGTCGACAAAAACGTTTAAGTCCACTGTGTGTTGAGATAGTGTAATTGGGATTGGATCTGCAGTACAACCTCTGCACAATCGTTTCTCCACTGGGGATCAAAACCCCGGGATCCCTTGATTACAAGCCGGCAATGTTTCCACTTCGCCATCAGGGAGGTCCTTAACAGATAAAGTCGAAAGAACAATCAAAACCACTATGGTTTTAGCTGGGGTTGGTTCCGCGATCGCTGATCTAGGAGGGGTCAGGAAATGTGCTCCAGTGGTTACGTCTTCGCATTGTAACAAAGGGTTCGTTCGATACCTGGTGGAGGCATTAGTGGGTCAGATTCCACTTTAAACTGCACGCCCAGTCCCGATTAACCTTTCTGTGTATAAAGTGGACTTAAAAACAAACTCTTTAGCCCCGTCTAGTTGGTTGCAAAGTGCAACACTGAGCCGTCTACTTCGGTGATTGGTGTCACGTAGTGTACTTGGTGTCTGCACCGTTTGCACTACGCTCTGGAGCGGTGTATTGTCACGTGGTGAACGTTTAAAGCAGCAGACAGGCATTTGTTGAATCTTCTGAACATAAACATAACTTTTCGTCCATTGGTTGATTGCACCAGCCTGACACCGCGATGCACCAGCACTACACCTGGTGTCAAAAATTACAGCCAACTAGACGGGCTGATAATATGCTCCATTCACCACGGGCTTATTTTGTTGTGTATATAAATCGGGGGAGAAAAGTGAAACGAGATATCGGTTATTGCCAGTGGGGCAGGTGTGATTATCTCAAAATTTATTCGGATCGCCCCGCCACCTGGGACATTATTCTCTCCCTAGTTAAACAAAACAGACACAAAGGAAAACGGGTCATGAGAGACGGAGCGATATTCTCGGAAACGGAAAATTTTCATCGTGGTTGGTATAACTGCCTCCTCGTTGCGCGGCCTGGCCTGGTTTGCTCCGGCTGCTGCATGGAGAGAGAGATGATGCTGGTGCTTCTTGTGTGGTCGCTGGAAGCCGGTGGCTCTCGGCCTGTTCTTGTCTGGTTTGATGTCTGGATGTTCTCGGCCACTAATTACGCTACGGCAGAAACACACATGGTTCCCCTCCCATCTCCTACGTTACCTATATTTTGTAGGCATTCCTGCCAAAGCGAAGTTAAGGAGCCTTAAAGAGATGGAAATAGGGACTCGTCTTTAATACCGTGATAATTATCTATTTCCAGGTTCATTTTTACTGCTCATCGGGTCACTTCGTGATAAACAAAGGCATTGTTCATGTGACGTAAATTTCTTCCGTTCGTGTTGTAACGTTCGAGGATGTTCTTGTCACAAGAATTTTTGAAGCCAATGTATACTTTCTTAGACCCGTATTTTGTAGTCTTTAATCACAGTTTGGGTGGATTCTTAACACTTAGACTGTTGGGTAATGTTTATAAATAATTTCCAAGAATATTTTATCTTAGGGCAATGCTCGCAGTTAGATCGACCTATGCATTAGAGTGTTACCAAAGGCTAAGTCATATTTAGAAGGGTTGTAACACAGACATCATGAGTAGCTGCTTTAACGCGAAAATGTACCAGTTTAACAAACTTTTCTCTATCTTTCTATTTTGGATAATTACGTCGCTTTTCCACCTCTTGGGTTCATCGCGACGATTATAATGAACCGATGAAATGGATAATAGGAATAATATAGGACATCCATACCCTAAACAGGGTACGAACCGGCGACGTTTGGTTTAGTAGCGTCTTACGCTAACCACTCCTCCAGTGAGGTCGGGAACAGTTTTTTCTAACCATAAATATATTTTATCTATGCACTGTCGTGAACTGATTGTAGGCCTAATGCGTTTATTTATTGACTGATTCACCAACAACATGTCCAACGTCTTGTGCTTGTTAAGTAGCTTATCTCTACCTTATGATGGGTTTAAATAGAAGACTAGAAGCAAATTTTGATTATTAACCACAAGTTATATGCCTTGACTCACCGAAAAGAAAATATTTTGAAAAAAATAAGAATTGGCCACCATAAGGTATGAAGAACCCTACAGCGCCATTAATAAATGGCCCAGGCGAAACAAACGTTGCACATTTTGGAATCGATGGTGGTGTAAAATTTTTATGGTGTAGAAAACTTATTTTCTTTCTTCTCTCCCAGTAGCGTGAACACAACTATTTTTCTCGGGTGTAGACTCACTGCTGGATCCCTTTTCAAATCCCTTCATTATTTTCAATGTCACGGCCTCCCTTTTTTTGTTGTTTGGTAAAAATGACAAGCCATAAATGCTAAGACGTCAAGGGAAGGTGTTATTTTGTTGGCTGCCATGTCACTCCTTGCGCGATGTGATTATACAACGCGAGGAATGCAGTTTCTGAAGTCAGGGGTGACCGAAATATGCGTGGAATTTCCTATCTAATTCACCGCTTACCTACAATAACCTTCCTCAGAGAGTAGCCGACGGGAGAAGCGGGTAAGGCTCTTGGTATTCTGAACACGATTAATGGTGCCGGAGGAACTGTGAACTAAAAAGCCCATTCTAAAGAAGCTGTACGCCGAAACTGTCAGCTATGAGGTTGTTTCTTTTTCTTCCCTCCGTGGTCTTTCACCACGCCCCCCTCTCCCCTTCGACCCCTCCGTTTTCTGTTCTGGATGTGCGGTGTAGCAATTACATCTTTTAATCGCAGCCGCCTCCTTGCAGCTACCTGCCCACATGCTTCCCTCTATTCACGAGAACACGCATCCAGTTACCCGTGACGGGGTACAAAAACAAATATGCACTTGCTTTTGGCTCGGCGGTCTCCCCGCAGCGCTTTTTTTCCATCACATCAGCCTCTTGCACAAATATATCCACCTCCCTTTCAACCTTCTGTCTCCCGAGACAAAAGGATTATTCGGGTGGTAAATGAAGGCAGGCAAAACTTTGGCAAATGTATATCACCCTAAGTGCTGACCGCACAAGCTGTCATCATTTAAATCAGTCGAAGAGCTTTCAGGAGAGGACCAGGAAGTCCAAAACCGTCATTGGTTCCCAGTTTACCTACGCCACCCTTCTTCACAGACAATTTTGGTGGAATGCGGCGCAAAAATATCGTTAACATTCAGCAAATATAGTGGATACGGATCGACAATGTGGAAGGAGAAATTATAAAAGGAAGGACAGGATTGGTCTGGTTCAGACTGGGGGAATGGACACAAGTTAAACTCAAACGGGAGGACGGGAGCGTATAATGCCCGCTATGCGGCGAGGAGGAGATGAAATTTCACATTCTCCTCCAGCGCGAAGAAGCAGGGGAGGCAATATATCTGGGAAATAAATGAATCTAACAGTGAGACGATAACGACAACCGTTGTTAGGATGGAGAGACCAAGAGGGGAAGTCGCGCAAATAAAAAAATCTGGGAATTTTCCTAGACTATGTCTGGACAAAGGGAGCAAATAGTGCAAGACCAGCGAAAGTAAGGGAAATGATAGACGGTGTTTGTGAACTCCCAAGCGGTGCGAAGAGGAAATAGATTGAGAGGAGGTTCATCCTTGTATGGTGTGCACAAATGTAAAGGCTCATACTCGAAATAAATTATATTCTATTCTATTCTATCCTACACCACCTTCCTGTTCATGTGAAAGACCTAATATGGATGCAATATTATATTATCATCATTACCCACAATTATACAAAGATAAGTATTTCCTTGCTTACCTTGCTTTCATACCTCTTCAAATCAATTGCGACAATACGGATGCATGTGAATTGATGAGAGGAGGGAACAAGCACATTGAAACTATTCATTTACTACGATTTGAAGAGGACGTCTGAATTCGTATCTTAGTAAGCTAACCACTAATATAAAGACCAGTGATGGACTTTATATTATGAAGTTGACGAACTAAACAGAAACTTCAAAAAGAGTAAAGGCGAAGATTAGGATATGCTAGAATTGATGAAGGGATACTCACAAAGAATTCCCATGTTCTAACCACTCTGCCGTCTCAAAGAAAAGCTACACTCATTGTTCTGTGTCAAAAAAACATTAACATTGCGAGACAATTGGAAAGACATTTTTTTTAAAAAAAATCATTTGGTAACTACTTGATCAGCGTGGATACAGTGTTGTATTTATGTGCAATTACGGTATACACTTATTTGACAGTTCTCCACTATTCTAAAAATGTATACACTAATAAACAATATTAAAATGAGATTTTTTAAATATCTGAAGTAACAATTTTTTTAAGAGTTTATAACTGAATCAAATGTTACTAAATATTTATTATGGCTTTTTAAAGCTTTTCCAGTCACTGTTTCTGAATATTTATCAAATATTAGATTTAAAAAAATAATGAGAATTCCAAAATCTTATCTATTTTAAGAAACAACATGTATTCGAAAGAAATAACTAAATGTCGGTATGTCACTTTTCGTAAATATCGTTCTGTGTATAGTTTGTTTCATTTTCACTAAACTATGGTGAATTGAGATCTCAGTATCTGTTCTCTCATCTGCTTTCATCGCCATTGAACACCTTAACTGGAAAACACACCTGTTGCATTCAATTGCTTAAAAAACAAATGCTAATCGTTGTTAAACCCACGGCAGAGAAACAAGGTAGATAATAACTCAAATAACAAGGCTTTTTCTGTGTGATTTTGGTTTGATTTCTTACTAATTGCATACAAAGCATCGAAGTCACAATATTGCTAAGCCCTAGAGGGCTGAACAAATTAAGACCCGCCGAGGGACAAGATATTTTTAGCCGTATGCTCGTGCAATCCCTTTTACAGGCTTATTTAATGTATTTATGAGATATCGCCAATTTTTGAAGAATTAAATAAGGCATTCATTAGAATTTATATCAGATTAAAGTTGGAAAAACACATATCACATTCACAAATATATGTATCTACTTCATCATTGGTATTCGTTACCCAATTCAATTGTGGTGAAATATAGACGCTATTTACAAATCTAAAGCAGTACATACAAATCACTACTGCCAACTTCTATAAAAAAATATTTATGTAAAAGAATACAAAATGACATGGATTTCCAAGTGGGGTACATATTGTACCCAAGAGGAAACTGATTACTTGTAGCAAAATATATACTCCCTCCTTTGAGCGGAATCTTTTATTACTCCCTCAGCTGCTAAAAGTCAACCACATGAAAACTGACACCCAGGAGGGATCACATTGAAGTATGGCTTGTCCATCCCCTCTAAGTATTAAGACATATACCGTCACATTTTGTATTTTATCAATTGCATTTCTGCAACTCCTAGTAGCAAATTCACTGCTATTATCATGTTCTTATGAACGACAGAAGAGCTCGCCTTGTTTTTCCAGTCACCCAGTTTCGTTCACCTACGCTAGCGGACTCGGAAAAATTTTTAATTTTAGACCGTAAAGTAGGCCTACATTTTTCTTTCCTCAATCCACGTGTGTTTACGGCTAGAGCATACGGGAAACCTTGACTGGTGTTTATCAACCCCCTTTCTTTCCTTTCTTAAATCAACGTTTTCAGCGGAAACGCAAATCCAAACTCACAATGAGCACCTGTGACGGACAGTGCAGCCAGTCTGTACTTCCTGAATTCAAAGGAGGGTTGTCTTTTTTGTTCACGAATGTCAGTGATGCCAACATACCAAGTCGTGCGAGGATTTGGGTTCTGCTCCACATTTTGATATTTCGTCGGCGGCTGCCAAAGCATGGCTGGTGGTTGCTCAAAGACATCGAGGGCGTGCTCAGCTTGTCGAAGAGGCTGAAATCCGATTTCGCACGATGGCATTGGCATTAATCGTGAAGTCATGCGATGAAGTTGAAATAGTGAGGTGGCGAAGGAAAGAGTGGTGTCGCTCGAATATTGTAAACAGCCTCCGTTGAGACCCTTAACTTTTTTTGTTTCTAGTACCTGTTTTTTGCGTGTTACATAACGTAACTTGTTGCCATAGAGTACTTACAAATTAACATTTCCATGAAAGCACACATAAAATTCTGTCTTTCGTCGAACGCCAGGACGCATAAATCTACACCTTGTTCTGTTCTTCGTGCAACTGTTGAACACACCGATAAATCCTTTGTAGTAGAGAAACTTGTACCATAGAATAAGACTTCAGTGGATCGTATCGTCCTCCAAAAATGCGGATTTCAGTTTTGTTTTAAACTCCTCTGAAGAACTCTATTTGAGTTGGTTCTTTTGGTTTGAGTTGGTGTTTTAAGTCCACTTTATGCTCAGTAAGGCTAATCGGGACTGGACCTACAGTTTAAAGTGGGATCCGAACCACTATGTGCCTCCAGCGGGTATCAAACCCGGGACCCCTAGCTCTATTTGAAGTCAGATCGATGTATCTCAACCTCTAATCCTTAGCAGTAAGATGGAGTCACGCATCTTCAATTTACTGACTCTTAGGAATATTTTTAAGAATGCATTATTTTCTCCCTCCTGTAAATTTGGTAAATTTGAGTTGCGTCGTTCCGGTTCTCATACGACGGACGTTATATGGGTGACCCTTAAACTGAAATTTCTATTTCAAGGATTATAAATAAGATTGTTCGCTGCGCGGCTAGACTAAAAGGCAAGCGGACGTAAAATAAGGAAGATAAAAATGCAGACTCTGTAGAAATTTAAATAGAAATCGTATAGGACCCAGCACTCGGACTCGGTCTGGCATACTTTGACATTGCTCTACCAACTGTAAGATAATATACACATGTACGCAGTGAAATACTAGTCACCGTCTGCGTCCTTGGTGTGTCTCCAAGGTAACAGACTCCGCTGACAGAAGCAACTCTGAGTAAGTCATATTTCATTGTATGCTGCTTCATCTATTTAGTCCTAGTGAGGTATAATTAATTGACGTAAAATATTAAAAAGAACAAATATAAAATAATAAAAAATCAAATATAATATGAAATTAAGAAGACACACACTCTTGCAATTTTATAACAGGAAATAATTTATAAATTATTTTGCAGCATAAAAAAACTCTTCAGCAGCCTCGCTCGACTCATAACCCCCAGGTGGTTAGTACATCGCGCTGCGACGCCAAGGGGCCCGGGTTCGAATCCCGCTCGGGGTTGGTTGTTTGTGAATGTCCATTCATCAATTTCATCCTTTCATCACTCATCACCATCTTCGCAAATTCCAATGTATTTTGTTTCTCATCGATTTGAATTATTTAGCAAAATCCTCGTCGTCGTGAGATAGAAAAGTGGCGTTAAATAACCAATGACAAAACCAAAAAAATTAGATACTCGTATATCACCCTTCTTGGTACAGAAAAGGTATACCTTAATTTCACAGCGTGAAGTAAAATACAGAAATATGTAAAGAAAAATATAGATATGTATCTTCCATGTCAGTCGTGGAAGCATCATTGATATCGCGCTCGTCTCTTTTTCCTGTTCAAGTACTTGTTGTAAACTAGCCGAGTAGAGGTCAGAGATGCTCAATGAAAGCAAAAAAAAAAAATAAAAAAAAAAAAAAATGCGTCAGCATATTAGACCCTCCCATTTTTTTCATGTTTTATGCACAGAAGCAAATCGGGACTGGGATAACAAATTTTGCAAAGTATCGGGGCCCTGAATCACTGGCGTACGCAGGACTTTTTTTTCGGGAGGAGCTGGAATTGTAAAGTATACAGCTGGTTTCAAGGGGGCATTATACACAATAAGATATTTCGTATATTTGGAACTTTCCACTCTCAAAAAAGGCGGTCGGGGCCCATTTAAAAAGGGTTTTCCCCGAGTGCTTCACTGCTTTTATTTGATTTTCTCAAAACGTCTGAGGGGAAGGTAGTCCCTTAAGCCCCCTCCCCTCACTGTGTACGCCAGTGCACTGAATAGAACCGCTTACTTGTGATCCAAAGAACTAGAACTCACGACAGAACAACAATTTGCAACATATTTTTTATTGATCACAATGAGGGGGCGTGGGTGTCAGTTGCCCCCACTATGACCTATTAATGTCTACAAGATAAAGTATAACTGTCCTTGTCCCCCTAGTTTTGGCACCAATTTCAGTTACTGACAATACAATGAAGATGTAAGGGATGATATTTTCGATAGTCTCACAATACAGCTTGGAGACTAACAAGACATTGTCGCCTGGGCCACAGCCCGTATAATCGCCTATAGTTTGCGAGCTCCCCCCCTTCAACAACTTCTTTATGTGTGGAAAATTAGGACTCCAAAACATATGTTTTGGTACATGCATTGGTTTAGCCCCAACCGAATTGCGCACACTTTAGATCCAGGATTGCGCACAAATTTCACTGACCTGTTTTGCGCACAGATTTTGATCGAACGTTGCCACTTTCATAGCTTTAAAGTCTGTGCGCAAAACAGTTTTTTTTCTTTAGACAAGGAGAGAGAGAGAAATTTAGATTTATTTTCTTTTTGTGCGAGCCATAGGCTGTATGCACTACATAGTTTTGATTTTTTCTACAATCTTTTGTTACATTTAGTTTTCTTTTAAGCTGTCTCTTACTTTGTCCCCTATACACATTCTTCCCCTTCCTCGACAGTTCTTCTTCCAGTCTTTCTTCCTTCTTCCTCGCCCCACTTCTCTTTTCCTGCACTCTCACCAAAAAACGCATACATTTTACTTTACACACACTTACACTATAAAGATGGCTCGTCTGGAGCATATGATCACTCATTTCGCTGCCTTCTCTAATAGCTTTCCCCCGCCGTTCTCTTACTTCTCCCAGGTATTTCCCCACTTAGAAATAAAATAGTAAATCATACCAATTTACTCAAACTCAAAAGTTAGGTTAGGTTAGGTCTACACTTTTTGTGTAGACTGCAAGTCTACACAAACACAACAGGAGTGAGAACGGCTTGAGAACATTTTACATCTGACAACATCGCCTCATTTTTTTGTGCGCAATCTTGTACATTGTGACAGCTTGTCAACGACTTATCAGATACCACTGATAAAACCGGAAAAGTGTGCGCAATCCGGCTGTTTTGTGTTAGCCATTGGTTTTGGTCTTACTAATGAGTTTACTTCCGCCACATCATATTCAATTCGTATATATTTTCTTTTAATCCTGGTTCTGTGGCAGAAAATGGCAGTGTGATATTTGAAAATTTTCAGGTGGAGGGCATTCAAGTAATCCAAGAGCCATAAATTTTCAACCAGAAAGGTGATTTATCAACCAGAGATGGATTTTATCGAATTCCCCTCACCTTCCTACAATACCACCCTGCATGACGGGCTTGTTCGTGTCTGATAATATAGGAGCAAGTTCTCCAAGTCCTAATATATCCAGAATCTTCATTTCAATCATTCAAGCCTCATAATGGCCTCCTGGGTCACCTGGCAAAATCCTCCCGTACTAGTTTTTTTGTTGGCCACGTATATACCATTGCTTGTGGGACTCAGTAAATGCGGGATATCAATTCTCTAGAGCTTTTTTATTTCCTACAGATAATCATGAGAAAATTATTGTTCGAATACAAATAATTTTTCAAAGTTAAGAACGTTAAATCTATCATCACCCGCCTCTTTCTATTGCAAGATGTATGAAAAATCCAGTACACCTACGTGTTCATCTCAGACGATCAGCTGTCCCGATTTCCATCTCATCAAGTTGGCAACACTGCATAGCCCTGTACCTCGAGCCAGAGTTCCAGTTCCTCCCCCCTTTGGCGGCCTGCAGGCCAGCAACAGATTATGACGTAAAAGTTGTGGCAGGAGACTGTGTGGCAAGGAGGTGCCGCTCTTGTTTGGTTTGCGGTAGAGTAAGGAAGGTACACAGATTGAAGAGAGAAAGACAAGCCTCCCCTCCGAACAGGTAACGACATAATTACGTAAAAAAGAGGGAATTTCAATTCTGGCTTGTTAAGAATATAAGGGCATCGAGGTGGAAAACGAGCGGTACAATTTCTGTGCATACAAATGACAAGCGTTAGACCCAAATGGATCACGTTTTGCTTACATAGTTTCACAATTTAGGTCGGAACCGTCCAATCAGAGGTTTTAGGCTCGTTGTTGATCTAGGTATTTAACAGTTTGCTTGCTTACCATTAGATCAGCAGAGACGAGCATAAACACAAAAATACACAAGGAAATCGAAGAAGGCGTCCGTGGCCATCCTAAAAGGTATCATCCCAGCATTTCGTCCGTGAGGAAAACTCACTGAAAACCTCAGTAACGTCGTGTACAGCGCGTTTTGATTGAAACCGATTTAGATTCATATCCAAGCTAAAGTTGCGATATTTGTGTGTACCAGATTTATCACGCCAATATTCTCATCCATGTTGTTATACAGGGTGTTACCCTTTTCTTGCAACACCCTGTAGTAAAGTTAGACTTACACGACGCAATAAACTAAATTACTAACACCGAGGAAACGAGTAATATCTTTTTTCTGCTGGTTCATGTAAAAGACGACCTTGCAACCAAGGGTGTGATACCCGGTGAAGGCACATAGTGGTTCTGATCCCACTTTAAACTGTAGGTCCAGTCAAAATTAGCCTATCTGTGCATAAAAGTGGATTTAAAACAAAACTCAAATGTAGAAGACGAGATTCTACCATAAATTACACTCTTTCCAATACTGGTTTTGCTAAATATTAATGCTAGGTTTATCAAGTGCATTGGAAATTTTGTTTGTATTTGTACTTTGGTTATATGTTATCAGTCTCTTCAGCGCCAATATCGTGAGTCGCCACTGAACGCGCTCGGTCGGTACTAATTATTGATATTATGATTACTATTATCGAGGTCTCAAGAGCTTCATCATTTCGCCGTTGGTATGAACAGTCACAGGTTTCATACCTAACAATGGTTACATATTGAGAAATGTAGCATAGCGTGAAAATTTAACCAGCAAGAATGGGAAAGGAACGATTCCAGTGTCATGGGACGTAACATGCCAACACAAAAATAGTAGCGTAAAATTCTGAATCACATGCTAGTATTCTGGTAAATGTGGGACATTCAAATCAAATCAACAATACAAAAAGCATTGATAATTAAAATTAATACTATAGTGTCCTTGAGTCCATAAAGTTCCCAGATATGTTATCAAGCTATCCACATGGAGGAGCATTCTCGGCAACACTTGGTTCTAGACACTACACACAGAAAAGTGAGTTAAAAATGCATAAAGACTGTAGCTTAGATCAAATGTTTAAGTTCATCATGGAGAAAGGTGCAGGAATGTGCATAAAATTCATACAGTTTTCTGCATGTATGTCGAGTGTTCTTTGCAACATGTGATTCTAGACTGTTTATGTTAGTAAAATAACCAGTTCTATCTGCAAACAAACGAAGAGGTATTTTGTTGGAACGTAGTCCATTGAACGTAGGTCTGAAAAACGTCTGGTTGAAACGTATTGGATATATGTATGTATGTTGAAACATAGTTCATTGAAGATATGTAAGAAGACAAACGAAACGGTGTCTTGTTGAAACGTAGTCACAGTTCATGATAATGCTATGGAAAGCTGATTGGGTGTGCTGCAGGTTGTTGAAGTTGAAAGCAAGTACAGCGAGAAAGAGTTTGTTTATGGTTGGTTGAAAAAATCAGCATTGATAAACATAGCACTTCTAAAATCACTTTGCTTTCGTGCCAAGCTTGGTTACTCTTACCAGGTGTTGCAGGAAATATATTTTGGCTCTCGTCTCTACAGAGCATCTTAATTGCTGCCTACGCCATTAACATAAATCGCGAGGAGAAGTGGATTCAGTATCCTTCCTTAGAGGACGCTTGTATCATCAGGAAGCCATTTTAGATTTTTATTGCCCTTATATTTTCCTTCAGAATCTGCTTACATTGCATTCGCGTTCATCTTGAAACTTTCTCGCTAATGTTTGGGGTTTCATCATGCTAATTGTCCATATCTTTATTAAATCGTATAATTTTTGCATCAAAGTTATATGTAACTATGAATTCAAAACTTCGAAACAGAACTCTATATCTCTCTCTCTGTCCGTCTCTGTATCTGTGTGTGTATTTGTGTTACCAATTCTAGGAGATTTTAGAGGCTATAAATATTCCTAAATTAATTATTTATTAAATATATTCTAATATGTACAACTATGTTTCTAACAAAATATTTATATTGTCTGAAATACAAATCTTTTACAATTTCTTGTGGTGAAAGGAAAATAATGTTAGGAACCACACGTACAGGTCAACAAATTTCAGCGGTTCAGCGTGGAAAGGCATGTCACAGTCTACAATATTTGAAATAAGCAAATATGTATCAGAATATAAAATGCGGGATATCAACGCTTCCGTTATATTATAAGAAAGGATAATGCAGGGTGTCTATAAATGATTGAAGCGGTTTTATGATGTTACTGTGCATTTATTACTGAACGTATCACGAAGTAACTTTGCAGTGTTGTAGAGAAACTCAACAAGTTTTGTGACACATTACAAGTTATGAGAGTTTTCTGTTACCGTGGCGCCGTTGAGCATATTCGCGACTTTGCAAAACTCAATGCTTGTGCGATCTCAAAATTTAAAGTTTACGGCCCTTTCTTCTTCGTGAAACCGCTTCAATCATTTGTAGACACGCTGTATTTTAGCATGAAATGGTTATCGCTTCGCAAGAAATACAACGAGAAAACCCTATAACTAGGGACATTGAATTTTCGCGATGCGCGAAATCGCGAAATGTAAAAAAAAGATGCAATTTTGAACATTCTGCACGTAACTACACCCCCAATGATGAAATATGCATGAGTTTTATTCGCGAAGTAATGCGAAATGTGTGCTTTTCCACGAAATGAACGCTTTTTCGCGAAATAACCGTGAAGTATCATCAAATTAAGTAGAAAACACGCAAAAACCGGCAATCGAGGTTGCGCGCGCAAACTGTCGATTTGTAACGAAACGTTTGCCCAAAGTTTCCTACCACTAGCAGCTGAAGAACGTTTTATCTTCGATCACATCAGGAAGACGCTGCAAATTGGGATTTCCCATGCACATAATCTCAGTTCGAAAACTTCGCTCCCTGTCAAGCTGCATTCTTTTCTTCCCCCGAATGTCTACTCAACTTCCAGTTTCATTGAACTTGCTAGCTGTAGCAGCGATAAGATTAGTCTGTTGCCGCACATCAATGGAAACAATGGTGTCATTTGTGTTCAGTCATGAATGAATTTTGTTTATCATCATGTGATTTTCAACATGTGTTTGTGTATGTGCAGTAGTGATTATTTTATTTGTTGGACAGCAAGGATATCCTTTAAATACATACAATGAATAAATCACTTGAGATATGCAATTTAGAAATGAAGTGATTTTGTGTTGATGTTTTCTTTTTGGTTGGACAACTAAGTACTTGTGCATGTGTACAGTATATAAAAATGAAGTAGTTTATCAATTTATAGGTCTTTGGTATGTTGTTTCCTCACATAATGAAAAAGTGTGTGCATTTTTTTTCACCGCTGGTATATACCGCTGATCTAACATTTTATTTACCGCTCTCCTCAGTTTTTATTTACCATAAATTTGTGTCCCTACCTATAACCAATTAAAATGCATGAAACCAATAATCGAACAGTTCGCCTGTAACAACAATCTGAGAATGAGCGAGTGCCCAAATTAAATTTTTTGGATGCGCCGGCACACTTGGTCACTTGCACCCTTCAGAATATACGGAGAAAAATTCCCTTGTCTAAAATCCTTACCTTAGAGCTAAAAAAAGGGGTGTAAAGAGTCCCCAGAGAAGGGTTAAAACTGCAAGTTTTTATAGAGACCTGCACAGGACATACACGACACATAAAAAATATAAAGTACTAAAACTCTCAGATACAGTGCAAAAGGCTTGTACTTCTTAAAAAGCTAAACTCATTGGTTAAAACAGTTGGGAAAGTTAAAAGTTTGTCTGAGGATATTAAAATCGGGACATAAGAACATTCAGAGCACTTAATACAACATTACATACACGACATATTGGAGGGCCCAACACTTGCAGCATATTACGATGTGTAGACGACTGTGTCCAATGCGAAGCTGAGTTAAAATGGCCTTTTCTCGACGATACGAGGAACGCCAGATGCGGATGGTGTGCATGATAGCTCGAAACTTTTCACCGTTACCGCATCCCACTCTTCCTGCCACGTGTCGAAATGGGAAGAATAAAAGCATTCTGCAGGTCTCTCGCCGGCAGAAAGTGGACCAACACATCGCCGTTTCCATCAGCAGACTTAGCGGCAGCATCAACCGATGCCAACATGACTGGGGACCCAGCAGAAGCGGACTTCAGCACTGACAGAAAGGCACACAAGGCTTCGGAAAATGTGCATCGCTACGGTATGCCTGGGAATAAGCGATTCCAGAACTAGTTACGAAAGGCGCAAAATCCTTAAACTGGCATGATTGTTATCACAATCGAATAATAATAATAATAAAAGATAGACGAGATAGCGATCTAAATTTTGTTGCGAGCGATCCGAAGTTTCTAACGTTTACCAAAGACAATTGGAGAGTAGCGGATTCCAGTCTAGATACCCAGGTAACAGTGAGGTTGGATGAGCTGAGCACCACTCACCCAATGAAAAGTCTTTTAACACGCCCTGATACTGCTTGTTGTGCAGTCAAATTTACTTGGGGAGGAAAATACTCTCTTCTATATGATTTTTGGTATCCACTTAGGTAGCCTTGACGAATAACACGATGAAACACCTATACCTTTCCAGGATTCGGACAATCAAAGCTTTCGGCCGTCCAGCCTGAGTTTGAATTGAATTGCTTGAGTTGTTGTTTAAGTCCACTTCATGCACAGAAAGGCTAATCTGGACTGGACCTACAGTTAAAAGTGCGATTCAAACCACTGTGCCTCCACCCAGACAGCGTATATATCTTTTAATTTAGCTGAATCCAGGGCAAGAATCTATATTTGTATGTGTGTGTCCCTTGCATCCTTTCGATCGCAATGATTTCCATCTACTTGCTTCTTCACGATTAACTTGGCAGTATAAATAGGCACCATAAAACAACAAAAACAAAACAATGAAAAAAAGATCATCAACAACAAGTAACAAAAACTTCTTCCCGTGAGATGAGGTAGTAGGTGGCCTTATTCCATGCCCCGACTAGCTTGGAGCAAAGTTACGGAAAAAAAATATGGCTACGTAAAAATATCACGGGTCTTCAGTTCACCAAATGGAAAACTACAGGGGTCGCCTGAATGGCCCACTTTGTCTCTTGGCTTGCCAGAAAAACAGCACTGGAAGGTTCACGTGTAATGATTCCCATATTGCATCTGTCTAGACCTCATGACGTGCGTGCAAGACTTAATTTCTCAGCCTGTGGATGCAACCAACGATTTCGAATCCTCTTGGCTACGCACAAAGAGACAAGCAAGGAGCAAATTCCGTTATTGTTTCCGGATTGTAGTTCCAATGCCTATGCTGGCGTGAACAGTTGCTGACAAATCAATCAGCTTGGGATTGTATTGAAAATCAGCTTTTCGCTCCACGGAAAGGAATGGAACCAAAGTTTCACGCCGGCCCAAAAAGAAAGAAAAAAAAGTATTATATGAACAGTTGAAAGTGCAACTGGAACCCGTAACATCGAAACTCAAATCCGAACGCTGACAAGCAAGGAGCTACACGTGTCGTATGAAAGCGAACCCTCATTAATCAACCCAACCTGTCGCATCAAAGCGACACAAGCTGGCGGACTGGAGCATTATCACAATGGCGTGCAACGTGTCGCCTTGCTCTGTTGTTTACTCATGCGCGGTGAATGCTTTCTTACAGACATGTCGCTTGTCACGTCGTCGTCCCCCCCCCCAACCCGTTGCATGTCACTTGGGTCTGAAAGCTCCCTTCCAATGCAACTTTATAGCAACATCAGAACTACTAAATTATAAGTGAACGCTGAGTGTATGAAAATAGGGAACAATACATGGTGTCTCCATAAAGCACCGAATAATCTTTGACAGAAGATATAAAGTAAAAATTAAAAAGGAATAACGTTTTGCTCGTTAACATTTAGTTTCAATGCAATGTATTTATGAAAATTATAAAATGGAAGAAGCAACGTAAAATGTGGACGATGATACATGTATAGTGTGAGTAGAAGGTGTTAAGACCATCAATTTCACTCTGACGCTGTATTTGAGTCAGAAAAAGAAATCAAATGGTAACAAATACAAAATAGCAAATAATATAATTGGTTCGTTAATGTCAAGTTTGGGAAGGGGGGAAGCAAAACTACTTTGTTACTTATTACATTGATGTAATCAAAGGAAGTAATAAGATTTATGTACATAAGGTACTCACAGAGTAGATATTATAATACGAGAATCCACACGCAACTCTATTTCTGATCCAATACAATGAAAACCGAGACACATAATACAGCAACGTGTAAAAATAATTAAATGCACAGGTCAGAGTGTGTATTTTCCAAAATGCTCCATATAACGAGAAGTGATATACTAAAAGTACTATAGCTATCGTGTCGTAATTCAAAGTATTTTAACTTGTAAGACTTACTCAACTGAAAAACTATTCTAAAAACTTCCATACGCTCGAATGTAAAAATTTTGCTTCACCCAAAGGAAAGAGAAAGCGGGTAACGAATTTGGATGGTGATAGGAAGAACTTAACTAATTCGAGTTCACTGTGATCCAGATAATTTTAGCTGCGAGTAGGCAGTGAACTATGAGTTCAGTAAATAAAACCTTCAGGGCCAATTACCATCCACTAGCCAGACAGTAATTTCTCCACACAACGATAACGCCAGTCGGTTGATTCAATGTTTTGACGTGATAATCACACGGCGTCAAATTAAGGTTCTTTGGCTGCGTGGCGGAACTTCTTAAATCAAAGGCAATTCATTAGCGAGAAGCCCCCACAAAACCGCACATTGCGGCCACGCGGAAAGGTGCTTTATGGGATCCGAAACTGACTCAAGTTCCATGGACTGCGCGCTTAGGGTTTCTCATACAGGGTGATAATAAAGTGCCATTCCATGTCACTTTCTGTTGTTTGCAATTCTATTAGCTTGATGACAGTTGCTGTGAAATAAGAATAGGGCCCCTCGTTCCCATACACGTCTCATATGGACTCCTTCCTCTGGGTACATAGAGCAGAGAGTATACGACACCATGGGCGCAACTTCGGGCTTAACTTGGGGGTGGGGCAGGATAGTACTTGGGGTTTAACTTTGAAGGGGAGGAGGGCAGAGTCGAAAAGTGTTTCATCCCATAAAAATAGCATTCAGGATTATGTGCTAAATAACCGTTACATTTGCGAAATCACAAATATTATTATTTATTAGTTTGCTCCTCAGCTCTCAGGAGGTTAACAAAACTATCCTTTACTTGTAAATATTAACAAACCTGAATTTTGTGGGGAATTTTTATGAATTTTTGCCATCTTGCCCCTACCAAGTTATGCCTATGTACGAGGTGACGATACGTGACAAAGGCCATATTCTCGAAAGCATGGATTGTAATTGATAGCACACAGAGCAAGCACACTGTGTGTCGAAAACTCATGAAGAAGTGTTTTTTTTTTTCGGACCTTTTGAACAAAGAAGTAAGGAATAGAATAATGAAGTGTGGAGTGTTGCATTGGAGGGTGCTGAAAACTGGATTCTACAAAGTTAGGACAAATCTAGAAACTAGAAGGTTCTTGTTATGATGAAGAATGTTGTGTGCGTGTGTGAAATAGATCTACAAAGAAATAACTTAAAGGTTGGAAAGGAGCAATACTAGAAGTGATCAGGAAGAGTAAAAAGTAACTAATTTACTTTATTTTAGATAAATGTTTCGTAGACCTTATTGAATGCACGAACTGCATGCGAGCTGTTCATTTTTCACTAATTGCAATCTAAAATTTATACTAATTTTCATTCAATTACAGTAAACCTCTATGAACATATAGAGGCAAAAAATACGTTACCCAAACATTTACGTATGAAGATTAACATTTTGTTTCTGTTATTATTATTATTATTGACACGATAAAAGTGAATCTTCAAAAATAACTGTTAATCTCATGACTCGTTACCCGAAGAAGTAACTGATACCTGTAATTGCGTTACAAATAATTCGTTACTTCTAAGCATTGTTAAGAAACCCAGAATAATTAAGGAAAGAGCTGTTCATTAAACGTCTATGAACACTCTCGAGGCGTGTCTATAGTGTTGCCCACGGGACGAGATGGGACAGGCTTTTAAAAATTCGAGACGAGACGAGATTGATCATGTGTCCCGAGACAAACGAATATTTTCAAGACGAGCCAGCATTTCACAGCATTTCCACGAGACGAGACAGGCCAAAGTCTCGTCTCGTGGGCAACACTACGTATCTATTTTCGGAAAACAATGCAATTTCGCCGTTGAGATTCAAATCTACAGCGCCAATTAAGAATTCGTAATAAAGTAGAGAATTTCTAAAAAAATTGGAAATTTTGAAGAACTGGTGAGTTATTTTTACCTATTTCACTACTTTATTCCGACCAACCGAGGTACGCACAAATAGGCGAATACAACCGTATATTCTCGGATACATGATTTTTATACTCAACATATTAATATGCTTTATAAATACAGCTAAATTTTGTAATGAAAGCTCTTATGATGACAAATTCTTGAAGAATTGAAATGAAGACAACGCATATTTAAAATTACCCTGTAATCATCTTTACAATATTTTACATCTAGATTGATTGATCGACAAGTGTAAGGATAACAACGCCGCTGGGGAATTTTCAAGAGGCCTGTCCGCGATAGACCGCACACGCAAGCCAGATTGGCTGTCCATGGTGTTGCAAGATATCAGTGAGGATGCTTGATAACAAAAATGTTTGTAAGCAGCGTTAGGTTAAAATATACAGTACATTAACGTTTCTGTACATATGTGATAGATTTACCAGCTGAAATCTAGCCCAAGATCGGCCCATATTTCCTTGTCGAGGACAAACCCTTCTGATGAGGGGGGGGGGGGGAAGTTCACGAAAGACCTGGTTTGTACAGTTGCGGACACTACTGGGTTGTAACGAAACGACCCCACTGGTTTCAAATGGAAGCTATTTCAACCACGTCTAAAAGTTCAAGAAGCCGCATGGTAATTTTAGTAGTAGCCAGTGGCGAAGCGTCCTATGAGGCCAGGAGGCCGGGCCTACCCACGCCATTACTCTTTTAAATGTGTATTTACTTATTTCGTCAAAACATATGTAATGCAATGGAAAAGTTTGGAATTTTCATTTATGATAATTACAAAAAGATTCTAACCCTGTCCAGTCAGTATACGAACTTTCCACGGAGTGAGGCACATTTGCTGGGGCCTCTTCTCTTTACATTCCGTCGTACGGTCGTATATGCGGGAAGCCTAATCTTACGAGTACTGTACGTATGCTTATAACGTGCTCCTGAGGCCGGCCTCGCGGTGTTACCCACTAGGACGAACAGCATATCAGCAACACTGCATTTCCGCCATGGTTGGAAATTTGTGGTGTACCGGCATTTTTTTATAAACATTAGCCTGTGTTCGTGCAGATAGACTTCTATTTCATTGTACATTCTCCATATTTTGTACGAAACTTAGGTTTTCCTTCCTTTCATCGACAAGTGTAAGTGAAATTGAAAATTACGGAGTACTGCAGTTCTGACTTCGTTTTCTGGTCAGAGTGCTGATGGTCTTGTCGATTCACCCAACACCGTAGCGTAAACAGAAAGTCCAAAGAACTTATATTTGTAAAGTAAGTCTTCATACCAAATTACGTAAATTAAAATGATAGTTACGCCTTATATTTACAAAGTAGTTTTACTTTCACTGGGAATAGAATAATTTATTTTTATCGTGAACGGGGATTCCCCTCTCGTTCACCCTCTGGGAAAACTTGCCTCCTGCTCACGACGCTAGAAGGGAGCTTGGCGCTTGGCTCGGAGCGCGAGGTTCGTGGCGGTAGAGCTTTCTTTGTGACTGGTGTCGTGTGCAGCGATCAGATTTATGCAAGAAGTGCTGGACTGAAATGCAAGAACAACAAGAACAATCGAGTTCTTAATTGAGTGAAGAAGTAATCATCGGTAAGGTAGGACCCACTTTTGGTCTTTCATGTTTCCTTCTTATAACAATCATTTCTAAAATGTTTTCAAGTATATTTTCCTTTGCAAGTAGCAGTGGCAAGTGACAGCAAAATATTTTTAAAAATTCAAAGTTGTTGAAACGTTATTTAATGCGTTAACACTGTCGTTGAATAAATATTACAAGCAGATATTTTTTTATGCAGCCGACACAAGCGAAGAGGTAGGCAGTTTCGTTTACCCTGAAGGGATAACAAGAGCAGAGGGCGGCCAAATAAAGTACAATGCAAGGGAAGACTTTTTTTGGGTTTAGGACAAAGAGGGTTATGGGGTTATTGCGCGGGCCATGTCTGTTTCAGGTCTGGCGGAACATGCCAGTGTTGTCACATTGGATTGGCAGAAAAGAGCTAAATTGCGCCTAAAATTGGGATTCTATTCTCTCAAGCAACTACATTTATTATAACCTGTTTATATGTTACATAGTAACCTGTCGTGTTGCCGGGTCCCAAACAAGGATCCTATGTTCTGTTATCACGTAAAGGTGTCCACTAACACAAGGGGTAGAACAAACTAGGATGCGAAGTATACACACTGAATGAGAGAGGTCACCTTTACTTATGTTTTTTTCTTCAAAGCCCCGTAGTCGTCATCCTAACACGTTACGAAGCCAGGTGACCTAATTGTGGTCATGTCAATGTTTCCTGGTCATCTTTAATTCATTCTCCATACATTCTCATCGTCACGATTAGCATAGATCAGAACAAATGAGACAAAAATATTCAAAATTTAAATTATGTTTACTTGCACATACAGGTGTCAGAAATTCATTTATCTAGAAAGCCAAGACTGGAATTAACTACAACCATTCCTTTAGTTAGACAACAGATAACAATGGTGTTTTCCTCGGTGCGAGGAAGTCTTGCTACAAAAACTAAGTTGGCAGCAATAGAACATACCAAACTAACAGTCGCTGAAAGTGCGGAATTCTGTCGTCTGCTCACGGCACAAACGTCAGACTGACCCGAAAATTATGGGGTTCTTCTAGCCCTTTTCACCTCAATTGCAAAATAAATAAATAAATTTAGAAAAAAGTGATGAAGAATTGACAACAGGGCTCGAGCACTATTCGTTGGATTTTCGCGATGTCTCATGATTGGTAGTTCTTTCTGGAGTTGCGTGCATAAATCAGGGGTTCAAAAAATACAAACAAATAAAAAAACAGAAGTGAACAAAAATCTAGATCGATGACATCTAGTGGAGGGGGGAGAACGTCTAAGACATAATTATCGTGCTGATGGCCGGTAACAACACTTTTGAAAACGTCACGCCACTGGCAAGTAAAGAAGCGGCCTGGAGAGACATTGAACCACTCTCGATGACATACCCCCCCTCCCTTTCTTTTTACAGATTTAAGCAACTAATGGAAATTATCGCACTTCTGTGCCTACCCTGCTAGGAACTCTACGCTTCGCCACTGGTAGTAGCTGGGTGGTTATTTGTTTCGAGAGCAATTCACAACAAATCGGAATATTTGCTTTGAGGGGGGACGAAGAGGATTGAAAGCACTGCCTCACAGTCGGCTACCTGTGTGGCGACTTGCAAGAGCGGCAACGTTGTCGAACAGGTGGCCTGCCGTAGGCCACCGTGAAATCCTGGCGACTCCGGTGGGACTCGGGCGTCGAGAGAATGGGAGCGGGAGTCACCAGGTCGGCCAGACTGCCTGGCTGCGGTCAGTGTGGCCTCAGGGCAGACCCCGGCGGCGTTGCCATGTTTACCGGACAAACAGGAAGCACGGATGTGTGTCACAGGCTCAACCGCCCGCGACGCCGGTCTGCATTATCCAGCGGGGAGGAGGCGCGGGAGGCAAAAAAAGGCAACCAAATGCTCGAGCATTGTTCCCACGTGCACGATTTTCCAGATAGAGGCTGGCGTGTGTGTGTTTTGACAGTCTCCACATACACCACGGCCTTCGATAAGTTTTAACAACAAAATCAATGCAGTGAATCCTTTTGTGCAAAACTATTTTTTTCGGAACTAGAACTGAATGCGCCGTAGCAAAACATCCTCGGAACCTTTCACACTCCCCCCCCCCCCCCGTCTACTTTCTTTTCTCCACTTTCTATTTCACTGTCCAGAAACTATTGCTGTGATAATTCGAGCAAAATAGAGAGCCTCGCCCATAGCGTAGTGGTTCGTTTCTTTTTAACCTGTACATTTCAATAAGTTCATCTTACTTTAAAATGACATCCCTGTCTGGCTATGCATAAAGTAGACAACATATGAGACACGGAGGGAAGTTAAGCGATTTGATACCAAAGGGCGAACTCAACAAATATACATTGTGAGGGAAATGCGTTTCAAGTTGTCAGGCACAGTGCGAACTCCACTGTGCCTGACAACTTGAAACGCATTTCCCTCACAATGCATGTTTGTTGAGTTCGCCCTTCGTATCCGCAACGCCTCATATGTCCTATACTCTGTCCCGTCTGTCTCTGGAGCAAGCGAACGAAAAAACAGTCTCTGCGGAAGTAATGCCGAGAGACGGCTTAACCAATTAACACGTGAGAGGGAATGGGTTTGCGAGGAGGGTGGAAGCGCCCACAGTTACCAGCCTTCCCAGCAGGGTGTACTGATTCGCACTGCCAACTCGAGTTTCCCCCTTCTCAGCCGCTATGCGCGACCTTGCTCCAGATATACCCGAGACAGAGTATACAATCAGACAGTGGCATATTCGCTACTCCAGGAGTAGTTTTATTCACGATACAGGACGAGACTTTAGACTGTCTCGTCTCGAAAATATGAGTTTGTCTTGTCTCAAGAAGCCGCGAAACGAGACGAAACGTGACTTTCTTATGCAGGCAGTTGAAATGATCCTTCGCAGGGAGAAGAGGGGGAAGCAGTGACCTTTAAGAGCAGGGGGACGAGCATCGAAATTCCCAGCCAGTCAGGCTACGTGTCGCGCGAATGACCGAAAAAAAAGTGAAGATTCAATAGGCTTCCAGAGATCATCACATACAAGATTCCCAATGAAATATGCACGGAGGGAAGTTAAGCGATTTGAACCGAAAAATGGAGGCAAAACGTCTTCAAACGTCCTAACCGCCCAGGAAGAACCAAAGAGAATTTGTGATGAAGTTTTCCAGCAGGAATTCGTTATGGCTACTTTACGAACGAGATACAAGTTGGAGCGATGTAATTGTACGGGTTTTATGTCTTCCTGAGACGTGACGGAAATAAATGATGGCGCATTAAAAATCGCACATTTGTACACCAATTAACATCTGTGCGAACAGGTTCAGGGAAGGTTACCCGTTTCATGGGACAGTATTGTTTTTCAGTCGCTGCTTCAGATCCGAATGGCCTCTTTAGCAGTGTTCGAACTGACTTGTTCGGCGGCATCTTCAAATGTCGACGCTATAGCCAACAGAATACTTATATGCACGTATATAATTCTCTAGTTCTTTCATACGTGTAACATATACATTGGCTGTACTACACGTTTACACCGTGGCTTTCTGAGCTGAAAGTTCTGGTCATCACGCTCAGGTGTTCTCTGGGCAACACAATCGAGTGAATCATGGTTCTTTTTTTGATTGATTGAGTTGGTGTTTTAAGTCCACTTTATGCACAGAAAGGCTAATTCGGACTGGACCTACAGTTTAAAGTGGGATCCGAACCACCATGTGCCTCCACCGGGTATAAGAGTAATACATGGGCATTGCAACAAGCTGGCGAAAGAAAACCCAACATAGGGATCAATTTAAATCGTGGCCGTCAGAAAATATCAAAACAAATCTAATGTTAGAGCTGCAATCTGATGTGGCTTTATGGGCTTTCTTCGCTGCAAGTTGATACCTGTAACAAACTGTAACATTCAGTTTCACACTATTCATTTTTCGTCATATTCAAAACTTATCACAGGGCTCCCCTGATGACGCAGTGGTTACGCCGTTGCCTTGGAATCAAGGGGTCTCGGATTCGATACATTGTGGAGGTACATAGTGGTTCGGATTCCACTGTAAACTGTAGGTCCAGTCCCGATTAGCCTAAATGCGCTTAAGTGGACTTCAAACACAAACCCAAAACATTTCTCCATGCAATACAGTGGACGCCCTTTCAATCGGCCTCGGTTCAACCGACCGTCGGTATAACCGGTCACTCGGCTGAGAGAAAAATATTGATTTCTTCTAGAATACAGTACAGCTTTCTTTATATACGTGTACTACTGTATGTATTTTTAAACATGTAGACTACAATTGTTTAATTTTTAAAATGTGTACATACTGTACAGTGATATGTATACAGTAGTTTCCTGTTTCTTTTTCTGCTAATCGTGTGAAGTGATGTAGTGGTGTTTACTGTATTCCATTACATAATTCGGCTTAACCGGCGAAGGGTCCGGTCCACTGGTGACCAGAGATGGTCATTTGACTTCGGCCTCGCGAGGCCCGGCCTCCGAGTTGAAGGTCGGCCTCCGGCCTCACAAGGCCTCAGGCCCTCAGCCTCCGACCTCCAACTCGGCCTCCGGCCTCAGACGGTCTCAGCCTCCGACCTTCATCTCAGCCTCCGGTTTCACACGGGCTCAGCCTCCGACCTCCATCTCAGCCTCCTGCCTCACACAGCCTCAGCCTCCGAACTCCAACTTGACCTCGGCCTCACACGGTCTCAGCCTCGCAGGGCTTCTGGAGGCCGAGGCTGAGGCTGAAGCCGGTCCTCATGAGGCCCGGACTCCGGAGGCTGGATTGACAACAAGTTGGCCAATTTCTTCTACAGTTCATGAGAAATCCTGTGTGTGTTAAGAGAAGGGGATTACAGAATATTAATAACCATGTTAGATTTAACATAGAATTTTACGGAGTATGGAACGTGTCTATATTTTCACTTTTTTCAGAACATAAGCATCTCAGTTATAGTCTGCTGTCGTCGCGTTTCTTAACAGAGGTGGTGAACAGGAGCATACTTTCCTTTCCAGGAGGCACGCGACAACGACTGTACAATTTCTGGATGTGGTTTCTAGATAGTCCAGAAGTTACGGACTTTCTTTCCAGAATAGATTCGAGATAACATCTGACAAGAGTAAAACAGAGGAAAGGAACAGACTGCACCCTACGCCACAGAGAGCCAAGCGAGATGCCAAATAAAGGAATGCAACCTACCCTCGAGGCCAAAAGCACCTCTGGCATGGCTCATATCAACAACAGGTAGAAAGCGGGCTTTTTATGAAGGACAAAGACAGTTTCACAAAGTCCTAACTTCTTAAAAATTCCCGTAGTACAATTCATTGGAAGCGAGATGCAGATCGGATTCTGCTATCGTGTAATGAGAGCTGTTCATTTGATTTGCTTGCGAGGCCCAACCTCCAAACTCCATCTTGGCCTCCGGTCTCACACAGTCTCAGTCTCCGAACTCCAACTCGGCCTCACACGGCCTCAGCTTTGCAAGGCTCCTGGAGGCCGAGGCTGAGACTGAGGCCCGGCCTCCGGAGGCTGGACATCTCTGCTGGTGACCGGTCAAGAGGCCGCCCACTGTACTTCCTTTTGCGATACCCTGACACTCACTAATAAGTGGGATTAACAAGGTTATCGAGTAAGTCAAAACATCAGTAAAAATACTGCTTTTTTACATGATCTGTAAATATACATTATAATAAATATATATATATATAATAAATAATTTCATGATATCAGATTGTTCGTTGACTTGTCGGCACACGATCTCGCTAACGATGGATCCGAGTTTGACTCCCGGTCTGGGCATGGAGGTTCCTTTGGGGTGTTCCTTCATCAATTTCGTCTAACCGCCATGCATACTTTTGACCAATATTAGCCTGAAGTTACTGGTGGGCAGCGCAGGACAGGAAAAACGCAACGCGAATGTGGTCCATTCGGAAGTGCGTCTTAACTGCCACGCAAGGCACCAAACCTCGGTTCCCGAAAGGTTGATGTCAGGTGGTTCTGTGGCCCATCAGCCTCACTAATCAATGGGTACTTGAGGGGAAGCATGAGGGTAAAGGTTGTGGGGTTAAAACATAAAAGTGGCGGTATTGATCAAATCACTTCAACTATAGCCTAGAATCTACCAAAACCATCATAATAGAAGTTGAATTCAAATAACGTATATTCGTATAATTACAATAGATAACTACGATCGACCAAAAATCGTCCCGCGATCGACCCGTTGGACATCCCTGGCCTAGAGCGAAAATATCTTGGCCTTACCTCCACCAGCTTGGTATAAAGTAATTATTCTTTTTGAATTGATGCTTTAAGTCCAATAAATGCACAGATAGGCTAATCTGGACTGGACCTACAGTTAAAAGTGGGATCCGAACCACTGTGCAGTGTGCCCCAACAGGTGTCGAACCCGGGACCTCTAGACTACGAGGCGGCGACGTTACCACTACACCATGGAGAAGGCCTTAATTTTTCTCTTTATGAATACAAAATGTGATATTGAACTACTTCAAAGATAATGGAAGCAATTAAAAATCATGTGCAGATAAAGTGGATAATATGGATGTCCCTCATAACAGGCCCCGTGTTCGATTCCAAGCGTGACACATATTTTGTTGACCTGCAAGCAAACAGTACACAGCGTAAAGCGTGGAAGAAAAGTTGACATTCTGGTGCCTTCCAAAAAGATTGAGTATTACACCCATCATTTCCAAGCAGCTTTTTTTGGATGAGCGAAAAAATATGCCGTGCATAACCCTCCGTGCAAGAAATCCAGCCGACCATCACGGTAGGAACTTGATAAATGTAGCTACTTATCCTCAAAACTTACTCTGCATAAGTTACCTCAGTTGCGTTCCTCGCAGACGATGCTGGAGGCGGGAAATAACTTATCGTGTGATTCCTTTACCCATAAAAAAAATCTCAACAGATGCTTAACAGCTCAGCGAATCCCCTTGAGAAAGGTGTCCCTAATGGATCGTAAGAAAGACAAAAGGAATTTGGGAAATTCAGATTTTTGCATTTTCTCCGGACGACAGATGCAATTGCAAGGAGGTCGGAATTTCAAAATGCCCTGCATTCCCACGAAAGATAATTGCCGCGTATCGTACATCTGTGTGTGATGGTGCAGCGTGCGTGAGCGGTCACCTGAAACATCTCGCCCCGTGCGGTATTTGAGCTCTAAGATGCTTCTGCATACATTGATTGCGGCTACCAAGCAGACGAGAGAGAGAGAGAGAAAAAAAAGAACTTCAAGAATGTGGCTTGAAGGACGCTACTTCGGCCTTGTTAGTTACCTGAGCTTCTGCCTCTTTGTGCTCCCCCCTCTCTCTTTCGTGCTTTTTTTGTTTATTTCATATTCCCTCCTCTTCTTCTCCTCTTTCTTGTTAACTGTGAAATTCCTCAGTGGGCAGCATGAAAGGCTTCTGATTGTATGGGTGATGTGCCCTCTGGCTGTGCGCAATTTTGCAGAAGCGACGAATAATTTTAGTTCTTGTTGTCTGGACGCATGAGGTGCGTTATGGTGCCCCATACTTCTTGTATTTTTGATTGATTGATTGAGTTGGTGTTTTAAGTCCGCATTATGCACAGTAAGGCTAATCGGGACTGGACCTACAGATTAAAGTGGGATCCTGACTGATTGATCGATTTGTTGTTTTAAGTCCACTTCCTTCACGGTAAGGCTAATTGAGACTGGACCTACAGTTTAAAGTGGGATCCGATCCACTATGTGCCTCCACCGGGTATCGAACGGTACTTCTTGTTGTCGACCTGTTTAACATCGTCTTTCCTGCTGCTAGGCTTGATTGATTGATTTGGTTTAATTTGCTTCGCCTTTCTTCAATTTCTTCAATGTTTGACTAATCACGAAGATGAGGATGAGTGATGATATGATGGACTGACACAAAGAACACCCTTGCCTAGAAGCACATATTTTTGGTAAATAAAAAAGCAAAATTTTGGTACAAAAACAACGTTGATTTCAGGTTCAAAAGCGGTAAAAAAAAAAATCGGTGTTATAGCTGTGAATAATCACATCAAGAGTACTATATAAAATGACATTTTGGTTTTAAAATTGTGAATATAATCCTAAATTTGATTTAAAAACTGCACTTATTACACAAAATAAACTTACCCCTTCTAATAGCACATTTATGTAGTTACCAGAGTATTAAGTTTATTCCTGTGTAAAGCGGACCATTTTTGCTTCTCAAATATCTACAGCAGAATTAATCAATTTTCCGTGAATTGCATAACTCACAGGATACTTCACAGAAAGTGTCGCGTCGGTATATAAACGGTAAATTTCGTGTTTAAAAGTATATTTCGCATTTTGCAGTTCATTTCGCATTATTTCGAGACAAAACTGGGTAGAAAAATGCACCTCACACCTTTCAGAAACATGAAAAATGAGCATTACAGCATGTTATTTCATATTTCGTGTTTTCGTCAAAAACGAAACGAAATTTGCATGCCTCTTACCCATGCCAAATCCGGGATTTGAACTCGGGAACGTTGGCGCCGTAGTTTCCTTCTGTTACAATAAGCACTATGGGACATATAAGGGATTCAGCCTGGTTCAGCGTACGTACAAGTGGCGTAACTCGATTCAAGACAATTTCGAGAGAAAGACACATTTAAATAATTTAACACTATGTTTAGCTATTGGGGCACAAATATAGTCATGCCTCTCTGGGTAAGAATTGAAACTGATATCTTGACACTTCACAGTTCTAAGTTATACATGTAACTCGATTTCCAAGAAAATTGTTAAATTGTTTGAATTACGCCACTTGTACTCTGAACCCCTCATATGCAAATTCAACACAAGTGTACAGCGAGAAGAAAATTGCCGCTGTAATATCGTAAAAAAACATGCCCTAAAATTCTTATAATTATTTTGGGCAGATAGGACCCTGGGAATGGTAAACAAATCAAGATGCAATACACGATGTAAGCCTGATTTTGTCTTAACAACTGCAATTTATATTTGACTGTACAAAGGAATGGGAGCTACAGTACTATCCCAGCATTCGCCAAGAGTGGCTGAGGGAACAACTACGGAAAAACCTCGATCTGCATTAAGCATCGTGTATCGTACATTCATTATGATTTCATTAACAAAATATTTACAATCGTGAAGAAAATCAGTTTCATTTGGGAAGATCTATTTAAGATATGTGTACTGGGTACACAGTTATAAGTGTGTCAGAGCCATTTAAAATATTCCATATACTGGAACCAAAATTCTGTCAATTGTAAAGGTAATTGCTTTAACCACTATGTAACGAGGAGGTTAAAGTTAGATTTGCGTTTGCGACGTGCGTCCGTGTGAACCAAACTTGGTGTAGCACACGAAACGTACAAAAAGTTTCATCTGTCCGAAACAATCTGCGGACATTGCTCAATAGATGTTGCAGGAAGAAAAAATCACGAAGTTATTCCATTCTTATCATCTTTCCGTTACTTCCTAAGATGTCAAAACGATTTACTCCCGTTCCATCGCTTCTCGAAAAGTGGGCGTGGTTTGTCCCGATCCATCGCTCCTGATAACGAAAGTGGTTTTTCCGGGTTAGGTGTTCCCGATCAATCGCTTCCGAAAATAAGATAATGAACACTCACAGAATATATATAAAAATCTGGGCCACGCGCACAACAGTTGTTACACACATAAATATGTAAAAAGAAGTAAATAAACAACTGAGCATTTCATAAATAAATAATAAGCAAATATATAAATAAATGAACAGTAGGTACACAATAAATGTAAGAAAATGTTTTTGCTATGAGGAAAGTAATCTCGACCCTACTGTACGATGCCGTGGAAACGCCTAGAAGTTTCCAATGGACGAGATTGTTATAGTTGTACATCCCAACCTAACCTAACCTAACCATTTTTCCAGGTTTTGTTAAGACTGAACGTGTATCCTTGGTAAACCAATACAACTGACGCTTTTTGGGCTATGGATCGGGAACACCTGACCCGGAAAAAAACACTTTCGTTATCGGGATCGGGACAAACCACGCCCACTTTTCGAGAAGCGATGGATCGGGACAAACCACGCCCACTTTTCGAGAAGCGATGGATCGGGACAAACCACGCCCCACTTTTCGAGAAGCGATGGATCGGGACAAACCACGCTCCACTTTTCGAGAAGCGATGGATCGGGACAAACCACGCCCACTTTTCGAGAAACGATGGATCGGGAAGCGATGGAACGGGAAGACACCGTCAAAACTGCAGGGTAATTCATAATTACCTCCAGGTTTCTGAATTTAGTTAAAAAGACAAACATAAAAAAAGGTATAATATAAACCTGATGCCAGTTACCACATAACATACAATTAACAAAACATGAACTATGCAGCAGTGGGCTATCGTTAGTTGATACGAATTTACTTTTAATCAATTAATACCCACTAAAAAGAAAACTTTAATTTCTGTAAAATCGTAATGCAGTCCATGCATCGAAAACAACGACGTTACATTAGCATGACATTATAACGCTAGGTCATTGCTAACACAAGAGAAGATCTGGGGGAGAGTTGCCACCCTTAGTGATTAAACCCGGCCATTCCTTCTAACCATTGGTACAGGTATTGGGTAGGGTTGAGTATGCACAGAAAGGCCCGTCTCCGGATTGTGATACTAGACTCTCACGGATGTGTGAAAATTGGTGTCACAATTTTCCTGCGCGGACGCAAATTTTAAACAAAAATCAACTTTTAATATAATATACTCATTACATTAACACTTCGGCAACATTGTATTTACTTCACACTGTATTATAGAACGGGCAAGTAGATGTAACTGGAAAATGGAAGGTTTATGTTAAAAAAAAACACCTTGAAATTGCAAGGAGTCCTCTTCCTTGGAAACGATCAAGTCTATCTTTGCAAAGTTTCAGCGAACTAGCATCTAAAGATAGCGACTGCTTTTTTTTTCGGTTTAGTGGCAACAAATGAATGTCACGTTTTATCATTCTGGAATGACTTATATAGCAATCTTGACCGAAGCCTCGTCTCTGCTACATAACAAATGTCCTTTACTCTATTTCCGATCCAATACTGCACATTCAGCTGCGACGGTCGAATACAAATAGAACAAATTATCATAGATATAAGCAAAAGAGATATCCTAATTGAATCTGTTATGCAGTGCATTGTCTTTTCTTTGCCAAAATATTGCGAGAGATATATTCCACTATCCATAAATCGCAAAATGGCTGGTAGTCAGACAAAGGGAACGATGAATTGTGGTGCTAAAGGAACGTCGTCGGACATGATACATTCCTCCCTCCCCCCAATTGTTACCCAATTTGCAAGTTAAATTTATGACAAATGTACATCATCGTAGAGTTACAGCTGCCCCTCTCTCTTACGATCCTCCTCTTTCCCGAATTTGGCACCCTGCCTTTTACAAAGTTGAGAAAGAAAAGCTGCATCCAATTTTGAAGTTTTCAGAAGAGATTAGACGGGTTCATGTCGACTCGTAAAACGAAAATTTTGTTATTATCTTCGTCTGAGTAGCAATAGATTGTTCCTTAATAGTCTCAGCCTGTGCCAAACTGTATGGACATTGTAGCTTATGGCCGCTGATACTTCCACATCTTGCTCTTTTTCCGAGCTAAAAGATCTCTGTATTTGCCATGAAGGAACGCTCTTTAACGCCAGGATATCGTATTTTTTTCTCTTTCCTCTTTGGACGGTCGCAGTACCAGATGACGACGTTTGTAATTTTTTTTTTGTATTTTTCAAATTCTATGTATCTTTTCTGATAGTTTTTGCTACTGCGACAATGAGGATGAGTGATGACTAGATAAAACACGTGAAGCAAGTGTATTTTTTGCAAACCCGAGCGAATGCAACAAGCAGTATGGGGATTGAAATATTTTACATTTCTTATTTTTTACGTAAATGAGAAGCAGAAGAGAAGAATTATCAGACAGTCCTTGTGCCGGGAAGGTAGCCTGGCCTACCTGACAGGAGTTGAATCGTAGGAAAGATACAAACTGAACGTTTCCTCATTTAACAAGACTCACATTTTAAAATTTCTATTCCAAACCTTGCACTGAACTAGTTTATACGTCATGCATTCCCTAATATTCACGAGCCTTCAAAAGCACCTTAAATTAGTTATGGTGCAAGTACGTGACTGTATTTTGCCAAAACCTCAAAATCTGCAGTTTTAGGTAAAATCAATCACTACAGTTTTGTAGCGTCCATTGAAATATGCCAAAGAAAAATAAATAGGACAGTTCTATTAGTCATTCGTTGACATTTTATGTTATTTTAAAAGTTTGGAATATAATATGTAATTGCTGGGAGACGGATTTTTGCATGTTTTCTTCGTGGACATCCGTGAGATTTTATTTCATTTTCATTTATAATTTTTGCGCACAATTTTTTTATTAGTTTTAAAGTAGTCAACTTCTCTAGTACATAATGGTATTTGAAAAAAAAAAAACTTCAAGTAAGCACCACCAACTAAAGGTATTTTCTACTGTTACGGCGGCCGATCCTAATGCTGGCAAGGGAAGTGGGGAGTGGGGAAGCGACCAATCCAGCACGATAAGAAACGCAGCAGCCAGTAGAACGAGGTTCACGAAGTACTTCTTCCTGCCGCTTCGTGTCTCCGGCGCCACTGCTGTTGTCTGGTTGATCTCAGGCGTAATCCCCTCTCCCCACTTCCCTTGCCAGAACTAGGACCGTACGCCGTAAGAGTGGAAAAGACCTATAGTCACCAATTTCTTCCTTGAAAACTCTCTCCTATTCCTGAAATACTTTTTTATTGATTGTTATTGATTCTGTTTACTTCGCTTTTGTACAGTCACGGACACTTCTGGGTTGTAGTAACTCCATGAACTTTCAATGGGATCGGTACAACCCAGAAGTGTCCGTGACTGTACCACTTTTGGCTAATCGCGAAGATGAGAATGAGTGATGATATGATGAAATTGATGAAGGGACACTCACAAACACCCATTCCCATGCCAGAATTCGAACCCTGGCCCCTGGCGTTGTAGCGCGCTGTGATAACCACACCGCCACACAGGCCCGCTTATTCTTGAAATACAAATAACAGAAATGCAATCATTTTTCTCTATCCGTATATAATTATATTAATCAATCACGCAACAAATATGCGTCTATGCACGGAAATTCTTTCAATTCTTGGAATTATACGGGAAGTGGCGTACCCTGCAAGTATTGCTGGTATCATAAAGCACATTAAAGACCACTATATATAATTTTTACGGTAAAGTTTTTAAAATTTTATTGCATATGTGTAGGCTTTTCTAGTGCGCCACCTACTAACTACATAGTGTGACTGTCTTCTACATCCTCGAATAACTAATATTTACTTTATTTCTATGTTACACATGTTTATAAAATTAACAGGGAGTCATTGAGATTAAGAACGCTGTATCAGTATCAATATTTTTAAAGTTGTTGATTTCGATTCGCTTTTGTTTTATAAGAAGATTGATTTAAAATGTCTTGTGTTAAAAAGTTGCGAATGAGTTTGTATCGGAGTCTTTAAGGTGAAACAATGGTTTAAGAAGTTAAATTGTGCTCTTAATTCTTGCAACGTAAATTATATAGCATTATGGAAACACAGTTTAGCGCTGAGGAATTGAACTTTAATTTTAAAATTGTGTAAAACTCTGTTCATTCTTCGCGTACAGTGTGGACTATATATATATGCAGTGTAAAGTATAGTTCCAATAGAAATCCAGGTTCTAGTCATTTTAACCCTGAGGAGGCCTATATGCCACTCTCCTAGAGGTGATGGTTCCATCTATATAAAAAAGTAGGACTTCTTGCGTGTTGTCTACTCGCACGGAATCAAGTAGGCTAACGTGCTTGGCGGGCAAATTTCCATGTGGGCGTTAAATATAGAAAACTTCCAAAGTCGACACTCGTCTTCTTGTCCTTTCCAATGTTATCGCCGCTGCGACATCTTTTAAAAGACCAAGAAGGAGGAGAAAGGAAAAAAAGAAACGTATTTGAGGAGCTGTGATTCGGTCAATAATCTGTTGGGCAAGGCGCCAGGTCATCGTTTCAAGTTCGCGGAGCCGTTCCCGAACATCGAGATGATGGCTAAGAAGGAAGAAACCTACTCCCGCACGGCTGTCGCCACCGTGCAGCGACTGGCAGAGCTCATCTGGCGCTGCTCCGTTTTTTTCCCCCACCCGCATCCACTCGTCTCCTCCGCGGGATCTGGACCGCTAGCTCCGAGAATATCACGTGTTTAGCTGCTCCTTCTCCTCAGCGGGCTTCCCCGATATCCAGGCGGGTTAAGGCTCTCGTAATGAAGAGATCCAGGGCCAGAGACTCAGTTAGGAGTCTGTGATCTCGGTTCCTACCCGCCACGATCGTACCTGTTCTCTGCATTAAACTCCTGTGCAAAGAGTTCACTCCACTCCTTTCACTTAACAATACTTACGAAAAGTTCTCTCTCTCTCTCTCTCTCTCTCTCCACAGGAAAGTAAACTGGCTATACACACACACACACACACACACACACCCCCACACACACACACACAAAGACATACAGAGTGCCCATGGACGTCCGGAGGGGGAGGGGCAAGGGGGCATGGAAAATGAAAGTCAATAAAAAAGTACATATTTCACACACATAATTTATTTCAGTCAGTATGGGGGGAAATGTGCCTCGTTTGCCCACCCTGGAAAAAGAAAAAATCTTGCTTGCTTCTCCCTGGAAAAAAAATATGCTAAAATCCATTGGGAAGGAGGATTCACTACGGACGCTGGTTTCCGCGGTTTTAACGCGTACGCATTCCTGTGTATAACGTTCTAGTCAAAAACCTCAAATCCAGAAGTCGGGTTCCAACTTGAACACGACTTTTGAATCGTGATTTGCCATGATTAGGGTGACCATAATATTTTGACCCAAAAACGGGACATCCCAAGGAGATCAGTTTATCTCACCCCCCTCTCCTGAAGAATCATAGAATTATTGATATTATTAACGTACTGTTATTACTTATTAAAAGATTTACCACATAAATGATACATCATGAACAATAAATGAAATATGATTTCCCGTTGTCGAAGGGTATTAATTATTATAATCTCGGTACGACTTACATAGTGTTTCTGGTCCCTTCTGATCAAACGTTGATGTTAGTCCTACGCTGAAGTTGAGTAATGTCAGATGTATTTATCAGAAGAACCAATCTTCTCTAAGCAGTTTCAGTCTTCATCAACCGTTTATAAATCTCCCCGAAAACCTTACCCCACATTTCAAAAACACAACTCTAGATTTTTTTTGGGTTTGTGTCAAGGCGCGGAAAATTTAAATTCTTGCTGCAATTCCGTAAAGAAATTTCATGCTTATTTACTGCTCTACAAATAACGGAAAACACACAAAACATGTTCTTTGGGATGAAATTTCTCTCAAATCTAGACTTTGTTTTCACGTTAGCTCCTAGACTTTTATAAAACGGGACAAATAGTGGCTTTTTAAATATATGGACGGGACGACCGGAACACGCCTCTAAAACGGGACTGTCCCTGGACGTATGGTCACCCTAGCCATGATATGAGAGGGGTGAAATACTATGGGCCAGTCAAAACACTCAAATTCAAAAGCTGGATTCCAAGTTGACGCTGAAGCCAACTTTTAAATCGTGATTTACCATAATTTGGGAAGGATGCAAAACTTTTTCTTTGTGGGACAAAAAGGTGCAGAAATAGGGCAAAACTTCTAGCTATGCAGGTTACAAAGTCGGGTTCCAAGTTGACGGGGCTATAATAATCCAACTAAGGCTGAGACAGTAGTCTCCAAAATGTCGGAATTGAAAACAGTACAGTGGTTAAATAAAAGTGTAACACAGTTCAAGAATTTCAGTTGGAGAAATTCCCTGTACTGCGCGTGCTTGTGTAAGAGAACGTGAAGCCAAGGCAAGAAACGCTTGTGTTGTTTGTTTGTGTTGTGGCCACACCGAGTCAACAATCCTAGTCACCTCACGTGACTCCCCACTCACTGAGTCATGCTCTGCTTAAGACCTTGGAATAGTCCTAGCTGTCACCTCCACCCTTAGACTCTGTTCATTATACTGGGACTTTGGGAATAAGAGCTGAATGTGCTGCCTCATTCTACTATAATAGTTGAACCGATGTATATGGGACGACCTTGAAAGCATGTCGCATTGATGCACATTCTCGAGAGAAACAGTAAAAGCTATATCTACCGAAATTAATGGATATCAGTGATGTCTTCATGTGAAACCAACCGCTCAAATATAATTAAATAGGTCCAGATATCCTGTATCCAGCTTTCCAGTAGAAAAACACTTTATTTTTCTCACTTTTCGTCGATTTTCTACCAATTTTGGTTAACCCCGACAATAAGGCTGAATCTTGAATAAATTAAACTAATGAAGGCTTAATCACCCTTTCAACATATTCGTTGCGACCTCCCCGATAGCGCATAGTGGATAATTATGTTGCCTTTTGATCAAGGTTCGATCCTAGTGGAGGCACATTGTTCAGTTGATCGGATTCCACTTTAAACTGTAGGCCCAGACCCACTTAGCCTCTCTGAGCTTGCATCTATCTGAGCATTAATGTTAACCACTCGATAACTATAATACTCTCGACGTTTATCGATAAGTAAGACATGTAGCAGTATCGATAATCCTTCCTCCTGTTGATATTTCATTTTTATCGACTAGAATATCACCAATCATATCTAAGCTATACCGGGTGACTCACCTAAAATTACCACCGAAAATATTTCGTGAACAACAATAAATATTGAAAAACTGCTTTCGCAGATATATGGGTATGAGAGGGGCTCATGAAATTAGTGGACACAATACGTTCACCTACGTAAGGAAGTACGATTTTCAACACAAACTTACGTTTCTTTAAATGGAAACCTCATTTTATTTTCAGCTAATTTTAAAGTACGGAAAAATTAATAAAGAATGACGTTTGTTACATTGTAATACGTCAAGTAGTTCTCAAGTAATTGTCACGTGATGTTGAGCGTGAATGCACACTATGCCTGTCGGCAGAGTCGAGCGTAAATACCATCGTGCATACAGCCCGCACGCTCGTGCTGTATTTTTACAATGTAACAAACACCATTCTTAATGATTTTTTTCGTACTTTCAAATTAGCTAAAAATAAAGTTGGGTTTCCATTTTTAAAAAAACTTGGTTTGTGTTGAAAACCATATTTCCTTACGTAGTTGAATGTATTGTGTCCACTATTTCATGAGCCCTCTCATATCTTTATATATGTGAAAGCAGTTTTCAATATTTATTGTTGTTCACGAAATATTTCCGGGTGGTAATTTTAGATTACTCACCCTGTATATCTCATATCACGTATCGATATCGAAATTCGTATTTATGTCTTTCTTATTTCACATCGTTTTTGTAATTATTTAGGTTAATCGCAACGACGAAGATGAATGACGATTAGATAAAATTGATGAATGAAAACTCACCAAGGAACACCGATTCATGAACACCATAGCAATTTAAATTTGTTCACAATAGTTATGAGAGTTAAAATACAAATATTAATTTTACATTTTTGTATTTTTACGTCGTTTAGCTACGTATCTCATTAGATAAATACTGACAAGTGAGATGAAGATGAACGATAACGATGATAAGATGAAATTGAAGACTTTATGCATGGATCACGTAAATCACACCAATACTTTCTCGGTTATATTAGAACTTTGAAAGATTTCTTTAGTATCTTGCAGTTGTCGCTTCCCTCGTCGATGCAAAAATAAAAAGGCTCTCGAGATGGAAGTTATCGATATAAATTCACAAGCAATGCTTCATGATGAAATATTATACATTTTACAGTCGCATTATCATCTGACTTCTCAAACACATTCCAGAGTATATTCCCTTAATTCATACTCTTAAGGACCGGGTCTGGCTGACCGAGGCAACAATAGAAACTAATAGATATTTATTAGATCTGAGCCGGAATGTATCAGGTGGATTTTATTTACCAATACTAGCCGATACTTATTTGGTATTTTTAACGTTCGCTACACTTTTGTGGAGCTAAATTATCCTGGAGTTATGCAAATTTCGAAGTTTACATTAATTACATAAAAAGACTGTATTTCGTGGTAACATAACATGTACTTTTTATATTCTGATGTATTTTTTAATATTTTAAAGTAAAACTCTAGTATGATACTTATAATTAGAGAGGAATACTCACTCAATAATATTGAATATTTTGAACAACTTTTAATTGTTACAATTTTCATGGATTGGTATTGTTGGAAATCGGTAAGAGTATCAATATCTGTTCAAAGTGGTATCGACTCAACCCTAATATTTATCGATTACCTACGAAATACTTGAGATAATATAAAATTTAATAGTTTTATCTCAATATACAGGGTAATTCAAAATGAATGGTGCAACTTTACACAGTTATTATGACGTTACTCTTCATGATAGAAAATCAGACAAGGCATCAATGTAAAGAAGAACTCTGGAAGTTTTACTCACATTATAAAGATTCAGCATAGGAAACACGTGTAACGCGAAAAAGGTCTAAACGATAATTAAGTATGCACGAGACAGCTAGTCGTTGTCAACGGTTTCGAAGGCACTAACAATTCCCAGTTGTAACTTTGGCAAATAGGCCTATTTCAGAAGGGTGAAACATATGCATTACTACCGAAAAGCATGCGGAAATGTCTTTGCACCATTGTGATTGAATCAGTTCTCGATAGCTCCAACACACAATACGCCTTCTACTGGTCATCACCATTTTGCGACACTGGCGATCCTGGTGGAGCATCGGATAAGCAGAATAAGCCCGCTAAGTGGGAATAAAACTTCCAGAGTTTTTCTTTATATTGATGCCTTGTTTCATTTTCTATCATAAACAGTGACGTCATAATAACTGTGTAAATTTGTACCATTCATTTGGAATTATCCTGCATATGTATATAATTAACTATACACTTACAACATGCAACAAACATCATGCTATGTATATGAATATTACCGATTGACTCAACCTCCCAATAAGTGCCTCCCTCTGTCGACCGTACGGCGCCGTTCATTGCACACATATTGAAACGTAATGGCACACGCGGCATTGAAGCCAGACTTTTTGTGAATATTAACATACGTGGTCATAAAAAAGACAATACATTTTCAACATACATGAATCACGACTGACATGGTTCGCGTTTTTCTACTGCACGACACTGTCCCGTGTATGGCATTTCAATAGGACTGAAGCTTCAACATCTCACATTGAAATCGCAGCTTTCTCTTCCGTCCACGGTAACGGCATCGTGTAGCTTCAAAATAATCTGCAACAGCGAATTATTCACGTACATGGCCGTGTATACGGGAAAGGTTTGACGGATCCAAACCTTTCCTATTGGTTTAATAAACATTTTGGGGCATACCCCGAAAAGTGGTCCTACTTCATGTAAATAGTAACATGAATTAATACGTATGGAAATTATTATTGTTCTTAATTGTTTGGGAATGCATATAATTGCACATTACACCATGTACACAAAAGTTACTAGCATCTGCAGCCTATATGCTTCAGAGACAAATTAAGTCATAATTTGCTATTTAAAGCATCACACACATAACGCACTTTTGTTAATGCTTTTCGTGTATTCAGCGTATGCCTTCATAGTGAAGTTTTTTAATTTGTCAGCAGACACCACAAAGTACTTCATAATTCCATGAAATCAGTTCATTATGTCTATTTTAATCCAAATTCATGTCTAGAACCTTAAATTTTGTGTGTAAAATGTCACACACGTACTGGAATGCGCCTTTTGCATTAATTGAATAATCACGTCAACATTCATCAAATCAATGTAATATTTGAAATCATTTTGACAAAAATAGCTTCTAGTTTAGAAGTTATTCACGTGTTGGCGTAGTGGTAACGTCCTCGCCTTGTAATCAAGGGGTCCCACTAGGTGAAGGCACATAATGGGTCGGATATCACTTTAAACTGCAGGTCCAATCCCGATTAGCCTACCTGTCCATAAAGTGGACTTAAAGCAAAACTCAAACCCATAGACATAATGAATGCTCTTATATTTTTCATGTACAGTAATTATATTTTCTTCATACCTTCAGAGTAACTATCAGAATTCATTGTGTTAACAAAATAAACTGTAAAATGGCAATAAATTGAAATAAATAATATAAACGCACAAATACATATTTGATATATAATTTGAAATATTGAAAAAATAAAAATGTCATAATTAAAAATAATATTGTTATACTTAATATAATTACTGCACGTCGATATGTACAGTGAGATGTTTAGAAAGTAGAATTCTATCAATTCGAAACTGTTTAAATATAACAATTATGTACGTGTAGTACCCAGTTTACCATTAGTGAATAACATCCATAATTGTTATTATTATTATTACAGATATTTAAATTTTCTATCTTCTGACTACTGAACGTTGATCCCCTTGCAGTATTTCCCTATATACACGGCCCTTTCGATGTACTTTACATCATATCAGAGGAAATTTACTTGTTCATGGTAAAGCATTACCTACATGATATTCAGAAGCTTTCTGTGGCTATAAATATTGAACTCCGGAAGGGACTCGTAGTTGGATCATGAACTACTTTCAGCATGTATGATGTAGCCGAGATTTTCAACATCTATGTTGGTAACACCTTTTGACGAATAAATTAGAATAAGAAAACAAGATATCGTATCATACCCTTACGCGAACACAGGACTTTACATCCACAGTCAATTAGTCAATTAATTTGTTGTTCGCAATCGTTATAAGACTTCCGGCCCTGAATAATATATTTGACCCAAAAAAGTTTTAATAACGGCTAAAATCTAAATCCTAAATCTTTATTAAATCCCATACTTCTCGAGTGAAAGTGGAGTGTTTAAAATGTTGTGAATTATTTTATTCGCTTTCTCAAAGACTCAACAAAATTAACAATGAAATCGAAAAGAGTTAGATGGACAGGTCATGTGGCACGGGAGAGGATCAAAGAGGGAGAGAGCTTCAGAGAGGATAGGAAAGTTTACAGAATCATTATTGGAAAACCTATGGCAAGAGACCCATAGGAAATCCAAGGTGAGGATGGAATGACTATTTGGAAAATAGTGTATTGCCCTTGCCCAGGACAGGCAGATACTCGTACAACACGTATTTTAATCTGGCGATAAACCTTCGGGTTTAGAAACGACAGCGAGTTAGCTAGTTAGTATTCATTTAGTAGTGACGATGAGTGCCTATGAAAATGCATTTCATGACTAGTGTAAAATCGGGGCGAAAATCAAAACAAATTCGAAATCATGGAAAAGAACAGCACAAGCTCAAATGGTAAATCTTGATTCCCGAGCATTGTGTGTTGCCTAACTTCAAGGCGAAGTGTGAGAGATTGCAAGCATCACTCGGTGTGGACTTATAATACGTTTGGTTTATCTGTGATATGGGGTAAAATAAAAATAATATAGGCTCGTAATCTCAACAACACATTGTTGCTTATATATAGGATATTTTGACCAACACAATAATATACATTTTTTCAAAACGATACGAGAGCACAGGTATTACTTCCTAATTCACATGAAACATTTTCTAGATCTCTGCCTTAATTAAAAATTGTTTGTAAAAATATATTTTCTCGGTCTTAGAACAACGATAACGTTGTCTCTTTATTTATTCCCTTTTCTCCTTTTGTTGTTACACATATTTTCATAAAAATCTTGTACGTTTTCTAGAGATTACAACATCTGTTGATTTTTCAAGCATTTCCTGCAACCGAATTACTGCCAACGGTCTTCCATCATACGATGAACACTTTCATAGAATTTATATAACAGGAGATTCATTGCATTAATCGCTCACCAGATTGCCTCAACTCGCTGCACTTATCTAAATAAGTTCTGTGATGTTATGTGTTATACCACTTCTGACATGGATGATTTCTGGTAAGTCACGTAATGTTAATTTATAAAATCTCGCATGCAGATACAGAACTAAAATTGTTAGTAGATCTCGCAAGTTTTACTTTTCTAGATTGCCTTAGGGGGGAGGGATTTCTCAGTTCTGCTGGTACTGTACTAGTTTTAGCTAAATCGCGTCAACGAGGATGAAATGATTGTATGAAATTGATGCCCACTAGAGGACTCAAACCTAAGACCGTCGGAGGCGAGATAGTGAGCCTTGCACTCCACGCGCTCGGCCACTGAAGTGGCTTGTAAAATACGCTACACCAGGCACGTTCTGTCTCATCCTTCTGCGGCCAGCCGCGTTGAGTGGTCCCTTAACGTTCTGGGTTAGAGTCCTGGATGGAGCATAGATGTTCCATTGTGTTTGTTCTACATCTACATGATTCATTCTCACAGTCGCAAAAACCCCAAAAACGTAGAAAAAGCGATTTAAATAACCAAATGCAAAACAAACTTACAAATTAGGACTGTTATTTTCAAATTTCTGTGCAAGATCTTTTGTTGTTTAAAATTCCTCTTTGTTCCTTTCCGCAAAATAAATAAATAAGGATCTAGGAAAAAATTTAAATATCCTCGCACCGGGGGAATTTCGCTCCATGTGTCAACACCAGAGCTGGGTTCGCCTTTCCAAATCGGTTCAGCAGAGTCGAGGGAGACTCCTTCTCCCACAAAAGCTACAGATGTCATCAGGAAGCGTATTATTTTTAAAGCCCCTCCCCCTCCCAACGTGCTTCTTCAGGTGCGTTCTGTCTCCCATCACAGACAGTTGAGAGGGCGCCGATGTTGCAACGTTTCCCCAGCGCAGATCTTTGGCAGCCGCGTCCCTCATCTCTTGCCAGCCAGGAAGCTTTTGTACATCACATGTACCATATCAAGGACACACGAGTAGTTAGTGCTGACCTCCATGGGGCACCTCCTAGTACAGCGGGGGTAGGAAGAGGTCCCAAATATATTTTTATTCATGGTTTGTCATCTTTTCAATTAGTTCATGACTTTTGTTCGAAGCTATGTACCATAACCATTTTTAAATTTGATTTCATTCATTGTTATAGTTTAAATTAACATAGAAGTGTAAAAAATGTGTAAATAAACAAGAATACAAGTTTTCATCATCGATTAAATTGACCTAGTAAAGAAGGAATAGTAACAAAAATATAAATCCTAGTAAGATTATACAGGGTGTCTCTGAACACCGAAAGACTTTCACAGCGCGTATAGAATATTTAGGTGAAGGAGTTCCCTTTGTAACGTTTTACTACGAGCTGCCGAAAAAAGAGAATTTTTATCCTTATGTGTGCAAATACTCCGCCTACATTCATGATTGCTACTACCGTTAATTTTTCTACCAAAAATATACTAAGACCGATAGTACACTGGAAGTAGTACCATACCAGGGTTTTTAGCGTTTCTTTCTGATATCAGCATCTGTGAACTTGCTGGATACCTTATTTTATGTTGTTTTATGTTGCATTAACTTGTTACTCAGCCAGAATGTAGCGCAATACAATGGTGTCAGTTGCGAACCTCTTGTTAACAAGATGTAACCGTGCACGGTTGCATAGTACAGGATAGAAAATGCTTTTGTCGAGTGTTTATAGAGTTGAAATAAGACATTTAGTAAATGTAAAAACTAACAAATTTACCAGCTGGAGTTTGTCGTGGCTGAGAAGTTTCAACCATGTTCCACGAAACAACAGAAGACAATGGTTGTGTTGACCTGCCAGGGTGCGAAAACATTTAAGACTGGTGAATGGGGAGAAAGATATTAATCTACAATCCCCCTCTCTACAAACATACATATAAATTATATTTTATATATAATGTTATTAAAAGTATAAATACATTTCTAAATAAAATTACTAAATTTAAAATATATTATTATTATTATTATTAATTACCCAAAAATAAATAACTTTGTTACTTTTAAATATATCAAATATTATAAAGCAGCTAACTAATTCCATTACTAACTGGTTAAAGATGTTAATAAATTATGAAATAGTTGAAGTGGTTTTATTATGTGTAAGTTTTTATTTAATTTTTGCTTTATGTTAACATAAATCAATTAGATTTCATAGTTATTATTGTTTTACATTCTTCTTTAACTTTCATTGTGCGTATTCATATAGATTTGTTAATGATCTCTTGAGAGAGAAAAAGCATTGAACACGCACAACTACACAAATTTGTGTAGGTTTTCGATATTATTCTTACTACAGTATATTTGAAATTAAAAGTAATTGTTTATCTTTTGTTTGTTGTAACAAAAACTCTCCCCCCGAAAATTTTTGGTGGGGGGGGGATTTTTGAGGCCAAGATTATTGGTGGGGGAATCCCCCAGGATTTCGCACCCTGTGACCTGCTAATCAGAATGGTTGAGCTTACGTATTTTCGCGGCATCCCTGATCATATTCTTAGTGCACATCTTTCGATTTGGTTGTGCCATCTGCCTTACCAGAAAGGAATTCTCCTGTACGTACATTTGCCATCTTCTACGTATTGGAAAGTTTCTACTGTGCATATCACATCGTCGTTATGTGCAAGTCTTAAACACTGGCTGGCTACTTGTCGCACTGCTGTAGCTGACAAGTGATTGAAAGCAGAGGAAAACATACTTACGTCTCTTCACAAATACATAAAGGATTGTACAAATATTTATTTTTTACTCATTTTATAACCATATGCATAATTTTAATTTGTATTTTCCCATCAACTTTTAAAAAATATGTATTGTGCTTCTAGGTTGTGTAAATCGTATAATAGTGCTATCCGTTTCATTCTTTACATTTTTAAATCTATAATTTTAATTTTTAATATTTCCATGTTGTTTCAACTGGAGTGTATTGTATTTTTATGTTGTATAAATTAGTATAAGCGTACCGTAATTAAAGCGTTGCTTTTTTGCCACTTTTGGCTAATCGCAACGATGAACATGAGTGACGATAAGATGAAAAGACAGGCCGCGATTCGAACCCGAGATCCCTTGCGTCGTATCGCGCTGTACTAACCACTCCACCACGGAGGTCGGTTACACGACATCGAGATTAGATTTCAAAATCGAGACACGTAAGTTCTTTAAAGCTGCAGTTTGTAGAAACGTTTACATATGCAATCCATTACCGTGAAAACGAGTGAATATCGGATTAATATTGAAGGGGGGAGGAGGTAGGGGTAGTGTAAGGCGCTTGCCTTTAGTCCAATGGGTACAAACCTGGCTGGATCGCCGATGAGACCCACCTTTTGATAGTGAGTCCACATCAAACGTAAAAAATCGTGATCTGGAAAATCATATGAAAGCAACGATCAGCACGTGTTTCATCCATAGAAAAGTTACTTGAAGAGTTTTGCCCTTAGATGGCTGTCTAACTGCGAACTTTACGATTATCATCTCACTTTACCCACAGGGAAAAATAATTGTATGTTGTATTAAATAAATATTCACGATTTTTAGAGGAGAAAGCATTATTTCTTAAATGTCCGACACTTCGAATTGTCCAGCTACTAAAGTCATCGTGCCAAGTCATGAATGCGCACTTCCTTTAAACTTATTTTTGAAAAAGAAAAAAATCAACATAACATGAACATTCGGTGTCTGAGGCGAAAAAATAGCCCGAAGCCCTATATCTGCTCGCAGTGACATTAATTCAATTCAATGTCTCATTTCCATGTAAGGATTGTTCTCCATCTTGAATAGATGTGTAAATATTTGTCCTTGTAACACTTACCCATCTACTAACAGGTTTTCCATTTAAATACCTGACGTGCGACCGTCTCTCGAATTCCCGACAGTTCTAACAGACCACTCCTAACCTGCTCTTGCATTTGGAAATAACGGTCTCCTAGGAAACACAATGCCACACCGAACTTTAAATTCTACGATACACGTACCTGTAACCTTGGAGAATTTCCGCACACTCATGCGATCGCTATGCGTGTATTTTGCATTTTGTGTGCGTGAAAGGTGTTGTCGGGTTGACGGACTTCAATTCACTATTTCAGATTCACGAAATCAAGTTGCCAGTTTGGCGCCAGCCTGGTGAAAGCTCACAAGATGGATATTAACACAGTCGGCATAATTCAAGAAGAAAAGTGCAGCCTGTTTCAAGAAGAGACGTCTCTACCACGTGGGCAAGGAAGGGCTCTAGTCCACCCTAGTCTAGTGTGCAGCAGTGGTTCTCGAACATCTTTCTCATTGTACCCTTCAGTCGTAACTAAACGACTAATGAACCCACACCATAGGTTTTCTCCGAATAGTGTTTTTCTGCCAGATTGGTGGGGCGTTTTTGATATGTTCAAGGCGTGTACCTATCTGCAATATAGAAAAATGGCATTCGGGCTGTATGTAGATAGGTGGTAAGCTAATAACATTAGAATCCTACGTATATTATTTAATTGGGTGTTCCTACGTTTACAATCTTTATGATTAATTACAATAATAAAAATGTGAAACATATGTATGCTAAAAAGTACATAAAAACTTTAATTCATCATGTACCGGGTGTCCCAGAAGTCTTTCCCTGATTACAAACTGTATTCATATCCCCTATATGCAATGTAGAGATGTGAAAGTGGTGCCAAAATGTTGGAAAACTAACCAAGTTTTTTTGTTCCAGGTTTCAGTAACGTGGCTGTAGTGTAACAGTGTCAGTGCCCAGGAAAACGGAAATGTTCACAAATCAGGAAAATCTCATTGTGTCACGAGAACCGGTCACCAATAACAGTGCAGAGGAACTTTCAAACAACTTATGGAAAGATGCCGCCCGATGTCGAGAGCATTAAGTCGTGGTATGACAAGTTCAAGACCACAGAATCTGTTGCTGTCTTACCATCAACCTCAGCGATTTCAAACAACGTAAAACATAAGCCAAAAAGTTATCTTTATGATATCTCACACAAACGTTTATTTTTTCGTGCATACAAAGTGCAAATTGTACAGGCTTTGTTGCCTAATGATACCAGGGGACACACTGAGCTTTTTCCTGATTTGTGAACATTTCCAGTCTCCTGGGCACTGACACTGCTACACTACAGCCACGTTACTGAAACGTGGAACAAAAAAAAACTTGGTTAGTTTTCCAACATTTTGGCACCACTTTCACATCTCTACCTTACATATAGCAGATATGAATAAAGTTTGTAATCAGGGAAATACTTCTCGGACACCCGGTATTTTTTCCGGAATTGTTGAACGAAAGTAAAGGACGAAAATAAGTTTGTAAACAAACTGTCAAGTACAAGTTTGGAGTTTTTATTTGTAAATCTTCAGAGTTTCTAGTGAGAAGAATGTGCCTGCGAATCCTGACACAGTTTCTTGATGTCTGGTTGTGCACTTGAAACTTTCAAGCGGAGATTCGGCTCCACAATTAGTCTATTATAGATTTCGAACGACTATTTTGTTTAAAAAAATATGAAACAAAGATAAGAGTGTCAGTAACAAAATCAGCCTTATTTTCCTGTTAAGTGTAAAAGCCATGAAGTCTGAAAGAATGAAGTCTGCTCTACACACCCGCAGCAAAAATGTTGTCGTGTGGGTATTCTACACATTTCTCTTCAGAGCTCAGTTTGAGAACCACTGGCTTCCCTGCAATGTGTTATGCGTGTTGCCTAATTCTAGGGCGATAGCAGAACTTTCCCTTGAAAATTTGTTATTGAAGTTTGAATATCGCCGTAAGTTAGACAACACACATAACGCATTGCAGGGAAGCCAGGATATGGGTGTCCCATTTTTATTGCCGCTGACTGTACACGAAAATATTGAGAATCGTTTATAGTAGCACAAAACGTTTTGTCAAAGTTTGTACTAAACCCACTTTATGCTCGTTACCGAACCTACAGCTTAAAGTGGGATCCGAACCATTGTGCAATGTGCCTCCACCAGGAATTGAACCCGGGGCTCTGAGGTCCTGCAAGAACGGAGAGAAGGCGTGTGAGAATTGTTTTCACTGAAAAAGGTAATACATTTACAACAGGAAATCTAAAGGATTCCTGTTTTGCAACATGATGCACTTAGTTCTTAAGAATTTGTTAGAATTTGTTTTATTGTTTTCGACCACACATACGTAACGTGAATTAACTCTTCTGGTGGAGAAAGGTTGAGTTTAAAATTGCATGTAAGACATTATTTTCGATTAAAAATCGTAAAAATCGAGAGAGTTTATGTGATTGCTAAAGTGGTAGTTACTTATTGTGCGTTCATTAATATGCCAGAGTAAATTATATAAAAGCGAATGCATTTTAGCATCCAGCACCTGGCTCATAAATGAAGGGTGATATTTACAATTAATGATTTGTGTTAATGTGCATTCTCGTCAATTCAATAGCTGAAATAAATAGTTCGAATTTAACTTTAAACTTGTTGTATTACCAACCACGGTAATATGATATAACAAATCATGTGGATTCGATTTTATACAAAATAATAATTTAATTCAGAACTAAGAATATACAACATGGCTAACTCCATACTTGACAATCCAAAACAACAAAACAATTGAACATCTATATTCAAAGATATAATAACATGATAGATGTTTCACAATCTAGCTACTGCAAAACTGTAGGTCCAGTCCCGATTAGCCTATCTGTGCGTAAAGTGGACTTAAAGCAACAATTCATTCATTTATTCAATGGCTGAAACCTAGAATGTGAATGTCGAACACTAAACTAATAATGAGGAGAATTAAAGAATGAATTGGCAGCATGAACTAAGCGAGCTTATGGTGACATTTTTTGTGAAACATGAATTTTTCAGACAAACCAATACTGAACATAAGGAAACGAACGAGCTGTTCCTCCCCAGAGACAGCATATCTACTTGCTACACTGCAGACACACAAACACACACACAAAAATGTTCAGTCTGGCTACTCGTGAGTCTACTTCGCATGTGACTACTTAGACGCACTGGCCTTGACACAGTGCCATGGGTATAGAGGTCAAACCATTGAATTCAAAGTAAACTTTTACTGCGTTGCTACCAGCTTTAGGCACCAGACGAAACAAACAATGACCACTCGAAGGTCACGCTGTTGTAATTGTTATTTGTTTCACGTTTGCAGTCTAGTAATGCCAAATGGAATTTTGAAACTATGCTTTTGGCATTCCTATTTTAAGTTCACTGCCCTAGTAATTTTACGCCACGTAAACTACCTTGAGCTAATAACGGCATGTTTTGGTTGATGTGTTATATTGTGTATTAGTTGTGTATTGTCCGTTATACAGTATTTTAAGGTTGGAATCCTCCTGCATTACAATAAGAGAATTAAGAGAGACTTTATGAATTTGGAACCAGATGAATATAGATTTGTACAAGTTAGTGTGCTCATGTTGTACAGCTCATAATATTACAAGTCACAACATAATATTACCGGCAGGGTAATATAGTGCAAATGGCATACTTACTTTGGCTTTTGGCAGAATGTATGTTAAATCTCTTTACACAGAACTAGCAAAGAAAACTTTGCCGCATAAAGGTAGGTGCACATGTCAAACTGCCGTTGAAAACATTACTATGGGTATTCAATAATGGTGTTTCTAGAAATGATTCATTTTGTAAAAGAAAATCCACTTAATGCTTTATCGTGATACCAACTTTCATCGTTGATTGTGATAGGCATTTTTCTAAACTTATTTTAATACTCTCATAGCACACTGCCACAATCTTGTTATAAATGCATATTACCAAACCTTTACTAAATCGATCTTATGAAAGCTTTTACGGTGTTTACGCTTTTCTAACTTTTTCTATTATAACTGTTTTGACTCAGCTCCAGGGCGGTTCTTCTATTTGCCTCTGCATGGGAAAGAAAAGAAAAGATTTTTTTCTTACTGGTCTTCTGAACTATAATGTTCTAAACTGTAGAGATTTTTTTTAAAACGCCGACACTATGTTTTCAGAAGGGTGCTGAGGGTGTGCACCGGTAATTTGCCCTGTTTCAGGTGGCGTATCCCGGTCCTGATGAAGGTACATAAATTATATAGAGATAGGAATCAGTACATACCCGATATTTGCAATAGTGGAGGTTATATGATCAGCACCACGCTCCGACCATCTTTGCCCTCGGAAAGGTGAGTGATCAGAGCCTCTTTTTCAGGGGCACCAATGAGCAAAAATCTACCCTAGATAACCCACCCGGAAACGCAACCCGGGCTTAATGGACAGAATCCGCAGCAACCGAAACACCACGGGCTTCTGTTCCAGTGGGAATATAGGTAAAATAGCAATGCATGCATATACTAAATATTAGAACGGCGTGGGTGTGAAGAGAATAAAGTAAAATATATATTTTATTTGAGCGAATTCACTCAAATTTCAAGAATAGTAAAATTCATGTCAGTTAGAGTCTATTGTCGTGTGGTGGATGCTCAATTTATTTTCTGTTACAGGTAAAATAAAAGTAACAAGTAGAAACGATATGTTCTTTGTGCGATGGGGAGGAGACGGACGAGCATATCCTACTGAACTGCCCTTCTACACGTGACCTAAGGGACAAATGGATGAAATACTTAACAGGGAGGGAGGTGATAGAAGTGCTGGACGACAGAATAAAGATAAAGGAAGCGGGGCAGCAAGTTGGGAAATACCTGGGAGAAGTAAGAGAACGGCGGGGGAAAGCTATTAGAGAAGGCAGCGAAATGAGTGATCATGCTCCAGACGAGCCATCTTTATAGTGTAAGTGTGTGTAAAGTAAAATGTATGCGTTTTTTGGTGAGAGTGCAGGAAAAGAGAAGTGGGGCGAGGAAGAAGGAAGAAAGACTGGAAGAAGAACTGCTGAGGGAGGGGAAGAATGTGTATAGGGGACAAAGTAAGAGACAGCTTAAAAGACAACTAATTGTAACAAAATATTGTAGAAAGATCAAAACTATGTAGTGCGTACAGCCTATGGCTCGCACAAAAATAAAATAAAATATTCTATTCTATTCTATTTTACTTGGGACGTGAGTTCAGTAATATTTACTACACATGTGAATATCTCAATTACATTGTATACAAGTAAAGGGCAAGAAACAACCGCAGCGTATCATTGTTTCATTTTCTATTTAAAATTCAGTGATACAGTCACGGACACTTCTGGGCTTTAGCAATTCCATTGAAAGTACAGTATATGGAGTTGTTACAACCCAGAAGTGTCCGTGACTGTACACGCATTACATAGCAACACGGCATACATGATAATGAAGCTAGCAGTTAGTCACGATGAAGTTGCTCTCCTGCCAGAAAAATGAAAGAAGAAGAAAACGCTTCTTTGTATTCATTTTGCACTTCGATCACGTTAAACAATTCAGATTGTCTGTCGTTAAATTTTATCTAAGTGGGTGGTCGCACCACTGTTAACGACATCATTACTCTCTGAAAAAGGAGTGCGATAATCAGCAATAAAATAGAGAAATAAAAAAAATGGCATAATAGTACTTGCAAGGCACATAAACATAATTACATAACCATTTTGGTCTAGACCTTGAAATACTTTAGCACTTTTATCATTTTGATATCTTCTGTTGTAACAAGCTTCCCGAGCAATAAGACCACCGCCACCAAACAACAACAAAAAAAGACATTATATGTCAACGAGCAGTACGATATAGCTTCTTTTTTTATCATAAATATCAGAGGAAAAAAAATTGTGAATGGAATCTCGCCCAATTACATTGAGGTAACACATAGCAATCTGAAATTATTCTCCTAGCATTTCCCCTTTTCCTTAATTACAGTCAGCAAACAAAAAACTGGAGTGACTTGTTTTCGTGTCCCGTGTCTAATGATGTTAGAACTCTGGCATTCTTTACACCTATCCATGGGTTGCGCTCTTAATATATATTCCTTCTTATTAATGAAAGTGAGATTGGATAGCAATTGGCATGTCTTAGTTAACGAGAAATATTTTAGAAATTAATTGCCATTAGAGTTGTTGCGATGAATTAATTGAGGTATTAACGCTAGGTGTCTAATATTACACCAATTTAAAATATTTCGAAACAAATGATACGTATTTTTTCCTTTGTTTAATTGCACTTTACGGTGCTAATTAGAAAAGCTGGGGAAAATACTACGCGACGATTTTGTCCGCCCATGTCAAATAATACCGAAACCACTAGAGCTAGAAACGTGAAATCTGGTGAATAAGAGAGAGCGTGAGTGCGAGATGTGTGTATGTAACATACATATATTATATTACATCCCTCTATTGCCATTTTTGGCACTGTTGAGTGTCCACATGAATTTGTCTGTTCGACCAACAAATGACCAATATATGAGCGATTGATGTCTTGCTTAGGTACTCGTGCCTAAAGTAAAAAGAAAGTACCTTCGTGCCTAAACGGATTTAGCGGGCCCAGACCTCACTCAAAATATAATATTTTAATAAAATTAAGAAATAATTTTATTTTTCTTGAGTACTCACAGGTATTCTAAGATGGTCACATTACCAGTTTTCATAAAAACTAGTATTCAACTAGTGTTTTTTTGCATTTGATATAGTAATTATTACACAGAGGAAAATTAAATAATACTCGTAGATACTTAAAACTTTATTCTACTTGCTACTGTCAGAAATTTGATCTGAATTCCATAATTTAAAACAATATACGCTAACTTACCTTAACGCAATATATTAGTAGAATCACATATATGGATTCACCGAAGAATTATTTTCTATTTTATAGTATGGCAATCGAGAGATCCTAGTTAAAATTGCAGGTAAATTTACTTAATTTAATTTAGTAGTTCGTAGAGTGTGACTTAAAATTATGCAGAATTAGTTTTGATTACCCTTGAATGTTAACCTAAATCCGACCCATCCTGCCTAATCTGTCACATTCTCATACTGGGTACCGGTACTATAGGGTGTTACAAATGCACCACTCAATTAGCTAAAATATTGTATATGCTTCCATTTATTCATGTCAGGGGTGAAATACACATTCGTTCTATACTCTGTCTCAATTATCTCTGGAGCAGGCGAACGAAAGCAAGTCTCTGCGCAAGTAGTGACGCGAGTCGGCTCCACCAATGAAAACGTGAGAAGGAACGGGATTGCGTGGAGGGGTGGGAAGAGGCTGCAATTACCAGCCATCGCAGCAGCGTGTACTGCTTTGCTCCGCCCACTACATCGCCCCCTCGCCTTCACTGCCATTATGCGCAGCCTTGCTACAGAGATACGGAGATGGGACAGAGTAAAAAAATTGACTGGACACATAGCTCAACTGTCGGGGAAACAACAGTTTTCTTTTATTCATGACACAAATTCATTAATCCGGGCGTGGGTGTTAGGATAATTACCTGTCTATCTGAAGTATTAAGCTGAATAGAATATGCGAAGTCCTCTGTTGGCTTCTCCAATTCGTCGACCAGAGCGTCGTTCCACTTCTGACCTACTGCTCTGCTAACCACCTCTTCTCTCTCCACTCAGTCCCAAAAGTCAGTCCCCTCTCAGCTTGTCTCACCTCTATATCACTAGGCCATCGAGCTCTTCCTCTATGCCGAATCGTGTTTTTTAATTGCCACCATGCAAACCGCTGACTCTATAACCAGAAGAATTACCGGTTTCCTGAATGCTCAGGAGGTTTGCATGGCACAACACAATGCATTGTAAACATGCCTCAGAGGTTGAGACAACTGAGAAAAACAAGTGAATGCCCTGGTCAACGTGAAGCATTCAGAGAGACTTAATAAAATAAACATATAATCTTAGGTGCGATTGATACGCCATGAAGAGAAACATTGAAACATCCACATTGAAACATCCACATGAGTCATTTGCTTTCGTAGGTAGTGAGACCGTCCCGTTCTCTGAAATTCTGTAGACTGTGTAACTGATTAGAATCGGATGCGAAATTATAAGTGGTCCGAATGTGATACTGTTGAGGCCGTAATTTGAAAGGAAATTTCCAAGTTGAAGCGAAATTCAAAATGTCGCACAACTTTTCTGGAACCCCGTAAGAGTAATTCTTGCTTGTGAAATCATTATGATAAAACGAATACTAGAGTAAATAATGCTTGATAGCGCCTACGTGCACAGAAATTATCAAATAACGTACCTTATCTAACTAGGAAAGAATACATTTTAATCTTCTTCGTCATACACCGCAAGAAAGAAATCGTCTAACTCAGAACAGACAAAAGTTCCAAAAATGAAGGTAATGAAAACTGAGTATCGGCTTATAAGACGCACCCTGTTTTTTAGACCTATATTTAAAGGGCAAAAAGTGCGTCTTATACGTCGGCAAATACGTAATTCGTCCCTTCCATAGATATTATTTTTCCATTGTTGGTTGCTCCCAAAGTTTTAGCCTAAATAATAATAAGTATGACTTCAAGGTCAATGCAAGTGTCATCGTGTCTTTTCCAAACATCATGAATGTGCGATGAATATTCCTAGAAATTTGGCAAAATTTCGAGAGGGGCTGGTAAACCCATGCCTGACTACGTCTGTGTCTATGGGATGTTGACAATCTGTGCAATTCCTACGTACGACAACTGAAATGTGACATTGTTGGATGACTTTTCAGGGAAAGCGATACTTAACTGGTAGAAAAGGGGAGAAAAGAAGCGAAAGGGAATGAGGGAGACAGAGAGAGAAAGAGAGAGAGAGATCAGTTTTGTCTCCTTCAGGAATGTGACGTTCAAACGGCTGACAGTAGCTGTTCTTTCCACGTCTCCTGTTTTTCTGTGTGCGAGGGTTTACAAGAAAAACGCTCTGCAACAAAAATACTTCTGGGCCAGGGAGTTGCAAGAACACCAAGGTCCCTTTTTTTCTCTCTGTCTCCCCGTCTCCTCCATGTCTTTACTCCATCCATTGCCGCTGCAAACACATCTTTATGGGTAAGCAGCCACGGACAAAAGTTTGTTCTCAATGTCTGAAGCAAAGGCAGTAGCCCAGCTGCTCTCCTGTACGTAGCGTGCTTTACTTCTTAAATGGCCTGTCGTTAAGCACCTCAGTAGACCAAAACAGAACTGGTAAATGCTTCTCCACTTTCTGGCAGACATAAAATCGGGAGTGGTGCGCAGACATAGGAGATGGAAAAAAAAACAATTACAGTTAGCGTATTTTTATAATTTGGCGTCGATTTTCTTTCGCTTTTGGATAATTGCGACGGTGAGGCTGAACGATTAAATTGATAATGGCCTAGTCCAGATCTCGACGGAAAGATTGGGAGCCCATCACTCAATGTAGCGACTTTGATTAGTATATAACAGATTTTCTTTAAAAAATATTGTTTGTCTAAATGAGATCACAGAACATGACTATTATTTAAGCTACCTAATAAAATGTAAATTTGATCAGCCTTCGTGGCGGGTACTTTGTATTGTTCTTTACGACGCCAGGGGTTTTAGGTTCGAATCCTGGGTAAAGAATGGACGTTTCATTACATTTGCTTTTTATCAATTCAGCAGTCATCCTCATCGTCGCAATGAACCTAGAGAGGTAGGTAGAAAAGCAACGTACAAAAACGAAAAGTCAAAATATTTTCCATGTATAAAATGAACACACTTTGGAATATTTAATAATATATGAAGCAGTGTCGAAATAATGGAAAGCGTTTCGGTGTTGGAATCCCCCCGCGGTGGCGGTGCAATCAAGTTTTCGTCCAACTTACCACAAACGAAGACACAACAATTCGCGAGTACAGGGCATTCTCGAGGACTGCTTTACCCCTCTGCTGCTAGCTAAACGACGGTGAAAATAACTCTGTTCGACTTACCTGGCCAGCAAGGTCACCTGATCTCACACCGTGTAATTTCTTCCTGTGAGTTCACATCAAGGATCTCGTATACAGATCTCTTTGCCACGTGACGTATCAGAAGTTCAACAAAGGATCGTGACTGCAATCGCATTCACTCAAGAGAATTCTTAAAAGTTGCAAAGTTTATTTCTTTTATTCCACTCGGTGCTCACATAGGGTAATGAAGACTGGAAGGGGTGGGTATACTGTGCAATGTGCCTCCACCGAAGAACAATCCCAAGATCTCTTGAATAGGAGGCGACATCGTTAACAGTACGCTATCATACTGTCAAGTGAATTCTTAGGGTGCCTAATACATACTTTAGAAGAAAGAAAAAAAACTAAGTTCATTACATCTAGATTTATCTGTTTACAGTGTATTTCTTATGTTTTATGCCTACCTCAATCTGTTTTCCGACTATCTTCTCCCTACTTTTTTAAAAAATTGTGGATGTGTTTGGACTGAGGGTCATGGCATCCCTTTCCCTCCTTCGCTGCGGTCATCCACATGCATTGTAATTCCATTTGCTGCATCTTTCCTGGCATTTTCATCAGATTTTAACTTGTAGTACCTCAACCTGTTCATTCCTACGATCCCTAAATTTCGTGAACTTCTCTCTCCCTGTACACCGTAAATCCATTCTAACGTTTTATATCACATAAGAAATTTAAGCTAATAGTTACTGATAATATAAAACTCGCATGTTCTATTTTTTAAAAATTGTAATCGATGAAAAGAAAATTATTTATCACACAATAAAAAAAATATACGTGATCGACCACTAGAAATAACAATTAAAACAGTGATTTTACATTCTGAACATATAACGAAATAATTATAATAAACATCCGTGTAAATGCAGTATATATATATATATATGTGTGTGTGTGTGTGTGTGTGTGCAAATTACACCTAAAGTTTATTCCAATCAATAGCTCCATACAATCATCAGATAAATATATTTCCAAGTGTAAAGCATCCCACATTTCGTGTGAACTCTTGAAAGATGTAAGCCTGAAGATTATGCAACACACCCTACACTCATATAACAGCGATCACAATTGAACTAAGGAAGGCTTCTTCAAATTATGCTTGATTTAGAACGAATTTGGAAGTTAAATTATTACAGCTTACAAATTCAACATATTCTCTCTCCGCTCACCTCCCAAAGTTTCGTACTTAATGAAGAGAATGTTGTTCTGCTTGCAGAAGAAAAAAATCTATTTACACAAGTTCCCTCTACTGGATATGCATTCCTTTCTATTTAGGTTATATTGAGTTTGAGTTTTTGTTTTAAGTCCACTTTATGCACGGAAAGGCTAATCGGGAATGTACCTACAGTTTAAAGTGGGATCCGAACCACCATGTGTCTCCACCGGGTATCGAACCCGGGACCACTTGGTTACAAGGCGACGACGCTGCTCCATCGGAAAGGCTTAGGTTAGTTTTATTTTATGTCCCTTTTGCTTCCTCTTGGGCAAATAACACGGAAGAGGATAAGTGATGAACTGATTAAATGCATGGGGTAAACGGAATTATATATCCATACCTTAACCATGGTTCAAACCTTTAATCTCTGTCTTTATAGCGCGTTAAGCTAACCACTACGCAATGAAAGCGTTACGTATTTAAAAGCTCAACTAATGGTCACCTAATCAGTAGAAAGTGAAAACTAAATGGATAAATGAAGTACTTAAAATAAAGACAATGACTCAGAGTGCTATTAGATTATCCGTTGGGTGACTTGTCAGCAAATCCATTCACGTTCCTGTTGTTGTCCAACTGTAACTATTTTCCATCCACTTTAAGAACAAAGTTACTGTAAACATATACTGACTTCTGAGAAATAGTTTCTTTCCCATGTGTTAGTTCCAGTGTTGTTTTGCCTATGAATATTTTGGTCGTAGCCATACACCTCATAATACACTATAATATACGAGTAGCTACTACGTTGACATGAATTTTCTCGTGTTCGTACGAGAAAATTCCATAACAGCTGTCATTTATCAGAAGCCACATGTATGTGTTTACATTGAGTCCGTTCTTATGGCGGACATAGAATAGTCTACAAATTCTTATTAAGAACTTTATTTATTGTCCTTATGATGACGTGTTTAATTAGTGTCTCGCCCAAAAATGGAACTAAAGGCAGCTTTATAATTAGTGCTATGATTTTTATGACCTAAATATCACCAAAATATGCAAAATAAAAAATGCTCTTGTGACCTAAACTTTTAAAAATATGCCCTTACAACTGAACTGTTTCAAACATCAATATTTAACACGTGCTAAGATATTTTCACATACTATTTTTAGTTCACTTTATGTGCCCTGAGTTGCAATATACAATGAATACTTTCTGTAAATTTTTAAATAAAAATGGTTGTCTATTGTCAACCAGCAGAGCCTTGTACTGAGAAAAGCTTCTTTCTATTTCAGCTGACACAAGAGGAGCATGTTTAAAGTAAACAATATCTTTTTTGGAATAGAGAACAAAAATTCAACAACTTGAGTAAACATGGGAGTAAGAATAAATCCACTTCGAAAATGGCTGTATATTCCTATTCAGCTGTAAAATATGCTGAATATGACAGAAAATCTATCAAAATATGCTCTATCACTTAGAAATGGCCAAGTATACCCTTAAAAAGCATCTTAATTTTATTAGTTTCTTCATAATATGAATGTCTATATATTTAGGGAACACACCTTCCTTAACAAAAAAAAATTGTAAAATCATGGAAACACTAGCCATATTGATAATTTCCAGGAATACTTGAATTACATCATTACGATGTAATTCAAGAGGTAAAAAAAATATGGTGCTCCAAAGCGTATTTGTTACTTTTAGGCCTTTCGCCGGCTTAAACTGCTTGGCAGCAAGAGGGTGTGTGTATGAGGAATGGAATAAATTACGCTCCTTGCCCTTTACCAATATTAATAGAATCCGCACAAGCGAGGGTGGGGGGGGGGGGGAGATCAAGCACGAGCCAGCAAGATATCTAAACACTGATAATGATAAACCCAAAGTGTCACCACTGTACCTGGTTTCCATGGTGGCAGTGTTGTCACAATACGAGAGCACAATTTCCCTTTCCAAGGGGTAAAATTTCCCTTTTTGCACCAATTTTTCCCTTCACCTAAGTAAATTATATAATAATAATAATTAGTAGTAGTAGCAGTAGCAGCAGCATTATTAGTGGTGGTGCTGGAAGCAGTAGTAATATGTAGTTAAGTATTCCTTTGAATAAAAAATATTTTAAATTTGTTTCACATTTCAGTTTCATCATCACTTCCTGACCAGATGTCCCAGGTTTGAATCCTGGTCAGGAATACATTTAATGGTTAATCCTCATGACCTCCTCGTTACTATTCATCCAAAGATGCATAAAAGCAACGTACAATAAACTTAAAGGAGCAGTAACAAGTAGGAATAGTAAAATAAATAAATAACATAAAAATGTGGATATGAAATCCGAAATTAACAAACTGTAATAACTGTAAAAAATTCCCTGCAATTGTGGTATTTTTCATTGAAATTCCCTTTTCCCTTATGGCTAAAATTTCGGTCCGAATTTCCCTGCAAAAGGGGAATTTCCCTTCATGTGGCAACACTGCTTGGTGGTTCCTCGGCTGAGTCACGACGTGGCACTGTATTGGTCTATCGAAGGTATCCTCAGTGGGTTCGCCCAAACCTTTTAGACGGACCGACTTAATACTGACACTATAACACGCTTCGCTCTCTCGGTCAAGACTCCCGGCGACCTCTCATCACCCAGGGACTGCTGGCGTTTTTGATTACACAGCATTTTGTTCCGGCTCGTGACACATTGTATACCATTCCATGAAAGTAGAACTAATAGGTGATGTGCCGACAGTGTTATCAGCACGACCACCCTTCCGCTTCAATTTCGTATGTATGAAGTCCTCCCTCGCATAGTTTACTATCTAGCCACTTCTCATAGATACATCAACTTTATTTATGACGTAGTTACATACATAGGATACATACGCACACGTTGGTTTATGTGTTTCTATATAAACACCTACTCAGTTTCTGCGAATGCACTGTTTTTTATTTACATTGAAGTGTGAGCACCCAATTCTCCCAGCAGGTGCTCAGCATTTTTTCTCATATAAAATCTACTACGTGTTCCAGTAATAACCCTATACCTGGATAAATTTCATTGTTTCATCAATATATGCTAAGGTTTCTTCCATTTCCTCACTTGTAACAAACAGAAAAGGGAAGTTTCTAAAATTTGTTTAGAAGTTGATTTGAGAAATTTCTGCATTGAAGTCAACACTTAGCATGCAAGTCAATTCGGAGTGTACCCGTAGTTCTTATACATAACTTGATTACACTGTAGGAATAAATGATCACGGAATAATTGGAAAGTAAAGAACTTTAAAGTAATTATTAGTTAAACTCGCTAGTATCTTCAAATCTGGAAATTTATTGCAAATTAACACAACTCTTTCATTCGTTCCTATTTGTCAATATTATTAATAAATATTTGCAAATTCGTTACATTTTCCAATAGGTTGTTATTAATATTTATTTTAATAATTTGCTAACATCTTATGATTAATTATAACTACATCGAACCCGGGACCCCTTCGATGTTACCACTACATCATCGGGGAGGCCCAGGGATTATTTGGGAAATAATGACAGTGGTGCAGAACAAAGTGCACAGAGAGCTTTGATTTTTGTAGTGTGATTTTCATGACTTGAAACACGATAAGATATCCAATTTTTTAAAAATCACATTTTCAAAATTTGTCCCACAAATAAATTTGAATTAAGTTACTCAATGAATACTCGAGAAATAGCGCAAACACAGTATTTTATGTAGAAATATGTACTCTAAATGGAAAATACATGTATGTAACAATATGTTTCACGAAGTTTTTGTATATCGTAGGCAACATTTTCCATTTTTGCTTGGTACATTACTAGGAAAAAATATTCATTACATAAAGATCCCAGTCAACACCTACAACAGACTGGAATACTTCTCTCTGTCCCTCTTTTTTTTATTTAGATAGATGGGAATATGAATATGAAAAACGGGCTATTTTATCAACTTCAGAGGACATTTCGGTGTCATTTTAAATGATGGATAAGGGTTTATGAATTACAGAAAAGCGTGATTCGTGTCAGATTCATCGCCACGTGTACCGAGCTGGTTGCCACGTGCTTCGCAGGTGTTGGCTGGCAAATATTTACCTTTGAAATCCTCCGACTGCTAACACGCTACGGCACAGAGTTGATCTTCGTTCTGCCCCTCCCCCTCCCCCCTGTCTAAACACGCCGACACCAACAGAAGTGGCTTGTGTGCTTAGCGGGAGTGCGAAACTACCTTAACGGTACGGGTCACGTGCTTCAACGCCTAAACACATGCCACGAGACCATTCGGAAAGAGACGACGAGATTCTAGGCTGAGGAAGGGAAAAGTCGTGGGCAGTGGCGCGAAATGCGAATCGTCCTGTACTCTGTCCCAGCTATCTCTGGAGCAAGCGAACGAAAACAAGTCTCTGCGCAAGTAGTGACGCGAGACGGCTCCACCAGTGAACACGTGAGAGGGAATGGGATTGCGTGGAGGGGAAAAAGCGACTGAACTTCCAAGCCTTCCCAGCAGCGTGTACTGCTTCGCTCTAGCCCACTCGACCCCCTTCCCTTCTCCGCAACTATGTGAGGCCTTGCTGCAGAGATGACCGATAGTCTGAGAGTTTGCCTGAGTAGCCTACGTGGTATTTGCAAGTTGGATGCCGCGATTTTCCCTGTTTCCAGTGGACAATTCCATAAAAAGTGAAACCAAAATGTCAAATTCGTAGATAGTTTAAATAAGCCTTTGCCGAAAATGAGTTGTGTCCATTCAAAATTAAATCCTAACCTTATCTAATGCTTCTCCCTTCTGTAAAATCGACTTTTTATGACTTATTAGCTTTTGCCCATGACAGATGTAATGATGAAATTATGTTTTCGTGAAACATTTTTCTTGACCCGAAACATTTTAAATGTAAAGTAATTAGTAACTAATAATAATAATATATTATTGTTCTTACGGCTCGATTTATTTTTATCGCTGTTTCACATCAGAAGCTTTCTTGTTTACCTGTTCATCTCACAGAAATATGACAGTTATTTAAAGTAAGGGGTGTTCTCTAATGTTTTTCGAGTTGTCAGAAACAGTACTGTAATTTTTATTAATATGTAAAGAATAATTGAAGATTAAAATTGGTAAACGCTGTAAGTGCCACAATAATTCAAACACAGTTTTCCACGTTAAACTGTGAAATGTGCCATGCTTTATAATGTGGTAAACGTGAAAAGTGGCTGGTAGCCCTCTAAGTAGTTCAAAGGGCGTGTAAAGAGGTCACTAGTGTGAACGTTCTTACGGGCTGATTTCCCAACACTTTCGCTTTTGGCACTTACAACGTTTACCACTTTTAGTCCTCAATTACAGTTCAAATCTCCAAAATGCTTTGTAAAGTAAAATCAACGCTTTCATATGATTAGTTTAAAGAATACACAAAGTTTCAAAATATGGCGTCTCTGCCCTGGAATTGCCCATTGCATCCACACCTTGATCACCTTCTTAAACTTTCGAGAACTTATTTTTCGGGAACCTATAACCTCCAAGCAGGCCTAGGCGCTTTGTAATTTGTTGGGTGAAAATAAGGAAACAACTAGGATAACTAGTATAGTTAAAAGTCCAACTAGACACTAAGGGCTTGACAAAACTGCCGTTGTCTGAGGAGGGATGTTCCAAGCCAATAGACACAAAAATACTGAAACTTTGCATTGTTTAGCCAGAAACGCAAAGTTGAATTAGTGGCGTCATTTTCTCAATAAGATATACGTGTGATTCAATATGTTGTACTTGGCTCAATGATGCTCATAGCATGTTGAACAAATTATTATTAGTGTTATTGTTACTGCCATGATCTTAATCATCGTTATGAACATATTTTAAATTTACTGCCTTTATTTCAGATTTTTATAACCCTTTCAAATCCCTGCTGAACATTCTTACATTTTACTTAAGTCATATTTATGAGTGTTTTTCCTTTCTTTGCAGTAAAAGCGCCTAGGGCAGCGGGGCTGAATGACACATCCGTGAAAGAAAACGGAAGATTAAAATTAGTTTGCCAGATTAAAGGCAACCCTCTTCCAATTATTTCCTGGTACAAAGATGGAAAACGATTACACCGCAGCAAAACAACAAAAATAGTAACAAAAAGGTAAGTAGTGTTGTTTTAAATGGAGTGTACAGATAAAAGCTAGTGCTATGCACTGTGCGAGAAGCTTTTTGCTTTGGGGAGGGGTTATCCACCCAGTGATTTCATTTGGGGGGAAGGCTTTTTGGGTGTACAAATTTGTATGTTACCAGTCAGTAAATTAAATTATTGTTTTTCGGTATTGCTTTGTACCTTGCAACAGTGGTTATAACCTATAGGTCATTAAATTTTATGATAACATTGTCACACGTAATTTAGAAACATTTAGCATATTTACATTCTAAGAAAACCATAACTCATGCCAAAAAAAGAGCTATCGAAGTAGTAACACCGGAAACTTGACCAAATCTTCCATTGCAAGTTCAAACTTAACGTCCACCTAACCTACCCACAAGTTCCTTGTTGATCACTTTAATGCATGATAAATATTAGCACTATGCCATGGAAACATTATTGAAGAAACAGTCTTGGTTCGGTGCGGTTGGAAAGTTACATAATGGTGTCCTTCAAATCACAAGGCTGCATCTTTTTCCGCAGGGAAATCTTTGATGACTGGACCATTAATGGACCGAATGATTTTTCAATTGTGTTTGTTATATAGTTAATACCTGGGTTGTAAATAAAGTAGTGTCAACATTGTCAGGAAAAGATGATAACACCGTGCATGTGCTATCAGGCAGTGAGCAATGTCAGTTTGGGCGAGTGCTGTGGTGTATGTACGACGTTGAAATGAACACCATTTTCTGTACTGCTCTAAAACATGTTTACAAAGGTAGAACAATCCAAGTTGCTTGTGGAAAAAATGAACGACAATATCAGCAAGGCTTGCATGAAACCTGTAGCAACAATACCTAGCCGTATCTGATGGTTGCGATGCGTCCGTGAAAACAACCTCAACATGAGGAAAATTGCATCATGCGGGGTTCCCGATATTGTCACCATTGTACTACAACCATCACGTAAGGCTAGTTATTGTTGCTTCGGGCTTCATGCAAGTTTTGATCACATTCTTTTTCATTTTTGCCATGTCCAAACCTGGATTTTGATCCACAATCACTGTTCTACCTTTGTAAACATGTTTTATAGCAGGACAGAAAGTGGTGTTCATTTCAACGTCGTACATACACCACAGCACTCGCTGCACCAACCACTTTTGACACTCCACACATCAGCATGGCTCCAAACTGACATTGCTCACTGCCTGATAGCAAATGCGCGGTGTTATCATCTTTTCCCGGCAGTGTTGACACTACTTTATTTACAACCCACGTATTAACTATATAACAAACACAATTGAAAAATCATTCGGTCCGTTAATGGTCCAGTCATCAAAGATTTCCCTGCGGAAAAAGATGCAGCCTTGTGATTTGAAGGACACCATTATGTAACTTTCCAACCTCACCGAACCAAGACTGTTTCTTCAATAATGTTTCCATGGCATAGTGCTAATATTTATCATGCATTAAAGTGATCAACAAGGAGCTTGTAGGTAGGTTAGGTGGGCGTTAAGTTAAGTTTATTGTGATGGGGAAATCCCCCGTTAATTCGCACGCTGGTGTTATGAATCAACTAAATGTAGCACCTATCGAAACAAGACAACCGCGGTCTTGAAAAAGCTTAATGCACTAAAATTAAAAACTTGCTTCGAAAGAAACACGAACACGCATGCGCACATGAATACGTGCGCGCCCGTGTGCGTGAAAAAAATCTGCCTCACTGGTCAAGTGCATTGAGCGACCGACTGCGTTTCGAGTTATTTTGTCCCTGTCTGTGACGGGTGAATGTGTGTTAACCCATCAATTACATCTAACTAGCATTCATCCACATGTTTGATACAAGTGCTTCCAAAGTGACGCTAAACTTGCTTCGAAAGAAACACGAACACGCATGCGCACATGAATACGTGCGCGCCCGTGTGCGTGGAAAAAATCTGCATCACTGGTCAAGTGCATTGAGCGACCGACTGCGTTTCGAGTTTTTTTGTCCCTGTCTGTGACGGGTGAATGTGTGTTAACCCATCAATTACATCTAACTAGCATTCATCCACATGTTTGATACAAGTGCTTCCAAAGTGACGCTAACTAACTAACTCTGTAGCCCCGAAGGTTCATGGCTGCAGCAACACAAGCCTTCCATCTGTCCCTATCCTGGGCAAGATCAATCCAATCTTTTCCATCCTTACCGCCTGCCCCCGTGACGGAGTGGTTAGCACATCGCGCTACTACGCCAGGGGTCCCGACCTGGGCATGCATGTTTGTGAGTGTCTATTCATCAATTTTATCATATCATCACTCATTCCCATCTTCCCAAATTAGCCAAAAGTGGCACAAAAAGCGAGGTAAAATAAAGCAAATCAATCTCAATTTTCCATCCTTACCGATTTCCTTTAGGTCCATCTCAACGTTATCTCTTAATCTTGTTCCTGGCCTTCCTACTGGTCTCTTACCATCAGGTTTCCCAACAAGAATCCTGTAAACTCTTCTTTCTCTCCCATTCGTGCCACATGGCCTGCCCACCTAAGTCTTCTTCATTTAATTATTCTAATAATATCTGGACATGAATACAAATTATGCAGTTCTAAATTATGTAACCTTCTCCACTCACCTATCTCCTTATTCCTTTTAGGTCCAAATATTTTTCTAAGGATTTTGTTTTCAAATACTCTTAATTTATGTCCCTCTTTTAATGTAAGGGACCAAGTTTCCCATCCATATAATACTACAGGCAAAATTACTGCTTTGTATATTTTAACTTTTAGTTTCTTAGATATTATACGAGAAGATAAAAGTTCATGAAAAGAAATGTAACATGCATTTCCTGAATTAAGTCCGCTGACCAACAACAGATGCGATCCTCCATTCATATTGGAAATCAGGCATAGAACTGACAACTCTGCACTGTAAAAATGCTATGTCAAGTAACAGCAACATGAGGTCATGGATGTTCCCAAGGTAAAACATTCCGGAGTTGAATGTTCCCGATTCGGATCTCCGGGTGGGGACTACTTTTTGAGGTCCCTGGACTAAGGATAGCATGTACAAAAGTGACGTTAAATACCAAAAATACAAGAACAAACGGATGAAGGAAATTCACCGAGGAATGAACATCCTTCATGTATCTTGTTCATTTTCTCCATCGCGGTGATTGTGGTGGTTTGTTTGTGTTTGTGAGTGTGTTTGTTGTTCAAGTTACAGTACTAACGCAAGCAACCCATCACCCAGCCAGTATGCTTTGTATTACAAATCCCTTCCCTTTCTCACTTCAAGTTCCATGTTCCAAATAAAAGCTTACCATGATCAATGATCATGATCAATAATTCTGTAGTAGTTTATTAATTTTCGCAATTAAAGAAAAAATTGAAAATAACATTTAGCAGCAATGAACATCTTAAAAACGCATCACTGATTGATTCAAATACGCTATTTTACGTCGCTCTTATGCTACTTTTCGTAAGTCGTGAAGATGAGGATGAGTGATGATATGATGAAATTGATGAATGATCACTCACAAATGATCACTCGTAGCGCGCTGTGCTAACAACTCCGCTACTTACGTCGGTTAAAAATAATCTCAAACGTAGCGCTTGTCCAGATATGGGATTGGCCTTCTCGTCTACCTAGTCATTGACCTACGCTCTCGTCACCCATGAGCTTGTTCTTTCATCAATTTTATCAAATTACGTATCATTCATTCTCGTTGTTGCCGCTAGCAAATAAGAAAATGCAATTACAAACAGGACAGGATCCAGTGAACGTATCGAATATCTTTGTCAGAAAACTAAGTTGAATAAATGTTATCTTCTTTCTGACATCTCTGACACGATGCCCATTAAATATACACAATATTACACTTCGTCTAGAACCCAAAAAAGGTAATTTTAAAGTGCATGTTTTTGCATTTTTTTGCCAATTTTCAGGTTTTAGGTCATTTTCACGGATTTTCGGCATTTTCCCGTCATTTTTCACAATATTCGGTGTATTGTTTCGTCATTTTTTGTCACTTTTTTCATTTTGGTAATATTCTTGAGTCTTTTCGTCAAGGTGAACATAGGCCTAAACATATCTCACAGGATTGTAATTTACGAGCCAAAGAAATGCTAAACGGGTGGCAGTCTTTGTTGTGTCGGGGGAAACCACCAGGTGTCCGTCTGGGTCAAACTCAGATTTAAGATCAGATAAGGTCAATTTTTAGCCTGAAACTAACAAATTTAATGGTAATTTTTTGCATTTTTTACGTCATTTTCCCTATTTTTTAGGACATTCTATAGGTCATATGCCTATATTTTTTTAGGTTATCAACTTCCGCTCCCTAGTAAAGAACTACCACCGCCACTGACTTCAGGGGAGTTCCACCCTGCAACACACAAAATAAACAAAGAAGCATCTACTGTCCAACAATAGTGTCTGGCTTTGTCTTTTCTGTAATGAACAGGAATGAGGTATTGGTGTTAGTCCGGGTTTTAACTCTGTTATATTGGTATTGTAATTGTGATTTTAGATTTAACCCTGTATCTTCAGTATATTAATTGTTTACATTATAAGTATAAATGCTTTCTTTGTATTTTTTCTACTGTAACAGCGATTTTCAGAATGCGCCAAGTGTCAATATGTATTTGTAAGTCCGAAACACGTCCACTGGATAAAGGCGATTCCATTCTATTATATTCGTCATGCCGATTTGGCCATCCCGCATTGGGGGGTGGGGTGTTAGGTAATGTCCATTCACTGACCTACATCACGTGGAAGACGCTTGCCTTTGGAGGCTGCGCAAGGTTGTTTGTTTGTTGAGCCTCGCGCCAAAGCGCTTGCAGTCCCGTTCCGAGAACGACGTTGGATCCTAAAAAGAAATTTTCGTTTCTACCCTTGTTTGCTAAATGCGTGATCCAGCATCCGGGTTCCACGACCTTTCCACATCGACGTCTTATTAAAAGAGCGGGCGAAGGGTTTATGCGTGTTCTTGCATTGCCGTGTCCCACTTCGCACTCTTGCGGTCGGCGGTGATTGGCTGAGAGTCTTGCTGATTGGGATGCCCAGCTCACCGCGATCAAAACTTTCCTTCAGGATGCTAATCTCACACTTTTGAATTTGTATGAATTTAAAATCCTCGTCATAGGGATGGTTAAGAGACGAGATGAGATCAAACTTTGTAGTATCACAGGCACGTCTAGAACTACACGTATTTCGGGTTGGGGTTATTATTATATTATAATATTACTATTATTACACCTAGAACACTTGGTTGGTTGGGACCCCAACCCGAAATACGTATAGTTCTAGACGTGCCTGCGACACACTACCAAGTTTGATCTCATCTCGTCTCTTTACCATCCCTATGACGAGGATTTTAAATTCATAAATTCATACATATTATAACAATAACAACAGCAAAACAACAAAATTTATAATTAATACATAAAAAGGTCAATATTTCCATTAAAGATCAATTAATAACAATTGATTTTATTACATCAAATCAATGGGTACCTGAAGGGTAAAGTCGGCTGGAGCGTGGTTCTGATCACATCACTTCCAAAATGACCGAGATCGATAATATTTGGGGCCATACCCCCACATCCCCTAAATGTGCTTTCATGGCACGGTGTTATATCAAAACTCTATGAGCACAATCTAAAATTTACATTATGTGGGTTCTGCGGAAATAATCAACTTCATATTATACAACAGGAAACAAGTATTTTTGTTATTCAATTTTGGACTTCATAAGTCTTTCGGGGGGGGGGGGGGGTTCCTCCTGGACCCCGTCTCTAAATACGTCCTTGGAGGCTCGGTAAATGCTTATCTCGTTCTCTGTTTCGTCTCGATTTGTAATCAGCCGTCTCGGTTTTTGAAGGGCAAGACTCAGTCTCAATTTCTAGTCTCAAAATTTGTGGTAACACGGTGTATAAAGGTAATTAAAACAAACATTTTCTTAATAACGTTTTTATCATTTTGAAGCCCCGTTTCGCAAACTGCCCTGAAAAGACTATATATTATCCTGAATATGTATGCAACATCGCGGCACAGGCTCACAAGTAACACTAATGATTGACTTTGGAAAATATCAACAAAATATAAAACGTCTGGAAATAATCATAATTATATCTGCTTTGTATCCCTTGCATATAGTAAAGTAATTTTGTATCAAGTATTTTTTTTAAAAAAAAATCATATCATATAGTCTGGAAATAGACAGAGAGTCACGAATACTAAGTCTCGGTCACGTCTCGATTTTATAGAGGTCTATCTGGTTGTACGTCTTATCTCGACAAATCTCCAAGTTCTGGTATCTTTCTCTTTTCGAGTTTTAACATGTCTATACACGCTTTTTGTAAAGCTTTGAAATTATAGATTAATCCCGGGTGAACTCATAGTTCAACGTGGAATCCAAAACCACTGAAAACTGTCCCTACCTGAATTCGTAATTTATATTTTCCTTATCATAAGTCTTGTATCTACCACTTCTGGCTAATCGCAACAATGAGTTCAAAATTTTGATTGGCTGACGAAGAGACGCTCGCAAAGGAACACACCCCCATCCCTAGGCTGGGAATCGAATCGGTGACATTCGGAGGCAAAGTCCTGAGTCGAACATTGAACGCTCACAGCCACCGAGATGGCTCGACTTCTTCATTACATTACTGCCTTTTTTAACACTAGCCTACCAGTACCGTACGAGAAACTTACTTACCTGATGGGGGCGGGGGGGGTCACAGGCCCACACTTTTTTATCACTGAATTGATTGATTGATTGATTGATTTGCTGTATTTTACTTCGCTTTTGTATCACTTTTGGCTAATTTGCAAAGATGGGAATGAGTGATGATATGATGAAATTGATGAATGGAAACTCACAAACATCCATGCCCAGGCCAGGATTCGAACCCGGAACCCCTGGCTTTTTATCACTAAAATTCAAGAAACCATTTTGTTATTAAATCACTGCTTCCTTTGTTGATTATGTATGTGCAGTTAATTAATAATTATAATAATTAAAAAATACAATAATTAATGAAAAATAATTACCAAAATGCAATATTGCATGCATATTTTACAATTCACTAAAACTTATAAAAATCAAAATAATTTGGCATTATTGCTTTTTTTTATTTATGTAGCTGCAGTTACTTATTAATTTTAATAATTACAAAAATTGCCATCATTAACAATCAATGTACACTGTCACTGGCATTAGTGTCTCGAATAACAGTCATTCAAATATGACGCCTGATAGGCCAACCCTATTTACTTTACGTTTATTTTTTTATGAACAAAAGTAATACAGAAATATTGGGAAACAATGTTATTAATTTTTGTATTTTTTTATAAAAATTTTCGCAACTGATAAATTGAAAAACTTGAGGTGGTTCCCCCTCGGGTAAGATAGGGTTAAGTACCTCCCTTCCTATACTCGTCGGCGCTTATTAACTGCCTGTTTCAAAAGATTATAATAGGAATACAACACGCATAATCTTGTAATCTGAAATGTTCTTTCTCATTCTTGGGAGGAAAAAAAAATACGAGCGTCTTCGGTTTTGCCTTCGGGAGCTGTCGTCCAATTATGTAGGTGACCGAGGAGGAACGAACAGGCGGATGGCCTGTTCAGTATCATTCACAGCACACTGACACGCATCACAGAGATCATGGAGAAAAAAAACACACAATGACGATGTCGTCACTTCTGTAAAAATACGTCCTTGAGTAGAGCGAGGGTTGCCACCGTGTGGTAGAATTGGCAACGTTGAGAGAGGGAGGTTCGGAGTATTTTAGTCCCAACCTCGGTCTGTCTGCCAGAGAAAGATATAGAGGAAGAACAACGCTAAATGCGGGCGGGGGGAGAGGCATGGCTATCCCAAATGTCATGTTTTTAAGTGGTTTCATGATCAACATTTGCACTCAAATTTTCCCAAAACCAGAAGAGAGAAGGACCCCTCCTCCCATTAGACTCAGGAAATGTGTAATTTTTCCAATATGTTTTTTGTCAAAAATATAATATATTTCTTAATTTATATATTTTTGTCATAAAGAAGGACATACACTTACATCTTACCTGAAAAGGGGAGGGGGGCTGTCAGGCCCACCACCCATATTTTTTAGATATTTGAACTGTGAACATTCATATAAATATTTATATAAATTACATTGTTCCCTAGGTTGTTAATAATATTTCTGCATTGCTTTTGTTCATAAATGTAATGTAAATAGTAGGCAAAATGCACTAGGTGGGCCTATCAAGCGCCATCTTTGAAGGCGTGTCCTTCGAGACACTCATGCCAGTGACAGTGTAAAATTGGCTCGCAATGATGGTATTTTTTGTAATTATTATAATTAATAAACAACTGCTCTTCTACAAAGAAAAAAAACATTAATGAAAAATTATGTTTTTCAAAGTTTTAGTAAATGGTAAAATGTGCGACATTCCTGCAATAATTGGTTATTACTTTTATTTAATAATGGTTATTCTTGTAATACTATAATTAATAAATTACACATATGTAATCAACAAAAGCAGTGATTCAATAACAAAATGGTTTCTTGAATTTTAATTATATAACAAAGTGTGGACCTCTGAGCCTCCCTTCAAATTTCCAAGGATCCTTCTACTCGTATTAACCTTCCTCCAAATATAGACACAAAAGTTTCTTCTTTGCCACAGAGTGCTTTCGGTCCCACTGCAACTTTTGCTGGATCATTCTATGTGAAGTCAACCTCATATATTTTGAGGCCACATGGGGTAGTGCAAAGTTAAAGATCCATTTCTTTCGTATTTCCGAAATTACAGGGATGGAAATTGTGCAATTTCCACCATTTTTTTCACCATCTTGTTAAATTTAAATTGCAATATTTCGGTAATCAGGATGCCCATAGAAATGATTCAGAAGCCGTTGGAAAGATATTGAATGGCTCTTTCACACGATATATTACATGCCTATGTGAAGAGTAAAAACAATTGAAGGTGGTGTAAAGAAGATTTGGGTAGCCATTTTCTAAAGAGCGGGTCTTTTATTATTATTATTATTATTATTATTATTATTATTATTTTGCTCGTTACTTTAAGTCAGTCTATAGCGATAACAAATCAAGCTACAAAGCAATATCCCACTCGGATAACACAACGAACTACTGGGCATGCTCCACATTGGTGAAATTCCCCTTACTGACGTGGAAGATGCAATGAAATCATTGAAACCTAAAAGATCAGTGGGTCCAGAAATGGTCCCTCCGTACGTAATATAAGGATGCTCGGAAAGCCTTAAATAGCCGCTACGCATCTTATTCACCCTGTCACTCTCCACCTGCGTGTTTCCGGAAATGTGGAAACTTTCTGAGGTGTGTCCCGTTCCAAAGACTTCCGACAAAGCTGCAACAACTATAGACCATTCGCTCTCATTTCAACTCTCGCCAAGCTCTTGGAACAAATCTTATGTAAATACATTTCCAGGCATCTTCATCCGATACTGTCCCCTCATCAGCATGGATTCATACCTAAACGATCGATTGTAACAAATTTATTAGAAATTTCCGACTGTATAACCTTGAATGCTTGACAAGAAAGAGCAAGTTGATGTAATTTAGGTATACTGATATTTTAAAGGCGTTCGATCTTGTTGATCATCATACACTTCTCCAAGAGCTTTACCATCTTAACCTCTCGGTCCGTGTTTTAAAACTTATCTCCTCCTACCTTAAAGACTGGAAACAGTATGTTAGATATGATAATAGCGTGTCTACTGTATTTCAGACCTCCTCGGGTGTCCCGCAAGGATCGAACCTTGGACCACTGATTGTTAACAATCTCCCAGAATGTCTACTGCATTCAAAAAAACTCCTGTATGCAGACGACCTGAAAATATTTAAGTCTATAACGAACGATAACGATGTCTTGGAACTGCAAAATGACATTGGAAACCTCGTAGAATAGTGCACTCAAAACAAACTAAAACTCAATTATAGCAAATGTAAAATTACGACTTTCAGAATGTCTACTGCATTCTAAAAAACTCCTGTACGCAGACGACCTGAAAATATTTAAGTCTATAACAAACGATAACGATGCCTTGGAACTGCAAAATGACATTGGAAACCTCGTAGAATAGTGCACTCAAAACAAACTAAAACTCAATTATAGCAAATGTAAAATTATGACTTTCACTCGGAAAAAAACCCTATATGCACACTTACACAATCAGTGACCACACATTACACAGAGTCTCAAGCTATAAAGATCTGGGTGTTCATTTTGAATAAAATAACAGTTTCCGAAGACACATCGACCACATTGTGAAGGAAGGTTACAGAAACCTTCGATTTATAATGAGAACGAGAAACGACTTTAAGACGACAGAAACATTCGAAATGCTGTACAATACGTACGTAAGGCCGAAATTGGAATACGCGTCTATCGTCTGGTCTCCACAAAACCTAAATGAAACCAACAGAATTGAGAATGTACAAACAAGTTCCTTCGATTACTAAAACTGAAAGAAGACGGCGTTCACCCCAAGTATACTCCTTATGACAAAAAAAAAAAAAAAACTTCCACGTACAATCCCTATACGATAGAAGAAATTAGCATCAGTTGCTATTTTTACATAAACTTCTAAACAACTCATTAGACTCCTCTCAACTGCTCCCAGAAATCCCTTTTTATGTTCCATATAGTAAGGTAAGACCGCGGAGAGACCTGTTTCAAGTAGCGAGAGCTCTAACAAAGTCAGCCAATGCGGCACCCACTCGGAATATGTGTAGGTTGTACAACGAAATTGCAAAATCATATGATAATTGATATTGATTGATATGTTGTTTTAAGTCCACTTTATACACAGTAAGGCTAATCGGGACTGGACCCACAGTTTAAAGTGGGATCCGAACCACTTGTGCCTCCACCAGGTATTCCACCCGGGACCCTTTTCAAAATCATATGATAAGATGGACGGACATCTTTCAAAGCTTACGAAAGTTCAAAAGGAAAAACTTGCTTCAAAACAAGTTTTGACGTTATTTAGCAGATCAGTAATTTTCTATGTACATACTTGGTTTGATCAGGTGAAAGAATTGATGTTAAATACCATTTTCTTGCTATTTCCTATTATTATTTCTATACCTCATCATTTATATGTAACGTGTGGCTCATAAGTTTTTCATTGGTTGTTTTGTCTTTCTCTGCATCTATTCTTGTCATATCATGTGTAAGATTTAACCTCACTTGTCAGGTTGCTATTTTCTATTTCTTTTTCATATTACTTTTTATAATAATTTTTATATTACTTTAACACATATTATCATATTATTGTACCTTATCGATTCTGTTGATTGCATACTCTGTGTAACAAACAAAGTAATAATATAAGACACTGTAAATGGGCATTTCCCTGTAGTGTCATGTCTTTAAATAAATAAATAAATAAATAAATGTCATACATGCACTATTGATAATAACCCTTTGCGCAACAGCCCGTGAGAGCCAGCGTCTATCTATCGACTACCGCCCTCAATCCCATCTGACAACGTTGGAGATCATCCAACCAGTTACGGGGCGAAGTGTGGTCAGCACGACGAACCCTAGTCGTTGTTGTAAGTTTTCATGACCGAGCTACGCTACTCATTCGTAGCTCCCCAATTTTCTCAGGATGGTGGGTGGCCACCGGTCCCATGCACTGGCCGAAATCTCAGGAGAAAGGTTGTTACGCTTCCCATGTGAAGGGGAAGTGAGAGCAGGAAACAAATGACTGTGCACTTTAGTCCTCGAGTTTGCCGGGGGAATTCTTATCTTGGTCGAGCTGTAGCGTTACTTCATTTATCTAATGTCGTTATTCCCAATGGTACAGCCAGCCACCGTCAATAAAAATGGGATATTCGGTTTCCTAAAAGGCGATATGTGTGTTGCCTAACTCTAAGGCGGTGGTAGACGTTGTCATTGAAAATTTGCTATTATAATCCACTTATCGCCGTAGAGTTAGGCAACATACATAACACCTTGCAGGAAAGCGAGCATTTCAGGATCTAGGTGCACCAATTGTATTGCTGGTGACTGTACATACAAGTGCAACTGTAAAGTACCCGGACTACAAAGACACATTAATTGCCGCAGAGGCGTCTCCTGAAAACATGCTGCGCATACGTCAATTGTGGGAAAAAGGACAGCTTGCTCTGCGACGACATTAATGAGCATTTCTACATTCTAATTTCTTCATATAGGAGAAGTATTTATTTTACACGAGAGCGCTCAACTAAGCTTATATTACATTTCTTGGATCTGAAGTGACGCATGCGTCAATTGTGGGAAAATAATTATTAGTTCCTTTCACTTCAGATCCAAGAAATGTAATATAAGCTTAGTTGAGCGCTCTCGTGTAAAATAAATACTTCCCCTATATGAAGAAATTAGAATGTAGAAATGCTCATTAATGTCGTCGCAGAGCAAGCTGTCCTTTTTCCCACAATTGACGCATGCGCAACATGCACCGCATGCGTTCAGGAGTCACCTCTGAATTGCCGCCATTTGAATTTGGAACCCCTCTCCCTTTACACACACACTCAGTAAAATCGTAAATACATAATTCCTTTTCATACACACCTCTACCACCAAGTACGGTAACAATAGGTATCCTACTTTTTCATTCAAATGTGCAAGTTTATTCCTTTCATTTCTGGTTCAGCAAAAGTGCAAGCAAGAGATGCCCACCCGACGTAGATTGTTCAAGTACTCAGTAGATAGGCGTACGCCGGAGACGTCAACTTGTCTGGCAGTGCTGGACTAAGTGTCTGCCGAGTGCACTCCCCCCCTCCCTCCTTTCCACTCCTCAACGCGACGTTGCCACGCACTTCTTTCCCCCCAGAAGGCAATTAGCGTGGAATAAGTTAACACATCAAGTACTGTTGTATATTTAGCTTGTCGCAGCCATATGTACTCTTCGAAATGGTCATCCGTCATTCTCGAGACTAAGCCTTAAAGGAGAAACTCCTTCAACAGCTGCTTAAAGGATTCTCATCACTACAAGGAGTTAGTTTTCAACGAAAATAGTTCCATTTGCGTAATCGAAGTAATAGAATTGTTTATTGTTAACATTAGAGATCATGTCTTCAATGGCCATTAATGAATATATGTGCTATTATTATGATTAAAGGGATAAAATTACATGAAGCTGAACACACACACACATTTATGTTGCGGTCTAGAAAGCCAGAGACTAACAGATATGGAGTTTTCACCCAGTGAAAATCTACATAGCAGAGCTTGGTCCTTAATAGGATATTGCGGTTCGGCGTTTAGTTTTAGTTGTATACTTGTGCATTTTTCTCTTCCTCATGCATACACACATGCACACACATATAGAGTTGCGGTGGTCTAGTGGTCCAGACCCGTCTTCGATTCTGAAGGTTGGTGGTTCCAGGTGAAATTTACCAGCAGTGACCTCGCATGGAGAGGCTCTGGCATTCACTCAGCCTCTAATAAATGAGTATGGGGGAACTTTTTGTGTAATCAGCACCACGCTCCGACATCACATCCACAAATGACCGAGATTGTGAATGTGTGGAGCCCTACCTCTACTTTTCCCACATGTCTTCACGTCATGTTGTAACGTGTAGCTTTTACTTTCTATGTATACGTATCTATGTACATACAGTTATGTATGTATAGGTTATGTTGTATCAGTCTAAGATAGAGAATAGTGGCTTGAAAGTTTATCACACGTTTTTCTAATTTACTGCTCATTTTGCCTGTTCGGCAAAGCTGAATCAAGTAAAATAATTTTCCATCTTTTACTTAGAATTAAACCACTTCATTAGTAACCGATGAGGGCATTTTAGAATATAATAGTCTATACATGATTAAATGCACATGTGCGTGATACTAATAATAATTTGATTGCAGTAATGCGACTGTTCTTATAAACTTATTTTTCTTGAGCACTTGCTGCCTATCAACTTTTAAGTTCACTAATGGCTTGAACACTTTTGATGCATTAAATTGTATAGAGAAGAAATAGTCATGCAAATTGCCTCGAATACGCGTAGTAGTGGTATATATTGTCGATCACTGAAATGTAATATCTTCTTAAATATACGTTATTAATTTTGTGTGCATTATGTAAGCATGAAAACTGTGTAGTAATTTTAGACGGTTGTATTTAATCGCTAAAATTCAATGGAGTATAATCAATATTTTGTATCGGCAAAACACGGCATTGACAAATCAAGGATCACCATAACATTTTGCGGTCCAACAACACTAAAACCCTAATGTTAAATATTAATGTTGTTTTTTTATTGCAGACATGCGGTTTTGATATATAATCAGTTCATATAGTTCGCATTGCAGTCAATTCCTTGCACAATAAAAACCTATCACACAATTATTTCAAACCCATTTCCCCTAATGGCTTATCAGCACCTGTCAATCAGATCTGACAGCTGTCCGCCATTTTAGTCGAAATGGGATATCCCGTCTCGCCTAATCCCATTTCGCCTAAACCAGTTGGGAGGGAAATATTGCAAGCTAGGGAAATTTTAACGGTGATCAAGGTCATGTGCCGATGCTAATTACGAACAGTCACATGAGCCAAATAGTCAGGTGTTGCTCCTAAAAAGGAGAATTGTCACACAATCTAGCAGCCGGGGGCGTTTGTCGTATTTTCTGTAGGATAAAAGATATTGAAGGGACACACTTATGATATTTTTTTAAAAAAAATAGATAATAAAATTGAACATGTCATAGGTTCCTAGGCAAACATTGAATCTCGGAAGTAGTTTTAGATGCGCACAATAATGCAGCAAGGGAACAATTTTGGCGACTGAAAGATGTCGTATAAATAACTATAGGACTCAAAGTACACAGGATAACCATGGATTGTTATTTGACGAGCTACGTTGGCGTAGATCAGTAATAGTCGCTGTATCTGCCTAAGGAATAAGCTAATTCCAATTTGCAAGCGTGCACGCATAGCAAGGTAACTCCAGGCAGCTGAAAGAATATTTTTAAGTTCGCCCTTGCTTTCCGATGTAATTACTGTGGAAATACTTGCTAACTCGTTTAACGTTTGGGGAAAGGGACTCAAGGTTTACTTTGACAAAAAGAGGGAACCAGGAGCTTTATATAGAGATCCCGTCCTTGTAAACTCATAGACAGCTCATTGAGTTCGTCGAAGAGGCGTGCCAAGAAAGCCAGCTGTATCAGCCAAGAGAGAGAGGGGGGAGGGTGGGGACAGACGATGAAGCTCCCCCGGACCACATGCACTCATTGTACTTGCACGCAGGTAATACTCAAATGTTCTGTAATGTATAAGAAGCTAATTCAAAAGCTATTATTTCTCTATTTTTCGGTAGCAGAGGAAAAGTTGACAAAAATTCGCAATGTCCATAATTTCCAATTTTTCAACTAAAAAGGCATATAAATTGTGTATGTAAAGTCTCTTCTAGATATCAAATTTCTTCTACGTAGCGTAAATATACGCTTTGACAGAAGCCGGTATAGAATATTAACAGACTGTAAATTTCATATTAGTCAATTAATTTTTATCCAAATAATGTATGAAGTGCTAAAGTTTATTCTTAACGCCTTCAAGATAAAATCATATGCATTCTAGCAAAGTTTGAATTACTAGACTATATGCCCTGCTAATAAAATATAGCATTGTTATTATTCTTTTATATTTCTTTACAATTTATCCCAAGTGCAACGTTGTCTGGAAGTGTCCCAAAGGTTTAAGTAATTTGATTTATCTGAATAGAAGTGCACTTTCTATTTTTATATTTTAAAAAAAGGAAAGATAGGAAACAATCAGTGCTTCTTCAATTATAACATGACTAGGCGGGGTTTCATGTGACATCAGGATGCGCACAGCCGCCATGTTTGAGGCCAATTTTATTTGTCGTTTTCAAGTAAATATCCATCACGTAGCGTTCGTTACATCTGCACCAACTGCACGTTTGTTTTAAATCACGATTGTGTGTGTTAGTATCTCCCGCCCGTCAAGCTTCAATTCCTTAATCGTACAAGAACTGGCCTCAATCATGGCTGCTCGAAGCCACAAAGCAACAGTTTGTGACGTAGGTGAAACACACCTATACGATCCTTTCACAATTCTTATACTAAATGAGGTGCATTGTACAGTTGAAGGATTGAATCACATCAAAATTTCTGAAGTATGAGGTAAGTTGAATGAGTATATTTTTGTGATTGGTCATTCGTACGAGACACGCAAGTGAAATTCTCATACACATGCAGATATAGCTGCCGTGATATATTTGCTGTACCAGAGTTTTGACATCATAGTCGTTTCGGTTGCCATTGTAGGATGTAGTTCACTGTTACTATAACCCTCTGCCCACAAATGCATTGAATGTGCTGGTAACATTGCAACTGATGTCATGCCTGGATTTGATTGGCTGTTATGCTCAGAGCCGCCAGGGGGAAACGAGCACGGTTTGTCTTGAGGCAACGGTCACTGGGGAAAGAGCGGTGTAGCTCTGACTGTAAACGTGTATGGTAAGTGTGGCGATATGATGGGGAATTTACGTAGTGTGGTTCCTTTAAAATTCTGTAGTTTATTTGTTCATTTCTTTACCCTATATTAGGTTTTTGTTATTCTAACTTCTAATTAAATTAATATTAGTTTGGGTATTGAGGAACCTATTCTTAGAATTCTCGGTCGTATGGCCGCATTCACTATACACGCATTGACCCCTAATTACTTGTCAATTTAAGTTGTAGAATATAAATTTCAGTTGCATATCATACAGTTGTGTGATTATGGATATATAAAGAAAGGGAATTTATTTACTTTTTGATTGTTACAATTCTATAAAAGTACTTTGCACTGTTAAAATAAAAAGGAAAAGATCTAAGTTTCTGGTTTTGAATTCGTAACTAATTTCCTAGAATAATGGACTCTGATAACAGCTTGCTTTCACTGTGCCTCTTCTGTATGGTAGATCCTGCTTTATGCAGTTGAGGTTGAGCGTGTTGAATATGAGTAAATGGGCCTTTTTTACAGCTTAGTTGCCAGTTGTCCAAATCCGAGACGGCTGGTCTCATAGACTGTCCGTGACCCACACCTGCTTCTCTCATCTGATCACACCATTAATGTTTGAATTTTATATCCAGATCGGAGGTTGCATAATTTTCATAGATTAAGACCGAAACATCTCTTTATTTTTATGATCATGAATACTCTCACAGCTGAGCTAGTACATTCTATGTTGCTTTAGATTTTGCACAAGGATTTGGGTAGAACCACGGAAGAAATCAGAGTGTAGGAACTTCTTGAGGTAGACGAGGATGCAAAATTACTTTCTCTCCTATCACCCACGCACACAAACACACTACAAGAATCCGGTCAGTCGTTGTAGGCAACCGCTTTAACGCTTCTGTAGAAAGGGTGGCGTAAAGGTAAGGCGGAACAGCTTTCGACTTGGAGAAACATTCTTACACTAAACAAGAAAACAGTATCTTTGTAAGCTTTTCAGCAATAAACGAAATATCGATTCTTAAGACAGAACATGCCCATAAGTGCACAGAGGAGTGCGGTAACACAGGTTTAAAATATGTAGTCAGCAGAGGTATTTCGCAGTTCTCAGCGTCAAGAATTTAATACTAACATTTCGACTGCTCTCATTGTTGGCACAGACCAAACACAAAATTCCAATTTTTCTATTAACTAAACAAATTATCCGAAAATGTCACCTCAAATTAAGATATACCAATTTATTATGCATTAGAAACAAAAGACTCATCATATGAAGGAAAATATATTAATTCTACATTGTCAGCAAAATTACTAGAATGAGCCACAAGTAAAGAACCAATCTTTAAATATCTGTATATTCCATGACCCCACCCCCTGCTAAAAATATTACAAACTTAGACGCAGGAGCGCACTGGTCCATGGGACAAGTATTTGCCTCCTGTCATGATGAAATTTTGGACTCACTAGTACTGATACAGAAAAAATTAAAATTCAGTGTAACATGTTTGATATAAGAAGTAAACACTGGCTGAAAAGAAAAAATAAATTCCCTTTATACAGAGATTGGGGAGAATACCTGAAGTGGGGGTCCTAGTTGTTGAAATTGGCTCCCGTAGGATAAAAAGAACAGCATTATTCAATACCAGACAACCCGATTGGTCATAGACATCTTCAACAATGTTAGATATTTTAAAACCAAATTCTACAAAAGTTAAAATCTTTGCGATCTTGAATTGAGCGGGTCTCGAGTAAAAATTTCGTATTTCTCTCGTTGAAGATTATTATTCAATTCGTAGTGTGGTGACGGGCAAACTGACATACACGCCTTGTTTTCAATTATTTGTTCAGTAATGTGCAGCAGAATATAATATCTTGATTCCTATCTCGCGAAGAAATAGTAAAATTGCAGAAGACATTTATAAAACAGTAAATAATGCATACAAGTCTACATTTTTCGTATATCGAATAAATCACTTCTCACCAACATATGTTGTGCCCGAAATCATTCCTGAAGAGTAAGGAGGGAGAAAATACTTAAGTGTGAATTTTTTAATGCGTGAATTTTTGAATTTTTACGACTCCACGTTGTCAGTTGCAAACATTCCTCTTCCAAGAGGGGGACAGGGACAAGTAGAAACTTGGACGCTCCGAGTAGGTTAACAAGGATCGTATTTTCCGTATGCCTACTAACGTTAGCATTCGGCGCATAAAGTTGTCGTCTCCGTCCTTATGCAATTTGGGCACCTGTTGTCGGTCCTGGCCAAGAGACACACGGATTGGTTCCAAATGGCTGGCTCTGATAAAAGGGGGAAACATATTTTACAGTACTTCAACACATGCAATTTGGTCCACATTTTTTCCCCGCAGAATTTGGTGATAATTTAAAATATGTTGCATTTTTTAACTGATTCATGTAGATCCGTTGCCAAATGACTGTCGGTATGTTGTAGAGTAAACACGTATTGCGAGATATAATGCGCGGTAAAGAGAAAACAGCGGAAGAATTGCGAGATATTATTATATAACATCCAAGCAATGGTTTCTAAAGAGGTTAAGGGTGGATTTAAATTAAGCCATATTATTTTAATGTTACTTGTACGGTACAGATTAATCTTTGCAATTTGTGTCTGCACTGATTGATTTTTACAAGAACAGAACACGTTGGACGCCACAACTAGAAACAATATATATATTTTCATGAACTTAAACGAACAGAAGAACTTCTGGGAAAGAAATGTGTGTATATTTGTTTTCCTTCATTGGTGTTGCCGATTATGTCAATGACGCTGTAACTCGATAAAAACGAAATACTTTATCACATGAAAAACTTATACGTTGCTTATCTCTTCATTCATCAGCCAAGTAAGAACTTTTGTTGTTAATTCTCATTACTATTTGACAATAGCACAATACTTTCACATGCTAATGGTACACTCATCTCAATTAGTACTTCGGCAAATTGTTTCTTTATACAACATATTTGCGAAGATACAATTCAATTTACAGGTGTATCAATTTACGCTGTATAAAACACACCTTATTACTAACTTCGTTGACCCTGTACATCATTTGGCAGAAATAGTAGGAGTTTGCAAAGTATATACCACGTACTTGAAACACTTGTAATGTGTGTGTGCGTGTGTGTATTATCTGAAGTTTTCAAAAATAACGGTTTGGGGTTTACGAGGAAAAAAACCTTTTTTCTCTCTGTATATACGCCGGATGCACGAAAACACATACAGGGTTGGGAGACACAACTTCAACAAATGTTATGTGGTGGCAGATACCATGAGTTGAATTGAATTGGTGTTTTATGTTCACTTTGTGCACAGTAAGGCTAATCGGGACTGGACCTACAGTTAAAAATAGAATCCTAACCACTTAGTGCCTCCACCGGGAATCGAACGGAAGATACAACGAAACAAATAATGTTTCCTAATAAGCATTACCTAGAAAGCGCTTAGTTTCTGCGCTGAAATCACTTTATATTATCCCGTACTTACGCAACCCAACATAACATGCTGGTACAGGTCCAACTTAAAGTAGCGTTCCTTGTTAACAGAGACGGTTTTAAAACAATAGCTTGGGAGTTTGCAAGCAATAAAAAAAGTAAAGTAAAGTGCTCCCCTGTGCATTGCACCAAGCCATGAAGGCGTATAGAACCCCACACTTTCTTGACTTCGGCCGAGCTGGGGGTGATGTGATCAGCACCACGCCCCTGGCCGCCTTCACCCCCCTGAGTTTCCTCCAGGTACCCACTTTATACGACGCTGGGTGGGCGCCGGAGCCGCTTGAACAGGTTGAAAAAGTCCTTGTTCTCCCCCGCCGGAGATCGAACCTGGGTCTCTCACATGGTAGTCAGACGCCCTAACGACTGAGCTACCGCGGTTCCTGTTTGCAAAACAATAGTCAAAGTTATAATGTTACTTCCGAAGTTTGAAAACGACTGTAGATTTGACAAACTTTGTTTTAAGCACGCTTCACTTTGTCTTAAGATAGTCTAGAGTGTAGAGTGGAATTCGAACCACTACGTAATTGCCTGCTTGCAATTCGAATTACATTTTACCTATAATAAAGTAACTGTGAAAATAACTTAGATACTTTTGAAAGTGACAATAACTGTAACCAAGTAACTTATTCAATGTAACCTACTTACTTTTGGGGAGAAGTAACTCAATTCCCTTGAAAAGTAAATTTACAGGCTATGTTAGCACAGTGGCTATGCAACTGTCTCAGTAACACTATTTAATAGAGACAAGACAAATAAAAAAGTTCCTTCATACGCACCTTATCAAGAGTTGATGTTACCCTACCTCTCCATTCATACTACCCATGGTTGCGATTCACAAATCTCTTTCTGGTTGACTCCCCCTCTCCTTTTTCGGATATTTTGCTTAGAACATTCACGCTATTACGTTTCCAAAGAGATGAAAATAGCCTGGTGTTCGCACATACTCTGTACATTATTTTTTTAATGTTGTGGATTACCTTCTGGGAATCGTAAGTACAATTTTTATCTTTATGTTCAATCAACAGTTGAATACGTTCATTTAAAAATGAAGGAAGTTGGGGCAAAAATAATTTGACTTTCTTAAATTGATTCTTTGTACTTCATGTCTCAAACTTTTTGATCATCCCTCATATATTAAGGTGGAATTCGATTTAAAAAGAAACTTTAAAATGTACTTTATATTACATAAGAAAACTTTTAAATAGTCTCATCATTTCCGGTGGGGTGAGGTTTTAAGCCCTTAGCCCATGGTCTAGATGTTGTATTAGCACTATATGTACGTACATATGTATGTATCGAACTAACTCTCTAGCCTTCTTAAAACCGAAGATTTATGGCTGCAACAACACAAATCTGTCCCTATCTTGGGCATGATCAATCCAATCTTTCCATCCTTACCGATTTCCTGTAGGTCCATCTCAACGTTACCCTCCATCTTCGTCTTGGCCTTCCTGAAAGTCTCTCGATCAGGTTTCCCAACAAGAATCCTGCAAACTCTTCTTTCCTCTCCCATTCGTGCCACATGGTCTGCCCACCTAAGCCTTCTGGATTTAATTATTCTAATAATATTTGGACATGAATACATATTATGCAGTTCTAAGTTATGTAACCTTCTCCTCTCTGCTCATGCCTTTTAGGTTCAAATATTTTTCTAAGGATTTCATTTTCAAATACTCTTAATTTATGTGTATACAGGGTGAACCGAAACTATAGGGACAAACTTCAGGAGATGATTCCTGACAGGAAAAGGAACAAAAAAGTTCATATCAACATATGTCCGGCAACGCTTATTTGCCAAGGTAGATGGCACTGAAGAACGACATCATCCTCTCATAACAACACTCACATTGTGCTCTTTTGTGTTGTAGATTGTGTGATTAGAGATACGTCGAAGAACCATGGTCCGTTATTCATAACAGGAACAAGCCGAGATGGTTTTCGTATACGGTCAAGTAGATGGAAACGATCGAGAGGCCGCACGGATTTATCGAGCCACGTACAGACAGCACCACTGGGGCCTTCCATACAGGCGAACGTGGATGGCGGCCGCTGCATGTGCGTACACCAGATCTGGAGCAACATGTGCTACACGATATTGAGAACAACCCCAGTACAAGCTCCAGGCAAGTGGCCCGCCAGCATGGTGTAAGCCAAGCGACGGTGTTGTGTATCTTGCATGAAAACCGCTACTATCCCTATCACCTGCAACGTGTGCAGGGATTATCACCAGCGGATTTTCCTCCAAGGGAACGGTTTTTGCAACAGGCCACCACCATATTGGGTTTTCGGTCGTCAGTCCTCTTCTCCGATGAAGCGACCTTTGGTAGAGATGGAATACAATCGTCATCTGTGGGCTACAGCCAATCCTCGAGGAATGTTTGAATCGTCTCATCAGTCATCAGCAACGGTTCAGCATCAAAGTTTGGGCAGGGATTATTGGCGACCACCTACTTGAACCATTTGTTCTTCCACAACACCTTAGCGGACAGACGTATCTGCCTCTTTTGCTTCAGAATGTCCCTTTGGCAATACGACAGGAATGTGGCTGATGCATGATGGAGCGCCAGCCCACTTTCGCATTATTGTTCGTCAACGCCTCAACAACATCTTTCCCAGAAGATGGATCGGACGAGTAGGTCTTGTGGCATGGCCCGCTCGATCACCAGACGGTTTAACCCCCTTGATTTTTCCTTGTGGGGCCATCTGAAAAGTGTTGTGTATGCTGAGCCAGTTCCTGATGTGCAGACCCTTGAACAGCTGTCCGTGTAGCCTGTGACGCTATTCGGGTACAGGCTGGAACATTCGAACAAGTGAGGCAATCCATGATGCGATGTGTGGACGCTTCCATTGCATCCCATGGAGACCACTTTGAACACATGTTGTAACATGGATGAAAGGTATGGCATGTAATGTGTACCGGTACTAATTGCTTTATTGCAGGCTCACCGTCTATTTCCGGACATGTTGATATGAACTTTTTTTGTTCCTCCTGAAGTTTGTCCTTATAGTTTCTGTTCACCCTATACACAAGGATTATTTTTAAAGTATTGCTAATGATTCCAAGTTTTCCCGGTAGGTAATTCTTGGTTCGTATTTGAATTTCATTTTGAAGTTATGAGTAAGCAGTCACTGATAATCGATTTCCCATTGCAGGAAGCGATCTACGCTGGTGATTCCTTGTTTCAAGCCGGAGGACGCGGGCGTCTACGAGTGCAGAGCCACCAGTGCAACGAAAAGAGAAGCTTCCACTTTCGCTAATATATCACTCACACGGCCAGGTACGGTTTCTCTTACAGATGGTTAAATGTAAAAACTAATTGTATCTATGAGTAGATTCCTCACTTTTACAGTGCGATAAACAGTGACAGGATTTTAAAATCTTCACACATTTCTTTTCCCAGCACAATATTGTCTTATACAGGGTGTACTAGAAGTGATAGCGCAAACTGAAACAGTGAAAACTACACGATAGTAGAAGGAAAAAAAGTCTCAGTAAACATGTTGGTCGGAAATGAACCGTTTGCGATATAATTGCACATGTATGATTACGATCCACAACTGACTTCATTGTTTGAACACATTGAGGTGTCATAACAAAAATAGAATTTAGGCTACAAACAATCAAGGCAGTAGCGCATCGAAACTCTACATTCGAAATTATTAAAATAATGGAGGCACATTGCCCAGTGGACCCTTTCCCAATTGGACTATCTATGTCTTGGTGCGCATTTTGTAATTTTTGAGATTTTTATGATTACGTTCGGTAAAACACTTCCTTCACTCTGAGAGTCAGTAATCACAGCTTATCCAATTATAATTGCGATTGCCATTGTAAATACCGGCGCCTTGCGTAATTGGAAATGTTTCGCAGACGATATTTGTTTTCCAATGTCATGGAAATGCAATGAAAGTTCTTGCTTAGCAACATTGTTGGGAGTGCGCCCGTTCGTAAATTACGGCGTTCACCAAAGGCCCCCTATGTATAGCCTCTCCCACTCTAACCTCAGACTGCAGAGAAAGCACAGATTCCGCCCGGCGCCAAGCGCTGACTAAACAATAACCTTTCCCACGGGGCAAGCAAAATAAACTCCTCCTTGCTTGGAGAAAGCAGAGCGGCAATCGCCTCAGCGAGATCACTGAATGATCTTCCCCCGCTCCTCATCATCTTTCAGCGGGGGGGAAGTAACGTCTTGCTCTAACTGCGAAAACAACCACGAGAGGTCATTGTCTGCCACGTTTGACCTAACGAATATGTTTCTTACCTTATCTTTTCCTTTTCTTCCCTTCTACGCTACTTTCAATTAGATGCGCGGCACGGACTATTAAGCTAGCAAACCTTTAAATTTGAGAAAAAAGAAATATATATAGTTCACTGAAAGTCGCCGAGGATAATCGCTTTCAGTTGCAGTCAAATGTGCAGTTTGAAGACAATAAATATTTCTTACGCAGCAACATTGCTTTAAAATATTACTCTAGATAATTGCTGGTTCCTAATTAATTGGGGAACAATGACTGTTGCTGATGTTAGAAGTATCCATCCCGCTACTTGCTCTAAGAATACAGAGCATACAAGCAGAAACAATAGCTTATTGGGTAATTTTTGTGCTAGTTCTCCCTCACATGGTTTACTACTACTTCTGAATACTCATCTGTCCCTCTAATTCCTTGAGCCAATGAAACATGCATTTAAAACATTGTTCATGTACTCTCGACTGTTGTGTTTTACATGACCTTGTTCTTTTTCACTTCTTGAGTTTCATTTTTTTATCGTCAGGATTAAATTGTTTACGTTCATTTTTTGCCGGTAAGGTTTGGGTTTCCGAACTATCCATTAGCCAAGATCTCAATGGTGACAACTGCCTTTTTGTTATTCTCTATTCAAACACAAGTGACAAGCGACGCTCGACACACGTTTGAAAACTAACCAATCAGGGAGCGATGCAGGATTTTTACAGAGTTGTCATATACTTTATCAACCTTACTTGAAATTATGACAGATGAAATTATGCGTGAAATATATAATTTCAGACTGACATTCATTTTCCAGGGGGATCAAGAGCCTCCCTCTCTGGAGGCCCGTGAATCAAATGCAAGCTTTCACATTTGTCGCTTGTCCTTCGTCACTTCCATTGAAAGCTTCTTAAGGTGTGGATATCTGTGTTTGTTTTATTGCCGACTTCATTATAATCACTTATCTATTCGCATTATCTCTAATAGCTAAAGTTCGTTAAGTCGCTTGTGTCATTATCGAAGAACGTCAGACATAAATTGCGGAAAGTGCGGAAGTAACCATGCCTCTTGCAAGGATTCAAATGATTATCCTTCCAAGAATTGCCACATATGATAGGCTATTGGTTCAGATCAGTGGTCGAATTGAACATTTTACTTGGGAGTGGGAGTGAGGAGGGAGATACCATAGGTTGCTCGATTCAACTATATACAAGAAATGTAGGCATATATTCACAGCAAAATTCGTTTATTCATACACATATCTTTCTGCTGATTTTGCAACGGGTGTACTAGTCAGTTTATTGTTCCACAACAATTGTTTGTACTATATTAACATTTGTTGATTTGAAACTTCCTTTTTAATGCGAATCAACTCCGTAGTCTATTGCAAGTGTATAATGGAATGAAAGGCCTAGCAGTGGTGTAATTTTCTTTTCTTATAAACTTGTTGAATTGAATTTATCAACATACATTACTCTGTTCTAGCCAATAACAACAATGAAACTATTCTTGAGGACTCCATGATCATAAACTTCCTACAAACCGTCAATTTCGCATTACTTGTGTGCATTATATTGGATTAAAATATTCATAATGAACTGATTTCATACAATTATGAAGAACTTTGTGCTGTCTGCTAATAAATGAAAAAAGTAACCTTGAGTATGATGATGATGATTTAGCGTGAATGCATGAGAAGCATTAACGAAAATATGTTACGTGTGTGACACTTTAAAAATGGAGCAAACTTTGACTTCATTTGTCTGCAATGCATATAGTCTACAGAATTTTTGTTGGTGAAATATGCAAATTTATATGCATTCACAAACATTTAAGCCTTAATGCAATTAAAAAACAATAATTATTTTCAGATTAATTAATTTTGTTATTTACATGAAGTATGATATATATATATATAGGGGAAGATGGATAAAAATCGTCCTTGGCAGGGAAAAAGGATGCTTGGGATACTTGGTGAAATTGTGGGATGAAATCCATTGCACCACCCTGTTAATTGGCATCCTGGTTCAGATATTCAAAAGTTGCACCTGCGCGCACGCGTGTGTATAGCAAGTGTGAGGTGGTCGCTTACAACCGACGCCGTCTTGGCAGTCCCCTGTACCGATGCTCGCCAGGTTGAATCACACAAACGGGACGCTACGTCATTCATGCGTCTGATGTAGACTGCACGGATCCAAAATAACGTCAAGTCTGGCTGCTCCTTCTAACGATGTGACGCTCTCTCTGTACAGCGATGCCAGGAAGGAAGCGTCCAAATTGAAGGACAAACTAAATGAATCCGAAGAACTTGATGCTTCTTTTTCCCCGCGGAGCCAGAAATTGATATGGAGTTATGGATCCCCGCGGTTTCAAATTTCACCTAAAGCATTCAATCGCACACTGAATATAAATAGGGACAGTTCTTCAAAGTTACACATGTTTACCGGGCGGCGTTACATGTTAGATATATAAAATATTAGCAATTACGGTATAAGCGAGAGATATGGATTGATTGGATTTACACTATGTTACCGAACTCCCCCACCACCTCCTGGCTATCCCACATTTTTCGATATACTGCTTTACAGTCAGAAAATATTTCAAGGTAAAAAGAGTTCCGTTGCATTATCTAGAGAAATTCGTTCCAGGAAAGAAAGAACTAACGTTTCTGCTGCAATCTACGGAGGAACTGATCAAGTTTTTGTATGTATTCTTAAGATGTAGTTTGTGAACGTCTGCCAGGAAGGAGTTTTCGCAAAAATGGTGCAAGTTGTATGTATGAGCATTGATGAACTGAGTAGTGAATGCGATAACTTTGTTGGTAAACCCATATTCACAAATGAGGCTATATTTCACTTTTATGGGAAGATAAGCACACACGATGTTCGAATATGGGGTGTGAAATCCACTCGTGATTGTTGAAAATCGATGGAACTACCCCGAAGTGATGTTGTCAGAGGAAAGGGTGACGCCGCCCCCTCCCTCCCTTTCGCCGAACAAGTAGTGACCGGAACAATATTTCTTGATATGTTAACAGAATGGCTTATCTCACAGCTAAGTAATGACAGTGGTACCTACATTACGCAGTTGGACGGGGGCTCGCTCGATTTTCACATGGAAGTGCGGAATTTCTTGAACAACACCCAGCCTCAGCGGTGAAACGGCCGCGGAGATGAAGATGATCATTATATCTTACCCTGGCAACCTCGCTCCCCTGACCCTTCACTCTCTGATTTTTCTTCTTGTCTGGGTTTGCTTAAAGGACGCTGCTTATGTTCAACCTCTACCTCAGCCCAAACCTTCTCACTACCACTAGCCGCCATTTCGTAAAAACTGCCTCCTGGCGGGCATTGATTAAACTACACGTTAAGAATGAGAGACACATAAAAGTTAGTTTGGGTCAGTTTCTTAATAGATTGCAGCAATAACATTAGTTTTTTTATGTAACATTTTATCAATAATAGCTCATCAAACCCCGACAATCATTTTTGAAAGCCCTGTATATATCACACACGCTTCACATGAAGATTATGAAAACGGATTTAACCGTTAAATTGCTTGGAAAAAAAAAGTGATAAATGTAAATGGAATTGCTACTATTTTTGTATTGGACATTATAAAGTTATTTCCAAAAATGTTGGAGTACTATGGAAACATACGTTAAAAGTGAAGTCATTGATGTGATAATACATAAAGATACCAAATGGATGATTTTTATTCTATGCGTTTTAAAAATATTCATATAGTTCTCGACTTTTGTCTCACCTTGTAGTTCATGCATTGTATGCTTGGCTCCAACTCTTATAAAATTTTAAATCGAGGATTGTTTACCATAAATATTATTCCACTCCATTTTACTGTAGGGTAAACGAGATTTTCTTTTCTATATTCGCGTGCAAAAATATGGAGCAGACTAGATAGAAGAGAAAGGAAAACAAACTCGCTCCAAGTAAGCAACCTAGCAACAAGCTTCAATCACCTTCGTCTATAGAACAGACACCACAAACTGCCTTTTTTTCCTCCTCTTTCGCAAATCATGTAAACTCCGTCGCTCAATGTTGCCAGGTTTCAACGTTTCGCCGTCCAAACACCACGTAATGGTCGTTTTTTTAGCTTCTTAAGACATGATGATGACATAAAACGTATGATTGACTGCAGAGAACAAATATTATATGGATATTTCTAAGATTTGATACATGTGGGCTGGGTCTTAAGGCTGCATGCCATTGGGAGATTGGAGGGGTGTATAAAAACTGGAACTACGTTCTACGTTGCTTTGAATTTTTCGGTCGAGGACAAGCAATATAACTACTCAACTGATGAAGTTGGACCTTCCTTCTGACAGGTAACAACAACTGTACTGCCCAATACCTTCCCCAATATCAACCGAACGTTTCAGACCTCAGCGAGGAAGAGGCGACCGCCTATAGTTCCATTAAATTATCGTCCAATATTGTTCCTGATTGTTTCCAAGCCATACAAGGAACCATTCGAGGGATAATGCCTTATCCTTGCTATTTCTCTTTGGATGAATGTTTATGAAGTCTTAGTAATAGGAGGAAAATATTAGAAAACGTTTACTTCACAGAGCGATCCAATAAAGTGTAAACCTCAGCGTTGGTGTTTGTGTCGTAAAGTGTCAATGAAGGAAGCACACAAATGTTTCCGTAATTATTTTAAAAAGTTATTTACATACCAGATTTATAAAAGGAGGTGTTCAAACTAGACGCACACATTTTTATACATCTTTATTAAAGCACCCACTAACTTAAGCTGGCGAGAGGGGTGGGGGGGGGCTAGAAACAGGTTTTTACGAAGGTCCTGAAAGTAGACACGGGACCTGGAAGTGATAAGGATCCTTGTTTTGTATTGTGTGGCCTGTTTATTAGTCTCGCGACTGTGAAGTGATAGTGTACTTGTTACGTAATGTGTTTTTTTTAGTGTATTCAACAGCAAAATGTGTTATGGCTCAGCAAATGTTTTCTACTGCACAGCGTGTATTTATATATGATTCATATGTGTTAACTCAATCGGCTCGCGAAGTTCAAAGGCGATTTGAAACAAGGTTCCCGGGTATAAAAGTTCCATGTTTTAAATAAATCACTCTTTAAACTAGTTACGGAAACGTGTGCGCTTGATTCACGGACAGTGATCTATTGAGTGACGACATACGACCGCGAGCGCCTCGCTTGCCGATAGCGCAAACACTAACGCGGCGGTCTACATTTCAATAGATCACCCTTTGTAAAACAATTAATGGTATCTTAGACAATATCTCCTTTTTCGACCAAATCAAATTTAATGTAAGAAAAAATAATCTGCGCAATAGAAATATTCTGACTTCTAAGATTTCAAAAACTCATGAATAAACATAAAAACTCACCGATAAATATAATATGCCAAAATTACAAAATTATGGCAGCAAACCACCAGTAGTTAGAGTTTTCTCCCCCACTTGTCAGATATAAAAGAATAATAAACTCAGTATTATATAAAAAAAAATCTGGTAGAATATGGATTGTTAAATATCAATGTTAGTATATATATATATTTCTTATGTTGCATTTACAGTGTGAAATAGATATAAATTATTTGCAAACTTCCTGCCTAAATGTATGTATATAAGTACAGTAATATGTTTTCACGTGATGTATATGATGTTGTACATCTGTGTTTGTATATTAGCCTATAAGTCGAATTGTATCAACAAAACGCAGCCTATGCCTTCCGTAATTGGAGGTTTAATCTCTTGTATGAGTGCAAAGAATGAATGAATAAATAAATAAATACATACATAAATAAATGTATAACACGCTCTGATTATCTACCATGAAGAAACGTATGTATTTAATTAATTTACTTTCTTGTCAACATACTTAATTTTCTTTACATTGTTTATTTAAAAAATGAAGCTTGTGACACTATTTTTCCATTCTTTTTTTTCAGCTCCAAGATGGCCTGGGAAAGAATGCCCAATTCAAACATATTGTTTAAATGGTGGTACCTGCTCTTATTACGAAGTAATAGGGGAATTGGTTTGTCAGTAAGTTGCATCTTTGTTGTTTGCATGCTACACTGTACATGCGGGTTGTGTACATCGAACTACATACGTGATTTGTTTCTGTTAAAGTATACGGAATTTGGCGATGAAGTCAGTCCCACACTATATACAGTTTCTTCTTAAGTTTGTGAATAACAGTAACAAGTATTTGAAAGAAAGTGATAAAAAAAGTGTCCATTGGAGCGTAGAATGGTAAGTACATAGATTAAATCTATCTTGTTTTGCTGCGGCCAATTGTGCAATTAACAAAAATTGCCACATGCTTAATGTACGTTAAGTGGGTAAAAGAGTGATAATATTGCTAAAGGAATACACAGTGCCGTTTGCTCAAAAAGAAAAGAAATCTTTTCTGTTCGAGATCTTTCAAAGCATATGCATATTTTACTAATAATTGACAATCAATATTTTTTTGTGCGTATTTTAATTGCTTTCGGATTCAGATTTCTATTAGGTAATCAAAAAAGTTCTGTCGGTTTCTGATAAGGTCAAACTTCACATACTTCGCATACTGCAAGTTCCAAGGCTAGACGGACAACATGATCGTCAGTTGTTGGTGGGCATATTCACTCGTTCTACTAGTAGGTTATTATGGTCAGTGCAGTTCAACGTGGATATCAGTGAATGAGAAATGGTGAAGTATGTATACTCCCAACTGATTGATAAGAGCCTGTATGCTGGATGAGTTTAAACTAGGAACAAACGCGGCAGCAGGGGAAAAAATATGTCAGGCTTTCGACAATGATGCAGTGAATGAGCGGACAGTTCAATGGTGGTTTCAAAAATTCAAGCACGCCGATGAATCCCTGGAAGATGCACCACACGCTGGAAGACCAACAGCCGTAGACGACGGCGCTCTGCAGATGGCTATTGAGCAAACAATGGTCTAACATGTGGCGACTTGCGAGAAGAATTCCATGTCAGTACATAAACCATTCTACAGCACCTGCTTCAACTTGCAAAACGAGATAAGGTGGGTAGATGGGTCCAGTATGCCTTGGCTGCGAGACCACACGTGGACCCGTGACACTATTCTCTGCCTTGGTCGGGGAATACTGATGCACCCACCTTATTTTCCAGATATTTATTCATTTGATTACCATCCGTTCCATTCCATGGACAACTACCTTAGGGGACGACGGTATCGAAACCCAGACGAGGTGCACACCACAGTGGGTTCCATGGTCTTCCAGAACATTAGGGACAGGTCATTGATGCTGATGGGAACTATGTTTGACCTGCCAGGTCAATTACGCGTCCCTTTTTGGCGTTTGAAGATGTCGGTTGAAAATCCGACAGAACTTTCTTGGTTCTCTAATATCTTGTAGTGTAACACAATTTTTCTGATAAACACTGGAATAATCTTCATTAACCATTCAATAAACATATGCATGCACTACTTTAGTTAAGCTAGATGGAATCTAATTTTCACAGTAGCATGTAACATGTATACTTATATCTAGTTGTAATAAGCAAATATAGTAACCAATAGCAGAAAAAGTAGAATACATCTAATAGCTCATGTATCCGACTATAGATAAGCTTACTGTTAGTTCCACATCGTTTTGTTTTTTAAATTGTCGTTTCAACCTATACGATGAGAATAATATTTCTTAGAATTCCATTCATGGCTTGTAGACCTCGAGCAGGGGCTTGCTTTTGGGCTGTCATCAATACTGAGCAAGACCCAGACAGACTAACTTTGTAGTCAGAAAACTAAAAACAAGCACAGTATGAGACAAATTAAAAACTTGGCTTTCGATGCTTTCTGAGGGTCATCATCAGGGAGGAAAGCATACAGATTGGCTCAAGACGCTTCCTCCCTGATGATGACTGAGAAAGAGTCGAAAACTTGGAGCCAAGTTTTTAATTTGTTTCGTGCTGTGCTTGTTTTTAATTTTCTGGCTAAAGAGGCAAGTCAGATTTTACCATGATCATTCCAGCACGTTGTGTAAGATTTTCTAAAAAAAATCAACTTTCGGACTCGTTGATTGAAAATGAGAGAAGGCAGTTTCCCAACGCACACCCCAAATAGGCGAATACCTATACTAGTCAGAAAGAAGATGCATTTATACGACAGTTCATACTGCTAAAAGAAGTCAAGCAATGCAATCACACGTTTCAAGCTTTCCAATGTGTGTTTGATTGGTTGGTTTTATTTTTTTCGCCTTCCTGCAACTTTAGCTAATCGCGAAGATGAGGATGATTTGTGTGATAACATGAAACGGATGAATGGATAATCACAAACACACAGTATAACACGACAGAAAGTCCACAGAAGCTAAATTTAGACGCCAGAGCCTCGTTATTCTGCAAAATGCAAAACCTTTTCTGACAAGAAGTATATTTGGACCAGTTTGCAATATTCATACCATAGTGTATTATTTAATTAACAGAATACAAGTGTGCACATCACTATAAATATTTATTTCAAAGCACATTCTCGCTGGCTCGGACGCGTAGTCGTCGACTTTCGATCTCACCACCGAAGTTCTCGGGTTCAAATCCCAGTATGGGTGTTCTTGTGAGTATCACTTCATTAATTTCATCATCGTCGCGATTAGCCAAAAGCGTCGCTAAATAACAAAAATACAGGGCAAATTCGCAGTTCTTCCATTGATTCAGTTGATGTTTTAAGTCCCATTTATGCACAGTAAGGCTAATCGAGACTGTACCTACAGTTTAAAGTGGGATCCGAACAACTTTGTACATCCACCAGGTATCGAACCCGGAACCCCTTGATTACAAGGCGACGACACTACCACTGCATCATCGGGGAGGCCCTCATCAGTTCTTAGATTCTGAAAAAATTTAAATATGCTGACCAAGGCAGTAATTTATTTTATTAAAAACATAAACTAAACGTAACGTTTCAACCTTCTAGCAAGGTCTTCATCAGACTCTGTATTTTTGTACTGGATACAGAGTCTGATGAAGACCTTGCTAGAAGGTTGAAACGTTACGTTTAGTTTATGTTTTTAATAAAATAAATTACTGCCTTGGTCAGCATATTTAATTTTTTTCATAATCATGGAAACAAGGCTTAATGGTGTTTTCTTAGATTCGACAAATTCTTTACATAAATAGTATTTTAATAACATTTGTCACCTAGGATTCTTGATAAGTCCTTGGGGTTGGGTTAGATTTAACACATTTCCATTTAATTATGTTGACTAATTACAACGATATTTTTTTTTTACTAATTCTTGAGATACTTTGCTTTCTCTCGCTTCCTCAGAAAAGTTCTTGGCCAGCTTTTTCCATCGCAAGGCGCGGCGAGTGGTCCTTCCAAAGCAAACAGGATCTGTAGGATGATGAAAATGTATTGATTCACGATAGTACAGAAAATAAGAGGATACGGAAAAATTAAAACGCTAGTTTCATACAACCAACAAGAGTGACAACATCTCAGCAGTTTTTGAGATAGAAACAGCTACATAGTACGCACCTCTATATACGTATATACCACATGCATTTCGATAATTTTTATGTGCGACTGGCCACAGTTTACCGCCAAAAGAATCGGAGCGTGAGCCACTTTTTGTGGCAATCACAAAAACTATGGTCTCGTGTGTGTGTGTATGTGTACATTTACAGGCTACTAAGAAACCATTTGTTTAATATCTTGCCCAAATTGTCACAATTTGTAGCTGCAACAAAATTAATACGTCTGTACCACAAAGAAAGAAATGGAAATAAGAGTGTTTATTCCTTTATTTTTGCCAAAGAGAAAGCAAGCAAGTTAATTATATAATCAACAATATACATACAGGGTGTCGCTGTAAGACACCGACAAACTTATACAGTATGTAGAGGATATCAAGGAAAATGATTTTTCTTGATAACGTGTTGGGACGTTTAGGTATAGTTATGAGCCACCTCAAAACCATATTTCTTCTCCTGTATGTATGCAAGCAGACACCAAATTTCACAGTTGCAGCAGACAATTTTTTTTATTATTATTTTTGCTAGTAAACTTAATAAAAACGCCAGAATATCATGGAAACTGTCTAATGACAGTATAGATGTTGACAGGGTGAAATCTCTGGCCTTAGATCATGCCAGTATCTAAAAAATGTAATCTATCGCTTGATATGTTTACATTATTTTTGGCGGTCAAGCGCCTTGGGAGATCGACTCCTTCACCACCAACAAATCCTGGCTAGACTATTGTTCTTTCATTGTGTTCGTTGTTTCATCTATTTCATTAAATCACCATTCATCCTCATGGTCACGATAAATCAAATGAGGTAGAAGAGCGACGTTAAATTACCAAAAATATCAAGCGTTTGTATTCAAAATAGAATTCCGAACATATTTCCAGAGCTATTCATGTTCCAGAAGACTTGCTTTGATTTTTAACACAGTCAGTCTGTAGTACTAAAGATTTAGTATGTTTTCCCTCAAAAAAATAAAATAAATGTCAGTGTCAACCTTGAATCATACATGCAGCACAAAAATTTGTCTCATTTGAGGGTTCATAGCTTCGAAACGGAGGCTCAACGACCAAACAAAACACAATTAAGAGAAATTGTCCACCTCGATGACACCTGCATGTTGTGATAGCTTGTAGGTGTTATATGTGTATGTGTGTGTGTGTGTGTGGAATACAAAATCAAAAATATTTTACTGATTTTTTCTACTCGTTTGGACTTAAAATTTGAAGCTCTAATCCACTACACACTCGAATTTATTTAGAAATATAGGGAAATGGAAAAATGACAACTACGTAGAAACGAGAACCTGACTCTCAGTTCCAATTACAATTTAGCAGCCGAAATTATTCCAAAATTCCAATTAAGATATTATATACCTTTGTAAAATGCATTGTCTCTAACTTTGTATTATGGCAAGTATTGTAAAACACAAGAAATGGTGAAAATATAAGCACTTATGTCTACTTACTCCATGCTATGTAATAATATAACCGGTGAGGCAGCAGCCCACCTGCCGAGGTGGGAGAACATGAATCAGTTACGGGAAGATGTGTGGTCAGCATGACGAACTCCCGGTCGTTGCTGTAGGTTTCTATGACCGGGTTACGCTACTCATTCGTAGCTCTCCAAATTCCTCACGCTAGTTCCTCATAGTGTCATAGACATTCACTACCTTGCCACTAATGAGGCTATTATGAGCTTTGTTTCCATGAACTACTGCTTCAATCTGCCCCCAATTAAAACTGCATTACTTTGGAAGGATGATGATAGAAGTTGTAAATATGGAATGAAATAATTGCTTTTCTTTAGACTTTATGAATATGCAGCAGCATGCAAAACACATTAACAAAAGTTAGCGTTGCATATTATTAATGTTGATCTGCATGACTGAGAAAAATATAATTTCTTACAGTGACACTATTAAAACTAACTTCGCTCAAGATCATAATAAACTTTGTTTATGAAATTCAACTTTAAGCACCAAATATCTAATATCTTACAATCTTCCCGACAGTGAAGTAAAGTATCCTTACAGAGGAATTGGAGTACACATTTCGGTAACTGTGCTTTTTTTTTGTTGTATCTTTGCATCTTGTAGATACCGGTAAACTAAATCTTGGAGTTAATTTACTACTACGCAGAGGATAGAGAATTAAGTTATTGTTATTAACTGCTAAGAAACACAATTATCGTCAAAAGCAGACAATATAAATCGAAATGCCATTTGCTTTCTAAGATTTCACTAACAATATATTCCTATAATATACTAAGAAACCTACATTGTTGAACTCTTTTTTTTTTCTTTTTCCCAGATGTGCTGATGGCTTCAAGGGTCAGCGATGTGAACATAAAGACGTCTATAACCACGAGAGTAGTATGTATAGGTCGTATTTTTGTTTACTAGGAATTTCTTCTCAATACTACCCTTGCTAAAAAAAAAAAAAAGGAAAACAATTAAGATAAAAAAAATTTCCCCCAGAATGGTTCGCGAAAAATGTTGCACTTGTGATCGAATATCCCGATCAAATTACCCAACTCACAACAAATTAGGATGAAGTCTACCAGCTCCTGGGGTCAAGATGTTTCCTGTTCAGTGACTTGAGGTGACCTTTTCTTGCGTCACGGAGGTCACCGTGTGACAATCGACAGTCTACTCTGGCTAGGTATGTAAACAACAAAATAATAATATATCACCCAAAAAAAACACCCAGTAGGAGATAATATTAATGAGAAACGACATCTACCTTTTGTTTTGCCCTTTCTTCCACTGCTAATGCACGAAGGGTGTTATACAAATACAGAATAATGTATAATCTATCTTTCCTGTTTTACTGGAGTAATCATGAAACGCATAAATCCATATTTTTTCCTTCTGACTATGTGCACGAACAGATACTTGGATACGAATACACACACACACACACAGCATATTACACCTACACACATTAATATTCATAGTTTCCTGGGATTAGCCAAAAGTGGCAGAAAAGTGACGTAATATAAATCATAGTTCTATGACAGTCTACATTATCTTACTTTATTCTAATGGGAGGGAAGAATAAACTAAGATTATAGCCGAATTATAGCGACACCCATGCCCATGATTTACCCCAATTGTGCTGTAATATAATACTATTTCCTTGCACAGATACTTGCAGACTGATCTCTTCATTTAACTTCTGTATCTTTGTGTATTTGTTTTCTTAAACTACTAGTTTCCGTAAACGCATTACTTGTTCTCAATGTTTGTGTTCGATCAGTGGATGAAACTAAAGGCAAGTCCTAGATTTGTTGTGAGAAGGTTTTCGTGTGGTCAATTTGACTCATAACTGCGAGTCTAACTTAAATAAAACTACGATTTTGTCTGTTAACAACTGTGAAAGGTTTTGCGGGATTGTCTTTCTCGAGTTTTCTTACAAATATCAACTAGTTATTCTTTAATCCTTGTACAACCTCCACGTTTCTTCTAACAGAATCACAATATTTATAACGATTGAAGCACTAATAATGAATGTTTAATTATTGTAGTTGCATACGTCCGTCCTTCTTTTAGTTACTATAATGAACACGACGGAACTAACAAAAGTCTTATGCTAACGTAGAATACTGAATAGTGAACATGTTGCATTTATAACAGATCTAACTTTAAACTAACGAACTCAGTGTTGTTTTTTTAAGTAATAGGAAATTTTACATCCTACCTCGACTCAAGTACAGGTAAGGAATTTCAGTAATGTACCTACTTTCATCTGTAAAAATACACAACCTTGATTTGAACAAATGCAGTCTTTAACCTCTATGTCGGCCAGCATTACTATCACCAAAGACTTACAAAATATTAAGTTATCGTTAAAATTAATTGTGATTTCTACTTCTATCTTGCTATTGGTTACTGTTGTGTTCGTGTATGTCAGTAACTTACCGTATCAAAATATCAGCATCTATATAATCACATTTTGAAAATACGTATTGTTGTTACTAATACGTGTATGTTTATTGTATATATATACTAATAATAGATTACTACGCTTGTTTTTTAACATTCTTGATGTTTGTTTTGCATGTATTTAGTGTTTGTATTTTTTTATCACGGTGCTTTCATTCTACACAAAAAATCTAAATACGTTCACATTTTAGTATAAATCATTGTACTGTCATTCTTTGACAAATTACAAAGGTACTAGAAACCTTAGGTATAATCTCATTTATTAGTGAGCAATAATCACGTCGTTCATAATTAATAAATTAGTTACTATTGTTGTTACATTTAATTGATGGATAAGTCATGTAATGGATAAGTCATGTAGTGATAATCATTAAAGCAATGTACAGTATATACAACTTCGCCTCGTTAAATTGCATTGGGTCAAAAAATTCTATCGATACTTAAATGATTTAAACGTTACATTCCACAAATGTTTCATTTTTTACATCTAATTAAAGAGATTAAAACATAAAAATGGCAGTAGAAATTATGAATATAGAAAATATTAAATTATTTTGTCAACAAATGTGGCAGATTTCTGTTAATGATTTCTCATAATCATATTCAAGAAATGGCCATTGTAACGAAAATTAATTGTAAATTGTAATGAAATAAATAAAAAAACGCACTTTATATGCAAATATGAACATGTAGAATGAAAGGACCGTGATAGGGCGAGATGATGATGAGAAGAGATGTTGGTTGACACTCCCCATCTTTTCTACTCTAGATGTTCGGTCGGGTTCATTGGAGACAGATGTCAGTACAAGGACGCTGGTGTCGGGATAGGCCCAGTGAGAAGTATGTATCCATTTACACTTTGCACATACTCAATTTTTTCTTGTATTCAATGCGTAAACGGTTAAATAGAAATAATTAAATTTGTCATTAAAAAACACACGAAGCATGCACGTTCCTAAGTGTTTTGCAAAAAATATTTAAAATTATTCAGTGCTTACAGTATTTATAAATAATTTTTATAGTTTTAATTATTTTCCCTAGTTAAAAGTAATTTATTCCTTTGTTCAGTAAATGAATAAAATAATAAATTATATGCATTAAGGAGTTAGTTAACAAATGTACTATTTTTAATAAGTTTATAGGTAAATACAACAACTCTTTTACAATTATTAACACTAACCAATAATGCACATATTTTGAAATATTCTGTTTCAACAGCACCATATATAGATAGACTGTTTATACTGAATACTCTACGCAATATAATTACCATATCAATGCACTAGTAAAGGTATGTTTTAATTTAAGTGTTAACCAGAGAAAATAAAGTAATTTGCAGCATCTTATTTAAAGATACTGTTCTTTTTGCAGTTTTAATTAATTAGATATCTAAACTGTTTTTTCATGTTCATTTGTTTATTACTTCAATTCTGTTCAAATCAACCTTTAATATAAATATCGCCTTTCCAATGTTAAGATATTTGGTGAAAATAATGTATACCGACAACAATCTATACGCGAGCAAAGCATCTTGTACTCTTTCACATATATCACTGATAACGTTTATTTTTTTGTAACAGTTAAACAAACTTAATTTCACTTGTGAAACATAACATAAATTAGAAAAGATATACATTTTTTCAACATTCTCACCTAAAACTGAAACTAGATCATTTTTTACATGTGCTTTCAATGAGTAGTAACTTAGTTTATCAGTGGTCGCTTTTGTACGTGTAGATATGTATGTGTTGTATGTGTATGTGTTATAATGTTGAATGTTTATGACTTGAACATGTACCATGTTGAGAATTTACTAGCATATGAGATAGTGTATTTGTATGTATACACACCCCATCTATTACGTTTTACGAAACTCAAAGCCAGTGTGTTCTCAAAGTGTCTTTCCTCTGTTTGCATGTTCATGAAACCCCACTAACGTTGTGCTTCCTCTTAAGCATGATTGTTGTGCTCGATCTGTTATGATGGCTAATTGTAAAATATGTAGAATTACGATAGAAGAGGAAAAAACATCAGCAGTTTCGAATTCTCTAACTTTTTACTTTACATGTTAACACACCATCACTACAGTTTGAGGATATATGATATAAGGACAATTTCGAAATATTTTAAACATTTTTCAAAGATCGTATGCAGTGCAGAAATTTAAGCGAATCCAGGCTCGACCACGACTCAAACCCAGGTCTCTGGCATTGTTCTACAACTTAGATATAGAATCAGACCTGGGTTTACCTGATTTTTTCGCTTTCGCTATTTTACTTGCATAGAATTGTCTCTGATAGTGTTATCGCGACAGGAACTCTTGCCTTTCAAACAATGCTCATGTCCAAAGGGCCTAGTACGCGTATCTCCCAGCCAGAGGCGTCTCCTGAACGCATGCGGTGCATGCTGCGCATGCGTCACTTGTGGGAAAAAGGACAGCTTGCTCTGCGACGATATTTATGAGCATTTCTACATTCTAATTTCTTCATATAGGAGAAGTATTTATTTTACACGAGAGCGCTCAACTAAGCTTATATTACATTTCTTGGATCTGAAGTGAAAGAAAGTAATAATTATTTTCTCACAATTGACGCATGCGTCACTTCAGATCCAAGAAATGTAATATAATCTTAGTTGAGCGCTCTCGTGTAAAATAAATACTTCTCCTATATTAAGAAATTAGAATGTAGAAATGCTCATTAATGTCGTCGCAGAGCAAGCTGTCCTTTTTCCGACAATTGACGCATGCGCAGCATGCACCGCATACGTTCAGGAGACGCCTCTGCTCGCAGCTTAGAGATGTATACAACAGTGGCGATTTCTCTGGGTGTGTAAGTCGTGTGTCAACGGCCAAAGGAAAACGAAATAAAGAAGAAAGTATCTGTACTTTTATAAATTACGATTTTGAGCGTTTTTCTTTAGTTGTCAGTTTCGAGCGCCCGGTAGTTTACGAACGCGGCGCAGCGCGCAGTTGTTGTCAGGCAGGCAGATCGGTCCCAGACTGCCAGGACCATAGACATACTACGCCAGGATGTTGGAGAGGAAATACAACGTCTTACCACTGCCGAAACATAGGATGACCGCGCATGCGCATCCTGCCACCCACCACCATGGTTAGCTTCTCAAGGTGTTGTATTTGTTTCCAACGCTTTGGCTTTCATTCACCCCGCGTTCCGCGTTGTTTTGCTCGTGATTGTTGTGCATTATTTTTTAAACGTGTGGTGTGAAGTGATGTGATTATTTTAAGATGGAGAATAGTGAAAGTGTTGTGCAAAACTATTTAAATGATTCCTTTTCTTCGCTTTCGTATTCAGAAAAGAAACAAGTGATTGACAATGGTCGACCATGTCCGAATCTCACAATGTCAACATATGTTAAAGGAAAAAGTGGTGCTGGAAAAGGTTTTGAGAGACATTTTCGAAAAGAACTCTATGAAATTTCAGACTGGCTTTGCGGGTGTGATGTGGTGAAAAAATTTTACTGTTGAACTTGTTTATTATTCTTAGGGGAGTGCGGGATCCCGAAAAGTCGGCACCGGGATCGGGAAAGAAATTTCCTGTCCCGATCCCGACTTCGGGAAATTACTTCCCGACTTTTTCGGGATCCCGAGCAGTCGGGAAATACCGAATGGTCATTATAAAAAGTTGTTAATTCTCGATGTTTTCGGCATTGCAAATGTCTGGAACTTATCGGAAATTCTTTGTTTTTGTATCAGAAATGCAAAAACAATCACGTAAGGTGAAAATGACGTGTAGAATTAGATTTTTCAAGAGCTTCGGAAAATTTCGAACATTTCCCGTCCCGAAAATTTCCCGACTTTGTCGGGAAATTGAGAATTTTTTCCCGTCCCGAATGTCGGTATTTAAAAAATATCCGTCCCGACTTTCGACTAAAAAAAATGTTTGGAATTATCAAGGGTATGCGGATTTGAATCATCTCAATACTGCAGTGAAAAAACACAGTGAGTCTGAATTGCATCTTTCTAGTTTCTTTAAATTTAGTAGTTTTGTTGCCACCCCTACTAGAATTGACGGTCTTTTGGATACTCAACGAAAATCTGAAACAGAGCTACACAATGAAAAAGTAAAAAAGAACAGGGAAATATTAAAGAGGTTGATTAACGCCATCTACTATTTAACAAAGCAAGAACTGCCATTCCGAGGCCATGAGGAAAATGCAGCATCTCTAAATAAGGGCAATTACATGGAATTCCTTATTGCAAGTGTCGAGTTTGATCCCTCATTAAAAGAACATTTATTAAATTCTACAGTTTTTCGTGGTACTTCGGCAGGCATTCAAAATTATTTAATAATTCAGTTTCGATGTTCTGAGAGATGAAATCTACAATGAAATTCAAAACACAGACATTGTCGATGAAACATCAGACATTAGCAATAAATCTCAGGTGTCAACGATGTTACTTTTTTTCCGGACTCACAGAAAAAAATCATTCAAAGATTTCTTGGGTTTCATGACATGAGCGCCGATAAAACTGCAGGAGCTCTTTTCAGTCACGTGACTGAAATAATGGATAAATATAAGTGTGGGGATAAATTAATTGCCCAGACATACAATGGATCTTCTGTAATGAGTGGTCAGTTGAATTATCTCCATCGAGAAAGAATTACTTTCTAAGCTGCGAGAAGGGGAAAAATCCAAATTTTATGAGGCGGTGATCAGCGCATTTCTCTCTAAAGAAAGAAGAATAGAGCTGGAATTCAAGTAACTATAAGTAATGAGCAGTTGATTTTTCAAAATTTACTTTTTGGAAGGATAAATGAAGGGTAAGGGGGAAATACCGGGAATGTGCATTTTAGCGATTTTTCAATGAACGGGTTATTCTTATGTCCAGGGTGTTTTTTGTAGGGGTGATGGGAGTTCCACGAACCCCTCTGGTTGCAAACTGCTGCTTTAAAAATTAATTGTATGGCGAAGTATTGAACATTAATTTTCTCTTTTAAACATTCCTTGCTTGTCCTTACCCTTCAAAAATATTAATATTTTAAATGAAGTATTTACTACATTTAAAATAATTTATTTAATTTAATGTTTTTCTAAATATTTCTAAATTTACACCAAAAATGTTCGGAGAAAATGAGTAATATTGGGTCACAGAAATGAGAGGGGGAGGGGTTAACATTCCTTCTTTGACAACGCCTTAAGTTCAGGGTCAGGAGACGCCACTGGTATACACTGTATGTAACGTGTACTTCAAACCAACGGCCATTATGAATTATGATTGCGTGAAAGGTCTCGAAACCAGAACCTTTGCAAATGAGATCACGAGTCAACTACTAAACGAAGAGGTTTATTTAGAGTTTTTCATGTGGGTTTGGTGTCAGGTCGTTTTTAGTGGAAACTAATGCTAAAAAGACCATAAATTGGGCTGTGTTAGGGAGTCGGGGTGGTGTGTGGATAAGTTACTAACTCAACATGCTCGACTATGAGAGTCCTAATTTTGTTATTAAATCCTACTTGGAGATTCCTATAGAGTCGGCGGCCTCTCACCGAAAGGCCACAAACGCTTTGAAGATGTACCGAAGCATCCTTACACTCATAAGTGGGCGCATTAAACGTGTCGGCTTGCGTCGTTGCGTGAGGTCTGGCGCAATATACTTCGCTACTTTCCCTACAATCTGGATTTCAGCGATCGGATAGAGATGCGTGCAGCGAGATGGCGACAAGTCTGGTTAAATAAAGCCTCGGCGCTGGCCATCGGAGGAACTTAAACAAACAAAGTGGCGGAACGTTGACGCCTACCGAGCTAATCACAGGCTGTGCAGACTCCCACCCACATGTGTTCTCTCGCATTCAACTCCATCGAAGACATGTCTTTTATGCCGACCAGACAACTTAACTCCAAGCCCTTTCTCGTTTGTGATTTTTCTCCCCTGTTTCTCTACCAAAAATACGTCTCTTCAATCCATTAGCTGGAGGCATAGACGTGCTGAATTAAGATAGGGCAGTTTGCCAAATGAAGTCTACCGTTTTTTACTCCATATTTCCAGCTACCTGCGATTCTATCTTATGAGCGTGCGCTGTATCCCAAAACAGGGGCGACTTCAGGAAGTAATTCTTTGATGGGTCTCTTTTTTTCAAGTTTATTAGCCTACAGCAGCGGCTATTAGCCTTTCATATTCCACAGACTCCCTTTAAATATACTTGTTACGGACCCACAAGTTCTAAAGTCCATGAAATATTTATTAAAAAGTGCTCAGGAAGGGTATTTTATTACAATGGTACAATGCAATTTATATTTTTCTACAATACCCACTTCATTATTTTTAATAATAATAATAATAATGAGGAAGAAGAAGAAGAATGTGCTAAATACAAGGAATGGCTTCCTAATATTACTCTAATTAGAAATGTGAGTCTTCATTTACTTGCTACAAAGGGTCGCGGGTTTGATACCTGGTGGAGCACATAGTGGTTCGGATTCCACTTTAAACTGTAGGTCCAGTCTAGATTAGCCTATATGTGCATAAAGTGGACTTAAAACAAAATTTCAATCAATTTTGGGCTTACTGTTCTTGTGTCGGGCTTAATATCTGATACTTGTTTCTCGAGTTCCACAATGATTTTCATACGCTAATATGTCTTTATCAAAGGCAACAATACCTTCAAAGCTCTCTTCGATAATTCTGAAAAGTCTTCTTGTGAGCCCAGATATTTGGGAGCGACTTTTCCTAGACGAAATGGAAATGTGGATTGCGTATTTATATTTATATATTCTAAGCAATCTCTAAAATAATAAAAACGATAGAAATGTTGTCCTTTTCACGTCTAGCAAACCGCGGAAAATGTTTAAAGTGGCAAAATAAATTGCGTTTTATCTGAAACTTTGAATGAGCCCCAGATCTTATCAGTGGTGTCCATTCCCCCCCCCCCCAAAGGTCTATGACGCACTCCCCCCAAAGGTAGAACATTCCTCCCGCCCCTCCCCTTATGCCGCATTATATGGGTCAGACAAAATTTGCGGATCGATATAATACAGACATACCAATATATGGTTACTGTAGGTATTGTTTACAATATGGACATTCGCATGTACGATTTGACATTCATTGAAATAACACTTTACGTAAGTGATAATAACTTCTGACATTGCAAAGTTGATGCAGCAAACGTATTGTTAATTTCCAGGTGGAGGCACAAGTGGTTCGGATCCCACTTTAAACTGTAGGTCCAGTCCCGATTAGCCTTACTGTGCATAAAGTGGACTTAAAACAAGAAGTCAATCAATCAATCAATTATTGTTAATTTTGTCATTTTGCACCACTTTTAAAATATCGGACTCAAGATGAATAATGTTTCCGCAGTAAGTCTCCACACCCTTACAAACCGATTGTAAAGGCATAAGAGGTGGTGTCTCATTTCAACCCCATCGCTGCGATTACCCACAGGTAGGTAGAAAAACTGTACATAATGACCATAACTAAAAATCAATAACAAGTCAAACGAAACGATCCCCCTATTTTTGTGTGAAGATATATAGAATTGGTAGCTAAACTATAGAAGTTTGTCCTCCCCCCCCCCTAAAAAAATTACTCCTGTGGGCACCCCTGGCTCTTACACTAAAGTCGCCACTGTCCCAAGACACTTAGACGTACAAATTTGTATTAAATGCATATGCTGCATATTCTAACACGTTGTTGACTTTGACATTTGAGTGCAACATTCATAAAGATAAAAAAGAATTGTTGGGGTAGCTGCTGGTTAGTTTATTTTTACATCACATATTTCCCTAATTTCGACACTGAAACGGGTGAAGTCGAATATACGAGGGTGGGTCAATAATTATATGCAATACAGTTACTTCTGTTGGCAACACTGTCATTTCGTCGCAAACATCACTACTGGAGGATTAAAAATTATAGATACTCCAGTTTAGACTCTAATTAAAAATTAATCAGTAAACCTACATAAAAACGAGTTACATAAAAGTTTAGCTTATTCAATTCTGCGTTAATCTATGTTTTTTCGAGTAGCCCTACTATTTTTAGTTGTCGTGAGGACAAGAAAAGGGCCTGTCTTTTTTTTTTTTTAGTTTTGTAAACGATTTCTCTCTTTGAAAGTCTATAAATAAAAAAAAAGCATGTGGTCCGGTCGTGTTAAAATATCAACACCGCACGTACTGGCTCGCAGTGACAGCCCGCAGTTTCCACGGTTCAACGGATATCGCTACCTGCGATGTTGTGGGGTTCCATCAGTGGCGTGCCCAGGATTCTCGAAAGGGAGGGGTTACATGTACCTTTTTTAGTAGTCAATCCTCATTTTGCTATATTTTCCTGCCTTTGATGTTCTTTTTTTTTTAGAAATTTTGTGCCAAGGGGAGTGGTTATGACCCCCACCAACCCCCTCTTGGGCACGCCACAGCGTTCCACGTACATTTTTACACCGTTGAATAAGAATCTGTATAAAATCGGTTTCTAAATGTGAATTGACCATGATGATGGATTTTAAAAACAGATGCAAAGAGCTTCAAAACAAGACTAATACTGTATTTGTAGGACTACCCTATACTAAGAAAAAGTTGTTTCGCAAAATTGTTGAGAACGGATTTTTGACAAATTTTAAAAATCTGAAAATTAAGAATGGTGATCAAAACCTTTCTGTCTGCATCGTACTAGAATTACATCACGATCGAACCACCCGTTTTGTATTTATAGAATTTCAAAGAGAGTGATCGCTTGAAAAACTCGAAAAATGCGGCACTTCTTTTGTTCTCACTACTTTTTTTTATTGGAGTCGAAACTCAAGTATCTATAATTTTTAATCCAACAGCTAGTACACAGGTTTGAAGTTGTCAGTTACATTGTCGCTGTCGTGACGGTAACGATAATGCTCGGCTTTCCGTTTTCACCCAAGAAGATCAGCGTTGAATAGTCCTTTCTTTGTGGTCTGATTGCATATCAGGGCCGAAAACCATCGAAGACTTCCGACACAGTGTGGGCATATTGTTTTGTCGCAGTGGAGTGTCTACGAATAGATTGAAATGTTCAAAAATGCTCGCACAAATGTTGGAGTCCTGGCGTGGGTTTTCGGCTCCTTCATGGGTGTCATAATTATTTAGCATTTTAATCTGAATTCATTACATATTTATAGTTTCCTAAATAACCAATGTTTTATTAAAACTATTGTCTTATCGACATTTTACTATATTTCTACTTTTATTGGTTATGAATGGATCTACGTATACCATGCTGTTTGTTGTCAGTGTTTGACATACATTGACAGACAGATGGACAGATTGATAATAAATAATAAATGTATATTTAATTGATTGATAATAAATATTCCACTACACCAGAAGATGATATTCTTTCACCTCACGTGAGGTGGCTGAACATAATAGGCGGTAAACTGTTAATTTATTTATTACATCTTGGCATTTGTAGTTGTTTCCGACCAATCAACATGCATCGGATGATTCGATTGTCGAACTTTTTCTAATCGGTTGATGAAATTTGCTCGTGCCTTTAATTAAATTGTCATTCGATCAATCAAACTGTATGCAATTTAAAAATCTCCAATCTGAGCTCCTCGTAGAATATATATATTTTATGGGAAACTTCTAATATGCCTACACTTAGCAATAGAACAACTATATTTTTTTTAAAATGTGTCAATTACTTAAATCCTCTATACGTTTCATCGCTTCTGAAATCTCCTTTCACAGTTCTGTAAAAATAACCTGCCTCTGCAGTCCCTCGTTCCGCGAGCATCCCTCTTCTGCGGCCATTGATTTGTACTTGAACTTCTTGCATCTTTATTTAAGTTCGATGCTTAATTTTTAGCCTTTATTTGAACAGCACATTGCGTAAATGTTTTCATGATTTCCGAAATCATCTGCCTTCTGATCTCCCGATATTAATAGGGTTAAGGTATTGTAAAAATATATGGCTCCATCGTCACAATATTGTATACATGAAGCGTGCTTTTTCTAGAGATTATGTCGTTGGAATTGAGAAAAAGCTCCGTGCTTTGAAGCTTAAACGCCGACTTATCACTCGTCGACATTGACAACATAAATAAACCCACCTTTGCCGGTTTCTTTGCTACAGCATCGCCGGGACGTATTTCGAAGAAATCTGACGTCAGAAGTTGCAAACCTGGGCCTATCTCGAGGTCATGTTCCTCCATATTAACGCGGCTATTAACAAAATTCTCTCCCAACATTCTTTATTTTACAGTCGCGTCTCTATTTTTGCGCATGGGGAATACGACAAGAGAGAAACGAACGACTAATGTTCATAACTACAACATCCGATTTCTAATATTGGTAGCCCGCGAGTTATTCAACGTTTACACAAAGTTCTATAAGGTACTGTATTGCGCATTCCGATGCATGTATGTGTATGATTCGTCATCGTGTGAAATAATAAATGTGGGAAAGACTTCGGAAAACAGGGAAAACACGCAAAGGGCACGGCTGTGAGAAAATGGAGGAAGTTATATCAATGAATATTGTTGCCAAGAAATGAAACAGCAATACATCAGTATTGGGTTTAAAATGCTTATATGTACCTCATTAAAGGAGTAATACTAATTTAATATGTTCAAAAATATGGATAATTCAATTTTGTTTTTTGTCATTATATGTTTGCGTTAATTGATTGATTGATTTGGTTTATTTTACTTCGCATTTCTGTCTCTTTTGGCTAGTCGCGAGGATGGTACTGAGTATGATGAAATTGATGAACGGACATCACAAAGAACACCCATTCGCAGGCAGGGATTCGAACCCGGGACCTCTGGCGGCGTAAAAGCATATTGTACGACCATGGAAGACGAGACTATCTCGACTGGACGAATTCAAACACGGGAGGGGAATTAGATAGAAACTTGCACAAAATTACGCTGTGGATTTCAGATTGGTATTTCGTTTGCGCTCAATTGTTTATTTTCGTTCGTTTTTTTTCTACGGCGACATTATCACGTTTCAATTTTCATTTTTTGCTTGCCACTTGACTAGTTCAAGTAGCACATGCGCACTTACGTCGATGGACGCGACTAACGCACATAGTCTGAACATCGTCTGCTTTCCAATGTAACCTGCTGAGCGACTTTTCCTAAGGAAAATCCAATTCCTTATACTGTTGTTTCTCATATGAGTCCACGTTGTGGTCATATAAGCTAGACGGAGTTTAGTTCTTAGAGTTTAAAGTGGGATCCGAACGAACCACTGTGCACGGTGCTTTCACCGGGAATCGAACTCAGGATCCTTGATTTCAAGGGGATAGGTGTTACGCTGTGCCATCGAGGAGGCCCTCAATCCCTTCTGGCAGAAAGAATTATTCTCTTCACGCAGCTCTTATTGAAATTGGCATTAATCGTGATAATTGCTTTGTAACTCGGATGTATACACGTACGTACCAACCACCAAGGAAAAACAACAAGCTTTTACCCTCGACTACTGTATCCTTTATGCTATTACTACATGGATAATCAACATACTTAAACTATTTTTACGTACGTTTCATCTTAGAGTTAGAATAAACCGCAAGCAAAAACTTCGTCCGATGCGGTGTCCCCACTTGTGTAATTTCATACGGTATGCTGTTCTTAAATTCATTGATACACTATTTCACAAAATTGAACCAATATGCTCATATAGTAAATTCAATGTCTTCACTGGTGAAGGAATCAGAATTTGTACTGTCCATTAATTATGTCAGCTCAACTGTAGCATGTTAGATTCAGCATGTGAGGAATTTCTTCCTCTATAGAAACCTATGCATGATAGCTCTGTAGTTGAGGAGTGTAATTCATGATAATTGTATGGCTTCCTAACTTTCTTGCATTTGACTAATACAATACTTCCCCCTCTTGCCTTACAGACCCTTCCCCCCCCTGGAGGTCCCCCCCTCGTTATGGCGCTTGTGGCGTTTCACGTCCGTGATATGCACCTACATCACACTTACGAATTTCACAGGTGAGATGCACACTTCTTGCAGGTATATATCTCTGACAGAATTAGTGTAGCAAAGGCAAATTCGGAATCAAGAAAACAAAGACACAAATCAGTTAATGCATACATGAGATAATGTACCAATATCTTTAAATAATTTAGACACGCTTTCTTTACCCCTCAACACTACAACACTTAAAAGTGTGTCATTAGCTTCACTTTGATCACTGCTGCAGACAAAAGTTTGTCTTCCCCCTTACGCATATACCTTAATTATAACAAGGAAGGACATATTTTCGGTAAAAAGCAATTTGTTTTTTTCTACTAATGATCATTTTTCTAAAAAAATCAAATCAGCATATGACTTATTCCAACTGAAATTTACAAAATCCCCCCCCCCAAAAAAAGAAAAGCAGCTGAAACTATTTCAAGTCTTCACAAGTACCGTTTTACCAGTAGTTGAAACCGAAATGAAAATAAACCTTAGCCTATATTCTTCTTATCACATTAGATTACTCGTAGCTTTTTCTATTCTCATAATAAACACAATTCAGCACATAATCAAACAATTTTCTTGGAAGTATTTGTATAAACCTATTACGACCTGCGTGGTGCTGATAACTTGGGAATGAAAAGGTCGATTGGACAAGAGTCCTAAAAGTGCTGTACAATGAAAGAAACCCAATGATTTCCAGCCTCCCTCAACCATACACTGAATCATTGGTTATACACATAATTATTAATTACAATTATTTATTGTTATCTGAGAGTAAATCATGTTCTATTCTAGAAACTCTTATAAACGTAAATACTCATACGAAAGTACATTTGCCATCCTCCACGTTTTGGAAGCTCCAAAATATAGGAACAAAATTTGAAGAATTAAGCCCTCCCAAGACAAAATTAAAAATCGGCAACCATGTTTATCAATATTTGTACTAAGCTATGGAAGGCAGGTGTTTTAGCTGTTGAATGCCTTGTTGACAACTTACACATTTCAGGTTTTTTCTTCCATCCAGTGATTTCTCATTCTTTTGTGTTTCAAATGAGCCAGAAACCAGGTCTCTAACTATACTCTTTGTAATTCTACATCAAATTATTTGAAATCTCAGGCATAAAGCCTCACGTTGAAATATATGCCATGAAATCTACACGAGAAGATTTCATGACATACGTACATCATAAAAAATAAGCCATAAATTTGGGAATAAAAATCTGCTTTCTATGTTGTAGATAGTGTTCACTAGTTGGCGTATAGGTATACAGATTCTGTAAATTTTATATTCTTTCAATCGTTTGTTGTTCTGAGGTGAAATGGCCTTTAATCATGGTATAATCATCATGAGTTAATTCCTTTGTAATTCGGAAGTATACCCATACCAACCACCAAGGGAAAAAATAAGCTTTTACCTTCGATTAATGTATCCTTCATGCGATTACTCCATGGAATCAATATACTAAAACTGTTTTTACGTACAATGTATCTTCGATAATCAATTGTATCAATAATTTTCATAGAACGTTCTAACCTGCAGGGTCATGCGATGGGTATAATTACATGCACAAAACATAACATCAGTCCTAGTTATCTTGATTTCATTTCACTCTACTCTGTTAATTCCTAACATAAGAAATAGGGTGTACTCTATTTTGATTTCATTTCACTCTACTCTGTTACTTTCCTAACACAAGAAACAGGATATATTCTACCTTGTTTTCATTTCACTCTACTCTGTTACTTTCTTAACATAAGAAACATGGTATATTTACATTCCAGAATATTATAATTACATTGTACAGGGTGAAGCAAAAGTCCAGCACTACCCATTTAATGAAAACGGTCGATGGAACTTCGGATATGGGTAATGGGGGTAGGGGTACACCAGATGGAGCATCATATCGGCCATCTTGGAATTACCTCTAGATATTCAAATGGGAATGGGGTGATGTGGAACATCATTTAGATGTGTGTTTTCTCATAAATAAGAATATGCATTTATTTTCTCCTAACTTTATTTGGTGAGGATATTTTGACAGTTGAAGTTCACATTTGGCGCCCTACAAGATGTGCTCTATGCGTTGCCCGTTCTGTGCCATACAAAATGCAAGACGTTTCCGCCAGTCCTCAAGATCGCTCCAAACGTAAAGGTCAAGGAGCATAAGGTCGGAAGAACAGGGGAGCCACTCAGTGGGTCCTCTTCGACTAATCCATTGACCCTGGAACTGTTCATCCAACCACTGTCTGACACATAAAGCGTTGTGCGGAGGTGCGCCGTTCTGTTGGAAATAGGCTGGGAATTTGCTTTCTAAGTTCAGCAGAGAATGGAACATCTCTTTCTGAAGAATGTTCAGATCTCTCTCCCCATTGAAGTTTCCATGGATGAAGACAGGTGCCACCATTCCGGTGTTCCATATCCCACACCACTTCATTACCTTTGACGAACCGCACCGACTTCCCTACGGGGATCTGTCCACGATGGGTTGACTGCCCCGTGTGCAAACTGTACCTGTTTGTCTGGGTCATCCTCAGTTAAGAACTGCTGCATTTGAATTTTGTAGGGGTTCTACTTGTTCGTATGCAACACCCGGAGTATGGATCTGACTCCTGAGACTGACGCCAAAGGTTGGGTACTGCGTTCGGATGCCACGATTGCAGTTTCTGCTTCCTCTTCGGTAGCGGTCCTCGGCCGTCCACTAAGTTCTCTGTCGTGCACGGATCCCGTCTCGTTCAACTTCTGCAACATACGCAACACTGTGGTATGTGAGATGTCGTTTCTCTCTGGATGCCGGGCCTTGAAATCATCTGCGACGATCCTGGCTTTGCGCTCCCCACTTATCACAACAATTTCAATCCGTTCTTGGAGGGTTAGAGCCATGTTACATCAACTGGCTGGAACGAATAAATAACAACCCATTACATTACGCCAAATGTGAACCTCAACTGTCAAAATATCCTTACCAATTAAAGTTAGAAGAAAAATAACTGCATATTCTTATTTCTGAGAAAACGCGCATCTTAAATGATGTTCTATATGACACCCTTCCCGTTTAAAAATCTGGAGGTAATTCCAAGATGGTGGCTTTCAAGATGGACGCTATGATGCATACTAGCCCCATCTGGTGTGCCCCCATTACCCACATCCGAAGTTTCATCGTCCTCCGTCAATACGTTTTCAAATTAAAAGACTGGTGCTGGACTTTTCCCTCACCCCGTATATTATAATTGTAGTGTATTGTTAATGGGTGGCGGTATGTATACAATGAATTATTCTCAATTTAATCTTTCACAGACGATTGTTATTTTCACTGTAAGTAATACATGGCAAATTTATTACTAACTTGATCATTCTACTCCATGAATTACTATTGTAGAGTATATTTGTATGTGTGGGTTTGTTTGATGTCATCTAAGATTTGATTTAGTATCATTTTCCATTATTTTAAGCCGAATTCATTTATATTTCGTTAAGCTAATAGAGACGATGAGGACGAATAAGGAACTTTTAATACAATAGATCGCAAGCTCAAAGCAAATACATGCATTTCGCCATATTGAAACACACGATCGCTAGCTACATTATACCCAAGAGAACAAAAGAAAAACTGGCAAGCTTGGGCTACGTATCTGATTTACCATTTTTACACCCTAAGTGAAGAATAGTTTGTGTTTATTAGCTATAAGTCAGCGATTTATCTTGAAATAAAATTAGACAATTGTATAACTTGGATGTGTGCTCTACGGCTGTACATTTTTTTAATATTATTTTAGTAGAGATGCACAATTAATTAGATGAAGTGAACATTAAGGTAAATAAAGAAAGTATAAATTTATGAATTCTATAGATTTCATATATATATATATATATATATATATATATATATATATATATATATAACAGCATTTTAATACACACACACACGAGGGGCACACATCGAATGCATTTAAGGTTTGTGCAATACTGCAAATATTCCTCTTTCAAATAATGGTAATATATATACGCGTATTTCTGTTCAGTATTCGTGAAAATATGGTCTTAAAAAATCGACCAATAATTTGTGGGCATCCTGTATAGTGCACGCTAAAAGTGTTCGCAAGAATGGCAAAGAGAACCTGAGAAATAAGATAGATAGGTTTTCACCAACATGTAGATTTGCTACCCAACAGTGTCATATCCGCTTTTATCCTCCCATTTCCAGTATTTTTTCTTTCTTCCTGCATTTTCTGACACCTTCAACTCAACAAGAATACATTTTCAGCCCTTTGTATAACATGATGTTTTTACGTTAAAGCATGTCATCACTAATGTGCATAGACACGCAAGTACACGCACACGAAAGTACTCACTAATTGCAAGAAACAGGCTTTGAAATATTAGAATAATGTTTATATTTTTTTAAAAAAAACTTTTATAAAGATTTTACTATGAAATACTCCAACTGTTGAAATAGATACTCCTAGGGTTTTCATTTCTAACATATGTATCCGTAGGTATTCTTTAATATTATTTTACTTAAATTGCGTCGCCTTTCTGCCCCTTTTGGCTAACTGCGGCGATGAGGATAAACAGTGATAGATGAAATTGATGAAGGAACACATGCACGCACACACAAAGAAATATCCATGTCCGAGTAGGGGTTTGAACCCGGAACCTTCGGTAACAAGTTCGCGAATTGACTACGAAACGTGCTCGGACACCGGATCAGACATGTCATTATGAATGACGTATATTTAAAGTTTATTAGTCAACTAGATGTCCAATCCCAATGTGTGTCAAATATAATATTAGTTTCGGTAAAGCAAATTATCTGTAATTCTGATTATGTAAGTGAAAAATAAATTTACGTCTTTAGATTTCTGATTCGAAATAGTTATTTATTGAATGCTCAGAACTAGACATTTTTTTATTATTATTATTATTTCTAGTAATGAATTAGTCAGGTTTTCATTGTTACATATTGTTGTTATTCAATGGATTAATCAATTACAATGTGCATTTCTTGTTAATTTGCTTCTCCTCTGAAGTGTATGAATGATTTATTACCATTATACTCCTAATGAATTTGCCTCCTACTAGAAAGAAGAATGTGCTACAATAGCGACAGCAATAGGATACGGCATGTGGGTGCCGGGCCGTACTCCCCGACTGCCGCGCCTCTGGTGGCGCCGGACCAAACCAGATGGCTGGATCTCCCTGCGGGCCAACGTCATCACCGGCTGCTGCGCGGGATGTGGCGGACCCGGCTGCGAAGGCTTTCCTAGCCCAAATTACCTTAGGACAGAGTGCAAAAAGGTGCAAATGTTATGGCATTTTTAATGCTATAGAATGTATAGGGTGAGTCCAAAGTCACAAGACACCTCTACTTTCCAAACGAAGTTGATAAACGAAGATAAGAAGAGATCGTGATACTGTCTGGGAGAAGAATTCCTTTTTCGACATAACCACTACATGACCAATGTCTTGAAGTCCACAATATGTTGATTCTTTTGAATGCACGGGCGTCATGTGACACATCAAATTGGAGTAGAAAAATCTCAGAAAATCAGCTGTGTAATCACTTTCCACTCATGTTATTTTGTTTGCAATTTATCAACCGGCAAGGTTACAAACATTACAAGAATATTTTCTATCCACTGAAAAATGGAGTGATGAAAGAGGAGCGCCTTGAAATCATGATCATGTCTAGTGTACGCAGCTACCGTGTTATTACTGCAGATTTCAGTTAATCACAGAGGGACCAGTACCACCTTTTGATTTAAAAAGATTCACCTGAATTCACTATGACGTACTTCAACATAGTGGTCATTATGTGGTTATGCCACAAAATGAAATTCCCCTCTCAGATACATATCACGATCTCTTAAGATTTTGTTTTTACACCTTTCAGTTGGGAAGAACAGGGCTGGCTTGTAACTTTCGACTCGTCCTGTATGATATTTTAGTGCACAGAAGATATCATTATGAAATTAAAACATATGTCATGTTTTATCGAGTTGTACAACAAGGATATGTATGGTCTTCAAAATGTTTTCATTGTGTGTGTGTGTGGGTGTGTGTGTGTGTGTGTGTGTGTGTTTAAAAACTCTGTAGACTACTTTTTTCGAGCCAAGGGAAATAAACTCAGTTAAGTGTTAGAGTATCACCACAGACAAGAGTATATAAGGTTATATACCCTTATCTGTGGTATCACTTGTGCTACGATCTGGAAATATAATCTTTGTAATAAGAAATACAATGCGTTAGTTTAGGATGGACGGAGATGACAAGGGTGCAAATCCCAAATTTTGTGGCACGAGAACTACCTTATGTAAGTGTTTCATTTCAAAATGTACATACCAGATATATGATTGTGGGGGTTGGTTCGTTACTGCATTAGAGCGAAATCGGTCAATAGAGTTATAAGAATGACGACGGGAAACATATTCTACTTGTTTTCCGTACCATACTACATACTTTGTTCAAACTACCCCCACGTTTTCATAAATTTCAAAATGAAAACTGCCGAAATTGATTAACCTATATGAAATTAATTCAAATTTTGTAGGGTTTAGGAGGGGCATGGGGCAAAGTATAGGATGAGGACTAAGTCGCAAACAACCGTTGGAGGCACGTAGTGGTTCGCATCTCACTTTAAACTAGATCCAATCCCAATTAGCATATCTGTGCATAAATTGGACTTAAAACAAAAGCTCAAACCAAATTGCACACATTATGATTGCTGATAACTGCCGTAAATAGAGTTTTGAGCTGTCATTTTAAAGAAAATTATATTATCCACTGTACGGAAACAAATAAAACATGTATTTGGACGACTTAGTGATTGGAGAACTGAATATGAAGAAAACGAGAATGTAACAAGAGTTACATGGTTGAAGATGTGAGAACTGATTTAATGGGCAAACTGGTCTGTTGGCGAAGTTATAAATAGAGATTTAGTGAATCAAAATGCTATGGGATTTAAAATCAAGAAAGAAAGGCAACAACAAGGTGAAATGAAGTATGCAGATACAATCAAGACCAGCTTGAATTCAGAGTACTCATGATGAATGTCTCGGGTGACGGGCTTGTCCGAGAAAAGGGAAACAATGAGCCAATTGGGCACGAATTCACGATGGGTGTCCGCAGAGTGTCATCACCTTCATGGTCCCAACAAGTCTACCGAATGCAACTAAGAGCGAGCGAGCGAGAGAGGGGGGAGACAGACGACTTAGGAAACTTCGCCAAGCAAGACGTCTTGCCAGGCATTTACGCTGACACATGAAGCGGCCGTGGAGCACGGCCAAAACTATATCAGCTTCTCAAATATGTTAGGCCATTTTTCAATAACTTCCTGCAACAGGCTTAACATTTTATATACCATTTTGCGTCGTGATTCATGCGGCCGCTTTTAGGTCTTGCGCTGAAGGCAGTCCCTCTTCATCCAGCAGCCCTGTCCTCATACACAGTGGCAACTGGTGCCCGCTGTCGTCTTGGTGCAATATAAACAGCCAAGTTGCAGCCAGAAACAGGGACATGTGCATGAGCCAGGAGAGTGTGTGCTTAAACTCGGAGTAAATTATCAGGGCGGTAGAAACGGCTTAAAACATTCACAGCTGTTTTGAGTAAATGTTATATTTATTTTTTTATGAAATATATACAGGTATATATGGTTGATGATTATTTGCGTGAATTACTTTATTCATCTAAGCAGATTCTCATTGTGATGTAATAGAGCATGCAAATGTATTTCTTTAAATTTTTCATTTCCATATATTAAATGTTGCAATGTTGCAGGCCTGGACTCTCACTCAGTAAAATCCTCTGTTGTGTTGTCCACATGTGTTTGTGATTGTCCCTTCATCCACTACATCGTATCATCATCTTTCTCCATCGCCGCGATTAGCCAAAAGTGGAAGAAATGCGACGTTAAACCAACTTTATATTAAGTTGATTCAAAATAATTAATTACCACAATCCATTTGCCTGCATTTGTTTGTTAGCTCAACTAAATGTATGGTAGCTTATGTGCAGAAGCGCCGATTGGATGCCAAAACTGGGGGGGGGGGGAGGAGGGGGGACAAGGACAGATTACTTTCTCTTTGTAGACAAGGCTTAGCATTAAGAGGCCATAGTGCGGGGGCAAAAAGTGGGATGCAACTACCCCAAACCCCTAATGGCCGACACTGGTTATATGTTATTTTCTTGTCTGAAAATATTATCCACGTGGTATGCCAAGAAATTAAGGCTAAAACGTGTACGATAGTTCCACTCGGTTCTATTGTACAAAAAGTAGAGGTGGACCTATTTCAAATTTTTGTCGATACTGTTAAATTATCACTATAAATGTAGCTACGGATACTGATAGTCGATACATCACTGACCAGATATATAATTGGAAATGTTCCATGAAGAACCTGAATTAATGTAACAAGGTGATTGTAATGGGTTGTGCCTTAAAAAAACAAACCACCTATTTAGACATTTTCTTTACAATATCAGAGTATACGAATTATATCTTTATATTTCACAAAATAATAACTAAATGGCACAAACTTCCACTAAGTTAACGGATATTTATGGAAATATATGGTCGGTAAAATTACCGGTCATTTTACCAGTACATCGATATACTGTAGTTATATCGCGATCGATATCGACAGAGTACCGATTAATCTTTTCCATCCCTAAATTAAAGACTGCCTGAAAAGGTTCCTAGGAGAATGTGTGGGAATGAAAAAGAAATGAAAGGAGAATACCGACATATTCTAGTGGCTTGTGTGAGCCAATGTTTCCACAACCAGCGAGCACAATTTTCCTTCCCTAGGTACAAAATTTCCTTTTTTCATTCAATATATCCATTCGTCTCAGAAAAACTAGAAATCTCCAACCACAATAATAAAAATTATTATTTTTACTTTGGCTCCTTACAGAGCCCAATTTACAAAAATGCTAGGATTGACTGAATAGATGAAGTTAAGGAGAAAATAACAAAAAAGAAAGATTAATGATTTGAAATTGCACACTTTACAAACAAGGAAAAAATTCGAATTACGAAAATTTTCGTGACAAAAGTTAACATTATCTGTTTTATTGGATGATCGGAAAATAGTGCTTGTTCTCAAGGCAAAATTTGTACACACACACAGTTTATTTTGGGGGAATAAATAAATGCATTGGAATAAAGGAAAAATGTATCTCACATTTCAGAAAAAGATTGAATTTAATATTCCAGTTGGGTGTGTTCACATTTCCCTGTAATTTTTAAATTTTTCATAAACTTTTGTTTTTCTCCTTTCGCATAAAATGTTATCTGAATTTCCCTGCACCAAGGGAAATACTGGTGCGAATGTAGTGTTCTCAGATTAAATGCACTGCGAGGACCGAACTCTATGTGGAAAGAAGTGAGACTCCGGCCAAAAAAAAGCAGGGAATGTGTTAACCACTGTCATCCAAAGCGTTTGTCAAGCCTTCGCAAGGGCTGGTGCACCACAGTGTTCTAATAAGCACGTGAACAAGAGTGGAAGAATAAATAAAAACTTACAAGGTCTTCACTGATGTTAAATATCTTGCAAAGGGACAGGCGAAAATGGTAGATATCTTCAAGGATAGCGCAAACAGATTTAATTTGCCTAGGCGATGGCCTTAGGTCGTCCCGTGAATTCAAGCCATCACACTTTCCTGAGGCGGATAAAACTAAAAATGAATTTTCAATTAACAGAGTATAATTGCGATCATCTCTTTAACGTCTAAAATTACGAGATTCTCCACTCCGGAAGCGATGTTTAAAACTAACAATAAACATAGAATAAGTCTGGCGGGTGAAAGCTAGAAAGATGTCATTAATCTGCCATTGTCTAGTATTATTTTCCTGTAGTTTACGGTTATTACAAGCATAAGAAAACAGTTTTTCTTTGTGACGTTTCAGGAGAACACACGCTCCTTTCATCAGACATTTATTTTCATTTTGATTAAAGATACAGTTATAACAATGGTTAGTAATTTTTTAAACAAAAATAATCTGTTATATAATGGATGTTGTCAATGTTACATTGTTGTAATATAGCAACTTAACTGTGAAAAAAGCAGTCTGTTTTATTTTTATTTCAGATTTTTTTAAAATTATGAATCCAAAATATCATCAGGTAATTCAAATTCATCATTGATTTCACAAAGTCTCTTGATGTTTTCTGTTACATTAAATTTTAAAGATGGTGGCTTACTCCATTTGTGAAAAAGAAAACTCCATACTGGATCTATGTTACCATTTTCATTATTTAATTTATTCCAGTGTTCTTCTGCAATGAACGAAGCTTCCCAGACATTCAACTCTGTGTTTCCCGTTAATCTTTTTAAAACCCTTCTCTTTTTAATCAAATTAAGAGAAAATTACGAAGTCTCACACATGATGCTCTTGATGAACGGTTAAGTTTTGAATACAACAGAAGAAATAACAGAGGTCCAAAATACACGGAACGGGAGAAAGAGCATATAAGGTTGGGGAAAAAAGTTCATGGTTTCAAGATCTGGTTGAAAGAAAACGACATTTTCTTAATAAAATCGGACAAGGAAAATAAACCTGTCCTTATCCGAATTAAGGACTATAAAGAAAAAATGGAAGAATGTTTCAAAGTAAACAATTTCACAGAAACCTCTCGAAACCCTATAACTAAAATAATAAATGAGGTAAAGAAAGTAATTGAAACCAGTATCACGATACCAAGAGAAATGAAGAAAAAACTCATTGTCAAAAATTCAACCCTGCCGATTGCCTTTGGACTACCAAAAACTCACAAACCGGGAACTCCAATACGACCCATCATTGCAACTTTCACACATCCTGCATACAAACTATCCAAATATTTAGTTGAAAGACTTGCTATAATTAAACAACAAACACCATTCAGTGTTAAAAATGCATTTGAAGTGAAACAGAAACTAAAAAATATTGTTTGGAATAATGAGTATCGTATTGCAAGTTTTGATGTTGAAAATTTATATCCTAGTGTCCCAATAGAAGGTGCCACAGATGCATTACACAGATGGCTTATTGAGATGAAGGTTAACCCAGTAGAATCATGGGAAATGGTTCGATGGTTTACTGTATGTGCAAATTACAATTACTTTATATTTGATGGCAAAATATATCAGCAAAGTAATGGTCTATCAATGGGAAACCCAGTATCCGGAATCATCTCCAGCATTTTCCTTCATTACATAGAATCTCCAATTGTTAATGCCATAGGTGCGGATATCAAACTCTACATCAGATATGTGGATGATGTGCTAATTATCGCTAAAAATGAGAACACCATCATGGACGTATTTAAATTGTTAAATGAATCACATCGTCGCATAAAATTCACTTGTGAACCCATGAATAACAATGTAATTTCTTTCCTTGATCTGCAAATTAAGACAACTAACTCAACAATTCAAACATCAGTCCATAGGAAAAAATTAGCGGGGGAAAAATACATCCATGCCAAATCAGAACATTCGCGTATAACAATGGATAACATATTTTTTAATTTTTTCCTGAGAGCACAAAGACTATGTTCTAATAATGAGGATATCAAAAATGAAGAAGAAAGGCTCTTTAATATAGCAAAAGAAAATGGTTTTCACACTAACAGAATAAACCAAATCAAAAAACAAGTTGCAAGAAAACTAAAGGAAAAGAGAAATACAGACAAAGATGAAAAATCTGTTGAAAAGAAATTTGTGTGCATTCCATTCCACAAGGGATTCTCACATAAAATTGCAAAAATTTTTAGAAGTTTTAATTTCAAAATTGTTTTTAGATCACCAAGAAGTTTGGAATGTACATTTAATGAATTCAAAATGAGAAACTCTCTACCAGATGTGGAAACCACAGGAATATATAATATAAGTTGTTCATGTTCAAAAGATTATGTGGGACAAACAGCAAGGAAAATGGCAATAAGATGGCACGAACACGATTTGGACATTATAAATCTAAACCCAAGAACAGGTTTGTCAAGTCATATCATCGAAGAGAAGCATTTGAAAAATAAAAAAAAATTAAAAAAAAAAAAAAAACATTGCAGAAGAACACTGGAATAAATTAAATAATGAAAATGGTAACATAGATCCAGTATGGAGTTTTCTTTTTCACAAATGGAGTAAGCCACCATCTTTAAAATTTAATGTAACAGAAAACATCAAGAGACTTTGTGAAATCAATGATGAATTTGAATTACCTGATGATATTTTGGATTCATAATTTAAAAAAAATCTGAAATAAAAATAAAACAGACTGCTTTTTTCACAGTTAAGTTGCTATATTACAACAATGTAACATTGACAACATCCATTATATAACAGATTATTTTTGTTTAAAAAATTACTAACCATTGTTATAACTGTATCTTTAATCAAAATGAAAATAAATGTCTGATGAAAGGAGCGTGTGTTCTCCTGAAACGTCACAAAGAAAAACTGTTTTCTTATGCTTGTAATAACCGTAAACTACAGGAAAATAATTCTATAATGCAAGCAATGCGTACATACAAGAAAAACCATTGTCTAGTAGTCTTATAGATCAATTCTTCAATCCTACTCTTATGAAGTATAACCTACCTTTCATAGATTTACGCGAGAAACACTTTCACACTGACGCCGTCTTCCATGGCGGTGGAGTTAAGACAGCGCACTATGACGCCAAGGGTCCCGGATTCGATTGTGTCTCTTCATCAGTTTCATCATTCACCCTCATCGTTAAATTAGCCAAAAGTGGCAGAAAAGGGACGTTAAATAACACAAATAAAATCAACATGACACTACATTCCTCTTTTCATATGCTTATGTTCTATATTGTGTTTCATTCACGGACAAATTAAGGTGGGTGCTATTGATGCTGCAGCATTAGGCCCATTCCTGAAATAGGCCCAGATGAAAACAGACGAGAATTTTCCGAAAGCTGAACAGTTTTCTTTTGCTATATTAACCTGAAAATAAATCTTAGAATGAAATTTGGAGCCCCAATTTCGGACGCCTAGACACAGGTAGTAAAATTTTCACTTTGAAGGTTAGCTGTACAGAAAAAATCGACGACATGCAACATCAGGCCCAATTTCGTCTTAATCCGGCCCTGGTTTCATTCGTTTATTTATTATATATATTCGAATACCTGATGTGACAGGCATTTTCTGCTCAAATTCTGCATATTAATACTTTTAACATTTTAGAGATATTAGAGAACAAACTTGGTCTCCCCAGTGGTACAGATAATGATTACTTACGAAGATTTTGCAGGTGTGTATGCACTTTTAACACCAAATTTACTCAATTTTCCATATTTAATTACACCACTGATTCTTAATGCCTTGGAAATGATTTAGAACAAATCAGTTCTTTACGTATGATGAAACATTGCTATCCTCCTTAGAGATATCCTCTCGTCTTAATGAATTTACTTTCTAATTTTTAATGTTTTATTGATCACTCCAGCTTCTTTCGTGGCTATAACTTAAGGTAGATGAATTTCCTGCAATTTTTAATATGGGGAATTTTTTCAGTAACAAGTTTTATATGTGTATCGTGACTTAGGGAATACAAGATTGTAGCGAATTAGTTGCTGCTAAACTTTAATAATAATAAAAAAGAATCAATCATGACTTGTTTACTCTATTAACAGGTAATGATCTCTGGTTGACATGAATGGGCTGCAGAATGACAGAGAAGTGTCACAGTTCCTGGAGCAGGGAGCGACTTGATTCCCGTGATTCGCTGGACACGCAATGGGTCAGCCAACCAACAAGATGCAGAAGAAAGGCGCAATAAATATGATTTGTGCTTGGCTATATCTAAAAAAAGTGATAAGCAACGAGTGTCATCTACAGTCGGGGACTTAAAAATAAATTATATGGATGTCCGATTTGTGTACTGTATAGCTTCATTCGGGACAAAAGACTCAAAAAATAATATTTAAAAAAAACGGTGAAGATTTTCTAATCACGAATGTTCTTTCGAATTACGAATTTTTCCCCTTGTCTGTCTCGCGTACCAAAGTTGCAACCTAAAGAAGCGAAGCATGTCGAAAATTTTTTAAAGCATAAAAAAACGAGGGAAAATCAAAAGAAGTGCCTGCAAATGAAGTGATATTTATAATATATATATATATGTGTGTTGTATATATATATATATATATATTGAGGAAGCTGGGAAAAGGTGCAGTGTTTCTAACTGTGGTGACCAAAAGATTGGTTCCTGCCGAATATTTGGATTTGTATAGTGTATAGTGTGGACTTGAAAGACTTGAAAGTTCGAATAAACGAGGCTTTATGATAAGAAATCATACCAAAGACGTAACTTATCTTTACCACATGTGTATGTATATGTACATATAATATTCTTTGTTCTCCTAAGAAAAGGGTAAGAGTTCCAGAACAATGTTGCGGACAAGTACTCTGATGTGTACAAACTAAAGAAGATATAATTCTTCTGTTATTTTTTTAGAAGGGAATGTGTTGTGTAATGCATTTCGAAAGAAAAGGGGGGAGTTGAACTTTTTCCATAGGGACATCAAAGTTGATGCTGGTTTGTAATCGCCCTTTCTTTTTTTAAGAAAGAAAAAAGAGAGAGGAATTTTTAATTCGATTTTGACAAAAAAAAATCTGGTGAATATTCAATAACAATGGGAAGATGTAATATTAGGAAATTTCAAACGAGTGAGAAAAATAGTATGTGCAATTGTTTTCCCTTTGTTCAGAAAAAAAAACTTGTGGGAACAGTTGACGTATTCTGCTTACCTGATGTTATGTCAGCTTCATATATATTCCAAGAGGCAGAAATCGTCCTGTTTATGTGTCCGTTCATTTCGTCATTCTTTGACTTCAAACACATGTCTACATGTACTGTACACACACAAACATATATATATTTTCGCATTTAAATGCTTTAATAATGAAAGTGTCATAATTCTAAGTTCCTTTCCAACAGTGAAGATACACTGCGAATTTTTTTCTGTTGGATGTAAATATTTTTTGTGCAAGTGTTCGATATGGTGTATATTTTACAAATTGCTCCGTTTAAAGAAGGAAATTTACAGTATTGTATAATCAAACTTTTAAAGAATATGTTAGCAGATGTGGCTATTTTTACAAGCATTGTATATAAATTAGTGTAAAGTAGATTATTGAATGTTGTGAATTAGTGTGTTCGGCGAACATTTATTCGTTCAAGGAAAGTTGGGTGTTCCTATATGATGCAAATCGTACCTCATATTTCGCTAGCAATGCGTGAAACAATTTTTCTATTGTTATTTAAAGCTGGCTTTATTTTCTACTTTTAAAAAAAATATTTGTAGTGAACTGATAAATAAACTTTCTAATATTGCTTCAACTTATGCAAAACGCTATGTCCTATTCTACAGTATAATTTATAGAATTAAGTGTCATGTTGAAAGTAGGACTAGCCCTAGTGTTAGTAGAATGGCATTATTTCTAGAGTAATTGATGTTATACCATTATTGTCCTTGTTAAAGGTATACACAACCTTTCTTTCTGTGAATTTCAATTCTTGTGACTATAGTATGCATCGACCTCGAACCATAAAATTTAAGATTACTAAGTTCCTCAATGAAACATCTTGTGTAGTTTTTACACAATTGCGGTTTCCGCAAATAGTACTTCAGTTCTCTTAGAATTAAAAATGTTCTGGTACGCGCAAAAATTATATTCGAAACAAGTTGTGTTAGTTTCTTCCTTTCACACATTTTGCTAAAATTTTAATAATTTCCGGTATTAAGAACCATAATTTCTCTTAAAATATTAGTTTTGAGCTTATTTGTTCTTTCACTAAGACCTCTCTATGTTTCTATGAATAAGAACTACGGTTTTAGTAATCGAAATTAAGCGTTGTCAAATTGCAGAGGATATTTTCACTTAACTTTGTGTCATGTTTTTATTATTTGTTATGTAAATAATTTTAGAATATAGATAGATATATGCCGTAACTTTGTTAATGTGAAAAAATGTCTCTCCATATCCATGACATAACTTATTATTCAGCCTTCTGTGCAATATTGTAGTTATATATTCGTCTATTTACTCTCAAACACTCTCTGCCACTACCAGTAGAAATCCTGAGTTCCTATATATTTGTACTTGCTTATAGGAAGACTGGAGTTTTGTTTGAGGCATCCTACTGCATAGAAAATATTAAAAATCGACTGCTACAAAACGGACGTTGCTTTGAAAGAGTCAGAATTAAAAATAAATGAAGGGGGCAAAGAAATGTGCCAGTTATAATAAACAATCCTGAATTTTTCACGATAGAAAATCTTTGAAATAGTTAGGTAAGAATTTGTAGATCTATATCCATAATAGGGCACCCTATATAAATAGTTTGTTTCCTTTCCTATCCATTTTGCTCTACTTTCTCTTCAGGATGATGGATTGTGAAGCATTTTGGTCTATCAGTTAGACCACACAAGAGACTGTTTTGCTTGTTATGAAAATTCCAATACTAGCAAATAAAAATGGAGGCTAGATTCGTGCCAAGTATTCTCTATGTACACAAAGTATTTTTATGTGCGGTGAGACAGCTTTACTAACTTCATTCATGTTTGAATGGAAGTTCAAACAACTTCATGTTTTTTTTAGTATGCCAGAAGAAACAAAAACAGCGTGGTACAGATTATTGTCTGTGCTATGTAGATGATTGAGCATTATAGTTTGGTGCATTTATTGGGAGCAACAAAATAATGTGGATTTTAGGTATGAATGAATGAGAACTCGGTCAGTGCTGTATGTTGTTTAATATAATTTATAGTTATTTCATTGCCATTATCATCATCACATTCACTCATGTCCCTAGCTATAATACACTTCTCATTCAGTGCAGCATCATTTGAGTTATAGTTCTTGGTATTATTATTACTTTCATATTTATTTCCATTCTTTAAGAGACGTTTTTATATTATGAACAAAGTGGCTAATATTGCCAGAGCTACGTATGCTAAAAATTCAACAATGATTAAACCAAAATGCTATTCTGGCTAATTGAAACTAAACTGTAACTGTATTGTTAATTGTTCAAATGTGGAGGCATCTTTTTGCAATTATTCACAAGGTTTCTTAAATTAGCTCTAAAATTTATTAGACCTTGTATTTCAAGATCCACACATAATTTATAGTATTAGTTAACCATGTCCGCTTTCTGATTGAAAGTATAAGGATTTTGGCTGGTATGGATTTCAGCATTATGACTATAAGTAAGAACTTATTAGTGATTTTTCATCACAATTCATATTGCTAAATTACTTATCCAATTCTATAAAATAAAAAATAATTTTCAACATTCAACATTTTCCCTGTAATAAATTATCATGATCGATTGATTCTTCACTTCACATACTCTTGTCGACTAATATCACTTTTCCAGTTAATATGCATCAACATACCTTTTTTCTCTTTATCTTTGTCTGTACTTCTATCTTATGTCTAGCTTTAGAAGTTAGTTAAACCAACAAAGAAAAATTACCATTCAAAGTACCAGCCAATGAAATGAATCGACAAGACTGATTAAGTCATTTTAGATATAAGATTAATAGTATTGGTTCAACTTTATGTACTTATGTACTTTATATTTGTTCAAAATACTTCTAAATACAACTGTCAAATTAATAAAAAATATGAATGACTGAAATAAAGTTAAATTATTCATTTAAAACCCACCTTCCTGTTTTAGACTATGCATCTGTACCAGAATATAAATGGGCAGTGTATGTGGCCAAATATGGAAGTAGTAATGGAGTGAGAAATTGTTTTGATCATGTAATAATGACATTTCGTATTTACAATACATGATATATGCCACAAAAATAAACTAGTGAGAAACGGCAGGTAGGTTAAACAGGTTGCAAGATTACTGACGACTCTCAAGACAAAATTTCAAATTTGTTTATTCAATAAAGAAAGTGGGTAAATGCTAAAAAGCTGGTCCAGTAATCTAAAGGTCGTAGGTTCGAATCTCTTGAAGAATCGGCTATTTCTCCTTTCTTTTTTTGGGGGGGGGGGATGTAGTAGAATTAATGTGTTTGCCGACAATTAAGAGACAAAATATGAAAACTATTCTTTTGGTAAGTCTGATATCTTGTCCATGTCACTTTGGATGTGTGTTTTTGTTTTTTTCATGTAGCTTCTGCAATACTAAATTAGTTCCTACAGAAAGCAATAGGGTGGACAGAGATATTTGTGAAAATCGTAACCTTTTGTAGCCCAGCTGAAGATAAAATATGAGTTGGCTGTTTTAAAAATGCTCTAACAGTCCTTTATGTTCGTATCCCTCCTTTACAAATTCCTCGATATACAGCAAATAAACCAAGAATGATGTCATAGTACTGAGAGAATCTTCGCAGTGACTGTGTGAATTGTGGCCTCACACAGAGATCACGAGGCTTGCCAACCGCAGATTACGCATGCTCACCTCACAGTCTTCTGTAGGTAGATTGTTGAATCACAGACAACATGTGCTGTCCTGTCTGTGACCAAATTCTTAGATTCGCTTGTTTTCAATATGTAGAGCTCAAGAGAAAACATAATGATTCATAGTTTCGAGAAACACAAATTTAATTGTAATATACAAATGACTACTGTTTGAAATACTTTCTATGATTAGCAGATACGCGTAAAATAGTGCAATATGGTTTCAACACAACTAGATATGGGTAGGAGCATATAAGAAGTTAATGAAAAAGGATGGTGCGGTCCCGTCTATATGATACCTAACCACCACACGAAGGATCCCAGGTTCGAATCTTCCCTACAGCAGTTTTTTAACGATTATAAATATTCGACGACAAATGTTTTTAGTTTCTAATACAAATTGCAATTAGTTTTGGAACTTCTCAAACTGCTCAATTCCAAACGACTTTAATAGAGTTGTAAGGTCATGAAATTAGAAATATAACTCACGGCCAGTGTGTAACTTAAATCTAGTATTGTGTATGGAATTAATGTCACTATATTATTTGCATAGTGTATCACGGGTTTTCTGATTTAGTTATACTATAAAATCTTGCCTCTAAATCCATTCACAGAGGCAAACGTTAATGTTAGAGTTGTTGGTAACCTCATGCCAAGCTGTCATTTCATAAAGTGATGTCTCTTGCAGCCTGCCATTTATATTCTTTGAGTTTCAGTTAGAATGATGAACGATTTATGTTGCATTATACCTAGGAAAGTTGTGTATTTTTAGGCGTTGTATACATATAGTGGGGGGACGAAGATATCGACTCATCGACTGCACTCATCAGTCCCTAACTACATAGAAAATTTCCTTAGAAATTTTAAGAACGTGATCACGCAACTCCTCGTCCTACCCTTACTTTATGCAGGCACATATCTTACTTACAAAATTTCTTCAACCACTATATTTCAAAGTTTAAGTTACCAAAGCATACGCCATAAAGATACTGAGAGAAATGAGATTTAGCAAACTAATTGTTTGTACTGAATCTACGTGAGCCTTGTAACTGTTTACTTGCACCTACCAAAAATGCATTTTGGTTCACTTTATTTTTATTTGTGCGTATTATCTCATGTTGGAGTACCACATCACAAACCTTTTGACATGTGCTGGGCATGTCTGACAGTAATCTATCTTTTAGTATACTGCCGGGTAGTCCGAACACAAGTTTTTCTCTAAGACGCGTGTCTAATTCGTCTGTTGTAAACTCACAAGTTATTGCAGCAACTATTAAACGATTTATATACGATGTAGCTGTCTCACCTTGATCTTGCTTTATTTGCATAAAAGCAAATTGTTGAATCCATTTATTAACTTGTGGTGGATATATTTTTCTCAATGTAGCAAAGAGTTCCTCCAAGGTGCAATCTTGTGGATCCTTTGGACTTAATCTGTGTTCCAGCTCTTGTGCCCGGTTCGCTCAACCATCTTTAAAACGTTCTTAACGTGTCGATAGTTAACGCATCACTAAAATCTTAGCAGCCTGTTAAACTTTTAATGTTCGCTCAAGCGATTTTATAGGCCCGTTAACTAACGACATGTTAGAGACGTTTTGCTTTGATTCCTTGTTATTCTCATACTTTGACACGAGGAATGCAACGTTTTCATTGGTTGCACCGTGGACAGTAGACTGTGCGTAAGCGGATTTTTTTTTGTATGAAATCCCAGGAACAAAAATAAATAAAATAATGTGTAACACATAAATATATGTTTAAGAAATGAATGTTACTTAGGTATTTACGTCCGCCCACCGAAAATGTTATGTATTAGGATTAACAGTTGCATTGTCATTTCGTAAGTTAGATTTAAATGAGTGCCTACCGACTGCAAATACAAGATCATAAATATATAAATAAAAACTACTGTTCTAGGTTAGGGTAATCTGTTTGAAGTTTGATAAATTTAATTATATTAAAATGGCATTGCAAAAGAGGCCTAAAGGTGGAAATGAACGTGTGTTTGCTATAATAATTTTCCTCAACAAAAGAGAACATTTCACGAAATGTACACCATGCATAACTTAACTTACTGTCCATGGCAATTAAATAATATGTAAATATTGCAAGTCACTTCTATTGGAATTGATGTGAATGTGGCATTGCAAACAAGAAATCTACTGTTTCCAAATAATCACCGACAAGAAAAGAAGGCACGTAAAATGTTTACCAGTATGATTACCGTTCATGCATATGTACAAGGGACGTTTCTGAATGGTTGTATTTTTGTTTCGTACAAATATTTTTCAAAGAATATATATATATAATACAATATGATATTTTATATTTGATTTATCATAAATGGTAAATAGGAAAAGTACACTGTTAGACATTATCCTCACCGCTTGTACGAACGTACCGTGCAAAAATATTTTCCGAATGCGTGGTAGTGTTTTACAAACAAATGTGCATACTTTTACAATGTCCATGCACGAAACTACATTACCAGAAACAGCTTAGGATTAAGCTTTTTTCTTAATGAAACATACATGTGTAATACGGTACTTTACATTATATTTGGTTATTCATTATGTGATGAAATTGTAGTCATTCAGAAAATGTACCTTGTACATGGAACGGTTGATTGATATGATATTTTAAATTTGATTTATCATAACTGGTTAAAAAAACAAAAAAACAAAAACAAAAAAAAACAAGTGCACTGTTAGACAGTACCATTACCACTTGTACGTAAGTACAAGGAAAAATTTCCGAATGGATGGTAGTGTGTTTTTCAAACAAATATGTATACTCTTACAATTTCCATGCATGAAACGACAACACCTGTAAACTGCTTAGGACCTGAAGCTTAACATACATGTGTAGTACGGTTCTTTACAATATGTTTGGCTTTTCATTATGTGATGAAATTGTAGTCATTCAGAAAATGTACCTTGTACATGGAACGGTTGATTAATATGATATTTTACATTTAATTTATCATAACTGGTAAAAAATATAACAAGTGCACTCAGACAATATCATTACCACTTGTACGTATGTACAAGGAATATAATTTCCGAATGGATGGTAGTGTCTTTTATGTCACTGCACAATGTCCATGCACGAAACTATATACCTGAAACTGCTTAGGACCTCAAGATTTTTTTTTTAATGAAACAACATATGTAAGCTATATTACGTGATGAGATGGTAGTCGTTCGTAAATGTACCTTGTACATGTAACGGTTGATTTTTTTTTTCAATTTTTAAGTGTTCTTTCAGTTTGGTATGAATACAATTTAATTTCCATTTGCACCGTTATATGTCAGCCCATTTTCAATATACTGCATAATAATTATTTTGATTTTGTGATTATATTAAGACTCACGTTATATTAAACAACATATTTTATTCTACAGTACTTACGTACAGCTACGAGCTAAATAAGTAAATAGGTGAGGCAGGTTTTCTTTATTTCTGTACTTGGTTAGGTTAGGCAGGTCAGGTTTGGTGCTTTTAGCATCTCTAGTTTGCTACAGCTGTTCCTAGCCGCTTGTGATTCAGAATATAGAATGATGAACATTTGTGTCGAGCATTCTCGTCACTGCAATATTATTTTTTTCCATTATGTTAATTGGAGTAGGTGGATAATAATTTGAAAAGTTCGAAAGAACAATTCCCTACTACTTTGAAAGATTGCAGGCTACATTGTGTAATGTCACAGATTTATTTTACATTAAATGAGAGTACAGGACGGGTATTGCCTATTTGTAGGACAGTTGCTTCATTTTAATTTTATCTCTTACGTTTTCTGTTATTTTTCAGTTGAAAAAACAACAAAAAATTGGAATGGTAGTTATAAGCAGACATAAGCATAAACACAAGAAACCACGACTTTCTCCAGTTTCTATATGATCCACTGGAAAACGGCGTGGACGACGACACCGAATATTTTGGTGAATAACTTTATCTTATACAAATTGAAATATGTAAAAGGAGGTTACATTATTTTAAAAAGTCATGCTATATTTTGTGTTTATGGTTACAGTGCATTGAAGGTGGAAGCCCAATATGCATTTTAAAAACATCAAGTTCGTATAATTAACTATAAGCATATATTTTTGGCTTGACAGGCAAAATTAATAAAATTTGAATAATGTGTGATGATCATGATGCCATTATTGACAAAACTTTAAAAAGGATACAATATTTCTCATTTATCTTACATGTGATTTCTGATATGCAGTACGAATTTATAATATGAAATACGAAATGGGAAAATTATTTTTGCTGTAGAAAGAAATCGAACTAGTGTACGTTTTGCGATGGTATGAAATAATGTGTTCAAATCGGTTTGGGATAACCTTTCAACACAACAGCTGTCATACGCAATTTCGCCATCTTATTTCCGACCCAACACACGCGCTGTTAAGCACGTTAATGAAGCAAAAGAGTGCCTTTAGATTTAACGACGACATTAGAGGTCTGTTAGCCTTAGCGAAAGTTGTAGAAATGCCTCGATGTGCTAATGTAGCGTTAACTTGATTTAACGCTTCTTTAAAATTTAACGCGCATTGAGCGAACCGGGCATTGATATGGTAAACTACCGATTACAGAAATGAGAGTAAATACTCGTTTCTTTTCCTGTATATCGTTGGCCTCAATAAAAGCTTTGAATCTTTTAATATACGAATTTATATCCTAGCTTGGGTCATAAGCCTCAAATGCAAGTATAAAACTTATGCGTTTTTCCATACTGGCTCACTTAGACTTAGTTAATACAATTCTACTTACAGTAGTAATTATTTATCTCCTTTAATCCTCGTCGCTATTTTGTTATGTCCTAATATTTATAACATAAACAGAAATAAACATCTCAAGATTGGAACTTCATAATTAAATATATTCAAACTTGTAACAAGGTGGATTACATTTTTAACATTTAACATTTAAAACAAGATGCATATGCATCCTATCACCAGTGCTATTTTCACTGTTCATAGATTGGGTAGCGCATGAAATTAAAATGGATCAGGATTCTATCCCATGTATAGGAGTGCAAAGTATACCAGTCCTTATGTATGCAGACGACATAGTCATCTTGTCCGAGACAATAGAGGGTCTTCAAAGGGGCATAGACAGCATATATGAGGGGTGCATCAAATATAAAATGAAGGTAAACATTAAAAAGACAAAAATCATTGCTTTCAAAAATGGCTACATATTTAGCAGACAGGAGACATGGACGTACGGGGGGGATTTAATCGAGCGGGTTAAAAACTTCACATACCTGGGGGCATCACTCTCCATGACAGGGAGTTGGACACACCACATAAGGGCAAGAAAAACTAAAACAAAATTTGCAATAGAACAAGTCATAAGGACAATAAACAAGGCACCTCAAATGCCTTTCCCGGTCATTCAAAACCTCTATTCATCAATAGTATTAGGTACATTAAACTATGGAATAGAACTGTGGGGGTTAAGGGGGGACAACACAATAATTGGCATACAAACAGAATTTTATAAGAGAGTAATGGGCGTAAGCAGAGGCACGGCCAATTGTGGGATTCTTAAGGAATTGGGACTGAACAGAGACACGGTACAAGCACGGATGAGGGTTGTTAAATATTGGATGCGATTATCACAAGAGGGCCAAACTACGCTGAGGGGACAATGTTTGGAAATACAGACAAGGGAGGAAAACGTTTCCAGCTGGGGTCTGGAAGTGAAAAATATCTTATATAATAGCGGAATGGGTTGGGTATGGGAAGAGGGAGGAAGGGGGGGGCATCTCATCAGAAAATCAAATCAGAAACAGGTTACTCGACATAGACAAACAAGAAATAATAGCAGACTGCCAAACAAAGACCTCAATCAGGGAACAGTTAAGAGTAAGAGAATGGGGGAAAGCGAAATATATCCAGGTTGTGGGAAAAAATGAAAGAAGCGCGCTGGCATGGTTCAGACTAGGGGGATGGAAACAACTAAGAAAGATAAACGAATCAGGGGAAACGATATGTCCTTTGTGCGAGGGGGAGGAGACGGACAAGCATATCCTACTGAACTGCCCTTCTACACGTGACCTAAGGGACAAATGGATGAAAAACTTAACAGGCAGGGAGGTGATAGAAGTGGTAGACGACAGAATAAAGATAAAGGAAGCGGCGCAGCAAGTGGGGAAATACCTGGGAGAAGTAAAAGAACGGCGGGGGAAAGCTATTAGAGAAGGCAGCGAAATGAGCTATCATGCTCCAGACGAGCCATCTTTATAGTGTAAGTGTGTGTAAAGCAAAATGTAGGCGTGTTTTGGTGATAGTGCAGGAAAAGAGAAGTGAGGAGAAAGACTGGAAGAAGAACTGCCGAGGGAGGGGAAGAATGTGTATATAGGGGACAAAGTAAGAAACAGCTTAAAAGAAAACTAAATGTAACAAAATAGTGTAGAAAAATCAAAAATATGTAGTGCGTACAGCCTATGGCTCGCACAGAAAGAAAATAAATCTATATCTAATAGATACTGAGAGCAGTGGCATAGCAAGGGGTGGGCGAAGTGGGCGACAGCCCGGGGCTTCACGTTCTATGGGGTTGATACGGAAAATATAATAAATAGAAGGGAAAAATAGATGGAAAAGGCTAATTTTTGTGGACACTAAAATTAAGACATTCCGTTTTTATCTAGCTTTAAATTCTAGTTTAACTTTATAATTTGAATGAATACGTCAAATCAGAGGCATAACATACAGGCGGGTGGGCCCTAAGCCTAAGGAGGGACAAAAATTGGAAAAAGTATTGTCATATTTCTCATATAAAACATTCTTGACGATAACTTGCTCGGACATTTTTATCCATTTATTCTTTTCCTGAATAAATAGCACTTTGTCTTGTCTTTTCTTCTTTCTCTTGACCTTGCACTCCCCAATATTAATATGTTAACAATGAAGCACCTCCAACTCCCACGGAGCCAGATGCAAGTCATTTTAATGCTTGCGTTGTTTACAACTCAAGAAGGGCAGTGGCGCCGGAACGGGGGGTACAGGGTATGACGACGGGAAGTAATAAGAATCAGTTTCCTTGACTTACTATTTATTCGACACAAACACGTAATTACAGGTATTACACCCCGTACAAACGTCAAGGCACTGCTCGATTCCCAGTCCGACGTCAAGCGATCTGCCGTTTCAACTACTAGCACCGCCCCCTTTCCACCTCGCTCGAGCCACGAGGCATGAGGAGCTCTGAGGTAGTTACCACGTCACAGCGACGATCCTACCTCAATACACTCGAGTACAAAATTAATCAAATAATACAACTGTCATAACTCCCCTCTCTTGGGAGAAAAATTTCCTTCAAGTGAAATTTTTACAAAATAAAATACCCATTTACGCATTGTTATCATATCTACACTCATACTTTGTGTAGTTACAGTTAAACTGGTATACATCATGATCAAATATACTGGATATAATCAATACAACAACATTTATGTTAAAGAAAATATAAAAATAACAAATAAATATAAATAATTTGAAACAAAATCTAAATCTTTCTTTGATCTACCCAAAACAAATGTTTGTACAATTTTGGATTTAGTTTTTCCAATTGGCTTAAATAACAACTTCTTTTTTCAATGGTACAATTCCAGATTTTTAGATTATCACTGTGATGGTTACCACTGATATTGCCAGTTTTCAAATCTATTACAATGTATACATTAGTTGCTTGTTTGTCAATTACCATATACGGACCTTCATAGACCTCACAGTACTTTTTAGTGCGATTTTCTAGGAGGCTGCTAAGATAATGTGTTTTTACAAATACCAGATCTTTTATTTTAACTTCAGGTCTATTTTCTTGTTGCAAGTTGTACCTGTTATTTATTTTCTTCCTTGCTTGGAAACCTTTTACAAAAGCCATGTATAGTTTATCTTTCCACAGAGAAATTTCATTAGGCGGTAAATTAAAATGATTCAAAATACATGAGTTAAGATCTCTGTTTAGTTGTAACTCGGAGGGAGCAAATCCTAGCTGTGTGTGTACACTATCATTTAATAAGCTTACAACTACATCTATATATTTCGGCCAATCCTTGTGGTTGTTTTTACAAAAAACACGCATAAGCCGGTTGAGTTCGGAATGAATTCTCTCAACTAAATTAGAACTAGGGTGATATATTGGGGTATACGCCAATTTTATACCTAAGCTTGTTAAAGTGTCCACATATTTGTTAGAATGAAACACCGTGGCGTTATCACTAACCAACCTGTGTGGAATGCCAAAATGCCTGACATATCCTTCTAGCAAGGCTTTTACAATACTGTTGGTTGTACTTGACCTCATTGGATAAGCGAACAGATATTTAGTGTTAGCATCTTGTAAGGTTAGAAGAAACCTTTCTCCTTGCGAACCTTTAATTAATGGTCCTTGTATATCTAAAAAGAAAATAGTTTCACCTTGGTTACAATGTTGTTGGAATATGCCCTTGGGCGGATGTCTACTCGGCTTCGTTCTCATACATAGTTCACAATCTTTGATATAACTCAGAATACCTTTTCTCATACCAGGCCAAAAGTACAGTTTCCTAACTCTTCTGAGTACCTTTTCACAACCAAAGTGGCCCATATTGTCATGATAATTCCTCAGTATTACCGAAACTAAAGATTGAGGTATACATATTTTCCAGATGTTCTCAAAGTGAAAATCTCTTATCATCAAAATTCCATTGCATACTTTATAAAACTTTTTCCAATTTCTACACCTTTGAGGTAAACTTACATTTACATTTTCACAATTGTTCAAATAATCAATAATAGGTTGAAATAGCTTATCATTGTACTGTTCTTGGACTAACAACTCTACAGGTATATCCAATACTTCATTTTTAAACCTTACATTATTGTTGATGTGCATCAAAATCGGCTCTGATTCTGAAAATTGTCTGGACAATAAGTCCGCTAGGCCATTGTCAGATCCTTTGCAGTATTCTACAATGAACTGGTATTTTTGAAGTTGAAGGGACCAACGCAATAAGCGAGGGTTCCAATTCTTCGAATGGTTCAGCCAAGTGAGACACTTATGATCACAAACTAAAGTAAATTCTTTACCCAAAAGATATTGATTACATTTCTCAATACAAAATAAAAGACTTAAACATTCTAGCTCGGTTATGGTGTATTGTTTCTCATAACCTTTCAGTGTACGACTTACATAACTTATTATTCTTTTCTCACCATCAATTATTTGATACAAATATCCTCCGATGCCAAGTAAGGAAGCATCTCCCTGGACATAAAACCTTTGATTAAGATCAGGATGAAATAGTTTAGCATCATTAGAAATTTCTTGTTTGAGCAAATCAAAACTCTCTTGTTCCTTCTTAGTCCATATCAATTTCTTACCTTTCCTTAACAATTCATATAAAGGTGCACATATGGTAGCAAAGTTTGGAATGAATCTTCTCATCCAAGAGAAACAACCTATTATTTTTTGAAGTGTCTTTACATCCTTCGGAGTAGGAAGGTTGAGAATAGCCTCTACTCTTTCTGGATTTACTCTTATACCTGTTTTGTCAATAATGTGACCCAAGTACAATAACTTTTCTTTACAGAGGAATGTCTTCTTGAGACGTACAGTCATACCACTCTCTCTTAATTTAGAAAATACACTTCTTAAATGTTCTATGTGACTTTCTAAAGATTCACTTCTAATGCATAAATCATCAACATAAATGATAACATTCTCTGACAGAATGTCGCCTAATACCTTGGTCATTGCCATCGTAAATGCTTGTACTCCATTACATGTACCAAATACTAAACGTTTGTATTGGTATTGTCTACCTTCAAACAAAAATGCAGTATACTTTTTAGATGACTCCGACAACAAAATCTGGTGAAATCCAGAGGACATATCGATCAGTGATACATATGGTCTACCAACAAATCCTTGTAATGCCTCTTCAATATTAATTATTAGTCTAATTTGACTAACTTTTTGGTGTTGATTAATATTCCTGAAGTCAGTACATACTCTTACACTTCTATCAGACTTAGGAACTATTACTAGTGGATTTAAATAAGGTGAATCAGAAAGTTCTATAATGTCCCACTCAAGTAATTTTTGAATATGATCTCTAACATTTTGTCTGTAATGATAAGGTATTCGATATGGCTTAGAAACTAAAGGTTCTGTTGTATCTAATTCAATATGATGTTCATATTTAGTACATAAACCAGGTTTTTCATCAAACAACATCCTAAATTCAAGTAACAAATCAAACAGTTGGTTCTTTTCATCTTCACCGAGTATTTCAGCTTGCATAGCTTTTAATTTAAGATCTTCTACACTAGCAACAGTTATTTCCTCCTTTGACTTTTGTGTTACATTAAGACAACTACTCTCTGCCTCTTCACTCACATCAAAAGTTGGACAAGATATAGGTAATAATTTAACTAACCTTTCACCTTGTTTGGTGTGTAATAATAAAGAATTTTCCTTGAAGTTTACAAGAGCCTCTACATTATACAGAAAATCTAAACCTAAAAGAATGTCTACTGTCAAATCTTTGACGACAACAAACTGAACAAAAAACATAATATCTTCAATTTCTATATCCACACAAAATTTTCCAAGTACTTTCTGTTTTCTTTTTCCAGAATAGTCAACCAAAATAATATCTTCTATTGGCTCTAATTTAGGTCTGGTGACTTCGCTAGTAATACGTTTCCATTTGTTCTCTGACATCAAACAAATGTCACTACCACTATCTACTAAGCATTTACTCTCTATCCCATTAATATTTGCAAAGATAGAAGTTGTATTCTTGACTTTGTTCTTGAGGTTTACGGGTAACATTAAGTTATTAGAACTATATTTTGCTTCATCTTCTAACAAGTCTTCATAAAAATTAATATCTACCCTACATACATTTTTAAGGCATGATTCACAGTTTGATTTACTAGAATTTTCATTACAAAGTTTGTTTCTTAAATCTTCAGTATTAAGATTGGCTACTGACACAATATTCTCATCTTCGTCTATGCTATTCTGTGTCACAATAACAATAGACTCACTATCTAGTTTAAAGGTTGTTCAGGCACAAACCAGGGCGCATTCACCCTAAGTGAAGACCCACCATTACCATTTTCTATTTCTTCCCTAGTACTAGATCTAGGTTCACTTCTTTGAGGATTGTTTTGAACATCATCGTGTGACACAGTGTTTGTACTAGTATTTCTATACCTAGGTCTACTATTATCAGCATTTATACGATTTTGGTTACTATAATTGTATCTACCTCGAAAGCTACTGTTTCTATAGTTATTACCAGAATATGGAAAACTGTTTACTCTCCAAGATCTCTGACAAGATCTACTATCATTACTACTATTATTATCAGTGGCGTATCTCCTGAAATTACCAGAATTCCTTACATTAGTCTCATGGCTTGTATTAGAATTTTGCATATTGCTTACTCTAGATTGATTATTTCTTTTAGTTTCATTAACAACTTGTACTTGTCTAATACCAACAGGCCTTCCATGTCTCCTACTTTCACCTTCAGCACTTGCATACAAAGCTTCATGACGCGCAACCAATTCCGCAGCGGTACCAAGACTAATATTAGGTTGATTTAAGATTGCTTCTCTAACTCTATTTGGTAACTGTTGGGCTACTAAAATAGTTTTTTGCTGTTCTGGCATGTCTGGCTGAATGGAATTTAGTAAATTAATCTGTGACCAGAAATAATTTAACAGAGTTTGTCTACTTTCTTTGCTGTATCTCTTGCACAAGACATTTGCAAGACATGTTGACTTCCACGATGCACTTTCAAAGGCATTAAGGAAAAGAACCTTAAAAGAACTATAATCTACAATGTGTAGTTTCTCCTGAGAGAACCAATTTTTAGCAACACCTTTCAAAAGCATTGGTACATACTTCATGTAATCTTTTTTGGGAACATTTAACATATCCAGGCGATCCTCAACCTCTTGAAGAAATTGTGACGCCAAATAATCCATTCTAGTTGCAGTAAATTTAGGTAACCTATCTAGATCAGAGTACTTAAGTGTACTAGGTACAAACTTCCTTCTGTAACTACTACTTTTGTGATCAGTTTCACTTTCCGAACTACTATCATGAAATTTATCTCTTGACATGCTTTTCGCAACTCTACCTGTCTTAGAGCTACTTACAGATTTACGTTTAAGCCCCACTTAACTGAACTTTAGTTTCAGAGCTAGAAGATTTTACATCTGAATCAGATTCTCCTTTACGTAATGGTCTTTGCTTTCTAAACGTGATATATTCAGTTTTTTCAATGGGTAAAGAAGCTTTCCTTGCTTCCCTTTGCTGTTCAGACAATCTAGAAACATCAGGACTAACTAAGCCTTGTACTCTAGTTTCTAATCCTAAAGAAGATTTTACAGGTTCAGCACTTACTCTTAAAATGGAAAAATCATTCGTTAAATCTCTAACTTGATACCGAATATTCTCCAACTTATCATCTAGAACATCATATTTGTTAGTAATCTCTGTAAGTTGTTGTAAGCAACCCTTAACAGTAATGTCATTACTAGATATTTTCTGTTGAACGGTTTGAACGCTCAAGTTTAGATCTTGAATAGTTTGTCCAGACTTAACACTAATTTCGTTAAATTTACTATTCAACTCAGCAATAGCAACTTCATGTCCACTAATGTTATTAAACAACTCCTTCATACTACTTTCATTTCCATGTACAAGGTTGACTAAACTTTCAAACTTCTTTTGATTTATTTCGAGTGTTTTCTTAATTTCTACGCATTCATTTTCTACCTGTTTTGCATGAGAATCGAAAACCTCTCTCAATTTTTTATGTTGATTTACACACGTAACAGAAACCTCGTTTATCTTCTCTTCCAATTTCGTGCTCAAGTTGACCACTTGTTCCTTTAGTTCATGGGCGCATTCCTTTGTTTCGACCAAATTATCAGACACTTTCTTTTCGACTCGTGCTTCCAATAATTCGAAGTCTTGCCTTAAGAGACCTATGCTGGTGCCTACATTACTTACACTGGCCTCAACACTATTAATATCCGCTTTGACGTTCCTTTCAACACTTTTAATATCAGCTTTGACATTAGCTTCAACACTATTAATATCAGCTTTGACGTTAGCTTCAACACTACTAACTTGTTCCGCGAGTCTAGCTTCAAATTGTTTAAAGAGAAACTCCAATTCCTTTTTTGTAGCCATTTTCAATTTCAGTTACTGCTAGCTAAGAATTTTAGTCGCCGTATTCAGTACAACTATTTTATAATTTCGGTGCTACAATCACAGCGCGATAAAGTTATTCGTCATTCTTCTTTTCCACATAGAAAAAGTTCAGTACTTACGTTCCAACATCACAGACGAAAAAGTTGAATTCTTCCATCTAACAGCTACAACCAGATTCTAACGACGTAGACGATCGAGTCCTCCTGTTCGTGCGCCATACTTATGACGACGGGAAGTAATAAGAATCAATTTCCTTCACTTACTATTTATTCGACACAAACACGTAATTACAGGTATTACACCCCGTACAAACGTCAAGGCACTGCTCGATTCCCAGTCCGACGTCAAGCGATCTGCCGTTTCAACTACTAGCACCGCCCCCTTTCCACCTCGCTCGAGCCACGAGGCATGAGGAGCTCTGAGGTAGTTACCACGTCACAGCGACGATCCTACCTCAATACACTCGAGTACAAAATTAATCAAATAATACAACTGTCATAAGGGGTACATTCTACCCCCCAAATTTTTGAAGGGGTTACTGTACCCCCTAAATGGAAGATTCTAGTTGTACCCCCCCTCTCAGATAATTTAACAGACGAAAGAAGCTACTGTTAAAAGAACCTAGTATTTTCTAATCGCTCAATACAAAAAGTGTAAATTGTTTATAAGCATTATTTTCCTTACCACAGGAATTCAATCCATTGTAAACTTATTCTACTACATTGTGCTTGCTACTAGTTAGTTTATTGATCTGTGTCTGGAAATCTCTTTAAGGAGATGAGAATTGTTTAAAATGTGTGTGGAACGATGGAATGAGCTAAATTTTCCTTTAAGAAAATCACGCTGCAGACGAATGCCCCTTCGTGTAACGGGGGTACATGTATTGTATTTTATAAACAAGTGATCGCGTCGATTCGAAGGTATAAATCTGCATCAGAAGAGTATATGACTGACCTTCTTTCATTTTGAATTTTTCAAATGGAATTTTCCGAAACCAAATACTGCCACAATTCCTGCCTCGTCTTGTTTTCGAGACGCGACACGACAGGCCAATTTGAGAGTAAAATGTACTCCTGTACCTCACCGATTATTTTTATAACTTTGTCAGAGGGTGTTCGGAAAACTGTACTTAAACCTATATACGAGTATTAAGAGATTTTTTGAAAATAGAAATGGTACTGAGACAGGAAAAGTCACAAATTTGGAGACGAGACTGAAATAAATCTCTGCAATAGCAAAACGAGACGATACTTGATGTCTGAGAAGATCTCGTTCGAAATTTTGGTATCAAATTTGAATATTTTACTTAAAATAAATTTAAATTACTATACCAAGCGTATATGTTGTTCATATTTCAAATAAGTCGTTTGTTTTGTTTATTGTAATTCCAAAGTTAATCCATTAGTAACAATTGCGAGCCTGTGCTGCCCGATTTCATCAATTCAGGATAAAATTCTGTATTTCCATGGTTCGCAGCGTCGATGTAAAGCACATAAACGTTATTAAGAAAAGTTTTTGCTTTAATGGCATATATAAGTACGTTATAAAAGTTTGAGTCGTGACACATTTGTCTCATCTCGATACCATTCCTAGTTCAAATGGATCAGCGATATTTCCTAGACATTAAAACAGGGTGCGGATTTTATCAGAAGGGGGAGGATATACCTATGACTTAAGTATGCTTAGAATTGGACATAAATTGCTTAAAATCTAATTTCGATATCGAATGCAACACAAACACAACACCATTTTAAGTTAAATTCTAAAGTCAAACTGTAAGAAAATTACATCAGTCAGTTGAATGCACGAAATAAATTAGATGCACTGCAGGTTCGATGATATGCCAGTTGGCTTGTCAAGGACACTGTAATGCTTATGCTTGATCCATTTTGTTGCAAATTTTTCTGCATGAAAACAATGGACTGGGAGTCTATTGAAATGAAAAACAGGTTTAAAACTTCTAAATGATTTCTCAAATCAGTTAAAGCAGGGCGTCGGAACCGGGGGGCAGGGGGCAACTTGCCCCCCTCATCAACAAGGGGGGGCAATATGGTATTTTTGCCCCCCAGTCGCGCCCTAGAAAATGAGACTATATTTTTCTAACTTATTTTTATTCTGAAGAAATTTTGAGAAAATATTTTTGCACACGTTAAATGAACCTGGACTCAAGTTTCTGCTAACAGCAAGAACAGGAAGTACGTGACTGACAGATCCCTAAGCAGATTACGAATGGCAGTTTGGTCTCTTCAAATAAAGTGGAACGTGAATTGTCTTCCCCCTTCCCCTAGGAATTTGCTACTTCTGTTTCGAGTTCCACCAGGTTTTGTACAAGTGCGCTCGCTTGTAACAATACTCCGGGGAGGGGGGCAGAGGTCGGTGCACTCAGATAACTGCCTGCAGTTTCTGCGAAACAGGTGCCGTGGAGGAACCAAATGTCCTTTGACGAATTCCTGGCCTCCCTCTCTCTGCATGCCTCGTACCCGCAACCTCTATGTCGGGAGAATATGAAGGTTGTTAAGTAAAGGCAGATGCGCGTTTCGCCCGCTTTGTCTGGAACTTTTCGGTTGAAGTTTGGTGCTCGGTTGGCCAATTACGGTCAGTTATCTATGGTGAATCGTCCCGGGGCATCGAAACAGTGCGTCCGTCGACCACCACGTCGTATCATTATTAATACAGTCAAATTCGAATTTTGATTACGAAAAGGTGGTTTCAGGGGAAAAGTGGAGAACCAGACCAAAATATGTCTTCTTTGAGGTAAGCACTAAGCAGTAGAATAAAATTTTCCATGATCATTTACACGAGAGGAAGCGATTGTAGTAAAACCGCCAAAATTAAAAACTTAACAATAAGGTGTTCGATTTCCGGGGAAGCACACACATGATTCCTTCATTCATGATTATCATCATCGTATCATTTAGCCATTGCGCAAACTTCAGTAACAAATTCTACAGTAATCGCCTATGTGTGAACGTAAGACATATGATTTGCTTTGCCAGCCTTTATGAGAAAAGGAACATAGTTTTTAAAGAGAATTAAGACTATTTTTATTGGATTGTGTCATCCTTTAACTGTTTATTTGGAACAATTTAGTGACGGTTCCGAGAACAACTTAATATTACAAAAAAATGGCTGTTTACCGTCGATAGCGTGATTCCATGCTCGTAGTGGACACCGGAAGGAAAGGATTTGCAGGTGTGTGCTGTTAGCGAACACACAAACTTGCCCTGTCTTGTTTGTACTTGAAAGTGGTCAACATACAAGTGTTGCCAGTGATATCTTATAATCATATTGTGTTTGAAATTAGCTAAATGAAGGATCCTCAACAATTTAGGTTAACTACATGAAAGTTTTTGTTAAAATATTGATATATTTCATCTTCCTTAAAATTAAATTTTACATAGGAATTGTAAATGTTAATCAACCTAGGTTACTTTTTGTACAAAGGACAACTTCCTAAGACATTTGTAAATGTTATTATCAATTTTCAGTTGCTCCAAAGCTGTTTTCATCCGGGTGTCGATGTTCATGTAAGTCTTCTTCCTTTTACCGCTAGAGACTCCAAGTTTTCCCTGCCTAATTTAGAACATGGCTGAATGCCTACGTTGTTAGGTTAGGCTAGCTATGTTTAGTTCTTTTAGACTAAATATTAATTTTTCATTGTATTTATGCTAATGGAACCTAACCTCGTAGGCATTCCTCGTCTGAAGTCAGAACACAAGGTAGCAAAACTGTTGTGCGACAAGAAGACCGGATTGAAGAATGATCAGGGGTGAGTCAGGTCAGGCCAAGAGGCACCAGCCACTGAGGTGCTTTTCCACGCAAGTTGGCTTATCACGGGCAACACTTGCATGCTGACCAGTTTGTCAAGGACAAATAAGACACGGCAAGTTTGCGCGTTCGCTAACAGCACGCACCTGCAAATCCTTCCGTAACTGTGTTCGCTAAGACCACGTGTTCGATACGAGCACGTTTGCTAACAGCACGGCAACCAATGAAAAGGTATGAGCAACATGGACATTTTGGGAGACAGGAGATATTTATTTATCGTCCCGTCATAGTTTAGCTAACAGTAAGAATAAACGACATTAATTACATCAAGACAGCATCGATGGGTAGGTAAAATTATTTATCGTCGCTTGTCAGAAATGCTTACTTAATAAATATATACATAATATATATTAATAATTACATGCACAATATGTATATTGGGGAAGAGATTGTAAACATCGATTGGTTGATTTAAAAGCCTGCGCTCCTCCACTACAAAATAACTTCCGACGTCCGTGGTGGAGATAAGTCCACAGGATCTTTTTCTAAGGGTGAGAGAGGACGTCAGCTTCAGCCTTTGTTACTGCGACGACCTGTACGAGACATAATTATCATTTCTCTATGATAAATAATGTAAATTACCGTATCTGAAATAAAGTTATATGGGTAATATATATATATATATATATATATATATATATATATATATATATATATATATATAGTTTTAGGTTGACAATAATTTTGCAGGATGACGACTCCGTCTTCGGTAGCCCATGGTTTTGTGAGATGTCTGAATGTATATTTTTTACAGATAGGTGCGAGAGCTGGAATGGCAACACATGAGAAAATAATAAAATAAATCTGCGAGAACGCTGCACTTCCGGTAAGTCAGCAAATAAAAATAATCTACTTTTGAAAAAACAGAAACCTTTTCATACTTTCTTTTATCTAGTCACCGTCACATGTATGAAAAATGTTGAATATATGTGCACATATACACACACGCACACACTTAACTATTTTCGATTCAAATTACCACTGTGACGCTGGATCTGAGGTACAGCGTTTATTTATATTTCTCTGTATATCGTAATGTGTGGTAAATGGCTTTGTTCAGAATAGGCAAAACTGAATTTTCGGAATGTTTTCGTGTGTTGCGAATCCAAAGTGAACTCAGTAAGCTGTTCACTGCTCAAGTTGGAAGCAAATTCGTGCACAGTTTTTACTTTGACTGTGAACAGAAACATAGAAAAAAATCAGTCACAATAAGTGCATATGCATTTTCAATGTAAGATAGTGATGTTCTACCTCGTGTTATTTGATCGCATTGCAGGTATTCCAGATGACATACTTCCTTCCGGTGGATAGCCCCTATATTGTGTGATACTGATTGAGGGGAGAAAATGTTTGACAAGTTTTATGAGTTGCAGTGCTTGAGACATTGGAATCAAAACAGATTACTTCAGTGGATTGAAAGTGGGGGTGGGGGGAGATATTGCGAAGTGTAACGCTGAATGTCATATTTTGAGATGCGTCTTTGTCTTGCATTTTTTTCAAACATCCTGCTAGGTCAACATATGAATGATATCCACATATTACAGAGGAGATTGAACAAAAATACTCGTTCACTATGTACTTTTCCTGTGTTTTCTACATTTGCGTCCACATGGCGGAGCAAGCATCCCTGGAAAAAGTAGTTCTAAAATTTCTCGCCAGATGTCATATCAGATATAGTTGGAATCGCGAATACACTCGCAAAGCCTCGTCCGCGACGACACGTTCACCCGTAATACTTCTGCTAAGTCCGGAGACTGAATACAACTAATTTGTAGTGCGGTAATGCGGTGTAATGGCTCTGTCTGGCTCGGAAGCGCTCACCTGGACTTTCCATCAAGCAAAGGGCTCTTGCTTTGTATCGGGTGTCGTCACTGTCTCGTAATTCGCTCAAACAGCGAGTTGGAATCTTTAATCTAGCATGACTCGGCGTGGAACATTTGACTGCTACAAATCACGTGACTCCTGGCACACTTGCAAACCCCTCTCCCCCTTTTTTTTTATACACGGTGCATCCATGTCTGCTGAATCTCTCCTCTTTACACCCGTTATTAATAAGGTGGGCGAGGCGCCAGGTGTTGGAATTTTGGATTTTCAGATACTCCGGATTCACGTAAACAAAGTGGAATGCTCGATCTGGGCTGGCTTGACTTTTTCTTTAATGACCTTCACTCGACCGACTGTGGATCGCAGAGGTCAGGACCAGGGCGAGAGTATGGTTGGTAACATGCATGAGTCAGAGGATTTGTTTCTGCTACACTGTCACAAATAAACATTCTTTGGATTGCTAAACGCAAAGTGTTAACAAGTTTAGGCACCAGTAAGCACTGTTTGTTTGGACAATTCAAATCTCCATATGGGCAATTGTATCATCGATTGATGATAGTAAACCTCGACTGAGTTTTCAGGGCAAATCGCAAGTTAGCGGCCTAATGATGGTGAATGAAGAAAGTAATATTTTGGCTGGAGCTTTACAGATTATTTCTTATACCGTTACCATTTCACCTCCCAAGGCTCTACGTAAGATGGTGTGCCGCCGAGCGGGTTGAGTGGTCGACGCAACGGAAGTTCCGGATTCCATTCCCGAGTTGCGCATCAGTATGCCTTCATCGACCTCATCTGATCACAACTCATCCTCATCGCCGCGGCTAACCTAGTGGGGAAGAAAAGCGACCCAAAATATAAAAAACTAGATGGAGTCCCGGAAAGAGTATGGGTGTGTCATGGTTTGTTCATTGTTCTCTTTTATCTTATCACCATTCGTTGAACTGAAAAACTTTTTCGACGGCAGCATATTGTTCCTACAGGTATCGCCTCAAGTATATTCTCTCTTCACTTTGCCTTCACTCTCGGTCCCAATAAACGCGCGAACACTTATTCATTCAACCAATTCGGAACGTTGATCACCTTAGTCCTACTTCCCTATTATTTGCTACCTTATGTGGAAAATTTTCGAATTAACATCAATTTAACATCAATTACTTAAGTTCACTTGTTCAAAATTTTCCGAAGTTAGGAATTGTAAGTCATGTATTAGCGGCAATGGAACATGATTCGCTACTATCACCAACGTCACCAGATAAAATGCCTCAAAAAAGCATAGGCGCTGACATTACGGGACAAGGCACTCCATCGTGTTTCGAGTGTCATGCAGTATCAATAATCGCACGAGACACGTGCGACAGATGTTGATGAAATCGACGAACGAACAAATGCAAACATAATGTGTTCGACGCCAGTAATACTTGGTAAACCAACAGTGGCTGCACGATTCCATGCTTCAGCAAAATTGCCACCAAAAAGCCACCATATTGATATCTTTCCCCGTACTTCTTGGCATGTACACTCTACAGGTGTCATTGTAAAGTAGCTACATTAGTACCTCTATATATAAAAAAATTGCCTATAAATATTTAAATGCAATGCAATTGATGCATGTCCTTTGCCCCGCCTGTACCGTAGCCTTTGGCCTTAAATTTTATAAAAAATGGCAGCAGTAAGCTGGTAATGCTGGTAATGTATCCATGGAGAAAAGAATGTTGCCACCCCATTTTAAAGCAGGACTTCGGCCGAGCTATCATAATTCATGCAATCCTTAAGTTCGAAGCCCGTTTTTTTATTCGAGTTTCGGTTGTAACATTTTCCTTACTGGTCAGGTATTAAGGCTGGATTAGCGTTTATTCTTCAAGATATCTACCTCTACCAATGCTGGTTAAAACCTTCTCGCACACTTTCTGCTTCAACTCACAACTCTAACTGTTGCACTGTTGCCAACGTCAAGCGAAAATATTCGTACTTTTCTTAGGGGATGTCCGTTTACTCCATCCGTATATGAAAATCAAAATTTTATTTTTAATTTTGTTAAACCGTTTCTCATAAAAGTAACTGTTGCTTTCAAACACTGAAATATTATATACGCGTATAACCTGTGTTTTTATGGAAACTAGAAAAACAGGTATTATGAAAGCTAAGAAATCACCAGAGCCAGACTTATCGTTTCATACGAAAAGCTGTATTCACAGTCGGCGCATTATCATCCACTTCTTCATATTTTGACACTTTAGTACCTGAAATAAATGTGATGTTGATTTTCAGTTACATTATAAAAAAAATCAGAAACAATAGCCTATATACATTTGTATTAGTGTTAGGGATTGATGAGTGTCGACCGACTGGAGCGTTCCTAGAAAAATCGAAAGGGGTTTTGACAATGTTTGTGTGAAGTACTGCCTATTGCTAACATATATTCAAACTTCACGACTAAATTCGGAATTTTCCGACTGTTCAGGATCCCAAAAATCAGAAAATAGTTTTCCGAGAGGATTTTCAAACGAGGTGACCAGACCAGGACTCGAACTCAGATCCTTCGGTAGCGATGTCGTAAGACGACTACTTAACGATTTTTTTTTTTTTTTTTTATAAAGGAAATACCCCCTACACGGAGGTATCCCCCACCATTCACTCTTTTTATCACTTTTACACTTTTCAATTCTTACATTTTTCTTTGTTTCTTATCAACTGGACGAACACAAATACCCATGCCTTACCCGGGACTCGAACCCAGAACCCCTGGCGTTGTAGCGCTCTCTGCTAACTACTTCGCCATGGAGGTCGACATGAATTCGGCCACTGAAGCGGCAGAGATGGCGAGGAAAACGTTTCGTTAAGCAATGAACTTGGGTAAATGACGTACAATGTCCCTGTATAGGTTCATGATGTATGTGCAGTGGAATGTGCTATTCCGAACAAAGCACGAGAAATAATTACCAGAGAACTGGCGAGCGGGAAAGGGACACCGAAGCTGGAAGGTGTGATCAAGCGTTGTGGCCAAATTCTTTGGAAGTGTTGGTGAACTGGTAGAGCGATGTGCCGGGGAAGTGTTGGCATTGAGGCAGAAAGCAATAAAAGTTAAAAGAAAGGGGAGAAGACGAATGGCAAGTGAGTCATGCGGTGGGACTCACGCTGCAACGATCTGAACGAAAAGAAATGGGGAGAAACAAAATAATTGTGTTGGATCTCAGAATTGTCAACAAAAGACGATACAGAATAGCGAATTACAACGTCATGTGCGCACGATCCCCACGTGCAAAAGAGCGAGGGAAGAGAAGTGTGGTATTTGAGGGTGATCCCCGGGGGAGGAGGATGTGGGCTTAATGCAAATTATTTTGTAATTCATTGCTTTTATATCGTGAAATGTGAAGAGTGGGGACGAATAGTTATTATTACAGGCTTAAAATACGTTAAGCCACCGAAGTGAGAGAATCATGTCATAGAGCGATGAATCGTGTATTATGGCAATATGTAGTGTTTATGTGCCCTAGAATTGTGAGATACGAGACTGTATATTCTCTAAACAACAATACGAGGGTCACTATTTATATTTTGAGCCTAACAATGAAAAAACAGGAATTTGGCATTGAAAACTGCTTTATTGTTTTTCGAAGTATTCTCCTTTATGGTCAATACACTTTTGCATTCGTTCGAACCATTTGTCAAAGCAGTTTTTCCAATCTTCTTGAGACACCTCCATAATATGGTTTTTGAACGCATCAACGGCGTCTTCCGCCGACGAAAATCGTTGTGCACGCAATTTATTCTTGACATTCGGGAACAAGAAGAAGTCATTGGGTGCCAAATCAGGACTGTACGGCGCATGACCCATCAATTCGATTTTTTGACTGTTCATAAAGTCGGTTGTTAGACGAGATGTGTGACAGCTGGCATTGTCTTGATGAAGAATGATCCGACGGCGTTTGTTTGTTTTCCGTATTTGACCGAAGACCTCTGGCAAACAAATTGTTGTGTACCATTCAGAGTTGACCGTTCTACGTTCCTCTAAAGGCACAGTTGCCACATGACCAGTTTTCCCGAAAAAACAGGCGACCATTTGTTTCGATGTGCTTCGAGCGCGAACAACTTTTGTTGGATTTGGTTCATCTTGAAACACCCATACAGTCGACTGCTGTTTACGTTCCGGCTCATATGCATATATCCATGATTCGTCACCTGTTACAATCTTATATACGTCTTTTGAAGCACCACGATTGTATTTATTGAGCATTTGTTTGCACCAATTGACGCGAGCGTCTTTTTGAGTTTTTGTCAAATTGTGTGGGATCCAAGGAGAACATACCTTTCTCACAGCTAAATGATCATGTAATATTTTATATATGCTGGTGGAACTAATGCCTATGGTTGCCTCAATCTCACAGTATGTCATATGACGATCTTGCAGTATTAGGTTTTGCACAGCATCTATGTTTTCTTGAACAACAACTGATTTTGGACGACCTTCGCGAATCTCGTCGGTGAGCGAATGGCGGTCACGATTAAATTCGTTATACCAGCGTTTCACAGTGGCAAAGGATGGGGCTTCATCGCCAAATGTGGAAGTAAGTTGATCGATGCACTCTTGTCTTGATAATCCACGTCGAAAATCGTAAAAAATCATCGCACGAAAATGTTCACGAGTTAATTCCATTTTATTGTTGTCACGCAATCTCCAAGGCAACATAAACAACACAAATGAAGCTATTGACAAAACATTTGAAGTACGTTATGGTCAATAATGCCAGACGATTCCGTGCAAACGTCAAATCGCGCCTAACTTCAATCAGTGTTGCCAAGGCTCAAAATATAAATAGTAGCCCTCGTATTCTCAGTTTATGTTGTACATATATAATAGGCACCGACTTGGGGGGGGGGGGCAAGGCAGTTTCTGCCACCCCCCTCCAATTCACGTAGGACAATTTTTTTTGTATATTTACATACTATATAAAGTATTGTTTATGACGATCTTGCCCACCCCCAAAAATTACCTTGCCTTCCTAAAATGTATCTTAAGTTGGCGCCTCTGACATGTATCAATGTAAGTCCGTGGCAAATTTTTCTTGTCGAGGGAAGAGACAAATGAAATTCGGAATATAGACGATGTATGACAAAATTAAAGATGTCAACATTCGAATTGCGTTCAACGATTGAGTTTAGTTCTCCCCCCCGTTAACACACCAGGAAATGAGAATACCGCTTTCCATTCCCGGAACCAAACTCAAATAAGTAATCCTAGAGTAGGGTTCAAGCAGATATGCCTACAGGCCCGTAGCTAGGCAGGGGCCAGGGGGGGCTGAGCCCCCCCTGGCATTGTCGTCAGCCCCCCCTGGCGTTGTCGTCAGCCCCCTGGTATTAGGTAAAACTATTGCATAATTTGTTTGCCGTGACAAGTGAAAATGTAGAGTGTGGATATTATTTGCTCATAACTTGATAGAATGATAAATTCACAGTACATGAAGAGCAGCTATCACATTTGTTCATCTTGTTTATAAACCGAAGTTTAAGTAACGGGAAGTATTTAGAAGGTTCTCCAAATTTCTTCCACAGGGGATCTATGCACCTTCGCTCCCCCTCTTTCGGCTTTCCCTTGTAGCAGGTCCTTTCCATCTGCATCAAAGGTCATCGGCTCCCAAGTTTTGCGAAGGGAAGTTTTATTGCCCGGTCGGGGGTGGAATATAAGGGCTTGCCCATGCCCTGTTGGGGAAAAACATTGACAAAGACACTTTGTAGAGTTCTTCATTCGTGTAAAGAAGGTTTCGCGTTTGCGCGGGTGTTATTGTGTTTCGTATCTTCGTAAAACTGATTCGTGTGATAGTGAGTGTTTTTAGTGACGAATAATATAACCATGTTTTGTCCTTGGTGTGTAGTGTTGTGATATTTTAACGATTCCCCAGCACCATGGATAAATTTATAATTCGTAAAAAAACATCTGAATCTTTGACCACGGCGACCACCGTACCTACTCTTTCCCCATCTACGGCTGCCTCCAATCAAGAAGAGGATTTCTTGCCTACAGAAGTAAAGGACATTTCCAAACCAGGTGAGGAAATTAAACAGCTAAAACTCAAACATTACCCCCGAAATGCTGATGGACGGTGTTTTCAAAGTGACTGGTTTAAAAGGTTCAAATGGTTAGAGTATTCACAATTTTTAGATGCAGCATTCTGCTATGCTTGTAGACAATATCGGCCTTTCGGATGCAAAGAAGTGGCCTTTACATCTAAAGGTTTTAAGAACTGGAAGGCAGCTCTCGATAAAACCAAAGCAGGGCTAGTGAAACATGATGCGACACTTACACACAATGTCAAGGTGGGCAGAAAAGCAAAACCGTTCGTTGGTGGGAAAATCTATTTCTACACTAGTCAATCAGAATGTTCTTGAAAAGAATCAATATTATATCAAGAGCATTTCTGAAGTTATTCAGTTCCTTGCAATAAACGAATTGCCTCTTAGGGGAACGTACCACTTAGAAGAACATGAGGAACAAAGCCTGTTTCGAAATCTTTTCGAGTTCACGCTTCGAAAAGACGAGAAACTGGCAGACTGTTTTAAGCAGGTGCCTAAAAACGCATCTTACTTGTCCCCTGAAATTCAAAATGACATTATTGAAATAATGGCTGACATCGTACGTGAAAACATTGTTAGTGACATTAACAGTGCAGATGTTCCTTTGTATACTTTGCTTGAAGACGGTACACGAGATAAAAACAACAGAGAAAACGTAGCCATAGGAATCCGCTATGTAAAGAATGGGACAGTCATGGAATCAATTCTGTGCATAGAAACACTGTCAGCTTTTGATGCAGAGTCTTTTGCAGATCTAACACTAAATATTTTTCAGAAATATGGTTTGGATAGTGTGAAATTGCTCAGCCAGTGTTTTGACGGGGCTTCAGTTATGAGTGGGAAGAAAGGGGGTGTGCAAGCTTTAATCCAGCAACGGCTTGGGCGTCTAATTCCTTACGTTCATTGTTTTAACCATCGGTTACATCTGGTAATTGTTAAATGTGTGGATGAAATTTCTCCAATTAAACACTTTTTCGAACAGAGTTCCATGTTGCACAATTTTCTAAAAAAGGGAAAAGTTGCCATGTTATACGAGGGGAGAAGTATTTCGCGACTTTTAGAACAACGTTGGTCAGGACATTTAAAAATGACGAGAACAATATTTGAAAACTACAGAGATATAATTCATGTTTTGCAGTTGGTGAAAAATGGAAATTTTAACGGGGATGACGTAGCAGCAAGTGTTGGTTTGCTTGTAGTCATTAGCAAACCTCAGTTTCGGTTTTGCTTAGTGTTCATGAAAAAGATCCTTGAAATATTAAGCCCAGTTGATAAAATGCTTCAAGCACGTAATGTTCATTTGGATGCTGGTGGAAAGATGATTGAAGCTGCCACAGAAACATTAAGGGGCATGCGTCAGGAAGATGTGTACGAAGGCATTCTGCAAGAAAGTAATGTACTGCTAGAAGAGGATGGAATTCATGACGAGATTGTTGAGCACCCCACAAGAAAGAGAAAACGAAATACACAGTTGCAAGACTTCGTTATCACTGACGTCCTAGGAGAGGAAAAGCTCACATCTCTCACACAAATATTCTACGAATGTTTAGATCTTGTGCTAACAGAAATAAATAGACGTTTTACCAATAACGACGACTTATTGGAGGCTATATCATCGGCTGAGTTCCTTCAATTTAGCAACATTGAATATTTATCAGCCTTTGGAATCACCATTCCGTCAAAAGAGGAACTAACTGTTGCCAATGCATATCTCAAGAAACTGGATTCCCCTGGTACTTTTAAAGAACTGTACAAAACTAGAATGGCCTACGAAGACACTTATGCTCTACTTGCTGGCATAAGAACTTTTGCATGCAGTACAGCGTTGTGTGAATCCACTTTCTCTGTGTTAACCCGCATCAATAGCCCTCAGAGACTGTCAATGTGCAGCAAGCGCCTGGCAAATCTTGTTTTTCTGGCATTTGAGAAGAAACGAGCATCGAACATAGATATGTCGAGACTGCTTCACAGGTTCAACAACATGAAGAATCGCCGACTCCAACTTTTTTAAGGCAGAGGTATGTACTGTAGTCACTATTATTGAATATTGTGCATTTTTCATATGCTAACTAACTAACTAACTAACTCTCTAGCCTTCTTAAACCCGAAGGTTCATGGCTGCAGCAACACAGGCCTTCCATCTTTCCCTATCTTGAGCAAGTTCTACAGTATATACTCTTTTCCATCTCTACCGATTTCCTTTAAATCCATCTCAACGTTGTCCCTCCATCTTCGTCTTGGCCTTCCTACAGGTCTCTTATCATCAGGTTTCCCAACAAGAATCCTGTAAACTCCTCTTTCCTCTCCCATTCGTGCCACATGGCCTGCCCACCTAAGTCTTCTTGATTTAATTATTCTAATAATATCTGGACATGAATACAAATTATGTAGTTCTAAATTATGTAACCTTCTCCACTCACCTGTCTCCTCATCCCATTTAGGTCCAAAGATTTTCCTAAGGATCTTATTTTCAAATACTCTCAATTTATGTTCCTCTTTCAATGTAAGGGACCAAGTTTCACATCCATATAATACTACAGGCAAAATTACTGTTTTGTATATTTTAACTTTTAGTTTCTTAGATATTAAACGAGAAGACAAAAGTTTATGAAGAGAGAAGTAACATGCTTTTTTCATATGGGATACAAATATTTGTGTAATCAAAAGTGTATGAAGTGTTTAGTAAGGAATGAGGTCAGTAGCATTCAATTAACACTTCGAGAGATGACCGTGTTTTAGAACATATTGAAAAAGAGGGTATTATTTGTATTATATTTCTATTTCTTTAATGCTTTATATTAACTTAATGACCCCCTGAACACACACAAAATAGCTTACCTTTATTTAATGTGAAACGTTTTTTTAAAAAGTCACCTGATAAACCGTGAGCCCCCCCTGATAAACCCTGAGCCCCCCCTAGAGATCAATTCTAGCTACGGGCCTGTATGCCTACCCATTCTTAATTATAAAATAGTAGCTTAAAGTAGTACTACATATATTTTTATTATTCGGGATGGAGATGCGCAGATCAAGTAGATAGAGTTCTAGATCCTGAGTTCAAATACTCCCTAGGTGAAACAGAATAACAGAAATAGCTTCACTTCAAAATGAGAGTGGAAATGGTTCTCGAAAGTTAATCATAGAATAAGACAATGGATAATGCCTAATGATAATTATATAAATTAGCATGCCGAAAACTTGTCGCGCATCTCGTTTGTGACCTTAGAGAATTTAATCTGATCTACAACCTACTTATTTTGAATTACTCGAAGTTCTCATATCTTGCCTTAGGTTATTAAAAATTCTTTGATTTGTTAAGGTCTGCATAGTTTCATTCCGTGAAGATATAGTTATGGTAATAGCTATCTTCACGGAATGAAACAAGCCCATTAAAGTTTTGAAATTTTAATGCTTCACCAGTAATAACAGTAGTAAACAGTTCAGTTAATGCATAACTTTCCAGCTTTTCATCGGGAAACGATCAAACAAGCGTTGGGAGATAATAGTCCATTGATAAGTGAAAATGGATAGTAATAATAAGGAAAGATAACATGCATTTGCCACATGCCTAGCCACCACCTGTTAGCATAGGCCATTAACGAAAGAAACAGCTCGAGCCGACTAAGTAAAGAAATAGACAAACATTTAATGCGCCTCATTGACCACAGCCATCTAATGGAGTAGTCTGGTACTGACGACAGACAGTCTCTTGGATATTACAGCTGGTCAAGGGATTAAAGTAAGTATTAGTGGCCAGCTCCTAAGAGCCGGGCGATAGTAAACCCATTCAACATAGCAAAAGCTGTTCCCGACGGGTTTCAGCATCTTTCCCTTCTTGTTACTATTTGCATCTTTTTACTTGAAGAGGTCGGTTGTTTTCCTCTTCTGCTTCTGGTCTTTCACACCATGTAGTATTACTTAGCAATATCTGGTGTGAGACATGCACATCAGGACATCTGAATATGGAACCTATTACATCTGTATTTGTATATGACTTTAATGTAGCTAGACCTAAATCCTATATTTAAGTACATTTTTAATACATCTCATAATAGTGGTTTTTACATGATGATTGTTCTAACGAACCCATAAACAATACTGCATACCAACGATAAAATATTAACATTTAAACAACACAATAACATTATTCATTAGCAATCGTTAAATAATATAAACATTTGAAATACAGAGAGAATGATGAATAACTTTATTCAGCGGTGAATAGATATAGTCATGTAATCTCACTTATAAGATACTATACACTGTATGAATACTACAAACTTTAGTTTCAGTAAGACCTCCTCTTAACACTTCATTGGACTTGAAGATAAATCTAACTCTTTATAAAGTTATCTTTATAAAGTTAAACTAACTCTTTATAAGTAAAATTGTGACATCATATGCAAATTATATTTTTGTAGGCTTTCTGGGGAAAGGCAAATGATATCAGTTGAAATCGTAAGTTTTGTGGCCTCCTCGATGGCGTAGTGAAAACGTCGTTACCCTGTAATCGAGAGGGTTTGCGGGTTCCATACCCTGCGGAGGCACATAGTGGTTCGGATCGCACTTTCAACTGTTAGGTCCAGTTCCAATTAGCATTACTGTGCATTAAATGAACTCAATCAATGAAATCGTAACTTTGTACGAATTATATTATGATTTATTCCATTGCGTCATATATTGGGAATCATTGCTGTGCTCCATTTAGTAGATGGACAATGTGATCAGCAACTTCCTGTCTCGTTTCGAAAAAATTTGACGGGTCTTGTTTCGATCTCGTCTTGATTTTTAAATTGTGGCCTCAATCTCGGCATGATTCCTAGTAATGAAAAGTTGAAAGTCTAAAGCTTCCGATAAAGAAGGGAAGAATGAATTGTAATGTTTCAAGTAATAAGGAAGACAGAGAAAATACCACGAAATGAAGAGTACATACAGCAATATCTCAGAGCATGTGAAAAACTAGCAAGAAAGTGTGTCGGATGAAATAATACAATAAAACATACTTATAGGCCTAGTTCTGTTTCTGAAATCATTGACCTTGCTGAAATTAAGTTCAACAGGATTCTTGTTAGGAAACCTGATGGTAAGAGGCCGTAGGAAGGCCAAGACGAAGATGGAGGGATAACGGTTGAGATGGACCTAAAGGAAATCCGTAAGGATGTAAAAGATTGGATTGATCTTGCCCAGGATAGGGACTGAGGAAAGGCTTGTGTTGCTGCAGCCATAAACCTTCAGGTTTAAGAAGGCTAGAGAGTTAGTTAGTATTGCATTTCTGTGCTTCTTGTATTATTGTATTAAAATATAAAAATCAGCACACGCTTACGTCTATAGAACTTTTAACTCCTCATGTTTCTGAAGCATTGCACATGAATTGATGCTTCAAGCAGAACAGCAAAAGGTGGAGCTTTCATTTAGAGATGCACACCACTTTGCACATTTTAAATGTCATTATTAATGTAAACAAGAAAGAGGCCGTAACGCATTTGATAAACGGCCGTGTTCGAACAATTACGGAGGCATGATTCACGTCGGAATCGGCGGGAAGTCTGGCAGGTTTGGAGGCTTCTCTGCCAAGGGAATTGACTGAGGAGCGAGCAGCCAGCTGCGCCTCACTGAAAATAGAGCTAGCTTCCAGCCATCACAAATCAACCCAGCCAGCCATAATTAGTAACTCTTTAGCAACTTGCTTCGGAGCTAATGTGTCTTGTTTTTCCCACGCCGCAATCCTTTACTTCCTTAATTCTTGTCCTTTTACTCTCGCCCCTTTTGGTTTGTAGCTTAACTTTAAAAAATAAACATATGGGTCGTTGTAGATATCTACCTAGCAATATGCTTTAAGAGGTACACTTCTTGCGAATCAAAGACACTTCTATATCTCTGTGCTGCTAGGGATATTACGAGACAAGTATTTGTCTCGTCTCGATATTCGAGAATAGAACGAGTCGGCCTTGTTAAGGTCTGAACCAGACCTTCGAAACTTGTGGAGGCAAGACCGAGAACGAGACAGAGACATATACAATCGATTGATTTTGATGTGATGGATTTGTTTTATTTTACTTCGCTTTTATGCCACTTTTGGCTAATTGCGAAGATGGGGACGAGGGATGATATCATGAAATTGATGAATGGACACTCACAAACATCCATGCCCAGGCCAGGATTCGAACCCGGGACCCCTGGCGTCGTAGCGCGATGTCCTAACCACTCCGTCACGGGGGCCGTCGCATATAAAACTGAGACGGGACCAAGATTTACTGTTCGAGACACTCGAGCTAGTTCGAGACTTTGGTATGATATTTGAAAAAAATTATGAAATGAAATTCTCTTTACTATTCGACCTCTTCATACATACCAAGCGGATATCTACTTCATTATTTTCAGATAAGTCATATATTTTGTTCATATTAATTACAAAGTCGATACATTACTGGCAATTGTGAGCCCGTGTTGCGTGGTTTCGTACATTCGGTATGCACAGTAACACGGTGTATGTATATGTTGTATATATTTTGAGGCGAGACTGAGCAACGCAGTGGCTCATAATACAAAATTGAAATCACCAGTTTTTTGTTTATAGAATTTCAAAGAGAACAACCGTTTGCAAAACTATAAAGAACAACGCATTTTCTTTGTTCTCACCACGATAAAAAATAGAAGGCATACTCGAAATAATATTTGGTTAGCATAGATTAACGCAGAATTGAAATAGCTAAATTTTGATGCAACTCGTTTCTATGTAGGTCTAATGGTTAAGTTTTAATTGGAGTCCAAACTCGAGTATCTATAATTTTTAATCCGACAGTAGATCTGGGAACAATTGTAGTAGTGGGGGAGTGTTTCTCTAACTCTAATTAATAATGCAGCCCACCCACAATCCACAGCACTGCACACTCACCCAAGAGCAGGCACGTAACCAGGGGGATAGCTGGGGAGCTGAAGCTCCCCCAAATCCTACAAATGTTTCGTTGTTTTATAAGAGCATTCCCTGATTTTCGCTACGAGACTCGGCGGCAAGCGGCCCGGCGTCAGCGATTGTCTTTCCCGATGAACGGGGTCGGCGACAGTAGCACGCTACAGTCTGTTTTTTTCGCTCTCCCTGCCTTCGCTCTCTTTCCCTTTCTGTTGACGTTGCAGACTGACGACAGTATAATCCTCCCTCGGAAGTTGTGTTGTGTCGTGTCTGTGTGTTTGCCGGAAAAGACAAGCGCTGACGCCGGGTCTCTTTACGCCGAGTCTCGTAGCGAATGTCAGGGAATGCTCTGCTGCCACTTTTTTTGCCTTAGATTGCGGCTGCTGATAACGGATGAGCCCCCACCGAAATGAAATCTGGCTACGGGCCTGTCTATGAGCACCAACACTTTAAATCCGGCCCTGCCTTTACCAGTCGATATTAAAGTAACAAATAACAGTATCTAGTGCGAGTAATGTAATCACATGACAAATTCTTTCGGACGGTAGACAGAAACGGTAACCTTGTTGTCCAGAAAGGTAAATTTGTCTCCTGTAATGAATGTTGCATGAGTGCAATTACACAAGGTCTTCTTAACATGCAATGGCACACGAACATAACCACTCAGTTAGAACATCATTATCAGTTACTAAAGTTTCAAGACTACACTTTTCTTTGGCACAAACAAGGTTGCATGAGTCAGCGACAAACAAGAATCAGTTGCTTTCCTCCCTCTCTACCCAAAGTCTCTTGGCTTGCCCACATGCCAGAAGGAATAAGATCAGTGTATAATGTTAGTAACAGTCACATGCTTTAAAAAAAGTCAAACAACACCTGTGAAGTCCAATTTGCTTCCTCGGCCAAAATTTTGTACGTATCACCCCATCCTTCTCTCTCTCTCTCTCTCTCTCTCTCTCTTCTTCATGAATAATTTTGTGCTGCGTCATCATTTTTGCCAAGGTTCCATTTCGGAACTAGAGTAATTTTGTCATTCTTTTTATACAGCTGCAACAGGAGCACTTTAAAATTTAATTCAAGAACATTCAATTCCCCAGGAACATCTCGAATGTGCTAACTACATCCGTGAAGCCCTTATATGTTATCAAGTGAAATATGTAGACAACTTCCATTTCTCATAAAATTCTACACTAAAACCAACATGGTATATGTAGACTTGAAGTAAATAAGGATGTAAGTGTAAATTTTGTGAAAATTGAGTTTTTACAGGAACAACGATGTATGTACTTTGCTCTACAACATAAAGCAGAATCAATGTCCAGAGACGTTCCTGTATAGTTTTGTTAGGTGTTCATAGTTGGTGAGACGTGTTCTTCCTAGTTTCAAGGGAATTCGATAAAACTCATTTTCCTCGCAACAAGTCTGACCCTTTCCGAAGACACCCAAACGCCAACGCAAACGCCACAATGCCATGTAATTTTAGCTCGTAAATTATTTGCAGATATTTATGTACTACGCAGCCAACTTGGAATAATGAAACACAATAGCATGAAACGACAGACTGAAATACTCTCTTCCGCATGTCATATTTAGTATTTAGAAGCTAATTCTTCAGTTTTTCCGAGAGAGCTCACCGATTACTTTTCATAACTTGTCGGGGGATGTTCGGAAAAGTACAGTTTAACCTATATATACCTAGGTAGATATATTGTTGAAAATAAATATGGTGCCGATTAAGTTTTGGATTCCTCTCGGTTTCGCCTCAAATTTACATAACTGTGTGAGTTATTCAGACACATAAAGTGGATATCTACCTGATTATTGACAGAGAAGTCATATATTCTGTTATCATAATTGCAAAGTTAATCAGTCAGTTACAGTAGTAAGCCTGTGCCGCCTGGTTTCATATATTCAGGATAAAATTCCGCATTTCGAGAGTTCAAAGCATCGAAAGAGGTATCAAGCAGAAAAACGTTATTACGAAAAATTGTTTTCTTTAATGATCTCAATACGTTGTGAGGCTGTGTGCGATGACATAATGTACACATTGCTTTTGCTTATATTACGTATATATATTTCATGACTTGAGACGAAATAAAAGGCCTCCTCGCCCATCAAGCGGTCTTTAGATCGGTCCCGGAAAGAGGCACACGTACAGTGGTTCCAATTCCAGTTTAAACTTAGATAATGTTCTGATTAGCCTATCTGAACATATACTGGACCTAAAATAAACTTTGAAAAACTTTTGAGTCGAGACCCGGACGAGAATGAGAACAAACATTTACAACAGGTTCTAAAAACATATCTTTAAAACAACCATAAAATTCAAAATAAATGTGTAGCCTAAATAAAAACTATATATGCGAATTTTGTTTCCTGTTCTAGAATGGTATTTCCCATTCTTCCATACGTATACACACACACACACACACACACACACACACACACACACAACACACACACACACACACACACACACTCACACACACACACACACACACACACATATATATATATATATATATATATATATATATATATATATATATATATATATATATATATATATATATATATATATATATACACACACTTTGATTTGATTTTTGATTTGATTTAGTTTATTTTACTTCGCGTTTTGTGCCTCTTGGCTAATTTGCGAAGATGGGGATGAGTGATGAAATGATGAAATTGATGAATGGACATTCACAAACAACCAAGCCCGACCGGGATTCGAACCCGGGACCCTTGGCGCAGCGCGATGTGCTAACCACTCGGCCACAGGGTCGGGCATATGTATATACTGTATATCCATTGGCGCATGTGTGTGGAGCTCGAATTTTGTACCCCTCCCCAAAACGAAACGTTCCTCCGCCACTGTATCAAAGAATATAAACAATTCTTTCGAACGTATGTTTTTCCTCTAGCTCCTGAACTATCGTCCTCATACACGAATCGTTTTCAATGTTTCAAAAGTTCTTCAATACATGAGGCGTTATGTTATTTTTATGTTGCTCCCAGACTATTATATCGTTACATTACATTAAATTAATTACACAAAATACTATAGAAGGGCTTCAAGTCTCACGTCATGTAAACTCATTCTGTAAACAATTTACACAATTCGCATACGAACTGTATCTGCTTTGTGACAATAATTCTCTGTTCATGTAAGAGATATATCTATAACTAAAGTAATTAACTATGTATATAGCAGGCACACTGAATATGTTAATGATATTTAATCTGAATCTTATCTTTAACAATGCTTCAATCATCTTTAATCCGAGCTGGCCGTGCTTCAATTCATTGCCATCCCGTATGCAAGTAACATTATGTCGTAAATTCCAAACAGAAGACAAAATTTCAAAGACTCATCAGCGTTTACTATGGAATGTGAAAAGCGAATATCAAAATAATCTCCAAGTAAGGTTCGGATAAAGAATTCAAACAGCGTTGACATTTTTTTTTTATATAAAATATTTATTGGTTGTGGACAAAATCCATGCACCAGTTAACAATTTATCAATTGGTATTATATACATGTATGCACATAATATTTACTCACAATTATTTCTTTCATAATAAATAGTTTCCAAATTTCATTACACTTTTACAGAATTATATTAGACTTATTAAGATATTTTGTAAGAATATAGATTACCGAGGATGAATGTGAAGTCAGTAAACAAGGCAGTGTCAGTGACGCTTGATGTCCACTCCTGTACAATTCCTGTAAAAATGGTTCTCTGTAAGTTTCATAAAGTTTGCACTGAAATATAATGTGGTTTGGAGTTGCAGTATATTCATTGCACAAACAAACTGATGAAGTCACTAAATTCTTCTTGTACAGATGAGCTGCTGCGATAGTGTGATTTAACCTGCAGCGCATTATAGTTGTGAGGGAACTCCGGGAGAGTTTAATCTGTTTAAACCAACATTCCTTTGGAATTCTTTCTTGTATAGAATAGTAGGCCTTACCGCACTGAGTGCCAGTATTTGTCCACAAGTTTTGCCAGTCAGTAAATAGTATTTTTCTAGTGTGTGATTCCAAAACTACGGACGGAATCTTTATTGAAAGCGGCCGTTGGATTGTTTGATTCGCTGCATATTTTGCCAATCTGCAATATTATTCCCTTCTATTAAAGAATGTCCAGGTGTCCAAATAAAGTTAATATCATATCCCAATCTCGTTAATTTCAGTGTGAGTATTCTTATGTTAACAATGTACCATTCCGTATGACATGACCATGATGCAAACTGTAAAGAATTTAGCACAGAGGCTGAATCGGTTGCAATTAGAACTGAATTTAACTTCTTCTTTTGTACATAAAGCAATGCCTGTCGTATTGCAAAAGATTCTGCAGTGTAAATTGACAGATACGATGGCAAAGGAAAAATTTTGAATTCTGCAGAATTATCACAGTAAAATGTTGCTCCTGTTTTTCCAGACGTTGATTTTGAAGCATCTGTATATATGTGATATTCACATTGTAATTTTGAATGTATGTAGTCTTGATATATATTATTTGAAATTGTAGGGATTGTCTTCCTGAAAACTCTACTTGGGTAGGCAGGAAAATGAATCCTCATGGGAGATATCATATTAAAGTAGTCTGTCATGAAGCATGGTACATTAGGTAAACGAATAATATTAGCTTGAAATTTATTAATGTCCTTATAAGCATAATATAGTATAGGTAATCTGGATTTATATTTTGCTGTACGTCTGTTGAGCATCAAAGAGTCTAACAATTGAAGTTTTGGTATGATCGGAGATGTCGTGTTGGCAATTTTCTTAAGTAAAAATTTGCTCGCAAGATATTTAACTCTAAGTTTGTATGGTGGATCTCCCACTTCTACGAAAGTTGCTTGTTTTGGAGTTCCTTTCCAAAGGCCATAAATCCTGGATAAACTGCTATATTGGATAGAAGAAAGCGTGTTAAAAGCCCAACTTAAATTATCATTGTACATATAGGAACCATACTCTAGTCTTGAGTTTAGCATCTGTTTATGGATCTGATGTAATAATTTAGGATCAGCACCCCACTTTTTCTTAACTGTCAACATTTTTATTATGTTAAACACTTGAGATCCCTTACATTGTGCCAGTTCTACTTGTGACTTCCATTTAAGTTTTTCATCTAATATAAGTCCCAAAAATTTATGACTTCTTTGTTGACTAATGGTTTTTCCGTTTATATTTATTGATATGCATGAATGAGATTTCTTCTTATTAAAAACTACCACCGAAGACTTATCTGGATTTACTTCAATTCCATTGATATCACACCATGATGATAATTCATCCAGAGATTTTTGAATTTTTTGAGCCCCTTCTTGAATATTTTTACTACTAGTGTATATAACAATATCATCTGCATATTGTAATAGACGAGTGTGTTGAAGAATTTTTGAGCCTAAATCTGCCGTGTACATATTAAATAGCATGGGACTCAGCACTGCGCCTTGTGATAGACCTTTATGTGTATAACGTGCGGTGGATAACTGTCCTCCATATCGAATGTACAACTTACGTGCCAATAATAATCCAAGAATACTTTTTATAAAATTACGTGGAACGTTCATTTTCTCCAATTTTTGTAACAGTATATTTGGAAGGACAGAATCATAGGCGCTACTTAGATCGAGAAAAACTACGATACAAAATTCCCGCCGGATGAAAGATAGCCATATATCTAAAATTAGTGTCGCTAATACATCTACTGTTCCAGTTCCTTTCCTAAATCCCATCTGATGTTTCGGTAATTTCTGATTATATTCGACCCACCATGTGAGTCTGTTCAGTATTAAATGTTCATATAATTTAGCAAGGCATGATGACATTGCAATAGGTCTATAGTTCGTATGTATTCCTGATTGTTTACCTGGTTTTAATATGGGTATAATCACCACTTCTTTCCACTGTGATGGAATTTCTCCACTATTCCATATTGAATTGTATGTATTTAGTAAAATTTCATATCCATTCAAAGGCCAGTGTTGAATACATTCGTATGTAATACCATCTAAACCCGGAGACGTTTTCTTTCGTTTATGAACAACATATCCTAATTCATCCATAGTGAATAGCGATTCTAACATGGATGTTTCTGGATATTTCATAGAGTTTAACAATTGACAAAGATTAGTTTCAACCGTATCTGGTGTCAACTTGCGGTGAAATTCTTTTATCCAGGCTGAATTGATATCTCCTCCAAAATAATGACAAGTATTATTATTGGACATACTTCTTATTATTTTCCAAGTCACTGAAATAGAAGAATCTTTAGTTAATGTAGAGCAAAATGACTTCCAAAAGTATGATTTTGATTTCTTTAGGAACCTCTGAGGTTTTGCTGCAATTTCTTTATATCTAATAAAATGATTGATGGTAGGATTCTCCTTATAATTTATGTATGCTTTTTGTCATTCGTTTACCCATTTCTGGCAATCCGTTGTCCACCACGGAGTCACTTTTCTTCTAGATCCAAAATTAGATACTGTTGCATTTATTTGTTCTTGTCGAATGAGAGACACCAATGTGTCATACGATACTTCTTGTTTCAACAATTCATTCTTTATTGCATTGTTTACATTTCCGGAGAATTTCTGCCATTCAACCCTTCTTGATATATATTGACTATTGTTTTGTTCAGAGCGCATAGTAAACCACGTTATATTTGTATTATGTTGAAAGGTTATCATAATTGGCATGTGATTACTGTTGTAACACTTCTCTAATACACTCCAATGGATTTTTGAAGCTATATCATTTGAGGTAATAGTTATGTCTTGAGCACTCGGCTGTTCATTAGGTCTTGAGATTATTGTAGGTGTTCCGTCGTTGAGTAATACAGCTGAGGAATCTTGCAAGTAATTATACAAATCTTTACCTGATTGATCAGTTAGAGAACAGCCCCACATAGGGTGGTGTGCATTAATGTCCCCTGCCAGCACAAATGAAGTGTTTGATGGAAGCTGCCCAACGATATTCTGCCACACTGTAACAGGGAGATGCACTGTGGGAGGGCAGTAAATTGATACATAAGACGTATCAGCAATCCGAACACCTGTAATCTGAATTTGACTGTTTATATTTTGAAACAAAATAATGTCATACTGTATATTTCTTTTAACACCTATAGCTGAACCACCGTATCCATCTAAACGATCATCTCTTATCCAATTGTAACCTTTAAACTTCAATGTTGAGTCAGTTTTCAACCACGTTTCTTGTATAAGAAGGACATCTGCAGAAAAATAAGATATAATATGTTGTAAATTATGTCTATTAGGTATTAAACTTCGTATATTCCATTGTAATATTTTCAAGACTTTGTCTGGCATGCTGGTTGTTGAAATAAGTATTGCAAAATACTTGTAGCAATGCAAGTCCAGTCCTGGTTAACGTTCAATGTCGAAGTCTCTGCTAGGCTACATAATTGTTCTATAAATAATGAAAAATTATTTAGGAATTTTGTAGAATTTTGTTCTTGTGCCCGATTTGGCTGGATAGCTTGAGCCGCCTCTGCAAGAACAAACAATTTATTTTGTTGGCATGTTGTCGACAAATCCGGAGCATTGTCTTTTCGAGATCCTGACAAAGAATAATCAGGGCTTGTCATTCTCTTTTTATATTCATTTTGTCCAAATGGTTTCAATGTTTGAGAAGATTTCTGGCGTTTTCCTTGAGAAGACTCAGTCTCTTCCAAATATTTTCCAGCTTTCTTTGAACTGTACAATGGCCTTTTATTAGATACACTGTATTGATCTTGTATTATATTATTATGATATGAGCTGCTACTCGAATTGTTAGATATCGAAGCATATGTAAATGGCATTACTGTCTTTTCTATTTCCTGAACATGGCCAGTAGATATCTGTTCATATCCATACATATAGTTAATTTTTGGGACTTTCTTCATAGCTTCGTTAAACGTAACATTTTGAACTGTCATAATTCTGATTATTTCCTTTTGGCGTTGTTTTTCAGGACAGTTTTTGTCAATTGCAGTGTGCTCCTGATTACAATGGAAACACTTGATCTTATTTGTGCAAGAGGACGATTCGTGATTCTCACCACAGCGTTTGCATTTTAATTTACTTATGCAATTAGCCCTGAAGTGCCCATAATAAAAACAATTAGTGCACTGTTTAATCAAGGGAATGTACCTATCAATATCAAACTTTTTGTAAAACAGTGTGACATATTGTGGTAAGGATTGCGAGTCGAATGTTACAATTACCGTTCGAGTTGGAACAGCAACGCGCGTACCCTCCTCGTACTTATACTTCACAATGCGTTTTACCTTTATTACTTTGGCTGTTGATGAATTTATATTTTGCAAAATTTCATCTTCACTTATTGACTGATGTACATCTTTCATAATTCCCATTCTTCGTACTCGGTGTGATGGAACAAAACCTTTCCAATTATTCTGTAACAGTAATGGATTCGAAAGGAAATCATTTGCATAATTAGATGTCGTAAATGTAAGTCTAGCTATATTTTTCCCAAGGCTATCTATCTCTTTCAAACCTCTAATATTTTCTTTGCTGACTATTTGGCCTAATTTTAAAATGTGAAGTTGACCAATGTTTCCTTTGTCATTTCCACCTGAGGCATCCTGATGTTTAGATTTCACAAATATTTCATACGGACCTAAATGATTACTTCTGTACTTCAATACCTGTTGCTCATAAACTTTTTTGGAACTTGATTTACTAATTTGTTGGGTGTAATCTATATTATTACACTGAGAATTCAACTTATTAACTTCTTCTACAGAAGTTATGATTTCCACGTTGCTGGAAAGTTCCATGGCACTAATGTCCGTGTCCATGTTGGATTCAGCTGATTTTGTACCAGCAAATTTGACTTTACGGCCTTTAGATTTTTTCATGAATTAATGTTCACATTTGTCGCACATATATTTAGAACGACACTAATATTCAAACAGTAAACTATAAAGTCTCAAATTCTAACTTAGAACACAAAATTATCTTTGCAACAAATCACTTACACAATCACATCTGTCAGCATTGACATTTCAGTAAACAGCAGAACAAAAAACGAATACAATGTTACCAGGTCCAGGGTCCAATTTGTGAAAAGCACGAAAGACTTGCTTGAAACCTCAGCAAATATCTTTTTTTAAAAAAAGACATGAATAACACGTTACATTTTCACGACGCTGTTCATAATCTCCGTACGAAGTAAATTTCAAGGTAATTGAGTAAATTTATAAATATACTATAACATACATGTATTTACTATCACAAGTAAAGGCGCACGCAGAAGGGAGCCAGGGGGAAACTCCCCAAGACTATTAGAAGGAGAAGGCTGGGGCCATACCTGATCACGTGGTCCTTGACGAACCTGCTGAACAGATCGCTTCGCGGCCTGGTTTCTCAGCGGAACCAAAGCAGAAATTATGAACAAAATGGATCCTTCGTTATGCCCAGAAGCTAGTTGGGGCTGAATATACAGATTCATTTAGGATCCGAGGTAACTCATGTCTTCAGAAGTGGATTACACAGCTATTAACATTTGTATTGCATCGGTTGATTTAGGTCGTCACATTTCTCAGTGAAACGTCAAGTTTCATGTAAAATTGAAGTTAATATGCCTGGCCATGAGTTTTGTTAAACAAATAACGATAGAAAACAAAAGTTATGGATATGTAAAAACGAAAAAAAATTATTTATTGATCTTATTTAGGAGTGAGAGAGGAGCTGTTTTCACTTTAACATCTTCAATTTGGTAACTTTGCTTCGACTATTGATATTTAGATCTTCACTAATTTTCCATATTAGGATCCCAGTTCGGATTCTTATGAATCTTTGAACTACGCTAGGAGAGATGTGAGGAACTTCACAAACACTTGAAGAAACTTTCGAATTTGAACGAAAACTTTTCAAGACACACTGAAGAAAAGGGGGGGGGGGTCACTTTCTTTGCATCTCTAAAAAATGAATCAGCAGGTTGTGAAATACGGGTGAAGAGATGGAATTTTCACGAGACAAGACAGACCAAAATGTCGTCTCTGAGTAACACTATCTACTATTTGAGGTGCACAATGTCCAGCTATTAAGTATTAAACTTTAAATTATCACGTGAATTCTAGTTGGGGATTACACTTGGTAGGGGAAGTTTCCAACTCTAGTATAAGGTTTGATTGATTGAATTGTTGTTTTAGGTCCACTTTATGCACAGAAAGGCTAATCGGGACTGGACCTATAGTTTAAAGTGGGATCCGAACCACTATGTTTCTCCACCGGGTATCGAACCCGGTACCCAACTTTAGTAAGGGAATTTAGCACTACGTTAAGAGATATCCAAGTTTTGAGTATCACTATTGCGCTTATTTTGGTGTGGAGATTGAGAATTAAATTATTTGGGCGAGGTCGATATTCAACTCTTCAATACCAACAGTGAACCTAAAATTTGTATGGAAATTTTAGTGGGGGACTGGATATTAAATTGGGGGAGGAGATATGCAGCTCTGATCTTACACGGTAAATTGACTTCTGTAATGTAGCAGGGTCGAACATTAAACTTTGGCGGGGGGGGGGGGAATTAGCGATTTGGTATAAAATTTGTATACTGATTCGCTATTTTCCTAAAAGTGCCAGGGGTACTCTTTTAAATATCTTACCACGGACCCTATTAAGATGTTCTGTTGTTACGAACCACCGTCTCAACCAAAACTGAACTCCGTATATACTCGTGAGTATCTTTATTATAGATTACAATATTATTTTTTTAATCTAATAATTATAACCCAATTGAAGTGCGGAGTATGTTGTATCGCAATTCACTAACAAGTCTCGTTATGTTCGTTCGGTTCAGTTATACGTATATTATCACTCGCTGTTTCCTTTTTTTCGTTGCAGATACATGTCTCACGCCTCACTCTGAAGGCATTATAAACGGCAACAACCCAACAATACAGAAATGCAAGAAAAAAAGGAGCGAAAGAACAAAACAGATCAGCCTTTACACGTTTCTTTCCGTATGGGGTAAAGGCTCATCTGGGTTTCTTCCGCCGATGACGTCACACCCACGCCAGTCGCGAAAAGAGGCGTGTCTAACCCCAGCCTTTCCTTCTATACCCTGTCCCAGCTAACTGTGGAGCAAGGCCGCGTATAGCGTCAGAGAAGCGAAGGAAATCCAGGGGGTGCTCGTTCGGCGGCGCAGATCGTATGCGCAGTTGTCCGTGGATGCATTACGTCATCGTCGAAACACTCGCACGGAAAAGGCTGGTTCCTTATGCAAATATTGAGATATTTGATAACGAATATCTTCTAAAATATAGTAGCAGGGGAAAAGTTACAACTTTCACTGTTAAGAGTCATCCTTTCTAATCAATTTATCACAAAGTTGAATCAAATATGTACAATGGTTTTCAAGAAATCGTGTTACGAAGGAACCCCTGTTTTGTTCTCTCCAGGCTTCCAATGTAAGGGAGTTTTAACTTAAGCGCGTAGGATTTCTTTTTGCTGTATGTTTTAAAATAAGATTATTTTGTTCTTGTCATCTGAAATCATGCCTAAATGCTATGGAAAGCTGTGAAAACTATTATCAGAAAACTAACGGAAGAAATCTAAAATATCACAGCTTGATTGATATAAAAAATGCGGGATTGCCCATTTTTGTGAAAAAGGCATTGTGCGAGATCTAAAAGCAGAACTTTTTAATATTGTATGTAAATGTGAGGCTGTAATAAACGTGACTGCTTCCCGTAAAATATCACTGCACTCTCCACGTTTCTCTTCTGTATTTTCTTTGGCACCGTCAATAGCTTCAACACGTTGTTCTTTTTTATATATATATATTTGTCACATATTTGTTTTAATTAGTATTCTGCTCGTTCCGCCACCTGAACGCAGCAGCTAGGGCTCAAAGGGCAGTGCAGTTACACCGGAAGAAGGCTCGGATATGGCAGGCTTCAGAAGTTAACTCATCCAAATTAAATTAAACAAGTATGTGCTCTCTCTAAATTTAAATCATAATTCACAAATAATTTTATTAAAAGTTTTAAAAGTATCTGTTTTATTTAATAGCGTATTAATTGGTGCATTCTTCTCCAGCATAGCCATAGGCAGTGACCACACTACAGGGGGGGGGGCAGGAACGCCCCCCTATTCTCGATCGACAATTTATCTCTCTCTATCTTATCTGCCCCCAGTAAAACGACAAAAATAAATAAATGAATGAATGCTCTTTTAGCCAAAATATGCATTTTTGTGTCGTATGTAACGGAATAATAAACATGATTGCCCCGAGAAAATATGACTTACCCCTCCATCTTTACTATTGCGCCGTCACTAGCTACAACATTTTTTGATTTCTATTGTTCCCAAATATTTATTTTAATTTTAGTATTGTGATTCATATTCCACTGTGTTACCTCACGTAGCCACCCCCCCCCCCCCAACACACACACACGTACGATTTCAGTTGTAAGTTTTAGACTAAGCTTGTCAAATGTCCACTTATATCTTTGTATTCTTGAGCCATTTAAAAAAAATCATTTCGTCCCTTCATCTGGACTATTCCCTTTGCAGATCGAGATCCGGGGCTATAGCCTTCCCAAGCCACCGTCCCCTCCAAATACTCTCTTGGTCTCATGAAAGAAAAATATATGTATTTCTACGAAATATTAATTTGACTTGGCAGTTTCTTTTTTTGAACAGAAATAAGTTTTAAATTTTAATAGCTTATAAATTTACACTAGCAATCTTGAGTAAAGGTTTTACGTATCTAAAAGTACATTTAGAGACTGCAAGGTCAACTCTCGATATTTCAGATATATTAATAATTTTCATCACAACGTCTTGTAATAATTATTTGTTACTTCAATAATCTCCTCGCAAATGTTTCTCGCATATTAAAACATAGATGCCATTTTCTGTTTATTTCCTTGTAATGCTGACCTCCGTGGCGAAGTGGTTAGCACATCGCTTTACGATGTCAAGGGCCCCCAGGTTCGAATCCCCGCCCGGGCATGGGTCTACTCTCCTTTCTTCAATTTCATCATATCATCACGCATCCTCATTGTTGCGATTAGCCATATGTGACAGATAAGCGAATTAAAATAAACTAAGTCTATTAATCAATTATTTTTTTAAACTCTTTAATTCTTCTTTAGCATGCCACGCTTTTGTTAAAATTATATTACGATTTGTAAAATGACGAAATTCTAAAGGAGAACACGTAACTTTCTTTGTAGCGCACCGGTCAGAAAGTTTCAGGAATATGGATTTTCCATATACATTTTTTCACATGTACTTTGCCCCCATTTAAAAGTAGCGCGTTTTCAGTTATGTTACTAATCATTAAAAGGATGCCTCAATATCATCTTGGAGGATGACAATTATTATTTTCCCCCTCCTAAAAGTAATAATATACGTTCGATCTCTGAATCTCCCATATAAATGCTAGGGGCCGTCTGCTTCAGCCGAGCTCACTGCTTCTCCAGTGACGTCACGCGTTCGTGCAAGATCGGCAATCTTCGGATGGCTTCACCTAATCTCTACCTTGAAGGAAATCGAGTGGCCAGAGTGAAGCAGTACACGCTGCTGGGAAGGCAGTCACTTTCCCCCACTCCACGCAATTCCGTTCCTCTTACGTGTTCATTGGTGGAGCCGTCTCGCGTCACTACTTGCGCAGAGACTTGTTATCGTTCGCCTGCTCCACAGTTAGCTGGGACAGAGTATAGTAGTCTTGGCACTCCCCCTCCCCCTGAGATTTCTGGAAATACTTCATATAGTTCAAATTGTAGCGTGAAAACATGGACTAGGGGTGGCATGAAAGACAACAGATTATGTGCCTATGCAAATTATCCTAGTGGTGGGGATGCTTCGTGAGAATTTTCTTAACTGGGGGAATGCAACACTCTACTTTTCTCCCACTATGGATACTGCCCCCTCCCCCCCGAGAAAAATCCTGCGGGCGGCCTTGATCACAAGTCTGTATTGAACTCGCAGTGTACACTACGAAACGACTTTCGGAACGACGTCAACTGTGTTTTGTTTGGAATATTTACGAATGGCGGACAATAAAAGGGCTGCTATTTTAGCAGCAAGAAATGTGCTGCAGATGTCAGTGTTAATAAAATGAACTACCAAAAGAAAAATAACACCGTGCAACAATGTTTTATTTTTTTCTGTTTCCTTTATGATAGAGAGTTTTCCTTAAGGATTTTGACCTCCAGAGTTCGAATCTGAAATTAGTTTTGCTCTATCGCCCAAGATTTTTCTGAAATACTGAAATGTAACTTTCACCATAAAATTCGCCCGTATGAGCCTTTCAAGCAAAATCTTGTAATGAGTCTTGTGATTATCGCCTGGAAATTTGTAATGTATAAAATCAGAAGCTATAAATAACTGAATTTGATGTAAATCATGTACTTCAGAAGTGTCGGTTGATACTACGATTAGATGTTCCAAAAAATTTTTAATGTTCATCATGGAACTACAGAGAGCAACACGGGATAGTAAACATATGTCACATTCTATTTAATTACTCCTCTGCACGTGAAAATGCATATCGCACATTACAAGCATACATTTTGATATTGATGTACAATGGGATCCATGAGTATTACCACCGTGCAAATTGTCCATCACCATGTTCATGCACTTTATTTAACCCAATAAGAGCTTCAATAATTAAAAGAAAACTCAAAACAAGCTGTTGGCAACTTTTGCACCAGCATACATAAAAATTCATCGCTTAAACACACGTAGGATGTAAGAGAAAAATTAATGAAAATAGTCATGGACCATTTGCACGGTAATACTCATGGATCCCACTGTGCATACATACATACATACATACATATATGTAGCTATAATGTTTCAGACAAGTTTTAATTTTGAAACGCCGCTTTGCAGGTGTACCATTGACCAACTGCTTTTCTTTAATCACACACTAAGCAAAACCGACGTGACAGGCTTACATGATATATATATAAGGGTGTTTCTGTGACTGTTACAGACGTGCAGGGATGGTAGAAGGGAACAAACGCAACAAAATGAGATAGGGAACCCTGGTCTGGTAATGCCCCAGTCAAATGTTACATGCCAAAACCTTCGAAGGGCAGGCAACCACGCAAAACACGGAGGGGACATGAAAAACAAACACAAAAGAATCACTGTAGTGGCTTTAATAAGTAGTAGCTGCAGCCATCATTACAGCAGTTGTTCAAAGTGACGTCCCCTGCCTCGACGCAGGCATGACAGCGTCGCAATAAGCTCTGTCGCATCCGCTCTAACACAGGGCCGGCGCCAAACAGATGTCTCGACCACAGCAAAAACTTTAAAAAATGCAACCCTATAAGTTACATTTTACACCATTAAACGTATCTTAAATGTAACAAGTAATTTGCGCATCCAGAAAGTAAGTTTCCCACTCGCCCACAGGTGGCAGGCCATGCGTATTGAAACAGGTTTTGCGCATGCCTGAGAGGTACATGCCCTGGCTAGTGAATGTCCTAGAAGACGCCTCCCGGAAGTCCTCAGTAGCGTCGCGGAAGCGATGAAACATGACCGTTCTTATTCCATGTCCCGCCGCGTGCGAGGTTCGTTCGGTGATCAAGTTCTGGAATTCACAAAACATACAGCCGATCGAAATTCATCGTTAGCTGTGCCAGGTGTATGGGCCAGACGTCATGAGAATGCAGATGGTGCGTCGTTGGTGCAGGACATTTACTGAAGGCCGGCAAAATGTGCATGACCACGAGCGCAGTGGGCTGCCATCGGCCGTTATGGACGAGCTTGTGGAGCAGGTGAAGCAGCGCACATTGGAGGATCTCGTCGCGTCACGATCACGGAACTCAGCAGCCATTTCCCGCAGATTTCTCGGTCGTTGTTGCACGACACTGTTACCAAACGCCTCTTGTTCCGGAAATTGTGTGCCCGGTGGGTGCCAAAACAACTGACGCCTGAACACAAAGGAAAACGCATGGGCACGGCGCTGACATTTCTGCAGCGTTACCATGATGATGACGATTTTCTAAACCGGATCATCAAAGGGAATGAAACGTGGGTTGCATACAGCACCCCAGAAAGCAAGCAGCAGCCCATGCTTTGGTGTCACAATGGATCTCCATGCAGAACGAAGTTCAAACAGTCTGTGTCGGCGCTAAAAGTTATGTGCACGGTGTTCTGGGACAGACACGGCATTCTGCTCATCCAGTTTCTGCCCAGAGGTGAGACTGTGAACGCTAACCGTTACTGTGAAACACTGGGGACATTGCGACGAGCCATTCAGAATAAGCGACGCGGTAAGCTCAGTGCCGGAGTGATCTTGTTGCATAACAATGCGAAGCCGCATATGGCTAGGCGCACTGCAGCCTTTTTGGACAGGTTCGGTTGGGAGGTGTTCGATCATCCATCGTACAGCCCGGATCTCGCTTCCAGTGATTACCACCTGTTCTTGCACCTGAAAAAGTTCCTGTCCGGTCAACATTTTCACAGCGACGAAGAGGTTCAGACGGCTGTCACACAGTGGTTCGGTGCCCAGGCGGCGGACTTCTACGACGCAGGTATACAGAAGTTGGTCCCACGATATGACAAGTGCCTGAATTCCGGCGGGAATTATGTTGACAAGTACCTGGACAAGTGCTGTATCTGTGGCAATAAATCATTGAATGAAATAATGCTTCTTTTTTGTGCACGACCCCAGGGAAACATACTTTCTGGATGCGCCTAATATTACGAAAGAATTGCTTTGAAGACTTGACCTCAAATTTGTACCGTTGAAGGCCTATGATATGATTGGATTTTAAAAAAAATACATGTAATGTTATTTCTCGCATAATGCTATCTTGCATAAAATGGAAACACTTTTAATTATTAATACAGTCGTTAAAATAATAAAACTATAAAAACGTAGGTTTTGAGTGAAACGAAAGCGTAACAAACTATCCTCTTCCAATGCGTACTTACACTGAAATATAGTGATAAATAACTATAGCCTAGACGTTAAATATATTTTAATTAATTGAAGGAAACTAACATCTCAGCCAGCTGGTGCTCTATGAATGACCTCGCTAGACCATTCAATCTCGTTTCAGACTTGGTTGACCGAAAATCTTCCTTCGCCACTTGCAACAGTTAACGGCAAATTTAAAAACATTCGAAGTGAGACACTCCGGAGTCACGGTAGGTGCAAAATCATGACCCTGTATCAGTTTTACGGTCTCCTTTGGTGCACTATTGTGTTTTATTATAGTCTAAAGTACTTCCAGTTCATCTTTTGAATCAGTAGGGTAAATACATTTAGAGCCAAATGTTAATATACAGGCAAGTTTTTGAACACTTTTCAGACAAAAGATCAGATGCATGTGCTTCGCCAGAAATTTTTATAGGGGCGGTCAGGCCATTGATAAAACTTGAGTGGTAGAAATAATACTTATTATTATTGTGTTGATTTTCATGATATTATAAACCAATGAAAATAAACCCACTTTATTCCAAATGTATTATTATATCTTTGGGGAGAGACTTCTAATTGATCCACCAAATTAGTGAATATCCAGCATTACTCTTTTTATGATATGTTTACACTTCATAAAGTTAGAAATGAAATGCATAGCTATTTTATTTTGTTGTTAACTTTTGCATACCCTGTTCAAGAAAAAAAATAAAAATTGAGAAAATTTTAGTAATAAAGTTTTGTTGTTTGGCCTCACCTCCATAGTACTGATAGAACTCATTTTTTGGAATTTTGAAAACTGCAGAACCGTTTATTATTTTGGTTTAAATGGCAAAATATGAAAACAACCTTGTTACCGTATTTTACACTAATTGTTTTCGATCTAACACAGTTTTACTTTGGACATTCTGTTCTAATATTAACTGGTCGTTATTTCTTTAATTAACAATAAAAATAACAAGCTACAGATCTGACAAAACTTTTTTCCAACTTGGAATAAACTGTGCCAATTTCTAGGGGTGATCGACGGATCGGTTCGAATCCCCTCCCGACGTCCATGTTCAGATGTCTTTAAGCTTACTAATATCATACAAGAAATTGAAAAATTCAATACGATGCTCAAGCTGCTTTGATCTCTCAGAGCAAAAATAATCACGTCTAGGACATGGTAATAAAAATTAACTTTGTACTGTGCTTTTGGATCTTCAACAGTTTCGTCATACTGAAACTGTTTATTCTTCTTTCGATTTCGGACCTTGACAGTATTGCCTATATTTGGATCTTCTATATCTAATTTTGATGCCAATTCATTCGCATCAACTAAGTAACTTTGAAACTTTTCATCACTCCTTCTTATTTCAAAACGATTATTTGCATCCATCACATCGAGATTAATACTTTGTAGACATTTGTTCACTAAATTTATGTGGAGTACAATTGAGCCTATTTCGAACAAATTTTATCAGTAATATTATAACTTTCATCTTTTCAATATACTTATTTTTTCTTATCTCCCAATTTTGCCGCTCTGGATGGTTCGACCCCCCCCCCCCTTCCGCCGGCCCTGCTCTAATATCCCAGGAGTCGTTCGGACCAGATCACAGGCTGCAAGGATTCTTGCCAAGAGTTCCTCTACATTACTCACAGGTGTCTCGTAGACAACACCTATGACTTGCTTCCACAAAAATATCTGTGCCCCCGCTAGGAGGCGCACTTGGCCGTCTATGTTTGCACCCCCCCCTATTTGCACCTCCTAGGGTGCAAATAATAATCACGGGGCGCCAAGGCAATATCTCTTTCACAACTTTTTTAAAATTTTTGATGATTCGGCGCCCATGGCTGACGTAAAGTGACGTAAAAAAAGTGCTGTACAAATTTTAAGGCTTTTTTGAGTTCCGATATATTTTCAGTTGTTGACGATCGTCTTTTCAAAAGTCTTACTTTTACAGCACTGATTATTCAACTATCATGTTCAAACATCATTTCTGAGAGTAGTAGTAAAGTATATAGGATGAGCGCACTTATAGCGTAGAAAAGAAGAGGTTATTTGATTGAACAGCCCGATTTGCCTATACTTAAAACAATGCCAAGAGGGGCTTATACCCCAATTCTTCAAGTGTGATATGTTTTTAATTTTAAGAATTCTGAATTCTAGTGTAGAAAGGAAGAAGCCTCTCAGACAGATTTGCCTATACTTAAAACTATGCCAAGTTCCCATATGATCTTATTGTTTATAGTGTGTTTTTCTGTCAAAATCCCAGGAATTGAATTCTAGTGTAGAAATGGTGATCCCCCCCTCAGATTGATTTCACCATGTATATTAATATAAAGCTCATAGCTCCTGGGTTCTGAGACCCAGTGGAGTGTGGGTGCATAGCCCCATGGTTTTTATTGTTTTGTAAACAAGAGGCTCGGGTTTGAATCCTGATAAAATGTGAAGCCTCCCCTGATGGCAAAATGTTAATATTGCTGCCTTGTAATCGGGAGGCTCGGGTTTGAATCCTGATAAAATGTGAAGCCTCCCCTGATGGCAAAATGTTAATATTGTTGCCTTGTAAACAAGAGGCTCGGGTTTGAGTCCTGATAAAATATGTAAGATTGAAATACATGTGGCAAAATAATATCTCCACACGTGAGATTTTGAGAATAATTATTGCTAGTTGATATACAACTGATAGCTCCCAGATCTGAACTCTGGTAAAAAGTGTTATACAACAGCATAAAAGAACAAAATTATTTTATATTTGGGGATCACCAGAGGCCTAGTTACTGCTGTTGAACTGCCCGATCAATACAATAAGAGATGTATGGGCAAACATAATTAATTGCTTGCCTGCTTTTTTTCTAATCTCTGATCAATTCTATTGCTTGGGGTAAGCAATTATTTAGCTCGGAAAAATGCATGAATTGATATTAATCTATCAAAAGACTAATGTTTTGCTTACATGCCTTGCCGGCACGCAAGAGATATAATCTACACAGCTAGAAGGGGCCATTAATAATATATCTGTGTGATTCACTGAAGGGGCCATTAATTTTTCTGTATGACAGGGGAAAATGTAACAAAGATCATTGAGATAAAGATACACATTTTCTGACACAGTGGCAATGAACTGCCTTTCATGCTGAAACCAATTCTTATTCTGATAATACGAGCATAGGCAGGGCTTAGGGAATAATTCAGAACAGTTCAAAATCCAATTTTGTCTGTATTAGGGTCTCAGAACCCAGTAAAATGTGGATATATTCTATATTGAGAAGTGTTAATATTGCTGCCTTGTAATCAGGGGCTCGGGTTTGAGTCCTGATAAAATGTGTAAGATTGAAATACATACAACAAAATAATATGCCCACACATGAGATATTCACTGCTAGCTGATATACAGTTGAGGTTTGAAAGCTGGCAAAATGTCTGGGCCTCTCTGACAGCAAAGTGTTGGTATTATTGCTTTGTAATCAAGGGGGTTCTATGTTTGAATCGGCCCTCTAGAATTGCTCCGTGACTCTCTCATTTCTTACATCATAAACATATGATTTTTCACCTATGAGAATAACACTACATATGGTGTCATCAGGTAATGCCTCATGGAATTCACAGATAATTTTAATGTTTGTCCTGTCATTAACCACAACTTGTTTCCTTTTTGAAGTGTTAATTACAAACATGGGTCTCTGTGCTTTGAATTCATCTGGTGTGTAATACATGTCAGTATTGCCAGCAGTGACTCTTTTGAATGATGGAAATGCCTCATATAATTTGAGGAAATCATCCTTGGACATGTCTAAATTATAATTTTCTCTAGGAAATACCTCATTTCTGCCATTTTTAAGATATATGTTCTTGATGTTGCAGTTATCAAATTTACTTGAATTTTTTTCCTGATTATTGTGTCTTCCAGTCTGAAACAATACCACCACAAAATCTGGCATGTCGTATTGTATACTGGAGAATGAATTTGTAGCATCAAACTCATAATAGGTACCAGTTGCGGGCTTCTGTACACATTGATATGTATAAAATTGTAAAGGAACATGTGGATTTTTTATTATATCAGCTTTGTATTTAAGAGCATAACTGGCTTCATACTCAACAACAGGGATTCTTAGCTCCATAGTCTGAATAATGCATTTGCCCTCATCAGGTAGGGTATAACGCAGAGCTTCTCCTGTAGAGTTTAATGCACTGTACCTCATCAAAGCATTATTATCATTTCCAGCTCTTCTAAATGTGATTCTTAAACCACCCTTCCACATAATATCTTTGTAATCTGAGAAGAATCCTGGCAACAGGCGCATGGGGAACAGCACTGTGTGGTTCTTAGATAATATCTTATCACCAGCCTCAAATCCACCTATTTTGTAGTAAGAAGCCTCGGTTTTGGATAATTTTAGTGTGGCCAAAGCTGTGGAGGTAATGCCGGGATAATCCACTCTGTTTATAACAACACCATGCTTTCTGATCTCAATTTCAGAGAATAGATGCGGCACAAAATTGTCTACAAGTCTTATATTTGAATTTGCCGGATAATCGGTACCATCGAGCTTTACAACATCAAATTTGATGTATAAATCTGCTCTGTGGGGGTGTATAAAGCCATCCCCTACATCAAGATCAACCTCAATCTCTGTGTTGGGTTGATTTAAATTTGCAAATGTCCTCCTGTTTGGGGGGAATGATTGTAGCTCATAACTCTCAATATTTTCCATTTTTTTCTTGTATGTATTTTTATTTAAATGTTAATCTCTATGATAGCAGTTGTTGTGGCTCCAGCAAAATCAACTAATTCTTCTTTTTCATTAGTGACCATCAATTCAATATAATCTATTCTATTATGGCACACAGGAAAATATAATGTTGGGGATGGATTGTAGATGATGGGCTCCATGAATTCAGAATTACGTTTGAATGTTGCAATGATCCCAGTTTGTTTGTGAGTGCCTATACCATTTGATTTGGTGATCATACCCTCAGCCACATTACAGTGAATATTCAGAGTCTCTATGGCTAAGAATTTAGGTATGTTAATAGCAGTGTGTTTGATGCCTGGTTCAAGTTTTGTGTTATTCTCAAAGCCTAACAGCTCTCCTATAGTACCCAGATCCACTGTTTCTGTGGCAGATACAATTTCTACTCTGTGAGTGACAGAATTTTGACTTAAAACTACACCTCTGGGTAATTGAGCATTTAGAGTAGATAGATTATACTGCCCTGGAGTGATGACAATTTTTTGATCCCCAACTGCAATTGTGTTGTTGTGGTGTGTAATATTAGGGATCAAGTACATGCCGTAAAATGCTCTGAGAGCTATTGTTTTGGGATATACTATGTCATCATGCAATTTGAGTTTCAATATTGAATTTTGGCTGGTGAGATGGAATACCCCCATGATGTTTCAGATACCACAAGGCTTTTTGAAAATCTTCAATTGATGGTTTATTTATTTGAGACATATATCTAAGAACAGATAAACACAAATGTCCGCAATTAACATCTTTGAAGTTTTGAACACGGGCATCATTGTAATAAAGATTAGCTGAATTTAGATATTTTATTAAATTTTCAGGTGGAATACCTCCAAATGAATCAAACACAAATGCCTTATTTTTTAAATATTTAAGATAACAGATCCAGTGAGTGCCCTGATTTTTGTACTTATCCAAATTAACAATGCCACACTCTTTGTTGAGTGGTTGTTCTGGCAAAGAATCAGACATGTACACACCTCTAAAATGTTTGATGCCCAGTGGCTTGATTAAAGCTTCAATATCTTGGTTTGTAAGCGGCTCTTGTTTTTTTTAAACTTATTCATGGCTCTCTTAACACCTTTGCCTTGTTTCTCAATAGCCAGGTTATGGCGCCTCTGCTCATCTAATTCTGCCCTATTCTTCTTGGCATCTATTACTGTTTTTGCTATGGCAGCTGATCCCCCAGCCAAGCTCCCAACAGCCCCGAGAGCAGCTAAGATGGCAGGGATAGTAAATATGAAACCCCCCACATGTGATTTTTTCCTGGATTGTTGTAATTTTTTTAATTGGGGGGTACTAAGTAACAATTTCATACCATGTCCCTTTGCAAGACAAGAATTTTTTTTCTTGCGCTGCTTTTTGGTCAAAAGGCTATCAATAGTTTTAAGAGATTTAAGACCTGCATAAGGTATTTGATACATAACACCCTTGGCGTTCATTGTAGGTTTATTATATACATATTCACAACCCCCACCCCAGTTTTTGTTTGGTGTTCATAGCTATGGTGGTTCCCAATGCTGCTATTTTTTCACTTAAAGAAGCATCTTTGCTTACAAATCTACCAAATGCAGCTTCTTCTAATTTCTTGTCTGCAACATGTCTCTTGTCAAGATCAGAATGTGTGTTGTATGCTAAGTCATGGTCTCTACAAGCAGCATCTAGGGGATTAACACCAGGATCACCTCTGTTTAATCTATGGTCCAATTTTGTGCCTGGACCACAATACTGATAGCCTGGAATGTGTAGTTCAAATGGCAGCTTGTTTATAATGTCATTAACAAGCCCCCGACAAGCATCTGATTTTATTAATATTTCTTTGTAATATTCATAATCTTGATCTGTATAGCTGCCAGGTCTCTTCCTAGTCATCAGTTCCCACAATCCAGGTGTGCCGGGATATTTAACAAAACCACCTATTTCTCCAAGACGAGATTCTGAATATACAATTATATCATCTCCCATAAATGTTACTCTGAAATTGCCAATTCTATGTATGATGCTACCATCATGCTCTGTGTCAGCATATAAGCCAAATACCTCATCTTTATTGTCTTTAGGTGTGGTTAAATATTTTTGAGCAAGAAGACCCAATTCAATAGGATCCTGAGTGGCTTCAATTCTTCTAGGACCAATAGGACTAGGTGTATGAATACTGGAAAGTGGGGTGAATGGATAATCTAATATGTTCCTTGCAGCTACAGGTACAAGCTCTGTGATCAAATTTTGATTTTGCTCTGTAACAGTTTTGATATTTTTACCTAATTCACTAATAGCATCAATTATAGGCTGTTCTGTTTGTTTGTGTTTTTCATAAATTCCTCGGTTCTCTGATTTCCATCCCTTAAATCTTTTTACAAGAAAATCTCTTAACTTAAGATCATCAATGATTGGCCTTTTCATGGTTATTTATTTATGTTTCAATGTCTAGAAAATTGTTGATTTTATTTCTATATTTACCACTATTGGGTGTTCTTGTCATATCAATTGTGACAAATACCCATAACTGTCCTGGTTCCAGCACCAACTGCAAAACTTAGAAAAATCATTGTAGCTCAAGTCCCCACCTACATATTCATCATGTATGTGTTTGAGGTTGGTATGGTCTTGATGAAACACACATATAAAATTGCTGTTGTCTCGGATCAGCTGCTTGGGTATTTTTGAAAAAGTCTGTGCCAGGTAGAAGCAATCAATGGTTTTGTGTCGGCCCTGTGTAAAGACATTTCTAACCTTGTTTTGATTATCCAGTATAATGTCATCAAACACAACAACAGAATTATCGAGACAGTCATGAAGTGGCTTAACATCTGGTTCAAAAGTTGCAATATCCAATCCATCATATAGCTTCATCAGCTGCTGATATTTTAATTGTTCCAAGCTCTTAGAGAAGATATACAAGTGCCTGTTTTTCCAGTCTAACCAGTTGGGTGCCAATAAAAAATTATCAACCATTAGTGTAGTTTTACCACAAGCAGATGGCCCAACAATAAGACACCTAATATTATCAGGCAGCAATTTTCCATTTCTCTTATTCTGCTGTTCAGGTTCTGGCAGCCTTTTTATAACATCCCAGGTGTTCATATTATTATTTTGTTTGCATCGATCCAGCTGTGTTCTGGGAGTCCTAGCCATTTGACAAGTAACTTGTTGCCTTTTCTGCGGATGATTTTTTCTATGAGATATGTGTCAGGCTGTTTAGTTTTGCTGAGCTCTTCTTCATAGAACCTGCCTTTGAGAATTTCTCCTCGGTGGTCTTTTATTATATATGTGTTAAGGGTCCCAGGTTTAATTTGAACCACTGTAAATAATTCAGTGCTCCAGTTTCTTGTAAAGCCTCTTTTGAATAAGTGCTTATATTTGCTGATTCTTACTTGATCACCCACCCTGTATTTGGCTTTTCTTGTTGTTGGCTGGTATCTAGGATAATAAACAGTGCTGATCAATTTTTGCTCATCAGATGAAGTTACTTCAGAGGGTTTCATGTTGATTGTGGAATGGACCGAGTTGTTATATTTATGTAGAAGTTCTGGAAGAATATTAATCCATTTATAATTACCTTGGAGGGTAAATTGTTTATACATAAGATTTTTTAAGGTTCTGTTGAATCTCTCTACAATTGAGGCCTTGAGATCACTGTAACTCGAATAATGTTGTATTGCCTGGCTTTTAATAAATTGTTGGAACACAGAATTATAAAATTCTTTGCCATTATCTGTTTGCAAATAGCGCGGTGATCTTCCACTCTGATTGATGATTGTCCTGATGGCTTCTGTAACACATTTTCCAGTCTTGGATTTGAGTGGCACAGCCCAGGCAAATTTTGAAAATGTGTCTATTACAGTGAGTAGATATTTGTAGCCCTTGTTGATTTTGTCTAAGTTTTTCAACTGTCCACTTGCCATTTCAATCAAGTCGCTTTGCTATAAATTATCTATGCTTTTTGTGACTACTGGCAGTCTCTTAAAATTATGTCTGGCTTGTCTGTGTAATTCATCAACAATAATTTGTCTAGACATAATATGTAAACAAGAATATTGCAACTATGGGATGTTCAGCAGCTGATACTGCAGGATTTTCTAAATATAATTTGTCCCCTATTTGTATTTTAAATTCCAGAGAGCTATCATCTTCAACATATGCTGTTTCTAATGTATTGGGATCTGTAAAATCCTCTAATTCCACACTGGTGATTTTCACTTTGTTATCAGCATTTGTTATTGATAAGGTAGGGTAGTGGTGTGCCTGTGGTTGAAGCCAATATTTGATCTTGATTGGTCTCAATGTGCCCCCAACAAAAAATTGGTAATAAAATTGTGCAGGGGACAGCATATATATATTGCCTCCTGGTGTAAATGGTGAATCATATTCTTTGTTGGGGATGCTGTACAATTCAAGAATTACTGTATGTTTTGGATTCTCGATTATGCCTGTTATTTCTTTTTCTGCTGTAAGCAATCTGCTTGTTACAGATTCAAGGTGCTCATTGATGGTTCTAACAACATCATCATGGCCTGGCTTGATTTTTATGTCCACAACAAGTTTTTTGTATTGTTGCACAATTTCTTGTAGCTGGGTGGCAAAAACAGACAAAGCATTTGCTTGATTGGATTCCATGGTCCCTAGCTGTTGCTTGATATTGGCTACAATTTGCTGTAAATTTTCAACAACTGCCAATTTTGAATTTTGAGCAGTAAGATCATGGACCTGTCTTCTGATATCCTCAAACAGGGCATGCAATTCATTAATATGTTGATTGGTTGGTAGAGTGGCCACTGTCTGAGTGAGATGTTTGATCTCTGCCTGGATATTCTTGATATCTTCTGATTTCAATATGCGATTCACTGCCCTCTTAATATTTTTAAGTTCCTGTGATGTAGGCAGATTTGATACAGTATTTTGCAAAGATTCAAGTGCCAATTTTACATTGTTTAATTCAGAAGCATCAGCCACATTTTGCATAGCATTTTGGAGCAGGGCTATATCTGCCTGAGTGGGTGTTGATTGTTGTAAAATTTCAAGCTTTGTTTGGATATCATCAATCAAGTGATGAAAATGAGATAGCTCAGATTCAGTGTTGAGGTTTTCAAGCTTTGTGATTTGTTGCTGGACACTGACAAGGGTATCTACAATCCCAGGCAATCGGGATTCTTGTACATTTGCCAAATCACTTTGCACTGCTGCTATTGTACCTTCAAGATGGGTTATGGTACTTTGAATTTTTCCAAAATCTTCATATGTTTCAAGTTGCAGCTTAATATTTGCTACACTCCGAGTTATTGCACTTAAAGCATCAGAAGATGGCAAGTTGTTCATAAAATTTTCAAGTGTCTCAATTTTTTCTTTAACCTCGGCTATGGCATTGTTCAAGGGGTCCAGATTAGGTATCTGTAATGACTGAATCTGTTCCTTTAGAGTGGAAATCACTAGATCAAAATCTTCTTGTGATTTTATGCTTTTGACAATTGTTTGGAGCTGTGCCTGGACATTATTTATCTGCTCTTCCAATTGCTGTTTCAATTGCTCAGAGTTGGTGGCCTAGGTCTTAAATTTGGCTTGAAGAGCTGCTACAGATTCTTCTAAACTTTGAAAATTATCTAATGTAGCCAAATCAGTATATTTCTGAAGCAATAATTTGAGTTCAGAATCAATTTTAAGAAGAGGGTCCATGCATTGTGATTGTAAATTTGTAATTTCTAATTGAAGACTGGCATTAAGTGTGGTTTGTAAAGCTTGTAAATCACTTCTTAATTTCTTGACTCTGACATCAAGCATCAGAATCTCATCACTGTGATCTTCATGTCTTGTATGGCCAAATATATCATTAGGCATTTTGTTTTAGCGGTTATTTATTATTGAATATCTGATTCTTAATTCTATAAAAAAGGGTATAAGCTTGTCATAGGATCCAGGGACCTCAATATATAAGCAGTCACCAGCAGAAACAGTATATACAGTGCCAGAAATCATGTTTGAGTGCTTAATTCTATAAATATTTCTCCCTAGTGAAATTTTAACATCACCCTCAGGGGTTGTAATAAATTGCAATTGCCCACCTACAGGTAATTGGTAATGATTTAAATTATTGTTAAATATGTACAATGTTTTGCCTGTTTCATCATCAATATCTGTAAGTATGCTGTTCAGATGAATAATTAACAAAGCACTTAGTTTAGATATTATATCAGGAGAGGCTTGTGGTGTTGGCAGGTCCATAATAGCCTGTTTTTTGAACCCAAATAAGTTCATAGGCATGTTTATTTATTTCAAATCATGCTCTGTAATTGGGCATTGATTACCATTTTTCAAATCACAATGACCCCATGGTAGAGTATGTATGCCACATGACAAAATGCATCTCTTATCATCATGTGGGTCCAGAGCCACTTTTCTTACAATATTGTTAGTCAATAAGTGATCCACACTCTGAATTCTGGATTCTGATGTTCTGATTAAACTCTGGGATTTGAGACAATTTTTATAATCTTCAAATTCAAGCTCTTTTTCCACAGTTACTCTGCCAATGCCCTTGGCTTTTTTGGCAACAACACCACTACATGTTTCAAAACTGTACATCTTGGCACTTAACCCAGCAAATGCCACAATAACATCACCAAGTGTCTCATCTTTTAACTTGCCAGGCACCTTTTTGTTGTGGGGTTGAATCTTTGTATGTTCCCTGGTATCAAAATATTCAAGCAATGCAGGCTGTGACATATCTTTATAAACATCTTCTGTTTGAATATCAAGAACAAAACTATCTGTGTCCATGTACATCAATTTTACACAATCACCATAAAAAGGTTTCAACACATCATAATACAATTTTAACATGTGTAATTTGGCCAATTCCAATATCACAGCCCCTACATAAATAGGTTTATCAAACTTAATTTTTGTTTTTTTCATGTTGAAAAGTGCCATATTTTCATCATAAATTCTTCTATAATTGAAATTAGGCTTTGCAATCAATTTTTTGCTCAGGCTGGGGTCAGTAATTATTTTAACATCGGTATGTTTTCTGACATTTTCAATAGTTTTGCCATACACAGAATTGACCATCAATTTAAACAAGGCCTTATCAAATTGGCTCATTGCAGATGTTCGAAGCTCTGTGTTTATATCAATATATTTCTTCAACCATCTTGAGTGCCTGAACCTCAAAACTTTGCCAATTTTGGTCACTTGAACACCATGATGCATCAGGAACTGGAGGTTTTTGTAATATATGACATAACCCTGTTTTGGCTCCAGAGTCATCATTAATTTCTTCTGTTTAGAGCCAGGTGAGCACTGAACCTCAGGAATTGGGGGCAGATCAGAAAATTTGTTGTGTAAATCATCAGGAATTGTCAGATCAACCTCTAAGAAGAGGCCATAGTCACTGTCATCAAAATCCTTAAGATCTTCAATATTAAAATCTTCAACCCATTCAAGCCCTGCATATGGCAGTTTATCCATCATGGCATAACCATACAGGCTGTTTGCATCCACATACAGTATATAATTTGATGGCGGTGCTGGATCATAATCAGGCATATATTTGTTATTTGCTCTGGCATATCTCTGAGAGCATTGCACCATCCCTCCTCTTATACCTTGCTCCATAAACAGATACATGTCTTAATCTTGGATCAGTTCCAATTGCATTGTAGTGTTCAAAAACATTGCAGACCATGCTAGGCCCGGAGCACTGTACAAATATATTGGATCCAGTTCATAATTTTGCATGGAAGATTTTCTGAATGCCTGCAATATATCAGCTAAGAGGGTCACATCAAGTTTTAAATATGCCATGTGATAATCACCAAATGTCTGGCATTTTAAATTGTTCCACATCAACTGGGCATGGTGATAATCATCATCAGTGATTCCAGATCCTCTGATTTTGCTGTAAAATGCTTGTTGTGGTGGCAGAGCACACTCATCAAATTTAGAAAAATCTGTAACATAATCATATGGATATACACCCTTCCGCCTAATTAATTTCAGCTCCTGATTTGGAAACAAAGCACATGTGATTTTGAATTGATCATCAGATAATTGAGTGGCTAGTGTAGCCAGGCTAGCAGATAAAATTCTGTATGAATCAAGAAATCTTATGTGAATAGGAACACCATTAACTTTAATTATTTTGCTAATAGCAATATATTTTTCATCATTTTCAGCTAAAATATTTAAATTCTGCTTGTCAAACCCCTCATATCTGATCAAATGATGAAAATCATAATTGGATGCTCCATGGCAAAATATAGGGATAAATTTTGGTCTCTGGATCTTAATATTACAGCTATTACACAGGGCCATTTTGAATTTACCATCTGTATGAGAATGGTGATGTACCTTGATTTTTGTATCTGAAAATTCAGATTTACATACTGGGCATTTTTCTGCATTGTTGAAATCTTCAATTTGTTTCTCTGTTAAAGGCAACATAGGTTTTGATTTTAATAAGATATTAGATGCTATGTCATAGCACTCATTTTCTATTCTATGTGCAAATTTTTTGATGGCATCTGCTCCCATGTATGAATATTCTTTACTAACAACACCATCCTGTACAATCACATAACAAAAACTGGAAGGTTCATGTAACTGGTATGGTGTAATTGAAGATTCCTCAGGGTCTGGGCTACAGAATACAAGAGGTTTGAGATTTGATTCAAAATCACAGACTATATATGCTGGGTGTTCCGACAAGGCTTCAAATTTTTTGAATTCTGCATTTTCTCTTGGATTGGGCATCACCATATGAACAGGTTTATAGTTGCCACAGTATTTCAGATGCTCAATTAACTTGTTTTTGGCAATTTCTGCATTCACTTTACAAACCCCTTTTATTATTTTTTTATCATCAAATACAGATAAACATCTTCTACACAACTTGAATATTGTATTGGATTTGCCTTGTTGTTTTCTGATTAAAGCTTCAAGACTGTGTATCAGAGTATAATGATATGTGCCATCCCCTTCAATTAAGAGCAGATCAATCGGAACAGCAGAATCATCATCAAATGTACTGATTCTGAGAGGTGCTATCAAGAAATTGCCACGGCCAGTAGAACAAGTAAATACATTAATAGATAATTGTTTGCCATTGATATCCCGGGCCTTTTTTTCAAATTTATCAATATTCTGAACAGACATTGGATATTCTAAACCCTTCATTGCTTCATCAAAATCGTGCTCATATTGTTTATAATAAGTTATTCTCTGAGGATCTCTTAAAACTTGATACAAAGCAGCTAAAATACACCACAAAAAACATTTCTCATCATTATTTTTTATATTAACCACGGTTCTTTTGTTTTTAATATTGGCAGGTAATGGCAGATATGTAGATCCTTGCAATGGGCTGAATTCAATAATATTAACATATAACTTGTGTGGAGATCCGCATAGGCTCCATCCAGACTCTTTTGCTGCAAATTCAGAGTGTTTAATATTCAATTGATCTATCAAACTGCTTATTATTTTGTCTGAATTTGCATTTGAATATACAGGTACAGTTTCTGTTATGTGGGGCTGTGTAAATTTTGTGCCGTTTGGTTTCTTATATTGTGTAAACAATTTGAGGGACAGCTTATAAGAGCCATTTTGTGCATTTAGAATTGCCTGCACATCAGAATTTACACTGTTCAAAAAATTCTTAATACCACATCTTGGCTCTGATACAAACCGATAATCCCTTAATTGGCCATTAAAACTGCTATGGATGGGTTCATAGCGTGGCTGTTTTGCAGGTCCAGCATTAACAGGTGCTTCATGCTTTCTTTTCAGACCAGATGTGGATGGTTGAGGGGGCAATGTTGATGACTGTACATAAGAATTACACTTATGCCATTTGTAATATGCCTTGCTTAATATTTTATGACATCTTGGGCACAATTTTGTGGCCTTTCTGCATTTCCTAGGCTCACAAATATGCCGGTGCCTAGACCAATTAGAACTAGATATATTTTTTTTTGCATTGATTGCAATATTTTTGATTTGGCATTTTTGTTGTTTATTTATATAAAATTTCTTGGTCCAAAAAAACAGAACTACGGACAATATGCCAAAACAATTATAACAGCAGTAACTAGGCTCTGGTGATCCCCAAATATAAAATAATTTTGCTCTTTTGTGCTGTTGGATAACACTTTTTACCAGGTTTCAGATCTGGAAGCTATCAGTTGTATATCAACTAGCAATAATTATTCTCAAAATCTCACGTGTGGACATATTATTTTGCCACATGTATTTCAATCTTACACATTTTATCAGGATTCAAACCCGAGCCTCTTGCTTACAAAGCAACAATATTAACATTTTGCCATCAGGGGAGGCTTCACATTTTATCAGGATTCAAACCCGAGCCTCTTGTTTACAAGGCAGCAATATTAACATTTTGCCATCAGGGGAGGCTTCACATTTTATCAGGATTCAAACCCGAGCCTCTTGTTTACAAAACAATAAAAACCATGGGGCTATGCACCCACACTCCACTGGGTCTCAGAACCCAGGAGCTATGAGCTTTATATTAATATACATGGTGAAATCAATCTGAGGGGGGATCACCATTTCTACACTAGAATTCAATTCCTGGGATTTTGACAGAAAAACACACTATAAACAATAAGATCATATGGGAACTTGGCATAGTTTTAAGTATAGGCAAATCTGTCTGAGAGGCTTCTTCCTTTCTACACTAGAATTCAGAATTCTTAAAATTAAGAGCATATCACACCTGAAGAATTGGGGTATAAGCCCCTCTTGGCATTGTTTTAAGTATAGGCAAATCGGGTTGTTCAATCAAATAGCCTCTTCTTTTCTACGCTATAAGTGCGCTCATCCTATATACTTTCCTACTACTTCTGAGGTTAAGATGATATTAAACTTGCAATTCAATGTAATAGCAGCACGTTCGGCATCAAATTTCCCATGTATTTAAATGGGAGAACAATTGCCGATCAAAAGCGTGGGGACACAACAGAGCTGCTGCCACCTACAATAGTTTTCTTTGACCAGGCTTTTTTGAGTTCCAATATCTTTGGCCGAGTCTGCTGCCACGCACGTGTCAGCAGTAAGAATAAGCGTCAAATTTGCTGCTGCCACGTAATTCGTCTGCTAAAAGGATGTTACAAATCTTAAGAACAGATGAAGACGAGAAGAATGCAACTTTATGATTAGTGGGAATGAATGTATAGGTAATTTCAGGGACGTAGCTAGGTTGATCAGTTCGGGGGGGCCAAATCTAAAATTTGTTCCTATGTAAATATTACCAGACAGTAAAGTTAAACAACTCTGTGTGATACACACACACACACACACACACACACACATTATAATATTGCTACATATATAGTGCATTGGTATATAAAACTACTACGAAGTGTATATAATATATATGTGAATACTGGAGGTCAAATAAACAGAGTTCAAGAATTTTCAGGAAGCAAATCAATTTATGAAAGTACTACTATTAAACTATTACTTTACAGTTTTCTTAATGTATTTTACTTTCTGCCTGTCTCAATGACAACTTCTTCTTTTTTATCGAAACTACTGTGGAAGTGCTAAGCTGATTTCTTGACATCTGATAAATTTTCTGTGCAGGATTTTTCCTATTTAGCTATTCTGGAGAATCCTCCTGTGGATTGCATTATTGTCTGTCAAGATATTTGATATTAAGTTTCCGGAAAGACAAAACTACTACATTTATTTTCAACACAGCTACAAATGCAACCATTATGAGGATTCTTCCAAACCTACAGGTGAAAGGGCCTCGCCGATGGTGTAGTGGTAAGGTCGTCGCCTTGTAATCAATGGGTCCCGGGTTCAATATCAGGTGGAGATAATGGCACAGTGGTTCGGATCCCACTTTAAACTGTAGGTCCAGTCCTGATTAGCCTTTCTGTGCATAAAGTGAAGACAACAAAACAAACCTACAGATGAAATCTTACACATATTCATTTTTCAGAATTTACGAAATCTGCTTAGCACTTTCAGAGGAGAGATGTTTTTGAAAATTCCTCTCTGCTGAGACATGCAAAAAAAAAAAACACTTCTGGCTCCAGCAATAATAACACGAAGAAAAGATACAGCTAGGCGTAGAGAAGCTACTTTTGCGGTTTTCAGTGAATTCACACAAACACAAAGCTGCGCTGAATAGCATACTGTTTTTACTATAAAATCACTGAAAAAACTGTTATACCTGTTCTTTAATTGCAATACAATTCCACAACGAAATATTTTCATAATTACCATTATTAATTACAACTGAGAATAATTTCTATGTATCAATAAGCACAACACATTTTCAGATTTTAACTATTTAGTATTTTCAGAGCACTCCCGCATATAGTTTTAGTCATTATTTGGTGTCCTAGAACTCAATCGTTAGGGCGTCTGACTACCATGAGAAAGACCCGGGTTCGATTCCCGGCGGAGGTGAACCGGGATTTTTTCCCATCTGTTCAAGCGGCACGGGCGCCCACCCAGCGTCGTATAAAGTGGGTACATGGAGGGAACTCTGGCGGATAAAGGCGGCCACCTTCGGCCGTGATCAAGAAAGTATGGAGCCCAAACTCCACACTCTCTATACGCCTACATGGCGTGGTGAAAAGCACAGGGGAGCACTTTACTTTTTACATTATTTGGTATCCAGTATGTCATCATTAACAAAACATATTACATACACGCACACACACATACACTGTTTTTTGGGATAACAATTATAATTTGTTACTTATTAGAAACGCTTATATTGAGAGCGAAGCAAACTAGAAAAATATTACTAATTTCATATCTTTCATTCTTTCAAGCAAGCAATAACAATTTTACTTTCACGAGTCATCATGTAAGTAAACTGCTACATTTTCTTCGTCCTCTTGCATCTGCCCCGCCTCCCTCCCCCAAAGCCCTCCTGCCTCCTCACTCAAGTTATTCCTTGCTCGAGGGCACCGAGGTCATTGGACCGTTCTGGTACTTGGCACCCTGGATAGAAGCAAAATCTAGCAGAATGAACAAAATGAATCGGAAACAAAGATTTACTGGGGAAGGGAAAATTTAACCATATTTGCGTGTTGCCTTTCAGAAACTGTGCTCTCAAACAGCAGGGGTACAACCCAGGGATAAGTCTTCTCTACCATTTGATTGTCATTTCCTTCCCTTTATCTTCTCCATCTTTCCCTTGTTCCCTTAAAGCAAGAAAGGCCGCTCCTTGCAATTTGTCAGGTTCGACAGGTGACGACTGTCCTTTCGCAGGAATATTTTATGACAGGCAGTTCAGAGAGTATTTGGGACGCAGTGCCGCCTTTGGTTGTCCGCAACCTTCGGGCCAACATTTGTTGAACAAGCTTGTTGTATTGTCTCCATTCAAGCTTTGTGCTGGTCTTAGGACCGCCTTGTGCCTTGTCAAGACGTTGCTTTCCTGAAGATAGAAGATCGCGTTTTATTCGTATTTCTGGGCCTCCTCGATGGCGCAGTGGTAGCGTCGTTGCCTTGTAATTAAGGGGTCCTGGGTTCGATACCCGGTGGAGGCACATAGTGGTTCGGATCCCACTTTAAACTGTAGGTCCAGTCCCAATTAGCCTTACTTTGCATGGACTTAAAACATCAATTCAGTCAATCAAAGCAAGTACTAGATAGGCCTACATTCATGACGTAGGCGCTGTGGAAAAATCTTGAAACACGAAGGGCGCCGTGAAACGAAAATGTTTGGGAACCCCTGCTCTAGACAGTGGAGATTAGCTTTGTTCCTTCGTTCGTCAGTGCTGTATATATTTTTTAAAACAATGCAAATATAGGTAAAAATTATTTCTCCGTTCTGCGAGGTATCGGTAGACCGTTAACATCTGCTAGCAATGCCAACAATGCATTAGTGTACAAGTTATTATCTCGGCTTCCACTCTCTCCGACATTCATTCTAAGCCATGGCATTACTTATTTAATTTATTCCAGTGTTCGTGGCGGAGTGGTAAGCGTAAAGGGCTACGAAATCAGAGATCCCATGTTCAAACCTCCACCAGCCATTGGTGACTCATTCTGTTTGTCTATGCTCCCATCACTTTTCCATCCATCCATCATTCATCAATCCACATCGACTTGTCGTAAAAATTAACCTACGAGGTAGGAAAAAAGGTAAAATAGCCAAAATGGAAACCTATTGAATTTTAGCCGCCTCAGTGGCTGAGCACGTTAGCTCCCGAATTACGATTTTGTCCCCAAATGTTCTATGTCCTCTTCATGCACAAATAGGAGGCCAATCCGGGGCCTCCCCCATGGCGCAGTGGTAGCGTCATTGCCTTGTAATCAAGGGGTTCCGGGTTCGATACCCGGTGGAGGCACAAGTGGTTCGGATCCCACTTTAAACTGTAGGTCCAGTCCCGATTAGCCTTACTGTGCATAAAGTGGACTTAAAACACCAACTCAAACCAAACTCAAACTCAAGGAGGCCAATCGGGACTGGACGTACAGTTTAAAGTTTGATCCGAACCACTATGTGCGTCCACTAGATATCGAACCAAGGATATATATGGAATTATATGGTGACGACATTACCACTACGCGATGTCCTCCCCTGGACAGGCAGGCGTGTATTTTGTTACTGTCCATTCATTAATTTCTTGTATCACCGTTGCATATCTTTGACGAAAATCAAAGTACATCCAGTGTTCGAATTAAAATGGGGGGGGGGGGGAGTTTTTAATTTAACTCCTGACCATGTAAAGAATTTACCCTCATAAGTATATTCTAGATCATATTTTGCCATTGCTCAGAATTTGACGCAATCATTTCTTTCAATTTCAAGTAAATGTTACATTAATATCAACATATATATTGTCAGTTTCTGAACTAAATTTTACATTAAAATTAATACTGTTGTAGGTTTGCAAATTACAATATATATTTAATGAGAAAATATTTCCTGATTAATTTGCCTTCCTCTAAGAAAAATAATTCTGATATTAAATAAAAGTCCACTGAGACGAGATCAGTGATTACTGAAACCTTGTACACTAATTGGAAAATTTGTGTTATTTACTTTGAACCCAAGAAATTTATATAAATCAGTCCGTATGTTTTAGATACGGGATTCTTGAAACCCCTCCCCTAGAGAAATTTCTGCCCAACGCAGTTGGCTTTCTATCAGGTACAATTCTCAAATTTAGAATAGGGAAGCTGTGAAATTTTTCCCTCAGCATTTTTTCAATTTGAACACTGGATACAGACATACACATATTTCATTTTTTAAATTTAATCTACGAACACACACACACACACACACACACACACACACACACACACACACACATATATATAATTGTTTTACAAAACTAATTGGTACTCACTTTGTAATTCGCCCACAGTTCCATGCATTTTAGATGGTATGACGTTCCTTTGTGTTCCTTGATTTTTTCACATGCTTTCTTCCAGTTGCGCACCCCTATTTTCCTGAAATTTGGTTCTGCATATCCTGAATCTGTGCCAAATTTACGGCATGGAAAACAAAAGCATGCGTCAAGTTCCACACTATATTCTAGCCACGGCGCAGATGCAAACCAGTGTTTTTGAAATGACCGCTTTCGCTTTCCGAACGTAGTATTTGGATAGTTTTGCAAAAGTGGTTGCCTAGGATTATCTACCCCAAGATCAGTAATTGTTTTCACATTAGTACATTCACTTGTTTTGTCTAACTTTCGAACGTCAGAACTTGGACCAACACCCTCTTAATTGCCGTCATCTTCCACATGTTTTGAGATAGTTTTAAAATATCCGGTTTTGATAAATTTATCCATTCAAGATGGAAATGCACAACAACGCTAGAACTCTTCCCACACACGAACAAATACACAGTGACCGTAGGAACCCGATAGCAGACCTTCCTCGCAAGCAAGAACACAAAGCTAATCTGTGGCTCTGACTGAAGCTGAAGCATAGAGCAATTTTAAATCTCAGAACAATGCCAGTACTGGAGAACTCTCTCCATAGCCTATGTCGCTCGACCACCTACTGTTGACCGCTCGGCCACGGCGGAGTCTTTGATTCCATCTGTATTGGAAGGGTCATTTGCAACAAAAGGGTCGGATCTCTGGTTTCCAGGAACTTAGGGCAAGGGTAATAACCTCTAAGCAGGCAGATTTTATGACCTTGGTTATAATCTGGTAAGCAAGGAAAGGGTGGAATTTTGCTGTCCTACATTTGCTTCCGAAGATTTTCTTCGGAACAGTGTTTCCAACTCTGCTACAAATTTACCAGAAAATAATATGTAGTATTAATTTAGGATAATTTTTAATCGATCAAAATTTTGTTTGCGGGGGCCAGAGTTACAACTGCCGGGGCCAAAGCCCCCCCAGGTCCCCCCCTAACGACGTCCCTGGGTAATTTAGAACCTTTTTCTTTAGAAAGCATTTAGCGATATTATTTTAATTTTAACGAAACCTAACCTAACTACGAGAGCATTTAGGTTTATTAATAGAAGAATGCTAAGGGAGCTAATCTTAAAACATTTATGTGAAAGTAATCGCAACAACTTCACAGTATGTGTTACAGATGTAATGGACATTTCCACTCAATTTTTTTTACAACAATTTTAAAAACTACACCCTGGAAAAATGACCCCTGCAAGTTTAAGGCAGAAACGAGACTTCCAAAGTTGGGAGGCTAGCGTTGCGCTGAAAACACGCCGCCGCCATGTTACTACGTCATTCCTTAGGGAGAGCTCGTTTGTCGTCTGCTTCGAGCGTCCAGTTCCGGATGGGTAGCCCACGGTGAGCGAACACGTGCAGCAGTTTTACAAATCTGTACCGATTTAAATAATGAAAGAAGGAGCGATAGGAGAAAGGAAAGCTATGTTTTGTAGTGATCATTCTTCTATGAAATATCCGTGCTGCTCACGTGCAAGATGAATGAAAGGGTTCAGCTGCGTGTGTGTTCTCAGGCCATGCGAAAAATATTGCTTATAAAATTGGTTGCTGACCAGACACTCAAAAATAGTTTTTAAACTTATATTTATCGATATTTACCGTAACCTATTTATATGTAGTGCAAAATAAGAATTTTCACATTCTTCACTTTATTTATAAAGCCTATTTAACTTTCTTTTCCATAAAGCAATTTCAGTTTGTAATCAATTTCTGTTGCGCAAATTATGATCAAACATTTTTGTGCAGATAAGAGAAAATACACTGAGAAGATTACATCAGTTGCACAGTACATATCTATACTTAGTTTATGTACAATTATTACAAGGAAATAATGTGTATAACCATGGGCGTATTTAAGGGGGATTCAACGGGTCCAACCCCTATCTTTTTTTGGTTCACTAAAATTACCAGTTTCCTTGTTCTATCCGCTTGTTCATAAAAAATTCCTTCGGACTTATTTCATTCTCTTAAATTAGAGACGTATAGGACGGGATACGGATGGGAAGGAAATTTCGTAATTCCACTTACCAGATGGGACTGCAGACCAATATCTGCAATTTCCTGATAGTTTCGGAATTTCTGCGATAAGAAACTGCATTGAGACTATCAAATCAGTTATTTTCCCCCCCTCGAATCATATTAAAGAAATTTGGTTCTTAAAAACGTAGTGACACAAGATGAACAGAAAAGTATCAATACTTCGTGACTACAAACACACAACTTTGTCGGGTCCAACATCCCCTCCCCCCATGCTTCCCAACAAGCTTCCGGCCAGCAGTGTCCTGGATTTTCACTTACGAAATAAAGCAACCCTAATCATACCAAAATTTGACCCATCCCTCCCCCCCCTGAACTATATATACGCCCATGTGTATAACAATATCCCATACTGAAATGGTACGATATAATTATTTTGAATTTTGTACTGCGAAAAAAGCCGCCTCATCTCGTTACCCCGAACGCATTAATTGGTTGGTTCACAACTTCACCACTAAGGATCCTATCGAGACGAGGCATGGCAGCCTTGGTCTCGTTCTCGTTGAGAGTTGTAAATGTCTGTCTCGTGTTTATTTGTAAATGTCTCATTGACAGTCTCGTCTCAATTTATAAACATCCGTCTCGGTTTGGGAGGGCAATTCTCGTTCTCGTCTCAACTCTAGAAAAATATACAATTAACAACGTATGCAGAGGCTTATCATTATAAATACAAAGAAAACCTTTCTTAATATTTATTATTATTATTATTATTATTATTGACTCCTCGTTTCGACGGTACAGCCCTCGAAAACTAAATATTATCCTACTTATATATGCAAACCAAACTGCAGATTCAGAATTACCAGGAATGAACTGGCGTTGTAATTATTATACACAAAATTCATGATTTATCTGAGGAAGTCGCATGTTCCAGGTTTGACTCTCGACCTGGGCATGACTGTTTCCTTGTGAGTGACATTTCATTGAACTGGAAATTGTTACATGGGAGGATGTTTGCTCGAGACTTTGGGGACAGCTAGGGGGATGCTTCTATTGTTAATGTTAGTGTTGCTCACGAGACGAGGCATGTTCCGTCTCGTCTCATAAAAGGAGATGGGACAAGTGAATGTTTTCGAAATGAGATGGGACAGAAGAAAAAGTTCGCCTCTTATCATGGCAGGTTGGGTGATACTTAGATTGTGCAGTTGGTGGTAGTGTGTGTGTGGGGGGGGGGGTGTACTCCTGCACCCCAACTTCGAATACAGCTTGTAGTTATTCATCTTCATTGTAGCGATTAGCCAAAAGTGGGAAGAAATGTGATGTTAGAGATGATAATTAATAAATAAATTATAATAAATTAACCATGCGTTCTCATCGTTGCGGTTAAACAAAGTGAACGGAAAAGCGAAAAGTAGGCTAAATACAAAAATTTGCAATATATATATTAACTGAAGAAAACTGTCATTTACTGCAGGAAATTTAAAAACTCACCGTACCTTTTTATACCGTATCACCTCTTATATTGCAGAAATTGGCTTGTAAACCAGTGTATTCTAAAAGTATTATCTTAAAATTTGTGAAGAAAATATTATGACGAAAATAACTGTAATTCCAGAAAAAGCATTCCTATAATATTAAGTTCTTGCCAGTTAGAACTAACCTATGTATTCGCAATGAGCAAGGCTGTTCACGTGTTCAGCCATTGACTGTTACAAGGTTTGCTTTGTCACCCTAATGGGAAAACCCTCTACCGAGTGGCTGAATTATAGTAAATACTACTATACTGCTAAGGCATAATTCATCTCCAAGAAATGGAGCACAGATTTTTGCACTGGAAGTTGTAAGATACTTGTTTTACACAGTAGGAAGTGAATTTTCTGCCGCTTCCGCGGCTCATGCTAAGTTGTCGGGACGAGCAGAAGCCCCGCCTGCACGCATTTCGAAGTGATGACGTCAGAGGACCTCCTCTCTGTGGAGAGGACGTTTTCAAATCCGTGACGTAGTAGGTGAATTTCAGCGGTGTTTGAAGGCGTGTTTCTCGAGAACCGAAACAAATATCGCCGAGATATTTTGCACATCTCATGTTTGTGTCATTATCTGTAAAATGAATGGATTTAAAACGTTTTTCATGTCAAAGTGGAAATGTCCATTGCATACATAGCATGATGAAATCATGATAAAACAAAGGCAGAGTTTGCTGCCGCTCGCATATTTTTTGAGTTTCCAGCAGAAAAAGAACGTGGCAGCAGACACTGCCAATATCTTTTCTGTTGTTGACGATCGTCTTTTCAAAAGTCTTACTTTTACAGCACTGATTATTCAACTATCATGTTCAGACATCATTTCTGAGGTTAAGATGATATTAAACTTGCAATTTAATGTAATAGCAGAAAGTTCGGCATCAAATTTCCCATGTATTTAAATGGGAGAACAATTGCCGATCAAAAGCGTGGGGACACAACAGGGCTGCTGCCACCTACAATAGTTTTCTTTGACCAGGCCCATTCGGACACGGCCTCAATCTCCAAGTGAATAAAAATACGCTGTATAAAACACACCAGTGTAGAAGTCAATTGTTTGTAACGAACCTGCCCTCTAGTAGCAAAATTTGCGAACTCAATAAGAAGTGCAGGGAAGTAAGTGAGAAACTTCGTTCATATTTTCTTAATCTACATTAAAAATGTTATAATGTGTAAGAATTTGATTCATAAATGTTAAGAATAGGATAGAAACAATTTGCACCAGTTTTCTGAGTTGACACAGTTGTAATAATACCGGTAGTAATTGTCGGTCTTTTACCAAAGAATGAATGTTCATATTGGAATAACACGTTTAAAAGGTTTTAGAACTGTAGAGATTAACAACACATACATTTCCCCAATAGATTTATTTTTATTTCATGTGAGACGATTAAGGATAATAGAATGTAATATAGATACCTATAAATACAATGTGCAGAAATACTGATGTACAGAAGTACTTAAACAAGTATTCTAACTTATAATGAGTAAAGCAGTTCCGATAGATATCCAGATTATTATATATTGCATAGCAACAATCAATGTGCACGTGTATAATTAATACACGATTTTGTTGCATACATTCCTTCGGTGGCCTCTGTGAACGACTAGAGAGGTCGTGTAGGCAAAATGCATCGAAAGGCAAGTTTCCAAACTTCTCAAGGAAGTAATTAAAAATATACACATACAGAAGTGTCCTTATGGATGATGACGATCTTTCTCAGCTGTATGGCATTATGAAGTTTTGATTTTGTCCAATGATATTGGAAATGTGACGAGTGGGTGTTATGTTGGGTGCTATATTCACTTGCACAAAGCCTTGGGGTAATCTGGGGAGCGATTTTACAATACAGGGAATTTCTCCATTTTGTTTGAAATTCGGCATACTCACTAATTTTGGCCCCCTAATCACGAATCTGCAGTCAAAATTTGGCGCTCACACGTGGAAATAGCAAAATAATCGAAATTAAGTTCTTATTTCCACACCCTCGATTTCCAAATTTCCCGCCGGTTCCGGGCTCCGCCCCTGGGGTAATCGACCTACCGCCCCCAACCGCTATCGCGGCCCCGCCTCCGCTCCGGCTTCCCGCCTATATCTATAGACTCCCTGTTAAGGGCATGTTAGAAAGTGGCCGGATTCACCTGCCCCCAAATAAGCGCCAAATTTATACGTGAGCGCCAAATTTTAAGTGCAGATTCGTGATTAGGAGACCCAAATTAGTAAGTAACCGAAAATTCAAACAAATTGGAGAAATTCCCTGTATTGTTAAATTATACCTAATCGGGTTCACAGTAAGGTAACAGACGTACGTTACTTCACAATAACACATCTCCGCAAGCTGAAAACGTTTATAAACAACATAATCTTCATAAACCATGCAAAATATTTCACTACCATCGACTACGTGAATCATGTGTTCAAATATGTAACCCCCTGTCAGTGTAGCAACCATGAGGTAGTTTTACCAGATGACGGGTGAGCATTTTTTTTTCTAATTTAATTTTCTGTTTGCCTAACCTTCCGTGAATGGTTTGTGGATCAATGTTAGCCTAAAACCCATCATTTTTCGGTTAATAAGTATTAGTGTAGCAACCACGCGGTAGTTTTACAAGATGAAGTGTGAGCATTTTTTTCCCAATTTAATTTTCTATGTTTGCCTAACCTAACTGAACCTAACCTTCCGTGAATGGTTTGTGGATCAATTTTCGCTTAAAAACCTTTTGCGAATAGGGTAAAAATTTACTATCCTTCGGACACCTCTAATTTTTTCGTTTCGTCAATTTTTGACATTCGTACTTACGTATCTGCTTCGCGGAACATTCCTGAAGGTGTATCAACGTTGTTTTGATGAAATTTGAACTATGTTTCCTAACCTAACAGAACTAATCTAACCACGTGCCAATGGTTCGTGGGGCTAGCGCCAATAGTTCGCAATTATTTCAAATATCTAGATCCTGATACTAACACGACACCAAATTTTAACTATGTTTCCTAACCTAACAGAACTAACCTATCCACGTGCCAATGGTTCGTGGGGCTAGCTATTCTCTGTCGGAGAATTAATTTTCAACGAACAACATGAATTTCAGCTATGAAACATTCCCACATTACACAAAACACCTTCCCGATGTTCGACAATGCTACAGGAACTTATTACGGTAAGTAGTTTCTTCTGTAAAAATAAATAAATGTGTCAGAAGGATAGTAAACAAGTACCAAAAACATAATCCCAAGTTGAAAAAGGAACGACTTGAGATGACCGGACTCCTCCCAGATTTTCTTCATATTTGGCATAATCACTAATTGAGGCTTCCTAATCACGAATCTGAAGTTACATTTTGTCGGAAACTTCTAGAAATTGCAAAATAAGCTAAAATAAGGCGTTAGTTTTCGGAATGGAAACTGCCTTTAGTTTTCGGAATGGAAACTGCCTTTAGTTTTCGGAATGGAAACTGTCTATTTTCACGAAACTTTTTGTTTTACAACCAAATATACCAAATTCCTGATACTACCACGACACCAAATTTTAACTGTTTGCCTAACGTAACCGAACTAACCTAACCACGTGCCAATGGTTCGCAATTATTTCCAATTTCTAGATCCTGATACTACTACAACACCAAATTTTAACTGTTTGCCTAACCTAACCTAACCGAAACTAACCTAACCACGTGCCAATGGTTCGTGGGGCTAGCGCCAATGGTTTGTGAGGCTAGCATCAATGGTTCGCAATTTCTAGACGTGACTGACAAATTTTAACTTCAGATTCGTGATTAGGAGGCCTCAATTAGTGAGTATGTCAAATATAAAGAAAATCGGAGAGGGGTCCAGTCATCTCAAGTCATACCGTTGAAAAATGTTCCGCTATGCATATAAGGTAAGTTGAATATGGTGCACAGTGTGAGCCACAAAGGAAGAACAGATGTGGGCGTAAAATAATTTTTCTCCAAGGTCCTTTTGCTGTTTGAAGAACATTTGCCTCAAGAATAGATTTGCAAGTACAATGGAACTTAAAGATAAACTTGAAAAGGTATGGACCTGATGGTACTCAGACCTACTAAGAAGACAAATTTAACCCTTCCTATGATTCGTAAACGTTTTCATCGGGCAAAAACTCACAAAGAAAAAGATTTGAACTTTTGGAGATCTCTTTGCTTTAGTGACGAGTGCACATTTGAAATCTTGGAGAATAAATCTGTTTGTGAGAAGACCTCCAGGTGAAAAATACAATCCTGATTGTGTTGTGCAGACTGTCAAACATCCGATAAAAGTTATCATTTGGTCAGTCATTAGTGGCAAAGGTACAGGATGTCTGTATTTGGTTCAAGGAACAATGAGGCAAGAACAGTATAGGGAAGTGCTTAGAAGAAAGTTGCTTCAGGTAAGAGAATTGTTCCCAAATGGAGAACCGTTCGTATTCATGCAGGATGAAACTCTCCAGATATGAACCAAATTGAAAGTGTTTGGTACCTAGTGATAAAAGAAGTGGCAAAGCAAACAATTACGACGAGAATTGGCCTAATTGAAAAAACAATTCAAGTGTGGAATCACCATCCTCATATGACAGAGACAGTACAAGCATGCATTGATAGTATGCGAAGACGAATCCAAGCACTGATAAAGGCCAAAGTCAAGAAAAACAGTAAGAAATTATATTTGTAATTATTAATGTATCAATTAATTGCTGTTTTTTTTTGTTAAGGTTCACATATAATCAATGCAATATTTCATGTAATTAAAAAAATAGAGAATAACAAAACATTTAGACGAGATAATAACATATCCTTAAAATTTTGCATAAAATTTGGAGGTGCATCTAATAATTTGGCTAGGGGCTGTAGTTACCATATTTTGATGTAAATCTAAGATTCTAATCACAACCATAATTTAAATATGAATGATGTGAAATAATTGAATACCATGGAAATAGCTGTCAAGATGATAATGTTCCTTTTATTGTATGTTTTAAAGTTTCACTGTTTCTCAACAGAGTGAAGAAATGGCATCCCTAGTACGTTCAACATTGAGGACCTTGCCAAAAAGGCCCCTGATAGCCCTTATGCAGAGCAGAGGATATGCAGATGAAATGTTTTTTACATTTGCAGGAGCCAATCAGGTGGGTGTATTAGATGTTTCTATTATGCAAAACATGTTTGAGTGAAGAGACTTAATTTTGTGACTTTTTGTCCAGGAACATGAGCAATATACAAAAGAAAAACGAAATTTGAGACTTATCAAAACGTTTACTGGTATTTTAAAATAAGGCTGTGGCAATACAGACATACATCAGTATGGCAGCTCGGCAACATCTGGAATTGGCTGATATTTTGAGAAAATATATTCTTTATTCACCACTAGGAAAGCTTCAAGAGCTATTTGTTCAAATTGAACTGCTGGTACCAGCCTTTACAGAAATGTAAAATGCATAATTTTCGTTACCAGTATTTTTAGGCAAAACTCTGGTGGAGTAAATGTGTCTGTCTACCTGTCTGGAAATCATGGAAAAGTCAGAATTTTTTTTTTTTTTTCTGAAAATGTCTGAGAAATTTACTGTGTTTCTGAAAAATATCACCATTTTTTAATAGTGCACTTAAAGTAGGTTTTTGAACGATGAAAGAAAGGACAAGCAAGGAATTTCCAAATGTTGACAAACTATACTTCAGTTTGATATTCTTAGTATTACCAGTAGTTACGGTAAAAATTGTATCTCAATTTTGAACTATTTTCATCAAAATACATGTAGAAATTTGCTGTAATGGGTGGCAATTGAAATTTACCACTTGTGCTATTAAATTTTACTATAATTATCTATTAGTTATGCAAAAATTTATGATTTTTTATAGAAATAATTCTTTGTTAATCATTAGTATCACATAAAAACTCACTACTGATACTTGCTTCCCTCCCCGTATCCAACAGTTAATTACTGTTGATCTTCTGCTTGTTATTACCATTACAAGTGAAGTTAATATTCCTGCACTTAGTTAAGTTGGATTTTGAGTGAGTGTTTAGCTAAAATATTGTGTTTTTCTTCCAGACATGTTCGTATACACTAATTACCCTAGCGATGTAGTCTGGAAAAGTAAGGGAATTTTGTTTTTACATGATTGTAGACACCTTGAGAGTATTGGCATCAAATCAAATGGATTCTCTCTGTATTCAGGATTTCTCAAATAAATAAATAAAAATAAAAAAGAAGAGTTCACACAAAAAATGTTATGGTCTTTGGAGAGTGTCCTGGGAGTCATGCTCATAAGAAAAATATTTTAGTTCTATTGGCTAATGCCCCCTCCATGTGGGACTGCCTTGATGTGGCGAGTGGGCTTAGTAGGGGCCTTTCATCTTTTCATTTCAATCATCACTCATCTCCATCTTCATTGACCTCTCTCCTACTAGAAGAGACAACCTGGCAAATGCAGTCAGCCTGATCATGGCCATCTATACAACACACTTTGAGAATAGCTGGTCTCTTTCACCGTCTGTGAGAATACTTTTAGTACATTCTGACTTTTTAATGGGTTGTTTGTTTTGTGCAGGTCCCTTTACAACTTTACACTTCTAATTTCTCCGAAGGGGCATTTTGTACCCCTTGTATTAATTTTTGAATCAGAATTTTAGGTAAGGAACATTTCCCCAAATATATTGAAGGGTGCAAAATGGCCTCAAGTGCAGACACACCCAAAATTTGTAATTACTTCTTCATTCATTCATTCATTCTAATGGCTAATGCTTTGAAATTAATTTTCTCAAAGTAAATTTTAAGCTACAGAAGTAAAATATTTCTATTAAGGTATACAATGGGAATGAACAGTTATCATTTGTGAGGCATCCATGCAAAACAAAGATACCCTTAACCAGGGCTCGAAAAATCCCGGTCACCAGGTCGCCATGGCAACTAAAAATTTCAGCCTGGCGACTCATCTTATGCTGTAATATGTACGAAATTTTGATGATTCTAAGATCAAATTGCAGTACAGCATAAGTTAGCATTTTTTTTTTTTTAATCAACGTTGTGAACATTCCAGAGAGTGAGTAATAATTTCTTATTCTTTGTCCCCCAACACCCCATTTCCTGTGTTCTCGAATGATTTAGCGATGTCTTTATTACCGTGATGCTCAGCTTCTTATACAGCATGTTTCAAAAGTTGCACAACCCAAACTTTAAAGTATATCATGAAAACAGTAAGAGATATTTACACCGGGTTTTCTGCATTATAAAGTCTCATCCATTGAGATATTTTTCAATGCTTAAAATTATCAGTTTTCTCCATTCAGAAAATTTAGATAAATTAATAACTGGCGGAAGGCAGTGTTAAAATTTTTTCAAGAAATGCACTTTTGAATAAGAAAAATACATAAGAAATTATTGAAGGGTCATAATTAGATGTCTGATGCCATATCAATCTGTCATTTGCGACCAATATTGGCCATGTGCAACATTTGATGGAATTTTTATTGGCGATTTTATGGGTTGAGTGAAAAAGTGCCATTTTTGGGGCATATATGGCAATGCTATCAGGTCGAAATATTGTCAACAGACGCACACCACATGTGTATTGGCTATACATTTACGTGAAAAATCATAAACCAAGTTTTTGTTCCGAAATTTGACTCTTGAGAGAATCCTTGTATGCCTCTGGTTACACTGAAATCTCTTCGCTCACTTTCGATGCTACTATGCCTGTTCTTTTAATTGATTCCGCATGGCGTATTCTTTGGAGCAGCATGTGTTGTACATTGCTGAAGAGTATTTTACTACTCATTCTTACATCCATGTGCAAGAGGTTTTCCAAGAAAAATCCCCTGCTTCTGCTGTACCTCATAAAGCAACTTGTTTTACGACTAGTCAAACACCAACAAATTATCCCACAAATTGTTAAGAGTTGGTATTATTATTATTGAAGATTAGGCACACACAGGAGATGTACTACATAGCAATATTCAGCAAAAAATGCAGGCTCGACCAGGACTCGAACCTGGGTCTCTGGCATACCGTACGATTTCTCAATCCACGGAGCTACTGAGCCAGCCTGGCCTCGTCTGATCTCTTGCTGTCGCTGTTTTACCTGCGTGGAATCTTCTCTGCCAGTGCTACAGCAACGGGATCTGTTGCCTTTGAAATACAGTAGACTTCGACATTGCCTGGTTCCTCCCAGCGTAGAGATGTTAATGCATTTTTTGCTGAAAATTTCTACATAGTACATTTCCTCTGTGTGCCTAATCTTCAATAAATTAACTTCTCTACGCTGGGAGGAACCGGGCAACATCAAAGTCTACTGTATTTCAAAGGCAACAGATCCCGTTGCGGTAGCACTGGCAGAGAAGATTCCATGCAGGTAAAATAGCGACAGCGAAAAATCAGGCGAGGTCAGGCTGGCTCAGCAGCTCAGTGGTTAGAGAGAGCAATGACACGGTATATCAGAGACCTGTGTTCTAGTCCTGGTCGAACCTGCATTTTTCGCTGAAAATTTCTACGTTGGTATATATTGTTGAAAATCAACTCTCAGAGGTTTTCAGCAAATTAACAATATTTTTTTTAAAATAATGTAATTGATTTTAGTTGGATACATGCTAACATAAATTTATTAACACAGTGATAGCGTACATGATTAATTTAGTGCAGAAAACCTGGTGTAAATACCTCTTACGGTTTTCATGATATACATTTTCAAAGTTTGGGTTGTGCGCTTTTTGAAACATGCTGTAGTATGCACAATTGCTAGTAGGTTGTTTCCTGGCGCCTGATTTTCAGAGCTGGCATCTAGCTTTGAAGAAAATTTTTCGAGCATTGCCCTTAACTACCTGGATCTCTTCATCAACTGACCAAGGAATCTTGAAGAAAGAAACCAGCTACCTTCTTCATACAATCAGTTTTGTTTTCATTTCTTTTTCTGGCTATAATTTGCCAGCATTCCTTCAATATGTAAACTTGCAATAACTCGTCTCATGTCCTTTGAATTTAGTCTCCCTACCACCAACAGGGCTTCTGGAGTGATTGGAATTCTCAAGAGAAGATTCTCTTCAACTCTCGCATTCAGGAATTCCATGTTCAAATGTGCCTATGCACACAACATACAATACAAGCTTATTTTACACTGACCAGCCAAGACTAATAATACAAAAATGAATGACATCCCATCAAGTACTGCAAAATAATATTACATCTTGCCATCCTGGATTTACTGAAATTTTGTGAATCCAATCATTTTATTCAATAAATAAAAAAGCCAAGATATTGAAGTGAAGGTGCCTTGAATGAATGTTCTTTGTTTCAGGTATTTTATCACAATGCAGATGTACGTCAAGTTGATGTTCCATCTCTCAGCGGCCACTTCGGTATTCTTCCAAAGCATGTACCGACATTGGCAGTTCTGAAGCCTGGAATTGTGACTGTAATTGAAAACGACGGGGCCTCAAAGAAGTTCTTCGTATCAAGTGGATCCGTAACGGTTAATGAGGATTCATCCGTACAAGTGTTGGCAGAAGAAGCAGTAACACTGGACCAGCTAGATCTTACGGCAGCGAGAGAGACTCTACAGGATGCTCAGAAGCAGCTCTCCTCCGCTACAACAGAAGTTGATAAGGCAGAAGCAGAAATAGCAGTTGAGGTGTGCGAAGCAATAGTACATGCTGCACAACAATAACCAACCATAACCAGTTTTTCTGCTAGTAGTAACGTGTAAATATAAAGATAGGAAATTTTTCTTCAAAGGGACAGCTATCAGTGTAGATATATTTAAAGAAACATTGCCAGCAAGCAAAGATATTGGGTGGACTGCAGTGATTATTTCATTTGTGAAAATTGAAAACAAAATGATTTGTTACATGTATTTTGAAAGAAAAAAAGCTTTTCTGATATACCTGTAATGGTGTATTTAAAAAGTTAGTCTTGAAGGTTTCTCAGATCTGTGAGAAAGACAAACTGCTTGAATACAACATGTTACTGCAATGAATTTTTCGAATTGGCTGTAAAAACATATGTATGTGTATTATTTCAAACTGCTGTAGTGGTTGTTTTACAATAAAATGTGATTTCCCTTCAAGATATGAATAGGTGTTAAAGGGACACGATGAGTTTCCTTAATTTCAACGTAACTCACGGATAAATACAATTTTGAATTGATCAAAAGTTTTGTCCATAAATTTATTGAAGAGGAACAAATGTAGTGGAAGATAATTCATCAGGATCAAATATAACATCATGTACTACTACATACAAAAAGTACCTGGAATTTGTGAATAAAACAAAATACGTGGTTAAACATCAACATTTATTTTGTCGCCTTCAAAATAGGCCCCATCAGATGCAACACATATGTTAATACTTAACCAGGTCTTCAAAACACTTTTCAAACGCAGAAGACAGTATCGCCCCGAGTTCCTTCTGCAAATTTCCTTTAATTGATTCAAAACTCCTTCCCCGAAGTAGTAACTTGAGTCTCGAAAAGACAAAAAATTACACGGAGCCATATCTGGAGAATATAGGGCTTCGGCGAGGACATGTGTTGCCAAAAACTTGCGAACAAGAGTCGACATGTGCGACAATGCATTATCGTGGTGCAAAATCCAAGAATTGTTTTTCCATAACTCTGGTCTTTTCCAGCGAACATTCTCACGCAAAGGCCTCATAACGGTCACATAGTTCATAGTTTGTCCTGCTGGAAGGAATTCGTGAGTGCACAACACCACGATAATCAAAGAAAACAATGAACATGACCTTCATTTTTGAGAAACTTTGGCATGGTTTTTTAGGTTTTGGTTCATTTTCGAAACACCATTCCGAAGATTGTTGACCTGTTTGCATGTCATACTCATACACCCATGCCTCATCACCAGTTGTGATGTGTTTCATGAAGGTTGAGTCACTAGAGACTTGCAAAATCGTCTTCAGCAACATCCCTTCAAATTCATCTCCTTCGGAACAAGTTGTGCCACAACACGTTTCATGCCTAACACATCAGTCAAAATGTTGTGAATGGACATGTGTGATATGCCAAGCTCACGAGCCACCTCTCTCACACCTACACGACGGTTTTCAAGCACCATTGTCCTGATTTTTCCGACTGTTTTCATCAGTTGTCAATTTGGAAGGTCGACCAGAACGGAGCAAATCAGCAAAATTTCTCTGCCTTCTTTGAAAGTCTTGTACCATGCATACGCTTGTGTTTTCAACAGACACAAATCACCAAAGGCCTTTTGTAGCATTTTCAACGATTCAGCACACTACAGTCCGTTGGCAACACAAAATTTCAAACAAATTCTTTGCTCGGTATTTGTCTCCATTCTGCAAATCGCAGGACACTCGTCAACACAACTAACATAAACAGCTGCTCTGCACAAACTGATAGATAGATTACTCTACCCCTCTGCGTGATCATTCAGTACAGTGCTACCATCCAAGGGACAAAATGAATTCTCGATACTTACAATGTGGGCCTTTTACCAGCCAAATTCAGGGTACTTGTTTTACTGAAGGTATATATATCACAATATATCCATTGGTACTTTTGTATTCATGAATCTAGCACAATGGTTCCCGAGAACTGGTATTTACTATTGTTAAACCACACACACTGAGAAATATACAAATTAAAATAATTTATATGAAATCTGTGCCAAAATTTATCCTGTGGTGTCAATACTTGATGCAGTAAAAGACAGCAATATTTTAACATTTTTTTCAGTTGAATTTAGAACTGAGCTTTCATTGTTTCTGAGGAAACCAAATGCCAGCTCCTCTTCCACATCAGACAACCTGGACTGAATTTTGCACACTAACGAGGCTCTTGCATCAGGAACCAGTGAGTATAATTGTTTCAAGAAAGATTGAGCTGTATCTTGCCCATATGTGTTTACAAGTGTCCTTTCACCAATTTTATCTTATTATCTTTCATCCACATCTGCGTGATTAGCGAAAAGTGGCAGAAAAGTGAAGTGAAAGAAGACAACAGTCTATCAAGAGTTGAAATTTTTCTTACTTTTAGATATCAGTAGGATTTATGACTCATAATTAGATAATTGAACTAGTTTTATTTTGCTAGCTCTACTATTTCCAGTCGAATAACATGGAAACCATGGGGGGTAAAGGCGGTCAGGGGCGTGATGCTGATCACATCACCCCCACTCACGACCGGATCAAGAAAGTGTGGGGCGTTACCCCCACACCCCCTATACGCCTTCATGGCGTGGTGCTATGCACAGGGGAACACTTTACCTTTTTTACTATTTCCAGTTATTCGTCCCTGGTTTGAATCCCAGCCTGGCTCAAAAAGTCACTTAACACCCCCGATACAAAGCCACTCGTTATCAGGCCAAGGGGGAACCACATTACGCCACCTGCGCAGTCAACGGCCATTTTGAATTCAACTTCAGAATTGTAAATGGTAAGGGGGTGATATATCAAATCAGGCTAGAATTTCACGAGAAATCCAATGGTGAAGGTTTTTTCTACGTATCTTTAACCAGTAAAAAGTTATGAACTGAATTCTTGTACCAATTTGCTCCTTTTCGAGGTGTTAGAAAAATGCCTTAAAATTTGTTTAGCGCATCGGTAATGCATCGAGATCAAAGTGATGTCTAGGTAGAGAAGTTTGCATGCCATTGCACACGATTTTAATTGGATACATCCACGAAGAGCTGCGCATTATGAATGGTTGTCGTGAACAATTTACAGTGTGACGCTTCCATTGAATTAAAAGTCCTTCACAGTGACAAGGCTAATGTTTAAGTTCATAAGGAAGTTCATAATATGCGACCCTTGTCATCTGATAAAATAACTTTGGACAGAAACTGCTTCACAACGTTCCCATAGTGTTCTGGTGTTCCTCCCTATTGAAAAAAAAACAAACTAAAAAGTACCTTCTTCCATAATAAAGGATGAAAAAACCTGTTTATTTAACAAATACGAACATAAACATTAGCCTTGTCACTGTGAAGGACTTTGCATTTAATGGAAGCGTCACACTGTAATTGTTCGTGACGACCATTCATAATGCGCAGCTCTTCATGGATGTATCCGATTAAAATCTTGTGCAATGGCATGCGAACTTCTCTCCCTAGGCATTACTTTGATCTCAATGCATTACAGATGCGCTAAACAAATTTTAAGGCATTAATCTAACACCTCGAAAAGGAGCAAATTGGTACACAAGAATTCGGTCATAACTTTTTACTGGTTAAAGATATGTCAAAAAAACCTTCACCATTGCATTTCTCGTGAAATTGTATCCTGTTTTGATATATCATATCACCCCCTTCCCATTTAAAATTCTGAAGTTGAATTAAATATGGCCGCCGACCATGTGGGTGGCATCAATGTGGTTCCCCCTTGGCCTGGCAACGATTGGTCATCACCATTTCCACGTTGTTCCCTGCAGTGGCCTTGTACCGAATGTGTTAAGTGACTTTTTAGGCCACCCTGTATACCGTATTTACTCATGTATAACATGCACTTTTTTCCAAAATTTTTGCCTTCAAAAACTGTGGTGCGTATTATGCATGGAATAATTCGGACAGCCAACATGAAACCGTACAGGTTCATTCCATTGATTTTTCATTTTTATGTAACCCTATCATGTTATATATCTTTATAAAGCTTAAATTCTGCAGCTTCTGAACATGGCAACAGTATTCTATTCAAGATAGCGACACTAATGTGAAATGCAGTTGAAATAAGCTCATCACAAAATGAAGGAACGTTACGATTTTTTTTTTTTTTTTTTGGGTTGAAAGAAATGATAAGGAAAAAGAAAATAATAGTTAAAATGTATTACTGGCCAAATAATATAACATACTGTACATGGAGTGTGTTCTTACACCTCAAGAAATTGTGAAGACTGCTGTCACACACTGGTTCCTGTCCCAGGCAGCAGACTTCTACAATACAGGCTTACAAACGTTGATCCCATGGTATGACAAATGTCTTAATTCCAGTGGGGAGTATGTTTAAAAATAGCTAAACAATTGCTGCATGTGTTCCAATAAAAATGTCCATTGCAATTGTGTTTCTTTCAAAGACGGACCCAGGGAAACTTACTTTCTGGATGGGCCTCATAAATAAACAACAAGAACAATAATGAAATGCTTATTTCATTTTCACTGTAATAAATACTATAGAAATCATAAGGTGGACATTTTTTGTACTTTGCTAAAACTTTGGCCTCAGAGTCTACCTCAGACCCTACTTGCTATAAACACTGTACTAGTTAATAGGTCATTCTGCAAAATATTGTGCGCATTGTTACAATTTCATTATTAGTTTATTGGTCAAAAACATTTGTTTGACACAACAAATAGGAACCCACTGATTAATGAATATTTCTTCAATTACAGTGCCATTAATGTTTCATATAAAGTATGCTCTTTACATTATGTAACAAAGTTCCATTAATGACTATCGTATGAAACCAACTATCTTCTTCACCTTACGACATCACTACGTTGCAAGGTCTGTGGGGCCCCTTCTTGTTGCTTCTAGCCAGAAGCTTACAAAAACTCTTCTATCCCCAAAATTAGGGGATTTCTTCAGCTTGTGCTTATTTCTGCCAGTCACAGAATGACTTAAGATTAACGAATATAAATAGGAGAATACACTGCAAAGCATCAGGAGTTGCTACAATTTTTGGTCAAAAATTTAGATTGTTCCTAAAGTACTTTTAACAAGTAATGTTCTTTTTCTTTTTGTTATGTAATGATATACACCTTTTTGCTGTATGCGTATACTATAAACGTTCAAAACCCTGGAGAGATTATGAATCACCCTATATCCCCCGCCATACATTTCTGAATCTGCTTACACAGGGTATCTACCAAATAACAAATCCAAAATCCTTTTAATTCACCTACAGACAGAAAGTCATAAAATAACCAAAGTACCAATCAAATTATATACCAGAGGTTGTGTACAATAAAGCACATTTGTATTTTCAGCCTTTTTCAAGTTAATTTTTAATGAAACAACAAACAATATATGTACATATACAACAAAAAAATAAATTGAATATTACCATTCACTTACAACCAGCAGCAGTTCTGAGGGGAGAGCTGTCGTGACATGGTTCTACACTCAGAAAAAGTACACATCTTGCCAAAAATGTAGTTAAATTAATACATTTACGAACAAGGAGATTTGAATCTCGTAAGCATTCAGGCGTACAGCTGCCTCAGTCCCTGCACCGCATCCCCAGGTGTTCCCTACACTTGCTCCAGACTATCCAAGCCGAGGACAAGTTGGCCTAGGTTGACACATACGCAGAGGCTTGAAAAAGTCTCGGTGGGAAACAGGATAGTAAAGGATGGCCATAAGACAAGACACCAGCAGAGCCAATTTTTCATTTGGCACGATGCGAGAGCTTTCGAGTTGTGTTAACATAGTTGCAAACTTTAGAAAGAATTTGCTAATCCCGACCAATTTGGAATACCCATTGGAGAAGTAATTTGCGATAATTCATAATACTTTTCTGCCTATTTGGAAAAAGAACGAATGTAATATCTTCCCAAATGTATATAATCATTTAGATAAATATGTGTAAAGGGTTATCCACACTTTTAGTTATCGAATTCTTCTTTTAAAAAAAGATATATCCTTTGCTCTCATGCACATACACACACACATGTTACAACTGGCATTGACCATATTCTAGACATTTTTGATGTTTATATTTAAAAAATCACAGAAAATCTATAATTATATATGAATTTCACTTGAAGATAGAATTCAATTTCTTGCACTGAATTTTATTTACAGTTTTCAGATCCACATTACATTTCATTTAGCAGATATTAGTCGAGTTTTAGCGATAATCAAAATTTAGTTCTTGGTAACACTGCTGGAGATGCAGAATTGTAAACAAAGCAAGATGACTTAGGTGAGAATTCCATGTTTCACTCGGGGTCTCTCATTGTTCAGTGTTTTTAGTGAAGTCCTACAATGTGTGAAAGGGAGGGTAGTAAGTGGAGTCAGATTAATGCATTATTACATACACCGTTTTCCACGGTACCATACAATATTAAATTAAAAGTTAAAACAACTTTGCCGGCCCACGCCAGATTTAAACATCAATTTTCTAAAAAAAATAATAAAAAGGGGTAAAGGTGAAAGGCGTCAAAGGTTTAAAAGTCACATTTATTTCTTAGAAACTCTGGCCAACCTCCGTGGCAGAGTGATTAGCACAGCATGCTACGACGCCAGGGGTCACGGGTTCGAATCCCAGCCTGGACATGGGTGTTCTTTGTGAGTATCCCTTCATCATATCATCCCTCATCCTCATGATTAGCCAAAAGTAGCAGAAAAGCAAAGTCAAATAAACAAAATCAATCTTTGGGACTCTGAATTTTTGTCTGTAATTTTAGTAAACAAAGTTCCATTTAAATTACCTTTTTCATTAGATTTCTATGACATATGCTAACATTTTTTTTTTTTTTTTTTTTCAATTTCTTGATCACGTTTGCACTACCCATCAGAGTAGCTGTAGGCCGCCGCTGCTTACAACTTGTAGATTATGCCATTGTTACACAAAATCTCATTTATATAGGCTTTATGGTTTGATGCTGGAAAATTTAAGTTTTTTTAAAAAAATGTTATAAACACACACACACACAAACAAATATATATACATGTATGATTATATTTGCAGTAAGTGGTTTCTTTTCACAATGATTCATTAACAATTGTTTTTCTCCCTCTTAGTGATCAACATTTCATTGTTCAGTAATGGACACCTCTGAGTTTTAACAAACGCATTTACTTGTGATATTTTGGCTTGAAAAGTCATATTTACAAAGATAAATTGTGAATGAAAATATATTTACTTTATGTACATGCTCACGTCCAATCTACACTTAGACTAATACTATTTGTGTAGCTTGGCCATAATTGCCAATACAAATGCTTGATACTAGAATAGATCAAATTCTATCACAATGTTTCTACTTCCAATAAGAACAATAACATTATATGTTGGCACTTAGTAGACTTCTTGAGAAATGGCGCAATATTGCTAATCACCAGAAAAGCATCTAACAAAATCAGTAGAATTATTAATCCAAATAAGTACACAAATGTAGAATCTTTGCCAAGTCTTAAATACAAACAATATCAGGCTGAACTTCCTTTGATATACCAATCAGATATTGATATGGCATCTGAACACTGTGTGTGTGTATGTTTTAATCCGTTTGTAACTATTCCATTTTTATTGCTGCATGCTGTTTCCCAGTTCTGTGATTCCAATACAAACGATAAGGTATTATTTTGTACACAATTATCTTCGTGGTCACTTACAAGGCACAAAATACAATTGTCACATGCATTAATCTAATTAACCAAACCAATGATTTCCCATGCATTCACGGGACCACTCGGTTTGACACATCCAACACCAGTGGAAGTTGCATTGGGATCTTGTACATACCATATGCATACAGCCTCCTGAAAAGAGGAAACTTTTATTCAATGACAGCAATATTATTATCTTAAGAAAGAAAAATACAAATTACATGATTTATGTTGACAGGGTGTCTACCAAAATAAAAAATTCAACATTCTTGACTCCCCCCCCCTTTTTTTTCTTAGCATGTATTTAATCGCCCCCTACTTAGGTATAGTTGGAAATTAAGAAAATACATATGTTTATTCAATGAAAAACCACTACCACAAGGCTGGTTGAGATGAAAACTGAAGCTGTACTTTAAAAAGAGATTTAGACTTGCTTCAATTATAATTATTAATGCATGTAAAAATTAATACTTCAGACTTCATCCTGGATGGGGAATGGCCACATTACTTTAATATTCTTACAAAACTTCACGCACATAAGAATGTACTCTTTACGAAGGAAAGCAAATAAATCTTAACCACCACTCAATACAATTTTAGATTTCAAAATATTCAATTTTATCAAATCCCAGCACAGATATGTAACAATGTAAATTCACTATACTGTAAAAAATAGCAAAAATTATTGACCACAACCATAATTTCGAGTAACAAAGTTTTGAAGAATGAAATGGGTCTTTTTTTTTTTAAGTTATCAACAGGAGAGAGAGAGTATATAATGATAAATTTGACAATGGAATAGGGAAATAGGATAACAGTTCGGGAGTAAAATCAAAGAAGCTTTGAATTAAAACTATAAACTTATCCATATTAACCATCTAATATATAAAAATGAATGTGTGTGTGTGTTCCGGCGTAACTCTTGAACGACTGGAGCGATTTCAACCAAACTTGGAACATGTATCCCTTGCAATCTCGAAAGAAACACTGTGGGGGGTAAGACACCCCTGGCACCCCTAGGAGTGGGGGTGGCATGCAAAACTAATAAAAAATGACCGATATTAGTGTGGAATCCATAGTTTTCGGGGTCGCTAAGATGAATATTAACACTCCTAATACCGTTCCAGTTCAAGTTCATCACCTATCGGGATGGGGGTGACAGGGTGTGAAAAATGACCAAGATTACTGTCGAATCCGTAGTTCTTGGAGTCGCTAAGCTAATTGGCGACATTCACAATGACCAAACTTGATACACATATGACTTACAATCTTGAAAGAAATACTGTGGGGGTATGACACCCCTGGCACCCCTAGGGGTGGGGGTGGGATGGGGTGACATGTAAAAATAATAAAAAACGAACGATATTAGTGTGGAATCCATAGCTTTTGGAGTCACTAACAAGGGAGGTTATCTAAGTGTCCCCCTCCGATTTCCATGAAACTTGGCAGGTGTATAGAGGAGCCCAAAGGAAGAAATACGTATTTTTTTGTTTCGGCTAAAAAACGGTTTTAGGGGGCAAAACCTCCCCTCTAATGTCAACATGAGGACAAATTGAAGTGGGGATCTGACCCCCGTGTCCCCCTCCGATTTCCATGAAACTTGAAGGGCCCAAAGGAAGAAACACGTATTTTTTTGTTTCGGCTAAAAAACTGTTTTAGGGGGCAAAACCTCCTCTCTAATGTCAAGATGAGGACAAATTGAAGTGAGGATCTGACCTCTGTGTCCCCCTCCGATTTCCATGAAACTTGGCAGTTGTATAGAGGGGCCCAAAGGAAGAAATTCATGTTTTTTTATTTCGGTTAAAAACTGTTTTGACCTCCTCCGTAGCTGAGCGGGTTAAGGCGTTCACTCGTCTAAAGATTGTTCGCTGCGGGATGGCGTAGGTTCGAATCCGGCTCTGGCCGGAATTTATTTGGCCTACGTATAGGGCCGGTGGCAACCCACCATCGTGAGGAAATTGGGAAGCTCCGAGTGAGTGAGCGTAACCCGGTCCCGGAAACCTACTATAATGGCTGGGGATACGTCGGGCTGACCCCCCGACTATTCCAATACTGGTTGCAGATCTTCACGCTTAGAGATGACGAAGGAAAGCGTGGGAGGGAGACCAGCAGTCGGTAGGTAAGCCAAGGCCCTTCAGGGCTGTTGCGCAAAGGATTAAAAAACTGTTTTAGGGGCCAAAACCTCCCCTCAAATGTCAAGATGAGGACAAATTGAAGTGGGGATCTGACCCCTGTGTCCCCCTCCAATTTCCATGAAACCTGGAAGGTGTATAAGGGGGCCCAAAGGAGAATACATGTTTTTTTGTTTCTGCTAAAAAAACTGTTTTAGGGGCAAAACCCTCCCTCAAATGTCAAGATAAGGACAAATTGAAGTGGGGATCTGACCCCGAAACCACGTAAATCTGGCATAGGAAGAACACGATCATATAATTGGAACACATACAGCACAGAACTGTAGGATTGTCGGTACCAAATGCAGTGCAATTGTAGAGAGATGCCAAATTCATAGATACCGTTGTTCCCGGATAACAATAGACCGACCAGAGCAGGGTAACGGGCATCAAAATAGCTGCACACGGGAACCATAACCCTATCAAGCATGACCTAGATATCATATAGGTGATATCCATAGCCAAGGACACAAGAGGATAGTTCCACAGATGAATACACAGCATGTATAAAACATTTATTACCATCAGAAAGTAACACGAAACAACGTTATGGTAACCGATCTGCCAACACAAAATACAGACAAGCACCCATGCATCACATTGAAAACCGGCCCCATTGTTGCTTCCACGGTGTCAATGTACATACTCGTCACAGTTGCAACGTCCACCCATGCAGTGCTCAGCACCACGGCGCAGGAGTACTGGTACTGGCTGCGTTCAACACGCTAAACACTGCAGTTGGGTGGTCGGCAAAAGTTTACCCATATGCTAACTGATTCAGTTGTAGTACAAAGACTCAGAAATATCTCAGGGCTTGCTGAGTGTAAAGAAAGATTAAACCAGGTTTTATATATATATAAAGTTTATTATAATCTGAACACAAAGATGTCCGTTAGCACACGAGTCTTTACCTGTATCCCTTACGTGCTTTTACCTGTACCATCTTTAGACTCAAAATGGGGAAACAGGGAACATCCAATTCATCCCTCGCAGTGAGGCGCCATGGGGAGTATGGGGACCTAATTTTATTTAGGGCCTGGTCGCCGCAGTCGTCACGGGTTCCCCTGAAAGAGAGACTAGGTTGTCTGGAAACCCAACACCACACTACCCTGGCGGGGTGCCGCAGGTTGATAGGGGAAGGAAACCTCTCACAGCAAGCGGAGCGGGTCCTCTCACTCTAAAGTGGAGTTGTTCTCTCTCGCCAATAAGCGGAGTGGGGTATCTCTCACTCGAAAGTGGAGTGGGTTCTCTTGCCAAAGGCAGAGTTCAACCTCTCTCGCTGGAAGGCGGAGTGCGGCTTCTCTCGCCCGCAGGCGGAAGACAACTTCTCTTACGAGCTTGGTCTCTCGCAAGAGCGGAGTGCAGCTTCCTTCCTTCTTTAGGATGCTTGGACTCTCGCAAGAGCGGAGTTATCCTTCTTCCAGGTCTGTTGGTAAGAGAGATCTTATCGTGAGCCGACCTGCAAGCCAACTGCACTCTGGGCCTCGCTGCGCTGGCTTTATACTCGCGGTGGCGGATGGGTGGTGAAAATAGTAACTACAAGTACACGTTGCTAACTCATTTTTTTACATATTGCAACCTTCGTACTGAGAAACATCCAAGAAGTGACATCAAGAAAACACTAGTGGGAAAATCACTAGATGCATGGGTCAAATATAAACTAAAACTGTGTGCATTCAGACAATACAATTAATAATGAGCCTCGCAGGACTTTGCAACGAATTGAACAGAGTAAATGACAATAAATGATAACATTTACCAAATACAACGACCACGCAGGGTCTAATAATGAGCGAAGTTAATAAACGTAGAGGTGGACCCGTTAACATTTACAGAATACAGCGACCACGCAGGGTCAAATAATACGTAGAGGTGGATCCGTTAACACATTTAAACATTTAGCATGCATTCTTCACCCATACCTTCTAAACAAAATACAATATTGCAACCTCGCAGGGTCGTTAAATGTGGCGACCACGCAGGGTCGTTACACAGTAATGGTACTCCTAAAAAAAATGATTTAAACATAATGTTCGGTTACACCATGCACATCTGATTATTGCACTGCAACACAAACATCACATATCGGATTACTGTCACCATCAAAACAGAATGCCACCAGATTCTCAAATGGAGGTGGCCTTTCGGGAAGATACCCACTCTTATACTGTGCGTATTGGAAGATGTGTCGAAACCTGGGTGAGGACAACTGGTTATGTGTGAGTGATTGTAGTTTGATAATGTTATTGCGTAGGTGGAGATTAATGTCACTGTGTAGTAACAGGACAACATCGGAAAACAGTCGCACAAAATTTTTCCAAATCCTAAATCCATATACATCTAATAGTTGGAGAGTGCCAGTCAATCCTTCAGGTATTGTCAACAGAATAATGTTTTTGTCCCATGGTGTCACCTCTCGCATAACAATATCACTATGTCCACTACACGAATCTAATAGCAGAGCACCGAAATCACCTGTGTTTAGGAAGTGCACCTCCTTGAGCCAGGTCTTAAAGTGATTTGTTGTCAGTTTCCCCGATGTAGAGGCTGCAATGAACACATTTGCTGGACGGAACAGTGTTCGGTTGACATAGGGTCCAAAGGTACCTTCAGGTTCCTTCAGAACAACGAAGAGAGAAGACAACACTTCTCCCGCGGCCGAAATAATTGGTTGAATGATGTAGCTGTGTGTTGTGGATGCAACAGATTGCACGATAGTTTCCACTTCCTTCGTTCCCTTAATAGCTAGGGTGAGACCATTGTGTATTTCTAAATTAAAACCTCTTTGATCAGAGTTAAACACATTTCCGACAGAGTACTGTGCAATACATGATTTAACAGTATCCACAAAGCCGTCACGTTCGTTCTGAACATGTTTCCCCTTGCCAGCAGATGTGCGTGTAACTGAATTTGGTGACCCTCCGGGAAACGATGTGATGTGCTTTCTTAAATTTCCAAAGCCAAAACCGTGATGCTGTAAAACGAGGAATGTCCAATTCAGCTTTAGCTTGCAGAGACAATCTCCGAATATCAATATCATGAATTGGAACCTGTGCTTGCACGGCATCACTAAAGTTTTTTAAAACGTATTTGGAAACCTGACACAGCTTTTCTTTCCGTGTTCCTCCTGCACGTACCTGCTCTTCCCATCTTCGTAGTTGCCATGTTGAGGTAACCCTCTTATACTGATTTTGCACGGTGATCAAAGACAAACGTCGCTTCTGTCCACTCCTCCAAAAGTCAACAATGGATACAGTATGTGGTGAACAATGGTCGGTATAGTCTTCTTCTGTGTCATCATCTGTATCTTCCAAAGCGTGTGCATACGTATCGTCTTGCTGGTCAAACTCCAAGGAAGTAGCAAATTCAACGATGTACGCAGGATCTTTGGTACATCTTTCAATGACATCCTTCACAATGTCTACGACATATGCCTCCTCTGCTGTTAAAGGAGATGGGCTACTGGCATTAAATGCCTGTATTAAAACTGTGACACATTCAATACATTCAACATGGTACGTCCATACAGAACGATTGTCCTTATTTTCTTCTGTGAGCCTTTATATACAGGGTCACACATACGGAATTTGGATTCACGATGTCTTATCGTACATACCATCCCACTACAGCACACCTGATAATTGTGTTTAACTGTGGCCTCCTGCACCATTTCAAGTTTCCTTACTCTTATCTCCTCTGCTTGTGAGGTATCTCCCGACAGACTGTCCATAGGTGATACGTCGTGGTGGGTGCGTTGCACATGATTTGTGTCAAGCATGTATTGTGTGTTATGTAACGCATTTTGTCACATTGTATGCTCTCGCGTGGAATATTTGCATTTCTTCGTCTCATCGGTGATAGCTGTGTTTCCCAGTGACATGCACTTCATATCTCAAATGCTCCAGTTGTGTATCTGCCAGTTTTTTAGCCGAAACAAAAAAACACGTATTTCTTCTTTTGGGCCCCTTTATACACCTGCCAAGTTTAATGGAAATTGGAGGGGGACACAGGGGTCAGATCCCCACTTCAATTTATCCTCATCTTGATATTTGAGGGGGTTATGCCCCCTAAAACAATTTTTTATCCGAAACAAAAAAAAAACACGAATTTCTTCCATTGGGCCCCTCTATACACCTGCCAAGTTTCATGGAAATTGGAGAGGGACACAGGGGTCAGATCCCCCACTTCAATTTGTCCTCATCTTGACATTAGAGGGGAGGTTTTGGCCCCTAAAACAGTTTTTTAGCAGAAACAAAAAATACGTGTTTCGTCATTTTGGCCCCTCTATACACCTGCCAAGTTTCATGGAATTTGGAGGGGGACACAGGGGTCAGATCCTCACTTCAATTTGGCCTCATCTTGACATTAGAAGGGAGGTTTTGCCCCCTGAAACAGTCTTTTAGCAGAAACAAAAAAAATACATGTTTCTTCCTTTGGGCCCCTCTATACATCTGCCAAGTTTCATGGAAATCGGAGGGGGACACAGGGGTCAGATCCCCACTTCATTTTGACATTTGAAGGAGGGTTTTGCCCCCTAAAACAGTTTTTTAGCCGAAACAAAAAAATAAGTATTTCTTCCTTTGGGCCCTTCTGTACACCTTCCAAGTTTCATGGAAATCAGAGTGGGACACAGGGGTCAGATCCCCACTTCAATTTGTCCTCATCTTGACATTAGAGGGGAGGTTTTTCCCCCTAAAACAGTTTTTTAGCCGAAACAAAAAAACAAGTATTTCTACCTTTGGGCTCCTCTATACACCTGCTAAGTTTCATGGAAATCGAAGGGGGACACTTAGATAACCTCCCTTGTAAGATGAATAGTAACCCTCCCAATGCCATTCAACTTTTTCAGGGGACCAAGCTGGAAAAACTTACAATGCGAGTATGTATAATAGTCCATCATTGCAGCTTTGTTAACATTAAATATGCTAAGATACTTTACTATAATTTTCAGTGACAAAGTTTGTTTTCACCTGAATAGTTACATAAACAGTCAGAATAGCAGAATTTGGTCCAGAGAGCCCCATGCACTCCACAATGGGCCCATCATGGTGTGGTGTGCTGTCTCTCCATGTCACAGCTGATAATTTGACAAATGTTGGAAGGTGCACATAAATTTATAATTAATGGTGGAAATTGCCTGAAATAGAATTCTCCTTCAATTGATGTGTTTACTCATATTTTTTCCTGCATTTTATCTTAAAATACATCCCCAAACTGCAGCATTGTACATCTTTCAATGTTTTATTTTGACTGTAGGGATTGTAGCGATCCTGACGACATGATTCAAACAAGTGTTCTAAGGTTACAACATTTATTTATTTGGCATTAGCATCTAATGTTTCGAACGCATACATTGCTCTCATTGTGAGGGAATCATTATTTGGATATATATAAATGTTGAATAGCCAAATACAGTATCCACACAATTATTAAAATAAGGAAGCTCAACCAGCTTATCTCTGCAAAAGGGTCCTGGTGAATCTTGGAATCCCAGTAAATATGGCAAATCCACCTGAACAAGAGTCATGTAGATGCCAATCAGCATACAAAATTTGCAAAAAAATATGAAACTTTTGTGATAATTTACAATTGTGCTCATATTTGCATTTAGGCTCGGGATTGTTTCAACTAATTACACAGGCCTGTGAAGATTTTATGTGATATGAGCCAAATCAAGTGCCCTGATGTCTGATATAGCATTAGTTTTGGCATAGTATTATTATTATTATATTAAATATTTTTCTAAGGATTTTATTTTCAAACACTTACTTTAGGTTCCTCTTTTAATGTAAGGGACCAAGCTTCGCATCCATATAATACTACAGGCAAAATTACTGTTTTGTATATTTTAACTTTTAGTTTCTTAGATATTATATGAGAACATAAAAGTTTAGGAAGAGAAAAGTAACATGCATATCCTGAATTAAGCCTACTTTTTATTTCCTCTTTAATATCATTTTCATATGTTAGTATTACTCCTAAGTACTTCAATTTGGAAACTGGTTCAAAGAAGTTGCTATCAATAATTAAACTAAAAAAGTTTCCAGAAATGAAGGTAATCAAAAATGGACTATCGGCATATAACAGATCCTGTTTTTCAGACCTATTTTTAAAGGGAAAAAAGTGCACCTTATACGCTGGCAAATACGGTATATACGTGGTCTGTTAGGAAAGTAACGAGACTGATTTTCTGTAAACGATGAATTTTATTATTTTTAGAAATCAAGGTTATCCCCTTCAAAATAGTTCCCTTGGGCAGTTACACAGCGATGGAGGCGTTGTTTCCATTGTTCATAGCAATGCTGGAAGGCTTCTGCTGGAATACCTTTTAGCTCATCGGTTACGTTCTTCTGGATATTATTCAAAGTATCAAAATGGCATCCTTTCAAGTGGTTTTTGAGCAAGGGGAATAATAAAAAGTCACAGGGACTGAGATGATCCATGATTCATCACCTGTGATCACCCAACTGAAGAATTCTGGCTCCCTGTGAAGGCGGTCCAGAAGATCAAGACACACACACCTCCGATGAGTTTTCTGCTCAGACGTGAGGTTCTTTGGAACAATCTTGGCGCACACTTTTCTCATGTCCAAATCTTGTGTTAAAATTTCATAAACGGTACACATGTTTAACTCACTACTGATCATTCTCACCGTTAATCGACGATCTGACCTCATAAGAGACCTCACTCTTTCCACATTGTCACCCGTTTTTGAGGTTGAAGGTCTTCCCGCACGAGGTTTGTCTTCCACTTGTTCTCGGCCTTCTAAAAAGGACTTGTGCCATCTGAACACTTGTGCCCTAGATAGTGCATTTTCTCCATAAGCCCTTTGTAACTTTTCATAAGTCACAATAGCGGATTCGCCAAGCTTAACACAAAATTTGATGGCACAATGTTGTTCAAACTTTTGCCAGTCCATTTTCGTAACGCACCTCACAAACACAACTTCACGTCAGACGCTCTCACCAATCGTGTAGCAACTGTAGAAAGTTGAAACTTGTACTGAGTCAATGGCAAGCGTTCACCTACCTGCCATGTGAAGGTGGGGTCAGCAGCGTTGCTGGTTCGTACACAGTGTTGCCAGTCTCATTACTTTCCTAACAGACCACGTATATATCCCATCCATCCACTAAAGGTTAATCTATGTATAGTTGAATAACAATCTTACATTTCTGAATTTTAAATTTTCTCACATTATACATTCAACCATCATGGTCCCAATACAGCAAAACATTATAAAATTTTCCAAGACTAAGTTTCTTTACTTGGTCTCCTGAATAATGTAAAATTGATGTTCAGCTCTATTGAAAAAATGTTGAGTGAGCTGTATTGCAGAGCAAATAGCAATACTTACCATCTCGCTCTGTTGGGGTACGACACTTAGGACAAGGTTTTGATATCACTTTAATCATTACTTTACTAGCATCATCCCATCGAGCCTAAAACAACACAAAAGTACCATTACTTTTTTCAATATTTTTTTTTTCAATACACAAGTACAACAATTTTCAGGCAAAATAATAATCTATCAAATCAACTCCTATATGTAACACGAAGTTTGGACAGAGTTTACATTAGTAGCATAAACTTTGTACTTCTCACACTCAAAAGTCTTTTTTCTCTTTGCCAAATATATTAACAAAAAAAAACAACTTGTTCACACCAAAACAATTCCCAGTATTAGCAAAAACAAACAGCTGTGCAAAAGCTCCCCCCACACAAAATATGTTCATAGCCAAAATCTATCTATATTTATCAACTCATAAATATAAATCATTGCAGGTTGCAAAGGTGCAAGATAGTTAAAATTACTGATTTAACTAACCAAAAGAAACAATCAAATGCCAAATACTGACCAATTTGATTATCATCAATAAAATATCAAGTCATTGCACATGAAATGTCAAATTTCGGAATGATGCACGTTTGATATTCCCAAATGCCACTAGATGGTGCCAGTTTATCGGTAAGTGATTGGTACGTATGATTACATGTGAGCAAGAAATCAGTTAAGTTGTATAGACACAACATGGGCATAAGTCAAATATGCCTACATTTTCTTAGCAAGTTTAAACTTGATCCCAATGCAGCACAGGCAGCCAGGAACATCAACAGAGCATTTGGACCTGACACAGTAAATGAACGAACCCTACAGTGATGGTTCAAAACATTCCGATCCAGCAATATGACCCTTGAAAGTGAACCGTGTGGGCATGCATCAGCAGCAGATAATGACGAATTGTGAGCACTAGTAGAGTCTGACCCTTGCAACATGGAAGTGACATTGGGTGTACATTATTCTGCAGTTTCCTGGCACTTGAAAGAACTTAGAAAAGTCATGACATAGATTCTCCATAAGTTCACTGAATAACACATAAAAAATCACCTGGAAGAGTGCTCTTCCATAACTGAAGTGTTACGTTTCTGCACAGGGTAGTAACACGTAACGAAAAATGGATATTATACAATAACCGTTGCTGCTCTGTACAATAGCTAGATGCTGATGAGGACCCGAAAAACACATGCCTAAACCAACCCTACATAAAAGGAAGATAATGGTGGTGTGCTGCTGACTATTCGTTCCTGAAAACTGGTGAAACATTAAATGCTGAGATGTACTGCACCGAGCTGGATGAAATGCATACAAAATACGAGTTAAGCAGCCAAGATGGGTCAACAGAAATGAAGTTTTAGTGCTTCATGACCAAGCGTGGCAACAATAACAATGCAAAAACTACACAGATTGCAATATAAGAATCTTCTGCATCCACCATCCTCACCAGACCTGTTGCCAAATAACTACCACATTTTTTTTATGCATTTAGACCATTATTTGTTGGGGAAAAGGTTCACCAATCAAGCAGCTGTTAAAAATGCATTTGAGAAGTGTCTTCAGTCCAGAACATTGAACTTCTATGAAAGAGTGGCATTAATGTATTAGTATCTACCGTATTTACGTGAGTATAATGCGCAACCTGGTTTTTGATGGGGAAAAGCGACTAACAATTATATCTCATATATACTGCGTAGTATAATTCATGCTAATATGCACCACAGTTTTTGAAGACACAAATTTTGGAAAAAAGTGCACATTATACATGAGTAAATACGGTAGTTGGGAGAAGTGTATAGCATCAAATGGTGCAAATTTTGATTAATAAAACTTCCTTTCCAGCGAATTACTGTTGTGTGAAGTTTTATTATCAAATCTGACATTTCATGTGCAACAACCTGATATCATTTTCCAAATGAAATTATGATTTCATTGAAAATAATTATTATCTGGAACAAAGCACCCCCATGACCAGTCATGGCACACATCTTATTTTGTGTGTGTGAATATTGTATTATGATTTTTTTGTACTAAAAATCAAGATTAATGCACTATAAACAAGGGGACTTGGTAACAAAACATGAATGAGATGGTAGAACGGAGAAGGTATGGCCTTCAAACTGTAATATTTACATTTTTCATCAATTACATAAAGCCCATGAAACATTTTCACATCTATGCTATTTTGTCAGTATACTACCAGTTATTACTAGATAAGGACAAAAGTACAAAAATACAGTGTTATCTGTAATTGATTTTTGGGCATCCCCGATGACGTAGTGGTAACATTTTCACCTTATAATCAATGGGTCCCATCCAAATTAGCTGTTCTGTGCAATAAGTGGACCTACAACACAAACTCACTCTCTTCAATTCAGCTGAAGGAAAAATGGAAGTCTTCATGTATCTTCAGAAAATGCAATAAAAAATTGCTGTCATAAACCCCAAAAATACTGACTTTACTTACCATTTTTTTAAACACTGACAAATTACAGATCAAGATGAAGAACTGACTCCTTCCCTCTGATGTGTCCATAGATATTGTGAAACTAATAATAATATTAGATAATTTTGTCTATTTTGAAATACAAAATTTCTAGGATACTTCACATGAGTATTATATTTATTGGCGAATGGTTTATGTTATATTTCTTTAACACATTAACTGCCACGTGAGTTGTATTTAACCCATGCTAGTTATGAACCTGGGACCTTGTAAAGCATATATGAGACGCTGTGAATATTAAGGACCAACTCGCAAAATACAATTTGCAGGGATCAGCAGTTTTCCAAATGTCTGTCCCATTCTAAAGCAAATATCAGAGTATTAGAGGCAAGTAGACTCCTTTTAGACATTGCAGGAGTTCATCAGTGCATGATACAACAATAAAATAAAAATAAACCAAGTTCGCCCCTAATATCAGCAACGCCTTACATAACTTATGTCTATTTACCTTGGGAGCTGTGAAGGTGTGTGGGCAAATCATGCTGTAACATACATGTTATGTGATTGGCAAAATCCTGCACTCGGTTTGTGAAAATATTACTTGTTGATGTTCGTATTGTTACGATTAATATTGACAATTTATTTATAAAAAGACATGGATCAAATGAATAGAAGTCAATAAATTTTGTTTTTCTATTTATTTACATGAAGGGGTCCCAGGTTCGTTATCCGATGGAGGCACATAGTGGTTCAAATCCCACTTTAAGCTGTAGGTCCAGTCCCAATTAGCCTTACTGTGCATAAAGTGGACTTAAAACATCAATCAATCAATCTTTACTTTTACCTGAAGTTCACTCCAGACACAACTAAAATGTACTTGCGGAATGACAATTCACATAGCTATGTCATGAGTTACATACAACTCATGTTGTGCAGTGTAAAAATTGATACTAGAACTGCATGCATATAACTCACATCACATCCTCATTATCAAATTGCTGTATTTCCAACCACAGTAATATAATAAAGAGGCAACGGATTTATATGTAAATACATATTTATGTATGAAACTGAAATCAGTTATGTTTTGTATTATCTTTGCGCATCCTGGGATGTGGACTTGAAAAAATCATTTTCCCCCCATATTTGTACATATATTAGGTTTTGGTTCATATTTTACATATTGTAGTTATATTTACATTTTATTTCCATATTTCAGAACATTTCTCAACATATACTTCATATTTGACCAATAACTACATGTCCCTGTGTGACTGAAAGAGTTGGGTGAATTTCTTGTGAATTAACTGACAAAGACCGAAGCAACGTTAAACAAATGAAAGTTTACGACCTTCATTATACCAGCCAATTACGTTAATTACAAGTTTTCTGTCATTCGAACTTACTGTTATTTTTTTTTTAAAAAAAAGTTTTTCACCTCCCAACTGTTTGCTTTTGCTATCATAAAACAATTTAAATTCCTGTTTATTTATAATTGTTGTCAACAAAATAGAATGAGGGCTCAAGCATCGGCTCCTGGTTGTTACAAACGTTATTTTGGTAACGTTGCAAGAGAGTCCCAAGTCCAGCAGCTCATTGCTAACCCCACCCTCGTTACTAGTTGCACGCCCGACAGCAGTGCCAGAAGCAATGATTTTGTAGCACACATACAGAATTCTGGTAATAATTACATTGCTGAGAGAAGCGAAAGCAATTGCTTTAAAACTCAAGAGTTACGAATGTAGTGTCATATTATTAAAAAGGTAAATTTTTACAATTTTAAGTCCATATTTAAATCCATATTTTGGTGAAAATAACTAAATATGTATTTACATAATATGTATTTACATATTTAGCATATTTTTACTACATATAAATTTGTTCCCTGATAATAAGGTATGTGGGTTTGATTTCATGTAAAATAACAATTTAATCCATAGCTCAAAATATTACATGCCAAACCCCAGGCTTGAACATTAGAAAAGATCAAAAAGATTGTTTTGTTTTTGAAATGTTTATTCTATTTTCGTAATAAAACACCATGGGCACAATGATTTTTTCCTAGTGTGGCAGTCAATGTGTTAAATGTTGATTACTCCCCCACTCCAATATGAGCCTTTTGAATGATTAGTAACGTTAAAACATAGGAAGAAGTATGTTAAAGCAGTTTTAATAAAAATACTATAATTCTACCCCAGCTCTTACCTGGGCTGCTCTGCTAGGATCTACACTGTAAGTGCTTCCTGATCCAAAAGGTGTAGCTTCTACTTCCGAACATTCACCTATGTGAAAACCTTGGAGACAATTCCGGCAGAACACAAACTGCAATATTAAGATCACTTACACAATGTTAAATATACAGATGTCATATATGGTATGTAATGCTAAAAATAGGGGGTGAGACAGGGTTTTTATTAACTGTAAATTTGGCAACTTATCATGTTGTTGATACGAATGCTATTCATTCTTTAGTAGAGAATTTAAATTGAAAGCATGAATTTACAGAGACCTTGAGGTGAAATATGCAAGAATTCCAACCTTTAAGTTTGATAACAATAATTAACACATTAAAATCAATGTTTTGAAGTGAATTCTTTAGTCATTGAATGTAATGTAAAATTACATTCTTGTTCAAAGTAAATTATTCTTCTTTTGTGAGGGGATTTCTTGTCTATGCAACATAGTTTTGGAAAAAAATACATATACTAGGTACATGATTATAATTTTCAAACTAAAATTATTAGAAAACTCCACAACTAAAAAAAAAATACATGGAAATTAATGCATATGTACACTTGCTATTACAATTTGTCAGGCATGTCCAACGCCTCGATCGCAGGATGTTTTTTTGGTCGATCGCAGTTATCTATTGTAATTATACAAATATACGTTATTTAAATTCAACTTCTATAATGTATAATGAATTGATCCATTTTTAATGCAAATTTCCGATTCTGAATATTTATCACTGCTAGTCTTTCCCTTTTTTAAGTGGCACAGTTTTGAACCCCATCGTCTTTTGTTCCCTTCCCTTATCACTGTATTACCCATCAACAAGTTTTGGCAAGCCAAAGGCTTAACACAAAAACAGTCATGGACATAGCTTTTAAAATAGCAAACTCTATTTGTGGTAAATCACTATTTAATATCACTCTTGAAGAGCAACCTACTATCATTTTTCGCATTGATGTCAGGTGGCTGAGTAGGTACAAATTTTTGCAAAGATTTCATAGTTTGCTGAGTGAAATTAAGTCTTTTTTGAAGGAGAGGGGATACGAGAAACCAGAGTTGAAAAATGATGAGTGGTTATTTGATCTGGCATTTCTAGCCGACTTTACAGGTAAATTAAGTGAAATGAACCTTGCACTACAAGGCAAAAAGAAATGCATTGCTGAAATAATGAGTACAGTTTCATCATACAAATCCAAATGTTGACCGATTTAACAAATAATATTTTTGATCACTTTCCTAACATGCAGGACCATCTGGAAAAATATCCAGACTTTGGTGCTCGTACAGATAAATATGCAAGTGAAATTGGTTCAGTTATCCAAGAGTTCGAAAACAGATTCCGTGACTTCAACAAAATTAGCATAGTTGTAGAATACTTGTCATTCCCATTCAAATCAGATTTGAAAATGAAATAAATTGCAGCTGTTATTAGTGAAAACTACACAATGAGTCAGCCATCCCTTGAGGATGAGATATCAACACTAGAAAATGACAGTTTTCTCAAGAGTCGCACTGAAGAAGAATTGCTTTGGAAGTTTTCGTGTGCAGAGAAAAATTCCCCAATTTGAGAAGATGCAGTGCACTCATATTTCAGTTCAACATATTGCTGTGAATCAGCATTCTCTTACCTAAAAATGACGAAGAGTAAATAACGTTCCAACATGACAGATGAGCATCTCGAGGATTCCCTAAAACTGACCCTCACTGAATACTCGATTGATTTCCAAAGACTGGTGAATGACATGCAGGATCACACGTCTCACTAACCAAAAGGTAAGCCATTTCATTTCAACAAATATTACTTTTATTGTATTATTTGTATATTTTCCTGCTTAATGATTAATAGTAGCTCACTGCCTGTTGTGACAATAAAAAGTAGATCACTACTTGATTGAAGTTGGACATGCCTGCAATATGTTTACAATTGCAATACACACTGGTTAGTTTCTAGATGAAGCAATTGACACTACAAAATGGAATAAAGAGCAGTGAATATTATATTTGAACTAAGCCACCCATAGAATGACACAAACATGAGCATTTACTTACAAGTTGGGTTCTAAAAATATTCTATCAATGCTTATGCCTTATGCTATTTTCCTAGTCTTTCATCAATTTTAAACCTTTTACATATTCCCATAAGTTCTACTTTTCATCAATTTTCCCAAGTTGGAATGCTAGTAAGGTCATTAAGACATGACAATGCTGATGATGGATGTACCCAATGAAAAAACATATTTTTGGAACAGTAACTGTAAACAATTTCATGCTTAGCAATTTTAAACACATTCTGAAATACCAACAAAATTTGTAATGATGTAATAATTTTTCACTGAGGCTAACTTCATCCAGTCAATGCAGGAATGTTCTTTTGCGGCCATTCTCTCATCCACATTATAGATAGATAGAAAAGTAACGTAAAAATACTTACGAAACACAAAATATACAACTCTTTCAAAGCATGCATAGAAGATTATAAATTTACACACAATATTGCAAAAGAAAACTTTTCATCACAGTTTTCAAAGTACATACCACAAATAGATATTTGTGTAGTGTTTCTTACATAATAGAAATAGTACAATAATAATATCTATTAGAATTACCCCACATCCATTAAGGCACTGTATTCTACGACAATCTTCATCAGCAAGAATTCCCATTCCACAACCTGGCTGCGGACAAAATACCCCTCCAGACTGAATGACATATTCTTCAGCTCCAAACTGCTGATATTGTGCATACTGGAACAGATTACCACAGATTATTAACACACAAAGCATTCAAGTTTACACATATATTAATGAATGATAAACAAAATGAGTAAATTTATGTTCAAATCTCAATGACACAATTGTTCAGATATTCATTCTGAATCAGAGTTTCTTCCAGTTAAGAAGGAAATACCATAATTTATCAAGGGTTGTATTACAGTAAATGAAAATAAATAATACAGCCCTAACTTGTACCCTTGCTGTCATACAACACAAACTATAAATGTATCATGTCACACGTCTAAGAATGTGCCTTTTTTACAGCAAAGAATGATAAAGGAGGTATTACAAGTATCCTTTTCTGTGGCTGCAAAGATGGAACTAACTTTGATACAGATTGTACAGACTTCTCTTTCCTTATTTCATTTACCATTACCTTGTTTCAATCTTAATTTTTAGAAGGTTTGAGTTGGTGCTTTAAGTCCACTTTATGCACAGTAAGGCTAATCGGGACTGGACCTACAGTTTAAAGTGGGATCCGAACCACTTGTGCCTCCACCGGGTATCGAACCCGGGACCCATTGACTACACTGCGCCATGGGGGAGGCCCCTTAGAAGGTTTGATTCCCAGCGGAAGCATATTGAGGGTTGCTACGTATTTTTTGTTTATGAAATTCCCTGACATTTCCAGACATGTTTATCATCATGAATTTTGCTTTTGAACCTTGTGTTTTTCAATTAAATAAATAATCCTTTAATTATTATGAATATTCACTTTTACAACTTTTTTTTTTAGTAAATTTCATTCTACACACACAAGAACATGTGAAAATTCGAAGAATGAAATGTAAAATTACAATCAGTATCAAGTGTATTGGGTGCTACAATCATGTGCATCCAACCTTCAGACTAAGGTAACAGAAGTACATTATTTCACCATAACAGATCTCCACAATATAAAAACAACAGAAAAAGTTCATAAACCATACACAATTTTGCATTTTCTGGCAGATTTATAGTGTAGAAAATGCTGCTTTTTTTCTTGCTTACACTTATAAGTACACAGCATCTGGAGAAATTTTTGTTGCATATAGGAATTCTATAGGAAATGCCAACAAGACTAAGATCTATAAAATAATAGACGATAACCTCATCTTCACCAACCTTTCCGATAATTATGATCATATTGTCAATGTACTTTAGTTATTAATCAGATATCTGGATTGCAAGTTTTACTTTGATATTCTTTCTAATATCTAGTATTATAAAAATGAACATTCATTACATAAATTCGAAGGAACCATAATTTTGCACAAGACTGAGAATCATAAGAACAAAAGAAACAAGTCTCTAAACTGAATCTTTTTTGGGAGTAGAATCACAAGAACCGAATCGAGAAATGGAAGTGAACTGCTTGTTCATTTTGCAACTTTTTTCCTTGCAGACTCCAAAATGCATATAAATTCCAGATGACCTGCAAAATTCCCTGACAAACCAAATTCCGACATTTCCCTGTTTTCCAGATGCGTAACGACCCTGATATTGCACTGTGGTTTGGGTCCCACTTAAAACCATTGGTCGAGTCCTAATTATTCAATAATAATAATATTCCATAGCACTAATTTCAAATTTATATTTCTACTCGTGCAATCCTGGTCCTTTATCCCAAACATTTTATCTTCTTTCATTTCTGGTCATAGAACATCCTTTTGGGAGCAATGTAAATATATAAGTACAGTTTACCTGTTAGCAACAGATACCAGGCTCAATTCATCTTGCAGATCATACCGTAAAGGCTCAGATCTCCCTTAAAACTTTAAGTCCTGTCTCAATTAGCCCGTATGTGCATCAACGTTGGCTTAAAAGAAAAGTGTCTTCTCACACATTTCTACATCATTTTGTCATGTTTGAAGTAATTCAACAAAAATAATGTACAGTCTTCTAATATGAGGGATTTTTTTTGTTGCAAACTCTTAAATATGAAACATTCTTTACCTCTTCATCTTTCAGGAGACGAAAATGATGCGCTTCTGTAATAAGTGAATCCTCACATCCAGCAGGGCATGGAAGAGTGTAGCCTAGCTCAGGATGCGATGCAAACTGTCGCTCTCGGAGACGAGACTGACAGTACACTTGAAAGCATTCCAAGCACGTTACGTGCCCAGATGTGCATGGGAAGACCAACACCGGATCACTGCCACAATAAAAAGAGATAATAAACACCACCACATGGTAGTAAAAGCATGCAGTACCATCAAATCCTAAACATAATGACATTGTAATGTGAGAGCAAGTTTGCATTTTCCAAATTTTGTACTATGACGCAGGGATCCCAGATTTGAATCCCAGTCTAGACCGGGGTGTTTCTTGCGAGTGTCACTTCATCAAATCCATCATATCATTACTCCTCTTGATACTTGCAATAACTGAGAGAGGCAGAAAACCGAGGCTAAAAAAACAAAAATCAAATGAAATCCTTATTTTGCATTGCTTTTCTGCCACTTTTGGCTAATTGTGACAAAGGAAATGCAATAGTGATTACATGATATTGCTGAAGAGACACTTTAAAAGTAAGAGAGTCCAACTCAACCTTTCATAGTGAGCTGACCACTCAACATGCTTGGCACAATGTTAAATCATTCAGTGGGAAATACACAAACATGCATATGTATTAAATTTGTTTAATGTTTGCTGAAATGTTTATCCATTAGCGCATCTTATGTGATCCTGTCTGTCCCAGTCCAGTTAACCTCTCTCTAAAGTACAGGAAGTATATGACGTAAAACAGCGGAATGTTGGTAAACACCATCATGGTAGAGAATGAACAGACCACATTCATTGTAAGACTACCACACGAGGAAAATATCAAGTTCTGGTGTGAATGATCAAATACAAAATATAGGGAAAAAAGAAAAAAAAAAACACCTGGAAAAAGGGTGTTTTGCATCTTCCTTTTTTATTGAAAAAAAGTACTGTACTTGCAGTGTTATTATTTGCATTTTTGTTGATTTCATATCCATTTTCCACTTCCAAGTAACGAAGACAGTGAAGATGAACTTTCCAAGCCAGTTTTAAGATAAACAAATTATTACATCCATATACACATATTTATTGTTCGAATGACTGTTGATCCTCATTCATTCCTATTTTGGTTCTTCTACGTTGCCCAGCGATAAGGAAAATAAATGATGGGACAAACCTACATGTCTACCCACAGACTGTTGACATTCGACACGTTTTCCGAACCATAAGGGCCAGTAATGTGTCTTGTCAAAATTAATAACCATAAATAAAATAAGTGTTTAGAAAAGAAGAGAAAAAAAAACAGTTAATGATATTCTTTTAATTATTACAATGAATTTTTCATTTTTCAGGAGAAAAAGATATAAAAAAAACTTAATATTTGAAAAAAATGAAACTCCATGAAATTTTTAGAACATCCTGTGCTATTGGGGCCATGATAATTCAATGTCCAGTCGCGGACACTTCTGGATTGTAAGAATCCCACTGGAAGTCAAAAGGATCCATACAAGCCAGAAGTGCTGTGACTATACAAATAAGGAAATTTATAATCCTGGAATGTAAAATTAGGGTTCTACTGCATTTTTGATGAAATAAAATACCAGGATAATGTTTAACAACTCTAACATTTTCACTCGATCAACCTACCTTACTTCTGTGCATGCCAGGCAAGGAACATCGTGAATATTACTTTTAATTAAATGCAGAGCAATGGCCTCGTCTGCTTCTCCGAGTGATGTATGCTCTGCACACTTGAAATAGAATTCCGCATGGCCACCAGAGCAGCCCTCAGTCTCGCACAGTCCCCTTATCCTTCCAGCTTCTAAGACATCTCCCCAACAGCAAGGATCTCTGTCCACTGTGAATGCTCCTTCTTTGCACACAGAACACCTGACGCGTAACTTGCCAGTTCTCATCTGCTTACATGGGGAGCCGCAGTATACATAGAAATGAGCTCTTCTTCTGTTCCGGTCTGGCAATAACAAAATATGGTACTGTTGTAATCTTAACATACATGGATTACGAAAATGCTACATAACTTAGCAAACCACACCATAAGTGAATAATAAATGTTTATTTGACTTTTAGCACACTGCGACGTCTTTCAATAATGGTAAAGAATCTAAATAATTTTCTGTTAGTACGCAAAAATGTTATTTTGAGCCTAAATTGCTTTTGCATAATTTGGTTCATTGCTATGATGAGATGAGTACTTCTTTTGAATCTCTGCATGTAAGTCTCTCAGGATAGGAGGACTTCAAACTTGTGCTCTTCAAATATGCAGCTGCACAAAAAGAAAAAAAGAGGAAAAGAAAATAAAGTAGAAGGAAAACTATTTACCTTAGACAGTTTTGCATTTTCTCAAAGAGCCACACTCTTGTAAGATGGATGGAAATTCTATCTCAATCAGAATTAGAAGAAGAAACTTTAAATATTACACTTAAATTCCTATTTGGAGAGCCCTGTGACCCTTACAAAAAACTGAAGTGAACAAAAAAAAAATCTAAAATGTAGTACTTTTAGTATTCTAGAACCATGCGAAGTTGTGTTGACAATTGTTCAATGGATCTTTGCAATAATAATAATTCTACTAATGATAATTGTATTATATAATACTAAAAAAGCAGGGGTGGACAATAGTTTTTAAAAATTCATTTTTCATGAAATTCTGAAGAAAGTAATATTTTCTCAAAGAATGGTCTTTCACAGTATGTAAATTCAAGTAACTATGTTTCATAGCCCATTGCATGACCAATAATCTACTTGGAAATAGTTGGCAACAATACTTTCTTTCAGGCCCGTAGCTAGAACTGACCTCCAGGGAAGGGGGGGGGGCTCATGGGTTATTAGGGGGGCTTTGTAAACAAAGTCCATTTTTCAAATGTTTAACATCATACAAATACTACAGTTTTTTCTATATCTTCTAAAACATCTCTTTAAGTGCTAATGCCTGCTACACACTCCATACTATTTTTGATGATACAGATATTTATATCATGCATGTTAAAATGTACAATATTCACTTCAATCATAGACACTACCATACCCTGGCGGAAGAAATAAAACTCTTCCTCGTTCCCAAAACTTTGGATCTGTTGACATCTGACGCAGATGTGGAAGTAATGTGGATGATGGTGTCAAAGTCACAGATTTCTGTCATACGAGAGGCTGCAACAGGGGTAGTGAAGGTACAGATAAAGAAGTCCCCCTATGAAATAACTTTCTAAAGTCTAGATAATCTTCTAAACCAGCTGTTCTTGAACTTTCCTACACCGTGGACCCCCTTCAGATATCACTCGCCCTTGCAGACCCCCAAGAATTAACTCAAAAGTTTAAAGCTCGGAATTTGCATCATACATATTTATGTCTAGTGTTTCATCACTGATTTTCACCATTTAAGGAAGGGGAAATTAAATGAACGCACACATAATTGTAGCAATTACATTCAATTAATTAAAAGTATATAAAATTTTTGTATTAATAATTAATACTACCAAGAGATGGCACAACACTGCTTGTTAATCTTATTTCCTGTGAAAGGGATGATGCTGCATTTCACTGACAAGTCATGATATATCGGGCTAAATGGTAGAAACCTCAATCCTAAGTTTTGATTCTACATCTTCCAAACAGTTTCTGTACTTGTTTTAAGATAGATGAGAGCAGAGAATGATTTTTCACATAAGTAGGTTGTTACAAAAGGCATTAATACTTTCATGGCCTTCTTTGATAGTCCAGAAAAAACATCTTGTAAGTAAGCCAAAAAGTTTGCAAGTGTTGTTTCTTTGAACTGCATTTTCAGAGCACCATCTGTTGTTACTTCCATGAGTTGGTCTTCTTCTGCTTCTGTACGCTCTTCTACTTCATGCATGCTAACTGAAAATGGATCCCTGATCCAATTCTTGCTTGCATCAGGCACAGGAAAATATTCTCTGAACAACTGCTGCAAGTGTTTCAAATGTTGTGCGAATAGTGACTTGTCCTTCTCTTGACAACTCTTCTTCCGTGGAATGAAGGAAATTTGAGAAGTTTGGAAAGGTCCCCTCATATTTTCCATTCAGTATACGCTGACGCCACAACTACAGCTTTTTGAACATTGCTTCGACCTTGTCTTTAACTAAAAAGACGGGTACTTTTTGTCCTTGAAGGTTTAAGTTCAGATTATTTAAATGGATGAAGATATCTGGTAAGTATGCGAACTTGACTAACAAGGAAAAATCATTCAAACGATCGCTGAGATGAAATTGCTTATCCAAGAGAAATATTCTTATTTCGTCTCTCAAAACTTAACCTCGTGACAGCCAGTGAACTTCACAGTAAAGCAAAAATTGATGATATTTACTGTCCATTTCTTTGCAGAGCTGCTCAAAACGTCTTGAATACAGTGACTTGCTTTTTTTGAAATTGACAATTTTCACTGATTCATTTAAGGTCTATTGAAGCTCTTCTGGTATCTTCTTGGCCACTAGTGCATCCCTGTGAAAGCAGCAATGGAACCATGTTGCCGACGAGGCGAATTTCTTTTATTCGTGCTGCAAGTCCAGTAAGCCTTCCCGACATTGCTTGTGCTCCATCTGGGCTAACTCCAACGCATTTCAACCAGTCCATATTATGAGATATTATAAAAGCTTTTAAGCTGGCAAATATTTCTTCAGTTGTAGTATGCGTCAAATAGGAGATGAAGAGTAAGTACTCGTAAACACTTTTGAGATGCTCATATCTAGTGTAGCACATCAGTGTCGCTTTGTTTGTAATGTCTGTGCTTTTATCCAGTTGCAAAGCAAAATAGGGGGACATGCGAACTCTTTCTAATAACAACCTGTAGGAACTGGCGATGCTTAGTCATGTCTACGTTTTCGGCTTATCTACTTCAATTTCTTTTACCTCAGTAAATAAACACCGTAAATTTGTATAATTTTCGATCTCTCATAATTCATTCTTAGCATTAAAGAGTAGATGCTCTTGTCTTAGTATTTTTCTGAACCTTTGTGGAACACTGGGAGGGTTTCACGGACCCCTTGAGAGGGTCCCGCAGACCACAATTGAAGAACCGCTGTTCTTAACACTTGCCGCCGCTTGGACTTCTGCTCATAAACAAGATGAACGTACGAAATTGTATATAAAAAAAATATATATGCTGTCTACATTTGCACTCTTCACCTCAAACAAATTAGAATATAAAATAGTTTTACCTAATGTCAAGGGGGCTGGTGGCAGTGCCAGCCACCCCTGGCTGCTTTCTTTGCTATTGCACAACACATCTTAACGTTTTCTATGACAAACTATGGCATTTGTTTTTAAAAACTACACTTAGACTCACTATGGTTGCACACATAGTAGTGCTACATTTTCATTTTTTTTCTATTCACTTCATTTAATGTGAGGGCTGCAGGGGCTTCCCGAAAAGGATTTCTCCAGTACATTACCCTTCTTCTTCTAATTGTACCTGTATCAAGATGGAATGTCAACAATGTACTTTCCGTGAAAGCCTTAGACATTCCAAAAGAAAACAAACTTCAAAGACAAATAGTTCTCAATCTATGACTTTTTTAGAAGAAAAACATTTCCATAAATTTGAAAACCTTGCACTCTTAAAAAACCAGTCTGAAAACTAAACCAAGCCTTCATATGTATATAAATGAACAAAAAAGGATTGAACTGAAATATCACGTGTTGTTTCAGAAAAATGATGTGTTAAAAGCTGTCTTGTGTTGCTGGTACATACATGTACCCCAGCATCCAAACAAGCTTATAGGCAGTAATACTTGGACCAACTGTCCAATTAAGGTTAATTGTGTAAATTGCTTCAATTTACCAATATGGTATCTAATTACAATGAAAGGAGCACTGTATTTATGATTATTGTAGAATGCTTCAGCACTTCGCATAATGCATGTTCAAGAAAAATTAAATGTTACTTGTTTTGCTTAACAACATAACTATGTCATTACTTAACCAAGAATCGCTGAAGAGTAAAAACACAAAGAAACACTCAATCTTGAAGTGGGCTGTAAAGTTAGGATTTCTAGATGCTTAGTGTTTATGCTAACTATTAATATTGAAGGGCATCACAGTTAACAAACATCTGTTGCACACTTATCATGTGATACGAGACCAATTTCAAACTGTCTCTTTTTTCAATTATCTCTTTTCTTTTTCTATTTTTAATTATCACAGGTGTCACTGGAGGCAATTACCGGAGACCTTTGCAGTGCCAATTTTTGGACCCGCACTATAGCCTCTTAGTGTTAAGTCTTCTCTGCCTTGCCCTCCTAGTAATTTTGCCCCCACCCTCCCCAGTTTTGGCACCACTGATTGCAGTGTTCGAAATTAGCAGTTGCAAATGTTATTATAATAATTTGTTTCGCACTCGGCTGAATCTATGAGATCATTTTTTTTTTATGACTATGCAATCGTCCTTGTAAACATGTTGGAACATTTGCATGCTATCTTAAATCATTTCAATGGGTCCTTTGATATTTTCATATAATTGATCAATGGATAATTCAATTTACTAAAACAAATTCAAGTTGTATTCATTTTATTTCTTGTTGTGTGGGCCTGAAATGCTGTTTTCTCGTATATCTTAGTCACAGTATTTGATTTTCCTAGTGAATCAAAATTTAGTGACTAATTTGACAGTTTTTACACCTAAATGTCAAAATCTAGTTTTGAGCACTGGTACACTGAAATTATCATTGAGGAAAATAAATTTATAGCTATCATTAACCTTATTTTTTTTGTTACTTACCTACTTCCAACTGACTTTATTTCTATTTATAATGAATTGTTTGCCAGCATATAACTACAATTAATATTACAACTGAGGTATGACTGGAGCCCTCCGATTTTCTTCATATTTGGCATACTTACTAATTGAGGCCTGCTAATGATGAATCTGAAGTTTAACTTTGTCAGAACGTCTAGAAATTGCAAAATAATTGTGAACCATTGACACTAGCCCCACGAACCATTGACGTGTGGTTAGGTTAGTTTCGGTTACACAAACATAGTTAAAATTTGGTGTCGTGGTAGTATCAGGAATATATATATATTTGCTTGTGAAACAAAAAATTTCGCGAAAATCGAAGGGTTCCATTCCAAAAACTAACGCCTTATTTTTCCTTTTTTTTGCAATTTCTAGACGTTTCCGACAACTTTTAACTTCAGATTCGTGATTAGGAGGCCTCAATTAGTGAGTATGCCAAATATGAAGAAAATCGGAGAAGGTTCCGGTCATCTTCAGTCATTCAAAGACTGAAATTGTTTTGGCTAGACTGCACAATCGACCCTTGTGTTTTAAAGTTTGAAAGTAAAAAAAAATATTGTGCGCTAATAGTACGAATTTAACACTTCAAATTGCCACTGTGCATTTCTCAATTTGAAGTTACATTTCTATGAAATAATAAAAAAAAAACACTACTACATTACTTGCCATAGCTGGTTTCCTTGAACCTGATCCATGTTGTAAACACACAGTATTGCCAGGCCGAACTTTGGTTTTCAACGTTAATGTATATGCGAATTTCCACTAGGATTCAACTTTTTGAAAATAGTGTTTTCATTCAAAGAGACTCTATAGAAAAAGGCGGGGCCGCGGTAGGTCAATTACCCCAGGGGCGGAGCCCGGAATCAGGGGGGCAATTAATACTACTTTTGTTCCACTTCCAATTGTTTCCTCACCTTAAATTTTACATTTCTGGAATCCTTGATTCATACCCATTCCAACGATGTATCATACATATTTCGGTAAATATGCGATAACGCCCGTACACCATTCACTCATTTATTTCCTTAATTTTACCACTGGTACTTACCTATTTTGCCTTGCGGGGCATTCTTTAAGGTGAAGTTATGGCTTTTTCCATAAAATAGTGTCAACTTTTCATATTACGATTGATTATTTGTCTTACTTGTTCTGCTTCTGTAATAGACAATATGGCGTGCACTTGTCACGGATCATCACGCGTCGTGCTTGTGTTTTGTCGATTTGGAGTGGGTATGCAGTGTTTCAACCTTCTTCACTGAAAAATACCTATTATTTTCCTGTAGTTTATGGTTATTACAAGCATAAGAAAACAGTTTTTCTTTGTGACGTTTCAGGAGAACACACGCTCCTTTCATCAGACATTTATTTTCATTTTGACTAAAGATACCGTTATAACAATGGTTAGTAATTTTTTAAACAAAAAGAATCTGTTATATAATGGATGAATGGATGTTGTCAATGTTACATTGTTGTAATATAGCAACTTAACTGTGAAAAAAGCAGTCTGTTTTATTCTTATTTCAGATTTTTTAAAAATTATGAATCCCAAATATCATCAGGTAATTCAAATTCATCATTGTTTTCACAAAGTCTCTTGATGTTTTCTGTTACATTAAATTTTAAAGATGGTGGCTTACTTCATTTGTGAAAAAGAAAACTCCATACTGGATCTATGTTACCATTTTCATTATTTAATTTATTCTAGTGTTCTTCTGCAATGAACGAAGCTTCCCAGACATTCAACTCTGTTTCCCGTTAATCTTTTTAAAACCCTTCTCTTTTTAATCAAATGCTTCTCTTCGATGATATGAGTTGACAAACATGTTCTTGGGTTTAGATTTATAATGTCCAAATCGTGTTCGTGCCATCTTATTGCCATTTTCCTTGCTGTTTGTCCCACATGTTGTGCTTGTAATAACCGTAAACTACAAGAAAATAATTCTATAATGCAAGCAATGCGTACATACAAGAAAAACTAGAAAAATACCTAATTTCGTGTTTATTATGTCATCACAAACCACTGACGGATAGCCCCAAAAAAACATTCACGATAGTCCCAAAAACCATTCATGATAGCCCTAAAAACCATTGATGGATAGCCCCAAAAACCATTCACGATAGCCCCAAAAACCATTCACAATAGCCCCAAAAAACATTCACAATAGCCCCACGGACCATTTCCGGCACAGTTAGGTTAGGCTGAGTTGGGTTAGGTAAGCATAGTTAAAAAAAATTCTCCTAAGAAAAAGGCACGTTTGGAAACACTGCAGAGATCATGTGACTTTCAACGCTCTCGCCATCTCCACGCACACAATGGAAACAACGGCATAATGTGGCAGGCAATGCCAATTTCTTACATAAAAAGTGATTAATTCTTGTTCGGCAGCATTCAAAAACAAAGTTTTTACTTTCCGTGAAAGAAAATACGGAGCGATTTTACAATACCGGGAATTTCTCCATTTTGTTTGAAATTTGGCATACTTAAAGAACGAAATATATATATTCCTGATATTTCTAAGACCCTATTCTAAATTTCTATACGTGAGCGCCAAATTTTAAGTGCAGATTCGTGATTAGGAGACCCAAATTAGTAAGTATCCGAAATTTCAAACAAATTGGAGAAATTCCCTGTATTGTTAAATTATACCGAAAATACCTCCAAGCACATCCAGAATGCTAAAGAAACTCATTTCAGTAAGTACCTTCTCCTGTAAATTTGAAGAAATCCATCCGGGCGATATCGCATATTTACCCATATTTCTATTAAGAAGGGTCAATTCGACATCCTTACCATTGTTTTTCAGTATAGTGATATTGTAAAAACTATAATGATCATTAATTGACAATACCTGAATCTGATACCACACGCTTTCTTTCCTTCTCCGTCAGTTGCAAATCCATTAAAGTTTCATTTAAAGGTTTAGAACCTTCTGAACTTGAATCCAACTTCTGTGTTGTGCTACTAAATTCATGGCTACTTGTTGTTGCCGATTTAATTTTCACTGCATGGATGATGCTTTGTTGTCCTAGGTCACATTCCTGCAATAAAATGATGGATAATTATAAAAGTGCTACCTTATCCAGTATGGCATGTTATCAACATGTTTTCTAGAAGTGTTCTGTATGTATGTGTGTGTAACTAAATATGCCAAGTTAATTTTCATGGTGACATTAAAAAGCATCCCTTGTTTGATCATACAAAGTTATGCAAGACTATGTTATGTTAGAAAACTATACAATCAAATGTACCTCTACAACAATCGAATCGTGGAGTTCTTTTCCTGCAAATATTATTTTTAGTTCTTCAGGAGACAAACCCAACTTCGGAGCAATTACATCCTTTACATTCTTAATGTTCCACTTTGGATCCAAGTTAACGTGTACGGTATTTCCCGTGTTTGTCTTAACGTATACACTTAACGAATTTGAAAAAGTTTGTTTTCCAAACCACAGTAAATGAAGCATGTTTCGAAAAATTCGTTTCACCAAATCCACAATTATACTCATTATTTGAAGTTCTTTTGTTTGGGTATGATTCCCATGAACTTCTTTACTGCGCACCATAGATCAAATGTTCCCATTGCATGTTCCTATGATGTTCCCGCTTCGTTTTCAATTATGCGATAAAAGAATGAGCAGCAAATGATGTCCTGGATACAATTCTAATAAAAACAGTTTTTGAAATTTTTTAAAAGTTTTAACATTTTAGTAGGACAGAAAAAATAAAATATTATATATTTGTAACAATATGATAAATGACGTCTGATTTTACCTACACGGGTAATGCAAATTGTCCAGGCTCGTACGGTAATTGTATATTTGTTACTGGAAAAACAAAAGTAACATAATGAGGGAAAAAGCTTAAATCACTAATATAACTACAATCTCACGTTATCTGATCTCAACTGAAAACATAAAACCAAAAATATGAAAAGTTATGTGTTTGGAATTAACCAGGTACAAATTGTAAGGCATATTCGGCGCAACACTTCGTGCTCCAGTCGTGCGTTTTTTTTTATAGTGTTTTAAATGTAGTGAACAGGAATAAGCTATTGCAAATACCAGCAATATACATAATTCGAGAAAGAAATGCCTTCTTTATTAAGAAGTTGCTTGATATGTACATTCAAGGCAAATTATACCATAGACAAATTTCGCACAACTACATGCAGTTACCAAAGACGATATGTACGAGGTGTAACTAAGTATGTTTCAAAGAAATTTTATAATGGTATTGATTACCCGTCAGTTCACGTTTTGTGTACTGGAATTGATAGCACGATTTATACGCTCATTTGAGAATAGGCTGGTTTTAAATACACCTAATGCGAGCGAGAGAGAATGAGAATGTACGTTTTATATATACACACATGGAAATTGTAGAAAACTTCCATTATTCGCCACTGGCACAATTTGCAATTGGTTACAGTATCTTTTAAGTTAAAGTAAATAAGAATGTCTGATCGGCCCAAATTCCAATTATTTAATTCCGGTTAATTGTGGTGCACAACCCTTTTTTTCATAGTTTGATTTCTATTTATGTCTGTTAACACATACTTCGGAGTTTTAGTGATTACTTACTGTGTGGGTAAAAATTTACTATTCCCCGAATACCTGTAACTTCTTCGTTTCGTCATTTTTGACATTCGTACTTATCTATCTGCTTCATGGAACCTTGTTTGGTACTAATTTACTATTCATCAGACAAATTTCTTCAATTTTACAGGGCATGAGTTTACAATACCGGACCACTCTCCAATTTCCATACAATTTCGCCTACTTACTAATTTCGGTGTCCTGATGACATATCTGTGGTTCATATTTGGCAGTCACTTGTTAAAATTGTACATTTACGTGTAGAACTTGTAAAATAACCTTGCGATTTACCACGGTGATTATCCATACACAGCAATTCGGGAGCGATTTTACAATACAGGGAATTTCTCCATTTTGTTTGAAATTCGGCATACTCACTAATTTTGGCCCCCTAATCACGAATCTGCAGTCAAAATTTGGCGCTCACACGTGGAAATAGCAAAATAATCGAAATTAAGTTCTTATTTCCACACCCTCGATTTCCGAATTTCCCGCCGGTTCCCGGCTCCGCCCCTGGGGTAATCGACCTACCGCCCCCAACCGCTATCGCGGCCCCGCCTCCGCTCCGCTCCGGCTTCCTGCCTATATCTATAGACTCCCTGTTAAGGGCATGTTAGAAAGTGGCCGGATTCACCTGCGCCAAATTTATACGTGAGCGCCAAATTTTAAGTGCAGATTCGTGATTAGGAGACCCAAATTAGTAAGTAACCGAAAATTCAAACAAATTGGAGAAATTCCCTGTATTGTTAAATTATACCGCAATTCGGAACCATCTTTCTTTCGCAATTCATTAATGGTCTTCCTTTACGCACAACAATCTTGCTGACGTCAGACAAGGAATGCCTACGAGGTTAGGTTAGGCCTGTTAGGTTAGGTTCCATTAGCATAAATACAAAGAAAATTAATATTTAGCTAAGAGAACTATACCTTGTCTTGCCTGTTGATTTTTTTCATGTTGGGAAAATTGCGTCTTCCGTGGAGCTATTGTTCTTATGGTAGGGTTACATTATGTTAAGAAAACATAGTTTGGTACTAGTTTACTATCCTTCGGACCGATTTCTTCATTTCTACAGAAGAAACTACTTACCGTAATAAGTTCCTGTAGTATTGTCTAACATCTGGAAGGTGTTTTGTGTGATGTGGGAATGTTTCATAGCGGAAATTCAACCATTGACGCATAGCCCCACGAACCATTTCCGGTAAGGTTAGGTTAGGTAGGGTCACAATAGGTTACAATAGTTAAAAATTGGTTTCGAAAAAAATATGCGTAGCCCCACACACCATTCTCGCATAGCCCCACACACCATTCTCGCATAGCCCCACGAACCATTGACACATAGCCCCACAAACCATTTGCGGAAACGTACATTCTTCAGTTACAAAAACACTTTTTTTTAAAAAAAAATTGATAAAAAAATGATCCGCGAAGCAGATAGGTAAGTACAAATGTCAAAAATTGACGAAACTCAGAAGTTATAGGTGTCCGAAGGATAGTAAACATTTACCCTGAAGAAACTACTTACGGTAATAACTTCCTGTAGCATTGTCTAACATCTGGAAGGTGTTTTGTGTGATGTGGGAATGTATCATAGTGGAAATTCATGTTCTTTGTTGAAAATTAATTCTCTGACGGACAATAGCCTTTGGCGTGTACACCTTCATACATCATCACGCGTCGTGATTGTGTTTTGTTCATGTTCATTGGGTATCCAGTGTTTCGAACTGTCTGTGTTTGCAACGAAAGTTAGAAACATGACGTGTCGTGGATGCGTGGTGAAATTCGTACTGGGTGTGGAAGATCCAGTGGATTTTTTAATGTAATTGAACACGGCATCGTGAAGAAAGGAAAGGAATGTCAAAAATGTGGCAGTGATTGTAAGCTACTCGTTAGAAGGAATGGGCTGTGGGTATATGTCTAATATTACATGTCATGGATGTGGTGAAATTCAGGTAAGTTTTCCGTATCCTGGAAACGATTTGTTTTTAGTTTGGGGCTCATTTGGGGGCAGGTGACTCCGACCGATTTCTAACATGCCTTTAACAGGGACTCTATAGAGAAAGAGCCGGAGCGGAGGCAGGGCCGCGGTAGCGGTAGGTCAATTACCCCAGGGGCGGACACCGGAATCGGTGGGAAATTTGGACTAAAAAAAATTTCAAACGAAAATAATTTTTTAGTTTAAATTTCCCACCGATTCCAGGACGGATAGCCCCAAAAACCATTCATTGATAGAGCCATGGAATATTACAATTTTCTTCGTAAAACAATGCGAAAAAGTTTTTTTAAAAAAAATTAGATGAGATGAGCTTTGTTTACAGGTATTTCTTGGGTTCCGAAGGTTGAAACACTGCATAACGAATGAAAATCGACAAAACACAAGCACGACGTGCGATTATGTAGGAAAATGTACATGCCATATTGTGTCTCAGGCAAGCGAAAAGACTATAAGAAAGAAGTACTCGTAATGTGAAAAATTGCAATTACTTTGATCAGAAAATGTCAATACACCTTAAGGAATGTTCCGCGAAGCAGATAGGTAAGTACGAATGTCAAAAATTGACGAAACAAAGAAGTTATAGGTGTTTGACGGATAGTAAATTTTACCGAAATATCACACAAATACTATATTTTCTCTATATCTTTTAAAATATCGCTTGAAGTGTTAATTGGCTGATACTGAAACCATCCTTTACTACACACTCCATACTATGTTTGATGATGCAGATATTTATATCACCCAAGAAAAGATGGACAATATTCAATCATATTGCATACGTTCCACTCCCAGGCCAAAACATTAAAACTCCCCCTTCGTTCCCAAAACTTGTGAGCTGTTAACCTTTGACGCAGATGTGGAGAGAATTTGCATAATGACATCAAAGTCACAGATTTCTGTATAAATGGGAAGTCGCAACAGGGGCAATGAAGGTACAGATAAAGAAGCTCCTCTGTGAAGGAACTTTCTGAAGTCTAGAGAAGAGAATCTCCTAAATGCTTGCCACTATTTAGACTTCTTATAAATAAGATGAACGAATGTAATAGCTGCTGTTCATAAAGGTAAAAAAGGTAAAGTGCTGCCCTGTGTATAGCACCACACCATGAAGGCGTATAGGGGGTGTGGGGGTAACGCCCCACACTCTCTTGATCCGGTCGTGAGTGGGGGTGATGTGATCAGCATCATGCCCCTGACTGCCTTTACCCCCCAGGGTTTCCCCCAGGTACCCATGTTATTCGACACTGGGTGGGCGCCGTTTTCCATCGTTAGAAAAGTTCCCAGATTTGAACTGGCCGGGGATTGAACCCGGGACCTTTAGCATGGTAGTCAGACGCATTACCGACTGAGCCACCGCGGCCACTGTTCTTGCTCCCTGCATTTATTCTTCACCGAAGTTGAGAGCAAAATAATATCTGCTGTCTACATTTTCACTTCACTGCAAACAAATTACACAATATAGTTTTACCTAATGTCAAGGGGGCTGACGGTAGTTCCAGGGGGGGGGGGGGGGAGGGCGGAATCTGTGTGATCACTCCTTTCATGCATGCTGAATGTAAAACCTGTTATACTAGTAAACACCTTAATATTTCTCACTGGAAACATCCTAGCAAAGTATTTGTACTACACATTGATTTATCAACACACACACACACTACCAAAACCAAAATACCCCAAAATTCTTTGCAGTTCTTTTCTAAAGATTTTCCACAAAACCCTCTATGGTCATCAAGATGTAACAACGGATTATTTTACCAGAAAGTGAATGATAATTGAAGACTAAAATTGGTAAAGTGCAACAATAATTCAAACACCGTTTTCCACGTTAAGCTGTGAAATGTGAAAAGTGGCTGGTAGCACTCTAAGTAGTTCAAAGGGCATGTAAAGAGGTCACTAGTGTGAACGTTCATACGGGCTGATGTGCGGAACGATGCGATTTCCCAACACTTTCGTTTTTTTCACTTACAACGTTTACCACTTTTAGTCCTCAATTATATCTTCTACAACTGCTGGTATAATTAAAACAGTGTACCATATATCCCAATATGGTTAAATTTATATAAAAAAATCAGTATATTATACCAGTCAGTTACCCTGGATTCTGATTGGAAGAGAGAATGTTCAAGTCTGATTATTATTCAGTGTTGTCCATTAGTTTAAGTCCATTTTATGCACTAATAGGCTGAAATGTAACTTGAACCACTATGTGCTTCCATTGGGTATTTAAACCAGGAACCCTTGGTTACAAAGAACAACATTACCATTATGTTTTCAGGGAGGTCCATGATCTATAAGTAGGAAGTAGGAATTTCTATCAAATAGTTCACATATACACATGTGCTATAAAACTTTTGATGTAGCTACTTTTTATATGTGTAAATGTATAGGCTCAATTTTCAGTTTATTTGTTTTCATTAAATTTATTAAGTTTTAATAGTAAGATTGGTATTGATCTTTTTATAAAGTATTCAAACAATAAGAAAAAGTAAGACATATTTTGCCAAATTTATAGGATTGTACATTTTTGTACATTTGTTTATTGGAAATCCTTTTAGAGGAGTTAATTCACTTTCAATAATTTATAATGAATTATATTAATAGAAGTTAAGAATCTTCTCTTGAGAGTTTACATTTTCATGGAATTTCCCAAAACTAAAACTTCGAAGAGGTTTCTATCTTTTTATTTTTTAAATGAAGATTCACCACTTCCTAAGATTATCATACGAGGGAAGGGGGGAACCAAAAGAAATCTGAAACATTGTCTAGTGGGCAGGCTCGTTGTAGTACATGCCAACCAGCGCCGTCGAGTGAAGTGGTACCACATAGTACATTTTTTTGTTAAACGCCTCTTACTTGTTCGTCGATTTTTGTGATGGCTGAAAAGTTTGAACAATGTGCAGCTGTGAAATTCTGTTTTCTGTTAGAAAAATGGCAGGGGAAGCAGTTGTAATGTTTGAAACAGCTTACAAGGAAGCTGCTCTGGGGAAACCACAAGTTTATGAGTAGTTTTTCCACTTCAGGAATTGTGAATTGTCACTTGCAGACCAACCTTGCTTAGGGCGACCCTCGACCTCCCGAATGAAAGATATCATTGCGAGAATTGATGAACTGATCTTGGAAGACCATTGCAGAACAATTGATGAAATTTTTGATTTGTCTTGTGTGTCCTGGAGTTCCTGCCAATTGATTTTGAGCAAGGAATTGCAAATGTGTGGCAAAGTGGGGAGTGGTTGCTTCACCATGACAATACGCCAGTGCACAAAGCCTTCAGTGTGAAATAATTTTTAATCAAAAACAGCATGACCAAGCTTATCTACCTGCCATATTCACCTGGCCTCACTCCATGTGATTTCTTTTTATTCCCCCGAATGAAAAATGTCCTCAAAGGAAAACGTTTTCCAAACGTGGAAGAGGTGTGAAGAAAAAAACGACTGAGGCATTAAAAGGCGTCACTTTGCAAGAGTTTCAGGACTGCTTTGAAAAGTGGAAAATACATTTAGACCAGTGCATTGCATCAAATGGACAGTACTTTGAAGGAGATTAAATTTGTAACACCTAAAAATAAATACACAATTTTTTATTACAAAACTCCGATTTCTTTTGGGTCCCCCCTTGTAAATTTTGGTTTGATTTGCTTTATTTTATTTTACTTTGCTTTTTGTGCCACTTTTGGCTAATTTGCAAAGATGGGGATGAGCGATGATATGATGAAATTGATGTATAGACACTCACAAACATCCATGCCCAAGCCAGGAGTCGAACCTGCGACTCTCCCTTGTAAATGTATTTGGCAGTCTGGTAATTGGGTTTTTTCAGTTTACTTTTTTGTTTTAAGTCCACTATATGCCTCCACATCACAGTCTGGTAATTGTCAACCAATTGTTTCCCTCTGGTTAACCATGATGGTGAGGTGAGAATGGGTGGATACTCTCATGATATAAGGAATGGAATAATCCAAATTACATACAAAAGTAATTATAACATTGTGGAATAATTTTTCAACGATGGTACACAACAGATGCTGACTAGGTTTGTAGAGCTCTCTATAATTTTATACCTCCCAAAAATCCTGTAGCATAGGCTGTGGCCTTCAAGTTAATATGTCACTGCTGATATTTTCATTTAACGCTATTAACCAATTATTCTTTACACACACATGTGTGCATGCGCAGATATATACATACATACAATTGCCTTCAATGTAAATTGCCATGAATTCAAAGTTTGTTTTAAGTATACTAGTTCATGCTTAGTTTCTCTAATTGGAAGTAGACCTACAGTTGAAAATGAGATCCCAAACATTGTTCATTGCACCTCCACTGGATGTCAAACCTGGACTCATTCATTACAAGGCAGTTGTGTTTCCACTGTGCCATTGGGGAAGCCTGCCATGACTTAATCTCATTTCGGGACCTTGGATAATAGTGTACTTCTTCTTGGATAGACCTCAGTCTACAAAGTAATGGGGGATGAAAGGTGACATGTTTGCCTTCATACTGACTATGCGTTGCCCAATGAAAAACATGTAACTAGCTCTTAATTGTGCAGAGATGTTGTACTAGGAATGTAGTTTTCATTAGCATTTTTCAAACAATTTGGTACCTTTTTCAGTGTCATCGCATGGAAACGTGTAGTTGAGAATAAGAAAGATGAAGGGGATGTGCAATGGAATCTCCAAGTCGAAGAATCTAAACTCGCAAAGAATGAAGAACGTGGAAAGATTAAAGAGGATAATTCTCATGTTTCTCAGGAAACCCAGGTAAATTTTATGTCTGACTGTGTGTGTGTGTGTGAAGGGGAGGGGGTATATGCTATGGAAACAGTATCATATACCAGCAGTTCATGCAGATACCATGCATATCCTTTTGTAAGATAAAAAACATTAGTGGCAACCATGAATCTGTTCCTCTATTGGCAGACTAATACTCTCAGCAAGCAAAATGCCCTCCTGGATGCTATGAAAGTTTGTTGGTGTTGTACAAATCACATGTACACATGAAGTTACATATATTCTTGATTTGTTTCTTATGTTTCACTCTTGCCGGTCCCTGTGGCGGAGTGGTTCGCACATCGTGCTACGATGCCAGGGGTCCCGGGTTCGAATCCTAGCCTGGGCATGGATATTTGTGAGTGTCCATTCATCACATCATCACTCATCCCCATCTTCGCAAATTAGCCAAGAGTGGCACAAAAAAGGAATTAAAATAAAGCAAATCAAATTATGTTTCACTCTTTAAACGAATATTGTTGAAACTTCTTTTGAAGCCTATTTGTAAAGTCAAATATTATTTTGGTAATATTAAGTTTGAAGGTTATGCTCATTTGTTTACTCTGCTTGCTGAAAGGATTTAAAATAGTTAACTTTTAATGTTTGGAATTTTTTATAGTAGTTGATCTCAATGTTTTCATGCATTTCATATTTCTCTGTATCTATAATATTCCATTCAATGAATAACTGTACTTTGACTGTTGCTAACATACAAAGGGTATAGATAAATCTTCAGGTGTTCTAGATTGCAGCTATAGATAACAGTGGTACAGTCACACACTTATGGATTGAAGTGATCTTCAAACAGATCATCTTAACCTAGAAGTGTCTGTAACTGTACAATCAACATGTGTTTAAACTGTCTACTGGTAAGTTACCCTGATATTACAGAAAATGGGTTGTTATCCAGATATAGGGTGCCAAGTACAATGTGTGCTGTAAATTTTATTGAATTGCATTACTGTAATTTTCTTCAAAATATTTTTGTAACTGCAAATTACAGAGAGTTTGCATTTTGCACAGATGGCAGTAAAACATGTTAGTTTTCCCACTAGGTATCTCATAAATAGAATTTCATCATACATTTTTGTTGCTTTCAAAATATTTTTCGTATAATAATTCCCAAACCATAATTGCTATGAAATTATCTTATTAATTGTTTTTCGCAGGTGGAAGAAGAGAAAATACCAGTGACTGCTGAAAATCAATACGAGGCTCTTGCAAAAGCTGTGACCCCTTTTCATGATATTCCCTACCCAGAGCAACTACAGATGAAATATAGGCACTGTAGAAATGTGTTGAAGCAATTTGCAGCAGACTTACGTAAAACCAATACAAAAGTGAATTATATAAAGCAAGGTTTGCCTTGCTATTTGGAAAATGTTAAGCCATCGGTAAGTGCAGCTGGAATCGAACTGCTTGCTGGCAAAATCAGGTTATTCTTGCAACTAACCAAAGCAAAGTGTAATAACTGAAATAGAAAGATAGAGAAAGGAACAGGATTTTGATTGTATTTTTTCTTACATTGTCAACATATGTGGTACTAGAATAGTGTATCATATTTTCAGAAATGATTTCAGACCATAATAATAATTTAAAATTTTTGGTAAGAAAAAAATGGATTGAATAATGTTACGATCATAATTTTTAGACATTTACACATGGGCCACGCCAATTCCTGGCCCTCATTCACAGAGCAGAATGCTTATTTTTGACAAAAACCTGCTTTCCTGCTGGCTGCTGGGTGGAGGGATTCTAAGGTTGCCGATTTCGGACCAAACAGGGGGACAGCGGTAGGCCTAATCATCACTTTGGCTGCAAGAATCTTCATTGGTAAATGCTGCAACAGTGGGTCTCTGCCATAAAGGTGGGTCCCACAGTGTGAGTTAGCTTGGCTCGACTCTAGTTACAATTTTATGCTTATGTGCAATATAATGCTATAGAAGACTTGCAGCTGTGTTCAGCATTTAAAAATAATGCAGTAACTAATATCATTATCAGATTTTGGTCATTTAATTGTTTATGTAAATTGACCATGTCATTCCATGTTGTAAATGTATTTTTCAATTTAAATTAGAACACAATAAGTCACTGGTAATGTTTTATGAGCATTCTCTTGCATTGCCTAACCAGGACCACACAACTGGATAAGTATGAAACATTACAAAATTTTTGTGTATTTTAATGTCATTTAATTACAATTCTTTCATACTAAACTCATTATGTCCACTGTTTCCCATATATGTACATTAATTAATTGAAAAATGGGTCTAAACAAGATATAATATTAAAATAGTTTGCATGTTTTTATTTTGCAGCCTGTAATAGATGCATATCGTAACAAAGATGAATTTAACGTGCGCACTGGAATTGATGGGAACCCAAAAACTGTTGGTTTCTTCGTTGGAAGTCCAGTGGCTGGAGATGTTGTTTGTGTCAATGCTGATTACCTCATCAATATGCGAGAAAGTCATAGGAAAGTAGCTCGAGTGAGTAGTTTAGTCATTTAGAATTATTAGACATATATCTCCCACTATTATCACACTTCATACTTAAGCCACAATCCAAATTCTTAACCCTCTTATTTGATTAACTTCTCCCTGCCTTCATTATTTTTAATCAAATAACTTTCACTCTCCATTCAGACACTTACACATAAACAAAACTACACACACATAAACACACCAAACAACAATACAACATGAGAACATGTCCACACAATGCCACATTTACCCACTCAACCCCTGACACTTTCAGACAAACACATGTACTGAAACACACACTACATACCTAAGAAAACAACCACAAAACAAGTATCACATTAACAAAGTTTGGAAACCGGGCTTGTTCTGGACTACCAAACAACCCTCGTACCAGATTCTGCAGATTACATTGTAACATGCAGGACTAGATCTGTATGTATTTTTTTTTTCAACAAAATAAAGTCACAATGAAAAGAAAACGGTAAATGATATTCCATGATAAGATGTTCTGGCCTTTTTAGACACCAGAACATAAGCTCATGCCCTCGAATGTATGCGAGTGGAGGTGGGTATCTTCCGGGGATTCTCCCTTTTAACCTTTATATGTTCTCCGAGCTGAGACGATGTTTTAAAGTTTGCCAGAAATCTGTTCTGTTGACCAAGCGACACTCGCTCACTCTCTCTCACTCTCTCTCACTCACTCACTCACTCACTCACTCACTCACTCACTCACTCACTCACTCACTCACTCACTCACTCACTCACTCTCTCTCTCTCTCTCTCTCTCTCTCTCTCACACTCACACTCACTCTCTCTCTCTCTCACTCTCACTCACACTCACTCTCTCTCTCTCACTCTCACTCTCACTCTCACTCACTCACTCACTCACTCACTCACTCTCTCACTCTCTCACTCTCTCACTCACTCTCTCACTCTCTCACTCTCTCACTCTCTCACTCTCTCACTCACTCACTCACTCACTCACTCACTCACTCACTCTCTCTCTCTCTCTCTCTCTCTCTCTCTCTCTCTCTCTCTCTCTCTCTCTCTCTCTCTCTCTCTCTCTCTCTCTCTCTCTCTCTCTCTCTCTCTCTCTCTCTCTCTCTCTCTCTCTCTCTCTCTCTCTCTCTCTCTCTCTTTTTTGCTTTCGCATTCCCCACGTGACCTTGAACTTTTAGGTTTTCATGCTAGAGGAGGAAGGGAAGAGGTTGGTTCCCAAGAGTGTGGGGGATGGTGCACAAGTTGCATTTGTCATACCTCCCGTAAGGGACAGGAAGGGAAAACAGCGCTTCCTGTATTCCCTGTGAAGATGAAATGGGCCGATCCTTCTGCCGCAGGTTCAGACAACAAATGCACTGTTGCAAAACCGTTGCTCTCTAAATGATGCCTTGCGTAGAGTTTGGACACAATGTGTGTGACTGGGGTGTCTTTGTTCGCCCTTCCCCTCCACAAAAACGCGAGTGGAAAATTGGCAACTGGACTCGATCACCATTCGCTTCTTTGCCCACACATTTACGGAATCCTTCCTAGTTGACAGGAACGAAAAAAAGAGAGGGGGGAACTTGTTTGTAAAAACTTTACCTTTCTTCTTTTTTGCGTTGAAAATGGAAAAAAAAATGATTTTCCATAACGGATAACAATTGTTCTTTTTCTTCAATGAAAATTCATTTAAATTCCTAAGGAAATATGATTGGATCAAGTTCGATTATTTTCAATCTGAAGTTTTTTCACGGACGCTATATATTTTGGTTACAGAATGACGCTGAAAATGCACAAGCTATGGGCAGATAGGGCGATATTTTACTCACTGACGGAAAAATATTTGTGTGAAATATATTGTGTGGGGGGAGAGGGGGCCAAAGTTGGGATAAATGATTCTTCTACGTGAGGCAGAGAATGTTTTCTCTATGCATATTGCGTAACTCATATGTTGTAAAGTGATGGGGCAAGGTAAAATGAGTGAATAAACGAGGGGCATGGAATTATTTTCTAAGGGCACATCTAAATGCCATTAAAATGCATATTTGGGCCAAAAGAGCAAAGGGCTGCCCAAGCATGGTGCTGATCCAGGGTGGCGACAGACCTGGAAAACCGGGAAAAGTCAGGGAATTTGAGGTGTCAAAAAAAGTCAGGGAAATGTCAGGGAATTTCGTCTTCATTGACTTCGAACACTCTTCTGACGAAAATTGTTATAACTCGGGCACTATGGGAGCAATCTACTTCGGATAACTTTTATTTTGCAGCTAAAACATCAGCGCATGCAACGGTGTACAATTCAGAACACCGGACCGAGGAAGGGGGGCTTGGGGGGGGGGGTGCAACCCCTGAATTTCAATGGAAAAAACAAAAATCTGGAGTTTGCCCCCTCTTCTCCCGCTATTTTGGCGAGAAGGCGCGAACTTTAGTATTTTCAAAGAATGGACATTACTCAAGAGAATGAAACATGTTTTATGTTCTTGGGTGCCATACAAGTTGAATAATAAGCCACAATGTGATTATTATTTTTTTACGAAAAATACGTAATTTGCATTTTTGGAGGAAAATTGTTATAACTCGGGCACTAACGGAGCAATCTACTTCGGATATGTTTTGTTTTGCAAATAGAACATCATAGCATGCAACCGTGTATAATTCAGAACGCCGAACCGAGGAAGGGGGGTTTGGGGGGGGGGGTGCAACCCCTGAATTTCAATAGAAAAAACAAAAATATCGAGTTTGCTACATTTTCAAAGAATGGACATTTCTCAAGAGAATGAAACACGTTTCATGCTGCTGGGTGCCATACAAGTTGAATAATAAGCCAAAATGTGAAACTGTTTCTTACGAAAAATAGGTAACTTGCATTTTTGGAGAAAAATTGTTATAACTTGGGCACTATGGGAGCAATCTACTTCAGATAAGTTTTGTTTTGCAGCTAAAACAACAGAGCATGAAACCGTGAACAATTCAGAACGCCGAACCGAGGAAAGGGGGTTTGGGGGGGGGAGCGACTACCGAATTTCAATGTAAAAAACATAAAAATCTGGAGTTTACCCCCTCTTCTCCTGCTATTTGGGAAGCAGGTGCGAACTTTAGTATTCTTTTCAAAGAATGGACATTTCTCAAGAGAATGAAACATATTTCATGTTCTTTGGTGTCATACAAGTTGAATAATATGCCAAAATGTATTTTTTTTTTTACGAAAAATAGGGAATTTGCATGTTTGGAGGAAAATTGTAATAACTCTGGTACTATGGGAGCAATCTACTTCGGATAAGTTTTGGTTTGCAGCTAAAACATCATAGCATGCAACTGTGTTCAATTCAGAACACCAAACCGAGGAAGGGGGTTTGGGGGCGCGACCACCGAATTTCATTGGAAAAAAAAAAAAAAAACATAAAAATATGGAGTTTACCCCCTCTTCTCCCGCTATTTGGGAAGCAGGTGCGAACTTTAGTATTCTTTTCAAAGAATGGACATTTCTCAAGAGAATGAAACATGTTTCATGTTCTTTGATGTCATACAAGTTGAATAATAATCCAAAATGTATTTATTTTTTTTTTTACGAAAAATAGGGAATTTGCATGTTTGGAGGAAAATTGTAATAACTCTGGTACTATGGGAGCAATCTACTTCGGATAAGTTTTGGTTTGCAGCTAAAACATCATAGCATGCAACTGTGTACAATTCAGAACACCAAACCGAGGAAGGGTGTTTGGGGGCGCGATCACCGAATTTCATTGGAAAAAAAAAAAAAAAAAAAAAAAAATCTGGAGTTTACCTCCTCTTCTCCCACCATTCTGGGGAGAAGGCGCAAATGTTAGTATTCTCTTCAAAGAATGGACGTTTCCAAAGAGATTGAAACATGTTTCATGTTCCTGGGTGGCATACAAGTTGAATAATAAGCCAAAATGTGAAAAACTGTTCGGAAATGTGGCATGGATATGTTGCGGAGAGGGGCGAGGTTGGTCATCAATATGAATTTCCCAGGCTTGCTCCAGACCTGTGTCAGAGTTTCCACCCAAACATAAGAGTATGAAGGTCCAAAAAGCACATTCATTTTGTAATCAGCACCATGATACCATATGGTATCATCGGGCCAGTACTACCTTACTCTGATGATACCATATGGTTGGTTTCATCGGAGGAGTAAAGGTTAAGCCTCTAAATATTACGTGGAAAATGCATTGAATTATCATTTTTTCTTGTCCGTATGGGAGTAGTAAGGGGACTTGTCAACTGATGGAGGGGATAAGAGCGGGTGGCGCTGTCCGATAGTTGTCGGACGTCGTAGTAAGGCTTTTTGTTGGGCAAACTGAATGAACATGGAAACAAATATGTTCCATTGATACATACGATTTTTGTCGAATATCGCCACCCGACAAAGTATCTCACTACAACATGCGACAGAAATTGCATGCATAAACAAGAAGAGCTTTAGACTGCAAATATGCTGTTGGAATTTTATTACTCTTCTGGCTCACTTTACCTTATTGAATTTAGCAGTGCTTACTAAGGCTTTCTTTTATCATCCTGACGTATTACTGGTTTCGCACAAGTTAACATACGTTTACAATGACATTGCAATATTCTTAGATATCAAGAAGAATTCAACCAAACGGGATATATATTGAATACCATTATGAATAAGTGAAACACAAATCTGCATTGGTGAACGTTATAAAAATTGGCAAGTGCATGCTCCCAACCTCAAATTTACTCCAACACTAGTATTGGAATGAAATTAACGCCACTCTCTGTCCTCTCTGTTTAATCTCGTGAGAGATGGTCTTAAATCTCTCACTGAGTGAAGTTAATGTCCAATATTATGAAATAAAATACTAATAATAAATACGTAAATATTTTAATATCATATTTACTCGAATCATTCAATCATAGAAGCAAATCACTTCCTTCAAGAATTGACTTTTCTCTGCCAGCCCTGCTAAATTTTCACTTTCCATCTACTGATTTATACAAGAGGTGGCCAGAAAGTAATTTCCAATTATTAGGTACATTGATTTTTCGCAAACGCCAAAACTGTGAAAAATGGTAATTGCTGCGAAATTATGTTTAGGAATGTGCAGTGATGTCTGGACACATTTTTCACCCGTTCGAAATATCGAAATAATGCGAATTTGGCAAAAAAAATATGCGAATTGTTGCCATTTTTAGCGATTTTTTTTAAAAGAAATGTCCTAAAACAACGAAAAATTCCATGATATCCAACATCCTTGTCTTTTCTAGGCCATGTTTGTGTACATGGAACATGCAAGTTTTCCAACATTTTACTCAAGAGTAAACTATAGAGTTACACATACATGGAATAATTCCGACAGCCACATTAAATAATTTATTTCCCACGATTTTTTCAACTTCTATCAAAACCATTTGCATCACAGAGCAAAGTGGCAGGGTTCTAACAGGAGATCGAGTGTGTATCTACCGTCACACGGGAGCCACATCTTCGTATTTGTCGCACAAAATATGTTTTGAATTACCAAGATAAGTGCTCACCATCAGCATTTGTCGAGCGAGTAATAATGGAGCTCAGTCGTTAGGGCATCTGACTACTATGCGAGAGACCCGGGGTCGATCCCCTGCGGGGGAGAACCGGGATGTTTTCCACCTATTCAAACTGCTCCGGTGCCCACCCAGCATCATATGAAGCTAGTACCTTGAGGAAACTTTGAGGGATAAAGGTAGCCAGGAGTGTGGTGCTGACACATCACCCCCACCTTCAGCCGTGATCAAGAAAGTGTGGGGCCCTAACCCCACACCAAAATTCCATTATCTGAAATCCTTACCTTAAAATTAATAAAGGGGTATGGAAATTAACTTTCCCAAAATAACTTTCAAAGATATTAAACTCTCTCGAAGAGGCGTAAGCCATGTGACTTACAATTTGAAACAGTAGTTTAAAAACACCATGAAGGTATAATTTCAGATATTTTCCAGAAAATGTGCTAAAAAAAAGTAAAGTACTCCCCTGTGCATAGCACCACGCCATCAAGGCGTATAGGGAGTGTGGGGGTAACGCCCCACACTTTCTTGATCCGGTCGTGAGTGGGGGTGATGTGATCAGCATCACACCCTGACCGCCTTTACCCCCCATGGTTTCCCCCAGGTACCCATGTTATTCGACGCTGGGTGTGTGCCGGGACCGCTTCCATCGTTAGTAAAGTTCCCGGATTTGAACCGGCCGGGAATCGAACCCGGGACCTTTAGCATAGTAGTCAGATGCGTTACCGACTGAGCCACCGCGGCCACTCCAGAAAATGCGCTAAAATGAAAATGTGAATTTTGGGAAAAATAACACCGTATAGTAAAAAATAAAAAATAAGCAAATATACCAATTTGAAAAAAAAAATATCAAGGTCCCTACCAATTAGGCATAAATAAAACAAGAATATCAGTTGTAATTTATTGCATTAGTAACAGTGAGTCCTAACCTAATTTCCGTAATAATAACCACCGTTGTTCTGGCATGTGTCGTAGCATGGCACTAAATTTTGTATGCCCATGGTATATGTGTCTGACAGCAAGGACTGGAACTATTTCTACCGCAATGTAGCTGTCAAATCCTTGCCCTGACAGAAACCTCTTCAGTTAAACAAAGAGATGAAAGTCGGTACATTCAAGGCCAGGGCTGTACAGGGAGTGGTCTAAGATCTCTCACCTGAAGTGATGCAAAGGGCCCATGTGTACTCAGCTGTATGGGGTTGTGCACATTCGATTGGCCTTCCGTGAATTGTCTGCACCATCGTCTGACCATACTATCACTCACGACGTCCGGTCTGCACAACTCACACGATTGCTGGTGGCTCCGTGCCAAATTCTGAGCTTGCAATGTAGGCTACATCGCAGTCGGTGGGAGACTTTATGAGAGCTGCAATCTTTAACCTAGAAAGGTCCTAAACCGGCTGCATTGTAACTGTACCAGATTACAGCTACGTTCCACTTCTTCCTGCCTGCATGTGTGTGTGTCGCTCTCCGACTACAAGTGCTGCGTATAGGCACCATTGGAGCTTTTCCAGGATGCCCCTCGTATATGAACTTTCAGAAGCTTTTATTATTAGAGTATTCCTGTTTTAATGTGTTGGTTAGGCAAATCAGGTTCCTATACAATGCAGTTCTATAAATTCCTTGCGTTAAATTTCTAATACTTACATACCCTTTTTGTCAGCATTAATGGTATAACTGCATGTTGTCAGTTTCACAGTACTTCACTTGGATATACTGTACTGAAGCAGAAATCCCATTGATAATGTAAGCAAATATGACTCTTTTGTACAATTCAATTGTTTCACTTATATTCAAGAGTTAAGTTGTTTGCTTTACAGAGAAGAGAGAAGTAGCTTTATGCATTGAAAAATGAGTCCGCACTCATAGTTTTTGCAAGCAGAGGGTTACAAACCTCAGTGGAAATATCAACTTATAATACCGAGATTGTATAAGGAGACTGATAAATTACAAATTGTATTTCTTAATCTATCACTCTTCACTCTTATCTCATTTAGTCGTAACTTTAAAAATAATCAAGTATTTTATTTTAAACTTACTGCGTATGACAAAATTCCATAATCCTTCCTTAGCTTGTGAATTGTAATAATTTTCCAAATTCACTATTTTGCAGTTTGAATTCAAATCATAGAGAATAGAGAAATTAAGTCAATTTCATAGAAGATAATATTGATACTTAGCAAAACTATACATGGATCTGTATGAGTTTGTAATTGTCAGGGAAAAATGTAAGTTTTGTCCTGGAAAACCTGGAAAAGTCAGGGAATTTCATTTCTGCTTGTTTGTAGCCACCCTGTGATCACATCATCTTCAAATTGGCAAAAATCGAAGAATGTGTGTAGTAAAAGTGGCCGGAGCATGGTGCTGATCACACCATTTCCCACATCCCCCTATATATATGTGTGTGTCACGGCATGGTGCAAAGTGCATGGGAAACTACCTTCACCTTTTCCTCATTAGCATGGGTGGAGGGCATTTGCTTTCTCATGCCCCCTATGGTATCATCACTAGTCTTGTAATTACTGAAAAGTGCCAAGTATTTCTGTGCCGATTTTCTTGCTCATGTGGAAGTGAGAGCCCCTTACACAAGACATCTTAACCAATTAACATAATGGCGGTCTCCCGTCTCCTTTCCTCTGACGTCTAAAATGACATTGTTGCTTTTGAACCTGAATACGCACATTCAACGAACATAGCATATGGCCAGTAAAATGGAAAAAAAAACAACATCTTCCCCCATAGAGGCTCATTAATCTGCTACTGTGTACAGCTATGCAGTAATTGAAAGATTCAACACTTTTCTCTTTCTTTAATACCCGGTGTCGGATATCTTGTTCATATGTCGGAAGTATTTACATGACATCATGGGAGATCGTCTAATCAGCGATCATTATCCCCCCTCCTCCCTCCTTCTTTCCTTCTTTCTGCAACTTGGCCCAGAATGAGCACACTTCTGATGAGACTTGTTCAACTGCATTGGCACCGCTCCACCACCTGTTTGTCACCCCCTTACCCCCATTACAAACCGGTGGGAGGGGTGTCTGTGAGCAGCAGGCAGCTGGCAACAGGCGCCAATGTTTTGTCTCGAGGCTCCAGAGCTATGACTCATCCACTCTGAAGGAAAGAAAAACGGCATTGTTTTGAATCTTGCCTGGGAAGGTTGTTTTGCTTTGATGATTAGGAAACACGATTACCAGATACAAAGATACAAAACGATGAGTTAAATAAAAAGACAACATATTATTTTTCTTCTTGTTATTCCATCTGATAAACACCTTGAACAAACAGAGCAGTGCAGGAAGGAAATGCACATGATACTAAGAATAATATAATCGCTACTTATTATCGGAACGATTCACATGCTGAAACTAAATCAAGCAATATTAAACATTGACGGGAAGACAAAAAAAGTAGAAGAAAAAGGAAACACATTATTTTTTATTTACGGGGAAACTTGGTGCCCTCCGCAAGACTTCTAAATCCAATAATAAATCGTCGATTAACAAGGATGTAAATAACAATCAGTGACGTGCCCAAAGAAGGTTGCTTCCTATGGCCCCTATTTCTAAATAAAATAAAAAAAAATATTAAAAAAAGTGAAAGGCAGGAAAAGATTGCAAAGTGAGAACAACTGACTACTATAAAATGTATATGTAACCCCACCCCCACCCCCTTTCAAGAATCCTGCACGCGTCACTGATAAATTATTGTGACGTCTAAACAAGCGTAAGTTTGACAAAGCTTGTTTTGTTCAATTCATGCTGTTGGGTTGATCGGGACTGGATACATATGCAGTTCAAAGTGGAATCTGAACCATTCTGCATGTCTTCAGGACACTTCAATTACAGTATATAAAGATGCTTGGCGCCCAGCTATAAATGATCACCCCCCCCCCCCAATTACACTGAACTTCTAAAAATAGCAACTAATTGCCAGTTTACAGAGTAAACTGAGATCTCACACAGTCAGATGCATAAACTGAACCTAATAGGCAGCAGTGTCCTTGATACCTCGAATTTTTCCTTCTTCCCCTCAAGTTCGAGTTATGAAGGTTCCACTGTACCACTTTCTACTACTGCTATTATGATTAGGGCTGAACTGATACCACTTTGAATCGATACCAATGCCATTACCGATACTTGTATAATTCCAATTTAAAATAACAAAGGCTATATTGTATATACACATATACATATATATTATGTGTGTGGGTGTGTAATTATTATTATTATATTTTATATATATATGCATTTCTGATGAGGGACGATGAATAAATTAACCCACCAAACGATGCTCTGTTGCAACGATGCATCTCAACATTACAGTATTTTTTTTTAGATCAGTGACAATCGATCAGCTGTTTCAGATATGAGAGAAATATTAAGAGAAACTAATGAAACGTTGGAAAATGAGATCACTCTTCTCAAACAAACATTAAATTTTCCGTGAACACAAGAATAATTGGCTATTTGCTAGCCCCTGACACAACGTCTAAAACTAACAGTAAAGCTGTAATGAAAAACCTATCTCATCTCTTTTTTGTCTTTAAAAGAGAAATTGTAGTTTCTTGTTGTGTTAGCACTGCTCTAGACTTGGGCTTCCTGTTGAAGACTGTTTAAAACAATTTGAATATTGTGTTTACAAGCAGGTAAATCAAACATGTATTGTTCAAGCACATGGTGTGAGAAGCTATTTATGTGAATAAGAAACTACTTGCCAATCTTTTGCTGTTTCAATGTAAGAATTTTAGCTCACAAGAGAACTTTTTATTATTATTAGAATATGGAACATGCAGTTGAATGATCGTAGATGGAGTATGTTACAAAACACTTTTACATGTATGCTGATTGTATGATGCAATTTATTGCAGGCATATGAACATTACATAAGATCATCACCATTAGAGGCATGCCATGATTTCTCTGGTGGAGGAAATTGGAGAAATCTACTTGTTCGTTCCACAGAGAAAGGTGAAGTAATGGCTGTTGTTCTTTTTCATCCAAGAGACTTGCCCAGAGAACAAATTGAGGAAGAACAAGAAAAGCTAAAGACATATTTTGTTGAAGGCGAGGGAAGAGAATGTGAACTCACATCATTGTATTTCCAAGCATGGTAAAGTTTTTCCTCTGGTGTAGTGTTCTTTGTTCAAAATGAAGGAACTTTCAGCATATACAGGGTGGCACATATTGTATCTACCAACTTCAAATGACAACGGAAAGACGATGAGTGCTTGTAGTAAATTTATATGGTTATGAAGTAGAAAGATACGCACAGGCATTTAATACAGTGTATAATATGGGCAATACAGACATGAGTGCATCTTGAAAATATCATCTTCTAAATGTCCCCTTTCCTGCTTGGATGCACTGTTCGAGGCAATGTTGGAAGGCTTTCGTGATGCCTTGGAGGGGCCACGGCTTTCCCCTGGAAAATGAATGCCACCTAAAAAGTATATATTTCACACATAATTTCATTTCAGTCTTAGTAATTTATGTTAATTATTATAAGGGTGTTGAAGGAACATAATAATTTCAGACTGAAGCAGTGTTTTATGAGGGAAAATCACTATTATTGGGAAAAATTTGTCTTCTTTGCCCCCACCTGGAAAAATTTCTGCCGACGTCCATGAACATGTCCCATGGAATAGCACATATTTCACGGTGAATGATGTTTCACAGCATTACCCGTGGCTCTCCACTGTCTAACCCACTGCAGAATGCTGCATGTCTCTGAAACAGGTGCATGATGATCTTCATTGTTCCGCTGTAGTGCCCAGTGCCTCTTTGGATAAAGGCTTGCACCGCCACAATCTGCGTCTGCACCGGCCAATTCTCCATGGTATAATAATTGCCTCACTCCCAACTCTCCACAGATGTAGGTATTCCACACACGTGCATGTGTATTCTGGCAGGGTTGCCAACTCAAATTGGTAGATACAATATGCACCACCCTGTATGTCTGACATTAATTATTTCATTAATGTTAAGTTAATTGGGAATGGATTTTTATAACACTTAGGAAGGTGAGGGTAGAAAGGAAAAGGCATCATGTCCACTCTAATTGAGTATATCCATAATATTTTCTGTGTGTTACAATATAAACTGATTGAGTTTCAAACCAATACTGATAACTGTTTCAAATCAAATTCTGAAGTGGACCAAGCTGCATCTCAGTTTGTAGTGGAAGATTACCAAACTACATAAACCCATTCATATCCCATTACTTAGTGTTTCTCCTGTTTTTCTCCTACTTTGTTGTCCTTTTTACATCAGTTGTTGGGGTTGATTGAAGTTGAAGTGTTTAACTTTCAAACACTTTTGACAATACCTCCTCGTGCAACAAGAGCCCTTTAGAATGTTATGCCAGGCAGCTTCTCATTGGGTGATATGTGATTGATTGATTGATTTAGTTTATTTTACTTCGCGTTTTGTGTCTCTTGGCTAATTTGCGAAGATGGGGATGAGTGATGAAATGATGAAATTGATGAATGGACATTCACAACCAAGCCCGACCAGGATTCGAACCCGGGACCCTTGGTGTCGCAGCGCGATGTGCTAACCACTCGGCCACAGGCTCGGGCTGGGTGATATGTGGTAAGTACATCTAATCCCATCATCAGTTGGTACTATTGGCATTTCATTCAACTTATTTCAATGAACATTGGGATTGAAAATAAAAAAAAATCATGTCAGTCTGTTTTACCACTAAAGGTGCTAGCCTAGCATGAGAGGTTCTTTGCGAGTGTTCCTTTATCAATTTCATCTAATCATCATTCATCCTCATTGTTGCAGTCAGCCCAAAGAGGCAGAAGAGAGATGTATGATAAGAAAAGTACAAATCTGTTCCCCTCTCCCTTGATTGTGATACTCTAACTTACTTTGTGTTGCTTTTTTACATCCCTATACTCTGTCCCTCGTGTGTGGCTAACAGTCGTTTCTCTGAGTGAGTTGACATCCATTATTTCTTTTGCTCGCACAGGACCTGAATGATGTACAGGGTGGGGCAGAAAAACCTGATGATTTTTAAAGTGATATAGCACAGTAAATAAAAAGAGTTCATCTTTATTCATGTGCTAGCCTTACAGTCTTATATATGCCATTATTATTTTTTTAAAAAAAATATGATTTACACCAAGATTAAGTACGGGAAATATAAGGTGCCATCAAATGAAAAGGTCCATTTCCATTTATAGACTTTATTACTGACATTGACTACACACATTCGCCATATGAGGTAAGGCACTTATCCCACTTGGGTACCAACTGATGAATGCCTTGGTAGAAGAAGTCCTTGTGTTTTGAGGCAAACCATTCTGTCACTGCCACCTGCAGATCTGCATCTTAGGCATAGCGGCATCCTCTGAGGTGTTTCTTCAATGCGCTGAAAATGTGTAAATCACATGTACTCAAGTCAGGACTGTAAGCAGGGTGGTCGAGCACTTCCCAACCGAAGGAATTCCACAGGTCCTGTGTTTGATTAGCAACATGGGGATGAGCATTATCATGCAGTAAAATGATGCTTGTGCTGAGCTTGCCGGGTCGCTTATGCTTTATTGCTGTCTACAGACGATGCAGTGTTTTGCAGGACGTGTTGGCATTAATGGTGTGTCCTTTTGGAAGGAACTCCACTAGCAGGGGACCACGATCATCGAAGAATACGGTCACCACGATCTTGCTGGCTGATGTTGTTGACATTTTTTTTTTGTTTGGGTGACCCTGGGTGCTTCCACTGCATACTGTCACTCTTGTCTTTGTCACCGTATACAGCCTGCATTCTCCGGTAAATGTCCGCTGGATGCGTACCTTCAGCGTGCAGAAAGTGTATCACACTACGCTTTTCTGCCATGGCTCACATGTCCGTGAGCGGCACCTCTATTGTTCCGTCACACAGCACCACCTTTCACCTGGAGGGGAGAAAGAGAGGTGACCAGTGACCCAACACCACCCGAATCAACTTTGCGCATGCGCTGATCCCCAGTCACTGACATGTCACATATGCCTATGGTTATACACAGCATCCAAAAGCACTGTCGCAGGTAATACGTATTTCGGGATATTTTCTGTTGGACCTTTTCATTTGATGGCACCTTATAACATATTGCAAATGGCGTTTCAACAATGAAAGTGTGGTGCGTTGCTTTCCACGGCTCCGTGATGACTGAAATGGCAGCTAGTGAGGAGTGGAATCCCCACCACATGACGTGATGCAATAACTTGCAATCGGCAAGTTTTTTTTCTTTCCTAGAAAAGAGACGTTTCAGTGACAGACTCTGCTAGTGTGTGGATGAAAATGGGTGTCATTTGCAAAGGTGTTATTCTCCGCACTTAATGTTGGTGTAAGAATTTTTTTTTTTAAATAATAATGGCATATATATTACTGTAAGGCTAACACATGACTAAAGACTAACTGTTTTTATTTATTGTGTTATATCACTTTAACAATCATCAGGCTTTTCTACCCTACCCTGTACAAGAAAACAAGACAAGGAACCTGAACTGTCTGTTATCGTGCGAAAATGAATTATAATTTCTCTTAAACTGTCCTCGTAGATAAATGTTGTAGATTAATTTCAGGCGATGATTAGTTGAAACATATGAAGGGTCAAATTCAGTTGAACACACGTAATTAGAATCCCACTGAATGCACTCTACCACTGAAGTAGCTTGAAGTTGTTATGTCTTCCAGCCCTCACACGAGATGCACCAATGATCAGGCACCTTTTAAACTTCTTCATGGAGAAAAGTACCTGATTGAAGATCTGAGCGGAAGGAGGTTCAGAATATCACCTGATTCATTTTTCCAAGTCAACACAAAAGCAGCAGAAAATTTATACCAAATTATTATAGAAATGACCCAAGTCTCATCAATGACCACTGTTCTGGATATTTGTTGTGGAACAGGTAAAGCAAGGCTAAAGTAACATCAAGGTTAATGTGTGAGATAAAATAATCAAATATTTATGTTTCAGTATCTTAAAACAGACAAAGTCGTGATATGTACTTTTGTTTTGTTGGTATTCCTAAGTTTTAGATCTGCCTTCATCCATCTTGAGGAAGGGAGATAAGTTGCAAGACATGGTTAAAAATGACAAACTAGGTTAAAAGATAACTGCAAGAAACAGCTGTTCATTTCATCCTCGTCGATCAAGTTTGAATGTAATTTGTCGTTTTAACCATGGTTTTAACTTTTTTGATTTATAGTGGTTTGAAAATTGCATTATTTCTTTCACGTAATTTTTTTTAATCAAATAGTGTCTTTTTTTGTGAGCTTGTAACACTGTAACAAATCAACAGAAAAGAAAAATATTTTATTTTTGGACATGTATCATGTGGTCCTTTAACACATATTTTTTTCAGCTGATTTTGAAATTCGAAGGTTACACATTTTTTACTTACCTGTATGATTTAAGATGAAATGTCCCTACTTGAGAAGATCATTTATTTTAATTGCAACAAAAACCGCCAACTGCTATTGTTGTCATGCTAATTCAAATATTTGGAAATTGTGTGGACAAACCTTGCATATTGCAATCTTCAAGGATATAAAAATGCATGTTGTTGATGTGGCAAGCACAAGAATCAATATCTTACGATTCTCACATTTAAATGTCTTGACTACATTCATATATATTGTATAGTCTAATTATATCAACTTTCTAGGAGAATCAAGGTGATGAGAATATATGGTAAATTCATTAAATATGTGAGAGAGCAATCTTTGTTGCACTTACAACCAAAACTACTTGTTTTGTAGCAGTTATATAAACTACTACTAGGTTTCTGAGATTGGCAAATTTCCCATCTAGATCTCTGTACCTTTGTTTCATTGACAGTCCTAATTTTTGAATCAACCTCAATCTTTCTTCAGGAATGGAAATTGTACAAGGTATTTTTTTAAAAAATATGATATGACAGTGGTTGGTTGAAATGGTATGGAATGACGCTATTTTAAGAGGTTTCTCACCACTACGCACTCGTGCATTCGAGAGAGAGCGTGCATGTACGCACAAAATGTTACCAATAATATATTTGATGCTTTACAGGTTTCCTGATACGCAGCAGTTAGAACAGTGTTGCCAGTGTAACATATTTTCCAGTAAAAATAAAAAAAAGTATGGAACATGGAGGACATTTTTTAAAAAAATTCTGCACTTTTCTCTCTCTCTCTTTCAGGTTTTCCTTCCTTCTTTACTTAGGCGAGAGGAGAAGAGAGGGCGAAAGAGATAGGTTCTACTCTTTTTCTTCTCCTTCTTCTCTCCCCTAGAGAGAGAGAGAGATAGAAAGAGAGAGACAGAGAGAGGAAAAAGAGAGAGGGGGAGAGAGAGAGAGAGAGACTCTTTTCTCCCTCTTCCTTTCCTCTCTATCTCTCTTTTCTTTCTCTCTCTCTCTCTCACCTTCTCTTTTTCATTTTCTTTCTTCTCCTTCTTCTTTCCTCTCTCTCCGTACTTTCTCTCTATCCCCTTTTCTTTCTTTCCTTTCTCTCTCTCTCCTCTCTTTCTTTTTTCTCTCCTTTCTTAAAGAAAAGAAATTCTCTCTCTCTCTCTCTCTCTCTCTCTCTCTCTCTCTCTCTCTCTCTCTCTCTCTCTTTCTCCAAGAGAGAGAGAGAGGTAGAAGAAAGGAAGAGAGAAAATAAAATTTTATCTTTCTTTCTCCTTCTCTTTCTTTCTTTCTTTTTCAAACTCTTTCCTCTCTCTTTCTTTCTTCCTCTCTTATAGAGAGGGAGAGAAAGAGATAGAGGAAAAAAAAAGAAAGCAAGAAGTAGAGAGAGAGGGGGGAGGGGAGGGAGACAGAGAGAGAGGGAAGCAAAGAGAGATAGAGAAAAAAGGAAGAAGAAGGATTCTTTCTCTCTTTCCTCTCTTTCTTTTTCACAAGAGAGAAAGTTTGGAGGGGGAAAGTGAGAGAGAGAGAGAGAGAGACCCCCTTTTCTCTTTCTTTTCTTTCTCTATCTTCACCTTTCCAACTCTTCCTTCCGAAGAAAGAGAGAAGTAAGGGGAAATAAGAAGAGAAGAAAAAGGGGAAAGGAAAATAAAGATGAAGAAAAGAGAGAGAGAGAGAGAGAGACTGATAACTCTCTCTCCTTCTCCCTTTTCGCTTCCCTTTCTTTCCAAAAGAAAGTGAGAGAAAGAAGGATTTTTTTTCTTTCGTGTAGAAGGAAGGGAGAAAAGAAGAAAGGAAACTCTCTCTTTCCTTCCTCTCTCCCTCTCTCTCCTCCGAATGGAGGAAAGAGAAAGAAGAAAAGGAACGAAAAGAGAGAGAGGAAGGGATGGTCTCTTTTTCTCTCTCTTTCCTCTTATTCCCCCAGTGGAGAGAGAGAGAAGGAAGGAACTTCCTTCTCTCTTTCCCTTTTCATTCTTTCTTTCCCTGTTCAAGAGGAAAAAGAGGAGGAAAGGAGAAAGAAACCACCTTTCTCTCTCTACCTGCAAGAGAGACAGACAGAAGGGGGAAAGGAAAAGAGGAAATGAGAGAGAGAGAGAGAGGCTTCTCTCTCACTCGTTCTTTCTCTCTTCATTCTTTCTATCCTTCTCTCTTTCCTTATAAAGAGAGAGAGAGAGAGAGAGAGAGGAGGAGAGAGAAAGGCTCTCTCTCTCTCGGCCTCTTTCTCTCTCTCTCTCTCTCTCTCTCTCTCTCCTCTCTTTCCTCTTCCCCCCTTCCCTCCTCCTGAGAGAAAGAGAGAGAGAGAGAGGTAAGAATGAGAGAGAGAGAGAGAGAGAACAAACGTCTTTCTTTCTCTCTTTCCCTTTCTTTCCTTTCTCCTTGCCAAGAGAGATATCTCTCTCTCTCTCTCTCTCTCTATCTGTCGAGAGAGAGAAATGGAAGAGAGAGAGAGAAATGGAAGAGAGAGAGAGAGATTCTTTGTTTTCTCTCTCTAGTTGGAGGGGGAAGAAAAGAAAGAAAGAAAAGAGAGAGAGAGAGAATAATCTTCCTCCTCTCTTCTCTTTCCTCTCTCTCTCTCTCTCTCTCTCTCCCAAGAGGAGGAGGAGGAGGAGAGAGAGAGAAAGACTAATCTCTCTCTCTCTCTCTCCCTCTTCCCATCTTTTTCGAGAAAGAAGGAAAGAAAGAAAGCCGAGAGAGAGAGGAGGAGAGAAGAGAGGAAAAAAGAAGAAAAGAAAGAAACCCGAGAGGAAGAGAGAAATGAGAGAGAGAGAGAGAAAACATCTCTCTCTAGGAGAGGAGAGAGAGAGAGGAGAAAGACTTCTTTCCATTTGTTGCGGGGAAGAGAGAAGATGGAGAAGAAAGGGAAAGAAGTGAGAGAGAGAGAGAGGAAGAGAAGCAGAGAAAGAAAGATAAGCCCAGGAGAGAAAAAGAAAAGAGAGAGAGAGAAAAGAGAAGAGAAGGGTAGAGAAAGAAAGAAAGAAAGAAACCCGGAAAAGAAAGAGAGAGATGGAGAGAGAGAGCAGAGAAAGAGAGAGAAATGCTCTCTCCTTTCTTCACTTTTCTCCTTCCTTTTCCCTTTCTTTCTTCTTCTACTTTCTCTTCTTACTTTCTCTCTCCCTCTCTTTCCGTCTCTCTCTCTCCAAAAAAGAAAAAGAGACATGTTCTTCTCTCCCCTCCTTCTCTTTGGGTTCTTCCTTTCTCTCTCTCTCCCCCTCCCCTCCATCTTTCCTTTTTCGAAAGAAAGAAAAGGGGAAAAAAATCCCACCCTCTCCTCTTTCTTTTTTTTCTTCCCCCCCCTCTCTCCCCCTCTCTCTTCTCTCTCTCTCTCTCTCTCTCTCTCTCTCTCTCTCTCTCTCTCTCTCTCTCTCTCTCAAGAAAGAACTTTTCCTCTTTCTTCTTCTTTTTCTTCCTCTTTTCTTTTTTCCTTCTCTCTTTTCCACCTTTCTTCTTCTTCTTCTCTCTCTCTCTCTCTCTTTCGCGGGTTAGGTTGGGTCTCTCTTCCTTTCTCTCTCTCTCTCTCTCTCTCTCTCTTTCTCTCTGAAAGAGAGGGAGAGAGGGAAAGAAAGAAATCCTCCCTCTCTCTCTGTTTCTTTCCTCCTTCCTCTTCTTCCCTCCCTTCTCCTCTCCTGTTTCTCTCTTCTCTTTCTTTTCTCTGGGAAAGAAGGGAAAGGGAGAGAGAGAGAGAGATCTTCTTTCTCTTCCTCGTTCTTCATTTGTTGAGAGAGAGAAAGAGAGAGATGGAAAGAAGAGTCCGCCAGGGAAGGGGGCAAAAGAGAGAGAGAAAGGAAAGAAAGAACTGTCTCTCTCTCGAGAGAAAGAGAGAGTGAGGGGGGAGAGAGAGAGTGAGAGAGATAGAAAAAGGGGAAGAGAATAAGATCAAAGAGAGAGAGAGGACTTTCTTTTTTTTTCTTTTTTTTCTAGAGGAGAGAGAGAGAGAGAAGGAGGGAAAAAAAAGAGAATGAGAAAAGAGAGAGAGAAAGAAAGAAACAGAGGGAGAGAGAGAGAAGTTTCTCTATCTCTCTCTCTCTCTTTCTCTCTGCTCCTCCTCGAAAGAAGAAAAGAAGGAAAAAAGAGAAAGAGAGGGAGAAAGAAAGAAAGAACTCTTTCTTTCTCTCTTCCCCTCTCTCCACTTCTTTTCCCTACTCTCTCTCCCTCCCTGGTGTCTCTCTCTCTCTGTCTCTCTCCCTCTCCCTCTTTCTTCCTTCCCTTCTTTCTCTCCTTTCCTGTCTCTCTTTCTCTCTCTCTCTTCTTTTTCTTTCTCTTTTCAATCTCTCTCCTCTCCCGTCTTCTCTCTCTCGCTCTCCTTCTTTCTTTCTCTATTGGATCTCTCTCTTTCTCTCTCTGCTTCTCTTCTTCCTGTCAGGAAGAGAAAGGGAAAAAAGAAGAAGGAAGAGTAGAGAGAGAGGGAAGAGAGAAAAAGAAAAGAGGAATTCCTTTCCTCCTTCCTCTCTCTCTGTTCAGAGAAGAAAGAGTATCTCTCTCTCTCTCTCTCGGAAAAAGAGAAAGAGAGAGAGAGAAAGGAGAAGAAAGAGAAAGGAGGGAGAGAGAAAAAGAAAGAGAGAGAGAGAGACGAGGGAAAGATAGGGAGAAGAGAAAGAAAAAGAGGAAAGAAAGATAGAGAGGAAAGTGAAAGAAAGGAAGATAAGGGGGGAGAGAGAGAGAGAGAGAGAGAGAGAGAGAGAGAGAGAGAGAGAGAGAGAGAGAGAGAGAGAGAGACACTGGTTCCTGCTCCTCCTGCAAGTACAGTAACCAAAGATTATATTGTACAATTTTCAGAAATTTTGAGATGGGTGTTTTGAGAAAATTATTTCTGAAAAAATAAAAAATGGGTCAAATGGATTTTTTTCATTTTTTACAAAGAATTTTCTACATAACGTTAGACGTTAGAGCAGAAATGGCATTGCAAATAGTTAGTCCAGTTCCCATATTATATTATCACAGCAAACTCATGTCCTGTGGTTCTTCACTTTTTCAAAAAAAAAAAAAAAAATATTGAACTTTGAAAAAAAAATCAAATTTAAGTATTTTGATTTTTACTTTTAGAGTTGAAGAGGGTTTCATGAATATATTCCTTAATAAGGTTTTGGAAGTGCTTTGAACAAACTTTCAAATAAAAGAAACCTCAAGTCTCTACCATTTTTGTTTTTGATTTATAGTGGTTTGAAAATTGAATTATTTCCCTTATGTAAATTATTTTATCAAATAGTTTTTCTTTGTGAGCTTGTAACACTGTAACAAATCAACAGAAAAGAAGAATATTTTATTTTTGGACATGTATCATGTGGTCCTTTAACATTATTTTTTTCAGCAAAATCCGTGATGGTGAGTTGACAGCACCTGTATGATTTGAGATGAAATCACCCAGTAACAAATTCGCAACATCTTTGGAAAATCCTTTAAAATGCTATGCACACCATTTGTGAATTAAGTTTTAAACTGGACTCAAACATGCGTGTAGTTGAAATGTTTACATAATTGATGTATTTTATACACTGACGTTCCCCGTTCAGAATAACCACGTACATCATCATCTCTCTCTCTCTCTCTCTCTCTCTCTCTCTCTCTCTCTCTCTCTCTCTCTCTCTCCCTCTATCTCTCTCCCTCCCTCCCTCTCTCTCTCTCTCTCTCTCTCTCTCTCTCTCTCTCTCTCTCTCTCTCTCTCTCTCTCTCTCTCTTTCTCTTTCTCTCTAACATTTTTTTGTCAATTGACTTGAAGAAGAAATTCACCAACAGTACTAATCATTATCATGATAGAACCACTCCATAAATATTTCAACGAATGGAAGCAATGACAACATTGGGGAATACTTTTAAGACAGTAAGGCTAAATAGCTTCTAATACTTGGAACATTTTCAGACAGACTGCGTACACATCCTATACTACTACATCCATTTGATATTATGACAGATAACAGTGAAGTTAAGTCTCCTTAACATAAATGATTTATAGTTTTTAATTTATTTGGATATATATATATATATATATATATATGGTGAAATAAATGAAATAATAAAAAAAATAACTTTAAAGGGAATGCTTGGATCTATATTTAGTTTTGTTATGCCTGTTTTGGTAGCCTTACAGATCATATAGCTAGCTACCTTATTGGTTTGGCATAATGTGTGTGCGATGCATAATCTCAAGTGCAGAGTTCTGAATTCATTTCACAGCCATAATATGGACATTCTTTTGTGTGTCTTCTTTCATTGTTATTGTCTTATTCCTGAAAAAAAGGTAGTAAAGTGACAGTAAATAACAATAATACACTATGTATGTAAAAAATACATGCTTTCTTTAACAGAGTATGATGTATATGATGTACAGAATGTGGTCTCATGAAATGTTAACCAAAACAGTGCTTATAGGAATGGTAGTTTCACACACCAAAAATAATAGCTTTTATGACAAGAAAACAATATGTTTAGTCTTATGTATTTTTCTGTATTGCAGGAACAATAAGTATCTTGGTATCTCCTTATGTGAGAGGAACTATAGGGATTGAAAATATCTATGACGCTGTGAAAGATGCTCGTGCAAATGCTACCTTAAATGATGTGACAAACGCAGAATTTATACCAGGAAGAGCAGAAGTAGTATGTATTTATGATTATAATTACATGTTAATGTAATATTTTAGTATTGCTATTACAAATCTCTTATTGTTGTTGAAAGACAAGTATTTTTTAATTCCTTAAAGATATCTGAAGCAGTGGAATTTGGTAAAATGATCTTTCTCAAATAGTAACAAGTTCAAAATGTTTCTTCAGCTACAAAGTGTATAGCTGAGGAATTTCTTCCCTTTCATACAGTAAGAGTGGACTGATAGCAGTACTTGTTGGTTTCACTGACACTGATGCTTGAAAATTGTAGCAATGTAATGTTTTTCACAATAGTTACAAAAAATATTTCAATGCAATTATATCATGTTGGTCAACCATATTTTTTCCCCATTGAAACATTCACATTTAAGATAACCAGTACATCAAAATCACTGTCATTTAATCAGAAAATCAATATTTGCCACATAATTTGGCTTATAATTAATTAAAATTTGCATTGTATAACTCCATGGAAGTAGCAGCCTGAATTTTGTGTACCCTCCAACATACGCAAAAGCCAGAAAAGTTTTGGCCAGCATCAGTGATACAATTTCAACTGAGGCTTTTCAGTATAGACATCATCGACATTGGCCAATACTGATACATTAATATTTGTGTAAGTTCATCCCTATACACATATCACTACCTGTAAATTATTGGGGAGGGCCAATATCAATGTGTTTTATTATGGGAGTATGCATTCCCCCTTCTTCCTGATCTAATGTTCAGTCCTTCAGACAAGGTTACTTGGTTGCATAGAAGAAATATGACAAGTCAGTATTTGTATCAGTTTTCTTCTGCTCCTTTTTGTAGTGGTTGGTTGGATGAATGTGGAGTATATTGGGGAAATTGTGTACTTAAACCTTAAACACAATTGTATGAAGAGAGCATATGCTCCTTTTGATTATTTTGGTTCTTTCTTGTATTTTTGCCCCCAACATTGCCATGGTTAATTATTACAATTAGAGAACATTTAATAATAACAGTGCCTCTTCTGGGAAGAAATTACAAGCAAGTCCTACAGCAGCAAGGTTGGATGAAATGTACCAGATACAGTTGTCTTTGAAATGGGAAAGATTAACATCGAAAGCCTACACTTGAACCTGGTATCCTTTAAGAACAATGTTGTTTCACGAAATTTACCTTACACACATTTTTTTTACAAGAGACTTGATTGCTTTAAGTAAGGGTGTATATACTATTATAAAAAAGTGACATTCAAGATCTGTCCCAAAAGTAATGAGACAATTTTTTTAGGAAAAGTCAGGTGTACAGTCTGATGCAACTCAGTTGTCTCAGAGCTGTTCCAGCTTTTGGATCGCCAGCAAAGTGAGAAGCTGTTTTAGTGTTGTGTCATGGTTGAAATGAAGCGTGGTAAAAGTTTGCGTCAAACTCTGTAAATCTGCTACCAGCATACTTGAATCTTAAGATAAGCCTAAAGGGACCAGACTTTGTCGAAAGCACAAGTGTGTAGGTGGCACAAGGCATTCAAAGAAGAAAGAGAAGATGCGGAGGATGAACAACACACAGGGCACTCATCAACGTCCAACACTGCTGACCATGAGACTCAAGTGAAGTCTGTTTGGAACTCTGACCGACGTTTGAGTGTGAGGTTAATTATAGATAAGGTGGGACTGCCGAAATCGGTTGTTCATCATATCTTTTCGGAAGATTTGAACATGCAGACACCTGGTTTCTCCACCACGACAACGTGCCATCTCGCTCGTCACTGCAAGCGAGGGAATTTCTGTCCAAGAGAAATGTAGCAGCGCTTCTCAACTGTACATCCGAGGCTCAAATTCAGCCTGAAAAGACACTTGTTCTGGGACGATTAAAAAGGTCCAAGCAGCCATGATGAGTACTTTGCAAGGCATCTCAGATGAGGACTTTCTGCTCTGCTACAAAGAGTGGCAGCAATGTTGGAACCACTGCATGGATGCTCAAAGATCGTACTTGGAAGACTATTAAGTGTATTTGAACCTAGTTTCAATAAAACGTTTTTTCCAGAATTAGTCTAATTAATTTTGGGGCAGACCTTGTATTATGAATTTTTCTTCAATTTCTCTCATTACAATGGTAATACCCTATCATTACTAATTCAGTGATGACAACATTTTTGTGCACAGTGTAGTAATTAATGCTATTAATTAACAAATGCTGTCCATCTTTCCATTGCAGAAACTGCCAAAAGTTCTGAAAGAGTTTGACACTGCTTCGGATGTAGTGGCTGTTGTAAATCCTGGAAGAGGCGGTCTGCGTAAGTTAATTGTTTATTAGTGGTAATTGTAAAATAAAATTTATTCATGTGAATACCAAAGGTTTCTACTCATTATCTAACAGAATGCATCTTCTCTTCAGTAGTTTGATAACCTTACCTTTTCGTAACCTCCTATGTGTATATTCTTTTATTTTTCTCTCCCAGAATGTATTGTTGAGCTCATGTAGAACTATCATTTATAAATTCTAAAGCACGCTGTAATCAACGCGACCCGCGAGATCCAGGATTTTGAGTTTAAAATGACGTAGTATTGGTGGATAAGAGAGGGAAGGAAGTAGGCAGGGGCAGGAGTCTGGCAACTTCCGGCATTCAGCGAGAAGCCAAACCAGTTGCCATATGGTCATGCGTGGCACGATGTGGGGGTTTTAACGTGTTAATGTGATGAAGTTTTTTATGGTTCATTTTTAGATTTGAAGTTCTTACAAGGGAAAGAAAGGAATATGAAGTTTTATGTGTACAGGGGCCAGTAGTTATGAAATACCTTCTTATCCTTTTTATCCATAATGTTTACCAACCTTACTCCTTCTATTTTATTCTAATTGAAATGGCCATGAAGTAATTCCACTCGCCAAGATTGTGAACCTGATGAAGGGATCAGTTGTTTTTTGTAAAACGTATACTCACAAATTGTAAGTAGTTCATTTTATAGTTTTTTTTAAGTCCTTTTATTATATCATCATGAGTAAGTCACACATGCCTTAAGTATGAGTTCACACTACAACCATTTAACAAACTCGTGCTTCTCGCTGTAAGAGATTCTGGGTTACTGTATCCTCCAGGTTGCTTCTGCATTTCTTTGTCATTGTTGTTTCCACTATTCATTCTCATCACCATGATTTTCCAACGGAAGCATAAAATCAACATTAAATACTGGTGCAATAAGCCAACCATTATGAATTTATGCTTTATTCTGCTTATTTCACTTTTCAAACTCTATAGTTTGAAATAAAAGGCATGCAGTTGACTAGACAACCTGCTTTTTAGTAATCATTTCATTATACCTGGTCAGAGATTTTGCCTGTTAAAAGGCAAGAGGAACGAAAAATCCAACACAGCACCACGATGTATCCACAATAACAGACAAAGGTTCGCCTGGCCCTGCACAATGTGAACAGCATGTTTCACCTGGGTTTAGTTCCACTAAGATGCTCCCTGTGTAAATATAGGGTATATTTGGTGTATGATTATCCATAGTACCATTCTTTAATTTGCTGCAAAAAGTATTTGTGTACTCTTTCAAAATATAAAGAGGGGTGGGGATTATATTTATAATTCACATTGAACGATTTCATCTTTCCCTTATAAGCATAGTGCAGTGAGTAATGAGCACATGTGGTAGTTGTACTAGTTCCAAGTAATTTCTTAAATGTTCGCATAACCACAGTTTATTTATTTATGCTTTGCACTTCTACAGAGGATTGAACCTCCAATTACGGAAGGTGTACACTGTGTTTGATTAATACAATAGAAATTACATGGAAATATACAAACACATATTCATTCATTCACGTACAATACATATAACATACAACATACGTAACGCATGAGATATATATATACACTTATCTACATACATTTAGGCAAGAGGTTTATACGTAATTCACAAATATTGCACACTGTAAATGGTAACATTTATATTAAACAATCTATATTCTATCAGAGTTTCTATAGCACTGAATCTATTATTCTTTTATATACTGCTGGACAAAAAAAAACCGGACACTTGCATTTTTTTGTGAAAACGCAATGGGTCGATAAAAGCTCTGGTACAAGGGCTAACTAAATGTTGCAGAAACTGAATTAAGTACGAATGCATAAACAAAGTCCGAGCCTATGAATGGTGCATATGGTACTACATGATCTGCCGAACATTCTGTAATATACCTGCGAGCTGTTATTGCAATTCAGATGTCAAATATTAAAGTGTCCGGTTTTCATTGTCCAGCAGTATATATGTCAAATGGAAGTGAAAAATCTACACATTGGTTGTTTGCAACAAGGATATTGTAACTGTGACACATTCTATTTATTGGTGAGTTTCTATATTTCTGAGTTTTTGAAATTTTAGAAGTTAGAATATTTCTATTACGCAGATTATTTTTCTTATATTGAATTGTATTTGACCGAGAAAGGAGCTGTTGTCTAAGACACCATTAATTGTTTTATACAAGTACAACTGTTCTAATATTTTCCTCCTATTACTAAGACTCTTAAATCCAAATATGTCAAGCAGATTATTATAATTCACGTTATTTTGTTGTGGGGACATATCATATTTTTGTAAAAGAGATACCTTAGGAACCTTTTCTGAATTCTTTCTATGCTATTTTCGTACGATCTATACATTGGAGACCAAATAACGGATGCGTATTCAAGTCTACTTCTTACTATGCTATTATATAGAGTTGTAATACAATGTATACTATTAAAATCTCTAGAATTCCTTATAACAAAACCTAATGATCTGTAGGCCTTATTTACCATATATGATATGTTTTCTTTGAAGGTCAAAGCAGAATCAATGAAAACACCAAGATCTTTGATTAGGTTCACCTCTGGAAGTAATTTACCACAAATTGAATATGTACACCTCAAATTATTTCTTTTATTCGTTAATTGCATAAAGTAGCATTTATTTGTATTAAATGTGAGATCATTTAAGCAGCTCCAATTATATAGTTTCTCTATATCTTCTTTGAGATCTATTGTATCGTCTAGACCATTAATAACTTTGTACAATTTAATATCATCAGCATACAAAAGAATTTGTGAGTTCTTAACACAAGTTGGTAGATCGTTTACATACAAAATAAATAAGAGAGGTCCTAGATTAGATCCTTGTGGGACACCGGAGTTTACAGTATATTCACATGATTTTGATTCTTTGTAAGTTACATATTGTCTCCTACCCTGAAGATATGATTTCAGTAAATTCAACATATTTGTCAAACCAAAGCCTGATAGTTTATGCAGAAGAATATCATGGTTGATTTTATCAAAAGCTTTTGCACAGTCAATATAGATTGTGTGTGCAGCAGATCTACAATAGAATGCATTATATACATCTTGCATAAAATTTGTTAAATTGGTTGTAGTAGATCTACCTGGAAAAAACCCATGTTGGCAATCGCTTATGTAGTTTTTGACATGTTTGAATATTCTTGCATATAAAATTTGTTCTAACACTTTAGCAGGTGCACATATTACAGCAATTGGTCTATAATTTTCAATTCTTGTACATTCACCTGATTTTAAGATTGGGCAGACCTCAGTTAATTTCCAAATCTTGGGGAAACATTGTGTCTTCATTATTAAATTATAAATAAAACATAATGGTTTCTGAAGCGCTTCGGCGCAAGCCTTAATTACATATGGAGGAATTCCATCTGATCCACTGGATTTTTTCGGTTTTAATTTTTTTACTGCATACCAATATTCCTTGTCAGTGATCCCATAATTAGTGAGTGAACTAGATACCTTTAAGTCAACTTCATCGGTAATTTTGTATGTGCTAGGATATTCAGCATAAACAGATTGAAAGTATGAAGCAAAGCTGCCAGCTATACTTTGATTTGTTTGTAAAGTTCTGCTGTCATGTATCATAGTTTGATTTGAACACGCGTTTCTACCCTTCTTATTATGTACATAGTTCCAAAAAGATTTTATATTATTGTTAATGCTTTCCTCGGTTTCTTTAATGTACATACGATATGCTTTATTTATAATTGCCTTTGCCTTTGTGCGAGTTTCTCTGTATTTTGTTTTACTATCATCAGCGTATTTCATGCGTTTTCTATGATATTCCTTAAGTTTTAAAGTTTTAATAATTTCTCCAGTAAACCACTGAGGGTATTTGTATTTTCTGTGGACCTTCTTCTTTGGTACAGTGTTATGAAATACAGAGTTCACATTTTCATAAAAATAGTTTACAGTCTCTTCCACTTCACCCATGCTAGTAATGGGAGCCCAGTTTATGTCTCGTAACATTTCGTATAATGTTAATAAGTTTGCCCTCTTAAAATCTAATATTTCGACTGGATTTCGTTTCAACACATTTGTTGATATTTTAAAATGCACATTTAATATTAAAGCTGGATGGTGAAGATCTTCCTTGACAAGAGGCATCTCATCCCTATTTACGATGATATTGTTATGTACATTTGTTAGAATTAAATCTAGGGTTCTACTATTGTGATTTTTAATATTGTTAATAGAATGTAAGCTATAAAGATTCAAGAAATTGTCCAAACTTCTGTAACAAGTTCCACCTGTTTGCAGGTTATATTTGGAATCTACAATTTTCGGCAGATTAAAATCGCCAATTACAATAATGTTATTGTTTTGCAATTCTTCGTAGTCTTCAAACAGATCATAGAACGATATATAATCATTCAGAGTTGAAGAAGGGGTGAAGTATACAGCAATTACATAATATATTCTATTATTTAAGTTTATTTTTACACATAAAATATCCCTATTATTGTCTAGAATAATATTATCAGATCTTATATTATGCTTAATAGCAATTAATACGCCTCCTCCTCTCTTATTTTCTAACCTGCCATGTTGGAACACATTATAGTTATCATCAAACAATTCATTACTGTATACACCACTATTTTACCAAGTTTCAGTAATAACAATTATATCGTAACTATTCACAATATTATTTACATAAAACTCTTGTGTTTTTGTATTTAGACCTCTAACATTTTGATAGTAAATGGAAATGTCATTTGGGGAAGCCATTTAGAGTCATGCCAATTTAGTAATATCTTCAATTGTCTTTAAAACAAAAACATTCCTGTCGCCTTCTCTTTTTCTTAGTTTACTCATACCTGAACTGTCAACCCACAAGAATGCATAATTTTTTTATTTTTCTTGCTTGACCATATATGGTCTTACGAAGAGGTGTTAAGCTTTCGTTAATATATATACTGTCATTACAAGAAAATCCTACATGGGTACAATTAAGATTCCTTTTAACCTTTCGTTTTTGTACAATTTTCTCTCTATCTGCCCGCCTTACAAACTTGACAATTATACCTGCTGATTTTTGATAGGGAAATTTCTTTAACCTATGACAAGTGTCTATCATTTCATTTTCCACTTGCATATCTAGAGCCCGTCCTACATTTTTCACAATTTCATATGGATCTTCATTTGGGTTTTCGAGAATGCCGAAAATTTCCACTGTATTTCTTCTCCCGTATTGTTCAAGTTCATCAAGCTGCAACTGCGTCTCCTGAAGTTGTTTCTTGAGTTGAGTGTTCTCCTCTTGCAGCCGTTCCACCTGTCCAAGACATGTGGCGATAGTCTTGGATTGCTTCTTTATTAAATCAACATTTTCATCCAGTTTTTGATGAACATAATCCAATGATTTGCTCAATTCCCGCTCTGTCTCTTTATTTTGCTTCCTCAGTTCCTCCACTTCCTTTGATAGCGTTTGCAATAGTTTGTATACATCCATCATAGACGGCTGACTCATTTCACTTGGTTCTGAAACATTCTCAAAAGATATACTACTGCGTCTATCCTTTACACAATTTTTACAGCGCCATACTTGTTTCGTAGAATTTATAAATTCTACATCTGCGTCTTTCAGTTGAACACATTTCGTATGAAACCAATTAACACAGTTGCTACACTGTATTTTTGATAAAAGTTCTTGCCTCAAAACAGGTTTCGAACACACCGCACACACATTCATGCCGAACGATTGTGCTCCAATCGTGCTGTATAAACGATGTGACTACACTTGTCGTTGAAACTGCTGTTCTTTGTTTACATTGTTTACATTGTATTGAGCGACGAGAAATGATTAAATATATCACTTTACATTACTAGTTTCGATTGATTTATGTATGTATATAATCTACAGTACTTACTGCATTTGTTTTATAACATGAATATCCAGTATAGACACAAAAACTGAGTAAATTAAACAAATTTGCGGAGCACAAACAAACGTTCGTTACTGCATCTTCTTCTTCTTCTTAATAGTTGCTAATTATTAGAGGCAAAATATAGGTTTTACTTACATGTGGTTTATAAAATTCTTTCTAAAACATAATCGGGAGCCCTCTTCTTCTTTTGTTGTTATGGTTAGGCATCCCATTTGTACCAGGTCTATCCACCTAACTCCGATGCATCCTAGAAAAACGGAAGTACAAAATAGCATACACACCCGGAAAATCCATTGGCCAAAGCTTAGCCGGCTTCAAAACTTACAACAAAGATCCTTTAATGAATTCTGGCATCTACAGCACTAAATGTGAATGCAATAGGAAATATACAAGCTAATGCAAAAGACCTATCAAAGACAGATTTGTAGACCACACAGAGTACATGCGCAGGAAAGAAAGCTCTTCTGGGTTGGCCAAACACATCACTGAAACCAACCACCAATTACCACAGGATTGAGTTTCCTTTTTCGCACAGGCTAAAGGTAAAATAGAACGGAATGTTAAGGAAGGGGGTGCATATGATCAAGAATGCAAATAATCTCAACAACAATTTATGTGGAAATCTTTATTTTTTTATGGTACAACACAGACAAACTTAAGAATCCTCCTCCCTCAGCCATCAATCTCAACAAACAAGAACTTACTATCATAGCAAGACCACAACGACATCTTCCAGCAGACACAGTGAGTAGCACCAGCGGAACTTCAACCACGTCCACTTCATCATCACTCGACCAGCCCTGATGATGATTGCAAGATGGAATCAAAAGCTTGGAAAAAACTATCATGCTGTTTGAGAGTGCTGCACAATTTGGCAATGTAGGACCAGGGTTACAAGCAAGCATCTGATTGCATCATCCACTTTTCTGCTGCATAAATTTAAAAATTTGATGCCAGCACCAAAGTTTTTAGTATTCTTGGCACAGCACGGGAGTTCTGTAGGTTCTGTTTATGTGCTAAATTATATGTTATTTCATAATGTTGGATACTGGTCAATATATACTGTGAGGTTTGGGCATGCCAGAGCCACTTTTTCATTGGTTAACACACGATCAGCACATATACTCCCATCGGTGCTGTTTTCTGGCTTTTGAACCCTGAGCCCACTACTTCTTATTTTCAAGTTGGTCTCCAATTGTGCTCACAACACTGGGCCAGTACTGAAATTTTGGGGGCTCCAACTGGGAATTAGAACCCCTTCATTCTTATTTCTGACTCAGAAATTTGTTACAAGATTTTAATTGGGTTGTACAACACCTCTCTTAAACACAGAGAAACGATGGCTATTAACCTGTATAACAGGGCCCCTCCCAAGGTTTGTGGTATTCAGTCAGTAATTATTATTTTCATCAAAAGCATGAAAATGCACTGGATAATAGATGACAGTTTATTAACAATTTTAATTGCTTGAATTTTAACAGCAATAATGAAACAAACTGTCAATGAAAATGTTACATTAATTTTCATAATACATGATACAGAATCATTTTATAAGGAACAGTAACAGTCAATTAACATTAATAATGGCATTATTTCAATGCAACAAGTGACTCTATCTGATGTTAATTTATTCATTGGATTGAATTAATAACCACAATTTGTCCTTTTAATATACTGGGAATTATATATTATTAATTCTGAAATTATGTTTGTGCATAGATCCTCCTTTTTGTCTGATATTACAATCATTCGGATGGAGCTCAACAAGGTGTGAAATTACTAGAACAACTTCTACGAAACAAACTAAAATTAATGTCAAACAATTAACTACTAAACATAAATCAAACTGTCACCGCTACGTGCAGTCAAATCCTATCCCCTGTTCAACTCGTCCATCGCATTGGGTGTCCACTTAAATAGGTAGCAAGGTGTAGGGCAGCCTGAAGTGAATTGAATGATTCTGTGGGTGGGTGATGTAAGAACACAACTGCACCATCTATTGATATTTACAGAAATTAAACCTTTTGCTAACAGCCAGAGAGCTCAAAATTCTTCACAGGGCTAAATCGAACCTGGGACCTCTCACATCAAAGGAGAGACTGCTGACCATTTGGCTACTACACAGGAGTCCTGTATAACATTTATAACTTGTATTTATAGCGACAAAAGACCAAATTATATATAATAAACTTGAATGATCACCACCTAAATGATATCTTAGCTTGTACTGATTACAAAAAATATTTATTAGTCTGTCAATGAATTGTTGTTTTGGTTTCTTATACTCATTCAAATATTTTTTGCTTTCAGATTGGAGAGTGGTTGAAGCAATACGAGAATGCCATCAAATTGATAGGGTTGTGTATGTGTCGTGTAAACCATTAGGAGTATCTATGAATAATTTTGTAGAGCTGTGTACACATAAGGGTAAGAAGAAAGGAAAACCTTTTTTCCTAAGACATGCTGTACCTGTGGACATGTTTCCTCATACAGAACACTGTGAATTGGTTCTTTTATTTGAGCGAGAGAGATGATAATTTGCCTAATTGTTGCCAATGCTTTTGTACGATGTACATGTTGTAAATATAGAGTTCTCAATAGTTAATATTTGTTTTGTTATTTTTTTCCTAAATATTTTTTATTTGTTTATGCTACAATCTATTTCAGAACTTCAGTTCATCATATACAGGGTGATTCAGAATTCCTATTACACACTTCTAGGGGTTGTAGAGGGGACTTAGTAGATCAAGTTTTGATAAGGAACCCATGTCCGGAAACGTACCATTTGGGTACTACACAGATGACAAGATCACATAATTTCCATCTCCCACTTTACCACTACAAGAGCTGCTCGATGTGGCGACCCTGAACTTCATTGCAAACACTGTACCTCCAAAGGATGTTTGCATACACACGCTCAAAAATACCTGGTGTGTGCTGAATCGTGTCTGCTGCAGCCGGAACTTGTGCAACTAGGTCTTCCTCTGACACTACAGGAGTCTCATAAACAAGACATTTCATGTGGCACCATACAAGAAAGTCAAATGGAGTTAGATCCGGCGATTGTGGTGGCCAAGGAGTTAGTCCACTGTAACCTATCCACCTGTCCACATATGTTTAATTGAGATGTTGTCGGACGTCATGGGAAAAGTGTGCTGCTGCGCCATCATGTTGGAACCACGTGTGCTGGCGAATGTGCAGCGGCATATCATCAAAGAACCTCCTCTTCAACGTCGAGAGTGCACATGTCCGTGGAGCACCACAGTTGGCCCTGTTAACTTTGAAGTTACTCTTTTCTCGTAGCCATTGCTCTAATCGAGCAAAAATGGTATGTGATGGAGTGACACGATGAGGAAAATGTTCTGCAGCTCTACCATTACATCCAGCTTCTCCGTAAATTTACAACATATCGGTGTTCTCGGCAAACGTGTATTCAACCATACTGTACTGTCTTCTGCAAAGACTGAATAGCAACTGACGTGAAGGTCGAAGCACACCAGATTGTAAACAGTGAAACGTCTGCAGCCATGACTGAGTAGCAACTGACGTGAAGGTTGAAGCACACCGGATTGGAAACAGAGGATGTTGGAAGCAGCACACATGACATCAGGTGACTAAAGACATCACCCTTCGTCAGTGTGGGTTGCCTACCGTGAAGCGGGAGATGTGAAATTATGTGATGTTGTCATCTGCGTAGTACCAAAACTGTACATTCCCGGACATGGGTTCCTTATCAAAACTTGATCTACTAAGTCCCCTCTACAACCCCTAGAAGTGTGTAATAGGAATTCTGAATCACCCTGCATACAGCAATATGTAGTTTACAGAGCTATGATTATTTCAAAAACTTGAAAAATGGAATGATAAGAAGTAAATTACGATCATTGCTAAGTGATGAAATCAGTGCAACATACCTTATTGGTACCTCATTTTTCTATGAAGTTACTTTTTTTAACTTGTTCCAGTTCCTTCTGTACACCATGAACCAGCAGCAAAGTCTTATCACATACAGGTAACCGCAAAACTTTCAGGGTACAATGAAAGCAAAACTCATATTAAGTTAGATATGATTAAGATATCTCACACAACTCATCGTGAACCACTCAGAGGTCCTGGGTCCAAATCCCAGCCTGAACATGGGTGTTCTTTGTGAGTGTCCCTTCATCAATTTCATCATATCAAGATATCCTCATCTTTGCGATTATCCAAAAGCGGCAGAAAAGCGAAGTAAAATACGAGGTTTATTTTTTAATAATTTTGAAATAAAATGAAAACATGCAAAGGAAGAAATTTAATTACCTATGTGGCTGTTCATATGTACATTCAGCTACTTCTCAACGTAGTTCCCATAGTTGTTGAGACACATGTCGTAGCGGTAGATGAGCTTTTGTAGACCCTCATCAAAGAAATCTGCCGCCAGGTCAGACAGCCAATCCATCATGGTCTGTTTGGCTTCATCGGCGCTGTTGAATTGCTTTCCAACGAGGAAAGTCTTCAAGTGGAGGAATAGGTGATAATCGCTAGGGGCGAGATCCAGACTGTATGGAGGGTGGTCCATCCGCTCCCAGCCAAATAAGTGAATGAGCGACTTTATGGCAGCTCCACTAAAATTGTGTACAGTACAGAACGTGAAGCTTGTGGAAGCAAATCGGACAGCGTTGACACTATCAAACAGCGGTTGGCTCATATCACGCTCTCAACATCATGCACCAATGAGTCCGTTATGATTGAGGAGCATCCTGATCGTGGTTCGTCATGAACATTCGTGCGACCGGCCTTAAACACCATACACCTCATGTAACTGGCGATAAATATCTGCCGCTTTCACATTTTTCGCGGTCGAAAACCTGATCACTGATCGTATCTCACACTCGGCGGGATTTTCAATCACCTGCACCACTTCCATTGTCCACCACAACCACACCAAGCATTTCACAATGTGCAAATGGCATCTGTTTACGTGCAAGGCATGTCAGTAACTAACGCACATGCGCAAAATGCCAAAAATACTGTGTTGCCAACATGAGCACAAAATTGCAACTAATTAAAAAATAAACCTCGTAAACCAAATCAATCAATCAATCATCCTGAACAACATCTGAAAACAGTAAGATCCACTCTTATTTAGATAACGTAGTCAACTCAGTGGAATTAACAAGAATAGCTTCCATAAACAGGAATGCAAGTGGTATTGCACCTCTGAATAGATGGACGATGGACGTGTTGTTGGATATTCACATTCTGGGATATCTGGCCAGTGACAGAACCCCTAGCAAAACGTGGTGAGGCGTACGAGAGCTTATCAAAATGCCATTCCAGACAAGGATCCCAGCACCTCCGAAATGATCATGTTCAATGATGGTGCTGGTGGACACGTGGAAGTCAATATAACCAGAACATCATTGAACGTGATCATTTGCACTGCTTGATCTTCTTGCACGAGTGCTTTCTTGCATTGCATCCAAGTAAATTTGTATACAGTGTTTTAAGTTCAGAAGTGAACTAGTAACATTCTTAGCTCTACCAAATTTTACAGTTGCATATTATGTCCTCGTTGGAGCCACGGTTGTCTAGTTGGGAGGGTATCTGACTTCCATGCTGGAGACCCAGGTTTGATTCCCAGAGTGGGTGATCTAAGATCGAAATTTTTCTGGCCTTGTCCCTGCTTAAAGCAGCTCTGGGGTTCACCCAGGTTCAACTAAATGGGTACCTGAGGGCAACACATCCCCCCTATATACAGGGGATGGACAAAAATATGGAAACACCTGCGAAGAAATGCCGAAATGCTGTAGCTAATAAGGTGCAGGACCACCTTTAGCTACCAAAACAGCCTGCAGTCTCCGAGGAATGGACAAATACAAGTCCTGGATGGTGGATAATGGGATCTTGCACCATTCTTCATGCAAAACATTGTCACAATTCTTCTCAGTGTCCTTCTATCTCTGTCACTCGGTGTACATTTTCATCCACGTAGGTTGTTTATCTGATGATGTCTTTCTGGACACACTATTTATTATGTCATCATGATCTTGGATAGAGTCCCTCTCGATACGCCAAATAACATGGCTACTTTGGTAACAGAAGCCCTGCAAGGAGGGCACCAACAATTTTCCCTCTTTGAAACACTGTCAGCTCGGAAATGATTCAGTATCAACTGCACTGCATGCTATCTACAGTGCAACTGTCGACTCCTACCAGTCTGGCAGGGTCCTATCTCACGGTGCAAAAACAAAAGAATGTAGCACCGTGTCCAATTTCAAATGGAAAAATTGCGTCGATGCCACCCGTTCCGATGTCATGGTGTTTCCATATATCTGTCCATCCCCTGTATGTCTCTTGGCATGGTGCAGTATTCGTCCTCAACCATAGTACTTTCGTGTGTTACACTACAGTACTTATTTTGTATTATGTGTATAACTTTTGTCAATCATAAACGGTTACACATGAGTTTCGACAGATATTCATATATAATAAATCAAATGTGTTCTTACAACATTAAACTTTACATGCTAGTATCCGGTGGACATGTTTCGATAAAACAATCAAGGAACTGAGTTGCTTAATTATATTCCTAATTCTGTTCAATGCACCAGGAGAGATTCAAAAGGAACCAGAGAGAGAATGAAGTGTCCGATCAAATGCAACAGTTATTAGCAGCTATGGAATCCTGCCTGCCAGCTAGAAGTGACGTCCGATAGCTTTCAGACAAGGTCAGTGATGAGCTAGGCTCATGTCACACAGTGCGTTCCCACATTTCCTAATGTATTTATTTTCTATACATCCCACCCTCTTTCCTTCCAAATGGATGACATAGCGAAAGAATTGTTGATGTTTAAGAGAGCGAGGTTTAGAGGACAGTTTACATGAATACAAGCATTCGTTGATGCCTTTCCAGAAACAAGGAAAATTCAAAAAGTAAGGGTCTGTTTGCAGAACACCCTTGTGGGAAAAATAGAATGATGAAGTTCAAACTCATTTGGGGCCTTCGCCATGGCGTAGTGGTAGCGTCTTTGCCTTGTAATCAAGGGGTCCCAGGTTCGATACCCGGTGGAGGCACAAGTGGTTCGGATCCCACTTTAAACTGTAGGTCCAGTCCCAATTAGCCTTACTGTGCATAAAGTGGACTTAAAACACCAATTCAAACTCATTTAGAAGTAGAGGATGTAAACCAGAATCATGTGTCTTACAGAGAGGATATTGAAGAGGTTTACCATAAGGCAGGGCCAAAATGGAAGAAACGTAAACAACAGAGGTTGTACTGAGCATTGCCGGATGTACTTTTTTTTGATCAGATGCGTACTTTTCGAGATATTTCATTGTGTCAAGCTAAAAAACTCACCTGGTATATACACACACACACACGAATAAATACGTACATAATGTATGATTGTATGAAAGAAATGTACAAATGGTCGTGATCAAAACAGAGGGGGAACTACATTTCCAAGCGGACGTCCACCATATTGTTATTCAACTCAAAATTTTTAAATGGGAAGGGAGTGATGTGCCTATAAATGGCACTTTTTTCACACCTGGAAAATGATACATTTGTTACAACCATGCAGTCATAACGTTTTCCTGATTAAAGATAGGATGAAGAAACCTTCACCATTACATTTCTCGTGAAATTCTAGCCTGATTTGATTCTAGTCTGACTGTCACGTGGGAAATCTGGGGTGGGTGATCTAAGGTCTGTTATTTTCTGGCTTTGTCCCAGCATAAGGTGGCTTTAGGGCCCACCCAGCCTCAAATTAAGTGGTACGCAGGGGGGGGGGGGGGTAAAGGCAGCCACAGCATGGTGCTGATCACATCACCTCCAAGATGGCCGACATCAAAAATATGTGGAGCTCTGCCCCCACTTACCCTAAATGTGCCTTCATGGCAGGGTGCCATGTACAGGGAACTTTACCTTTACCTGTATATTGAGCTTCAGAGCTCATAATTTGATAATTTGACAAATGGAGGTTTCGATTTTTATGCTCCCAATTCCTTCATCAATATATTGTATTCGTTTCTGTACCCCTGAGTAACTAAGTTTATTTATTACATGCGCATGTACGAACCCTCTACTACAGCCTCTACTATGCCAATGGCTGAGGGCACCTTTCGAACCCCCCCCCCCCTGGTCATTACGCAGCAACGGAAATTGAAAATCAATATAATCCTAAGTAAAATATCAAACTAAACTATAAAATAAATGCTGAGACTTGTTACGCTATTTCAGTACTATTAAGTACAAATGGATATCTCGCTCGACCACAGTTAAACTTTAAAAAATGCGACACTAATTTTATATTATTACTAGCTGATTACCAGGCGTTGCCCGGGTATTTATTTATCCCAATCTTGTATTAGACAGGAAAATAATGAATTCTAACTACAGTGTAAAATGCAACTAATCTTAAATGTAATCGTGAATGTCACCAATTAGCTTAGCCACTCCCAAAACTATGGATTCGACACTAATCTAGGTCATTTGTGGCATTTGATTTTTTACCCCCTCTCACTACCCATGCCGATAGGTGATGAACTTGGAGTTGAACCACATTGAGAATGACACGAAAACTATGGATTCCATTCGCAACACAGCCTGAATGTTAGACAACCCGTTAACACTATCGTTGTGCGGATTGTATAGAGTCACGAATGTCTGTTTGTGCGGAATTTAATATCGGTGGTTCTAGATTATTTTTACATGTCACCCCTTCCCACTCCACCCCTATGGGTGCCCAAAATATTATTTCCAGATTGCAAGTGATACGTGTACCAAGTTTGGTTGAAATTGCTCCAGGCGTTCGATAGTTATGCCGGAACAAACAAATATACACACCCACACACCCACATACATCCATTTTTATATATATAGAAGATTGTATTTTATGAAAACTCTCTCTCTCTCTCTCTCTCTTAAACGTATCTTAAATGTAACAAGTATTAGGAAATAAATTAAAGATTGACTTCATATGTTTACCGTTATAGGTCTGTGATATATGATTGCATTTTTAAAATATGGATGATCTAAGGACTGAATTCTTTCCTGTGTTGTTCCGGCATAAAGCGGCTCTGGGGTTCACCCAGCCTCAAATTAATGGTTACCTGGGGGCATCCTGAGAAGTAAAGGCGGCTGGAGAGTGGTGCTGATCACATCACCTCCAATATGGTCGAGATCGAGAATGTGTGTGGCCCTACCCCCCAGTGTTGAATCCAGAAATTACTGTTGGGGTGGGCGAATTTGAGAGTCAGGTACCGAACCGAACATACAATTGCACTGTTTCATATTAACAATATATGGTTCTTTTAGCAGCAGACAGCTATGCTCTACGGATTAGCTTTTTTAAGGGTTCCAGAGATGGTTATTTTAGTATGTTTTAGGTAGTCTACTCAGATTGGTCCGTTGAAAGAAACAATCGCGTTGTAGATTATGAATATGTATGGGTTTATAAGCGACATAGGGAGTTTGAATGTAGCTATTTGAACCTATTGCTACCAATTTATTTATTACAGACTCAGCTTTTGAAGTTACATAATCCATGTCATCGTTGCATTTCTCGTAATTTCACACCTAGATATTTAGCTGCCTTTATTTACTCTTCTAAATTTTTTCCCTGAGTTTCATCTGTGAGTGTTTATTAGCATTCAGCTTGCCCTTTAGGATTATAAAGTGGGTGGCAATCGTCAATTTCGCCGTATCACACAAGTCCTCGAGAGAGTTTATCACACCTTTCCAACTCTGTTCTTGAATTACCTTATATTACAATTATTACGTCATCTGCATAGTCTATTTGTGCTTTTAATCCCGAAATATTTCCTAATTATTCTAGAGATGGTTCCAAGTTTACATTCCACAATTCTGGACCTAGAATTCGTCTCTGTGAACATCCTTGTGTTGTTGATTTTGAGGCCGTGAATTTAGGACAACTGATATGCTTTCCTCTCGGTGCAATAGCTTCCATAATTCTGTCGAAGGTTCCTGGGCAATCTATGTCTCTTAAGATCCTGAAAAGATGCGGCTTGGTTGGTACAGGTAGATGTCAGTTCAAAGCCTCACAACGCCGTCAACGTCTCTACCATCTGCGAGGGCCTCTTTTTTTCAGTTGGAAGAGGGACGCAAAGCCATTTGTACCTTACAGCCTTGCGCCGGAGAACCAACTGCAATCGACTTGATATATCGCATGCAAATACACTCGATATAAATGTCGATTGCATCGTGTATGACAAGATCTCGTTTTCATTTCCATAGCGATCTCTTATAATACACCATTCTTCCTTTTGAGTCTGCAATACTGATGTTTGAATCTAAGGTAATAAAAATTGCACAAATCACTTGAAATACCTATCACCCAACCTAACCTACACAAGCTTAAGGAATTACTACTTCGCAGACCCAAAAGGAAAAACCGTTAGTGGTCTTACATTACATACCTACTATTTGCATACATACACACACATGCGCGCGCTGGCTATCAAATATCATTACATAGCTACATTTTCCTGAAGTAACATGGAAGATCTCAGGGATTACTGCTATTATTGTAATTGTACCGTGGTAAGCTGCCCAAGTTCACCCCAGCAAAACAACAGTGGATGCTGAGCCACAGTAGGACCTTCCCGACCCAGGAATATTCCAGAGCTGACGAACTCGTACAGCTCGGAAAACGTCATGTACTATCACACCATAGTATAGGGCCACCAACGCAGAGGCAGGCCCGTTGTCCTAGGTGGAACTTCCACGACGTCTCCTACCAAAAGGTAGGGAAAAACCTTATCGGGAGAGGTCCTACAGTTTTACTTGCCATCCAAATAACAGGAATCCATGAGATGTAGGGTGGAAACGTAACGTGGTAAAATACTTTTAATTTTTTTTAAAAAACTGCCTTCGTTAGCAAAGTGTGTTTAATATGGAAACAAGGCATAATCGTGTTACAGCAAGAATCCAAGCTACTTCAGGAACATCCTGTGTGTTATATTTTGTTAGCACAAAATATAACACACAGGATATAACTAATAGATAGAATAGCAGATAAAGAGAATAACTAGCATTCATTCTGCAATCTAATCTATCAAGCTGTATACAGCAGCGGTGATGGGAGTCTATGAGTTGACTATAGGCGACATCTAACTGAAATCTGGTTGTCAGGCTTTAGCACTCTATGGCCACAGGGTTTATCTATTTTCTAGACAAACACCTTTGAACATATATAGCATTAATAAGGGTCCCGGGTTCGAATGATGGCCTGGGAATGGGTATTAGTGACTGTCCCTTCATCTTCGCGAGTAGCCAAAAGTGGCAGGAAAGTGAAGTAAAAGAAGCCAAATCAATGTAGCATTAATAACAAACACGCCGATTCGGTGACAGAGTGCATTAAGTGGCCGACTTTCGATTTTGCCACCGAAGTTCCCGGGTTCTAATCTCGATCTGAGCATGGGGGTCCTTGGAAGTATCCTTTCTTTAATTCAATCACATCATCACTCATCCGCATCGTCGCTATTAGCCAGAAATTACAGAAAAACGACTGAAAAATAATAAAATATAAGAAAAAAACTTACGTAGGCTACTATCCTGCAGTTGCCAGCATCTCTCTACTTTTGAATGGAAATCCAGTATGAAGAACCTTTACTTTAAGTAAAAGTACAATACAATTCTTATGCGTGTTGGGTCGTCAGTTTTTGGATGTAGTTTCATAGCTACTGAAACGAGCTTCAACAATGATTAATAAGTGTTGCATGTTAAAAACATTGTTGTGCTGTTGTGTGTTAGATCACGTTCACTTACAAAATAATCTAGAATGTAAAAGAAGTTTCGAACTTAAAGAAAGTAAATATTGAAACTGAACGTGAAGTTAGTAAATCTCTGGACTTAGCTAATTTTACTTTTTTTAATATAGCCATTTTGACTTCGTTGCTCATTACCTGCATCACTTCATTTTGAATTTCAGAACGTGGATAATTATTGTGAATCTCATTTTATTGTGTACGTCTGAAATGTTCTTGTGGTTATTGGTCATATTTAGAAAGAAATTTTACCAAATCTGCTGTGTATAATCCTCCATTTTCACGAACCGCTAAGTTATGAAAAATAAAAAATTGTGTTTATGCTTACCAACCTTTATACGAGAACGTTTCATTGCTGTTGTTTGGCTTCCTGGATATTCTAAAATCAGATGGCTACCACCCGGTTTATTAAAAATACTAAATAGTTGACGTATTCAATCAAAGTGTAATGTTTCACTAGAATTTATAACCGGTTAAAATGCTGTAGTTTTATCGGCCATATTAGCCCTTTCCACCCATCTTTCTCACTTCTATTTATTACATTTAAAAAAGATAATAATAAGCTCATGGGACGTGAGGCCCTGGGCGCCCGCCCACTTCGCCCACGCATTGCTACGCCTCTGTTGTTATCATAATTCCTCCCATTGTCACTCTAAACTGAAGGTCAGATATTAGAAGATTAAACAAAGAAATAAAAATGCATTCTCTGCAGTGATCTCAGCTCCCTTTTAACATATCTTGTAGACTCGTTCTGATATAAATTTAAACTGTAGGTCCCGTCATTGGCTTGTAATCAAGGGGCTCCGGGTTCGATATCCGGTGGAGGCACAAGTGGTTTAGATCCCACTTTAAACTGTAGGTCCAGTCCCGATTAGCCTTACTGTGCATAAAGTGGAGTTAAAACAGCAACTCAAACAAAAAACTGTAGGTCCAGTTCCGATTAACCTATCTTGAGCATACAGTGGACTTCTTGAGCCTGTTAAACGTGGTGATAAAAATACAGAACTAATGAGTCTTGAATTATTAAGCATAATAATATATCCAAAGCATGGCAGTTGGGAGGGGCGAACGCCCCTATCGCCCACCCCGTGGATCCCCGCTTTCTACCCCCACATCCCCTAAATGTGCCTTCATGACATGGAGCTAAATGTACAGGGAACTTTACCTTTACCTTTGCATGTAATATTCATTTTCGTATAATGCTATCTTGCATAAAATGGAAACAAGCATGTTTCAGACATGATTGACCGAAGATAGTATTTTTATTAACCTTAATTTCCAAAAAACAAACTTTGTTCGCCAATAATAATTTCGAAGTTCTGCACACACATTAGGTGCAAAATCATGATCCTTTGGCAATTTAAGGTGTCCTTTGGTGTAATTGTTTTATTAGCACTTTTAGTTTATCTTTTAATTCAGTAGCCTTCATGTGTTAACATTCCGGCAAGTTTTCTACACTTTTCAGACAAAAGATCAGATGGCATTTATTTATGCTTACTAATATCATAAAATAAATTGAAAAATTCACTATTATGTTTAAGCTGCTCAAATCTTTCTCATAGAGCTAAAATAATAGTCTAGGACCTGGTAATAAATTTTGTACCGTTCTTGTGGATCTTCAACAGTTTCATCATACTGAAACTGCTTCTTCTTTCGATTTCGGCCCTGTACAGTGTTGCAGTGGCGACCGGCGGCAACTATGATGGGTAGTGCCAACGTGATCAAGTAAATAGAAAAAAAAAAAACTCCGCAATGCCCTCCCCCCCCCCCCGGCCTCCTCCTTGAGGTTGCGCCACTAACCAAGATGTTTGTCCTCGTTTGGTAACGTGGAAAACAACATGTGTTTAAGTAATAACGTACTAATCCAATTCATCTTCACTCACTACCCTATCTTTATACACTACAGGAAACTTCCCTAAAAATATAACAATTACAAGAGTAGTGTTAATATCATAAAATAAATTGAAAAATTCACTATTATGTTTAAGCTGCTCAAATCTTTCTCATAGAGCTAAAATAATAGTCTAGGACCTGGTAATAAATTTTGTACCGTTCTTGTGGATCTTCAACAGTTTCATCATACTGAAACTGCTTCTTCTTTCGATTTCGGCCCTGTACAGTGTTGCAGTGGCGACCGGCGGCAACTATGATCGGTAGTGCCAACGTGATCAAGTAAATAGAAAAAAAAACTCCGCAATGCCCTCCCCCCCCCCCCCCGGCCTCCTCCTTGAGGTTGCGCCACTAACCAAGATGTTTGTCCTCGTTTGGTAACGTGGAAAACAACATGTGTTTAAGTAATAACGTACTAATCCAATTCATCTTCACTCACTACCCTATCTTTATACACTACAGGAAACTTCCCTAAAAATATAACAATTACAAGAGTAGTGTTGCCCACGAGACGAGACTTTGGCCTGTCTCGTCTCGTGGAGTCTCGTGGAAATGCTGTCTCGTCTCGAAAATATTCGTTTGTCTTATGACACATGGTCAATCTCGTCTCGTCTCGAATTTTTAAAAGCCTGTCCCGTCTCGTCCCGTGGGCAACACTATACAAGAGGAAAGGAAAAACAAATCCTATCACTTTCTCCTCCCCCATCCACACGTATTCTAACTGGATGTCGAAAATATCTTTGTTATGAAAAGAAATTGTCGAAATGCCAAAGGAAACTCGCATCATCATAGGATATTTTTTAAAAAGACTGGATGGCCCTCTTGGTGCATCTGTCTATTATCAAAAATGTTCATTTAACTTTGGAAAAATATTAGGTTCGTTTCTCCAAAAGTAGGCAGAAATTACTTCCCCAACGCGTCTTACAAACCAGTCGTATTTAGCGACTTTTTTCTGAAGGTGGCAACTGTGTCGTGTCAACACTGCGAAAGTTCCCTCGCCAGGCCAGGCTAAGACTGGCACGGTTTCTTATGGGCTAACCCCGCCCCCTGCCACTTTGTTCTCGGCTCATGGTGGAAATGTTCCACGCTAAGACTTCCTCAAGCCTCTGCACGTGTGTCAACTTGGTTAGGTCCATGATTAGGCCAGCTCTTCAGCGGCACGGACTGTTGCCTCGCGAGGGTACGAACGAAACAGCTGGCGATGCAGTGAGGAGGTTGGGGCGGTCGTCACGTCAGCTTGACCGATTGCAAGATTCGAATCTCCTTGTCTGTAAACTATCAATGTATTCATTTAACTTTACTTGGCGACGTATGAATTTCTTCTGAGGGTAGTGCCATGGCACGGCGGCTCTACCCCTTGAGCCGCCGCTGCAGTGTTGCTTATCTTTGGATCATCTACGTCTAAATCGATGCCAATTTTCTCTCATCAACGGGATTCACAGATCGCCGCCCTCCGACACCTCCACGAGTGGAGGGAAGGAGGCCCTGCCAGGCTGCCAAATTTCGTCCAAGAAACTTTGAAATTTTTCACCACTCCTGCTTTTTTCAAAGCGCTGATAAGTTTGCAAGAAATCATCTAACAAATCGTAGATTAATGTTTGGAAGACATTTGCTCATTACATTACGTGGAGTAAGAAGTCATACCATATAACTAATGAGCAAAGGAATGTAAAGCCACACAACTGGTTTGCAATACACTGAGCCTCATGTGCCACCATTTGGACAGTTTTTTTTGTCGCCAATTATTTGAAGGAGCGCATCATAAACCTCCCCCACTTGATATCTCAACTGAGTTAAGGCACCGCATCTGCATTCCCATCTTGTGGCACTCAGTGATTGATTGATTGAATGTTTTAAGTCCACTTTATGCACAGTAAGGCTAATCGGGACTAGACCTACAGTTTAAAGTGGGATCCGAACCACTATGTGCCTCCACCGGCTATCGAACGTGGCAGTCAGTGGTTTTAAAGTGAGACTGCTGATATGTTCCTTCAAAACGGTGGGTTGGCATATATTAACTTCCAAGTTATATAATATAATATTATAACTTTCAAGTTTTCAATACGCTTATTTTTTCTGCTTCTCTTCAAATTTTGCCGGCCTGAAAATTTGCCGCTCTGGGCAGTGGCACGTTTCGCCCCCCCCCCCTCCCCTTCCACCGGCCCTGAGATACACCACTGGTCTGTGGCTGTTCTCTTGTCTGCTCTTCGAGAGTCCATTTTACTATGCCTACGGAAAGACAACGTGTGGGGCAGTTTTACCATCTGTGCAGATTTAAATAATGAAATGATGGAAGAAGGAGCAGTAATTGGAGGGTAAACTATGCTTTGAAATTATAATTTTTCTTATTAAATATTCCTGTTGCCCACGTGGGAGATTAACGAAACAAGGTGTTACACGTGTGCGTGCTCTCACTAAGTCATATCAAAATCATTTCTGTCAATGACTACTTTTTGAAAAATTAATTACAATTTTTCATATGTATCGAAATTAACTATAACCTAGAAATTTTCAGCGAAAAATGCAGGCTCGACCAAAACTCAAACCCGGGTCTCTGGCATACCGTGCCATTGCTCTAACCACTTTTTTTTGTTTTTTTTAAAAGGAAATACCCCCTACACGGAGGTATCCCCCACCATTCACACTTTTTCTCACTTTTCAATTGTTACAGTTTCTCAGTTTCTTATCATCTGGACAAACACAAATACCCATGCCCTACCCGGGACTCGAACCTGGAACCCCTGGCGTTGTAGCGCGCTCTGCTAACCACTCCGCCACGGAGGTCGACACTGAGCTACCGAGCCGACCTGGCCTCACCTGATCTTTGGCTATCGTTGTTTTATCTGCGTGGAATCGTCTATGGCAGTTCTACCGCAACGGGATCTGTTGCCTTTGAAACACAGTAGACTTCGACGTTGCCTGGTTTTCGCTGAAAATTTCTAAGCAGTACAACTCCTGTGTGTGCCTAATCTACAATTAACTATAACGTGTTGTACAGTACAAAAGGTGAATAAGATAAAATGTGATATTTATCAATTGTATCTTCTTAGCCCTTAAGCAGAATGTTAGTTTGGAAGGGGTGTCACGGTATACAGTGACATGTCAAAATGACATTTATATATTAATCATTTGGTTACCCCCACACCCCCTATACGCCTTCATGGCGTGGTGCTAAGCACAGGGGAGCACTTTACCTTTTTTTTTTATTTAATCATATTATGGTTAAATGTAAAGTGCGAAGTTTGGTTTATGTAATCTGCATATATTTCCAATGCATATGTGGTAAAATTTATATCCGAGCAAGACATCGGGAGTTGGGAGACGTGTTTTCTGAGTGACAGCACGAACCGTCAACACGGCAAAGTACATGACATATTTGCAACCGAAGCGGCTCGTCAGGGAGGAAAGATGGACTTATTTTCGTCAGGACCAACAGAGGATTCGCCGCGTGAGAGCAAACTGCTTTTCATCGGAGCTTCACGGATGACCAGGATTCCCAGCTAGAGCCCAAGCTAGCGAGAACCGGAAACACGCCCCGTGACCGCGTTTCGAGACAATGAGCCGGGGTCATTTCCATCTCGTCAGAAACTGAAGCCAAGCCATCGTAACGTCTTTTCAACGGAGAATTTTGAATCTGATATAAATCTGCAGGGCTTCGAGTTCAACACACAGTTTGTCAGGATTTTTGTAGAGAGAGCATCTCCACGCTTGACTCCCGCGCACTTATTGTTTTGTTTCCGTGGACTTTGTTCTTTTTTGCGTACCGTGAGCAAGTTACCGATAGGGAGTTTACCAGTGTGTGCTTTATTCTGTGAAGCATTTCGCGGTGGTTTGTTTTCCCAAACGAGCACTACCATAACGATGGCCGGCTAACACGATAGAGAAAGGGGGCCGTCGCCCTTTCCCGACGCCCGAAACGATGCACCACCACCATCCGGTGAAGCCAGCCGACACACCGGCGCACAATGCCGCGAAGCCAGCCATTGCCCGACGCCAAGAAGACGATTCCAGTTCGACGTCCAACAGAAGCCCGGTACCAGAGAGTGAGAGAGAAGGATGATTCCAGACCAGCGCCCGACAGAAGCCCAATGAGAGAGCGAGAGAGAGATGATTCCAGGACGATGTTTGACTGATGCCGGGCCCAATACACAAGAGATATTCCGGATCGACGCGTTAGAACGTACAGCCGACGCTTGTGAGAAGAGGGGATACGCGACGTCCTATGATAGTGAAAGTGCCCGATATCGTCGCAACTACCCTTCGTCGCGTTCGACCTCAAAGGAACATTTTCGCCGCAAAGGAACCTTGTGCAAGTCACCGCATCCAGGAAAGATGAACGATCCCACGACGTAGCAGAGTCTGGGTAGAGTATTCTTCAGATGGTTCATGTCCATGTACGCATGTATTGTTTGTATCAACGCCGTACCGTAAAAGCCGAAGTCTCATTGATTTGCAAAATGACTCAGGAACCCCGAACCTATCTTCTGTGTTTGATATTTTTGAGTAATGTTATATAAAAGGTCATTTCATGTTCATATGTAATAATTTGATTGTCTGCATTTACAGTTAGAAGCTCCTTTCTATTACGTTAATTTTCCGTGTAAGTTATCAAAGTGTGCTCCATTTTTTTGTAAACAACAGCCCCGTCGCGTCAATTAGTAAAAGGTTGACTGATTAGTCTTTTAATTTGTTGAAAGTGTATGTTATATTGCAAGGTCGTGCGGGTGTAGTATCGTTTGTTGCATAGTGTTTTTGTTGTAATTTTTGCTCGCGCCGACGATTGATTTGTGTATTCCGGCAGCTGGAGCCGATTAAGTTTTACATCACTATGTAATGGTGTAATGGTTCTCAATGTACGAGAGAGGCTTGTGTGTATTACCCCCGTCCGAGAAACTTGGTAAATGTCGTGCTTACGATTTTGATGCGTATGTTCATTCGAACGAAAGGTTTTAACTACGCCGACCTATTGTTTCAGATAATTGCTTTCCGAGGGCTAGCGCATATTTGATTTAAATGAGCACAGGAGCGGGCAGACTAATGACCTAAATTCACGTAAATGTTTAATCAAAGAGGAAATAGTACGTTGATTAGATCCATGATTTGTATGTATGTATATTACCATGTGACATACCCCAGAAGTGAGAATGAGAGAGAGAATGAGAGAATGATTCAGGGGGAGCTGTAAAACGTTTGTTAATTCCAATATTTTCGTTGATAAAATATATTCATATTTTTTACCGTTAGTCCGTGTTATCATTTGATGTTTTTCAGGTATCTGGTATAATGTCATTAGTGTATTATTATTGTTCGAGTCGACATAACTAAGGTAAAGCGAAATGTGAAACATTTCAAGGTATTTTATCTCCGCCTCCACTAGTACGACAATAAATAACCGTCTCAGTACCGAACTAAAAAAACCTGGACCGTAAGTAAATAACACGACCGGTTTCCCCTACCTATGGTGACGTATGGCCCCGTGCCGGGGTATGAAGGACAGGGAGTGGAACATTTACAGGGGGTGATGTTTGCTTGAAATTTGGGGATAGGTGGGTGTATGCTTCTATGGTATAAACGAGAAACAGGTGGAGTGATTCTCTACATAAGTTTTCCTATTGGGAATGCTTCGATGAAGACACAGTGGAAATTTTCTCACCTTGTAGCCGAAGGGCCCCAGGTTCGATACCCGGCGGAGGCACATAGTGGTTCGGATCCAGTGTCAATTACCCTATATGTGTATAAAATGGACTCAAAACAAAAACTAGGAAAGACGCGTACTGCTCATCATCATTCATCATTCTTCCTAACTCTCACAATTAGCCAAAAGTGGGAGAAAGTGACTCTAGATAAAGGAAATTCTAACTCGTAAACCTTTCATTCTTATTGTCATGATTAGCAAAAGTTACAGAAAAGCCACGTAAAAGTAGAGAAAATACATAAATTTAGAAACTGTATATTAACTAAAGAAAATTGTCTTTTCTGCAGGAAAGTCAATAACTTGTACGCAGTGACGGCGCCAGCCCGAAATAAGTGTGTGTGTGGGGGGGGGGGGGCTACAAATTCTCGGGGGGCTAACTAATGTCGAGTAAAAGGTATTTACTTAATAAGATTACTGCGGTATAATATTACCAGTGACATATTTTACAGTCCAATCCAAAGATAAATCACAGAGATGTTGCATATTTTCCCATCATATACAAGAGTACTTCTAGACACAATTTTTTTATGTCAAACAAAAAGCAATAATAATATTGTTTTCTTTTCCATCATTCAGTTGAATAATGTCACACACTTACTATTATCATGAACAGTACAAAATATACCATAAACTACACTCATCATCAACTCGCTGGATATACTATAAATACTACACGTAACACTATGTCTACGTAAAGAGTGTGAGTACTTTTTTTTGCTATAATGAGAGAATGGACCATAGCAAGATTTTATGAAAAGATACATGTTTTTTTAATTTTTTTATGAGCAGCTACAACCTTGTTTAAAATGCAAATATTTTGCAAGCTCCATCTCAAAGGACAGAGTAGATAGAGCACTCAACATCTCCTTACTACTTCGATTAAAAAGGTAACACTTGATCTGCCGCAAGCAGCCAAGAAAGATTGTAGCTTTTGGTGCTTCAGAAAAGCGACATTAACTTAGTAAAGTAGCTATCAAATAAACAATTTTGTATTAAGGACCACTATATACACAGAGGCTAATCGGCACGAGAGCTACAGCTTCTACCGGTATCCGAACCGCTTAATGGAATATTACCTCCACCGGAGATAGAACCCGCGACCTCTTGATATGAAAGCAGCAGTTTTATTGCTAGACTATCGGTGCTCGGAGCCCAATTTTAATCTTTCCAATTCTTAGCATTTAAGAATTAGAATTTGTGTACTCTTTGATTCTTTAACATCGTATTTCTCCCTCTCGAATATTTGCAACGATAAGGATAGATGTACAGAGTAATAATGAAATGAATAAGATAACAACATGTCATTATCGGTAATCAATTGAGGAATAAACAAACAGAAAAAAACAAAAACATTATGCTTCTTTAGATTTTGAACGTCGTCTTACTTATACTAATTAATTTGTCACACCTGTTAGACCTAAGTATAGTGATACGATTTTTGAAGGTTAATAATTGTACACATTTAGCTGTAATGCCAACAATCAAAGAACAATCTCACAGTCACTGAATGCGTTCACCTAACAGACAGGCAGTAGATTTTGTAGAGATTGGTGACTCATGCTGGCCGATTACTTAGCATCAATATCAGTGACCACTGCTCCAGCAGTTCCCCCCTCCTCTTCATTTTAGAACACATCGTAATAAAATTGCTTTCCGATCTAACCGAACTAGAAAATGCAGTTGATCATAGTATACTTGCCTCGATGGAAGTTTTAGAATGGAAAACGTAAATTTCTACTTTCTAAGTTTTTGGTCGAAATGCATATACCATCCTACAAAAATCTAAGGGGCTACAGGGGGGGGGGGGGGCTGGGACCAGCTTTGGAGGGCTTCAGCCGCCCTAGCCCCCCTGTAGCGCCGCCCCTGCTTGTACAGTCTTGGACACAGCTGGCTTGTAACGAACCTATTGAAGAAGCAGTGAAGCAAGCCATCAATGTCTGACCACCAAGCGCCTTGTGACTAGACAACCCAAACAGCATTGCTATTTTGCGGCTTGTATACCAGTCACGGGTATACATCTCTGTAAATTGAGTAGTGATGCCAAAGAGAAATACGAGATGAAGATTGCCGATCGTAATGTCTCGTGTTCTCGACATGGAATAATACTCGGTCCACGTTACGTTCCATTATTTAATGTTGTTTGGGAATGAACATGACGGACTAGGTTTATATTTTCAATCCTTGCATTACAGTAAATTCCATATTTTACAATTATATTAATGCTTTGAACGAAAATAATGCCCAGAAAAACATCGAACACACGTTCACACCATTCTTCTCACACACATGCACGTGAAAACAAACACACAAAGCTAAGTTTTAACTTCCAAGTGAATGTCCAAATAACAGTAAATGGAGAAGCACGATGTGCGAAACATGGGATTTTTCACAGAAAGAATGCGTCTATTTGTGACATACGTGGTTTCTATTAATAGACAATGAAACAATTATGAGAGAAATTAACATGCATTTTCGTCTTCAGGTGCTGAGGAAGGAAACAGACTGACTGGAAAAAAGAAAGCATGGTGCTATCGATAGGCTGTTGGTTAGCGTACAGAGCTTTCATCAGTGAGGTCTAGGTTCGATCCCCACCAAGGACATTTATTTTTATTCTTTTCTATTAGTGAAGAAGTATGTAATATTGTTTTCTAGGCATTTTGACGAAAGGATACGCATCAAATTTGTTCGTTTAATCTGTATTTTCATTCTTCTAATAAGTTCTCTATCGCAATGGGATATAGAGATTCTCTATCTAGGCGATGGATATATTCTCAATGGTTACGTAGCTGCGATTCTCCAGTCCCTTACACCCACTTGTCTTATTTATTTACTTCATTTCATATCTAACGAAAACACACAGATATAGTTAGAACAAGAAACACACCTCGCGTCGAAGGTTCCAGACTCGAGTTCTGGATTTTTTTTTGCGAGGGTGATTATTCTTGTGTGTTTGTTTATCATCTTTGTCAAAAAAATATTCCTCATTATTGACGTGATTAACCTAGGGAGAGACCAAAGCGACTGAAATAACAAAAGTACAGAAAATGCAAGACACACATCTGCCTAGGCATGTTATACCTTGGGAATTAGCAATCTGAAAATTAACTTGCGTTTCAGTCGACTACTTGCGAAAGAGTTTCGTGTTTTCTAGTTTGGAGTGTTGGTTATCGTGTCGGACCAGCATGCAGGCAACCCGAGTTCGAGTCCAGCGAAAAGCAAGTTTTTTTTTTGTCTAATTTTATCCAAACTTATTTATAAAACTGAGGTTTCTGCAAAACCTTTTGAATTGCATGCCACTTCGTATGTTGGTAATCTGAAAGCATCAAAGATGAAAATTTGATGTTTCGAAGCGACGATGTATTTGTGCTTGTGTTGAAAAAACGCAGTTATTTATTAACGAAAACATGCAGCCACGTGTTCATTGAGAACGCTTCCTAGTTGTCAGTGCTAATATGGCAGTAATTACAGTCTGTCAACACACACCAACATTCACGTTTCCCGTAAAATTATTACCTTTCCACGTTTCAAAATCATGAGTGCTGTCTAAAGCAATATTTTGATACTTGCGTTTGCATGTTCGAATCTAAAGTAATACGAAACTTTCTTCCCAACAAATGACACTCAAACCATTAATAACTGTTTGAAATGTGATACTGATATCATATATGGAAAGAATAAAAATGGAGAATTTCGCTTAATACAACTTATAAATAGGGAGCGGAAGTTGATGAAATGTCATCTTTCTTCTGACATCTCGGACACGATGCCCATTAAATATACACAATATTACACTTCATCTAGAACCCAAAAAAGGTAATTTTAAAGTGCATTTTTTTTCATTTGTTGCCATTTGTCAGGTTTTAGGTCATTTTCCCGGATTTTCGGCATTTACCCGTCATTTTTTGCAATATTCGGTATATTGTTTCATCATATTTTGTCACTTCTTTAATTTTGGTAATATTCTTGAATCTTTTCACCAAGGTATATATATCTCGCAGGATTGCAATTTACGAGCAAAAGAAATGCTGAACTGGTGACAGTCTTTGTTGTGTCGGGGGAAACCACCAGGTGCCCGCCTGGGGCAAACTCAGATTTAAGATCAGAAAAGGAGAGGCTTGAAATACCATAGCTAGACCCCGTTTGCACTGAAAATCCTTGTTGCATATTTTAATTGAATGTGCATGTGTTATCATTTGGTGCCCTTTTTTTTAAAGCAAGATTGCATTTTGTTTAATTTCATTTCCATTTCAATTTTTAAACTGAAACTAACAAATTTGATGGTCATTTCTTGCATTTTACGTCATTTCTTCCCCATTTTTTAGGATATTCTATAGGTCATATACCTATATTTTTTAGGTCATCAACTTCCGCTCCCTACTTATAAATATATTAAATTATGTGGATACCTGATGTGAAACGTACGATGCACGATCAGAGAGCCTGAATGTTGCATTGAAAACTGCAGAGAACAATGACTGACTTATGAACAGTGAAAGGTTTTTCCATGCTCCAATGGGATTTTATTTATAACTATAAATAAACAAGGGAGAAGGACACAGGTGGGTATGATGAACTAAATTGTAATCTAAAAGTTTTAATTGAAGAAACAAAACACGTTCGCGGTTAAAAATAGGGCATTCAATTTCAGACACATTACACTAACTGAAAGAGTATTTTCAAAATTAATAGTATCCTCGTTCTTCACCTTTTTCTCAGTTGTGACACATGTCAATTTCCTCTATATTATCTGTATTCTCATTGGGACAAACACCCACATCCATGCCCGAACCGAGTATTGGTAATATCGCACGCTAGCCAACAATTCCAGAGGAAAAGTTTGATACGCGGTTTAGTGGTTCCAAGTGGTTAAAATCCCACTTTAAACTATAGATCCAGTTTTCTTACTGTGCATAAAGTGGACTTAAAAAGAAGGAGAAATCGAGGAAAAGCGCTTGAAGGTTTCGATGAGTTCCAAGTGCCTTGATGAGGCGAAGCTATTACATGATTTTCAAGTGGTCAAGTGGCCCCGTGGTAGCGGATAAGTTTCACGTACAGAAGGCTTTGAGTTCGATTCCCGTTCTATTGCCCTATGTTTTTTTATATAACTCGAGCAACTAATTATTGCATTTTATTTAATAATTTATTTGAGTAAAAGTTAAATACATTTTTACTTTATTTTTGGGTTGAAATCTTTACTTTACTGTTTTAAATTTTATTTGTGAAAATTATTTTTTGCGATAGTTTTTTCCACATATCTCATCATTTTACAAACATACTCAACAAAATGTTATGCCTGGCGAAAAGTATACATTTATTTCGAGAAAATGATCCAGAAATACATATAATACTATTCACAAGAAATTATCGTAATCGTTTCGAAAACAAAATTCAACAATTCGCACAGCAAATAAAATAAGAATGTTCGCAATAAATAAATTCAAATATATAGTCGCTCGAGTTAAGAAAGAAATTGCAGGCAATCAAAGGGGAATCGAACCCAGTATCTCCTGCGTGTCAAACTTACACGCTACCAACCCACCACCTGGTCTTCCGTCAGTCGGACAATCTAATCGTCTTATGAGTAACGCTTGCTAAGTTTCTAATCTTTGAAGCGCTTGTAATTGTTGTTGTGTGTCACGGAGTTATGTTTACTGCAACATTTGAGCACACAATCCAAACATACGTAAATTTTATACACAGAAAACATGGGTTTTCTGCACATAATTACGGAGCATGCGCTCTGTCAAGGACTAGAAGGAACCTCGCAAAAGTTACTGAAGCTTGTCTTCGGTGCTGACAGTTGGCCCCGGAGTCACGTGGTCTATCTCGTTATCAGTCGACATGACCTTGAGCCTGCAGAACCAGCACACTGAAGTGAACGAAGGTATTTTACGTGATTTGTGAACTGGAAGAAAACATGCCACGCGTTACAACAGACAGAGGTTTGTCTTCAGCTTTGGGACAGACAAACCACACTAGGCATACAGACAGAGTATAATGTAAGATAAAAGGAAATTATTTCTCCGTCTCCTCACACTGACAATTTTATTGCCTTTTTTTTGGAGGTATTTGGCCACAGAAACGGGATTATATTATTGAAGTCGTATCTCGTGTGATGGCTTGGTTCAGTATGCTTATCAGGTTTTCTGACAAAAGCAGGACGAGCTACCCAAGAACAGTAATTGTCTATCTTTTATATCTGCTTCCTTCATCATCCGGTATAAGGCAGAGAAGCACATACCACAAATATGTAAGAGAACTATTGCTAATTTGGTAACTTGTCTTGCAATTGAATTTCTGTCATGAACAGCTGCAAAGAAACAAAGGCTTTCCTTTTAAAGGATTACACTGAATAATTGTTATTTGATTAGGATACTAAAATGACTTCAGTGTTTACATGCAGTACACAAGAGATTCTAAACACACTCTAAAACATACTACTGTTCGTTTCAACAATCAAGACACAAAATAATGGGCATGCACAAGAAAAATTATGTTTCTTTGATTATCAAGTGCATTACGTGGTTAACATCAAGTTTGGATTTGCCGGTTATCCAAATATTATTAATTTTGAAAACAGTCTTTCAGTTAGTGTAATGTGTCTGAAATTGAATGCCCTATTTTTAACCGCGAACGTGTTTTGTTTCTTCAATTAAAACTTTTAGATTACAATTTAGTTCATACCAACCTGTGACCTTCTCCCTTGTTTATTTATAGTTATAAATAAAATCCCATTGGAGCATGGAAAAACCTTTCACTGTTCATAAGTCAGTCATTGTTCTCTGCAGTTTTCAATGCAACATTCAGGCTCTCTGATCGTGCATCGTACGTTTCACATCAGGTATCCACATAATTTAATATATTTATAAGTAGGGAGCGGAAGTTGATGACCTAAAAAATATAGGTATATGACCTATAGAATATCCTAAAAAATGGGGAAGAAATGACGTAAAATGCAAGAAATGACCATCAAATTTGTTAGTTTCAGTTTAAAAATTGAAATGGAAATGAAATTAAACAAAATGCAATCTTGCTTTAAAAAAAAGGGCACCAAATGATAACACATGCACATTCAATTAAAATATGCAACAAGGATTTTCAGTGCAAACGGGGTCTAGCTATGGTATTTCAAGCCTCTCCTTTTCTGATCTTAAATCTGAGTTTGCCCCAGGCGGGCACCTGGTGGTTTCCCCCGACACAACAAAGACTGTCACCAGTTCAGCATTTCTTTTGCTCGTAAATTGCAATCCTGCGAGATATATATACCTTGGTGAAAAGATTCAAGAATATTACCAAAATTAAAGAAGTGACATAATATGATGAAACAATATACAATATTGCAAAAAATGACGGGTAAATGCCGAAAATCCGGGAAAATGACCTAAAACCTGACAAATGGCAACAAATGAAAAAAAATGCTCTTTAAAATTACCTTTTTTGGGTTCTAGATGAAGTGTAATATTGTGTATATTTAATGGGCATCGTGTCCGAGATGTCAGAAAAAAGATGACATTTCATCAACTACCGCTCCCTATTTATAAGTTGTATTAAGCGAAATTCTCCATTTTTATTCTTTCTATATATGATATCAGTATCACATTTCAAACAGTTATTAATGGTTTGAATGTCATTTGTTGGGAAAAAAGTTTCGTATTACTTTTAGATTCGAACATGCAAACGCAAGTATCAAAGTATTGCTTTAGACAGCACTCATAATTTTGAAACGTGGAAAGGTAATAATTTTACGGGAAACGTGAAAGTTGGTGTGTGTTGACAGACTGTAATTACTGCCATATTAGCACTGACAACTAGGAAGCGTTCTCAATGAACACGTGGCTGCATGTTTTCGTTAATAAATAACTGCGTTTTTTCAACACAAGCACAAATACATCGTCGCTTCGAAACATCAAATTTTCATCTTTGATGCTTTCAGATTACCAACATACGAAGTGGCATGCAATTCAAAAGGTTTTGCAGAAACCTCAGTTTTATAAATAAGTTTGGATAAAATTAGACAAAAAAAAAACTTGCTTTTCGCTGGACTCGAACTCGGGTTGCCTGCATGCTGGTCCGACACGATAACCAACACTCCAAACTAGAAAACACGAAACTCTTTCGCAAGTAGTCGACTGAAACGCAAGTTAATTTTCAGATTGCTAATTCCCAAGGTATAACATGCCTAGGCAGATGTGTGTCTTGCATTTTCTGTACTTTTGTTATTTCAGTCGCTTTGGTCTCTCCCTAGGTTAATCACGTCAATAATGAGGAATATTTTTTTGACAAAGATGATAAACAAACACACAAGAATAATCACCCTCGCAAAAAAAAATCCAGAACTCGAGTCTGGAACCTTCGACGCGAGGTGTGTTTCTTGTTCTAACTATATCTGTGTGTTTTCGTTAGATATGAAATGAAGTAAATAAATAAGACAAGTGGGTGTAAGGGACTGGAGAATCGCAGCTACGTAACCATTGAGAATATATCCATCGCCTAGATAGAGAATCTCTATATCCCATTGCGATAGAGAACTTATTAGAAGAATGAAAATACAGATTAAACGAACAAATTTGATGCGTATCCTTTCGTCAAAATGCCTAGAAAACAATATTACATACTTCTTCACTAATAGAAAAGAATAAAAATAAATGTCCTTGGTGGGGATCGAACCTAGACCTCACTGATGAAAGCTCTGTACGCTAACCAACAGCCTATCGATAGCACCATGCTTTCTTTTTTCCAGTCAGTCTGTTTCCTTCCTCAGCACCTGAAGACGAAAATGCATGTTAATTTCTCTCATAATTGTTTCATTGTCTATTAATAGAAACCACGTATGTCACAAATAGACGCATTCTTTCTGTGAAAAATCCCATGTTTCGCACATCGTGCTTCTCCATTTACTGTTATTTGGACATTCACTTGGAAGTTAAAACTTAGCTTTGTGTGTTTGTTTTCACGTGCATGTGTGTGAGAAGAATGGTGTGAACGTGTGTTCGATGTTTTTCTGGGCATTATTTTCGTTCAAAGCATTAATATAATTGTAAAATATGGAATTTACTGTAATGCAAGGATTGAAAATATAAACCTAGTCCGTCATGTTCATTCCCAAACAACATTAAATAATGGAACGTAACGTGGACCGAGTATTATTCCATGTCGAGAACACGAGACATTACGATCGGCAATCTTCATCTCGTATTTCTCTTTGGCATCACTACTCAATTTACAGAGATGTATACCCGTGACTGGTATACAAGCCGCAAAATAGCAATGCTGTTTGGGTTGTCTAGTCACAAGGCGCTTGGTGGTCAGACATTGATGGCTTGCTTCACTGCTTCTTCAATAGGTTCGTTACAAGCCAGCTGTGTCCAAGACTGTACGTACTTTGTACCGACATCATAAAATATATTGAGGAAACTGACGTGTAAACCCGAGTGTTCTAAGCGTTCTGTAATTTTAAAATTTGTGAACAAATATTGTGATAAAATAATTGTAATTCCAGAAAGTGTATGTCTACTGAGCCATTGATTGCTAACACAATTGCTTTCTCATTGTAGTGGAAAATGGATCACTCCTTTTTGCACTGGAAGATGTATTTTACACAGCAATTAATAACATTTTGCTGTCTCTTACACCATGGATAACCACAGGATTTGTTCTGGGGGTAGCGCAAATGAAGCATGTTTCAATCCAAGATAGCAATGCGCTCAACAAAACGTACCTGTTAGTCGGAATACATGCATTGTGTCAGTTATTTCTCTGGATATTAGAATTATTCAGATACTGCTGCAAAAGAAGCCCCTAGTATGATACTTACTGGAAAATAAATTGTTACTTATTTTCATAATCCCCGTCATTCGATAATTTTGAAAGCAGTGTTACTTCAGTTACTTAAGTTTTAATAGCTCGAGAATAACGTACTGTACAGGAAACTGACGAGTAAATCCGAGTGTTCTAAGCGGATATCTATAATCTGCGATATCAAGATATTCATAATCTAGATTATCCGTATTTCTATGTAAGAGACTTGGTTTCTGTGAACCTCCTGCAAAAGTAAGCATTATTGTAGATTTTTTTAATGCTGTTGTCACATTCAAAATTTACTTCAAAATGCTAAGAAAGAAATGTAGCTGTAGCTACAATTTTCAAAATGTAGAGCCGCTACAGCTACAGCTACAAATTTTGTAGCTCGATACAGTAGCGTCGCTACAAGTACCGCGCTTTTTCCGACCACTGCCTAATGGTACATAAGATATAATACCAATCTTTAAAGAAACTTATATTTGTATATGTGTGATTTTGTATGTTAACTTCCCTAACTGGCAAAAAAAAAAAACAGTTTGACTGTTAACAAGTTACATACGTATATACGTAGGTCTACATATTGATATGATTGAAAATACGATACGCGGCATTCTTTGATACACACATAGAATACAAATTCAAGTGAGTTTCTAGTCCCGAAGAATCGGTTGTCCCTGGCTTGTGTGTGTGTGTGCGTATGAAATAATCAATTATACCTACCGAGCATTGATTTCACATTTTGATCAGTTTTTAGAGCAAATGTCGAAATCACAGCATATCTTAGAATGTTCATGTTTGGAGCACGACAATGTACAGTGTCTCTCAAAAGTTTTAGGACAACGACATTTTAAACTAGGCAACCCAATTTACACAAGCCGTTGGTGGGTTGCGTGCAGTGTTAGGCTCAATTTCAGGGTTGCCACATGCACAATAGATATTTATGAAATACGCGAAAGAAATATAAACAAGTATTATTGTATAAAATTATTAAAAATATCACTATTATATCGCAAATGACAAAATTCTTTCTGAAAGAAAAAAATAGGTTTTCTAGTATTTCATCGCTGATGAGTCTACAGTAAGAAAAAGAGGTGAGAGGAAACGAAAGGTTACAAAGGAGAGGAGAAAGAGAAAGCGAAAGTAGAAGAGGAAAAGTAGAGGAGAGTAGAAAGATAGGACAGACGAGGAGAGGAGATGTAGTGAGGAGAATGGAAAAAGATTCGAGGAGAGATGAGGAAAAAAGAACAAAGAAGAGAAAAGAGGAGGAAAACGAGAGGAGAGGAGAGGAGGAGAAGAGCAGAGGGAAGTGGAGAGTAGAGTAAAGGAGAGAAAAAGAGAAGATCGAAAAAAGAGAGTGCAGTGGAGTCGGAAATCTAAGACAAGAAAGGAGATAAGAGGAGTGGAGAAGAGTGGGATGGAGATAAGATGCGAGAAAAGTAGGGAAGGCGATATGAGATAAAAGCAGAACAGAAAGAGGGGAGAGAAGAAGGAGAAGGAACTGGAGAGAAGAGGTAGTTGCAGAAAATATCGTCTGAGCGTCAAGAATGGATGCATTGGTCAAATTATCGACATGAAACATTCAATAACATTTTGAAATGTATTGGAGAATATATTAGATCGGTGGGAAATGCCTTTTGGCTTAGTTCAGAGCAAATTAAAATCTTCCATGTAAGATCTTTGAATTTACCTGCGATTACACCACTAAAAAATGAACGTAATTTTTAATATTTGTAAGAATTATTCAATTTTTCTCCACTTCTCGGTTCGTTGAAATTGAGATTTTGTAATTCAATATTTCCCCTCCCCCATCGTTAATTCCAAACTGAATCATTCCGTTTCACACGGCGTGGACAATGAACACAATGGGATATGTCTAAAACTTACGAAAATTTTCTGCCACGGGAAGGTTTTGAACCTACGACCATTAGATTGACAATCCTGAACGGTAGCCACTACCCTACAAGCTTTCGCTCCTTAAACAAGGTAGAAGAAGGACTACACCACGCCTTTACCTTCGAATGAAACAACAATTTTTTTTTAAGCATTCTGTCCCTCCAATATTGTAAATGTCGTTTGGTATACGTGTAGTTGAACTTTTACTTTAATTTTGATTTGCTTTCTTGTAGTATAACCGATAACTTCGCGAAATAATTTTCGAAGTGATTAAAAACGAGAATATTGGTATTTGTGAAAATGCGAGTTATTTCTTCTAACTTATTATTATGATTAAATAAATAATAATAACCCACAGCGCGACAGCCCTTGAGAGCCTTGGCTTACCTACCGACTGCTGGTCTCCCTCCCACACTGTTCCTCCGTCACCTGTTATAGCGTGGAGATCTTAGACCAGTATTGGAGTGACGGGTGGTCAGCCCGACGAACCCCCAGCCGTTGTAGGTCTTTTCGACCGGGTTACCGCTCACTCATTCGGAGCTCCCCAAATTCCTCACGATGGTGGGTTGCCACCGGCCCTATACGTAGGCCGAATAAATTCCGACCAGAGCCGAATTGGAACCTACGCCGTCCCGCAGCGATCGATCTCAAGACGAGTGAACGCCTTAACCCGCTCGGCCACGTAGGAGGACTTATTATTGTGATTAGACATTACTAATGGAAAATATCTAGAGGCTTGAACATTAGGGGAGACCGGGGCTAGTTGACACACTTTTTTGTTTTTTGCCTACAGCTACCTAAGTATTTATCCAGAGTAAGAAAGTAAACTATTGCAAGGACTGCCATAGTGTCCTCTACTAAAGAGAAGAATCAGATATATTTTTCGTCCAATACGTTCGGAGCTATGAGCACAAAAATGGAGGCATGTGAAGTGTGTCAATGTGCCCCATACACGGGGCTGGTTGACACACTATGTGGGGTAGGTTGACACATTGAAAGGAAACATCAAAAAACTGTTTTGTCTACCTCTTTTGTATTTGAAGCATATACATTGTTCTGTTTTAAATGATACAATCAATATACAATTGTTTTTCAAACTATAGAATTGCTAATGCTAGATTGAAATACACATTAATTCTTAGTAATGGGATTAACACAAATTGGCCAGTCATAATTTAGTGATTATACTAAAATGATGTACACTCCACTCTGCTACCTAAGCAGTGATCAGTCTTTTATCATTATGTTTCAGTCAGATAAATCATCCATGGAATCACAGTTGTGGCATACATAGAAATTTCCTCCTGCGGTGCATGCTATATGAGCCCAATACTTGCAACGGGAACACTGAATCCATGACTCTTTTGGCCTACTATTAGAATAAAGATCTGTGCAAACCAAGCAGAAGACATCATCTTCATCAGAAGATATATCTAAACTATTTGACTGTTTATGCTTCTTTGCTGACTTTCTCTTATCACTGAAGAGTCGCTTTGGTTTTGATGTTTTCTTCTTCTGTTCTTCTAATTTTGCCTTCACAGGTGTGTCTGTCAATATAGAAGAACGACGTTTTTTTACATTCCTGTTGTGGCATTCTTTTCTTGGTCCTGCCTTTGGTAATGGTCGTACATCTTCAGGGGATTTTGAATGATTTGCAGGACTAATAGTGAGTTTTTGAACACTGCTAACAGTTTGTGATGTTCCGGGTGTTGCCTGTATGTCCATATTTCCCGAATCCTGAACAGAGTCTCCTTCTGTGCTGGGAAGTTTGTCGACTTTTGTCTCTTTTACACTTTCAGATTGAACATTAGGTCTGTCCGTGACATATCCTGGCATGAAATCCTCATCTTGAAAGATGTGTGGAATAAATGGCATTATTCCCGTTGCTACAAATCCTGATTGGATATTGATTTCAGTTGCTGCTAAAGGTAACGCTGTTTGAACTAGAGTAGGAACATCGTATTTGGTAACTGTACGTCCTGGGTTGTTTGCCATCCAAGCGTCTGTGGCTGAGTTAATAAACTTTTTCAAAGGACCAAATACGGATCTGTCTAGGGGCTGAAGTTTATGAAAACAATGTGGAGGAAATGATAATAACGTTACTCCATTTTCTTTGCAGTAGTTTAGGGCGTCTATTGAAAGATGGGAATCATGATTATCAAGAAGTAGCAGAATAGGAGTTTATTTGGTACACTTTACTTCTTTCACAAAGTGTTTCATAAAATCCACAAAGTTAACTTCGTTCATCCATCCTGATGAGTTGGCTCCTCCAACACTACCAATTGGACCCTTACTTGCAAAATGATTCTTGAAATGAACTCCCGGGAAAACAAAATAGGGTGGTATTTTATTTCCGGTAGCAGAAACAGCCATTGCTAAGGTAACCAACTATCCCCTCTCAGCAGATGTAATCTTCCCTATTTGCTTTAAGCCTTTCCTAGCAACTACTTTGTCAGGTTTTTGAACGGTCGAAATACCAGTTTCATCGATATTCCAGACTTCACTTGGCCGTAACTATAAACGATCATAAACTGTTCTCAGATTTCTGAAAAATTCATCAACATTTACTCTGTTAAAGCCAGATGCTCTTGCTAAACTCGTTGATTATGGTGTCCTGATCGAAAGCTCTTTGTGACGTTTAAAAAATTCGAAAACCAATCTGCTCCGGCCAGTTCAGTTTCACTCCAATTTAAAGGCATTCTAATATCCAATGCTTTAGCATACTGAAAGGCAACTTTCCGAACTTCTTTAGAGGTCAGTCCAAAATAAATGTCCGAAGCTTTCTTTAAATAATTTACCAGTTCTTCCTCCTGTTGCTCTGAAAACACCATTCTACTCTTCACATAACCCACTCTTAAAGTTATATTATCGTTACATCATTTTTGTCCTTCAGCGTCTTCACGTATCTAGCCAATGTTTTAAATGGTATCCCGAAGTCTTTGGCTGCCCCCCGAATAGATCTGCCATCGATCCGAACAGCACTTGCTGCATGCAGCATAACATCTGCTGAAGTTTTTGCTCGTTCAGTCTTCCTACGATAATTGCGTACCATTTTCTGTAAAGAAAGAGAAGCAGATATGTAACACATGTACTTGATCAAATGAGAGTTTATTGTCATGAAAATACGGAATTACGAAGATAGAAATTTAAAAAATCCTAATTTCAAAAATGATTATTCAGACAATGACAAATTCAGAATTTATTCTGAAACCGAAATTTAAACTGGAAAATATTATTGTAAAATTTAGTTTTCTCTTTATTATATTTCACAATATCGAATTGTGGAATACTTGGCAAAAAATTATCTACATATAGCCAATACATCTAGCACTAGCAATAAAACATAATATATTTATTGCGGAAAAGTATTATCGACGAATATCTATGGATCATTATTTTGCACATGGGGCAAGTTGACAAATAGTGTCAACCAGCCCCAAGCGCTTTGTGTCAACTTACCCCATTGCGCCATTTTGAACAAAGAACTTTCCTTCACAACAACCATTACTAAGAAAGATTCTATATTCATACATTTTATCAACGAAATTTGGTTGCTTGAAATCCAATACCCGTCATCTTCATAACTTCAAATAAACTATACAGAAAAAACATAAAATCTGATGATGTCAAAATTTACTTACCCACTCGAAAAACAGTTTTTTTTCTTCTCACAAGCACTGATTGGTTGCGATCCCCTCCAAACTACACCAGCAACTGTGTTTCCGTCGCGCTCTTCCACGACAAAGCCATCAGGACTACCAACTGCAGAATATGGATTTTATCGGCAGCGTGTCAACTTACCCGTGTGTCAACTAGCCCCGGTCTCCCCTACAGGACGATGTTCTTTTCCTGTGATACTGTAACAGACAAAATGCTTGTTTACTGATGCAAATCTTGTGTCCAGAACAGTCTTATGAAATGTATTTGCTGTTGCGTAAGGTAACACGAAATAATTACACCGTGTGCGAACTACCAAATCTGTGCAACGTTATACGTAAACAGGCGGAACATTTTATTCATAAAATCATGTCACATTTGACAGTATTAGTCAAGAGAGACTCGTGGGACACTGTGTTAAGGTGCTGGACTAAATCCTTCTAATTGTTCTTCCTCGAAGAACAACAATTTCTAAGGAAGAGCAACAGTGATGATCTTTCTTATTTCTTTTAAATGCTTACACTTTCTTTTAATTGGGTTAAAAATAAATAAGAATATTGCTTGCATTTCTGTCATTGACGTAGACCAGAGAGAGAGAGAGAGACAGACAGACAGACAGATATTACAAAATAGTTCAAATAGTGCGAGCGCCATTAAAAAGTCATGATAATTCTATGTTGCGTACTTAGAATTATTCATACAATAAAGAACATGTCTAATTGTGAGTTAACAAAAAAAAAACAATAATAAAGAGACATTTTCGCATCACGATTGCAGTTCGAGAAAGTCGGGACAGGGATTGAAAGTAACGCACTGTCCTGACTAAATCGGTGAATCGGACGTCTGGTAGCCTTGCATCAATGATTATGAAACTAAAACCACCCAATATTGCAGCTTGAAGACTTTTGCGCAAGAAACAGATTCATTTATGCAAGAGCAAAATTGAAATTTTTACACATTTCAAAAATCGACGATGTTATTTTCGTATTTATTTATTTATAGGTTCACATTTAAATATTTTAGGGTTCGAGGGAGGAGCATGGCCCACATGGCCCCTCCCCTGGGTACTGACCTTACGTAGACAGTGGAAGAGAAATTTTGGAGAACCTTTCTATTAAATTTAGTATTTACATTCACTTTATGCTCAGATAGGTTAAACCGTTTATTGACAATCGTGAACTTTTCGTTTAATAGATAATATTTGGTTTTAGACGACGGGAGAACATTGGTCGAATTTCCTTTCTTGCTCTTTTGAGAGAATATATACTTCTACAGTAGCAATCGCGTTCGGAAACCGTGAAAAAAATGACTTGGTTTTCAAAGGCAGACAAGCTTGGTAGTCTAGCTTGCTCGCGATCAAAGTGACTCACTCACGCTATTCAAGGCCGCTTCTTATCGCAAAACACCGTGCTTCGATGCACAGTGTCTGCACCCAGCACGTCACAAGTGACCAGAGTCGAATTTTAAAGAGAATCTGAACAATGGTAGATTTCATCAGAGGCGGCTAGGTAGGCACCAGCTCAACATGCAATAGTTTAAGTGATAATTCCTGACAAACAAAAAACCGTATTGAATAATTATTGGGATAGTAATACGTGTATCCGCTGCTTTTTAACAATGTAAGCTCGAAGACAATCTGTATTCCATTTATTTATATTGGCAACTTGGTCAACCGGAGGTTATTTTATCGCCTTCGATAATCGAATTGTCTGATCGATTATTTTTTGTTTACCCAGGAACATGCCCCATAGGAGATTTCCGAGACCGGGTTACGCTACTCACTCGTAGCTCCCCATCCTCACGATGGTGGGTTGCCACCGGTCCCATACACAGGCTGAGAACCTAGAGAGTGAGCATAGGCGGACTCGAATCCATGCCGTCCTGCAGTCGGAGTCCAAAGCACAGCACCTTAGACCGCACGGTCACGGAGGAGGACTTTTTTTATTTTACCTTTGGCTAATCGCGACGATGAGGATGAATTATGAATAGAAAAATAAAGAAAGTCGCGCACAACGTAGAGGACGATCTTCAACCTCTTAGGTGACGAGATCAAGCCCTAAATATGAGGATTTCAACCTTAGACGACCTCAATTTCAAAATTATAAACAAAATGCCTACTTACACCAAACTTCTCATAGTGTGTAACTGTGAAACTACCTCTGAATACAAATTGACATTTTTTTTCCATGTGAGTAAGAATTAAATGTGTGGCATACAGAGATAGATGATACCTTTTGAGAAACAATTAACTGTACCCTGTCCCAGCATCTCTGGAGCAAAGCCGCGCATAGCGGAAGAGAAGTGAAGAGAGGGGAGAGGGGATCGAGTGGACAGAGCGAATCAGTGCACGCTGCTGGGAAGGCTGGTAACTGCAGTGGCTTTCCTCCCTCCACGCAATCCCATTTTTCTCACGTGTTCATCGCTGCTCAGATACTTGTTTTCGTTCACCTGCTCCAGAGATAAGTGGGACAGAGTGTAGTTCGCATACATGTAGCAAGTAAAGAAACTTATCCCAGAATGAAAATACCACATAGTTTTAAAACGTTTGTTTAAGCAATGAATGATTGGAAATCTTGCCAAAATCTAGTGGTCGAAAATTAATTTCAAGACATTTCTTATCTATTCACCATATTCCAAGTTATAAGGAACTATTTCGTAGATGTTCATGAAACCGTTATAAAATTACAAATAAAATATATTCACAAGCTTAGATATACTAATACGAAGAAAGAAATTCAGAGTTAAATTTTAAATGCATGTGTATAAATTAATTCTAGAAGTACAGAGCTATATCTGAGTATTTAACTTTTTTTGCAGATAACGTTTACAATATTGAGGCGACAGAATAATTAGGAACTGTAGCTCCAAGAAAACAAAGGCCGTAGTGTATTGGTTAGAGCTCTTGAAAGCATTGCGGTCCCATGTTCGATCCTCCATACTAGATGTTCCTTACAAAAAAAAATAAACTCTTCCATTAAACAAGAGCATGGTAACATTATATGTATTAGCAGTATATAGTGGCTACATTGTTCTGCATATGGAATTTATAAGAAAAAAAATAAACAAATAAATGAATTGACACACGTTCAGCGGGATATTTTTATATATAAGATCGTGAATTATGACACTCTAACGATAATTGTGTACTGCTTCAAAGACATTGACAAATGTTAACGAAATAACTATTTATATGCGTGGCAATTCAGGACATACTAATTTTACCTCTTTTCCCACTTGAGTTCAATGCAAGGATCCCTCCGCAAATATCGAATGAAAAGTTCTCAAAATGTGCAATTCTCCATTAAATGTTTTCGCCGAGTCGTACTACTTTCGTTTTCTTTGTTACAAACAATACTTGTTTGCACGTTACATGCAGAGTTACATCTACATTTCACATTGGTCAGCTCCTTCAACCTGGCTTAAGGAGCGAAAGCTTGTAGGGTAGTGGCTACCGTTCAGGATTGTCGATCTGATGGTCGTAGGTTCAAACCCTTCCCGTGGCAGAAAATTTTCGTAAGTTTTAGACATATCCCATTGTGTTCATTGTCCACGCCGTGTGAAACGGAATGATTCAGTTTGGAATTAACGATGGGGGAGGGGAAATATTGAATTACAAAATTTCAATTTCAACGAACCGAGAAGTGGAGAAAAATTGAATAATTCTTACAAATATTAAAAATTACGTTCATTTTTTTAGTGGTGTAATCGCAGGTAAATTCAAAGATCTTACATGGAAGATTTTAATTTGCTCTGAACTAAGCCAAAAGGCATTTCCCACCGATCTAATATATTCTCCAATACATTTCAAAATGTTATTGAATGTTTCATGTCGATAATTTGACCAATGCATCCATTCTTGACGCTCAGACGATATTTTCTGCAACTACCTCTTCTCTCCAGTTCCTTCTCCTTCTTCTCTCCCCTCTTTCTGTTCTGCTTTTATCTCATATCGCCTTCCCTACTTTTCTCGCATCTTATCTCCATCCCACTCTTCTCCACTCCTCTTATCTCCTTTCCTGTCTTAGATTTCCGACTCCACTGCACTCTCTTTTTTCGATCTTCTCTTTTTCTCTCCTTTAATCTACTCTCCACTTCCCTCTGCTCTTCTCCTCCTCTCCTCTCCTCTCGTTTTCCTCCTCTTTTCTCTTCTTTGTTCTTTTTTTCCTCATCTCTCCTCGAATCTTTTTCCATTCTCCTCACTACATCTCCTCTCCTCGTCTATCCTATCTTTCTTCTCTCCTCTACTTTTCCTCTTCTACTTTCGCTTTCTCTTTCTCCTCTCCTTTGTAACCTTTCGTTTCCTCTCACCTCTTTTCCTTACTGTAGACTCATCAGCGATGAAATACTAGAAAACCTATTTTTTTCTTTCAGAAAGAATTTTGTCATTTGCGATATAATAGTGATATTTTTAATAATTTTATACAATAATACTTGTTTATATTTCTTTCGCGTATTTTATAAATATCTATTGTGCATGTGGCAACCCTGAAATTGAGCCTAACACTGCACGCAACCCACCAACGGCTTGTGTAAATTGGGTTGCCTAGTTTAAAATGTCGTTGTCCTAAAACTTTTGAGAGACACTGTACAAGCATTCAATAGTAATTGTGCATTCTTGAAGTTCATTACGGTTGTCATGAAACGACATCCTAAACTAGCGAGTCCACAAAACAGAGGAGATCTAATCTACTTTTATTTAAGGTAACCATACTTAATATAGTTTTATTTCCAGGAAAATGGCTGGCCTCCAAGAACGACACAGATAAAAACGCAAGGTTGGCATTTGCAGGGTAGTACACTTCGCAACATCTTATTTGACCGCCCCGAAAGAATTCAAAGTCCCGAAATCGTAAACTTAGCAACATTGCACTTCAGATCCAGGTGAGAGTAGCCAACTTTGAGTAGGTCCTTCCACTAGACGATAAACGCTGCGGTGATAGGTTTTCAATTTAACACTTTCCATGAACTTAGAAACTATAAACCGCTATTATAATACACAATCAAACAGATATAATAAATTGGAAAAAGAACCTTGTATGATATTTACGATTCTGCTTGCTCGACTTGAAATTTGGGGGGTTTGAAACACTGAATAGAGTTTTTCTCCACCTGGAGGAAATTGCCATCAAGTTTGTGCAGAAAGAAGCAAATTTGTGAGGAGTTTATGCGACATTTTATTTACAATACCTTGCATAATATTGAACAGTTCTCAAAAACATATATTTTACACGACTTGTCGAGAAAATGTGCTTGAAACACAGGAAGGTGGGAGTCTTCATAAACGTCAACATGTTTTTAAGGGTATAACGTCATTAAGTTAACGTAGAGCAGTTGGTCAGTCGCTGCTATCCTTAATTTTCATCAAGCTTGATAGGTCGCGGGTTCAAATCCAACCCTCTCCTCTTCCTTTTTTTTTTTTTTTTGTTTGCTGAACAGATACCGTTGATATTAGAATATTTAAAAAATGAGTCCTCCTCCATAGCCGATCGGGTTAAGGCGTTCACTCGTCTTAAGATCGTTCGCTGCGGGACGGCGTAGGTTCGAATCCGGCTCTGGTCGGAATTTATTCGGCCTACGTACAGGGCCGGTGGCAACCCACCATCGTGAGGAAATTGGGAAGCTCCGAACGAGTGAGCGGTAATCCGGTCGAGAAGACCTACAACGGCTGGGGGTTCGTCGGGCTGACCACCCTTCACCCCAATATTGGTCTAAGATCTCCACGCTACAACAGGTGACGGAGGAACAGTGTGGGAGGGAGACCAGCAGTCGGTAGGTAAGCCAAGGCTCTCATAGGGCTGTCGCGCAGTGGTTATTATATAAATCGCTTATTAACATAAATAAATTGTTATTGCGACGAAGGCCGATTCGATAAGAAACTACTAATAAGTATTTATATAGTGAGTGACAGACAAAAAATTCAAAACCTCATAATGATCGTTAATTCCTCACTGCTTTGTATCTAAAATGTTTGTCTTCTTTGAACAGAAAGTACGAGTAACAGATATAACAAACTTTCCCACTAACTTTGCAATATTCGATACCACCATCACAGACTTAGCTCTACGTAACTTGATTCTGCGCATTCCACGTGTCATGTGACTTCCTCCTATCATCGAAATAACTTTCTCTTACTATTTCCTTTCCTCTCGTGAAATACAGAGACCAATATTAACTTCTTAGCACGGTGGATAAACTTTACACCCAACGATATAATCCTGAAAAAAATCCTGCCTAGGTGGAGAATCGCTCCTACGACCTCTCTCGTAAGAATCAAGCACGCTATCTCTTCTCCAGGTAGCTCATGTTCAAATTTGCTACCAGTTTGAAGAAACCAATGCACACATAATGTCATATCTATAATATCCTCATGGCAATTTTCATGAGGAAACGAATTCAGATAAAATCGAGAAACGCTGAAAGGGAAAAATGATGAACATGTCTATTGGCGTTTTGTCATATTTTGTAAATTGTGTAAAAATTCCGTGTTTTGAACAAGATATCATTTTTGTTGTTTGTTTAAAGTAGGAACAGGAGAGCGAAAAGGAGTCATTTAAACCAGACTCCGTTTGACAAGAAACTTCAGCTTTTTTCCTAAGACTGTATGAAAAGAGAGAGGAACGTATGAAATATAAAATATGTGTGAAATTAAAACAATGGAAATCTTGAAAGATAATACTAACGAACTTCAAACTATGAAAAACATATTTTCGTGGTAGAAAACTCCAAGTCATTGTCGAAATATGAACTTGATGTTTTTCTGTATTATGAAGTGGAGATATGGGACGATACGATCCCTCAGCAAGAAAATTTTAAGTAAGCTACCTCCAACTTTTTCAATGGTCATAATTAATAATTAGGGTCCGGAAGTTGATGAAAAATCAACTTTTTTTCTGACCCTTAAAAACAATGCTAAACCTGATATCATGTCCGTTTCCCTTCAGTTAGAGCCAGAAAACACTTTCTATTTTGCTTTTTTTTGCATTTTCGGCCTTTTTTGGCTTTTAGTTTATTTGTCAGTATTTTAACAGTTTTTGTTGCATTTTTACTTATTTTTGAGGTTTATTTTTCTCCTCCCCTGTTGTTTCGTGCATTTTAAATGCATTTACTAGTAAAACTTACATATTTAGATGTCTTGATATGGTCCTTTTAGCAAATTCACCATGAATCGAAAATACGGTCAATGGAAAATCATAATATTATTCTTAACTGAAATGTTTGGCAATGGATTAAAATACTTTGTGTGAAGATCTACTTTGAGGTTCTTTTCCTGGACCCTATTTTCGCTTTAATCTGTAGTTTTAAAGTAAAATTAGTCTCAATATTAAATGCAATTACACTCTGGTATACGCGAAGCAGAACTGTATTTTCGGATGCTGGCCGACTACAGTATCATAGAAGGCCCACTCTGAAAGGAGATGAATTGGTTGATTTGATGTTTTAAGTCAATTTTATGCACAGTAAGGCTAATCCGGACTGGACCTACAGTTTAAAGTGGAATCCGAACCGAGTGCATAAAATAACGTGAACCATGTGGTGTAGGGGGATCGTTTGCTTATGGAATGGAAGGTCATGGGTTCAAACCTACTTCTTTGCGAAATCTTTTTCGGGAAGTAAACGGCTTTGGACGAGAATGCTTATCTACGTTTCTTGGATATTTCCGTTGATATTTATGCGATTTATGTCCAGCATTTCCGAATGCAGAAAGTTGACATGTAAGTTCTTAATATGTGTTAACTTATAACAGCTGAATGAAAGGAAAAGTATTTCCTAAAATCCTGTCAATCACTGAAAGATTAAAAACATTAGTAGAAGCATTACTTGAGGCATGCACAGAGGCGACGATTATGGAGTGTGAAGTGGCAGATGACCCAGCACTATGCTAAACATTATCTACCAAGGGAAAGAAACTGTCCTTGCCCTCCCCCTTCCCCCCACCTTGCCCCATCAGTTTTGAAACCCAATCGCCGCCACTGAGTATGCATCGCATAAATATTTACAGTAATATCATATAATATTATATTACGTTATTAGAACACTTCGTACTCGGTAAATAAAAAGGAAAAAATAATAAGGAAAGGGTGGGATTTGAACCTACGATGTTTCGATCTTGACAAAAACAGTAAAAAAAATAAACTGCTGTCATCTAACCAACTACTCCAGGAGATTGCTAACAGAAAGCTCAGTAAAACACGTTAATCTCAGTTGAAGCAACATTGTGCCGGAATTTCGAACCATTTTTCGCCAAGAACCAAGGAAAAGATACACTTTGCAGAATCGTTTGGTGTTGTGCAAGGTATCTTTACTAAACATTTCGCATAAAATCATCATAAATTTGCCTTCTTGCATTCAAATGTGACCGCAATTCTTTCCAGGTGGATGAGAACCTGTTCAGTGTTTCACAATGCACATAAATTTCCCTGTTTTCAAATTCAGAACGAAGAATCTTGAAATATTTTCAACATTCGTATTTCTACTTAACGTTTTTTGTCTACTCATATATTTTATTACTGCTTTAGGGTATCTTTACTTTATGGAATGTGAAAGAATGAAAAAAAAAATCACGAGCGTTTTCATTCAGGAAGAAGAAATGTTGCAAAGTTGGCTACTCTTAGTTGGCTCTGAAGCGCTATGCTGCCAAATTTACGAATTCCGGACTTTGAAATTTTTCAGGGCGGTCAAATAAGATGTTGCGAAGTGTACACAAGAGTTCGTTTTAATTCTTGATGAAGGTTGGCATTGATGATGACACTCGTCATAATTTAGATTTACTTGCACTAAAAATTGTTTTTAAGAGTGAAATAACTTTAGAATTCCTTAATCCTGCCTTTAACATATTTTTCTAGCGTTATGAATTTTTGATTTATTTTCTCGAGTTGACACCAATATCAACACTCTATGCAGAATTAGGTGCAATATCTGATGTGATTGGATAGTTGTCGGCCAGTAAAAGACAGAACTATCCTTTTTCTATCGAAGTTCAGTCAAAATTATAGGATAAATTATGTTTTATTATGTATATAACTTTAACTGTTGACGCTCGTCATGTAGGATATATAGGCTACATACGAAGTATTAATGTTAAACATAAGATATCTCCAAAGCAGGCAAACCGTCTAGCCAATAGCCATTGAGGGAGCCAAGACCTCTCGTGAATCTTCTGACTGGATGACGCCAAGGCAACGCATCATTGTTTTCTGATTTCTAGACAGGATAATACATTGCATCAATAGAATATTCCAGGTTAAATAATAGTTAATATTTTTTCCACAATTTTTATTGTTGACAGGAACTTGTGCAGACAGAAAACCGACGCAGTAGTAGAATATACAAAATTTTGCACACAGAGTTTGCCTGAAGTTATTTGGAAAAAAAGACATTTCTTAGCCTTACAGCATATCACCGTACTTAACATTACCATTTAGTTACGGACAGGATTTTCCCGAATTCGATACGTACGAGTGAGTGTTTGTGTGTGTGTGTGGGGGGGGGGTTCCCTTGTCTCGGATGCAAGTAAAACTGTAGGACCGTTCCCCCAAGCATATGCCTGTAAAAGTGGCCAAACTTGACCAAAAACTTTCACGGCATATAGCTTCCACCCCCCTTCAGTCGCCGTCTATCCAGGAGCTATGGGACTCTTGCCAGTGCAAACGGGAAGGATGAGGCGCGCACCTCCATTCAGGCGAGATGGGGACTCGACCACTCTACCCTTCCAGCTTGGCTCGGAGGCCTCGTCGGAAGTTCCACCACGGTGAGGCTCCACGTGCCCCGCGGTGTGATAGTACGCCAAGGTTCTCCGAACTGGTATTCGTCCATCAGCTCTGGAATTCTCCCCAATCGGGAAGGTTCTACATTTTACTCAGCATCCACCGTTGTTATGCTGGGGTAACACTGATGAACTTGTCGCAGTTTCATTACAATTAGTTTCTTCCACTTTCAGGTTTCGAATTCCGAATATGCATTTGATATTATTAGTACAACATAAAGTCTAAACGTTTCGTACAATTTCCATTCTTATGTAAAAATTGATTGAATTGAAAATTGTGGATGCGTCAGCGCTTAGGCTATTTTTCACCCGTCACTTTATACGGGGCCCAGCCCATTGCCAAAGCTAAAATAAACACGTGTCTGAGGACTAAAATATTCTTACCTGGGTTAAAAGCTGAGGCTGTAAAGAGGCACTCAGCGTAAGACAACACATTTACAGCCCCACAGAGTATTATACTGGTCGTAAGCCCAGACGCCAGAGCCTCGTTTACCTGTAAGAATCAATTACCGGGGTGTACTACGTGGAAGTGAGGTTGGCATTTGGATACCTTACCAGAAGTTCACCCCTTACACGCATTTGTGGAATAACTGCTAGCACTTGTATCCTTATTTTTCGTTTCGACCACCCTGCATCTTTCCTATATCACTTCAGGCAAATGTTTGTATGTAATGTAAGTTAACGCACAATTCTTCCTTTTGGGCCTGCGAGGTAACTCTAATGTATTTTTATATTTTAGTATTTGCAGGCTCAAAACGAAATATTAATTAATGTTGTATGAAAAGATTCATCGGCATGAAAAGAAAGCGTTGATCTTCCCATACAATGATGCAGTCGACATGTGTGAGTCGATTGCAGTTGGTTCTCCGGCGCAAGGTACAAATGGCCTTGTGCCCCTCTTCCAACTGAAAAAAAAAGAGGCCCTCACAGATGGTAGAGACGTTGACGGCGTTGTGGGGCTTTCCACCAACATCTACCTGTACCAAAAGATATCATTACAGGAGCCTAGCAGTTTCTCGCCTGAAGCAAATCAATATTCTCCCAGCAAACATGTATGATCCAAAGCCATACAAGAATGGGTGTGCAGTATATAGCGGCGGAGATCATTGTAAACAACCAATGAACATAATAGTGGTGAACAGGTGTGTGTCAGAAGTTTATTCACAATGTCTTATCCCATAAATTTAATTACAAATATTAAATCGGCGTAATTCGTTTTTACACTTTGTTGCTGACACTGAGACAGCGAATGGAATGGGAGGATGGGCAGACGGTTAATCTTACTCATTACCTTCTACTTTCTTTTAGTAGAACACGTATTTGTTTATGTAATTTAGCCATTACTCTAACGAAAATACTGGTTTCACTTTCACATGATCTGGAATATTGCTGTTGACAAGGGGAGAATGTGTAATCAAGATGCCTGTCATGGAAAGAACGAGAAAAGAGATTCAATTTATTTCGCTTTTTAATATGTAATTTTTTTCAAAATTTTCATTTTTAGTATGATCAGCAGCAGTATTATTAAAATATTAACAATGTGTAAATTGATAATTCACAAAATCAATGCCAACCAAAGAATAAATTACAATAACATACTGTGAAGTTTACTTTTAAATGCAATCATTATTTTTTAATGCCTTCTCTATTGTAATATGCTTCTTTTATGCGAACTACGTATATTATCGTTATCATCAGTATTCTACCACGGATTTATATTTTTAGAAGTTAATTAATTTCAACCCCCCACCCACACACACACACACAAACACACACTCATATGTGTGTGAAACGTAAATGTAGAAGTATACGTGTAACGACCGTACTAGTGTACGTACATGGATCTGAACATGGGTGTTCTTTGTGAGTGTTCATTCATCAATATTACATCATGCCATCACTCATGATCATCTTCGCGATTTTGCCAAAAGTGGCAGAAAAGCGAAGAGAAAAAAACCAAATCAAACAATCATATCTATAACATCCAAACACACGGCACGTTTTAATTAACAAGCCGCTGGCAGTTTTCTTAATTATCTGTCGTCTATAAACGGACACTGGATGTGTATTTCAATAACAAGGATCACTTTCATCACAGATAAACGTATTATACGCTTACTTGTGCTTCCATTAAAAGGCAAAAATATGTCGTTTGTAGTGAAATAATGGAATAATGTTCGAGTAAAAAACTGTACAAGGGGTAAATTTGCTTATTTTTTTCAAAGAGCGCTTTCTTAAAATTCATTGCTTGTGTCTCTGTCTGTGTGTGAAAGTTTTAAACGGAGGTCAGGTTGCTGGAAAAGAATTTTGAATGTCAACATTGGTATGATAGGAAAATGAGCAAAATAATTATAATTACTTATTTTTTAAGAAAATTTAGTCCAATGAGGGATTTATGACCACCATTACACACCTTTCCAGTTTGTATCATATCTGTTCTATCTTTTTCATTTCCACAATGAGAACTTATGGTAGATGCAATCGTGTTTAATTTTTGAAGTGAAACTTCATAGAGGATTCAGGTATTTGCAGACGTGGATTCAGAAATAAAATTCAGGTTTCGTGCTAAATTATCACTTCCCAGAAATAGCTGAATTATTTCGTCTGCATTGAAACAACACTGAAATCTATGCATTTGGGTGTAGTCGGAGGGGGAGAGAAGGGTGCGCGATGTTTTAAAGATTACCCATATTAAGTTGCTACTCCAAGTGCCGAGGTTACTGCACGTCACTACCCCTTCATGCATCTCATCTGTCGCCATTCATCTTCATCCTCACGATTATCCAAAACTGTAAAAAAGCAATTTAAACCAAATCAACAACAACGAATTCTTTCTTTGTGTTACCATGGTCAAGTGCAAGACAATGTAGATATAAAGTGATACGCGAGAGAAAGGAATTTCATATTACGTAATTTAAAATAAAGCGACGTCAACAAATTACTCCTTCCTCCAGAGTGGAAAGATCGCACCGGATGTTACGAAATAGTATGATGCTGAAGCGAGTGGGAGGGATTCGAGGAAGCGCCGCCGACAATGGCACGGTTGACGAAAACTGGTGTCGCCTTCAAATTGGATCTTAGGAATGAACATTTCCACTCTAACCTAAAATATGATTTTAACTGTATGATTGCATGCCATTCATTTTATATTAACGTTGTGCAAAATAGTTTGTGTTAATTCGAAATAGTTTGCGATAAATTGGCCTTACAAGTTGTGCCAAATTGATGCTGTACGTCACGAAAACCGAACGGCCTCTGATGATATTCCTGTTATGACGTTCTCGTTCGGCAGTGAACTTGGTCGTCTGCTTAGCGCTCCAGAAATCCATGCACGAAGGCGTTCGTTGCTCCTCGAGTTTGTAACGCTGAATATTGACGAGGATTCTCTGTGATTTTCAAAATTAACGTTTCGATTATGACATGCGACAGATGTACGAAAGCCAATTCCGGCAATCTAACATGTGCAGATGCATTCACGGTAGTTCCATATTTTGCACAACTGATATTGGATGGAGCAGAGATAAGAGGAGCGAAAGCAGCGAGTTAAGTTTTGCAAGGGAAATTATTTGATATGGTGTTTACTTTCATCGACAGCTTATTCAAGATCGTTGAATATTATTCTGTTGAAAGATTTTTCTCAGTAGCAATCATTCCTAATTTTCAGTTATTATTAGTAGTGCTGGTATTACTGCAGTGCAATAAGTTTACCTGAAGAAAAATGTCAGCATCTTTTTGCACGACGGCATAAACCAGCGTTTTTTCTATTTTCTTGCGTAGCTGAAAATAAATGTATGTAATGCAAATGAGCGTAGGAAAGGGCGGGGGTTCGAACCGATCCGTTGACCAGCTCCTAGAAGTTGGCATCGTTCATTTCAAGTTACAAAAAACAGAAAGTATATTACTTTTATTGTAAATAATAATAACAGAAATAAATTTAAGTTAGATATTATTCCAACCATGGGCGTTGCCAGAATTTTTTGCTGGAGATTGGGAAATGATAATACTTGAATTGTAGAAATAATAATAATAATAATAATAATTGATAATAATAAAATTGTTATTTTACAATCATAAATATTATATACTAATAAAAATAAACAGATAAGTGAATATCTAGTACAAAGTTATTTCATACATTTTTTGTTCACATTTCACTCACAAGGGAGGTTATCTAAGTGTCTCCCTCCGATTTTCATGAAACTTGACAGGTGTATAGAGGGACCCAAAGGAAGAAATACGTGTTTTTTTGTTTCGGCTAAAAAACTGTTTTAGGGGGCAAAACCTCCCCTCTAATGTCAAGATGAGGACAAATTGAAGTTAGGATCTGACCCCTGTGTCCCCCTCCGATTTCCATGAAACTTGGAAGGTGTATAGAGGGGCCCAAAGGAAGAAATATGTATTTTTTTGTTTCGGCTGAAAAACGGTTTTAGGGGGCAAAACCCCTTTTCAATCTGTCCTCATCTTCACATTTGAGGGGTGCTTTGCCCCCTAAAACAGTTTTTTAGCCGAAACAAAAAACACGTATTTCTTCCTTTGGGCCCCTCTATACATCTGCCACGTTTCATGGAAATCGCAGGGGGACATAGGGGTCAGATCCCCACTTCAATTTGTCCTCATCTTGACATTTGAGGGGAGGTTTTGCCCCCTAAAACAGTTTTTTAGCCGAAACAAAAAACACGTATTTCTTCCTTTGGGCCCCTCTATACACCTGCCAAGTTTCATGGAAATCGGAGGGAGACACTTAGATAACCTCCCTTGTCAGTGTATTAAAATTCACAGTTATTGTATTTGTTATTAACTTTTGCATACATCGTTCGCGAAAGGGCTGTAAAAGGTAGGGGAAAATTTTACTCATAAGGTTTATGTTGTGACGTCTCCCATAAAACCATATTTTTTGGAATATTGAAATCTGTGGAACTATTTATTTCTTGGATTAAATGGTAGAACATGGAGGTACAACTTGGTTCCTATACTTTATTTTATTTTTGAACTACGTAACACACTTTCTACTGTCGCTATATTCTGTTCAAGTAACTAAGTGATCTTTATTTCTCCTATTAACAATAAAAATAACAAACTTTCTTCTTTTTTCTACTTGAAATGAACTATGCCAATTTCCAAAACAGGCGGGGGGGGGGGCTCCTACTCCCCTCCTTTCGACGCCCATGATTTCAACAGAATAATCAGAGTAAAAATATGCGCGAGATCGAAAAGTTGAGTGTAAAATGCAGGATCCATATTTTTATTATTTAATCCAAGGAATAAATGGTTCAAGTTTTCAAAATTCCAAAAATTAGATTTTTTATGTGAGAGGTCGCACCAAGGATTATATATATACTATATTATATATAGATAATCCTTGGTCGCACTATATGACTAAAATTTACTCCGAACTTAATTTTTTCTTGAACAAGGCGTGTGAATGTAAATAACAAAATATAATACTTCGCATTTCAGTACACTAACTGTATTTGAAATGTAAATAAATAAATAAATAGTTGCGCTGCATATTCGCTCAACTGGTGGAACGAATAGAACAGCCTGCCCAAGGAAGGATGTAATAAAATTATTATAGAAATAAAAACTTTTATTTTATTTGTTTATAATAGTTATTGTTGTGTAATTACAACCATAACCATTATTATTATTTTTAATATTTTAAGTTTTATCAGAGCCTGAACCCCCTCCCCCGCACAAAAATTTCTGGCTACGCCCATGCTAATGTACTGTAATCAAATAGAACAGTATTTTTAGTAACTTGCACTTTTACATAGCTTTCACAGACCAATTTCATTGTTCTTGTAGCTTATCATTAGAGCCCGGAAGTTTGGCAAAATGCCTCTTTTTATCTACTGCATATATTGATAAAAATTTTCCGGATATACGTTTCTTATGTTGTTTCGAATGTTTTGGAAACCTTTTCATTTTGCCTATTTGGGACCCCACTGCCTATTTTTAATTATAATGCCTTTTTTTGCCTTTTTCAATGAAATTTGACATTTTTTTTAAAAAAAATGTGTATATATATTATTTTTCTCCCAAAAAACGTTGTTGGCATTTATTTTTCTTCCGTTTATTATGTGAATAATTTTCGCCTTATTTAAGTAATATTGAACTCACGCATGTTTCAACATTGCTGAAGGAGAAAAGTGTGAGAAAAAAGTATTTCATGCTGAGTCATGATATTGCCTTTCGGTTAACATTTCTTGTGCATGATTGACTGCTGAAGTGGACAGGTTGATTTCGAACACAAAGAAAATATTTCTGAAATCTCCCTCTCGAACCCGAAAATTTCAGGAAGTTGCGATTGAGCTTAGTTTACCTGAGCAACCAGTCTTGACGAGATAGGGAACCTGGATATCAGCAGCTATATATTATGCTAAAAACCTTCAAAAAATCAGTGAGGTGATCGATGCTCTTCCAGAAAATGAAGCGGCTTCAATTCGTGAAGTGAAAAAACTCCTTTGCTATTCAAGTTTACTTTTGCACATTATGGTGCATTGCCAAAGACAATTACAATTATAGCATCCATGAAAATCTTCGAGGAATCTATGCAGCAGATGATGGAAGTGCCAGGAGAAAAGGGGTGAGCTGTTGCGGAAAAGTGCTAACGGGTAGTGAGTGCAAAGGAGGACTTGAAACAATTGAAAACAATTTGTGATATTCTAAAAGGTGAAAATGCTGTTACCAAAATGAGTCCAGCTACATTAGCTTGTTATATGTATGCTCCGATAACTTCTGTCGAAGTGGAAAGATCATTTTCAATTATGAATAACATTCTCTCTGACAGACGACTATCAATGAATGTTTAGAACTTAAAAAGCACCTTGTAGTTATGTGCAATCAAGACGGAGAAAATTGAAATGCTCTTCCCATTTTAGATTTTAACATTTTGCCAGAAATTATAGATAAAAGTAAGTGACTTCTAAATGTGCCTTTTTTCGGTTTATTTTGCCTTTTTTTTCATTTTTAGTGCCTATTAACCACATTATAAATGCCTTTTTGCCTGCCTATTTTAACGAAAATAAATGCCTGAACTTCCGGGCTCTACTTATCATTCATGTGGCCTCGCCATGTAAATAGCACACAAACAAGTCGCCTGTTTTTTTTCGTGGGTACATTGAGAAATATCATATTGGAGCATCTGGTACTCGTATTTGTGCATAATGGTGAAATCTTTATTTTCCACTGTGATATCCACAACACTGACCAGCTATAACATTTGGGCTGCTCTGCAGTTGTAACTCACACGATGGAAACTTGTTTCGGCACAAGGCAACAAAAAATCTTATTTGTAATGTTAACTCAGCAGAGTAAACTGTAGTAAAGCACTGACTTAGTGCTTGCTTAGTGGTAACGACCTTTTCCTGTTCTAGTAGCTACGTATCTTTTCCAATCCATTATCACATAGCAAACACAGACACGTCCTAACACCAACTGCAGCCAACGCGAAGTGCAGTGCAGACGACAGAACGAGCCGAACGACGACGTCACAACATGGCGCAGGTGTGTTTTCCGCGCAACGCTCGGCTCGCAAATTAAAAACTCGATTTTTTTACCTAAAAACGAACGCACATGAACGTGGAAAATTGCAGGGGTTATTTGTCGATGGTGTAGATTTTAAAAATGATATTTAAAAAAAGTAGTGGAAATGTCCATTGCGGCCAATGGATCATTTTGTGCTAAAATCACTTAATCTCGTAGCTCAGTCAAATCAAAAATCCGATTAGTACACCAGAGTTCGCAGATTCTAATCTCAGGTACTGCCACTCAGTGCTTCAAGTGGACATTCCTAGCTTGGGGTTAAGAGGGGAGATGCTTGTATGGATATAATCCCCAACAAACGCCCTGTACAAGCTTGTTGACTCAACATAAATTTACAAATTTATGTTTTGCCATAAAAAGGTTAAAATACATATTAATATTCATGCCTATACATTGGTTGCGAATGCTTGTTATGACGTAATTTTTCCAAGTATAGCTTCTTTTTTTTTTTAAAAAAAAAAAATTGTCTACCTGCTGAAAGACGTGCGAGTTATATCTTATCCAGAATAAAGTAACTGTAAAAGTAAGTATTTTTTTAAAAAAAATAACAATTACGTTCTTAGCAAATGAACCATAAAGCAGTTACTTTTTTAAAAAATCTTTTCAAAGACTGAAATAAATCAATATTATTCAATCGCGTTAAATTTCCCATTTTTTACTCTCAACTCAATCGGTCTTCTATTCATCAATGTGAAGATGAGAACTGTTCCAACCAAGTTTATAAAGTGTAAACAAAACTGAATCAATATTATGTTCAATAAACGACTAGTGAATGAGTTGACTCTGTACGGCAGCTACGACTTGGATGTTATAACCCCTTCTTAGACCGAGGGCCGGATTTAAGGTGTCACCGCCCCTAGACCAGGTAAAAATGTCGCGCTCTTATCCCCACCTCCCCCCCCCCACACACACAGACACACACTTTCTTACAATCACTGACATTCCAGTATCTAAATGAATTTACAGGCAACAACAAAAATGCCCCTCTCTTAGAAATACCAGTTGTTGTTTTTTTTAGTTATTGACTTCCACTTGCCTTGCCACTGATTGGTTCATACACAATACATTTTTTTAAATTTTGTTTAATTCTCTTTTCCGATACAATAACGTCTTACTTGAAACTGATAGTTTTCCCTATCTCATACACAATGACGCCGGAAAAGAAATGAATGAAGAGATGGAGGGCGAGAATATTTTCTCGCAATTGATATGCCCTTAAATACGATCCAAAAATATATAATTTGGGCTAAAAGAGTGTTAATTTGTCTCATTTTCCTTGTTCTCTACAGGAAAAGGGGAGACTGGTCGATCAGGTCAGGGAGCGTTAGCCCCTACCCTGACTAACCTTGTGGTAACGTCACTGCTCTTTTATATTTGAATCTCTATTGACAAGTGGAACATTTGCAACGACAAGAAAATATAAACGCTTTCTACCCTTGCGGAAATATAGGCTATATTTCCGTATTTAAGAAGAATCTAATTCTTCCTACAATCCTCATACCAGTAGAGAATATCGGTCGGTAGGGGCATAATTCGTAGGACAGGCTATTGATAATTCTCCAAAATTTGAAGCAGGTATTTTTCGATAAAATGTGCGTGCCCCTTTGTTAGTGCCACTACTCTTTGGTTTCATCACAGCGACTTAACGAGCTTATCATTTCGCTTGCTCTAAACTACTGGATTTGTTAAAGCTTTTATTTGAAGTCCACTTTATGCACAGACAGGCTAATCGGAACCGAACCTGCAGTTTAAAGTGGGATCTGATCAACTATGTGCCTCCTCCGGGTATCGAACCCGCGACCCTTCGATTTCAAGGCAACGACGCTTAACTACTGGAAGGTGAATAAAGTGATATTATTAATAATAATAATAAAATTCAAACAAAAATTAAATAAATGCAAGCAAGCGCCCAGATCGCATTATACGATAGAGCCTATCCCCGTATAGACAGAGCTATAACACAAAACTATAACATGAACATTATTAAAAATCAACGAAAAAGTGAAAGCTACTAAGAAAATACATAGGCTACCTCCATCTCCGAACTCATCAACTATTAACCAGCAGTGATTTAACCACACCTCCGACGAATATTTTTTTACAACACTCTCCAATGTTTTTCTTACAAAGGCCCAATTTGTAGTCATTTTGGCGTTATATTTACCCTTAAAAGCGAACTTACATCCACCCAGATTAAAACTTCTGAATAAATCCTGTCTCCTAACGAATTTCCGCTTACTTACTTTGCGAAATACGTAGTGGTTGTTTCACAGGGAAGATGTGATGACGTTCTAATTTAGTCAGGCTGTTTTCATTCCTGCACTGAGATTCTCGTATTTATCGTTATAAGAATCGTTACTGATACGTAGTACTAAATTAATTCTAATTTTAATTACTTCATTCAAATGTGCCTGAGAAAATTAAATAAGCTTCTCTACATTTGTAGTCTTTTAAAATAATTTGAAACCTTGAGCTTGTTCTTGTTTCTTTGGGAAACCTCGTCAAAGTTCTTTTTCTGTCAAATTCAATAAAAGGCCATCCAAATTGGTAGTTGGTATTGTGAAATGTTGCAATAATTTACCTCAGTGAGTTCTGTGCATCAATACACACGATTTGCAAATTTTTTTTCCGCCTTTGGCAACACTTTGCTTATTTGTTATTAAAACATGCATGTTCTTACATATGTTTGTCTCTCTAAATTTTCCCAATATACAGGGCATTCTCTTGGCAGAAAGCGTTTCTTCTCATTCCGTTTCGCTACTCCGTTATACGGTCATAAACACCGGGTTGCGTGACTTTTCGGACACTATAAGCCAAACACTTCATCTTCTGTTAAAATTTTCAATGTTCGTGGAATTTGAAAGTTTATTTCCGAAGGGGAGTATAGTAGCCTCATGGCTTGGTATTTGCAGGAGTAACTTCAACAGTGTGTGGAGTGATCGAAATGGAAATTCCTAGCCGAGGGTTGTTTGGCCGAGTTTGGAAATGGGTGAGGGGATGCTTGTATGAATCAACGTGGATACATTGAAGCGAGTGGAAGGATGCTTACGCAAATTTTCATAACTGGGGGATAGCATCCCTCCCTTCAAGCACTGAATGTGTGAGTGTTAGTGTGTGTGTGTTTAAATATAACCCTCTGAAAGCGAAGAGAAACATGTCATCAGTTCTCCAGAGAAGAAAAAAAAAACAAGGCATTTCGAAACAACGAGATATTTACGGCATGTTTCCGAGAAAATAATATTTTATAACCTAACGAAATAGACCTTTGATATATCAGCAGTTATTAATATGAAATCTCAGACACTATCATTGAGAACTGGCAAAGTGTGGTATTCCCGGAGTCGACCTTGAAGTAAATAGCTTTCCGAGACACCACAAACAAAAACGCTGGGGTCAGACACGCGTAATGCAATTTCAAATATTCGTTTCACGCGAAGGTTACCAACGAAGTGTCCAAACGCAGGAGACTCGAGATTTAATTGTTTCGTAACAGTGTTGAATAACAAGAGGAGTGTATGTTGGATGGAAGAGGAAGCGCTGAGGGCCATTACAAAGATGTAACGTTTGCCAAGTACGTTGATTGCAAATTGCGGCAATTTGCTACGTCACACCGTCTCTTTTGCGACGACCCTCAGTTCCAGTATAAAAGGATAGGGTGCATGGACTCTTTCCTGTCACATTCAAAAGTCTTTCCTTGCAACCATCATGAGGGGTGCCTGTCTTCTACTTTTCGCAGTCGTTTTTTACACCGTTTCGGCTGGGGTGAGTTCAGTGTTTGGAAGTAACAGTTACTTTTTCAACTAGTTACTTTTTTAAAATTAGTAAGTTTACTCAATTTTTTCAGGTAACGGTTAATTAAATTAATTATTACTATTACTGGGGATACCACGTAGCAAAACACCCTCGCCTTTGGTGCGAGTGGTCCCGGGTTCGATTCCGCCCTTCTCGAAAGCCAGGAAAGAGCGGCAATGAGACTCCTTGGGGTTTGTCGCCCAATGAAAAGATGCTTGGCAGACCCTGGTTCTCAGAGGGATGTTAGGAGTTTATAGTTTTATTACAGTTACTTTCGGTACGTTTCAACAGTAATGAAAAACATATTATTTGCTAAAAAAAAATAATAATATTCACATACTATCCATGCGTTACGAGAATGTTTTAGGTAACTTTGAATTTCCGTACCTTATATTTTCATATTTAAACATTTAATGTTTATTATAATTTAATGAACATTTGTGTTAATTTTAGATGATCATCAGCGAAAAAGAACAGCCCAGTTGAAGTTCATGAATGCCACACGAAACGATCTACAAATTGTAGATAATCTATAATCTATCATAGAGTAACAAATTAGGTTTCAAAAGAAGTAACTCGAACTGAGTAACACATGAGCTTTCAAAGCCTGGTTGAGTTGTTTATTTCTCTAAAGTACCCTGATGCAACTAATTCAAGCCTTTGGAAGATTTTACTACTTTTAACGCCGATAGAAATACGTTTCTTTTTCGAGTAGTGGTGACTGTTACGTTGTTACTATTTCCGCAATAATGTTATCTCTTAGGTGAGGCTGCCAGACGTCCTGATACAATCTTTTCCTTTCTTGTTCCGACTCTTTTGTCAATGCAGACATGAAAATGTCCTTAATTTTATGACATATATTGCACGCATCAGGTATCGTCACTGTTTGTACGTATCATTAAATTAATAAATGTATGTGATAACGCGTATTTTATGCAAAGAAAACAAGTTCTTTGCCAACCATTCTTAATTTGAGCAAGATTTCTGACAATTGAATGGAACAGGCTTTAGAGTTAGAGGATGGCTTGATTTTGATTTGATTTGCTTTATTTTACTTCGCTTTTTGTGCCACTTTTGGCTAATTTGCAAAGATGGGGATGAGTGATGATATGATGAAAATTGAGGAATGGACACTCACAAACATCCATGTCCGAGCTGGGATCGGAACCCTGGACCCCTGGCGTCGTGGCGCGATGTGCTAACCACTCCGCCACGGGAGCCGGCGGTTAGAGGATGGCCGAGAGTTTGTAACTTATGGTTTTTATCTATTTGGTTCTTTAAGACGCAACTTTACCTCTTTACATTAATCACAACGACGAGGCAGTTTCAGTGGCAGAGTACGTTAAGCGGTCGATCCCTGCATACAGGTTCGAGTCCTGGCCTGAGCGTCTTTTCTTCAATTTAATGTAATCATCATTCATCGCGCTTAGCCAAAGTGGCATTAAAAACAAATATGCATAGGACGTACAATGGGATGCATAAGTATTACCAAGAAAATTGCCCATCACCATGTTCATGCATGTTGATTAACCCAGTGAGAGTTTCAAGAATTGAAACAAAGCTCCAAACAAGGTGCTGACATGAAGGATGCAAGAGAAAAATTAAAGAAAATAGTCAAGGACAATTTATAGAACATTACTATTGCATCCAACTGTACACCACGAGGGGTGGCATTCGAAGGAAGAGTGAAGGGGGAAATCCTCAGCTCTGGTTACTGCATCCACTCTCTGGTCGTAAATTTCTGACTGTTGTAGGTGTGTTATACACATAATTAATTTAATATCCCTATATTTCATAAGAAGATACTAGAATTCCCCCCTCCACCACGAAAAAATATTCAAATGCAACACTTCATACGACGATGAGATTGAATGACATCACATCTACGCTTTAAACTTGGGATTCAAACCTACAACCCCTGGCGTTGCGCTAACTCCACCACACAGGCCAGAAGCATAGGCGTGCGCACGGGAGGGAAAGGGGGGCAATTGCCCCCTTAATGACGGACGTTCGTAGATTTTTTCCATGTAGGGACAAGCAAGATATTTTCCCATGGGGCATATTACCCAGATAGTAGTGCTGCCCCCTTAAAAACACCACTTGAATCTGAAATTATCGCATACTTGCGTTCCCCATTACATAATGATTAATGTAAATTATTATGACTGAAATTAAATTATAAGTGTGAAATATATACTTTTAGGTTGATATTAGTTTTCGAAGGACGTTCCATTCCCCTACATTGTATTAACGTTACGTATTATTGGAGAAAATGAAGTATTTCAAGCCGATGAAAGTTCAAAGCAAATACGGGGGAAGGGGGTGAAGTGGCCCAACCAAGAAAGGGACATAGGGGCATTGCCTTTGGACGGAAATCAATTCTAGGGGGCAAACATTGAGGTAAGAGAAAGGAAGATTATCGCAGAAATTAACAGTAGCAGGACAAAAGAATACTCAAAATGGAATTAGTTTTCACGTCTTTCTTGCATCATTTCTTCCAGACGGCCAGGAGCACCTGCAGGGGGGCATAATTTTATACAAACAAAAGTACATTTCGTAAAATTTTCTTGCTCGCTTCACTCGCGGTATCTCCTTTTCTTAAAGTCTTGTCAAGTCCATAGCCGTAGCTAGGGGGCGACGGGAGTTGTCCCTGGACGCCGAACAATCTGAATGAGCAAAATTGTAAAAGAGAATGCCATGGCGTTCCGTGAATTTTTTTGCGTCATATTAAATCAATACTGTTTTCAATTTGCAAACATTTGGATCAAAAACTTTTCTTATGTTATATATATACACACACGCACACACGCACACGCATATACACACCAATGCAATAAAAGTAAAACATTGAGTTAAAATGAGGTTTTTCTTTCCCGACTGAACATTCAAGGCTTTTGCCCCCCCTAATCAGAGGGTCTGCGCACGGCTATGGCCAGAAGTAAGTTATTGTCAATATCTAATTAATATTCCGAAAATTCGTAATTAAGATTAATTCAGTTACCCTTCTTCAGCCTAACAACTTCAAAGGTAGTTTGTGACAATCCCCTTATTTCATGGAGACCAATTAGAACTCGACCTGGGATAAGAACCAAATTGGTAAATTTCACCACCGGAAATTGAACATGAGATCTTCTTGATTACTGCTAGACTATAGAAAAATTCCTGGTGTTAGTTATTCGCCTAACATCCTTTTAATACAAAATTTTTCCATACAATGTTGAATAGAATGGTTCTTCATTCATAATATTAGTGTTTCAAAAATATTTATTTTTACAAATTATGTTTTTCCATAACATTATTTTTTCATTATCTCGTTCTAGCCCCATGGTTGCAATTTTCAAATATCAGATGAAACAAAGAAGGTGATAGGTGTCTGCAAAACTAATGGAGAGGTAAGTTCTATTAGCATTACTTAACAGTGTATGTACTGGTATGTATATTATTTAAGTTGTATTAAATATTGTTTAACTTATAGTAGAAACAAGTGCTTCAAGTGGAAATTGTTGACTGAGGGAGATGTTTGGTCGAGCCTGGGAGTAGCTGGGGAGGGGGGGGGGTGCTCCTATGTTTAACATGATTACAATAAGACAGTTGGGGGGGGGGCTGCTTTCAGGGCCATTCCCTGCATCTCATCTTACTTCGACGCATTGGTATGGAGACTTAGCAGCTTAAGCTGGTAGCTAGCGAGATTTGTAAATAAATAAAAAAAAACTCATGGACATATTAGTAATTCAGAATTGAAAATTTCGAACAATGTAAGGATTTCTTAAATAAAAGTATGTGCAATCCGCTATGTGCATTTGCGAGCGGCAGAAAGAGGAAAATTGTCCATTGAGAATGTGGTCCGGAAAAAGAATAAGAGTGTGCTCTCTCTATTTCGCATTGTTTAACTAAAACTGTTTATTTTAAAATTCAAATTTTAACAATATTAGTGTGTAAACTACGTTTAGCTGTGGTACGACTATATAATTTTGAGACGTATCGCCAAGTACCACACCTAATTATGTAATTGTATACAACAACTATATAATATTCTCTCTTTTTTGTTGTTTTTGAACTGTTTCAAATATTGTGACAAATCACTAGAGAAAACCGCACAGACTTTATGTTCTTCTTGTTACCATATAAGTGATAGAATTAGAAATAAAAGAAAGACTTAGTGTTAATTCAAGTGTATATGCCACATAGTGGGTTGTCAGAAGAAGAAGTGGAGGAAAACTATGAGAAGATAGAGGAATTGATTGAAAAAGAGAGAAAGGGATCGTGCATTATCGTAATGGGTGATTGGAATGCTGTAGTAGGAGAAAGGCAGGATGGAAGTACAGTAGGAAGATATGGATTAGGCGAGAGAAATGAGAGAGGGGAAAGCCTGGTAAATTTCTGTAAAAGAAACTCCCTAATTGTTGGAAACACACTGTTCCAGCAACATAAGAGAAGGAGGTACACCTGGATATGTCCAAGAGATTGTAAAAGATACCAGATAGATTACATACTGGTACAAGAAAGATTTCGAAATTGTTTGAAAAATGCGAAGACATTGCCAGGAGCTGACATTAATTCAGACCACATCTTGCTAATAGGAGAAATCAATCTTACATTGAAGAAGATAACCCAAAACCAGGTGAGCAAGAAACCCCACTTAGAGAAGCTAAGGGAAGAAGACGAAAGACAAAAATTTGCAGAACATTTCCAAGGAAACTACAATAAGTTTAAAGCTAGTTGTAACAATAAGGATGAGATGTGGGATGGAATAAAAAGCTGCTTACAGAAGGCAGTGGATGAAACAATAGGCTACAGGGAAAGGAAAAGTGCAAAGAAACCATGGATTACTGAAAGTATGCTGGAAAAAATGGAGGAACGGAGAAAATGGAAGAATGTAAATACAGAAGAGGGAAGACATAATTACAAGATACTGAATAACCAGCTAAGAAGAGAAACTGACAGGGCAAAAGAACAATGGATGAAACAAAAATGTGAAGAAATTGAAGAACTGGAAAAAAGAGGAAGGTATGACTTGATGTATCGTGAAGTAAACTGCTTGGGCTTCCAAAAGAAGAAATGGAAAACAATGTGGATGATAGAAGACGAGGAAGGATGTGAAATCACAGACAAAAAAGGAATATCGAATGTGTGGGGAAAGTACGTTGAAGAGCTCTACCAGAAAGAGAATCGCCCAGACAGTCTGAATGTAGAAAATGAAGACGACGTGCCTGATGATGAGAAAGGATACTATATCCTGAATGAAGAATTTGAGCAAGCACTCAAAGAAATGAGGAATGGGAAAGCAACGGGCACTGATGAAATTCCTGTTGAACTTATCAAATGCCTGGGAGATGGAAAAAGAGAAATACTGCACTTATGCAATGAAATCTATGAGAAAGGGGATTGGCCACAAGATTTCACGGAGACTGTTTTGGTACCTCTGCAGAAGAAAAGCAATGCCAGAAAATGTTCTGAGTACAGGACAATCAGCTTGATATCTCACTCGGCAAAAATTCTTCTAAGAATTCTGAACAGACGCCTATACTCGAAGGTCAGTGGCGAGTTAGAGGAAGAACAGTTTGGTTTCAGGAAAGGAAGAGGTACAAGGGATGCAATTGGTTTACTGAGGACCATTGGGGAAAGATATTTAGAGAAAGGAAAGGAGGTGTTTGTAGTATTTGTAGACCTGGAGAAAGCCTTTGATAGAGTGAATTGGGTTAAACTTTTAGAAATTCTGAAGAAAATTGGCGTAGATTGGAAAGAGAGAAGACTTCTAAGCAACTTATACATGAATCAACGAGTTAAAGTGAGAACAGGAGACGAAATGACAGAAGGCTGTGAAATTGGAAGAGGAGTACGACAAGGATGCTGCCTATCGCCTACTTTGTTTAATATCTATTTAGAAGATATAGTGAAAACTTGTTTCCAGGGCACAGGAGGTGTCAAATTGGGAGGAAGAAGAATAAACTGCATAAGATTTGCTGATGACATGGCATTATTCGCTGAGGATGAAATAATCATAAATAGTATGTTAGAAGAGTTAAACAGCAGATGTGAGCAGTATGGAATGAAGATTAATGTAAAGAAGACAAAGGCAATGGTTATAGGACGGAAACCAAGGAATATTAATGTGAGAACAAACAGTGAAAGAATCCAGCAAGTGGATAGCTTCAAGTACCTCGGATGCACTATAAGCAGTGACATGAGCTGCAACCAAGAAGTGAAAATGAGAATCGCAATAGCAAAAGAAGCTTTCAATAGAAGAAAAAATGTTTTTTGTGGACCCATGGACATAGGTCTAAGGAAGGGATTAGTGAAATGTTTTGTGTGGAGTGTAGCACTATATGGTGCAGAAACCTGGACGTTGAGAAGAAATGAAGAGAAACGACTCGAAGCTTTTGAAATGTGGACATGGCGAAAAATGGAGCGTGTAAAATGGACAGACAAGGTAAGAAACGAAGCCGTACTGAAAAGAGTTGGTGAAAAAAGATCTATACTGGAGACCATCAAGAAGAGGAAAAGAAACTGGTTAGGACACTGTCTAAGAAGAAACTGCCTGCTAAGAGATGCCTTGGAGGGAATGGTTGAAGGAAGAAAAGTCCGTGGAAGAAAGAGATATCAGCTTATGGATGATATTAAATTAACTGGGTCGTATGCTATTACGAAGCGTAAGGCAGAGAACAGGGAAAGCTGGAGATTGCAGTGAAAAACCTGCCAATTAGGCAGAAAACAATGAATGAATGAATATATATACGTGTGTGTGTGTGTATGTGTGTATATTAATTATAAATATTAATCAACCTGTACTTGGAAATTATAATCTTGAATCAATTGATTTAGTTATTATTGTCTCAAATAATAGTCATGTGTGCAACTTTAACAAAATTTCTCCTTTCGTTTCAGTGCATATCACATTGTATCATGAAGGAACTTGGTGGGGTGAGTATTTTCTTCTAGCTCTAGAACTTACTAATTATTTTTATAAAATTGTGAAAATTCTTTTAAAATTTTCCAAAATATATATACACCTAGGTAGAATCAGAATCTGAAATTCTATACTCTATGCACATGACCATAAATAACTGAATCAAAGTCGGATAAAAAAAATTGATAAATGATTAAAAAGAGTAATGTAAGTAGAGTCAGCTAATGACAATACAGAGAAAGTTTTTAGGAACAATGTGTGTGTTTTTTACATATGGCATTACATTTTAAGTCAGTAATTAACATTTTAACCATCCTTATGGCTCTACTCTGCATAGCATTTATAGTTTAAAAATCTGTATATTAAACGGAATTTTAAAGTTACAATCCCTCAAAATGCACTGCTAATCATTCTAAAAGTTAACGTGTAAAGAGACAATAGAAGATTAGAAGCACAGATTTTGTGTTATAAAGTACGTAAAAATTCTGCGCATATAGTGTGTGACGTGTAAATTCGTCCTTTCCCCAATGAAAGTCTCATATTTATCTAGGAAACGAACTCAACTGTACCCGAAGTCGAGTAATGTCATTAAATGGGCAATTTCTCTGGAAATATTTGTGTTGACCTTCTAATCACAATTATTTGATTTTCATTTGTGTGTTATAATTATATAATTAAATAAGATATTAATTAAATAATATATATCATATGCTCATTCAGTTGAATACTGAAGAATGCCCAGATGCTGACCTCTATGAGAAGATGCTGGAGAGAGAGATTGGAAACGAGGATCTGAGGCCTCAGCTGATTCAGCTCACACACGATTGCTTCGAGGAAATTCCCAAAACAGGTATGCTAAATAACTTATACCAGGGGTGCCCACAGGGGAAATTATGGCGCAAAATGCGCCGTTCTGATTTTTGGGAGGATTTTTATTTATTTTCAAATAATATAAAATTCAACATTTATATTTTTTTCTAAAATATATATAAAAACTTTACACCTTAAATGCACTACATTTTATCCATTAGATGAAGAAAAGAAAGCATTTAGGGGCAGGGGTGGGTGCCCACAGGTAGGTTTGTGGACGCACGTTGCGTTTACCCAAATTTGGAAGGAGGATTTTTATAATGGAAATTTGACGTGAACAAAATAGCAGTGGACACAGGTTGAATTACGTTATTAATTAACCATTGCTGCTATATAAATAGCAATTTGTAGACTTCCAAAGGGAATGAGAATTAAACGTTTGGGGGGGGGGAGCAATATCTTACTCTTGAATATCAGTGTTAAGACTTAGATTATGGCGGGTATTTTAGTTAGCATTAAATTGAGGGGGTATCCAATTCTTGTATATTACCACTTATCTGTGGTATTACTAATGTCTTAGGCTGTTGCGGAAATTCTGGTGTCGGGACTGAGAATTATATATTTGGCAGGAGGCAATATCCACTCTTCAATATAAACAAAAATCTATAAAATTAGCATGGACATTTTGGTGGGAGGACTGAATATTAAATAAAAGGGAGGAGATATTAAGCTCTTGATCAAGTGTAAAATCTTAAATTGTCAAGAGATTTCTGTAGTGGAGGGAGAGTTCGAATATCATATTTTGGGGACTATATTTAGCCGTATGGTATCCACACGTTTTCGGCTCCAAACGTGCGAAAACAGAAGCTGGAAGAGAGTAAATATCGGGGGATCCTAAGAAAGTATTGACACCCCATTAAGTTAATATTCTTGAAAGCCTTCAAAGAAATGGATGTAAAAATTTTCTTACTCGGTTCGCTCTCAGTGTACCTAAACGCCTGTTTGTCGTTTAACTGAGGTAAATGTGAAGTTTTATACTACTATAACTGATTACAAGACATGCACAATGTTCTCGATATTCATTAATGACATCACTTCTTGAACACATAACGCTTAGTGTTGGTATACTGCTTAATTGAAAGCAGGTGCATCATTTGGATGATGTACTTCTATTAGCAATATTTTTGTATTATTGATCCCCTGTATGCTGTAATAGTTGTACTAAGTGTACTTCATATAGTAACACCTTGCACGTTACCAAATAAAACAAAACAAATAATAATAATAACAAATTCGCAATTCTAACTTTATTGCTATGCATTACAAAAATAATTATATTTACCCCAAGCAGAGGGGCGAGTTCTTCGAAGGGGAAACCTTATTATATTCTCGCCCTGGGCTTAGGAATTTCTAGCTAGGGGTCTGTAATGTTTCGTGAAACAATAATTGCATGGGTCACATGGATTCAGCATGTTATTTTATTTGCCCAGGTTGATTTTTCTAACTTGTGTAACAAATTACGTTAAATACTCAAATTGTGGGTTTTATAAATCTTATTCTCCACTCAACAAACACTGTTTAAATGCATATTTATATAATTTAATTTATTACCAACAAGCGAAGCCAGCAAAATAACGACTATTGTTATTATTTCAAATGATATTGCAATTTAAGTTTGTTTCTTTTCTATTATGCGATTAAATAGAATATCTATAATATGTCTAACATAGAGAGAAAGTTTAGTATAATCTTAGGATAATATTTGGAATAATACTTAAAACGTGGGGATTTCCCATTGGAGTATCAAATGTAACCTAGTACACTATTATCCATCTGTTTATTTCAAAACAGTTTTTATCTCGTCATTTTGCACATGAGCTAATTATTTATTACTTTTTCATTATATCTACAGGCAAAATGTGAAATATTGCTATATTTTTCAGATGAAATATCATGTTGTCAACATGCCGATAAACTTTGGGAATGCAAGAAGAAGCGTTTGCCGGAGGTAAGTGTGAAATTAGTAAATTTTTGCTCAAAGATAATGGAAGTAATAGCATTCCAGAACCTCCTTGCGGAAAGTCACAAATTATAGCAAGACAATGCAATGAATGCACTTTAATATTTATTATTTACCATAGCAATTCAATATTGAATCACTGGTAGGCTATGAATACAAAAGATAATGAAACAATAGGACCATAAATAACGGCTTTTCATAAAAATTACAAATATCAACATGATTATTTCTCAGGCGTTAACCTGTCTATTTTTCATTCCAGATCTGCAAGAAAGAGTAGAAGTTGTGAGATGAAAGCGGAAGATGAAATTACTGTTGACGACTGCGCTAACGTACAGGTATATGGCTTTATTACGCTATAGCATAGATCGCTAAGCCAAGCTCACCAGGAGCTACATTCTGTCCCAGGAGTCTGTGGAGTTACGCCGCGCATAACGTAGATAAGGGGAGAAAGCGAGTGGGCGAAGCAAATCAGCCGCGTTGGCCTTCCACGCAATCTCTTTCCTTTCACGCGTTCATTGCTCGAGCCCTCTCGAGTCACTATTTCCGCAGATGACTTGTTTTCATTTGCTGACTCCACAGACTCCTGCGACAGAGTATACTTTCCAATTGTGAAAAAAAATGGCAAATTACCAAGGGTGGATTGAAACTTGATTGATTCTTAAAAACTCTAAGATCTAATGACATTACTCTTTTTAGTAGAGAGACGGACGGGCCAATACTAAAAATTATGTTACGTTAACATCTGTTTGGAAGATGTAAACCTACATATTTGCTTCTTTTCAATATAGCGCCAAATTACTTTATGCTGACAAATCGATCGAGTTAATTTATGTTGCCCTGAGATATTATTGGTAGGTCAAATAAGTACACCAAAATTTATCTCTTCCGATATTTGACACATGATAGGCGAATATTTTCAGCTGCGCTTATGAACATCCTGAAAATACGTTAATTTTTATTAGCACGAATGTGTACGTCACTGTCAAGGTTTAGTTGCATGAGACAGCACGATTCTGTTGTATTGGAGGATTGTTACTATAATTGCTTCTTGAAATACTGACCTGGCTGTTCACAGCCTTTCGTGACGCTGCAATTGGCAAGATGCTTCAAAAGATTCCTGAAGATCTCTGCCAGCACCTACAGTGCGGCGCCAACCATTCACCAGGTACCTCCCCGATGGCGAAGTGGTAGCTTCGTCGCCTTGTAATCAAGGGGTCCTGAGTACGATACCCGGTGGAGGTACATAGTGGTTCGGATACCACTTTAAACTGTAGGTCCATTCCCGATCAGCCTTACTGTGCATAAAGTGGACTTAAAACACAAACTCAAGTTAACCACCCACGAGCCAGGAAAACATCCCCGATAGCTCCTGATTGACGTTTTGGCGATCCCTACGCTATAACTTATACAGAGAAGAAAAAAAGTATTACGGTAATAAAGATGACTTCAATATCATCAGTACACAGTCTCGTTAATTTTGCCTCTTTCTTGATTATTTGGTAAGTGGTAAGTTCCATTAAAGAAAGGGATTGGCTGATTATATTACACTGTAATAGCAACGTTTAAATTCTGTAGTATTAGAATTTTAGCCATATCCCCGTTGAAATACACGTCACAATCTAAACGTATGGTTTCTAAAGATTTAGGGTCCACGAAAGTTGTCTATGGTTTTTAAAATTTTAGATAACCCCATGAATTCAACGGAGATATCCTATATATGTAAAATTCTTTAATCTCACGTTATAAGTTTCCCGACAAGGTTCTTTCATAATGCGGCTCTAAGAAGTAGGAACAAAGTACAGTAATAAAGAATATATATTTGTGATTCCGTAAATATCACAAAAATATTTAGCAAATAATCCTGGATACTATTTTTATGAGATGGAAAACTTTTCGAGTCTGCCCCCTCCCCCCGCCCCCCCGCTTCAAAATTAGACCCCAAGTTACGCCCATGTTTACAGTAATCTTGATTATTTTTCACTAGAAGCGTGTATTTTACCTGCAGGGTTTCGGTGACGCAAGAATGGCGCAACCCACTGATTCAATTTAGGAGTAAAATCATAACATTGTAGTACTTTTTATTGTCGAAAGGGGGGATGGATAGAGAGAAAGCATTTTTACGAGTTGCTACTTCCACAAATTACAGTAATTTTTAGTAGATTATTTTTTGTATTTACTCATAATTTTGTGGAGACAGTAGTTACTTCCCATTGCCTACTCAAAAGCCAGTCATTGTATAAAATGGCAGATATGTTTACATACAGTGAAGTGACATCTACCATAATTGCTGTAATTGAAACTATTATTGTGCAAATATCATCATCTGTGTGAAGAGTTCTTGGCATTTGGAACCATAAAAATGTGAAACTAAATGTACGTAATATAGTATTAAATAGAGATGGTCAAATATCTGAAATTTGGTCTTCTCTCTCTCTCTCTCTCTCTCTATCTCTCTCTCTCGTCTCCATTTTAATTGAATATATAATGCATTTTTTTCTTATTTTCTAGGTTCAGAAAACCAATCAGCCCACACTTCTTCACAAAAGGCATTGACCAATGAAAGGGGTAGCTCACATGCAACGGTAGTTCAAGGCTTTGTGAAAGAAATCTGCTAGTTGGAGCAATTCTACGTAGCTCTATAGAAGCACAATCTGGTGATTTTGTGTTATAAAGCTTTCTTGCCATAGATATAGTAATAAACATCTGAGCATTACAAATTTTGTACTTGCATTTATGCTGAATTGGTTGATTCTAATTGTTGTATATATGTTGGTTTGCCCTGGTACCAAAATAATAAAGTCAGACTTGGTATTTTTTTTAAAAAAATAAGTAATGTTTCTCCTTTTTGTAAAATGTAACTGACTTCTCACACGTCGCCGCAGTAATGTTGATTACGGAAAATACATGTAAAGATTATATTTGCTGGTATTTCTTAGGTCCAGTCCAATAATCACCGAATCGCTCTAACCAGAAATATGTTTCATTGCTTTCAGGTATACTTAAAAATTAGAAGATCATGTAAATAATTAATGACAATATCCACCTGTCATTCAATGATCTTTATGAAGAGATATTTGGTAAACGATTGTTTCTGTTTTCTGCTTGTTGTAAATCTAGGGAGGGGAATATTTTTTGCAAGAATGGAATTGAATACCTAACTCTTGCAAGTAAGGGAAGGGTGTGCCACCAAAGTCTCAGAGGTAAGAGTACCCTTGCCACCGAACCTACAGCAGTGTGCGCGCAGTGGGGTTGAGAGGTTAACGTTGGACATGTGAAAACAAATAGAGAAATATAAGTCACTGACATATGTTGTACAACCGTTTTCTTCTCCTTTGCGGCAATCCTTTGCATGCTAGTGACTAAAGAAAATCGGAATATTATACCAAGATTTTGACATATCCAAAAAAAAGGAATCTGAGTCAGCACATTCGCTCTCCAAAATTAAATACATAAAGTTGATATTCAGAGTTTAAATCAGAATCCACCAAGGAGAATATTTCCAGTTCGGCCGGGGATATAACGTAAAGTAAAATTTACAAAAATATTGAAAATACATTTGTTCTTGAACGAACATGTGTGGATTTGCCGATTCAGACAGCGGTGACCCCTTGACGCTTAAGAATTTAGAAAGAATTTTCAATTAACATAAAAATAAAACATGATCGCTTCCTTCCTCTCTTGATAGTTACCTAAAGTTAAGCAACCGTGTTTCCCTTGACGTCTAACACTAACAGTAAATTTTAAATGAGCATTGGCAGCTAAAATAACAAAAAAGTTCACCAATCCCGAAAGACAGTCGTGATAATTCGCCACTGTAAATAATAGGGGAAATTGGAAGACGCGACATTACTAGCGCTAAAAATTTTCAAAGCATCATGTCTAGGCAACTAATTAGTTCATATAAATAAAGGGTTAAAGAAATTATTATGGAAAAACAAGTTAATTAAAATTTATTTAGCTGTACTTTAACTCTACTCCGCCAGACAATTATCAACCCTTCTTCCAACACACCCCATATTTCCACAAAGAAAGGGGACAAAAACACTGCTTTTCCCCTCTGTGGCGAGATGTAGAACACCTATGGATTACTTTTCATGTGTGGAAATAGTAGTTTTAATTTGTTTTGACTTTATAGAGAAATGCAAATAGATCTGTGCAACAAAAGTAAGCATTGGTGTGCTAAGGGCATTACTATTATTTTAGATGTTGGTGCCATGTTCTATGATCCGCGGTGGTCTATTCGGTATGGCGTCTGACTACCACACGGGAGAGCCAGGTTGATTCCCGGGGTGGGTGATCTGGGACTCACCCAGCCTCAAATCAATTAGTACAAGGGGGCAACCCTGGGGGGGGGGGAAGGCGGCCGGAGAGTGGTGATAACCACATCACCTCCAAAATAGCCGAGATCGAGAATGTATGGAAATGTACCTTCATGGCACGTGGAACTTTACCCTTTACCTTCACCGGGTGCCATGTTTCAAACGTTCTTTTTCATGTATGAAAACTGTGTCTAAAACCCCTCCAACTATTATCATAACTGTGATGTCACCTGCTCGGTGGTCTAGGGTTAGGTGGCAGACTTTCGATGTTCTCGAGTTCGAGTCCCGACCTGGCCATAGGTGCTCTTTACGAGATCCCTTCATCAACATCATCCACTCATATCTCGTCCTCATTGTCGCCAAATGTCAAAAGTGGAAGAAACGCAGCGTAAAGTAACAAAAATACAAATACAATAATTGTGATGTACTGGCCAACCTGCTGTAAGTGTGGAAGAGCTCTCTTGTATGCACGCGATAACTGCAGAGCGAGCAGCGATACTGGAACTCTGTAAAAGGAGCGAGGGGCAGTTGTCCTTCATTAGTGTAAGCGAGTTGCTCAAGTGGCCTGGGGTTAAGTGGTCGATTTTCGAACTCGCCACTGAAGCTCTCCGGTCATAGTCTGGGCATGGGTGTTCCTTATGAGCTTGTTTTATAGTCCACAAATATACACTACTCTGCTGTTCTTTACCCTGTATCCCTAAAGTCAGCATCTATTTGTTTCGAGAATATGTGAACAACAAACATTTATCATATCTTAAAAAGTAAGTACTACATTGCCAGTGTCAACAGCAAACATGAAAGGACCATTGTCAACAATGAAGAGAATTAAAACCTTCTTGTGCAGTAGACTTTGAAATGATACATCAGTATAGCCATTTTGTCAGTCCGCAATGACATAAGCATTTAGACGAGCTTCTAAATATTATGGATCAGAAACGAAGAAAAATTTGTCTCCTTCTGTGAAACTTATTAAGTAATAACCTCAGAAACTTCAGGACACAATCCATTGCTCTACTTTAAGTATCGAAATATGGTTTTGCTGCACATGGAATGTAGTAGGTCTATGATCAATTGAGAATGATTTTTGAAAAGTGCCTTTGCTCAGTTAACAATGACTATTGTATGGTTGGTCGAATGATAGTAGAAATCAAATAAACCTACTGCCCCCAATTTCATTTCTGGGTACTCCCCTGAGAGAAAAGTAAATAAAACAAACTTATGAAAGTTAAAAGGAGAGAGAGGTAAGAGGGAGGGGGGAGAGAGAGAGATAAAGAAAAGTAAATAAAAGAAACTTGAGAAAGAGAGACTTAAATAGAAGAAACTTGAGAGAGAAAGAATGGGAGAAAGCGAAAGGTAAGTGAAAGAAACTTGAGGGTGAAGAACAAAGATGGAAATGGTAAATAAAATAAATTTGAGAGAAGAAGAAGGGAAGAGGGAAAGAGGTAACGGTGAGTCAGGGAGATAGAAAGGTAGCACAAGAAACAACATAAAAGAAAGTTGGTAGGGGAAAATAGATTCTGAGACAGAACGTAAGGCGAAAATCTAGAAAGATGATAGACGAAAAATATAAAGGGGGTAAGTGAATCAACCTGCTTCCAGTATTATCTTCAGAAATACGAAAAATTACATTTCATTGTGATAGGCGCCGACTCCATGGGGCTTGGGGGGGGCTCGAGCCCCCCCCCCCCAATGTTAACGACGTGGGGGCAGAGCCCCCAAATAATTTTGCTTAATGTATTATTTTCCTTCTCTTGTAAAGTTTACTCTGAATTGTGCCACATGAACTGAACTTTATAAATACATATTTGAAATGTTCTACACCATCAACTTTGGGGGGCTCAGACCACTAAACCATCAACTTTCGGAGGGCTATGACCAGAAACAGAAAAACACATGACTTATTACTATATACTAAGTATGTAATTATGAGTATTGTTAAATTTTTTACTAAAAGAGTTTCAAAAGACTATGTGCATGAACTAGGGTAGTGGATGGGACGTTCGGGCTACAAATGGCTCTCACATGACATTCAGAACGAGATCATTGATATATTAGGGATATCTGTTTTGCGCTCCGTGGTAGCAGATATTAAAAGTCGGGAATATTTTGCTATTATGGTTGACGGAACTTGTGATATATCCATTCGAACTGTGAATAAAAATTTTGATATTTTTGAGGAATTCATGGGCTTCTATGAAGTTCTGAACACTGAGGCCAAAACTTAAAAAAGGGGAGAGAGTGAGTCATTCATTAATTTATTTCAGTGATCAGAGCCCCCCATTAATTTTGAAAAGTCGGCGCCCCTGATTGTGCACTTCCTTTATATCGCAACATTTCTTTGTTCCTTCTCTTAGCTTCAGACAGAGTAGAGGTGTTACAGTTGTGAATTGACGGGGGGGGGGGGTATTTGCTCCTCCTCAGTAGTGTTCGGAAAGTTACTAAAAGTAGCTGTAAGTTACTTTTACAATTACATTGTAAAGTCCCTTTCTGAGGGTTTAATTTCTGAAGGAAAATCCCTTCGTAGTTTGAGCTTACGTCGTAAAAGGAAGATACCCCTAAACTTTCAGCTTTCTGGAGTCAGGAGTTTGCGTTGGAGTGAGGACGATTTTTTTTATATACAGGGTGACATAAAAGCGAGTTTTCTCAAAACTTTAACGAAGATCAACAGTTTCCTTATCGTTTATTGCACGGTGGAGTTCCCGTGGTTGCCATGGGAACTTGTTTGTTCAAGTTAAGACAGCCGTTTATACGTTAACAAGTATGAAAATTGGAAACGATTTTTTTTTGCGAAAGCAATTTTTATCTCACCTTGTATATTAAGATATGAAAATATGCAGGTTACAAAAATTAAAAAGAGAAATAACATACTGTGATATACGTTTCGGAAGGGCACTCCATCGTCAATCTCTCTTCTACTGCATCCTTGCAAGTTAACGAGGCTCTGGTGCCTGGATCCACAGACAGAATAATCGTGTGCGGTATTTTGTGTTATGTGCATGAATAGTATGTGTGTTTGCCCCTTCATCTTCATCGTCTCGATCAGGGTGCGAAATCATTGAAGATTGGTGGGTGGAAGGAAGATCTTAATCTACACATACACACATATATATACACTTATACATATAATACATATTTATAATAATAAATATATACATATAATACATATTTATACATATTTATAATAATAAATATACAAGTAAATTCATATTTAAAATACATTATTTGTACTATTATAGGTATTATTATTAAGTATATACTTTTATATATATCAGATATTTAAAAAGTAGCAAACTAATTCCTTTACTAACTGAGATGTCAATAAATGACAAAATAGTTGAAATATTTTTATTATGTTTTAAGTTTTGTTTAGTTTTTGCTTTCTATTAGTATAAATCGATTAGATTTCATAGTCATTTTTGTCTTGCATTGATATTTTATCTTTATTATGAATATATTATATCGATACAACATTTGTTATTGGTGTAAGATCTGTAAATGGTCTCTTGAATGAGAGAAAGAGAAAGTATGCAACACTCACAAACATTACTTCGTGTGTGTTTTCAATACTATCCTTAGTAAAGTATATTTGAAGTAAAAAATAATTGGTCGCCTTTTGCTTTTATAAAAAAAACACTCTGCCCCCGGAAACTTTTGGTGGGGGGATTTTTGAAGCCAAGATTGTTGGTGGGGGAAAATCCCCCCTGTCCCCCCAGGATTTCGCACCCTGGTCTCGATTAGCCTCAAGTGGCAAGAAAAACAACGTGAACTTATAAAATCAAATGAAACTCATACTTGAAAAAATTGCGTTAAGCAGAACAGTTGCTAGCAAAAAATGTATAAAGATTAACATTGAATTTAGATTTTCTTGTGGGTGTGTTTATAAATCATTGTCATTGTAATTCGTTTCGTAGTAGAACTAGTAATATTAATCATCCTATTTGAACTGACATAGGGATCTTGAAAAAGACAAGTGATTTAAGTTGCTAAGTTTATAATCTTAATTAAATGATTCTTCTCAATTCTGTTTATAGTTTATTCAGAAAGTAAAGTAATTAAGAATAATAATCTAGCAACACTAAGATAAAGATGTATGGCTCTAATTATTAGCAACTTTAGCAGGTTTGCTAAAGCTTTGGGACTTCTGATTGTCCATATTGTGAAGTAGGGAACTGCGAAGCTCTGCTGCGAAGTATATGAAATGGCAATGCACCTTCTTCAGTTGGCCGAACTGCACGTAAATTCTCTTGATATCACCATTGTCCGCAGAATTGGGAGCCATCATCATGGAGTTCGAGGATGAAGAAATGCCCGTCGTTTCCTACCAAGCTTTTGCCTTCCGCATTGAAAAGGGTAATCCTCGTATCTTACAGCAAGGAACTGTCGCTCAGGAGGCATTACCAGTACCAGAACAAGAACCGTACGCACAGGAAGTAATGTTTCACCCACAACCTGTGCACGTGCACATGGAACACAGGAACACGAACAGGTGAAGTGGTTCTGAAACTACGGTGCAGTTGCCTCTGAGCATCCTGAGGAGGTGGCGCTTCAAGTTCAGGTCAACGAAGATCCACAGATAAAGTCAGTGTATGAATACTGTACGTGGATATTGAAACAACTTGTTGCTTTTAATTGGGAAAACACCGAGGGACCTGATATTTTCGTTATCCCTGATGTTTTCGAATATTTCGATACCACAGATGATTCACAAGACGACGAATCATCTATAGCAATATGTCCCTGTCGCTCCACAGTAACCATACAGGCACCAGAGACACCTAGTCGTCGATCAGTCGCTTGTATCACAATTACCGGATGTGGGAGTTCATCTACCATTAGTTTCTGTAGATGTCGATAGCCATGCATCCTCATTTCACGAGGAGGAGCCGTCGTTCGCAGATAAAACCTCCCCGTGAGGACATTAAACAGGAACTTGCTGCTGTTGTATGGGGCAACATTGAGGAACTGGTCGCTCTTGTTCAAGTTGATTCAAGCCCAGACTCTTTCGGAAGTTCGGAGAAGAACGAATCGATTTCGTCAGGCTTCATCAAACCAGGCAACAGAGAAACCAGCTCGACAATCAACCGCATGAATCACGATTGTTGGCTATCAAAAATCAGACGCCATTGTTAACTGCAAATGTAGACATCCATCCCACTGCGCAGGTTTTGAAATTATCTCTTCATCAGGAGCCACCAAGGCTTGCGTGACAAGGGCTTGCGTCCTGTAGATGAATAGGTAGTGTCCAGAGTTGAAGATACAATTGCTCTGGATGTGTTCGTTCAAAGCATATGACATAAAGAAAGCCATGGAAAACATTTAAGAAAGTATAAAGAAAATCGAATAGGACGTTAGAAGGAAAACTAGAGAATAAACGCATGGAGTCAGAACTGAAAGATTTATGTTTTGAAGGATTGAAGGAATTGAAGATATTTCTGGATGCAAGTGCAATCTCGAAAATCGAATATCTCCAAGAAGACATCGGAAACCAATCACAGGGTGGAAGTCCGGTTCATTCGAGATGGATAAAGAAGCGAGTAAAACGATCTGTGGTGCTGACACCATGGTGCTGACCACCTATCAAGAGCAGCATGAAACCCGAGCTGTAGCATTCGTACCAGAAGATCAGAAGACAGGGAGTCAGCTGGTACGCACAATGTCTGAGCAGGTATTTCTGCTAAGTAAGCAACAGTCGTTAAAGTAAAAACACTCCTACCTCCTTGCCTAAAAAAATAAATAAAAAAAACATAGAAAAGGGGGGGAGAGAGCAAAATTTATTGTGCATACTTCCTGACTAGAATATTTTGGCTCTCTGCTTGCAAAGGGGAAAGGACTGTGAGTGAGCTATGATCAAGATGAAGTGGGAAATACAGAAAGCATGAGTTGATGCCAATGGGCAACAAGAATTATACCATCGAAAGGAATAGTATCAGTAGGTTGTATCCAAACATCAGCCAATGGCAGAAGTCATCTCTATTCAACGAGTCTTGCACACCAGCGGCGAGATGAGGGATGCAGAATGAACATTGCTTCAATGTAACTTACCTTATGGAGCTGTGCGTGATGTTATAATAGAATGCTGGTGCGAAATGGTTTATCCCTCCCCTTGGAAGCTGCAGAAGATGAAAGCGCCGGAAGCATTACCAGATATCGCACTGAGAAGATCAACGTTTTCTCGTGACGAACTGTTTATTGTATACAGATTGCATAGTTATGTTGTTTGACCTCTCACATAAAAAACTATTTTTTTAAAATTTTGAAAACTGTGGAAACATTTATTCTTTGGAATAACATGAAAAAATAACCGGGTTCCTGCATTTTACATAGTGTTGCTCACGGGACGGGACAAAGCTTTTGAAATTCGAGACGGGACGAGACGGAATGCCTGTCTCGTCTCGTTTTCGAGACGAGACACGGGACGGGACGGGACGGCTTTTGAAAAGTCTCGTCTCGTCTCGAAAAAATAGAAGCAAAATATTTAATCAGTTGCAAATACTTGTTTGCTTGGAATAAAGTATTTAAATTAGAAACGTTAATAAGCGTGTATTAAGTCAAAAGAAAACTATTCTAGAGAGAGTAATGAATGAATTGAATACCTAAACTTATTTTCAATATTCTTTCGAAACAGCAATACTACCCATTTTTTTAAAAAAATATTCCAGATTAATAATTTTATTATGTTACGATGGCACTCCAGATACTAAAACAATTGTGAATAACATCAAGTGAAAGGGCAGGTAGAGAAGGTGGAAGGAGGGGCCAGAACATCGTGGAGTATCTGAGTCCGAGATTTATCTTGTAAACATAGTCTGAGCTCTATAAGTTGGAAAGATAAACGGACCGACGGATAGGATTTATTATTATTATTATTATTATTATTTAATTTTTACATCAAAGGGTGTACAGAAGTGAATGTTTTTAGGAAGTAGGAAAAACATTGTATAAGTATTTATTGCTCCTCTCGTGTGCGAGCCATAGGCTGTGCGCACTACATCTATTCTTATTACATAACTATGATTCCCTACAGACTACACTATCCGTTACATTCCGTATAGATGTTAACATAGCAGTTCTGGTAAATTAACACTTATTCCTCTTCCTTTTCCTGTCTCTTTAGAGCACTTCTTTTCCCCCTAAATGTTTGTAAATACACCCCCACTTTTTCCAATAGTTCTATGCTCCTTTGCACTACAATTGATTCGAACACTCTCTCCAAGCTTATGTTGTGTAGCTTCTCCTCCTGCAGAACGCGCGTGTCCTGACATAAGAATAAATGTTCTGGCCTATCATTACCATTGCGTAATACGCATTTATATCTCCCTTCTTCGTTTTTTACTGTCTTGTGTCTCCATCCCCCAGCCTCATCCATGTCAACCACTTTCTTGCCACCATGCTCACCTTCTTGATGTACGCTACTTGTCCCCATTCCCGGAACTTCCCTTCTTTGGAGTTCGAGCGATCTCTTAGTTTCACATTCCGCTATTATTTCCTGCCTATCTATATCCTCTAATCTTTGTTTCACTAATTGCAATGTCCCCTGGTCGACGTGTCACCCCTCCCATATCCATCCCAGTCCAATTTCGTATAGTTTGCCTCTGATCTCTTTCGCCCATGTTCCCATTTCCTCCCCTTGTACCCGTTGCATCAGCGCTTGCCATTTTACCGAGTTCTCCCTTCTCGATATTATGTCGCCCAGTATTTAACTCTTCTCAACATATCCCACGTATGTTCCCTGACCAGTCCAAGTTCCCGTAGTACGCCACAGTTTGCAGTGCCCATGCTGATATGCAAAGCCCTCTTGTAAAATGTGCATTGGATTCTGTTTAGTACATGGCCCCCCTTTGCTCCCCATATCTCCCTCCCGTACGCTATTGACCCTATTAATAATGTACGATACAGTTTTCCACAAAATGTATATCGTCCCTGCCATAAAGAGAACTAGTCCCAAGTATGTTATTATTTTTACCCTTTCTAATTCTTGCCCTCTGAAAGTCCATCTTTCGTCTTTTCCATATACATATCCGTTTTTGAACACCATAATTTTTGTTTTTGTGAGATTTACTTGCAGTTTTGATTCTCTGTGTACGTATTTTTCCAACCCGTCCAGAACCCTTTGTAGGCCGGCATTTGTCTCTGAGATCAGAACCATATCATCTGCGAACAGGAGCACCGGTACCCTTGTCGTCCCCACCTTGTGGGTGTCTGCTTGTTCACTCTCTATATACGCCACTATATAATATATATAGAGAGTGAAGAGCAGGGGTGACAGAACACATCCTTGCTTTACCTCCGCTTCCGATTTTCGTTTCTCTGTCACGGTATCCACTTAACACCGTACACAGAATTCTACCTTCGAGTATTGTAGCAAACATGCCAGTACAAATTGATGAGGAGTTGTTGGGAAAGTTATTAGGGAGTCCAAGATATTGGCAAGACTAAGAGAAGGATATAATTAGGGACAAATAATCTTGCATTATCCCACTCCGAGCAGCTGAGAGCTAAAGAGGAGGGAAATTTGGAAAGAACTAATTTGAAGATTTTAGTGTTTACAGGGAACCATGACAAGATTTTAACACATGATTATTTGCACGGGTTGCGAAATTATTAGAATGTTATGGAAATTTCGGAAATGTCTTTGTTGAGAAAATTCTTGTTGTTTCCCTCAGGCATTCCACAGGTGGTTGGATTCGATTATTTTACGTCCGTTTAAATATTATTTCCAATGCTTTTATTTTTATTTAAGGAGAATACTATTCCTTGGATTGTAATATCGAAATACTGAGGCTGAAATACAATAGAATAGATTTCAAGTGAAGGAAGGTAACTAAGTTCTGTATAATCGTCGTAGGAGGAAACTTTGTTCTATGAGGGGACTCCCCGATGGTACAGTGATAGCGTCGTCGCCTTGTAATCAAGGGGTCCCGGGTATGATACCCGGTGAAGGCACATAGTGATTTGGATCCCACTTTAAACTGTGGGTCCAGTCAAAATTAGCCTTTCTGTAAATCAGATGAACGAATGTTGTATCTGTTCTTTTTATTCTGTGAATTTAGCCAAGTTTTTGATCAAAATACATGTAGTATCTACTGTCTCCATTTTCACTCGTTAACAAACAAATTTCACAAAGTAGTTTTTTATCAAACTTCAGATGGAAGCTGACAGCAATGCCAGGAAAGGGGGGGGGGGAGCTCAGCGCACCCTCTGCCTGGTTACGGCCAGGGTGTATTCCGAGACTATTTTTCGCCGCTCACCACTGACAGAGGTTTCGCTTTGAACAATGGACACCGTTGCTTCAGGGGCGAGGTTGACCTGCAGTAGTGGGTAAGTGCCATAAATCCAGACCTAGGAATGAACGTTGACGCAGGGGAGGGGCAATAAAAATTCTGTAATTTCCTTTGCTTGTGGACAGGAAGTTTTGCAGGAACAATAATACGAGGGACACTTAGGATTCTTTTCAGCTGCTAGGAAAAGCTGAGAGAAATGGAAAACGGCAGACTTTGAATGAAAGAAGGACAGTGAACCCCTTGTGAGATAAACAAGTCCTTTGTATTATTCGCCGACACGCAAGCTTCCATTTCGAAGCTGAGGCTATCAGCAGTGAAGTTATTAAAGTCCATTTTTTTCCACTACGAAGTGGATGTAAACAAAAGCACGTGTTCTAGAGAAAGCCAGTGCAGCCCTATTGGTGGATTCTGGCAATAGTCCCTCCGCAGACCTTTTGCACCCTGATAGATAGTCCATTCAATGCCCTCTTGAAACTAGAGTAATACAGCATTGTATGCTGTTCAAAGCATTTACTAGCCTTATCCTTGTTTATGAATTCATAGCCATTCTTTAGTAAAGCACCTACGGTGACATTCACTCATTCAAATTAACGAAATTCCCGCTACTTGTCCGTCAATCTGTGTTGTGCAGTGTTGCAAATTCGCAATATTAAGTAAAGTCTATAATCTTGAAACATTGGACTAGACAGAATCAGAAAACATGATTTAGACTGACAGTGACTGACATGGGAATCTCTAGATTACACACGTGTTGATGTATATACCACAAACAAGCAAACACTGCTTTCAACTTCATGCGTTTTATCTAGAATGGTAAAATCAACACACTGCAAAAGATTGTAGGGAAACCTTTAAGCAAGCCAAAGTGCTTGGTGCAAATACAACCAGTGATACTTAAAATCGTACGGAATGTTACTTTAGCATTTATGAAATGATCCACCTACGCTTCCTTTCCTTTACTTCCCACATAAAACATGCTCAGATTTCAGGAACCTGAATTCCCCAGCTAGTCAAAGAAAAAATACCAGATGCATACACTGGCAACTGCTTCCAAGAAGGAATTTGTAGAGGGCGGGGACACAAGCTTTTGGCGTTACAGATGGGCCATTCAGTGTTGCTACCCGACCTTTATAGAAACATCGTTACAATTCGGTAATATTCCAAAGCTGTTATCGTATCTAATTGCTATATAGCCAACTTCGCAACTACAAAGTTTTATTAATGTTCCAACACGCGTGTACGTAATAAGACATTCACATTTCTTGTATCTAATTCATAAGGGAAAAACTAACATAGTTGGATACACTACTTCTGGTGGTCAAGAATCTTCCGAAACACTGTTACCCTCGAGCACAGGGCTATTTATAGCTTTCCTCCCCTCGACCCTGCAAAACCTGCCCTCCTCTCCGTTGCAGTGTGGTGGTTCTCGAGATTTTGCGTAGTGTTTATATGTTGTAAGTATCATTGAATGTTGATGTGGCTTCAACAGCAAGTGTTACAAAACATCTACATTTGAAACCTTGGAACAAGTGGCGATACCAAAATTGCGGGGAATCCAGAGTATTGTGTTGAATCGTTAACTTCTGAACAAGTGTCTTAGAAACCAGCATTTATGCCGTCCGCAAGGAAATTCAGCCGAACAAAAACGCGGATGGCACATTTTAGCCAATTTTGGACTTGCTGCCGTCAGCAGGAAAGTGGATGTTTTATTTCATGGATATGAGTTTGTCTACGCTGGTTAAATTATTGCATGATTCATTTGGTTTATTTTACTTCGCATTTCTGCCACACTTGGCTAATCGTGAGGATGAGGATGAGTGATGATATGGTGAAATTGCTGAAATAACACTCACAAAGAACATCCATGCCCAGGCCAAGATTCAAACTCGGGACTCCTGGCGTCGTAGTGCACAGTGATAACCACTCCGCTACAACGGACAGCTGTGTGAATTCTTCTTACATGGTATATTACCATTGACGAGAACTGACATCGTTGGTAAGTGTTTACCTCTATTTTATTATATTTTCTTCATCTCTCGTATTTACAACAGTGTTCATTTTAAAAAACTAATATTTGCACATTTTTAAAAGTCACTCTAGTTTCGAAACGTTGTGGAAAATACCGACACTGAAGCTAACACGTGCGCTGGGAGGGAGGGGCAAGTGCTGGCGAATAGAAAGTGGGCACCGCGCGCATTAATACAAATTTCGGTAACTTATTGGCCACACCTACTTCGTTTTAAAGCTGGAAACAGAATAGAGGGTTGGAAGCAGTGACGACGCCAAAGGGGAGGGGGCAGGGAGCGCCCCAAGTCAGATACTTCCCCCCCCCCCGGTGCCCCCAACTGAAGATAATTAATATCGAATAATAAGAGAGTATATATAATAAGAGTATGACGATTTTCACCTTTTCAAAGTGGTGTATTCTGCATGATATCACTTTCCTGCTTATAATACCAACCTGACTAAATTTGTTTTAGTATATATTCGAATGTGTGTGTGCGACTTTCTTTCAAGATTCCAGCTCTGACCTGGGCATAGGTGATTTCTCATTAATTTACTTCCTGTAATCGTCGCGATTAACCTAAGTTTTAAACAGTTTTAAGAACTGGGAGAAAGCGTTGAATGTGGATGGTTTTAAAACATCACGGATATTTTGAGGACCACAACACATCATCTGTAGTACGGCCAGATTATTCTAATCGTGGGTCGTTAGTGACAAAGCTAATTAGTAAAATACATTCAAAGTTGATTCAAGATTTGGCGGGTTGGTTGATTTGGTGTTTTAAGTCACTTTATGCACAGTATGGCTAATCGGTACTGGACCTACAGTTTAAAGTGTCTCCACTGGGTATCGAACCCGGGACCAAAGGTGATCGGAGAAAAACCGACACTACATGTCAGTTTTTTTGTGGATTCATCGCGGTTTCTTACTATTCAGGGACTTGAATTTCGAGATGATGAGCCTGAGGCAAACCTTAAGAAAGGGAATTTCTTCGATACTCTTGAAGTTAATTTCAAAATGAGGGGATATTATTCGGAAATGTATTGAACTTGAACCTTAAAATGCAAATTACACTTAAAATTCGATTCAAAACACATCGCGGGCAGGTTCGCTCTTTCTCGTACATATCAAAGTCGAAGAACTTCTTCCCAGGAACTCCATAGGTGCCTGCAATTGTGTAGCACAGACATACGTTGGAGTGGTAGAGGAAGAGTAAGTAATGCCAGGGTCAGAATATTTCTTTTTCAGATTTTTTATCCTGTGATAACATTTCCCTGAAATGTGAAACACAAATTTTGCCCAAAACTCTTCTGCGTCACGAAGATGGCACTGAAACACTCCACTTAATGGATTTCTTTGAAATCCTAGGAAAATATAAATTGGCATTTCACAAGGTTCACACTCTAGTTGTGTTCTCTGTAACAATTCCAGTTTCCAATGCAGCGTGTGAATGTGAAAGAACCTTTTCGTCCTTAATATGTTTGAAAGGGAACTGCCTCATATGGCTGTCCTTGATATTGAGAAGAAATGTCAAGTCCTGGACGTACCAAAGTGGACAATGTGTTCTCCAAAGCACATAGAGCAGAATTCTCCTACAGGAGAATTGCACATTAATAAGTGACTTTCATTGTTTCTAATACTTAAGAAGATTAATTTCTTCCAACGTCACGTTCATTTTCAAGAAAATTAAACTCTTCGAAGCACATTTTTTCGTCATTTATATTATTATCTTATAACTTGAATATTTATATCAGTAGTTTCATCTCATGAAAGACGATGAACTATAAAATTATGAATGTCTTCCAATACTGAAATAGGCCACTCGAGGTAACGCAACTTACGAATAAAAAAGAATTAATGCCTTTATTAAATAGAATCATATGGAATAAACTCGTAATCAAGAAAATTTAGGCAGTAAACGTCCACTCTAAAAAAGGGACAAACACAAAACATCATACATGCATATAATAATAATAATTATTATTATAACTATTATTATATATGTTATATATGTAGTGTTTTCGGGCGTTGTGACTGCCCCCCAACAATATTTTGTTGCCCCCTTCCGCCCCCCCCGTTCACATTTCCCTGGCGCCCCGTCACTGGTTGGAAGTAAATTCATTAGGACGAGTAAAGTAACATTAGCTGTTGACAGTGTTGCACCAAAGGACATGATATGTGCTACTGTTTGTATAAATTATAGGAAATTCAAGCATAAATTTATAATTGTTGAGACTTGAGAGTTGTTTCCGAGATTTGATCGTAGGAAGAGGTTTTCTGAGACAGAGTGGGATTATTTCACACATACATGAGAAAGGGTGGTTGTATTTTGCACGTTTTTTAAAAGTTCAGATAAAACGAGAATTCAGTTCGACCTTCAGTTTAAAGTGCGATCCGGTCCACTTTGTGCCTCCATTGGGTATCGAACGCGAGGACCCTTAATTACAAGACCTCGCCATCGGGGAGGCATCCAATTTACACAAATAGGTTGATTCCAATAACACGTTATATGCATAATCTGACAATTATGCACTTTTGGTGCATCTAAACATATTTTTTTCAACTATAGCATGTCTAAAAGTCATTGAAGTTTGGATTTTTATAACTTTATAACGGTCAAATATTGAGTGACAAGTAATTAATCTAATTGCCCGTTAGTAGGAATTAATTGCAATTGGTAATATTAATATCCGTCGCGAATACAGGTGTCTAGCGAACTGTCTTAGCCAGCACTAGCTTGCTCAATCACCGTTTTTCGCCCGAATTCGGATTTACATGCATTCTTATGGGAATATCAAGAAAAATGCAACTTCTAAACCAATGGACCGAATTGGATGAGATTTCAACCAGCGGAAGAACACATCATCAAAGTACTGATTCCAAGATTTGAGCCTAATCAGAACAGAAATACGGGAGTTATGATTTATTAAAGATTCATCGCCGAATTGAAAGGGAGACGCTACCCTACCGAGTTGTTCCTGCTTTTCGTGACTGAATACAAAAGAGGAAGAGTTAGCCTAATCTCTGCGCGAGGGGCTGCTGCCAGGGGTTAAGGACCTGAGTGAGCATTGGCCAGGATAGGAGGACAACGGTCAAAGCACCAGAAACAATAAACAAGCACCTGATCATAGAGGGTACAGCGTCACTACGTTCAAATCTGGAATAAAAGGAATAGCGAGAGACAGTTTGACAGTTTTGCCTAGAATCGCCACCGGAGTGTGAGCTACGCGCGACCGAGCTGCGAGTTGCAAGCAGACTCGAGGTCTGGATTTGTTTTCCTCGAGTGAGTGTTTCAGAGCCATGGAGTAGAGCAAAGTAGAATCAGGGGGTCGTCCTCCCCTTGCCGTCAACGCATCCGTGCACATACGTGTGGTTATGTGAGAATAACGCCAGACACACGTCCACCTGTGTCAATCGTCCGAAACAACGTCCAAAGTAGTGAAAGTTAATAACATTTGATATCCATGTGAAACCGCGAATGGCTCATCGCGTATGTTCGTCTCATCGCCCAAGTCACGTATCTGTACTTACGAGTGACCGCGAAGAACTGACCTATTATTGCGCAAGTTGTCGTATAGAGTCGACAGTGAACGAGTGAAGCCAGGATCCGATGAGGCCAGATGGAGCCGCCGACTGATCCACTTTCGTCAACCAGGATAACCGCGAGGTGCAACAATGGAGCGTGGAGGCCTTCCAGAACTGTAGGACCACTTTCACCCAACCCAGGTCAGAGAGAATGCAGCGAAGGTAAGATCCAACCATGTGCGTGTGTGAGAAAGATGACGACTATCTACCGCGAATCTGCGTAAATCAAATCATTGCTTAACTTAAATCAGTGCTATGGCAACCCTAGACATCTGTTTTCCGGCGGAGTAATCAAAGGCATTTAATATTTGTTTTTTAAAGATGAGAGTTTATGTTAACAGCAAACAATAGTTCATTGAATATATTTATACCTTCAGAAAAGATAGAAGGGGTTCGCACAAGGAACAATTATTCACTTTATGCTTAAAATCCTAAACGATAAATTGTAAAAGGCAATGTAGCCAAGACATATCAAGAGTATGGTCAAAGTAGTAAATAATCTAACCTTTGTATTTGTCATATTGTCGCAATATGCCATAGAATGAGAGAATGAATGTGAGATCGAGTGAAAGAGGGCAAGATGTAATGTGTATTTATCTGTGCTTTAATATATGTGTATATTCAGCAACACCGTTGTATTATGTAACGTCATTTCAGGTATTTAAAATCAAATCCTCCTAGGTTTATTCTTGGTAACTCCGACTGTTAGGCACTTATCCTGACCGTATTATATTTCATGTAATGTTTAATTCGCCCAGCAGGTGAGGCGAGAGATTCTTCGTTGTTGCGTTGCTAAGCTCAGTTCAGTTGAGTTAATTGAGTTAATTAGTTATTATTAAATTAGCAGCCCGTGACAAAATATGGCGCCCGAACAGTCGACGAGTAGGCAAATAAATAGGTAGGCATATAAAAAGTTGCCCGAACATTCGACGAGTAGGCAAATAAAAAAGTAGGCAAGTAAAAAGTACGCCGAATAATCGACGAGTATGTGAATAGACAAGTAGGGGCGTAAAAGGTAGGCCCGAATAATCGACGAATAGGCAATTAGAAGAGTAGGCAAATAGGAAGCAAATAGGAATTAGGCTCGTAGAACGATGTTACAGGCAGGCTAGTAAGGAACCTGGAGGTCACGAGTATTCTAATTAGTTGCTTATCTACTCAATGTGAATTTTTATTAAGTTTGATTGTAATGGTTAACAATCAGTTATGTCTATTAACCAAGGGGATTTAATACTTGTTGTTAAAGAGAGTTTTCAGCCTACGAATGTCTACGACAGGGTACCAGAATTTAACGCTAAGGGGGAACTAAGATTTTTTTTGTTGAAAGTTAAATAATTGCAACCTGTAACTGAAAATCCTGATAAGAATCTATAAAGACGTGTTCATTTAAAGTATTAATGTGTAATTTGTACGGTGATTTTAATTAACTGAATATGCAATCGATGTGTAGCTAGAACCATTTTGTGTGTTTTTATGGTGTAATAGTGAAAATACTTTGTTACGACTATAGCATTTATCTCTAGCAGAATTATTAGAGGATCTTATTATTTTATTAACAATGGGCGTTATTAACTTCGGACGATACAGGACAAAAGGACACGCGTTATGACACGGAAGCAGGTGAGGGGTGCGATCCCCGGGATCTGAAACCAGAAACCAGGAAAAGAATTTTGATATCTTTTTCCTTCGGCGATAGCAAGCCACGAGAAGAAGAAGAAGAAGAAGAAGAAGAAAAAGGGAGAGAGGCATGCAAAGGAGCACTCGACGCCGCCAGCGATTAGCCGACAATACGATGGACCGCCCAGAGGTTGAGCATTCCACAGACGCAGGCGTTTCGCCAGCCGGCAACATTGATAAGGATCTAGGGAAAGATCAGTCGGTAACGGGGTTGCCAGTTCCAGAGAAGATGGACGTGCAGGCCATGTTCTCTCAGCTAATCAGCTATCTCCAAGCCAGAGAGGAAGAAAGAGATCAGAAGAGGAAGAGAGAAGAAGAAGAAAGGCGGAAGATAGAGGCTGCCGAAAGGAGAGAGCAGGAAGAAAGGAAGGAAGAAATGGAAGAAAGAAGAAGAGAAGAGTGGGAAGAAAAATGGGACCGCCGTTTCCAAGTACTGCTATCCGAAAATGACCGAATGAAGGAGAAAGTACTTCAGTCGGAGAAGGATTGCGAAAAGGGGCAACAAGAGATGAACAACAGTGTAGTCACAATGGAGACGACGTCCAGGGATGTGAACCCAACCCCTTTGCTCGTCGCAGCAGACGTGACCAACCAGCTGACCTGTCAATCAGCACCAACTTCCTTGGATCGCCAAGCAGCGCATGACGTCATCGGCCGGAGCGGGAGTCCGCCGAGCTTGAACGCTTTCGCCCAGCAGGAGACACGCAGTGTTTCCAACCCGGAGTTGAGTACTCGCGGAATCTTCTCAAAGGTCAGCCTAGATCATTTCCATACGTACAGCCCCGATCACGACGAGATTTTACCGTCAATCTTCGTAGGGGACTTCAAGAGAGATTGTTTGTTGTACGATGTCGATAGCCCAGACTGCTTGAGGCTAATGCGAAAATTACCCAAAGGGAATGCAAGGATCTGGCTCGAGCAGCAGAATCCACCATTAGATATCTTTGAAGAGTTTGAACAGGCATATGAAGTTCTCTCCAACCCAGAGAAACGGAAGCTCTATGACCGGGGACCACAGTTTTTGAGCAACGAGTGGAAAAGCACATTGCAGGACTACGGAGTGAAAGTAAGGCTAACCGCCCCTTATCCCCAGCGAGGCCAGTACAGCAATCACCGCCCACTACAACCACACTTCAAAGATGATAGGGATGGAGAAAACACGAGATGGCAACACTGCAGGGGTCAAAACAACCCGAGTCAAGTTGAGAGGAATCGTGCTGTGAATGCGGTTAGAACAGTCGTGTCCCCACAGACTGGTGTTAATTTACTCGATTGGAATAGACCGTCTACTAGCCGTAACTTGGACTCACTCTCCCCGGATTACCAACCTAGACGAAGTAGACTGAGGCAAGAACAGCGATCTCTGGAGCAGATAACCGATATTCAAGGCCCGACGGGTGACTAGAAGACTCCTTTGTCAGTCCGGCTTATGTCAAAGGAGACACTGAAGAAAATATTGCACTAGAGCCACCCCGATTGTAAAGTAAACAATAGGAAAATTAGAGATTATTTTTTTTATACATTAAAAGGCAAAACTGTAGACCTTTCTTATAATTAATGCAAGAAGTATGCAAACATATGTGTGAGAGGGAACAAATTGCAACCCTAATATTTACTTATATCTTATTTAGCTTATTATTCAGTATTCACATTATTATGTATAAAACTACAGGGTGTATCCAAAGTTAGTATGTATGTGGTAAGATACGTTGAGATTTCCATGTTAAAATGTACTTTATATTGTATTCTTGTATACTTTATTATATTCGCTTATATTCTCATGATTATATCACAATTGCAGAAAGTATAAATTCATTGTAATGTTGAGTTAAAAGTTATACAGTCCAGGGTTCGAGTCCCTATTCAGACGCCTATGTGTGCGATCAATAACAAATATCATTAATATGTGGTATGAATTTTTTCCTGTCACTCGCAAGTTCGTTCTGAAAAAAATTCATAATTAAAAGGAGGGGAATGTTATAACGGTCAAATATTGAGTGACAAGTAATTAATCTAATTGCCCGTTAGTAGGAATTAATTGCAATTGGTAATATTAATATCCGTCGCGAATACAGGTGTCTAGCGAACTGTCTTAGCCAGCACTAGCTTGCTCAATCACCGTTTTTCGCCCGAATTCGGATTTACATGCATTCTTATGGGAATATCAAGAAAAATGCAACTTCTAAACCAATGGACCGAATTGGATGAGATTTCAACCAGCGGAAGAACACATCATCAAAGTACTGATTCCAAGATTTGAGCCTAATCAGAACAGAAATACGGGAGTTATGATTTATTAAAGATTCATCGCCGAATTGAAAGGGAGACGCTACCCTACCGAGTTGTTCCTGCTTTTCGTGACTGAATACAAAAGAGGAAGAGTTAGCCTAATCTCTGCGCGAGGGGCTGCTGCCAGGGGTTAAGGACCTGAGTGAGCATTGGCCAGGATAGGAGGACAACGGTCAAAGCACCAGAAACAATAAACAAGCACCTGATCATAGAGGGTACAGCGTCACTACGTTCAAATCTGGAATAAAAGGAATAGCGAGAGACAGTTTGACAGTTTTGCCTAGAATCGCCACCGGAGTGTGAGCTACGCGCGACCGAGCTGCGAGTTGCAAGCAGACTCGAGGTCTGGATTTGTTTTCCTCGAGTGAGTGTTTCAGAGCCATGGAGTAGAGCAAAGTAGAATCAGGGGGTCGTCCTCCCCTTGCCGTCAACGCATCCGTGCACATACGTGTGGTTATGTGAGAATAACGCCAGACACACGTCCACCTGTGTCAATCGTCCGAAACAACGTCCAAAGTAGTGAAAGTTAATAACATTTGATATCCATGTGAAACCGCGAATGGCTCATCGCGTATGTTCGTCTCATCGCCCAAGTCACGTATCTGTACTTACGAGTGACCGCGAAGAACTGACCTATTATTGCGCAAGTTGTCGTATAGAGTCGACAGTGAACGAGTGAAGCCAGGATCCGATGAGGCCAGATGGAGCCGCCGACTGATCCACTTTCGTCAACCAGGATAACCGCGAGGTGCAACAATGGAGCGTGGAGGCCTTCCAGAACTGTAGGACCACTTTCACCCAACCCAGGTCAGAGAGAATGCAGCGAAGGTAAGATCCAACCATGTGCGTGTGTGAGAAAGATGACGACTATCTACCGCGAATCTGCGTAAATCAAATCATTGCTTAACTTAAATCAGTGCTATGGCAACCCTAGACATCTGTTTTCCGGCGGAGTAATCAAAGGCATTTAATATTTGTTTTTTAAAGATGAGAGTTTATGTTAACAGCAAACAATAGTTCATTGAATATATTTATACCTTCAGAAAAGATAGAAGGGGTTCGCACAAGGAACAATTATTCACTTTATGCTTAAAATCCTAAACGATAAATTGTAAAAGGCAATGTAGCCAAGACATATCAAGAGTATGGTCAAAGTAGTAAATAATCTAACCTTTGTATTTGTCATATTGTCGCAATATGCCATAGAATGAGAGAATGAATGTGAGATCGAGTGAAAGAGGGCAAGATGTAATGTGTATTTATCTGTGCTTTAATATATGTGTATATTCAGCAACACCGTTGTATTATGTAACGTCATTTCAGGTATTTAAAATCAAATCCTCCTAGGTTTATTCTTGGTAACTCCGACTGTTAGGCACTTATCCTGACCGTATTATATTTCATGTAATGTTTAATTCGCCCAGCAGGTGAGGCGAGAGATTCTTCGTTGTTGCGTTGCTAAGCTCAGTTCAGTTGAGTTAATTGAGTTAATTAGTTATTATTAAATTAGCAGCCCGTGACAACTTCAGGAGACACGGATCTGTAAATGTGCGATAGAAAATAAATGCAGGTTTGCCTTCCATACGTGGTGGTTTTGTCACGTTTCTTCGCTTCGTGAAACAGACACTTTTGCAGGAACGGCTTCTTGCATCCGCCTGGGGTCTTGCTCTTCCTTAACAAAAAATATATTTGTTTAGCATAATCGAGGGTTACTTATTCCTGCCGAACAAGGATTCTATTGCGACCATACGGCTTTGCATATCAATAAAGATTTATGTACAGAAATATTAATTAGGAACTTTTTTTTTTCGTCAACTGGATTTAACATCCTTTTTTGTCATTCAGCAAATATTCAATTAATCACCTTTTTTGTCATTAATTTCCTTGCCAGCACAGCTGTTTTTATGCAAATTTTGGCGTACTTAACTACACGTAAGCTAGATATTAGCTAATATTAGTACCTGTTATATTACTATTCTTGTACCGTCTTTGTAACATTTCATGTAATAATAATAATAATTTAGAATTTAAAGAAAATAGGAAAATTTTCATAGTGCACGAAAGTTCAACATTCAGATAGAAAGATAGTCTAGGGGAAAACATTTCAAAAGGATAGACAGTTGTATGGAAGCGAGAAAAAACACAAGGTAGATTTCATAAGATACCTAGCAATCAGTAACCAAGAAACTGCATTTTTAATATTAATGTCCTCATGATTAACGAACCTTATTTATTCTAACCACGCAATGGATAAAATATTTGGAGCTTTATCCCACTTTCCGGAAAAATATTTTGTGTTTCTGCTACTTTTGACTTTTGTTGGCATGATATCCCGGATCACTTTTACGAGACGAGACGAGACAAAACGAAACGGGACGAGACGAGACGGGACAGAACCCTTCGAGACGGGACACGAGACGGGACAAACGAATATTTTCGAGACGAGACACGAGACGAGACAGCATTTTCACGAGACGGGACGAGACAGACCAAAGTCTCGTCTCGTCTCGTCTCGTCTCGTGGGCAACACTAATTTTACACTAATTTTTCGATCTAACGCAGGTTTAACTTTGGTTATTCTGCTCAAATACTAACTAACTGAGCTGTATTTCTGTTATTAACAATAAAAATAACAAGCTTTCTTCTTGAAATAAATAATGTCAAATTACAGACCGGTTCGACCCCCTCGACACCCATCTAGGATAGGTAAATGATAAAACAAGCGGATTACATAGTTTTGAAACAGCCGAAGCACGATCTTGGAATTTCCAACCGGAATTATTTAATTTTTTTCCCAGATGTCTATCACTGAAAAACGGATGTGGTGTTCGAATCTTTTGTAAAAATAACAGGGGTTTCGCAACGGAAAATTCAGGAAACACATATTTTCTTATGTATACACGCTCGCTTTCCCAAATATAATTAAGCACAAGATTCCATGACTGCAATTTGTGTCACGGTAGCAAGAATAGAAAAATAGTATTCAGTTTTAAGATGAAGATAATTAGCAACAGGAAAATATGACGTTGACATTCAACTTGGTTACCTAGGAAAGAGAATCAAGCAATTATAAAACACAACAAACGTTTGTTACGTCTTGTAAGCACACGATACTTTTTTCCGGCGTTTACTTACTCACTGGTTTCTATAACAGGGTTATTAAGTAAAAAAAAAAATTGTTGAGGAAATTTTGAACAGGACAGGATTGATATATTGATAACTCAAAGTAAAAGTAAAGTGCTCCCTTGTGCTTTGCACCACACCATGAAGACATATAGGGGGTGTGGAGTTAGGGCCCCACACTTTCTTGATCACGGGCGAAGGTGGGTATGATGTGATCAGCACCACGCCCCTGGTCGCCTTAAGTTCCCCCTACCTTCCCAGAGTTTAGCCAGGCATGGGCATGACAGGCCGGATCCCTCCCGAAATTTTTCAAAATTGTACTGGTCTGCAATACAATTTTCACAGAAACAAAAGCAGTAACGCTTAAAAACAGTACGGATTTTGGAGTGAAAATGGCAAAATGACATCGGACTTCGCAGCGCGCAATTTCTTCCTGTGGGGTTTCATCAAAGCCAATGTTTACGTTCCTGCACTTCCACGGACACAGCCGGAACTGCACAGGAGCACCGCCATAGGAAAAGTCACACACGACGTGCTTGAGAAAGTTAGCGGAGATTTGCACTGCCTGGACATCTGTCTTGCCCAGTGTCGGATCTACAAGCCGCAAAACCCCGAAGTGCGGGGGGGGGGGGGGACGGAGAGAAGTAAGCCTTTAAGGGGCCCTCAGCCATTGACATAGTAGAGGGTCGTATATGCGTATGTAAAAAATAAACGTACGTACTATGGGTACAGAAACGAATACAATATATGCAAGTAAAGTTGAAGTTCACATAGCACCGTGCCATGAAGATACAATTTTGGGTATGTGGACTCTGGAGGTAGGGCCCCACATGTTTACGATGTCGGCCATCTTGGAGGTGGTGATCAGCACCACGCTTCGGTAGCCTTTACCCCCCGAGTACCATTTGATTTGATGCTGGGTGGCCCTAGAGCCGCTTTATGGAGGGACAAAGCTAGAAAAATTCCGACCTTAGATTAACCTCCCCGGGTTTCCCTCGTGGCAGTCCGACTAGAATCAAATCAGGCTAGAATTTCACGAGAAATTCAGTGGTGAGGGTTTCTTCAATCTGTCTCTAATCAGGAAAAAGTTATGACTGCATGATTGCAACAAATGTATCATTTTCCAGGTGTGAGAAAACAATGTCATATATTTAAGGTTCCTGTAGCAGCTCTTGGTGAGTTTAAATGACTAGTTTCTAATTTATTTAACAGCCGACTTGAAAAGAAATTGTGAAACTTTGTATACACTGGCGTACGGAGAGTGGAGGCTGATGGGGCAATTTTGAGAACATCAAATGAGAACAGTGAAGACCTCGGGGTAAAAAAAAAACAGTAGTAAGTTCAATGACCCCCGAATGAATGGTATTTTTGAAAGTAGAAAACTCTTTAATATTCGAAATATCTTATTGTGCTTACTAGAAAGCAGATTTGTACTATCTATTTTCACAATTCCAGCCCCTCCCGAAAAAAAATTCCCGCCTACACCAGTGGTCATACACACACACACACACACACACACACACAGCATTGAACACCCCCCCCCCACACACACACACATATATATCACATCACTCCCTTCCCATGCAAAAATTTTGTGTTGAATTCAATATGGCGGACGTCCGCTTGGAACATACCAATGTGGTTCCCTCTAAGCATAACCTGTTTCTATCATGACCAATTGTACCCAGCCTAACTCCTTTGCTTTTTATAGGGTGTGTTACAGGACTTTTGAATCACCCTTTAGGCCGTTATATGTGAATTTGTAAACCTGAGATCAAGAATTACACACATACATTATACACATACTCCGACTTCGGGGAGGGGGCATGGCACTTTCTGCCCCAAAATTTCTCGTAAAGGAACAAATATTAGCCTATATGCAGTATATTTGAGTATTGTTTATGCCATCCTTGCCCCCCAAATTCATTTTAAATTGACACCTCTATGTGTGTGTTGGGGGGGCCTGTATGTGTGTGTGTAAAGGAAGGTATGTAGAGGGGCCTTTGGTAATATTTTGGGGGGGGGGGTTGAGATTTGTAGATCCGACACTGATTGTGCCACATGTTGGGCGCACGTTCCAGCACGACTACTTCTGCGATTACGTACGTCAAGCAGGGGCGGCCGCTCATAAGGACGATACGGACGCCGCACTGCCGTGTGTATTCACAAGTGAACAAACATTACTTTAACATTTATATATTAGCTTTTACATTGTCTGAATTGAAAATATTCCGTTGCTTATAGATCGTTGGTTAGTCGGTTCTGTATTGAGTCTTCCACGACAATTGCGAAGTTTGCACACCACCGTGCGGTGGAATACGCAACTTGGAGAGAAATGTGGCGGGGCGCCGTCCTCCCACTTTACGAGACGTAGAGCATTCTCAGGCGCGGTCGCGAGGAGTAAGAGGCGAGGGAACTGGAGGAATAGCACGCGCGGGATCTGTGGCTGGGAGGACGGAGGGTTTGTCGTCCGAAACCCACCCCCTAGGCGAAACTGGCCCTCTCTCCGGAGAACGGTAAACAATAAAGAGTTGCCAGAAGCAATGAAGTTAACATAAGAAAGAAAATTACGAACCGTTGAAAAAAATCATTCTGTATTCCATAATCTTATTCACTTATGACATAAGAGTAGAGCAATAAATAACTCAATTTCCAATGAGGAAAGAAAATATCGGTAAGTGAAAATGTACAGACTCTTCCTTGATTTTTGTTATTTACCGTCGCTTTCTGCTACTTTTTGGTAATCACGACGATGAGGATGAGTGATGATATAATGAAATTGATGGAGGGACACTCGCAAAGAACACACATACCCATGCCGGGATTCGAACCCAGGAGCCCTGGCTTTGTAATGCGGTATGCTAGCCACGGAAGTCTGCTATAGATTCTTGTTACACGCAAAATTATCGTATATATGCGTTGTATTTTTTCTGAGTTTAGTGGAAAGTACATTTGGATTACAATGATGTGGAGTACATCACGTAGATTTAATTACATGTTTTGATTAGCACGTTTGAATAAAATCCTGATAATGTGACAAAGTTGTCCAATTTCTTTTCAAGGCGGATGTTAAATAAATTAGAAACTCGTCATCTAAACTCACCAAGAGCCGCTACAGGAACCTATGAAATACAAATGTCTTAAAATTTTAGCAAAATTGTCTGGCAACCCCGAAGCAATAAAACGACCGGATGGGAAGACGATAGTATTGACACTTGTTGTTGCTTCGTTTTCCATGGAAAAGTGAAGCTCTTTCGGTACTTGTGTGCTGTAGTTGTGCAGTTGTCTATATTCCTTGATTTGTCGCGATGAACAGTGTGGAGAAATTGTTGGTGCGAAGTTTATCTACCAGAAGTCTGGAAGTCTGGATGAAAAAAAAAATAAACATAAAAAACCTAGGCCGAATTTGAATCTAGAACAAGTGTCAAAGAAGGGAGGTCGTGAGTTCACTCGCAAATTTCGCCTAGGACAGAAGGATGAATTTCAGTTACAAGCATGTCTGAAGATTTCTGGTAAGTTTGAAGTTTTATATCTGGTAACGCAGATATCACCTTTCCAGTGAGATATTTATTTTGGTGTCCTATTTCACATATCAATTAGTCATGTTGGACAGGAAACTTTTTCTATGTAACTTTTTTACTAGGAATTTTCACGATCAATGCACGTAAAAATTCGTCATTGTGCTTATCAAGTTGTGTAAAAATTAATATCTCTTCTTCTGAATTTTCCCCTCTGTTAAACGACTAAATCTGTTAGAATTCTATTTCTTCTTCCATCTTCTTCGCATTACTGTTAAATAATTATTAATTTATTATCATATGTGCAAACGTGTAAGACATGATATTCGGTAAACACGAATGTATCAATATTTTTTCACGTTGGCTGTTATACGAAATTCATCATTTAAACTCACATTCTAGTAGAGCAAATTTGTGTCGGCCCCTGTGGCGGAGTGGTTAGCACATCGCGCTACGATGCCAGAGGTCGCATGTTCGAATCCCGGCCTGGGCATGGATGTTTGTGAGTGTCCATTCATCAATTTCATCATATCACTCATCCCCATCTTCGCAAATTAGCCATATATGGCACAAAAGGCGAAGTAAAATAAAGCAAATCAATAAAGCAAATTTGTGAGCTATCGCCCCTCCACTTTGGTTCACCACGAGCCACCACTGGCGTCAAGCGCACGTGTATGGAGTGCAAGGTATTTGAAGCGCACGCAAAAGAGATATCTTAGTGTGCGCTCGATGCACAAAATGTCCTTTGTACGCCCGATGTGCATCACTTCTGCGTCCGCAGTCGCTTTAGATTTTCAGGAACAACCTTCAACCTCGCGAAAGTACGTCAGTCCGTCCGAACTACGGTCATATCTGAAAGCAGGAGCAGGCAGGCACGAAAGAGTCAGATTCTGACATCAACGCCGGTAAAGAAGAGACTCGAGGCAGAGGAAAGAAACCGAAAATTGAAGCAAATGGAAGTCTATTAAAAGGAACTGCGTGCAGCACAGAAGACAATACAGGCAGAAAAGATCAAGAACAGGCAGAGAAAACTTCCACGAGAAGAATCTAATTCCAACGAAGAAGAACTGTGGTGGTGCATTAAATGTTCTAAGCCGTGGTCTAATAAAGAGACACAAGAGTGGATATACGAGTAGTATGTAAGAAGTGTGGACAATATTTTCTTGTGCAAAATTTAACGCATATTATGTATGAACATGACAATCACTCTGATGACTAAAACATTTTGCCGTGTTTCACATTGTAGCCTATTACGGTAGTTTATTTTCTATATCTCTTTACAACATAACATTTATGTTAGCTCAGTTTTGTGCAACTTTCTATTTGCCGGGCATGTCTTGTATCATTTCTGTTATTGTAATTATTGAAAACAATATTGCCTTTTGAATGAAGTCCTGTGCTTCATGTTGTAGTTTTTTCATTTCTGTATCCTAATTTACTACCAACATCTTTTTACCTTATACTTAACAGATAATGTAACAACGTGCCCCGCGTGTATAACATCTAGCCCCGCTGTGGGACAATTTGTGACAGTGCGCATTACCCGCCAAAAAGGTATTTTCACAAGAAACGATTTAAAAACTGTGCTGATTTCTTTTTTAAATGAAGGTCGAGTATAAAGCTTTCAAATGCATCTAGTATAAACATGTCTAAATAGAAACAAGATCCAGGAGAATATGACAAAGGAAAATTGTCTCCGGTGTCCCCTATGTATAAAATTGCAAATAGTGATTTATCCACACACCCCTAACACCCCCCAACACCCTCACAAATTTTGACGAACACCCCCTCCCCCCCCCCCGGGTGCAAGTATGGATTTTTATATCAACAATAGAATAACAATACTTCAACATAAAGGAACCATTTGTAGCTCTACAAGAAGCGTAGTCCAATGGGCTTTTCTATCAACTAAAACCAAAGTGTCAAAGAAGGAGGATGGAATGTTCAGCATGGTGATTTCCTGGAAACACCAGCTCCCTTGACAAGGCTTCGGTCAGCTCTAGGGAAGGGACACTACCATCTGGAAAATGTCAAACTGACCTCTCGCCCTCCTTCCAGGGAGACATGCCGCACACAGTGTTGACAGTACAGCATTTGAATACCTAAATAAATATTACTTAAATACGTTATAGATTTGTAAATTCAACCCCTGAGTCAATGAAATTTACATTTCGTTGCATTTTCCTTTAGATTCTTTCATGTGAAAAATGTACGATAAAAGTAAGAAAATATATTCAAAGATACAGGTTTGACTTCCTGTAGTGTATTGTGTTACTATGGTTAGCAACACTATTTTTTGTAACTTGGGCGAGATGGATGATTTTGGAGTGGTAGAGAAGAGAACAGTCAAATGCCTTAGGCCTTAGGTCAGAATCTCAGTGTAGCGTCTCAGTTCGAGTGTTGTCGTTCTGCTTAGTGTAACAATGTCTGAAACTTTACTGCAAAATTGGCTGCAGACAGAAGATAGAGAAAATGAAAACAGACAGAAAGAAACCGAAAGTGGTGAGTAGAAAAGCTGTGACACTATATGTAGGTACGTACAACACTTTTAAAAGACTGCCAAGCTGCTAACTCAACTCCTTGTAAAATATTTTCGAACGTTTCGTCCAAAATGACCTTCCTGATTTGAGGGCCGATGAAAATTCCTTCCTTCAGTTTTGCAGGAAATTTATTTTGCAGATACGTAAATGCGTCGCCGTCTTTGTTGAGTTCCTTCACAAAGTTCTTCATCAACCCAAGTTTGATGTGCAAGGGAGGAAGAAGAATTTTATGAGGCGGAACCAATGGTTCAGCTTTTATGTTACATACTCCTGGAACAAATTTCTCCCGCTTCCCCCACTGTTGCACCACATAATGTTTGTCTTTCGCACAAACACAAAAAGTCACAATGTTTCGTGAAACCATTCTGTAATCCAAGCAGTAAACCAATCACTTTCAGGTACCCACATATCTTCCAACCATGATCCTCGTATTTTATAACATGCACAATTACAGACATATTTTCATGAGTTTCTTTCAAACCGACAGAATGGAACACCGGAGCTGATGACAATGTATTACCATTATGAAGCAATACTGCTTTCAAACTAAATTTTGAGGAATCGATAAAAAATCACCACTCATCAGGATTGTATAGAACACCTATTTTGTTCATCAAACCAGTAATGTCTGTACAGAAACACATATTTCCCTCCACAGCAAAATATTGTGCAAAGGGCTGGTGCCTGTGACGAAACTTAGACATTTTTGTACCAGGGGCAAGTAATTGCCATTGCTGAAGTATAGAACCTAGAAGTTCGGATGCTTCTTTGGACAAATTTAAGTCCCGTGCTAAATCATTTAAGTCTTCCTGCTGTATTAAATGTATGTCACTGCCAGAATGTACTGGTGCATAGTCCGGATCTTTTGACGTAGAGGCCGCTGGCTCCGGTGAAACGTCCAGTTCAGGTTCATCACGGTCTCCTTCTTCGACTGTCCATGTTTCAGGGGGGTACAGGTATAGGTAAATTGTCATTGTGAGGCATCTCGTTTGTTGAGCCATTCTACACAATTTTGTGTAGTGAATAATAAGTAACGTAAGTTCAAGACTCGAAAAATATATTCATAATTGAACTGAAAACTGTATTTATCCGAAAAAAAAGTAATTAATAATAAATCCTAGCACAATTTAGAAGCATTTAGCATAATTTCAGAGTTTAAGCAGCACTTTTTATTATCCTCAATCCACACGACAGGGAGAGGGGACAAAATCGAAATTCTTGCATAATCTGAAATATTGTCATGTATTTTCGTTTTTCTTTTATAGGTTCACATTAAAAAAATGCATAGTTCAAGGGGGCAGGGGCCCCTTGCCCTACCTTGTGCGTGGGGCTGCAGGTAACATTCTAAATGCAATGGATAGTACGAGCGATTTGTACGACTGTAATTGAACGCATTTTTCAAACCTTCCTCAGTTTACCATAACTTCTTCCTACACTTCAAAAAAGCCACGAGTCGTCACTGTCTCTCACATGTGTGTGCACCTTCTCCTCAAAACTATTGTTCATACATTTAAAACAAAACTGTTTAGCAGCAACAGTCTGAGTATATATTTGGTCTTACTTCTCTTTCTGGTAATTTACAGCACATTACAGAAAATAATGAAATTGCGAGCGAAGCGAGCAAGAAAATTCTTAGAATCAATTTTTGCAAATTGAAAACAATATTGATTTAATAGGGCGCAAATAAATTCACGGGGCGCCATGGCACTCTCTTTTACAATTTTTTGATTTAGATCGTTCGGTGCCCAGGTCTGACTTCTGCTGCCCCCTAGCTACAGTTCTGAACTTGATGAGACTGTAAGAAAAGCAGGCATTGCGAGTGCAGCGAGCAAGAAAATTTACGAGACTTATTCTATTTGCATAAAATTTGAAATCGTGGGGGGATTTCCCCTCGCCCGCCTGCAGCTGCTCTTGGCCGTCTGGGAAAAGATGCAAGAAATACATGAAAACTAATTCCAGCTTGAGTATCATTTTGTCCTGCTATTCTTAGATTCTGCTAGCCTTGCTTTTCTTTACTTCAATGTTTGCCCCCCTTGCCCCCCTACAATTGGTTTCCGTCCAAGGTAGGGGAGGGCCAATGCCCCCTGTGGTTGCGCCACTGTTTAAGATTTGTTTATTAAACTTTGCTTTTTGCCTAATAGCAAAGATGAGAATGAATGGTGATGAAAGAAAAAATCACAAGTACAGGACACAAACTTCTCGAGGATTGTACTGGCTACCGGTCCAGCCGCCGAAGCCTCGTTAGCCTCCAGAATGCTTTTGGACGAGAGGTCGACATTTCAAAACGTCGTAACCTTACACCCTCAAAAGAAAAGGTATTTCCATTTCATAACCTCTGGGGAGGACTTCTACCATTTCGTTTCTTGTGCTCAGAGACAGTTCTTCATCCTCACTTGGGGGCGCTATATGATCTGCAAATAGGAGCACTACCAAAGGTGGTGTAGGTAGATGTTGGTGGAAAGCCCCGCAACGCCGTCAACGTCTCTACCATCTGTGGGGGCCTCTTTTGTTTACAGTTGGAGAGGGACGCAAGGCCACTTACACCGTACGACCTTGCGCCGGAGAACCAACTATGTCCTTATTTGAAGGGCATGAGTTTGAATCCCAGAAAGGCATGTGTGTTTCATGTTTCAAAAATGTGTATACCATCCACCCTCGCCGTCACAGAGAATCAGGGGAAAATATAGAAAATGAGGAATCACAAAATACGGGGTGTTCCAAATTTAGATTTACAACGTTGACCCTCCATAAAATCTAAACGAATAAAGAGAGCAAAATTTTCTGTTTCTTCTACATGTGAAGGTGTACCCCCTGTACTAGTTACTTTGTGTTCGTGAGTGTCTTGATGTACCCTTTCCTGACAGATGGATTGGATGGGATGATTCAATTCCTTGGCCTCCAACTTCAACGGACCTTAATCCGCTACTCTTGTTTCTAAGGGGGGTTACAACTATTGCGTACGGCACAAAGTTTGATGAGCAGAAGTACAGGATTACAGGGACATGCCGTGGAGAATATGGCTGGAAGTAGGATGCTAGCATTACAAAAAAACAACTAAAAAACATTAGAACTTGTAGCCCAACATGAACAAAACATATATCATTTTTGCTCTGTTCCGTTTCTGCTTGATTGCCTCTTAAACTTGTAAAGATAATTGTGGAACACCCTGTACCTTTACCTTTTTGGTGGCAGCAGCAGCGTAAGAGAGGTAACGGAACATTTCTTAGGAAATGTAACAATATCTAAAAGTAATGGTGACGAATGCTCATTTCTGTAATGTCCTTTTGCTATTGATGCAAAAAAATAAAGTTTAACTTAACTTAACTTAATGTCATTTGTTCTTATGTAATAATCATATTACCGACACTAATGAACCCACCATACAGATTCGGACAATGGAATTTAATGGATTCTCAATAGATGCTAGCACTTACACAAAATATATATTACTAACAAATAAAGTTATTTAATTTTTTGTACACAATAAGTTAACTATGTACCCTTTTTAATTCATATATATATATATTCATTCATTCATTCATTGTTTTCTGCCTAATTGGCAGGTTTTTCACTGCAATCTCCAGCTTTCCCTATTCTCCGCCTTACGCTTCGTAATAGCATACGACCCAGTTAATTTAATATCATCCATAAGCTGATATCTCTTTCTTCCACGGACTTTTCCTCCTTCAACCATTCCCTCCAAGGCATCCCTTAGCAGGCAGTTCCTTCTTAGACAGTGTCCTAACCAGTTTCTTTTCCTCTTCTTGATGGTCTCCAGTATAGATCTTTTTTCACCAACTCTTTTTAGTAGGACTTCGTTTCTCACCTTGTCCGTCCATTTTACACGCTCCATTTTTCGCCATGTCCACATTTCAAAAGCTTCGAGTCGTTTCTCTTCATTTCTTCTCAACGTCCAGGTTTCTGCACCATATAGTGCTACACTCCACACAAAACATTTCACTAATCTCTTCGTTAGACCTATGTCCATGGGTCCACAAAAAACATTTTTCCTTCTATTGAAAGCTTCTTTTGCTATTGCGATTCTCACTTCTTGTATGCAGCTCATGTCACTGCTTATAGTGCATCCGAGGTACTTGAAGCTATCCACTTGCTGGATTCTTTCACTGTTTGCTCTGACATTAATATTCCTTGGTTTCCGTCCTATAACCATTGCCTTTGTCTTCTTTACATTAATCTTCATCCCATACTGCTCACAGCTGCTGTTTAACTCTTCTAACATACTATTTATGGTTATTTCATCCTCAGCGAATAATGCCATGTCATCAGCAAATCTTATGCAGTTTATTCTTCTTCCTCCCAATTTGACACCTCCTGTTCCCTGGAAACAATTTTTCACTATATCTTCTAAATATATATTAAACAAAGTAGGCGATAGGCAGCATATATATTATTAAAAACATATTCACTAAAGCGTGTAATTTTGGGAGTTCTTTAGGTTTGTTAACAAATTATTATGTAACACCTGCAAACAGTTTCTTGATAATTCTTAATTATAATGACTGAATTTCTTTGAGCGATCGGTTAGTTCGTATGAACTTTCCAGCCTGATCATTACCAGTGCGTAGTCAGAGATCGGTTAGTTCATTGAACTATCCAGCCTAATTATTGCCTATTTTTGTGGGAGCAGGAAAAGGTTTATTATCCTAATAAGTTGCACAGAAAATCACTCATGTCATGTAGCTATGTGGCGTGGGACTCCTTTCGCCACACAAAACTAAACTCTTTGGGAAGGAATGGACTGACGGCGGCCCTTGCCTAAAATTGGCAAATTTACTACTAATCGAATAACGATCATTCCGAAGAAATAAATCCTCGAGTTAATTTTCGAATTGTTCCTAGCCTTTTATAATTTTACCTTCGAGAAGTTATTTACTCCACTTGCCCTCCTGCCTTTACGTGCGTCGTTTCTCTTCTAGATATATATTTTCAAAAGTAAACTACAAGTTGTATATTGAATGGTTTTCTTTAATAAGATTACGTATGAGAATCTGCCTGGTTCCCAAGGATAAATTCCATAAAACTTATCATATATTTAATTTGGTCTTGATCTTAAGAGGCAAGCATTGAAAGAAAGTCCGGTAAAATTATCTTTGAATCGTATACCCTGTCTCAGCTACCTCTGGAGCAAGGTCGCGCATAGAGTCAGAGAAGTGCGGGAAATCGAATGGTCAGAGTAAAGCAGTACACGCTGCTGGGAAGGCTGGTAACAGTAGTCACTTCCCCTCTTCCACGCATACAGGCCCCTCTCGCGTGTTCATTGGTGGAGCTGTTCCAGAGATAGTTGGGACAGAGTGTAATAAAGCTAGAATCAACCAGCGTCCATTATCTACTCCTTAAGAGCCAGCAGCGAATCATGGAGCAGCATTAAAGGAGAATCTCGTCTTAGTTGCTGTTGGAAATGCTCGCCACGCCATCTACTGCCCCGTAAATGAATTAATAATGCAACAGCTCAGCAGTATAAGCTAAATTGAAATAATCTATGAGAGAGTGTCCTTGTGTCAATTGAGTCAATATCCTGCTACCTCAGAAAGGACAAAACGGTGAGAAAGTTCTTTCAAAACCGGATTCAGCTATATTATAGTACTTTGCGTCGCTCTTACGGTTGTCCCGATTGCATAAAGTGTCCAGTTCTTAAATTGAACGACATAAACAGGGCTGTGGCGCCTCTATTTTCCGTGTGAGTGCTTCCTCTACAGGTCATCACTCCCTTCGCAACCAATTTTCATCCTAACAGTAACAATAACAAAAAAATGGTTATATTTGAAGGCAAGATTTCTGAATATTTTAATCACGCGATCTTCTCCTACATATTAGGTGGCGATACTCATGTCCAAAGTGTAATAATCAACTTCAAAACAGTGACGCTTAGTTTCCTTGCTGTTTACTATAGTGAGTCACTCATATACATTAGTTTCGAATTGAGGATAGTTTTCCATTATACCTACTGCTTTTTTTTAAATAATTAACATTTATTGCATGTACAGCATGCAAATTCTCATTCGATAAATATTTAATTTGCCAATTTTGAGTAGAGCCGCCGGCAACCCTTACTATAATATGTTAGATAAGTATTATCATTATACTTCTAATGTGTGTATGTGTAGGACTTAAAGCTGAACTTTAAAATTATAAAAGTTGCAAAATCAGTCATGCAAACACTGTAGAATAATTACAAGCTGAGTCACTCTGTGTAAGGATAAATAAGTGTTTTTTTTCGACGAAATAAGCCAGACACCCTTCATAGTGAACTCTGGACCCCTGCGCACCCATAGATGTTATATATGTGTCTCTTTGTTTTCGTGAGAAGCTTGTCGGTTAGCTTTGACAAGTAACCAAGAAGACTGTGCACCTAAACTGTCCAGTCATCATTATAAATAACTTAATATTTTTTTAAAAAAAAGGATATACGTATAAATAACCTTTTGAGATACTCACAGCTCCATGCAGTCAGTGATGGCATTTCATTGTAGTTACATAGATACAGCTGTTGTATGAATCAACAATACCAAATTATTGCTTCGACATTGTTGTGCGCCTGGAAGATGTATATTGACACCAAATGCATCCTCTCAGGTTAATAAAGACGATGAGGTTGAATGATGCTATGACAGAATAAATTCTTACAATTTTAGCTAGCAAAATGATATTTAAATGCATACAAAATTTTGTAACATTTTTATAGTAGATATTAACGTACACGCAAATATTCCACTTCGCATTGATTTAGTATTTGTAATTGCTTCGGCAGAAAAAAAATATTATTGTTCAGAAAAACCAAAAAATTCGACATAGTTTTAGTAAATGTTATGTGCAACTTTATAATGAAAATTCTCTGGATGCTCCTAAGAATTTATTCGATACTCGAGAATATTGATTGAATGATTTTACTTCGCTTTTTGTGCCACTTTTGGCTAATCTGCGAAGATGGGGATGAGTGATGATATGATCAAATTGATGAATGGACATTCACAAACATCAGACCAGATTCGAATCGCGGACCCCTCGCGTCGTAGCGATGTGACAATCACTCTGCCACGGGGGCCGGCGATACACCAGAATGTATCATCGCATGTGCGTTAAAAAATAATAATAATAGGTATTTATGAAAGTGGGCGTTATTGATTGTGTACTGGCAAGGTAGTCAAGGGGACCCGGGTTCGATTACCAGTGGTGACACTTTGGACAGCGGTTCATATGGTTGGAGTATGGATAACGATCTAAGGTTTAATATTAAAAAATGTAGCTTTATGGTATTTTCGATGAGTAAACACCCATATGAGTATTCATACAGAATTAGTAATGAAAAGCTGAAAAAAGTGTACTCTGTCAAAGATCTTGGTGTTGTTGTTGATTGTAATTTATCCTTTCAGGAACATATTTCGAATATTGTTCAGGATGCATATAGACGACTAGGATTTCTCATAAGAAGCTCAAAGAGCCTAAATAATTTAAATGTTATTATGCTCTTGTATAACAGTATGATAAACTCGAATATGCGTCGGTTGTATGGTCTCCTGGGTTTATATCTTATAAAAATAGAATAGAGCAAATTCAAAAAAGATTTCTACGGTACTTATACTACAAGAAGAATCAAGTATCTGCTTACGAGATGAAATTATCTTATAAGTATTTATTGAAAGTGTTTTGTTATGTAAGCCTCAGTAGTAGGAGAGAATTAGCACAACAAATATTTCTTTACAAAACAGTAAATGGAATTCTGGATAATAGAAACTCTCTTCATCAGTTTAAATTTAATACTAGAAAATCTAATCTTCGGATGCGACACCTTTTACTCTGTGATATCCCGAGGACAGAAAAATACAAATCATCACCTATATTCAGACTTTGTTCTGCATATAATAATATTTCTACAAAGCATGAAAATCTGGATTTTAGTCTGCCACTTTCCTTGTATCTAAAAACACTAAAACCAATTTTTGAAAGAGACTAGATATACATATGTGAATCCATTCTACTGTGCATTTTTCCATTGTTCTGAAATTATTTTACCTTCTATGCTATTATTATTATTATTATTATTGTTGTTGTTATTATTTTTTACGTTCAATACTATGTAAAGGCTATGTTCTGAACAATGAATATTTATGTATATGGTTGGATGTATATATGTTTCTTTCCTGTAGTACTTCACATATTATCTTGTGTGTATAAATGCGTTTGTGTGTGTGTGTGTGTGTGTATATGTAATCTGCACTCTTATATGTTTATTATTTGAATTATGTAAGCTTTCCTGTAATTGGAGATTCTCTCTGTAGGAAGCAAACGAATAATTAAATTAAATAAAAAATATATAAAATATAATATGGACATAGCGCATATGCTTGAGTCAAGAGATTCTTGATATCTGCCCCACAGATTTGGCCAACGTACGTACCGGACCAGAATTGAATTTTTCTATACAACGTGGGCCATAATATCATCTCTTTACAATATTACGGTACCACTATCCGCAGGGAATCAATTTAGAACGGATGCAAACGAAACCTTTTGTTACGTACCCAATAGGACCAAGTAATGTAAATAGTTTGCCAAAGAGGAATAGAGATGGCAGCACCAGGTGTGCAAGATTAAGAATTGGCATAATATATGTGAATAACTTTATAAATAAGAACAAAGCAAATTGGAAAGATGAAAATCAATAGAATATATTATAAGAAGACAAAGAATAAATATAAAAGAAATAAATTAATATATATATTCGATAAATCAAATCAGTGATCATATGTAAGTTAATATGACAATTAAAGAAGTCAAAGCACTGATACAAGATTGTCTCTGAACAGATATTGCATCTGTCTGATTGATTTACCATTCCCATAGAGGACATTTTGTTTATTTTGACGGCGCGTTCCAGTCGACGCCCCACAGCACTTTTGGTTGTACGTTTCAACCGTAGCACCTACTTGGATGTGCGTGTCAGTCGTTTGGCACCAAGTATACACTCTGTTGTACCCAGTTAGTGTTGGCACGTTCCAATCGCAGCCGCAAGGGAGAAGATTAGTATATTTCCAAAAGCTTAAGGGAAAAAGGATATATGAATTCATAAATCGTCAAAAGTTGAAATAGGAGGAAGTCCAGATCCAGATCTGTCCATTAAGAAGGAAGTCCAAATCCAGATATGTCCATTAAGAAGGAAGTCCAAATCCAGATCTGTCCATTAAGAACGAAGCTCACGTAGGAAATCCAGAAGGAAGTCCAGACCTGTCCATTAAGAAGGAAGTCCAGATCCAGATCTGTCCATTAAGAAGGAAGTCCAGATCCAGACTGTCCATTAAGAAGAAAGTCTAGATAGGAGAATATACAAATTGAAGAGAAGAAATAATAAAAAAAACATATTGAGAAAAAACTTGACTGTAGATGAGAATTATAGAGAATAGTAGCTCATCATGTAAATATTCTATTTGCATGTATCCTTGTTTATATAATATATTCGTTTAAACGTCTCCATTGGAAGGCATCCTGTTTGGTTTCGTTGTCTACAAAGAACCCTACCCTGTAGATTTTTTAGCTGAGGTTTAAGATTAAGATTCATGCACGTTGCACCAAAATGGAGGTAGCACTTTTTGAACCCTTTTTCTATTTCACTACATATTTCGATTCCTGGACCGCATGGAGAGAAAAGGGTTCTTTATGGTCCAGAACCCATTTACGCTTGCTGATTTTCTCTCCCGGACAATTCCTGGACCATTAATAACCCTGCCCGCAACCCCTTGATTACGAGGCAGTTATGTTTGAAGACGAAGGCAGTCTCCCTGATAGAGTATACTGTTCGCATTTCTAGCTGGCGGCTGGGAAACAACGAATCAGCGATCAGCTGAATTCTCTTCGACTGACATCGGACATTTTCGTGTCACAAGGCACCGAATGGTGCTGTCGGACGAAACAAATGAGCGTTGGATATACAGCATGTTGCCAAACGTACTGTAAAATCGCCGAGGGAAAGAGTTGATCAGAGCCGTTACTGGATAAAAATTGTACAAAAGTATAGAAAGCACAGAAAATTAGTACACAAAACACCCAAACACTGTACAAAGAAGATAATAAAAACAACTGACCAAAACAAACGTACGCTTGGCAAGTAACGTGAGAGCGATGTTACCACTACAGCTTTTACAATCCAACTGAGGTTGTTGTTGTTGACACTGCCTTAGTCAGTATTTTAATGTTTTATTTAGAAGTATCCATGTAACCAAGAGGTCCCATGGTTTAATCCGGTAGAATCAGGTCGTTTGAAACTGTAGGTCCGTCCAGTCCTTTAACAGTTGGGCTGAAAAGTTCGTAGGCTGACTCATAGATGGCGTTACTAGAATTAAATCCATGTGATTTTTACTTAGTACTAACCTTCAAAAGATACGTGTATAAATTTCACAGCTGCCGGATAATTAGTTCGTGAGATATAGCATTGTGAGTGAAGCAGCTTTTGTTATTGTGAAAAAATGGATAAAAAAGAATTTCGTGTGTTAATAAAGCATTGCTTTTTGGCGAAAAAAAATACTGTTGAAGCCAAGGCTTGGCTTGATAAACATTATTCGGACTCTGCACCAGGAAAATCAACCGTTGAGAAGTGGTTTGCTAAATTTAAACGAGGCGAAATGAGCATCGAAGACGATGCACGCAGTGGACGCCCCAAAGAGGCTGTTACCGACGAAAACATCAAAAAAGTCCACAAAATAATTTTAAATGATCGTAAAGTGAAGTTGATCGAGATAGCTGAGACTTTAAAAATATCAAAGGAACGTGTTGGACATATTGCGCATGAATATTTGAACATGCGAAAGCTGTGTGCAAAATGGGTACCGCGCGTGCTCACAATCGATCAAATGCAACAACGTTTTGATGATTCGGAGCAATGTTTAGCGATATTCAACCGTAATAAAATTGCTTCCCCATCCACCATATTCTCCAGATCTGGCCCCCAGTGACTTTTTCCAGTTTGCAGACCTAAAAAGAATGCTCGCTGGAAAAAAATTAGCACTGATGAAGAGGTAATCGCCGAAACTGAGGCCTATTTTGAAGCTAAAGAGAAATCGTACTATAAAAATGGCATCGAAAAATTGTATGACAGCTATAATCGTTGTATTGCCCTCGAATTCAACTATATTGAATAATAAAATCGAATTTTGTCAAAAAAATATTTTTTGCTATGTTAGCCTACGAACTTTTCAGCCCAACTGTTAGCATATCCAAGTATAAATACAAGTGGGCACAATTGAATTTACGGTACTCAGATCCCTCTGGTGCCCATTTGAAGCAACATATTGGCGTCGAGCTACTCTGGCATGTGTGGACGAGTTCCGGTTCCCTTCAAGTTGGTTTCCTATTGTGTTCATTACAAAAACTTCTCAAAATAGCGGCATGATGATGTGAATTGATCAAGTATAAATAGGTGCCAGTACGGCGTACCATTGCGTACTACTAGAAGAAAAGTACTGCATAAAAGTAATCACATCACAGTTTGGCTACCTGTACCTAGACACATATATCAAGTGTTTTACATGTTATAATAATAATAATAATAAAGTTTATAGTAAATATGATGATAAGACTAATATACCTATCACAGTGGCGTATGCTGAGTCCAAGACCTGGACTAATTCACTATGACACCTGGTCCGAGGAGATAAGTCTAGACTCATTCTTGACGTCTTCAAGGAACCCACGTTGCCATCCCAACGGTAGTGAAGTTGCAAACTTATAAAAATTCAGGTTGCCAACTTAAAAACATTCAGGTTGCCAACTTATAAACATTCAGGTTGTCAACTTTTAAACATTCAGGTTGCCAACTTATAAAAATTCAGGTTGCCAACTTATAAAAATTCAGGTTGCCAACTTATAAAAATTCAGGTTGCCAACTTATAAAAATTCAGGTTGCCAACTCATAAGAAATTCAGGTTGCCAACTCATAAAAATTCAGGTTGCCAACTCCTAAGAATTCAGGTTGCCAACTCCTAAGAATTTAGGTTGCCAACTCCTAAGAATTCAGGCTGCCAACTCCTAAGAATTCAGGTTGCCAGCTTCAGAATGGTCATTATCTTCTTTTTTAAATCAGGTTAATTCACAGTAGCTAATCGATTTTTCTTCAGTATTTTACTTTCTAGGCTTCAGGCTTCGCAGATAGCCTGGAATATACGCTCCTGACCTATCATTAATAATATTCATATTAAAATAGGCAAGTCAAATTATTATTGTTATTACATGGACAAGTGCTGACCTATGTGGCGGAGTGGTTAGCACAGCGCGCTACGAAGCCAAGGGTTCCGGGCTTTAATTCCGGTTTGGGCAAGGGTGTTCTTTAGGAGTGTGACTTCATCAATTTTATCATATCATCACTCATCTTCGCGATTAGTCAAAAGTTGTAGAAAAGCAAAGTAAGATAAACCAAATGAATCAATTAATACATAGACATGTATAAAGATGACATAATAATATAGATATAACAGCACGTATTCATTTTCTAGTTTATGTACAATTAAGAACACTAAAATTTGTACAAAGGTAGTTGTCCTACCAAAGAAATTAATGTGAAAAATTTCAAATGGATGATTTTTTATTTTAATAAAATATTTAATTAAAATTGAATACGAAAAAGGTTGTTAGGTGCAGATGTTGAAAAGTAAAGTCCTTGATCATTATTTTCATGCTTGTTATTATTAGTAGTAGTACTCATAAATCTTCACAGACACTGTCAACGCTAACATTTATAATCATACTCTAATCCTTGTAAGTTCTGCGGAAATAAATAACTTCATATTACACAACAACAAACAAATGTCTTGATTATTTAATGTTGGACTTGGTAGCAGGGTCCGGATCCTTTTCTACATAGGTTCTTACCAGCAACACTGTTTAGGGTATCAGAAATAGTGAAAAACATTAATTTCGACATGAAATTCCTCACGGGCAGTATTATTTGGTTCTCGCTTAAAAGGAGACATAGTTTTGGCCTAGTGAAGCGAGTTCCTATCTCATTGTACGTACAATACAATTTCTTTCAACGGATATTCATAAGTACCAATATGAAATTTACTGACCGAGTATTCGATATAAAACGGCAAGAATTTCATGAAGAACCTGAGTGATTCATTCACGTCTATAGTTGATGTATGTAACCATTTTTGTGGCTCTAAGAGTTCTTACCTTTGTAAAAGAAATTATATATTAGAAAGAGAGTTGTAAAAGGAGGAGGGTCCACGTGGGGTGCTTGCCTGGGCGCAAACTACAAATGGGCTGCCGAACAAGCAAAAAAAATAAAAATAGAAAAGCATAAACGTCGTAGTGCCCTCTGCAATTACTGGCACCCTATTAAATTAAAGTTATTGTCAATTTGCAAAGATATAGATTTGGTAAAATTTGTCTTCCTCTTTTTATCTAGTCTGTTCCCTGACATAATTACATATTTAATTTTTTCCAACTTTTCAGATGAAGCAAGGGAAGTATAAGGAAATAAACAAAAACGTGGAGATAAAAATTTCACTTGTTTCATTGTGCTCTTTGTGTTGGAAAGTGAAATAAATTCTATTCAATTTATAAATAATTGAAAATAAAGCATTACCTCAAATTAGAAGTGAAAATTCCTTGCCTTTTCTTTGCAGCTAACATTCCATGTGTTTATTTTAAGTCTTCATGGCCATGCTCTAAATATATAGAGAGTTTCATTACTTCATTTCAGTTTGTGAATCATTGTTTAAACAGAGATTTGAAAACGCCAGCAGAATTTGGAACTCACTCCCAACACAGAACTATTAAAAATATATTATTATATATGCATATTTTCTAACTGAAGCTAGAACAGGAGGGGTCAGGGATCATGTGCTGAGGTAAATAGGATGCCGAACGAGCAAAGCAAGATTTTACATGGTGGGATACTGTGAAAGTGTGAAATGAAAGTATTGTCGCTATATTTAATAAATAATATGCATTATCAGTTTGCAAAGAAATAGTTCTAAAAATTTTCTTGTTCGCTTCGCTCGCAGTTTCATCATTTATGTAAGAGTTATATTATGTCTGTATAGTGGAATCACAAGGAAAGAAATCTGCGCAGAACCTCATCACGCTGGCAGGTGGGGAAAGCACAGTAGGAAGGAGCCTTGAGCGCGGCCAACATCAGTGTTGCCAGACCTATTGATTTATCGGGAGAATTCCATAATAAACTATTGCTATGGCACCTCCAACGGCCTGCTCAAAAACACGATTCCTGCTCAACTTACTTGAACATGGAGGGGAGAGGTAGAGTGGAACTCCACTCAGCCATGAAAAGTGCTGTTTGAACTGTGAAATTATGTCAAACGATACTTAATTGTGCTCGGACATTATTATTATTTTATTACTATTACTACATTACTATTTTTATAAAATCTATTTCTATTTGAGTTATTTTACGTCGCTTTTGTGTGTCTACTGGTAAGTAGGACAATATGGATGATGAAAAACTGATGAAATGGATGAAGTGACACGAACACAGTGAAACGTCCTTGCTTTACTAAGTAGAAACACTGACTTCGTAGCGTTGGCAAATTATTTTATACAGGTATGTGTGTGTGTGTGTGATGTATGTGTGTATATATATTGTAGCGTGACGTCGGGTAAGGTACGGGATCGAGTCACGCCGGGACGTAGCTCAGATAAATACAATAGGTCTTAAGTTTGACTTTGCTAACCACCTCTACCCTTAAGGAGGCTGATGAAGGATTGTTGGGAGCCTGTGTTGTTGAACGCTACTCACCCCTTGCTGTTGGTCTGGCCCTCGGCTTCTGGCGTCGGCGACGGTGACAGGTGTCCGCTGGAGAGATCGAAGATGACGATAAGAGACGGCAGGCAATTCGGCGACTTGTTTTATTCTTGCAGATTCTTCGGTTGGTTTAATCCGGACTGCTTATGGACTTCTCGCTTGTTGCCGCCTCGTAGTGTCGCGATCTCTCAGCAGGCCGTCGTCCTCTTCTCGTCGATCAGTTTGGTGGTGATATTGGAGCGAAGTGAGAGGTCGATTTACTGTCTCCAGCGGTTTTATACATTGGATTTGAGTCATAGGTTGGTGGACTTTGCACCTCCACTGTGCACCTGGGGTATCCCTGGATGCAGATGGAAATTTACAGTGGAGGTGCACTCACCGCTGGCGAGGGCCGTTGCCTTGCTGACTGTGCAGAGCCGAGTGGAAAATTCTTGTTGCTCGGCTCTGCATCCGGTGGAATGTGGGGTGAATGAGCGTTCAACTTGCGAGCTTCTGAGCGACGTTTGAGGCAAATTAATGTTTCGACTTTTATGCTCCCAATTCCTTCATCATTCCCCTGGCCAAGATGTATCCACTGTGAGTGGTTACAAAGCAGAGTAGAGATGGTTATGGAGAGTATATTTTGAAAGAATAATTGAAAGTACATTGAGTAAAGAAAAATAAAAACCCTGTATATAATAATGTGGAAAAAAAAAGTTGGAGCTGTCGGTATAGCTGTACTGCACGGGTCTGGCTGCATGTTCAGCTGGAATGCTGACCACTGGTGGTATGCTGAGCTGCAGGCTGCCTGTGGTCTGCTGGCTACATGTTTATGTGCTTGCTGCAGGATGGCGGCATGGTGTCTGACTGGCTGCGGATGTCTGCATGGTGTGCTGCAATAAGATATCTGCTGGCTGGCCGGCTGCATGATGTCTGCTGCAATAGGAAGGCTCCTGGCTGGCTGGCTGCATGATGTCTGCATCATGATGTCTGCTGCTTGATGTCTGCATCATGATGTCTGCAGTTGTAATTTAATGTTAGATATCGTTTGTTTTACTTCATGAGCATTTTGGAATAGGGGTTCTAGTTGCTTAGTAGTGGCAAAATCACAGCAATAGTTAGCAATACTACTTATAAAGCCAAGTAGTGCACGCTTTTGTCTAACTACGGAAGTGTTGGGAGTGGGTCGTGTGAAGAGGGAAAGGTGTGAAAAAAGGTGTGAATGAAAATTTTGGAGTTGGACCCTCAAGTTTACATTTGTTGGAATCTTCTTCACCTTTGTTGCACATGGCATTATGTAGTGTTGATGGGAAGTGTTGGGGTTTAGGCATTTGTAATTTCACATTATAGTAGATGGGGATGGTATAATGATAAGGGATGGTTCCCGGTAGTTCTTTCAGATAAATTCCCGAGATGATTTTCACATGTTCAGTCGCCTTGGTGACCGAAAAAATGAGGGAAAAAAGGGAAAGTAGTAACATTACTGCCATTGTCGGTAGTGAACCCTGAAAGGGACAAAGATACAATTTTTAAAAGTGAGTTTGCATAAAAAAATAGCATGTATTAAGCATGAGATTTGTGATGAAAAAAATGTTTTGCGAGTTAGCTACTCAAATAAAAAGGTTAAAGAGCATTATTGATAAATTTGTAAAGAGAAGGAATAACAAGCTGTAATGCAAGAGATTCTCGAGACTGAATAGTTTATAATATAAACTTCTGCATTTTTTTATTTGTTTGTATTTTATTACCATTTGTTTTCGTTTTGCGCTCCGAGATGTATTTGCTCGAGCCGAGGCGATTGCTACATCGTCAGCTGTGCGAGATTCGTCTACGGGTAGGTCGCGCATGCGCAGATACTTGTGCGAGTTTTTTTTTTTTTTTACAATCTGCTTGCTGCAGACAGAAAAAATCGCGTTGTAACTAGCGAGTGGAAAATTCACGTACTCAACCAGTAGTCAGTTGAGAGACTACGTTCCTGATTGGCCGTTTTTACTTTCTACTTCTTTATTGTTATTACTTTGTGGAATATTAAAAGTTTATTTCAGTCTTCGAACTTGCTTTGAAAGTTAATTCCCTACTCTTTTATGTGTACAGTATTGAGAAGGAGGGAACAGGAAGAAGAGAGTACTATGTGAATCAAAATGGCGGAACTTCCGTTTTTACATGTGCTCGTTGTTGTGCGGCTTGGTGAAAAAATCGCGTTGCGAAAACAATAATTGCGAAAATACAAGTATTATATTGACATGTGGGTGCGAAAAGAATATTTATAAGGTGTGAATGGACTGTGCAACGGTGAAAAAAATAGAAAAATTGAATATTTAAGTGACAGACTCGTCCGAGTCAAGGTGCCTTGGTTTCAAACGGTGAATCGTGATAGCATCGGTTTTCAGTTTGCCACGACCATCGGTGTATTCCACCAAATAAGAATTGGCGTCGTTTTGTGAAATTATTTTCCCTTGAAATTTGTAGGAGGAGGAAAATGCCTTGGGTACGTGGGGATGAGGGGTAGTGTCCAAAATATACACTAATTGTCCAGGGGAGTAGGTCGTTTGTTGTGTCTTTTTGTCGGCACATTGTTTTTGCTGCTCAAATCGCTTTGCTAAATGTTTGTGTGCTAGTTCTCGAGCGGCTTGGAGTTGTTCTATTCTCTGTTCATTAGAGTGGATAGTGGTGTTGGGATTAGTAGGGAGAACAGCATCTGCAATTAACCTAGGGTGTTGTCCAAATAGCAAAAAATAGGGGGAGTTGTTCATGCCAAGATGTGTACTTACATTGTGGGCATGGGTCGCGCTAACCAAACGTTCATGCCATTTACCTTGTTTTTGTACCACATAAGTTTTCATGATGGATTTCAAGTAGTGAAAAGATGATTCGACTACACCATTTCTGAAGTGGGCAGCAGTATCAACAAATTTTAATGTGACACCAGTAATTTTGGATAATTCCTGTATTAATTTGCTACAGTTCGGGGAGCTCCTGTCAAGCATAATCGTCTCTGGAAGACCAAAAATGAGAGAAACATGGGAGACAAGAGCATTAGCTATTGAGTTGGCATCATGGTTGGGGAGGGTTGTAGTTATGGCAAATCTGGTACAATTGTCAACAACGGATAGAAAATATTTGTGTCCTGTGTCAGAGGTTGAAGTCAGTGGTCCACACACGTCAATATGTATTTGGCTAAAGGGATGACTAGCGGGTGGGCTCGTTTGCAGTGTATGTTGTACGGCTCCGTGAGCCCTTTTTGCTACTTGACATTCAGTGCATTTGCGTACTGCAGCGTACACATATTTCTTTAGATTAGGCCAATAGTAGCGTAAAGAGAGATGGGAGTATGTTTTAGCAGCACCTTGGTGTGCGGCCATCATTTTGTTATAGTGAATTAATTGAAACACTTCTTTTCTTAGTTTTTGGGGAATACATAACTGTCTTCTATAGCCTGGTAAAAATTTAGTGTTCCTATAAAGGATTCCATTGTCAAGAACAAATGAGTAGGCTGTTTTCTCTAATTTGTGATCAGCATCTGGGTGGTTTTCATGAATTTTGATTAATGCTTGTAAGTATGGGTCCTCTCTTTGTGCCGTACCTATGTCAAAGTCATCGGATTGTAACACGAAGACTTGATTTAGTATGTCCTCCTCGTCTGTGTCAAGGGAAGTGTCTTGTGCTGTGTTGTTGGGCAAGGAAGGGGCTGGGTCTACAGGATTCCTCGATAATGCATCAGCAATACCATTCTGTGATGATGGGATATGGTGGATTTGGAAGTCGAACTCTTGGAAGAAGAGTGATCTTCGAGCAAGGACCCCGGACAACTGTTTTGTTGTTCTAAGGTAAGACAATGCATGGTTATCTGTGAAAACTATAAAGGGTGTGTTGATTAAGAAGAATTTGAATGATTTTAGGACATAAAAGGCAGCTGCAATTTCAAGAGAAAAGACGTCTGCTTTTTTCTCAGTGTCTGTAAGGTGTCTGCTGCAGAAGGCTATCGGATGCAGTATTCCATCAGTATCCTTCTGCATAAGACAACCACCCATACCCTGGTAGGATGCATCGATGTATACGCATGAAGTTTGCTTTGGGTCATAAGGTCTAAGAATGGGTGCGGAAATAATTTTGTCTTTTAATGCCTCAATGCTTTTCTGATGCTCTTCATCCCAATGAAAGTTTACTTTCTTTTTGAGTAATTTGAACAAAGATTCTGCGGGTTCCGCAAACCCTTGTACATAGCGTCTGATGAAATTGCATATGCCTAGGAAAGATTTCAAGTTCTTCTTAGATTTAGGTGGAGGGAATTTTTTGATTGCACGCAGGATGTGATCAGAAATTTTAAATCCCTTTTGCGACACAAGATGGCCTACGACTGGAATTTCTTCAAAGCAAAATTTACATTTATTTGGCCCTAGTTTCAAATTGGCTGCACGTAATTTAGCAAAGACTTTATGTAAAACTTGTAGCATTGCGTCAACTGAGTTTGTGTAGCAAATTATGTCATCCGTATATGCAGATATCTCGGAACTATCTATGCCAGATAGAGCCATAGACATTACATTGTTCATGACCTGACTACTTGTCTTCAATCCCATTGGCAATACTTCATACTCGTAATTTCCACAATTACTAATTGCAAATGAGGTCATTTTCTTCGACCTTTCTGTTAATTTTACCTGAAAAAATGCCGATTTAAGGTCAAGGGTTATGTAATATTTCTTGCCTGCCATGTCTGCTAAAATGTTATCAATGTTAGGTGTGGGGAGAGAAGAGGGCTGAATAATTTTATTCAGCTTCCGAAGGTCAGACACCACGCGGAACGAATTGTCTCGCTTGCGCACTAAGAGAACTGGGTGTCGGAATGGACTACCTTCTGACCTGCGAATGATGCCATCTTGTAAGAGCTTGTTAAGCTCAATTTTCATTTGCTCTCTAAGATTCAAAGGGATGGGGTATTGTCTCATATAGGGAGGTTGATTGTCGCCAATGTCAATGTCGTACTCATAAATTGGGGTTGTGGTGAGTTTATCGCCTTTCCAGGCTAAAACATCAGCATAATCAAATACTAACTGTATGATTTTTTGTTTGTCTGCCTCTGATAAGTCAGGGTTAATACTGATGCAAGATGGGTCAAATTTTTGCTGACTTTCCTTCAGTCTTGTGTTGTCTGTATTGTCTTCCGTGCATGCGTATGTGGTGGTAGTCATATCAGTGTTGGATGCGTCTGTCATGTCTACTATTATGTCACAGGGGGTTGCTTGGCCAAGTGGGGTGTTGGATTTGAGAGTGACTGGTTTCTCTAAGGGGTTATGAATTAGTAACAGGGGGGAAGAAGTGTTAAGGAGAGCATGGGGTATGAGGATATTGTATATAAGGAGTGTTTCCTGAGAGGGTGTGAGTAGGATATTGTGGGGGAGGGGGGGGGAGTGATGGAAACTGGAACATATGTTCGGGTTCTAGGTTTTAGGGTTACATTTTCTGGGATTGTTACTAAACTGTGTTGGTTGCTAGTAGGGTGTAGTTTAGAAAAAATTACATCAGGGATGGTGTAGGTGTGTGATTTTGTGGGAAGGGTATAGTTCGGAATATGGCCTAAGCGTCTAAGAGTTAACAGGTTAGTACTAAGTGAAATGTCACAATTTTGTGTCTTCAAGAAGTCATTGCCAAGGAGAGGAGGTAATTCTTTGGATTGCACAACTCTAAAAGGGTGGGAGTACCTATATCTTCCTATGTCAAGGGGGAGTATTACAATTTCTGAGATATGAAGTCTGTTGCCAGTGACTCCTTTAATAATGCTGTGCATTTGAATTTTCTTTGCATTGGGTGGAATTAAATGCTGAGGACAAATACTAATCTGGCTTGCGTTGTCAATCATAATTTCTAGGGGGTTATTATTTACATGAGCTTGAATAAAGAATAGGTTGTTTTTTTCAAGGATAGGAACTGTGTCAAATTTTGTCTTGCGTGTGGATCCGTCCCATCGATTCACACGGTTTTTCAGTTTAAATCGCCCTTGTTTTCATTGTTTGGATTATAAAAACAGTCCCTGGTAGAGTGATTTGAACGGAAACAAATCTGGCATTGCGAAAACTGTGAATTTTGTCGCCCCCCGACTGGATTATTATTTCCACCTCGAGATCTGAAATTACGTCTCATGCCGCGAGTAGAACCTCTGCGATTGCCATTCCCCTGGCCGTAAAAAGTAGGCCGGGTCTGAAATTGATTACTGTTATTTGATTGTATTTGATCCGCCAGGTTCTGGACAATGTGACACAACGCTTCAACTTTATTTTCTAATGTCAAGGTTTGCAATTGATTTGTGACTGTATCTAGTTGATTCGCTGTTGAACCGCCAGATGGCAGAATTGCGTTACAAGACTGTGAAACGGCAGCGCTGGTAGAACTAGCGGACTGCGTGTTTGGAGCTTGACTGGAGGGGAGGGAAGGAGGGGCTGTGGGCGTGGTTTGTACCTGCCATGAGTTGGTCGGGAGAGCTGGTGTTGCTTGATAAGATTGCTGCGGAAGAAAGTTGTAAGGAGCTTGAGAGATCTGCGGGAGGGGGGTAGGGGGGGAATACGTCACAAATGACGAAGCAGGCTGAGGTGTGGGGAAAGGATGCGTGTTGCTGACCTGTGGTTGGGTACAGCTGGGAAACTGAGGGGAGGCTGTTGCGTAAATGGAGTGCATGTACTTAGCGGCATCTATCAGTTTCATCGCTTCACTTTGTTCCTCATTGCGTCTAGCTTGAATCAGCATGTCTTGCCGTTCTTGATTCTGCAGATGTGCAATAAGAGAACTTGTGTCGGTGAACTCTTTGTCTCCTATCGCAGCGATGTGTTTAGATCGAAGTCCCGACACAACATAGGAAAGGATTTGAGGGTTCGTCGCTTGCGGGAAGAATTGAAGGACGAGATTTTTCTTACGAATTACGTAATCATGAATGGGTTGGTTAATTTCCTGCTTTGTCTCTAATAAAATTTGGATAGGCATGCTGACTAAGTGACTGCCTTTAAATAATGAAATTAATTCTTTCTTGATTTGCGGAAAGGTGAGGGTGTTGAAGTTTGGCTGCTTCTTGAGATCGTTCAAAAATGTGAGCGCTATGTCTGCGAGGAACAATGGCAACATTTCGCGTTTTTTATTTTCCTCCCACGCCAAAGCGCCCGCAATGCTATCGAACTTTTCAAAAAACTGCTCAACTTCTTGAGGGTTTTTTCCTGTGAAGGGGGCGGGGTATAAACCATGGGGTATATTTACTGACATTCTTGACGGGGATGGATTGATGGTGGTAGGGGTAGGATTGATGGTGGTAGGGGTGTTAGTTTTAGGTGTACTGGTTTGGTGTTCTGGGTGTTTCTTTTTTCGTTTGGGTGTTTCTAGACCACCTAGAAACTGGGGATAATCGGGATGTTGCGCCTTGGATCTGGTTATTCGGGGGGAAGGAGCGGGGGAATTAATAGCGGAGGCTAAGGAGAGAATCTGGTCAAGAGAACGGTCTAGCTCTTCGTGAAGAATAATTTGGGATTCGTTCATGCGAATTTAGGGAGAGGGAAATTTTTATGCACTTATTCACAAGAAATGAAAGATAGTGAGGGGAAGAGAAAATTTACGAGTGGGGAGTTTATAATACGAAGTGTATTATCGAAAAAGAGGAATTTCTAGGGTTGCTGCTGTGTGCGGCGGGGATTTTAAATTATGGGGCTTTGAGTGACGTAAAAAAAAAAAATTTTCTGCAATCCCACGGAGTGGAGCCGGCTATCTCCACCATGTAGCGTGACGTCGGGTAAGGTACGGAATCGAGTCACGCCGGGACGTAGCTCAGATAAATAGAATAGGTCTTAAGTTTGACTTGGCTAACCACCTCTACCCTTAAGGAGGCTGATGAAGGATTGTTGGGAGCCTGTGTTGTTGAACGCTACTCACCCCTTGCTGTTGGTCTGGCCCTCGGCTTCTGGCGTCGGCGACGGTGACAGGTGTCCGCTGGAGAGATCGAAGATGACGATAAGAGACGGCAGGCAATTCGGCGACTTGTTTTATTCTTGCAGATTCTTCGGTTGGTTTAATCCGGACTGCTTATGGACTTCTCGCTTGTTGCCGCCTCGTAGTGTCGCGATCTCTCAGCAGGCCGTCGTCCTCTTCTCGTCGATCAGTTTGGTGGTGATATTGGAGCGAAGTGAGAGGTCGATTTACTGTCTCCAGCGGTTTTATACATTGGATTTGAGTCATAGGTTGGTGGACTTTGCACCTCCACTGTGCACCTGGGGTATCCCTGGATGCAGATGGAGATTTACAGTGGAGGTGCACTCACCGCTGGCGAGGGCCGTTGCCTTGCTGACTGTGCAGAGCCGAGTGGAAAATTCTTGTTGCTCGGCTCTGCATCCGGTGGAATGTGGGGTGAATGAGCGTTCAACTTGCGAGCTTCTGAGCGATGTTTGAGGCAAATTAATGTTTCGACTTTTATGCTCCCAATTCCTTCATCAATATATATATAGTGCAAGGATGGTCGCAACCCCCCTTCCTTCTGGAAAATGAATGTTGACATAAAAGTACCAATTATTTCAGATGTACGAGTTGATTTCAGTCAGAGAAATTTACATCCATTATTACAATAGGGATGTCGGAACGTGATAATTTCAAACTCAAGTGGCGTTTTCTGAGAGGGCAACATTATTAAGGGGTAATATGCTTCGTTTACCCTCCTGATAAAAATACATTGTTTCCTCCCTCGCTGGAAAAATCTGTGGACGTCCTCTTGCCCCCCAGTGCGCCCGCCTATGCCGCCCCCGCCCCCGAGAACGTCGTTCATCCGCTACTATTAGATCATCGGATTTTGTAACAGATCTTCTGGTTTCCCAAAGAACAATCTCCCGATTTTTTCAAGTCTGACCTGGCAATACTGCCCCGAGCACCGATAATGGCAGGGAAGATGCGCGAACGCTTTTGACGGAAGGTTTTTTTCCTTGTGGCCGAGCTATACTTATTACTACTGCTTCAGACAGGCAAGAGCGCACGCACCCATGCAATGCAATTTCACCGATATTTCATCGGTCAATTGGGCAACCCCCCCTCCAAGGTTTTTTCTGAGTTACACCTACGACAAGACCCATACAAATGCAGTAAAACAATATTGCGCAAGTGTTCCCAATTTCTTTATAACTAGCTTAACAATTGCATGAAATGATTCCTGGTAATAATAGGCTCAAATTTTGTGTTTTCCAATGCCATATCTTGTGTTTTGTCTAACGATTGACTAAATCAAGTGCTGAATATTATTGGAAAGCAATACTTGAAACGTTAGGCTGAAATGTTAACATTATCACAAAAATCTATTATCCATCTTTTCCAACATTTGAAATCTTTTTTTTTCTGAAATGTTACGTGAAGGGAATGAAGGAGGGGGAAACATCTATGACCAAATTGAATTAGAACGAACATTTTAAAAACTGTCCAAAATATGCACTTAACATCCCCAAACTTACACCCCCTCCAAAAGTTTTCAACACCCCCTCAGGGAAAAATCCTGGATAAAACCCTGTGTATGGGCTTCTGTGGCACATATTCTACACATCGCCAAGGTATGTACTTTCTGTGGGTGAAGTAAGAATTTATTTACTGAATTGTGGGCATTTTTATAAAAGCAGATTCATACACTGCCGTTTTCAGCTGAGTTGCAATGACGTATGTTTCTTCCCTTTGACTTTCAAAATTTGTGGGACGAGATGGGATGAAGATGTTTATGCCGAATGATTCAATGGGTCTTGCAAATTCAACCAAGAGAAAATTGGCTGCCAACTCGTGTCTATTCGCACTTACGAAATGTAAAATGAATGGCAGTCACACGACTTTACAATGACAAAGAAGTCTGCGTTGAAACAGAATTGCATTAGAACGCAGTATTTAACGTAAACCGAGCACAATCAGGATACATTGGAGGCCAGATACAGCATCTCAGTCCTACATACTTCTCAACTGGCATTCTGGAAGATCTGACAGTTTTTCACATATTAGTTTGCAATAGGGATGTGACGAAGCTGAAAATTTACCGATGCCGATATTTAACCGATTCCGATACATAAGATTATTAAACAGAAATGGGATGTTATTTTCAGCATGAAAAAAATAAATTTGCTATGTACATTTCTATTGCATATCATATGTATATACATATATATTCTCAAGAGATGCGAATGTACATTTGCATCTACAAAATGTTATGTGAACCCTTAAGAAGAACATGGATTCTCAAGAGATTAAACATTAGTACTCAGGCAGTTCTTTGAAATGCAAAATGAATTCCTGTTCTGCCAGATTCAACTTCAGAAACACGAGATTTGGAAGCACTTCAGGAAGTAACCTACTTCTCTTATCTCAAATCTGTTCAGCAACACTGAACACTCAATCACTGAATACTGATGCAGCAGGTATGCCCAAGTATTTTCTCAGGACTTGCTTCAGGTTTGAATATCCAATACAACAGCAGATCCTGGTTCAGCAATGTACTGTTTTATTTCCGATTTATAGTTAGGTTGATCCTCTGAACGAGTTTGCAATAATTTTATTACAAAAACTCTACAATAATGACGAATCATAACCAAATTTTCAATAAACTTACAAAACTAGAATATAAAACTTATTAGAAGGTAAAACTCTAGTATAATCTGTACCGGTTTAAATATCGGACTTTTGCCGATTCCGATGCCGATGTGTCAATTTCGGCCGATTTTCATACATCTGTAATCGGATTCGGCACATCCCTAGTTTGCAACAAAGTGAGCGGTACATCATCTGCTCAGGTGTGATGCATTTGTGGCGCTTGGCCGACAGAAATTAAAACAATTTGACAAGATCACTCATAGAGAGACAAATGCTCAGTTCTGACTGTCAGTCCTACGTGCACATGATTTGATTCTTGAGTTCTTCTTTCACATGTCGTATCGAATCGAATTCAAGAGGGAGGAGACTTGTTGAGAAGATATCGGTAAAGCAAAAACGAATGTCCGAAAACCAAACGACCAGGAGAAATTCAAACGCTTCATGGACATTGCCATTGACAAGCCTAAACAAGATGGTAGTGGCTCCTCTAACAATGGAAAGGATCATTCAGAATCCCAAGAAAGACAGTCGAAATCACCGGCATCAACGAGGTGTTAATCAAACGATCCAACTATTTTGTAAACACAATCGTCAAGTCACGGTACTAACGTCCACAGTTTTTGTGAATATGCGTTGGAAACTGCGAAACTTCTAGTAGTAGAATGCGTCTGGTATTATATGCCCGATGGCGTACACAAGATCTTCTTTCACGGTCCAGATGCAAGAGCAGAAGCTGTTCTTCCATTCGGCAGTTCTGGGATGAGACTCAAGAAGCAAGAATCTCCAGAACATTAAGAGAGTGACTTTCCCGCGAGAGCTTCAGAATTTATATCAACGATGATCTTGTGCATCATCTGCTTATCTCGTCTGATCTACTAATAACAAGTCTTCGGCTTTTGCCTCCTAAAAAATTATGTACTCTCTTAGAAGACATAACTTACTTGCTCGACATCATCGAGTGTCAGATGAATCCCAGCTTTCTGCTTGACGAATGAAAATCTATCCACCACTAACAGTGAATGTGAAGATTAAGGTTTATCTCAGTCAGTATCTGAACACAGTGCAATTTTTATATATATATATATATCATGGTGTAAGGCAGGTGAAATTCACCGTGCACCCTGCACCGTGCCATGAAAGACTATAGGGGAATGTTGAGACTGCACATATTAATGATGATCTCACTCATTTGTGGAGGTTATGCGATGACAACCACGCTGCCCCCTTCCCCTTCCGGTGTGCCTTCAGGTACCCATTTATTACATGTTGTGTGTAAACCAGAGATCCGTTTTTATGCAGGAACAAGGCCGGAAACAATTCTGACCGTAGATCACCCACGCCGAGAATCGAACCCGAGTCCCCGCTTGGCAGTCAGACGATATACCGACTGGACCACGAGGAATCATTTATTAGTGTATTCTTGTCAACATGCACAGGATTTAACTGAGTTTATGTGATGTTGAAAACTGTAGTTTTCCTCTGTACATGAGCACGGGGTATTCTTTGTACACAAGACGTTACTTTAATATTTTTCACTGTCATTATGTGAATCCTTACAGAATTTCAATCATTTTATGTTTTTTATGTAGCTATTATATTCTGTTTTTAGAAATATTCACAAATTCAGATTTTTGTCCCTGTTTTCAGAATTCTGGCCCACTGTGCATTGTGGCAAAAGTAGTAATGTATGAATGTAATAATCACAATTGATATCCGTAGTGACAGGTACATTGTAGGTTGTTATTTCAATATTATTTTTCCATAAAAATTCTTCTCCACACATAATTGAAGGTTGGGTCCCACCCGAAAGAAAACCCTTGGCTACGCCCTTGTAGTAATGCAGCTACAAATAAAAATTCTTAGATCAGAGTGCCGATAATTGTAACTAATTACTTTTTTAATGAATAACTGCAATTTTAACTCGGTTCTTTTTTTTAGGTAGTGAGTAACGAAATTGAGTAAAACGAATGAGTAAATGTTAACAACTTTTATGTACCTTTCAACAGTAACAAAGGAAAACAACGTTATTCTTCATAGGATGGTAAGTGTATGGATTTACTTTGAATAATATTGCCTTCATATTTTCATATTTAAATATATTAAGTTTATTATACGTGAAAATCAACTTTATTCTAGAATTTTGGATATTTTTAAGTACATCGAATTATATTGAAGATTATGTCATACCTGAAACAATGTAATAATTGCGTAACTTCCCCACTTTTGTTAACGTCGCCACTATTGCCAACAATGAAATCGTTGGAAATTTTTCAAGATCTTTAATTCCCCCCCCCCCCCTAATGTAATGACGGAAAATTACCGGAAATAAAATGCAACATTATCTTTGACCTTCACACGCCACAAACCCCACTTGAAGTTATTAACCACATTTCCTTCTCCAATTAACCTCTATCGTTAATTGCTGTCGCGTAACCAAATTCTCTTTCTCATGTCGTCAAGGTTTATTATAAGAAAACATTCTCTCTTTCATTTCCACTTGAGCATCGGCCCTTCAATCAACCTACCATGAAATTTTCAACGCTTGTTTTTGCTACCATACTAGTGTGCTTCAGTGCTGCTGTAAGTTTTAACAAATTTATAATGTGTGTCAAATATTATTAGAGTAATTATAAACATAATTAGCAGGACATTTTAAGGTTAAGATATTTTTAAGTAGCTACTATTGATTGTCACGAGTTTACTCCTGTATTAACCTCAGGAAAGTTACCTTTTAAAAAGTAGTTTTATTTACTGACTGTGAAAGAATAAGTAAAATACAATAAATAAAATAATACAATAAAAATACAATTAATTTGCAATTACTTCAAATTTGCAGTTATTAATATGCCAGCATGAGCTAATATCTTTCAACTTTTTCTAGGATATTACCTTCTGATAGTGAAATAATATTGGAACCAAGGATTCCAGGGGGTGGGGAGAAGTGTTACATTTAGTAAAGTTTTGTGTGAAATGCTTTTTAAGAAAGAAAGCAGGCAAATATTATGACCCAGGCTTCATATTTTTGAAGGTTTCACATGCTAAATATTTTTTAACTTAGCCTTCACATCATAGGCGCCGACTTTGTGGGGGGAAGGGGGAGCAAGGCACTTTCTACCCCTTCAAATTCACGTAGAGGCAGTGGCGTGCCCAGCAATTTTGAAAGGGAAGGGTTACATACACTTTTTTGGGTAGTCAGTCCCAGTGTGGTATTTGTAGAGGGGATGGGAGGAATTCCCCCTCTGGATACTTGTGTCCCCCTCTCTGCTTGATAAATTTTATTTCTGGGGGGGAATGATATTTGGGGGGAAACAAGAAATTATTGGCAATTTACTTACTTTTTCCCACTTCGCCATTCAATTGCAACATTTTCTGTCAGACAACTGGAAGCTCTAATAGGCGAACACTGATGTGGCCTCAAGCTTTGAACTATTCCTGGAACTGTCAAACAAGTGGCCAGGGTTGAAGACCACCTCCGCTCTTGGCAAGAAAATGCCACCCCAACAGTGCCGGATCTACAAGTCGCAAAACCCCGCAGTGCAGGGGGCCCCGGAAACAAGTAAGCCTTTAGGGGGCCCTCGGCCATTGACATAGTAGAGGGTTCGTATATGCGTATGTAAAAAAAAAAACGTAGGTACTCAGGGGTTCAGAAATAAATACAATATATACATGTAAAGGTAAAGTTCCCCGTGCATAAAGCACCGTGTCTTGAAGGCACATTGAGGGTATGTGAACCATATATAATTTCGATATCTGCCATCTTGGAGGTGATGTGATCAGTACCACGCTGCGGTCGTCTTCCCCCCTCCCGGTACGATTTGATTTGAGGCTGGGTGGGCCCTAGAGCCGTTTTATGCGGGGACAAAGTCGGAAAAATCCCGACCTTAGATCACCCACCCCGCGTTTCCCGCGTGGCAGTCAAAATACAATCAAATCAGGCTATAATTTCACGAGAAATGCAGTGGTGAAGGTTTCTTCAACCTATCTTTAATCAGGAAACAGTTACGACTGCATGATTGTAACAAATGAGAAAACAGTATCATATTTATATCACATCACCACCTTCCCATTTTAAAAAAATTGAGTTGAATTCGATATGGTGGCCACCAATATGGCGGACGTCCGCTTGGAACACACCAATGTGGTTCCCCTTAAACCTAACCTGTTTCTATCATGACCAATTGTACCCAGTCTAATGCCTTTACTTTTTATAGGGTGTGAATCAACCTCTAGGCCCTTACATGTTACTTTGTCAACATGAGATCAAGAATTACATACATACATTATATATATACGTATATATAGCTATATATATATATATATATATATATATGTGTGTGTGTGTGTGTGTGTGTGTGTGTGTGGGTGGGTGTGTGTGTGTGTGTGTGTGTGTGTGTGTGTACATATATCTCCCTCCACTATACCTTTATAAACACAGATCTGGCACCTACTTCAAAAAAATCCTGGGTACGGGGTTGCTTGTAACGTCAGCTTTTACCTTAGAAATGGGAAATTTGTACTTACCTAAACTTTCAGTTTAAGTTCTCGTAAAGGAGATTAATTCTAGTGTGTATGCACAGTAGCGCAGAAAGGGGCGTACAGGGATACATTATACCCCCCTGAATTTTGGTGATACGACAGTACCCCCTAAACGGCAGATCCAAGTTGTACCCCTTGTACCCCCTGAAAGATTGATTGATTGATTGATTTGGTGTTTTAAGTCCACTTTATGCACAGTAAGGCAACTTGACCTACAGTTTAAAGTGGGATCCGATCAGTTCGAACCACTTTGTGCCTTCACCAGGTATCGAACCCGGGACCCCTTGATTACAAGGCAACGACGCCATCGGGGAGGCCCCCCTGAAAGAATTTGACAGATACAAGGTGCTGCTGTTGAAGAAACCTATTTTCTAATAACTCAACATAAAAAGTTTGTATTGTTTACAAACATTATTTTCCTTCATGAAAGAATTTAAATCACTGGAAACCTATTGTACTCGTATTGATATTTGCTCTTGGTAATCTTTCAAATTAAATTAAATGTTTATATAATGAGTGTGAAACAATGGAATCAGATGAAATTTAGTTTCAGGAAATCGCGCTGGAGGCTAATGCTCCTTTGTGTCAGGGGCGGCGCCAGAAATTTTCGACTGGGTGGACAGAAGCAGTATATTGATAGATTAGGGTGGGCAGGTATAAATGTAAGGCATATATATGCATGTGAGACACATATATGTACGACATACATGCATATGTATCTCCTTCTCTCTTACACTCTCGATTTCCTTACCTTCTTATATCTTTCTTTCTCAGCTTGTTACCTCTTTCTCCATTTCACTTTCTCTCGTTCCATTCTTCAAATGTTTATCTTTCTTTTCTAATCTATTCTCGCATCTTGTTCCACTTCTTTGTCTCCGATGGACAAAATTATTTCAAGGTAAGTGTTTGTGTGCGCGCAGCCATACAGTTTACTCACATTCTTTCCTTCATGTCAATATAGTGAAATAAATGTGAATGTTTGCAGTAACGGCTATTGGGTGCCAAAACTTGGAGGCAAGGACACTTTACTTTTTTTATTTTTTGGTAGAAAAGTCTTAGCATTAAAAGGCCACAGTACGGGTGCAATAATTGGCATAATGTGGCGGGGGTGGGGAAACTCTCCTCCTAATCGCCGCCACTGGATATTTGGATTAAAATTAATGTCATATTGGGACTATAAACACACACACATGGAAAAAACAGTTCTTTGTTCATTCTGCATAAAGTATCCTCAGGCTTATGAAAGGCTATTTTGACAAAATATCTCCCAAAAGTAATAATCAAGTAACATTGAAAAATCTGTTAGCTAAGTTGTTATTCGTTTTCTGAAGTAAGTCTTCGTTACTCATGCGGGAGAAGTTATACACGTATGGTTAGATAAACACATGCACTGAGGTAACAAATAGTTTACATTTTGTAGAATGTGATTTTGGACACAAGGAATTCATTGAAATTGATCACTATACCGGTAACTTTTCGAAAGCGCTCAAATGTCAACTTCTGTCTTGCGCAGAATACTCTGGAAACATTAATCTTGCAGGCGAATGAGTCTCTGGCGCCAGGAACAACAGTCACAATAATAATTTGTGGGGGATTGTATTTTCAATATCTGCGTGCATTTGTTTCCCTTTCGTCACTTCCATCCCATCACCATTGAACCTCATTGTCGCCATTAGCCAAAATTAGCAGAAAAGTGACCACATACCTAGGTAGAACAAATCAGTCGAATCAGCAACAACGTATTCTTCCAAAAGTAGAGTTTCATTAGTTCATACCACTTCGAAAGTTGAGGTGGTAGTTTCAAATTCACAATGTTTCATTGTTGGATCAAGGCAGCTAATTCCGTGAACAATGACGTTGTTTTCCGAAAGTCTCAAATATTTGTCTCTGGGAATACACGCATCTTCTATGGTGATAATATAATACGTTTCCTGCGAGTTCTTTCTGTATACTTTTTTCTCCAATGGCATAACGTTGTCGCCTTATAATGAATAGGTTCTGTGGATTCTACTGCCCCCTCCCCTGGTGGAAGAACAATGCACACTGGTTCGGACTCCACTTTAAACTGTAGGTTTAGTCCCGATTAGCCTATCTGAGCACAAAATTTGACTTGAAAACAAATAAACAAAATTTTCTTATGAATACTTCGTGACATACCTTTCCTTCTTTACTTCATCTGCATGTACAGATTCTGTTGACCTTTTCGGCTAAACCTCTGATGCTTCTAAAGTTTAAACCATTCTCATCGAGATTGATTAGTTCTCTGACTCCCTCAAAACAAAGCTTTCCTTCCAACCCCTTCTGCTTTTAATCACAAGAAAAATCGCATGATTACGTAACTAATAGGCAAAATGTATGTGTGGAACTAGGATTTCTAAATAGAATTAGCAACCCATTATCAATTCAATAATTCTGTTGCTTTTTCCAAACCCACATAACTGTTACATCAAAATTAATATACCTCGGTATTGTAGTGGTTATTGTTATTGCTTCTTATTAGTATTTATTAGAACTAATACAAAGTTGTTATTTTATATACCATGTAGATATCTAAAAATGACAGGTATGTAAAATATGTATAAATATAAAAATTGTAATGAAATGAAGAAAGAAACACTTCTGGAATTTCAATGTAGACCTAATTAAAAAGTGGAAATAATTTATTGTGCTGCTGGAGGAAGCAACGCTGAGATTTTTATTTGTTTATTTAGAGATTATTTTAATCATACGCAGGCCGGGATTTATATATGTGAAGACCCACAGCTTACAATACCAAGACCTCATCCCCAATTCCCTCCACAGTTTCAGTTATAACTTTTCGCCAAGCTACATGAGGTGGTTAGTTATACGTATTTCTACATTTTTCATCAAATCCGAAGTACCTAATTTTTTCATTATGGGGTACTTTTAAAAGCAGTTCTTTCGCCAGTGAAGGCCTGGAGGTTCAGCCCTCAAGCTCACTCTAAATCCTGATCTCATTTTGACCATACCCTGCAAAATTTTGCGCCTCCTAAGCCCACTAGCTGCTTCTAATCATAGAAGTATTCAATTGGTGACAGTTTTTTCTTGTTTCAAGATCTCTAGTGATTCATTTTACTTTCTAATGACAAAGTTAAATCAGCTTTTTAAGGAATGACGATATGTGAACATTTATATATAGATAATATTCATTAGAAAAATATATATGTAATGAACACTTATTTATTTCAACATTCACATATCTCTAAGTATATGTACTTACAGTGGATTTGATTGGGTGGGCAATCGCGTGGGCACAGGAATTTTTGGGTGGGCGCTTGCCCACGCGTGCCCACCCCTGTCGCCGTCCCTGCTTTGTGTGTGTGTGTGTGTCGGGGGGGGGGAGTTACACTTTTCTAAGAATTAGTCGATTGAAAGATAAGGTATAAATCTGCTTACATCTGCTCTTCCGAATTTTTCAAATGGAATTTTCCCAAATTAAATACTTCCACAATTGTCACGAAAGAAATTGTATGAATCCATCACTACAAGCAGAATTTATATTTTCCCCATTTTATGCTTGCGTAAATTTATTGAAAATGACATAATTTTATCAGAGTACAAGAAAAAAAATCAGCTGAATAGACTAGATGAATGGGATATTCCTGTATATGACGTATCTCCAGTTGCTTTGCCAAGGCTTCTGTAATGCTTAGACTTGATCCATTTTCTTGCAGATTTTTCAGCACGGAAGCAATGGATTGGAGGTCCATTTATTGAAAGAAAAAGAAAGTTTGAAAGTGTTGCAACTTCTAGATGATTTCTCTGATCAGTTCAGGTTAGATTCATATTACTGAACACGATTTCACATTCAACTGTTGATATTGGTAAAATTTCGATTTGATACGCAAGGTTGTTGAATGAGGTAACAATATGTTTTGGACTTTCTTTGTGCATGTGAGAAATTTTAACTAGTGCCCTGCTTTCGCTTACATTAAAGTTCACTTTTTCACATAAGTGAGAAAAAAATACGATATTCATCTGAAGGTCACGTATCTGCATTTAATACGAATATACCTGGAAATAAACCTAAGTCTTTTGTACCAAAGATTGAAAGAAAATGCTAAAATGTCATGTAAATGTAAAAATCATTCTTGTAACTTCAGAACTACAGTCATTATACACGGTGAATCAATTATTGCTTTCAATGTTTCAAGAGTTCTAGTGATGATAAGTTCCAGTGGCGTGCGGTGACCATTTGCATAGCCGAAGCACTGAATATATAATTTTTAAGTAAACAATAGTAAATCAAGGAGCAAGCTTGCCTTGATAAAAATCACAGCTGGTAATAGTTTAAATTAAAAGAATGGATATTGAAATAATTAGACCTAAAAGAGGATCATACTCTGCAGTATACTTCAACAATTCCACGTAATTGCTTTGATTAATAGAATTTGCTGTTTCATCATGTCCTCGAAAGGCCAACTCTTGTTTTCCCAGAAAACACACTGCATTGACAAGCCTTTTAAGGATGTCCCTGTTCAGCCTTACCTTTTGATTGCGTAGAGATATTTAATTTTTAAGCTGGTCATCAAGCGCAGTTTCTATTCTATTTTCTCCCAAAGCAGCTATAGCTACAGACGATCGTAGATGGTTAACAGACAGTCTGTGCTCGGCTATTGACTTTACTAACTCCCTGTCCGATGCTAGCTTCGTTTGTAGCAGAAATACACGCAAACAGCCCGTGACCTTGAGGTGCGCGCGCAACTGTCTGCCACTGCTGAACTGATGCGAGAGGAAGATCGCTTCCGGTCAACCTCAGTGCAGGCCTGCAGGGGCTGATATTTTGTTCTATGTGTAGCGAAGAAATGGAACAGTTTTATCTAGATATTATTGAATAATCGTGTGATTATAATGACATAATACTGGGTGGGCGAAGATAAACCGAACCTGACATGGGAGAAGATATTCGATGTAGCAACACGCAATAATACATTTTAATAATATTTCGTTTTCAGCGTAGTGTGCTGTGAACGACGCACATTGACATTGACCTGGCCTTGATCGTGAACGGAGAGAGGGAAGGATGCGGGGAGAGGTAAACCTACACGTGTGAAGGCAACAATCGAAGTATAGCTAATCACCAGTGTAGACACAAAAATGAAGCTGACGAAGGAGGACAGAATATTCATCGTAAAGGAATATTACTCGCAGGGCAGACCAGTGAAAGGAGTACAAGAAAAATTCCGTGCCGAATTCAACAGGACACAACCCGCCAAATCATAAAGACGTTTGAGGCAACAGGATCCGTGGTTGATAAGAAGCATGAATATCCGCGTTTGAAAAGGACCGAGGCAAAGAAGGAAGATATTCGCTAGCGGATGTTGCAGAGCCCCACTAAGTCCACGAGGCGGCTGTCACAGCAGGCGGGAGTGTCGCAAACAACATGCCGGCGTATCCTGAAGGACCTTAAGCTGAAACCATACAAGATCATGTCTTTGCAACAGTTAAAGCCTGCAGACCATGCTAGACGTGTACAGTACTGCACATGGCTACTCCAGGAAAGCCTGGAGTAGCCATGAAAGTGGCTTTCTCGATCCAAACCTCTACTTCATGACGGACGAGGCATGGTTTCACCTCAGTGGCTACGTTAATTCGCAAAATACGCGGTATTGGTCTGTCGACAAGTATTCGAGCTACCACTGCATGATGCAAAGATTGGAGTGTGGTGCGCTGTGTCGGCAACGAGAATCATTGGACCAATTTTCTTCGAGGACACAGTGAACTCAGCGCGTTACATTGCCGACATCTTTGAGCTCTTCGCACATCAATTGACGCCACACGAACGACGTTTCGCGTATTTCCAGCAGGACGGCGCAACAGCACACGCCTCCTTGGAAGCAGTGCATTCTGTTTTCACATCTGACAGAACAGTCTCAAAAGATCTATGGCCTCCACGCTCACCTGATCTATCCAGTTGCGATTTTTATTTGTGGGGCAACCTGAAGGGCAAGGTGTACCACAACAATCCACGAACTATTGACGCACTGAAAGAGAACATCGCCGACATTTGACGGAACGAGTTACAGCAAGTCGCACTGAACGTGCCGCAGGCTGAACCTCGCCCTTTAATAAAGGAAAATTGAATTGAATTGAATTGAAATCCATCGGGCCACCGTATGCCGGGACCATGATGGTCAACATTTCCAGCAGTATCTGTAGATAAGGAGAAATGCATGTGAATAGACTTCTCTCTGTGATCTAATTGTATAAAAATATACAATAAAATAGCCTTGCAGTTCATATGTTCATTACTTGGTTGGGTTCGGTTTATCTTGGCCCATCCCGTATATTGTTACGTCATTGCATTCCGAAGCAATACTTCGGTAGCTTTCATTGTATGCACGCCATTGGCAAGTTCTTATTTTGCTCTAAGAACCTAATGGTTTCGGTTTTGAATACATAATGATAGTACTTTCAGTATTTGTGCTTGTAGTGCAGCCAACTACATTATAAATAACCACTTTGTTAAATGTTTTACTAATCCATCGAATTTGGATATCTTGTGAGTCGATCGGAAACTATTTCGAGTTTCGACTCAGTTTTTTTTTAAAAAAAACACACAACATACTACAGGTCTCACAACACTCGCTCGAACAGCATTAATGGACGAAGCGACCCAAGATACAAGGGCTGCTCAAAAAGAAACAGGGCTTTTACAAAATTAAGAAAATGGTAATATTCACCCGCTATTTGGACCTGTCTCCTTCAAAGTATTCCGACAAGTACGGTAACAGGTATCGTGTGAGGCGATAACTAGCAGATCAGATGGGTAGCCAGTCCAGCGTCAACTAAATCCTTAATCAAACGGAACTGGACATCCTGTAGTAATACCCTGGACGGACTGGCTACCCATCTGCTAGTTTTCCCCTCACACGATACTTGTTACCGTACTTTTCGATATACTGTTGTTCCCACAGACATTGCGCAGAGCAGTCGATCTAAAAAGATGGACGAGCAATTTGAAGAATGTTGTAGGAGAAATACTGAAAATTAAAATAGAAAAGTGTGGACTAAAAATTGGCTCGAAAGAAAATATGGTAATGAATGCGTACTGAAAAAGCTTTTTAAGGAATTCGGGTATGCATATTCATACACGAGATTCGAGGCATTCATTCATCAAAAATATTTTTTTTCAACTAAATATATCGTACATTCAATGCACTTGTTATAATAAGGATTTTTGCCACGTATAAATCTCATCGCTTTGCATAAATTAACTACCTAACGAACTGAAGCGAAGGAAACAAGCCAACACTCGGAAAACACATACAAAAACCTTTCCGTCGGCCAACTCACAGATTATCTTCACTAGGCCAAACTTCGCTCTGATTGGCTGTTCCACAGAATCCAGTCGAGAAAAGCCAGTTGCAATTAGAACATGACTTGTTCCTCAAAACCAGTCAGGCAGTCATCACTTCCGGTCAGTTCAGCGCCAACTAACTGTTAATACAGTTCCGTGTGGTTCGGCCTTTATTCACTAACAAAGCAGCAAAAGAGGTTGAATTCGGCAGCAAGTAAACGGGTAGGCGAGGTTATACATTCAGTGAAAGCAACACAATAAGTTATCGGATTAGCAAAATTAAAGAAACGATCAAGCGCATTGTTGGCACTGAATATAAAAGGAAAAACGTTGCCTGGCAATTAGAGCTGCGTACACAAGTTTTCGCGATAGACGTATAAAAAAAAAGAGAAGAGAAAAAGAGCCAAAAGCAATGGAAAACGCCAAGGATCTTGTGTCGCAACTCATCATTGATATCCGCTCGGTCAAGACGAGGCTGGAAATTATCTGTCGTGAATCTGCAAGCACATTTCTTTCAAGACTTTGCTTTAAGGCAATGAAAAAAATACACAAGGCAGAAATGTGCTTAGCAAAATTTTTACGTGACGATGACTATTCATATTGTGTGTGTCGGATACAAACTAAACCATTCTTCAGTCTCTGGTCATTCAAAGACTCTGTGTACAGTTCTCCATTCCTCTTTCGACTTGTGTCTTACCAATCTTTGCCAGTATTAAGATGCGTCGCTTTGAATCACGCCGACAGCCAAACAAGAGTTTTCTTTTCAGCCAGTACAAGAAAAAGTTATAGACAGGCAGACGACACGCTACAGGTGTTAGCTTTCGATGCATTGCTGCACGGTTTCAACAAAATAGAGCCGATTGCCGAAAGTTCAGTGACGACATGTCACAACCTAAGATCACTGTATTCTTCGAGAGACGTCCACGAAAGCGATGACAGTTACTGCGGACTCTTGTTCCACGGCTTACAGTTTCCTCATAGTTCAAGAGAACTTCAAAAGATGGCCGAGGCCGTGACGCATCAGCTGACGGAAGACCGTACGGAACCACCGACGGAACATGGAGGCGCTCCGTTAGCCGATGCAATGTCACCTGAAAAAGACGAAAAATCGAAAGGAGCCATTAGGACACGTCGTTGTTCGATAGAATTGATACCAACAGAGGAATCAAGCGAAATACCAAGGAGGAGACGTGTTGAGCAAACGTTCCAAGGTGTCTACATTCAAGGTAGCGACGATAGAGAAGACATATACTGTAGTTTCATGTCCCATGGCGTACCGTTTCCTCGAAATGAAAAAAGAAAACATGACATGATGGCAGAGGTCGTGATACATCAACCGGCAGAAGACCGTGCGGAATCTCCCACGGATCATGGAGGCGCTCTGTCGGCTGATGTGCAACCACCCACAGAAGCCCAAACAGCGAAAGGAGGAAGGTCTTCCAGGTACGTCCGCGAAAGAAGCGACGAGGATTGCAGTCTTTTGTCCCACGGGATACAGGTGGCTCGGAAGGAAAGAAAACATGAGAGAATGACTAAGGCCACGACGCGTCAACTGCCAGAAGATCGTTTGGAAACGTCCACCGATCATGAAGGCGCTCTGGCAGCTGAAGCGTTTTTGCCTTCAGAACCTCAAGATTCTGGAGACGCTGCAATGAGACACCATGTAAATGAATCACCCGGAGGAGACAGCAGCACCGTTGCCGAACCAGCAACGGTAACATCGGAGGCATCGCTGGCGATAGGCCAAGACTTGGCCAAGGGAAAGATTTCGGAACCTAAAGTCACAGCCCGCGATTCGAAAGAAGGCGACAAGGGTTATACTGGAGTTTTGACTTTCGGTAGCGAAACGAAGAGGGGATCTGACAAAGATGTCGAAACTGAACTAGATCACTTTGAAGAAATCAAGCTAGAAGTTGAGGAAACAGCGCCCTCACAGCTCGCAGAGGAGGAATCGCACTTTCGACCAGGGGAAAAGTTCATCAGAGACTACGTTCTTGTCGAGTGGAAGTATACGATGGTAACAGTTAACTCGGCCATAGAAAATAAAAGATTCTCCGCCCTGAAGCGCATGGAAGAGAAAACTTTGAAGGACGACGAGTTCTCGGTTTTTCAGCAGGAAGTTGGCAGATTGGAAGCCGCATTAGCATGGAGATGCATCGAGCTTCAATATAAACAGGAGGAAGAGCTTCAACACTTCCTGCTCTCAAATGAAAACAAAACATCAGACAACATTTTGAAGTTCGGAAACTTTCAACGCAATATGGTGCGACGATTGAAGGAGAACCTCCTGAACGAGCTAGAAAGCAACCTCAGACGATTATGCAAAGAGGCCTGTTTCTACGAGGAGAAGAAAAGAAAGAAGAAGAAGAAGAAAAGCCAGTTCTTTGGGATTTCCTTGAGCTCCGCCGACAGTCCGAAGACCACTCCGACCAGGGCCGAGAGGAATCAGAATCTGCTGACGGGGCTCCGTGGCAAATCCACCACGAGAGGAGGGAACCCCCCGGCAGCTGAGGTCGTAACTTTCGCAGCAAAGGTAGGAGACAGGGTTGCTTTTCAGCACGAAGCTCGGAAGACAAGCAGAAGGAAAGATATCGAGGAACCTGGAGGAAACGAAGAGAAGTCTTTCACAATGCACTACAACGACGAATGGAAACGCGCTGAGGAAGAATTGAAAAAGTTCATGGACTCCGAGACGTCCGCACTGAAGAAAAAACTGCTCTATAACACTACACGGTCGAGATTCACCAAAGAGATCGAGGATTTGGAAGCAAATTTATGCAGGAAGCTTACGGATCAACACATTGCTTCAGAGAAGCGGGTTGGACGTTATTTCGTCCAAAACAGACGCCTCGATCACGATCTTACGGTGCAGTTTATGAACTTTCATTGCAGGTCAGTTAACAAAACGAAGAAGAGCTTAATGCAAGAGGTGAAGTGGAGTTTTGAGATCATTGAAAAGGAAATGCACTTCTATAAGGAGCGAAGAGGATGCCTGAACAGATTATCATCATTCTGTCGACGCCACTTATGTCTCTCGTAGTGGACACTTATGTCTATTGTGTTTCATGAACTGACACTTAGAAAGCTTTCATTGCAGTGATGTGCAAATTTTATAGGTTCAAGTAATAACTATATAAAGAGCATTGGAAATATAAACATCACCTGCTTCAAATTTAAATTTATGAGAGACTAATTTAAATTTCTTGTACGTATACACAATAAAAAAAATATTCTGCAATTTTTGTGTTGTCATATGAAACATGCTAAATATCACGTGTCTATGTTTTAATGCTTGAATTACATATTGACAAGCATAATTATGAAGATTTGGACCAAGAACTGAAGTAAACTGAAGTTCTAGATTTGGTTAACGCATGTTATTAAAAACAACGTTTCCATAAATTTGTTAATAAATATGAAAATTCTAAGATTAAACATATTTCCCTCCCAAAAAAATTATTTACATTTAGATATACGAGAGCCATCTTTCATGTAGCGGCAACATGTATGGTAGAGGCATTAAAGAAGATACGTACATACCTGGAATCATTTACAATCCTTCAATGTAATCTCCTGCTGCTGCGTGAACATGTTTCCAAATATCTGGCAGTCGTTGGATGCCATTGATACCTCCCGTTCGTGCGTGTATGAGCAGAGACCGCCCTGAGGCCGAAATGATGCTCAGGACGTCTGGAAAGAGCCCCCCCCCCCCAGAGGTTCCTTCATCTTGGGAAACAAATCAAAGTCGCAGGGACTCATGTCAGGAGAATAAGGTGGGTGTTCCAACGCCGATCATTCTCCAGCAATGTAGGAAGTGCATCAAGGTGGTGTGCAGTGCCGTATCTACAAGCCGCAAAACCCCGCAGTACAGGGGGGGAGGGGCGGAGACAAGTCCGCATTTAGGGGGCCCTCAGCCATTGACATAGTAGAGAGTTCGTACATGCGTATGTAAAAAATAAACGTAGTTATTCAGGGGCACAGAAACTGATACAATATATACAGGTAAAGGTAAAGTCAATGCCGTATCTACAAGGCGCAAAGCCCCACAGTTGCGGAGACAAGTAAGCTTCTGGGGGGCCCTCAGCCATTGACATAGTAGAGGGTTCATACATGCGTATGTAATAATCTTGGGTACTCAGGGATACAGAAACAAATACAATATATTGATGAAGGAATTAGGAGCATAAAAATCTAAACCTCCTTTTGTTAAATTATCGTTTTGAAGCTCAAAATACAGGTAAAGATAAAGATAAAGTTCCCTGTGCATGGCACCGTGCCATGAAGGCACATTTAGGGTAAGTGGGGGTAGAGATCCACATATTTTCGATGTCGGCCATATTGGAGGTGATGTGATGAGCACCACGCTGCGGCCGCCTTTACCCCCACCGGATACCATTTAATTTGAGGCTGGGTGGGGCCTAAAGCCGCCTTATGCGGGGACAAAGCCGGAAAAATACCGACCTGACTGCATGGTAGTAACAAATGTATCATTCTCGAGGTGAGAGAAGAAAGTGACATATATATATATATACATATATATATATATATATATATATATATATATATATATATATATATATATATATATATATATATATATATATATGTATATATCACATCACTCCTTTCCAGTGGCGTGGCGTGGATTTTTAAAAGTGTTACCGGTTATCAGTAGGACATTTAAGGAAGACTTGGGCGCCTCCTCACCTCATGCCCCCCCCCCCCAATGTCTTCCAAGTAGTTCATATAATATTAATCTGGTACGTATGAAATTCAATACTAGATTTTGGTAAAGTTATTAATCAGGAAAAAAAATGTTGACATAAGGACTAAAGTGAAATCGCAAACATTGGTTGTTGACACAATAATACGTAATTTGATACTTACAGAAATATTGAAGGCTACTTATAAAGCAGATCAATCCGACTTTGAAAATAGTTATATGATGCTGGGATCCCAGGTTCGAAACCTAGCTTGGGCATGGGCGTTTGTGATGTCTATTCATCAATTTAATCATATCATCACTCATCCCCATCTTCGCAAATTAGCCAAAAGCGGCACAAGCGAAGCAAAATCAATCAAATCAAATCAAAAAACTTCTATGATGCTGTCATAAAGAGAAGTTTTTCATTTGAATTTGAATTTTTGGGTGCGTCATGGTCATGGTCCATGTTATCCACATCTGAATTCGAGACGTTTTTTTTTTTCACCCGAAAATAGAGTACATGGCCAACAAAAGAGTTTCGACAACTGCACACATCCACATAACCACGGATAGTCGTTATACCACGAAACATTGAAATGTCGGTCATATCCAGCAGACGACTTGGTTTTTAAATCGTTCAAAATAGGCTTTGGCCTCCCTTTCGCCACAATTTCGATTTTTTCTGCAAAATAACGAACCGAAAGATTGCTTCAAAATATCTTATATCGCACGATTACACATACTGTCCAGATAGGATGAACCCGCCGCCTCGGAACTAGGAGCAAGCTTCATTAATTAATTGACAATGCCCGAAAACAACATAAAGACGAAAGACACCAGTCACAAAACTCCCACTGCACAGTCCCTCCCACAAACCGTTGTTTACTTTTGTAACACGTGAAGCACCCTCCTTGCCCCCTCCCCTCTCAGCATCGGCCCTTCCCCAATATTTCCTTCGGAACCTGCAAGAAGTCCAGTTCTACTAATGTTGCCATCTTAGTTCTTTTGAAACCAGATTTGCCCAAATCGCGAAACTTTTCGTTTCAAATAAGATGTATGTAGAGTAGATGTAGTCTTCATCTGTTTCCTAACTACTCCCACTCCCATGTTTCGCTAAATCCACTGAAATCTCATTTCTGACACCACTACTATTTCGTATATTTTACGTCCTTTGCTACCTTTAAGGCTTTCGCTTTATTGGATAATCGTGACGATGAGGATGAATGGTGAATTATTGAAATAAAATTATTATTTCTTTGTGTATGTAATTATTATTTTTTATAATTACGTAAGTAAAATAATAACAACGACCACTGAAATAACCATTTCTTGCTGAGGATTCGAACCTGCGACACCTGACACTTCAGAGCGTGCTAAGATAACAATCGGGAAATTATGCTTGTAAGTATTGTTTTCACACAAAAACAGTTCTACCACCTCAGAAACATTGCTTCAATCCGAAATTATTGCATTCCTGCGACAACGTATGTCAATCTCAATCAGTATTATCAACAATTATCACAAATTCCTGTAACCGAAATAATATTATATGTGTGAAATATAGAATTTTAGGTTGACATTTTTAGAAGGACAGCTCACCCCTTGACCATACCCATCCCTCTCCTCTCCTTCTCGCCCATGATGTCGAAGAAGGACAAAGAGGACTTTCATAATAGCTGATATTTAGTGTAAATACAAAATATCACTTGGTAGTTTGCTTTTGCCACAGTGTGATTTGATTTTTTTAAATTTTGATTTGGCGATTTAAGTCCACTTCATGAACAGTAACGCCAATCGGGACAGTTTAAAGTTGGATCCGAACCACTTGTGCCTCCACCGGGTATCGAACCCGGAATCCCTTGATTATAAGGCGGCGACGCTACCACTGCGCCATCGTTCCCCAGTGTGACTGGACACCTTCAGAATAAGATAGACCCGATTAGGCGACTTAGCTCTTTTCTGTCAATTGGATATGGCAACACTGGTATGTTTCCGGTAAGTATCACCGGCAACTGCGGCGGCTAAAGAGTCATGCCATTAACCCGCCTCCTCCTCCCGCCGAAACAGTCTTTGCTGCGACGGAAAGTCTTCCTTGGGTGGGCTCAGGGCCCTTTCCTCATGTTGCCTGTGGAGGGTACCGGATCAGTCCTCCTCTTCGCTTTTGCCGGTGTCAGAAAAAATGTCAGTCTGCAATGTTTACTTTGGGACAATATTACCAGTTTATGTACGTAATAATATTTTAAGACGGGTTCTTCAATTCTTTATATTTTGGTGTTACCTGCGATAACAGCGGCTACATGCACGCCACGCCTCTGCTCCTTTCCCATTAAAAATTTTAAGTTGAATTTACTATGGCGGACGTCCGTTTGGAACACACCAATGTGGTTCCGCCTCTGTTTTGATCATGACCATTTGTACCCAGCCTAACTCCTTTACTTTTTTATAGGAGATGTTAAGGGACTTTTGAATCACCTTTCTAGTCCCTTATATGCGACTTTGTCAACATGACATCAAGAATTACACACACATATAGCCTACATTATGTATGTATGTATGATTTGATTGATTGATTGATTTAATTTATTTTACTTCGCATTTTGTGCCTCTTGGCTAATTTGCGAAGATAGGGATGAGTGATGAAGTAATGAAATTGATGAATGGACATTCACAAACAACCAAGCCCGAGCGGGATTCGAACCTGGGACCCTTGGCGTCGCAGCGCGATGTGCTAACCACTCGGCCACAGGATCCGGCGTATGTATGTATTGATTCGTGTGTGTGTGTGTGGGGTGCGTGTGTGTGTGTGGGGTGCGTGTGTGTGTGTGTGTGTATGTGTGTGGGGGGGGGTAAATGTAGGTAGGTATTGGGGGCCTTTGCTATTATCTTGCGGGGATCCCAAGATTTGTAGATCCGGCACTGCACCCCAATCAATGTGAAATTTACAAATGAATTGTCACGTGCAGGGACGTCGGAACCGGCGGGGGACGCCTTGCCCCCCACTCACCATCGAAGGGGGTAAGATAGTCTTTTTGCCCCCCCCCCCTCGGTCACGTACTAAAAATGTGACTAATTTTTTTAAACTTATCTTTCGTTTTGAAAAAAATTGGAAAAATATTTTTGCACTAGTTAAATGAAGGTGGATTCAGTTTTAGTTGCAAGAAGTATATGCAGATAAATATCGCATCCACGTCTCCTTAAATCAAGTGTAAATTGGAAATATCCTCGTGGTGTATGTCTGCATAATGCATATACAACTGACGCCCACAAAGACACGTTGTTTCTTCAATAATCTGCACTGCATTTGATCATTCAAAGGAATCATCACGTCCAGTCCTTCATGGTAAAACTTTAACAAATACCTTTAGGACTATCGTCGCACAACTGATAAAACAAGTGCTCATTTCCTACTTCGTATGCCGGTTAATTTGTACTGGAAACAACGGGGACTGGTGTAAACCGGAAGGTCCAGCCAGGGGGGAAACGAACGAAGGGTTTTAACAGGGTCCATAACAATACACCGGAGAAGGTGCAGAGGACAGCTTAACTTTCCGGTGCACTTTACTAATTTATATTTTCTGTGTGAAAGGACAGAAAAAGACGAAGCTAGAGAAAGACAAGTATCGTCTCGATATACCATCAGTTCTCTGCCTTTTCGCATTTTAACGCTGCAAACTTTGCAGTGTATGTACCACCTTCTCTCGTGGAAAGGGAGAAACTTTTATTTCTTGGCCATTTAAATTTATTAAAAGTTTACTGTTTGTTTTCTAAACTTCATGTTCAGGGCTGATGGAAATTTGGAGTCCCTACTTTCCACCTTCCTCCAATATAAATCATAACCATGTTATACATTTACGGTTTTAATGACGAAAAATAATAGCCTTATTTTAAAAATACTTTAATACTGTTCAAGAACACGTTTGTTGTAGGTAGTGTTTATTTAATACCTACAGATCGGTATTTCTATGTTTATAGTGATTTTGTCAGTTTATCGAATTTTGAATTATCTATACCCAATAACATCGCTCTTCTCGTGATCGACGGAAAATTCACCGAAGTATTTCCAATTTATATATATTAATATTTTTGATATTTTTCATGAAAACTCTCCCATAGCCTCATTTTCAGTAAAAGTTGGTCATAACTTGAGTTGGCAATACATTTAGCATCACAATGTCCGCAAAAACGGGTGCAAGTATTTGAGAGGGGTTAAATAACACTTCTTTTGGACACGAGTTTGGAGTGCACACCAGGCGCGGTTCGTGCATTATTTACCTGGGGATTCACTGAAGTCATGTGACACATATTCAGTTTCCGAAAATAGACTTTCTTCGCTAAACAAAAGGATGGGGGGGAGGGCTTAAATGGTTTGTCCAGATTTTTTTCATCTGGGAGAATAAGGTTTCATAGTAGGGGTGTGAATAAATTTAGGGCTGAAACTACAATAAATTGTGCCTTTATAAAAAATGTGGGGTTTTATTGGAAAATCAGGTAGGGACAAGGAAGATATTTTTTTCCAGGAGGGGCAAAAAACACTCCTTTAGTCTGAAGTTACTGCAACGCTTTTATAATAATTACCATAAATTACTGTGACTCAAATTAAATTATATGCTTGTAATATATATTTTTTGGTTGATATTCATTTTCCGGGGAGGTGGCCCCCTTTTCCCCTTCCGGACGTCCATGTCGACTAATCAGAACTGGTCCTACATTTATTAAAGGTAAATGGCAACTAATAGCATGTGGTGCATACTACAAATCGAACCTGAGACCCTTTCATTGATACGCGACAGCTTTGTTTAAATTTGGGGCTGGTCGACCAGCACACTTTTTCTTTCAGCGAGCAAGGAAGTTTGTTTACGATAATTATGTGCATTTCCAGCGGTCATTCTTACCTGCACGGATAGCAACGTCTACACTGCATCAAATGACGTAAGCGTAACCTAGGTAAAGTCCATCCCTCGCTTCATACGCAGCATCATTTAATACTTTCCAACAAGTTTCCAAGCACTTCAAAAACTAACAAACTTGAGACATTGGCAGTTTGACACCGAGTCACGTCTTCGCGCCATTCTTTCTCTTTCGCGAACTTTAAGGAAAAACCTCTGAATGCACGCACGAGCAATTTCGGTAATGTATCTCTTTTATTTTAATTCATCGCATCTAATCCCAGCTTTTATTCGTTTCTACTCATCCTTCTCTGCCACGATCTTGCATTTATTCCAAGAACTTCGGCGCAAAAATGATAAAAATAGAAGATTGAATATGTAATGTGTGCGCTTCAAACTTGAACCCCACAGGGCAACACTGGAATAGGGTGACCAGACGTCCTCTTTTATCCGGACATGTCCTCCTTTTTAGGTGTCTGTCCGGCGTCCGAGCGGATTTTTTAGAATTCTGTAAATGTCCTCCTTTTCTGGAAAGAGCATAGCATCGACCATAGCAAATGTGCTGCATAGATAACACATAGCGATCATCATTTAAGGCATATCACTTGGGGTGCGTTAAGTGTTCGAGCAATGCTCAAATAGCAGCTGTGAGCTGAACACGATCACTTTCCTAACTGACACATTAGTAGGGTGCGGATTTATAGGCACTAAAAAACTCTGCTATAGGCACCAAAATGATGAAAATAGGCACTTAAAGACACTATAAATTTAGAAAAGGTACGAAAATAGGCACCCTGAAATTTAAAAAAAGACATTAAAACAGACAATGAATGTGAACTTATTTCAATTTTCTATTTACAATGCACAATTATACTGTATTAGCACTTCAGTTCATTATAAAAGTGGGCTAACGATTGACAAACTATGATCTAAATTCACATTTGCGGGGAATCGTCAATGAAAGTAAATTCTCACAAAAAGAGCTTGTGCTAACGACTGTGCGAATTTAAACAATTGAGGGGTCTAGTGAGAGAGGGAGCTATGCCACTTTGACAACAAATTGAAATAAATTGAGTTTTCTAAAGCATTGCGTTGAGTCATAATTTGTATAACAAAGGGTAATTTTTTTTTTCTGAACATATTGTTAGGTAAATTATTCAAAAGGAAAAATATGAATTTCAATATAAATACCATTTGTTATGAACATGTATGGTATATTGTTGTAGTATACCCATGTGGAAAAATCAATGTAGCTCATCAAATACTTTGAACAAGGCTTAAATACTTTTGCCTGAGTGTAAATCATGTTCACAGGGTTACATATGATCTACATAAAGACAACTTCATATGTCTTCTGGAGGATCTTCACTGTCCATTGTTTCTGTGGATTTTAGTTTTTGGTAAACACCATGAAGAACTGGAGGAAGGAATATAAGGCATTATTGCCATGAGATCTTTTAACTTCAGGGCTGATATTAAATCTAGCACCGGTTACTGCAACACAACCTCTGCCACTCCTATTGCAGACACCATCAGTAAGTGGCATAGCTCCTTCTCTCACTCAAAATGCTGATGAGGACGTATTCAAAAACTCAGAATATCTGCTTCAGAACAAGCGGGAGCTATGCCACATGGTTGTAGTTCACATGATAGATGACAGATGGTAGGAGAAGATTGAAAATGGCAAAAAAAAAAAAAAAAAAAAAAAAGATTTGTGGCATAGCTCCCTCTCTCAAAGAACCCTCAATTGATGAAAAAACAATTTGCACCATTGTAAGAAAAATAATATTTTAAACAATGTTCCAATTGAGTCCCTCAAATCTGTCGAATACCAGATTTCAGTCAGTACAACATCAACAAAGCCTTCCATCCTTTAATGTAGGGAAAGCCAAATGAACGTAAAAAAAGCTGAAGTATGCAAACATTGCAGAAGAGCAAGTTTTTGTCACGATAGAGCAAAATAGGAATTTATAAGCACTATTAAAATGAGTTTTCGGACTAGAAACACCATGAAACGAACTTTAGACATTAAAGCCTATGTTTTACTACAAAGGAATATAAAAGGCAAATAGGCAAAATTCCGCACCCTAGTCATTAGTATTATTGTAACTCGTTGCTTCGCCCTCTGAAAGGGCTGGAACGCACGCATTCTGTGCAGTTCCTTTTCGATTGATTGATTCGGTTTATTTTACTTCGCTTTTCTGCCACTTTTAGCTAATCGCGAAGATAAGGATGAACGATGATATGATGATTTTGATGAAGGGGCACTCACAAAGAACACCCATGCCCAGGCCGGGATTCGAATCCGGGACCGTTGGCGTTGTGGCGCGGTGTGCTAACCACTCCGCCACGGAGGTCGGCCAGTTCCTTTTCGAGTTATGCATAGGCGATACAGAAACGCGTAGGGAGAATTTTGATTATTAAGTAATATTTTCTTTCATGAAGTAACGAAGTGAAAGTGTAAATTCAACAATGATCTTGCCAGAAAATATCCAGCTTTTAAAGGATGGAAGAAACGAATATGAGATAAAGTGTACGGTGGCTGTCACTTTCCCCTGCTGTTGAAAGAGAGCTAGAAATGTTCGTGGCATTAAAATCATATTTCTCTATCCAATCTAAACTACCCAAAATTTTAATACGGTTTTTCGAAATAAGTTAGAGCGAATCTTACTTGTTACATTTCCATTCACTTGTGGGTATATTACATTCTAATATCCAAGAATTAGAAAAGGAGTAAAATTCTGTGCTCCTAAATTCTAGATATTCTTTGTGATTTGTTAAATACGAGGGTCACTATTTATATTTTGAGCCTAACAATGAAAAAACAGGAATTTGACATTGAAAACTGTTTTATTGTTTTTCGAAGTATTCTCCTTTATGGGCAATACACTTTTGCATTCGTTCGAACCATTTGTCAAAGCAGTTTTCCCAATCTTCTTGAGACACCTCCATAATATGGTTTTTGAACGCATCAACGGCGTCTTCCGCCGACGAAAATCGTTGTCCACGCAATTTATTCTTGACATTCGGGAACAAGAAGAAGTCATTGGGTGCCAAATCAGGACTGTACGGCGGGTGACCGATCAATTCGATTTTTTGACTGTTCATAAAGTCGGTTGTTAGACGAGATGTGTGACAGCTGGCATTGTCTTGATGAAGAATGATCCGACGGCGTTTGTTTGTTTTCCGTATTTGACCGAAGACCTCTGGCAAACAAATTGTTGTTTACCATTCAGAGTTGACCGTTCTACGTTCCTCTAAAGGCACAGTTGCCACATGACCAGTTTTCCAGAAAAAACAGGCGACCATTTGTTTCGATGTGCTTCGAGCGCGAACAACTTTTGTTGGATGGGTTCATCTTGAAACACCCATACAGTCGACTGCTGTTTACGTTCCGGCTCATATGCATATATCCATGATTCGTCACCTGTTACAATCTTATATACGTCTTTTGAAGCACCACGATTGTATTTATTGAGCATTTGTTAGCACCAATTGACGCGAGCGTCTTTTTCAGTTTTTGTCAAATTGTGTGGGATCCAACGAGAACATACCTTTCTCACAGCTAAATGATCATGTAATATTTTATATATGCCTATCGTTGCCTCAATCTCACAGTATGCCACATGACGATCTTGCAGCATTAGGTTTTGCACAGCATCAATGTTTTCTTCAACAACAACTGATTTTGGACGACCTTCGCGAATCTCGTCGGTGAGCGAATGGCGGCCACGATTAAATTCGTTATACCAGCGTTTCACAATGGCAAAGGATGGGGCTTCATCGCCAAATGTGGAAGTAAGTTGATCGATGCACTCTTGTCTTGATAATCCACGTCGAAAATCGTAAAAAATCATCGCACGAAAATGTTCACGAGTTAATTCCATTTTATTGTTGTCGCGCAATCTCCAAGGCAACATAAACAACACAAATGAAGCTATTGACAAAACATTTGAAGTACGTTATGGTCAATAATGCCAGACGATTCCGTGCAAACGTCAAATCGCGCCTAACTTCAATCACTGTTGCCAAGGCTCAAAATATAAATAGTGCCCCTCGTAATAGATTAGAAGATTCTTTCTTTGCTTAGAGGTAAGAGGAAGTTATTGAAAGAGATAACTTGTAAAGTATCTGCGAGCAAAATGTTATTAAGATTTTTTATATTGATGAAGTTATGAGTAATGGCAAATGTTTTGCCATTTTTTTGCGGTGTCCTGTTTTTTTATGGCGTTGTCCTCCTTTTTCGCCATGCTCTGTCCTCTTTTTTGAATGTGTGTGTCCGGTCACCCTACACTGAAAGGGAGGAAGAAGCAGCGAGAACGGAGCCTTGTGCCGCGGCTTCTGCGAGAGAACGAACTGCGCATGACCGTTACTTGGAGATTCGAGTTCCGCAATATCCTCTTCCATATTGTATTTTGCCCTATTCCCTCCTCGAGCTTCTGCTACCGCACGAAGCTTTCACAATGGGACGAGCTGTCCTGTGGAGGTTCAACTGAAGGTCTGCACCAGGGCGGCCGACTCGCGGTTTCTCATTCTCAGCAAAAGAGTTCGCCGTGTTACGGACACAAATACATGACTTATTGTGTAAAAATGTTAGCGAAATAATGTGAAAAGGTAAATCGTATATTACTGGGGGTTCACTGATCCTGTGCGCTATATGGCCACACGCGCCTGGTGCACACCCATAAAGTCAGACCACGAGCTGCCACTGAAATGAACAGTTTTTCATACTATAAAACTCGTGCATTTCTCTCATAAATGACGTGAAACGGGTTTTAAACTTGCCTACATGTTCTGACCAAGGAAAAGAAATTGCATTTTAGGTAGTACTCGTAGTGAGAAGCCTCTGTGGTCTATAACTTGACAAGTTTAAAAACAAGACGCTGCAATCCATTGTTTGCGCACCTCACATCACATTTCCTCACTCCATTGTCTGCGGCGACGTTCGTTCGCAGTGTTGCAACCCGGAGGGAGAGGAATTGTCTGAGAATTTTCAACGAAATTTGAATGTGAAAGGCATGAATTAGTATCCCCTAACCTACGGTACCTATTGATTACGCTAAATTCTAAATACATTTTGATATTTTCTCTTTAAACCTTAAATGAATTAAGTTATATTAGGGATATTTCTTACCAGCATAAGAAATGTATGAAATAAAACGATAGAAAAATGACAAATATATAAACGATAGAACTGAGCTCACCTTGTAAATGTTATCCAGTTCTCCTTCTTCAGTTTCACTCTTCCACTCATCCGAGTCTGTGTCTACCGATGAATCTGTGTCCGTGTCTGAATCGGCTTCACCAAGTCTAATTATCAGTTCATCTACACGCTCGTCCATAAGTCCATCTCTTTCAAAGTTTCAATGCTTTATAAAATAACACAGGAAAGCGTGTTATCAGATTGCCTTCTCGTAGTGATTGTTGTACGATAAACAAACGAACCACCACCCCACTCGGTTAAAAAAAAAAAGGCCAATGCTCGATGTCGCATTCAGAAAATGAAGTCATTCGCCCTGTAGTTTCTCTTCGTTATAAACCTTAACGCACGGCGCACCGCACGCATTTTCAAAGGTCGGATTAAATAAAATGAACCACTGATATAATAGGAGCCTGCATGCATCGTCACGCTAAACAGTGAAAATCGTTTGTCATATGTGTTTCAGCTTAATTTTGCTGAGTTCGCACCGCTGGTATTCTTAACGCCAGACCAGTGAGTAGAAGAGTGGTGGGGAGGATGACGTAATAGGAAGTGCTCCGCAGCGATCTGCGCATATCGGGACTTAACTTGGCAGGCTATAGTCGATTGGACTGACTGCCACGCAGGAGACCCGGGTTCGATTCCAGGGGGTGAGTGATCTAAGGTCGGAGTTTTCCCGGCTCCGCAAAGGCGGACAGAGCGTGGTGCTGACCACATCACCTCCAAAATGGCCGAGATGGAGAATGTAGGGGGCCCTATCCCCACATCCCCTAAATATGCCTTCATGGCACGGTGCTATATGCACGGGGAACTTTACCTTGCCTTCCTCGAAGTGGGGGGGGGGGGGTAAGGGGAGCTGGTATCTCCAGCTAGCAGAATATTCGCAAGGCATTCCCCCCAGCTGTCTCATGTTACCATTTTGAACGACAAGAACATCCGCCCAGTTAACATTTTCCACTTCAGGCGCTGATTTTAGGGAAAATTTTCAGCTAATAATGAGAAACACAGATGAATTTTAGGGAGACACTTAGAACCTAAATACCTAATCTAACAGTAAGCACCAAAACAGTACACCGCTAAGTGAGAAAAATATTTTTTTAGCAAAAATGTCGAAACATTGTGTAGAATAAGGAAGGAGGTTGATATACCGTAACCGAAAATATTGTTACAAATATTGCGTAGAATTGAAATGAACCTTTTCCGCGACGCTGGACGAATGTTACAAAAATAATTCTAAGTTTTCTAAGCATTAACTTCTACTATCGCGCTAGAATAAAATTTTTAGAAACGCTTTTAGCCACCTTTGTTTCAGCATAGTGCTTGAAGTGGCATCCTCCAGATTGGAAGAATTATGCAAGGTATCCCGCAGCTAGCCCCAAGGCTCAAACAAACATCCCCACCTAAAAATTTCTACTTTTACTGTTCCAGCCAGTGGCGGCGATTAGGGGCACTTGCTACCCACTTCTGGCAACTTTTGCTCCTGCATTATGCTAAACTTTATCTATCAAGGGAAAGTAAACTGTCCTTCCCCCCCCCCCCGCCCCCCAAGTTTTGGCACCTTGCTCCCTCCAGTTTTTGGAATCCAATCACCCCCGCTGGTTCCAGCTAGAATGGTATCAACTGCATAAGAGAAACGTGTTAAGCCCCTATCACACGGAACTGGATATCTAGTTGGAATGCTCTAGTTGACGCTGGACTGGCTACCCATTTGCTAGTTTTCGCCTCACACGGTACTTGTTATACCGTACTTGTCGATAGTCTTTCGTTCCCATAATGGCGGCCGCGCGAGATGTAAACAACGTATCACTTCACACTTTTAAAATACGATAACTATCCAACCGAGAGGAATATCGCTTCGTATTAAATGGTTTTAGGTAGAGAAGAACGGCGCTGAAAAAATACGTACTTTACAACGTTTACTATACACGTATGGAAGAATATTTTAGCTTTTTCAATTGTAAACATGCCTTTCGTGTTGTATGCACTCGGAAGCCACAGACAAAAAAAGGCTACTTTACAAACTCACAGAATATCTTCACCTGGCCAAACTTTGCTCTGATTGGCTGTTCCACAGAATCTAGTCGAAGAAGTTAGTAGCAATTAGAACATGTCCTATTCCTCAAAACCAGTCAAGCAGTAAGCCAGGCGGCCATGATTACTACCCAGAAAGTCAGTTCATCGCTAACTAGGGCATTCCAACTAGAAATCCAGTTCCGTGTGATAGGGGCTTTAAACTACCCGATCAAACTTTGTAAACAACTTCTTTCTAAACACAAAGCTTTAAATTGAGTTTGGTATAATATGCTCTTCTACAACAGTCATTTGCATCTTTAGAATGGAAAAAGTGAAAAGAAAACCTACGAGAGAGTTAAATAATGATTGTATTCAGTGGCGACTATTAGAGAGACGTGAGGGGCAGTTAACTCCCAACTGTTAGTCATTTTTGCCACGACACTATGGGCTCAATGCTAAGTCTCGTCAACAAAGAGAAAGTAAAGTGCCCTTAGCCCCCCCCCCCACTAGGTTTGGCACCCAATCGCCTCTATAGATTGTATTGGATTAGAATCATCCTGTTTCTAATTAGTTTGGTATTAGGTTGTTGGCACACAGTTACATAGTAATCGATTTAAGGTTAAACGTTTTCTTTTGAAATTGTAAGTACCGGTCAATTTACATAGTTAATTGATTGGTTTTGTTTATTTCACTTCACTTTTCTGCCGATTTTGGATAATCGCGAAGATGGAGGGGAGTGATGACATAATGAAATTAATGGACAGTCACAAATAACACCCATGCCCAGGCTGGAATTCGAGCCCGGTATCCTCCAGAATCGTAGCGTACTGTGATAACCACTCTGCCATGGAGGTTGGCTCATTTTATTTAGTATTAATATTGAAGGTGGGATAGTATTCCATGCACCCCTTTCCGGTCTATTCCCAAGGTTCGAGCAAACATTCTGGGCTTAGGAATTTCCACTTTGAGCATGAAAACTATTAATATTAGGCGCATCCAGAAAGTAAGTTTTCCATTCGCCCACAGGTGGCAGGCCATGCGTATTGAAACCGGTTTTGCGCATGCGTGAGAGGCACATGCCCTGGCTACAGCGCCTTGAATAACGTAGTGTGGAAAACGGCATGCTTCTGCGCTCTCAGGCTGGATCCACTCGAAAATGATCCGCTAGAGGCGCTGGTGTTGAACCCGGTGCTTGTTGTTCGACTGCTTATAATGGAAGTAAATGGAGTTTTCGCTGCAACGTCTGATTCTTTTACATGAAGCATTTCTATGAATGTGATAATTGCTATGATATTTGGTACAGTGGTCGCGAAGATATTAACGAACATTCTAGACAGTCGACCACGTCCTGTTATCGTCATACTTTCGTTAATAATACGGGAGAAAAATTACGGGTGGAATGTTCTTGGCAACTAAATTTTTGTGTATGAATTAGGTTCATTATTATTATCATCATTTCTTTTAAAGATATACACACTGAAGCATTTGTATTTTTGATATTTACTGTCTCTTTTCTTCCGCTTTAAACTAATCACGGCGATGATGATAATGATGATTGCATGAAACGACAAGGGGAACCCCACAAAACTTTCTTAGTGCCATCGACATGAGTGTAAGGCAACTTTCAAACCAATGGGACAATCGACACGGGATGTTCACACTGTCACACTAAAGTCCATTTTTTTCCACTACGAAGTGGATGTAAACAAAAGCACGTGTTCCAGAGAAAGCCAGTGCAGCCCTATTGGTGGATTCTGGCAGTAGTCCCTCCGCAGACCTTTTGCACCCTGATAGATAGTCCATTCAATGCAGTCTTGAAACTAGAGTAATACAGCATTGTATGCTGTTCAAAGCATTTACTAGCTTTATCCTTGCTCATGAATTCATAACCATTCTTTAGTAAAGCACCTACGGCGACATTTACTCATTCAAATTAACGAAATTCCCGCTACTTGTCCGTCACTCTGTGTTGTGCAGTGTTGCAAATTCGCAATATTAAGTAAAGTCTATAATCTTGAAACACCGGACTAGACAGAATCAGAAAACATGATTTAGACTGACAGTGACTGACATGGGAATCTCTAGATTACACACGTGTTGATGTATATACCACAAACACGCACACACTACTTTCAACTTCATGCGTTTTATCTAGAATGGTAAAATCAACACACTGAAAATTTGTAGGGAAACCTTTGAGAAAAGCCAAAGTGCTTGGTGCAAATATAACCAGTGATGCTTAAAATCGTACGGAATGTTACTTTAGCATTTATTAAATGATCCACCTACGCTTCCTTTCCTTTACTTCCCACATAAAACATGCTCAAATTTCAGGAACCTGAATTCCCCCAGCTTGTCAAAGAAAAATGCCAGATGCATACACTGGCAACTGCTTCCAAGAAGGAATTTGTAGAGGGCGGGGACACAAGCTTTTGGCCTTACAGATGGGCAAACTGTGCCATTCAGTGTTGCTACCCGACCTTTATAGAAACATCGTTACAATTCGGTAATATTCCAAAGATGTTATCGTATCTAATTGCTATATAGCCAATTTCGCAACTACAAAGTTTTATTAATCTTCCAACACGGGTGTACGTAATAAGATCTTCACATTTCTTGTATCTAATTCGTAAGGGAAAAAATAACATAGTTGGAGACACTACTTCTCGTGGTCAAGAATCTTCCGAAACCCTCAAGCACACGGCTATTTATAGCTTTCCTCCCCTCGACCCTGCAAAACCTGCCCTCCTCTCCGATGCCGTGTGGTGGTTCTCGAGATTTTGCGTAGTGTTTATAGGTTGTAAGTATCATTGAATGTTAATGTGGCTTCAACAGCAAGTGTTACAAAACATCTACATTTGAAACCTTGAACAAGTGGCGATACCAAAATTGCGGTGAATCCAGAGTATTGTGTTGAATCGTTGACTTCTGAACAGGTGTCTTAAAAACATCATTTATGCGGTCCGCAAGGAAATTCAGCCGAACAAAAACGCGGATGGCACATTTTAGCCGATTTTGGACTTGCTGCCGTTAGCAGGAAAGTGGATGTTTTTGTTTCATGGATATGAGTTTGTCTACGCTGGTTAAATTATTGCATGATTCATTTGGTTTATTTTACTTCGCATTTCTGCCACACTTGGTTAATCGCGAGGATGAGTGATGATATGGTGAAATTGATGAAATAACACTCACAAAGAACATCCATGCCCAGGCCAAGATTCAAACTCGGGACTCCTGGCGTCGTAGCGCACAGTGATAACCACTTCGCTACAACGGACAGCTGTGTGAATTCTTCTTACATGGTATATTACCACTGACCAGAACTGACATCGTTGGTAAGTTTTTACCTCTATTTTATTATATTTTCTTCATCTCTCGTATTTACAACAGTGTTCATTTTAAAACTAATATTTGCACATTTTTAAAAGTCACTCTAGTCTCGAAACGTTGTGGAAAATACTGACACTGAAGCTAACACGTGCGCTGGGAGGGAGGGGCAAGTGCTGGCGAATAGAAACTGGGCACCGCGCGCATTAATACAAATTTCGGTAACTTATTGGCCACACCTACTTCGTTTTAAAGCTGGAAACAGAATAGTGACACACACTTCCAGACTGTAAAATAGCATTCATAGCACATGAGGGTCCAAACAGCAAACGACACGTTCATATGGCGTATTCGCGTGCTACTTGTTACTTCGGTCGGAAAGCTCCTTAAAGGAAGGGTGCTGTGACCGAAGCGACGCGCTACAGGGGGAGTTCCCAACTAAGTGACAAGCGACATGGTGCCTTCAGTCTATTGGCAACCGTTGCTTGCGAACAACAGATAGGCGACACGATAAGCCACACGTGTCGCTTTGTCGCTTCTGCGTCGCTCAAACTGGACCATTTCCTCAATAGCTTGCAACATGTTGCCGTGGTTTGTTGTTCGCGCATACGCGATGCAATGAGTGTCTTGCTTTAGTGAGATTGCGCACCAAAGTGACAAGCGGCACGCGACACTTATCGCTTGAGGATTTCACCAACCGAACGCTGGCCTGTGCTTCCCGTCATGCCGCTACGATGTGAAATGTTGCTCTTGATTGGCTCGTTTCCAAGCAACATGTGTCACTTCGGTATGAAAATTGCCTTGCACCGAATGACCCGTGTCGCTTTGGTGTGAAATCCTCGTATCGTTTGTCGCGTGTCGCTTTGGTGTAAAATCTCCTTGAGGAAACGGTGCAGTCAGAGCTTTTGTCCCTACGGTTCGAAAGGTTGCATTGATTTCCGACTGCTCGCTTTCAAGCGACATTTGTGGTTTGTCGCCTCGGTATGAAATATCTCTAAGGATACTATTTATATTCTAATAACATAGAAAAATAAACTCTAATACACAGTCCAAGACCTGACGTCCGGAATCACATTGCGATGTTTCTTCTTGTGTTACGCATGCTATTTATTTATTAATTTTATTTTACTTTTCTTTCCAAATTAATGCCATTTCGTGACTGCAAATCACTCCACAAATATAACTGTTTCCATCAATTCACATACCGCCTTTCTAGAGAAACAAATCTACACAATATATTCCAAAAACTAACTAAGCCGCATTACTTTCATAACAAAATTAGCACCTGGGTCGATCGCACTGCCATCTACTTGTCATCGTCTCGGGGAACCAGTTTCTTGGGTCGTTTTCCACACTACGTTATTCAAGGCGCTGTACCCTGGCTATACCGCGTTTGTTACAACCTGTCCCGGTTCCCGCGCTAGCTGATGGCTGGCTTTTTTCGGTGCTGGGGAAAGTCAAAGCCAGGCAGCCAATTAAAATACTCAACGTGGCAACAGCGTCTACGTAAGCGCCTCTCTTCTGGCTTCCATTCGCTCCTCGCTGTCCAGCAGACGATTTTTTCCTCGTTTCTCATTGGCACCGAAACTGTCGAGCGATCCCTAGCGCGGGAAACGAGACAGGTTCTAACAAACGCGGTATAGTGAATGTCCTAGAAGACGCCTCCCGAAAGTCCTCAGTAGCGTCGGGGCAGCGATGAAACATGGTGGCTCTTATTCCATCTCCCGCCGCGTGCGAGATTCGTTCGGTGATCAAGTTCTTGAACGTACAAAACATACAGCCGATCGAAATTCATCGGCAGCTGTGCCAGGTGTATGCGCCAGACGTCATGAGCAAGCAGATGGTGCGTCGTTGGTGCAAGACATTTACTGAAGGGCGGTAAAATGTGCATGACGACGAGCGCGGTGGGCGGCCATCGGGCCGTTATGGACGAGCTTGTGGAGCAGGTGCAGCAGCGCATATTGGAGGATCGTCGCGTCACGATCACGGAACTCGGCAGCCATTTCCCGCAGATTTCTTGGTCGTTGTTGCACGACATTGTTACCAAACGCCTCTTGTTCCGGAAATTGTGTGCCTGACGCCCGAACGCAAAAGATAACGCATGTGCACGGTGTTCTGGGACAGGCAAGGCATTCTGCTCATACAGTTTCTGCCCATAGGTGAGACTGTGAACGCTAACCGTTACTGTGAAACACTGGGGACATTGCGACGAGCCATTCAGAATAAGAGACGTGATATGCTCAGTGCCGGGGTGATCTTGCTGCACGACAATGCGAGGTCGCATTTTTCTAGGCGCACTGCAGCCCTTCTGGACAGTTTCGGTTGGGAGGTGTTCGAACATCCATCGTACAGCCCGGATCTCGGTCCCAGTGATTACCACCTGTTCTTGCACCTGAAAAAGTTCCTGTCCGGTCAACATTTTCACAGCGACGAAGAGGTTCAGACGGCTGTCACACAGTGGTTCGGTGCCCAGGCGGTGGACTTCTACGACGCAGGTATACAGAAGTTGGTCCCACGATATGACAAGTGCCTGAATTCCGGCGGAAATTATGTTGACAAGTAACTGGACAAGTGCTGTATCTGTGGCAATAAATCATTGAATGAAATAATGTTACTTTTTGTGCACGACCCCAGGGAAACTTACTTTCTGGATGCGCCTAATATTTCAATTGATGTATAATGTGAAAAACGTAAGTACCTAGGTATGTTGTTTCTTCACTCGGACAACACTGGAAGATTCAAAATTTGAAACCTAAATACTTCCTCCCAGAGGTTTATCCAGAATTTTTCATTGATTTGATTTGATGTGTAAGTTCATGTTAAGAGGGATGCAAGGGTATATTTAGAGCCAAAATGACTATAAATTGGGCCTTTGTGCAAAATTTCCTGAAGATGTGGAGAAATTACTGCTTGCTGCTAGCAGGGCCGTTTCCACAGTTCTCAATACAGTGTGTTTGTGTGGCAAATCAGTTGTCACTGTCAGTATTGTATATAAGCAGGACTCTTCTGAAATGTCCTAAAAGCCAATATATACAGGGTATCTCAGAATGATTACCCTGGTTTTAAAAGTTTAGTATGTTTCAATTGTGTCACTCACCTCTTGCATTATGTTGCAAGTAAAAATTTGTGGCAAGAGATAGAGTAGTTTGAACATTTTGTGTAATCAGAAGTGCTTATGTCAAAGTGAATGTTGTAAGTGTAAGGGTGAAAACTACAGGGTTTTCTCAACACACCCCTAAAGTTTTTCAAAAAAATTTCCAGTTATGGTCTGACACTGATTATACCCCCTAAAAATGTATTTACCTCCAAGATGTATCTGGATAAATCACAGAGTTTACCCGTACCGCCTTGGAAAAGTGAAAACTGACAGCATTCATTTGATTCTAGAACAATAGCAATTATGTTATGAAAATTTATAAAATAAATTTCAATTCCCTAAAAATATCTGAAGAAAAAATTAGTTTGAAAAGTGTATGAACAGAAACCTGGTTAGAACCTTAACTTAATCTCAAGATTTGTTCTGTGTGGGTCTTGAAATTCCAAATGTGAGAGTTTTATGTTGAGGCATGCACAACATAAACTTCATGACTAGATTATTGCCCCAAAACTTCAAAGCTTTACTTTTATTGAGGTAGTAAAAATTATAACTAAATGCGAGAATAACTCTGTATTTCAGTGTATTCAGGTTTTTAAATTTACCCTATATTTTATTATCTGATGTATCCGTGAGAAATCTTGCCAAGGATATGATAATGATTTACTATTACTGTATTACTTTATAGTAATTATCAGCTTTCATTGTACTATTGCTACTTGTAGTTCATTAATTTTCTAACCACTACCTACCTCACCCACTCCCCTCCCTGACACACACACACACACACACAGTACAAAAATTCCTGGCTACATCCATGCCTAAAAGGTAATTTTCTGTGGATATTTTGACTGCAAACTATTTGTAAGTTCTTTTATCTTATCTGTTATCAAGTGCGATAGTGAATTGAAGACTAAAATTGGTAAACGCTGTAAGTGCCACAAGAATTCAAACACCGTTTTCCACGTTAAACTGTGAAATGTGCCATGCTTTATAATGTGGTAAACGTGAAATGTGGCTGGTAGCCCTCTAAGTAGTTCAAAGAGCGTGTAAAGAAGTCACTAGTGTGCACGTTCTTACGGGCTGATGTACGGAACGATGCGATTTCCCAACACATTCGCCTTTGGCACGTACAACGTTTACCACTTTAAGTCCTTAATTTTGAACTTGGGTAAGGAACTTATTTCGGACTGTTATATTATTATTATGAAAAAAAAAAAACTTTTTCCAGTCTTGTATCAGAAGATGCTGCAGGACTTCTCCTTCAATAGCGTGCCCAGCAATTCGGAAAATGGGGATATGTCATGCAAATGTCTCATATGCATTCCATGTGCCATGGAAAGACACGTATGAAATGATGAGGTACAATTCCTTACAAATTCATGATCTCAGTTATCAGTTACATTGGAAGTGGCATGATCAGCATCATGCTTTAACTTTAGCGCCTCATGTGGTATCTTCATAAATTGATCTTTTTTTCTAATTTAGATAATGCTTCTAAACTCAAATAAAACCTATTAGTCTCTCCTCCATCTCTCTCTATCTCTCGCTCGCCGGGACCGAGTGGAGTCGACCTCCATGGCGAAGTGGTTAGCAGAGCGCACTACAACGCCAGGGCTTCCGGATTCGAGTCCCGGGTAAGGCATGGGTATTTGTGATTGTCTGTCCTGAAAAGTCCTGAAATAGAAATTGGAATGAAATGATATGAGTGAATGAAAAATGATGGGGGAAGGGAAGCTTCCGCCGCTAGGGCTTGGTTATTTGTGAATGTCCATTCATCAATTTCATCATTCATTCCCATCTTTGCTAATTAGCCAAGAGTCACAAAACGTGAAGTAAAATAAACTAAATCAATCAATCAATCAAAATCTCTCTCTCTCTCTCGCATATATGATTGATTGATTTGGATTATTTTTTCATTTTTCTGACACTTTTGGCTAATGAGGATGAGTGATGATATGATGAAATTAATGAACATCGATGCTCATGCCGGGATTCGAACCTGGGACCCTGGTGTCATAGCTCACTGTGCTAACCACTTCTCCAAGGAGGTCGACTCTCTCTCATATGAAAACCTGCCCGATGGCGCTGTGGTAGCGTCGTCGCCTTGTAATCAAGGAGTCCCGGGTTTGATACCCGGTGGAGGCACATAGTGGTTCGGATTCCACTTTAAACTGTAGGTCCAGTCCCGATTAGCCTTACTGTGCACAAAGTGGACAGCAAACCAATCAATCAATCAATCTCTCATGACTTTTTCCACACTTAAAATTTCTCAGTCAATTTCTCCTCTAACTTAGCCAGCTGCCAGCATGACACTGACAAGAATAATGCTTCCTTCACAAGATACAGGGTGCCTAAGGTATAATCAGGACATGTGATTGTGCTCCTGCATTTTTGTGCAAACTAATGGCTGTATTTTTATCTTTTCTGCGCAAGAATGACAGACTATCAGCTAACACAAGAGATGAAAAGGCACACTGTGATAGTTGCAATTTACGCAAAGCACAGCGATGTTGAGATTGCACGGTTTTTTAAATTGACCAGGTCATTTGTGCATAAAGTTTGAAAGGAGTTGAAAGCCTCTGCCAGGAATGTATTGCCTGTAATCCATGGAGCAACAGCCTCACTCCCACCTGTCGAGGTGGGAGATTATCCAACCAGTTAGGAGGTAACATGTGGTCAGCACAATGAACATTCAGTCGATGTTGTAGGTTTCCATGACTGGGTTATGCTACTCATTCATAGCTCCTAAATTTCCTCACGATGGTGGGTGGCCACCGGTCCCATACACAGGCTGAAATCTCAGGAGAAAAGTGGTTAGCTTCTCCCAGGAGACTCTAACCAGCGTGCCTCCTGTAGCCGGAGCCCAAAGCATGACGCCTCAGACTGCATGACCATGGTGTGGCACAAAAGATATATACAAGGATAGTAAGCATGAAATCATATAATTATAACAAAAAGTTTTAAAAAATGTGAAAAAAGTACAAGTGATATCTTAATTTAATATGTATATATACTCTTTTTGACACTGGTCCCGGGTTCGAATCCCACTCGGGCTTGGTTGTTTGTGCATGTCCATTCATCAATTTCATCACTCATCCCCATCTTCACAAATTAGCCAAGAGGCACAAAATGCGAAGTAAAATAAACAAAATCAATCAATCAATCTTTTTGACACTGAAACTTCATTCAGTTTCTTTTTAATATTTAGTATTTGTTTGTTCTAATTACAGAATGATGTTTGCGACTTCCAATCAGAAAGTGATGTGGAAACTATTATCAACAAGTGCAGTGAAAGTGATAACAATAAAGGCAGAGTAAGTAGTAAGCATTGTAGAATTTTCTAATGGAGATCAGTAGGATGTTTAGAAACTCTACTTTCTACAAGAAAGAACGTTTCTAACTCATTGCTTATTTACCTTTTTTTTCAAAAGAACTCAAATTCCTGTAATGTATCAGTAATGAATATGCCTAATGAAAGAAACTGATGCAACAATAAACTTTAAAACAAGATTTTTTTGAACATCTCAAATAAATTAATGTTGCATTATATACAAAAAATATATTTCATGTTGCTATATATTTGTGTTAGAAAAGAGCAAACTAACTTGCTTTATTTGCTAACTTAGATACAAATCCACTAATTAACATCCACAAGCACATGAAAGCATAGAGTCCTTTCAAACCTTTGAGGACTTTGAATGAATTTTGAAATTTTTGAGACGATCAAGTAAAGATTCATAATAAGCAGGTCGAATTTATGTGGAAAGTGCCAAATGGGAAACAAATAATTTTTGGTTCCATAGCATAGTGATGAAAAGCAGAACACCAATAAATTTAATTCAACCTAAATTTACATAAAATATAATAGATCACTGTTGGACTGCCTTTGTATATTAGTAAAAAAATGGAACAATGAGTACATTAGCATAGATAATGTAATATGTGTTACAGTTGCCAATTACTTGTGGAGTAGTGATTAAGCAGGTGGACTGGAGTACTATCAGAGGATTTTCTTGCCTTTCACTGTGTAAATTACTTTGATTAATACATTTTAAAAAATAATCTGTTGACATGAGCAATTTTTATGTCTTTATCTCGATGTTGCTGTGTGGATTTTGACACACAGTTATGTTCTAAATAATATAATACGTACTATAATATTCACTATCTACCAAAAAGTAATTGGTTACCCCACCTCTTGCTGCTATAACAGCAGCCACCCTCTGAGCAATGCTCTCTACTAGTTTGTGGAGGACGTTCTCTGGAATGTTTTGCCATTCCTCTTGCAAAACCTCAGGCAGGTGAACAAGGGAAATTGGCCATACCTCCTGAGACCTCACCTGATGGTTCAACTTGTCCCAAAAGTGTTTGATTGGATTGAGGTGGGGCTCCGGGCAAGCCAATGCAAGCATTGTTCATTGTTGTCTCAATACTATCCCACAGTAGCAGCAGCAGCAACATAGCACCAGCATTGACATCCTGGTAGTAACAGGGTTCCATTCCGTAAAGATGCCGCAACGTTGGGAGAACCTTTTTGTATAGAAATGTACAGTTTGACTGAGTCTCAATGATGCCATGAACAACACCAGTAACCCCACACCATAGTATATGACACACGCCCATGCCATATTGTCAGCACCAACAATTTGCTTGTGGGCTAGAGTTGCAAAATAGCCGGCTTTTTTGAATGGACGGGTTTTTTCCGATAAAAAGCTGGCTTTTTTAGGAAAAAAACGGATTTTTTTGGCTTTTTACCGATTACAGCTAACCTATTTCACTTGAAGTTACTGTTATGAGTTTACAGGTTTGTAGTGACATGTTTTACAACTAGCTAAAATAAATTGACATGATGTAGCAGCCAAGAGACAGATATTGGCTAATCCCAAAAGAGACATATTGCATAATGGTTCAGGTAGCTTACCGAGGGGGGAAGGGGGGTTTCAGGCCCACCACCTCTATTTTCTAGATTTTTCAACTGTTTGAAAATAAAATTACATTGTTTCCTAGGGTCTTCCCAATATTTCTTTATTACTTTTGTTCATAAAAATGAATGTAATGTAATTAGGCAAAATGCACTTGGTGCGCATATCAGGTGCCACTTTTGAATGTGTCTCATTCGAGACACTCATGCCAGTGACAGTGTACATGTGGTTGGTAATGATGGTAATTATTGCAATTAATATATTTAATAAACAACCACACTTCTGCAAACTAAAAAGTATTAATAAAATACATTATGGGTTTTGTGAGTTTTAGTGAATGATAAAATATATGTGAGACACTCATACAATAACTGGTTATTATTTTTTTATTAATGATAGTAATTTTGTATTATAATTAATAAATAACTGCACATATATAATCAGGAAAGGAAGCAGTGATTCAATAATAAAATGTTTTCTTGAATTTTAGTGATAAAAAAAAAGTGTGGACCTATCTGACCCCTGGTATGTAAGTTTCTTGTATGGCACAGGCAAGCTAGAGTTAAGACTAAACATGTAGTCCTGATGAGCACATCCGACCATGAAATGGACTTAAAACAAGCTTTTACATGTTTGTGTCTCAATATAAATGTTTGTCATAAAATATGAAACAAATATTAATATCGAAATATTCGATGCTTTGGTACAATTAAAAATCTTTACTATTCACAACACATACAGTATGTAACATTGTTATTCATACACAGAATTTCCGAGGAAAAAATGTCATATCTACTAGTAAATATAATAATTTTCATATGTACCTGGAAATTAATGTTAATGAAGGTTTCACCAACAAATGTCAATAAAAATATATGTTCAAAGTGTATAAACAGAGCATATAATTTGTGTGAAAAGAGAAAAACACGCTTTTTCATGCAACATTGTTATTCGTACAGGCAGGAGTTTCAATCTTCCTTGCATACAGCACCACCGCTATTCGGGCGATTTCGTGCAGTTTGCAACTTCGTAACAAGTTTGAACATGCAAGCGCAAGCGGAATGCTGGCGTAGGTATTGTTGTAGGCCTATCGTCTATATATCAGCGTGTTCCAAATGGGCAAGGTGAAGGAACTTAGTTCCGATCTGAAGGATGTTATTATAAATTTGGCTCTTAGAGGTTATTCGTTAAGAAAAAATGGACAAACAGTCTATAAATCACACTCCACACTTCAATACATAGTAAACAAATTTAGAGAGGAAGGTTCAACACAGAATGTGCCGACAAAACCAAAAGAGAGACGGTTGAATTAACGTGATGAACTCTTTATTTTAAAAAGAGTGCGAGAAAAGTGTTCCTCAGTTACGACCGTTAGTAGAAAATGTTGCTGGCAAAATGATGTCCGATCAAACTGTCCGACGTGCCTTGTGGAAGCATGAATATCATGGCAGAATACCACGAAAGAGGCCGTATGTAAATAAGGTGAATCGCAGGAATAGACTTTCATTCGCAAAAGAGCACATCCACAAGGACCAGGAATTTTGGGATAGTGTCATATGGTCAGACGAGTCCAAGATTAATATATACGGGTCAGATGGGATAATTAGGGTCTGTAGAAAATCAAATAAAGACAATGATCACATTAACACAGTTCCAACAGTTAAACACGGTGGTGGGTCATTAATGATTTGGGGCTGTATGTCGTCCAAAGGTGTTGGTACCATCCAATTTATTGATGGTATCATGTATGCATATGTCTATTTGGACATATTGAAGAACAATGTAAAGCAGAGTGCCCAAAAAATTGACAAGCTGCCTATCTACAGATTCCAACAAGACAATGACAGTAAGCATAAGGCGCGAGTTAACATGAATTGGCTAATATGGAATGTGCCCAAACTACTACAAACATCAGCTCAAAGTCCAGACTTAAATCCCATTGAGCGTTTACTGGCAATTTTGAAAAGGCGAGTCCATAAAGCAGACGTCAAGTCCAAACAAAAGTTCAAAACTGTTGTGCAAGCCGAGTGGAATAAAATGAGCTCTGAAACATGTCGGAAACTGGTTAATTCTATGAAGAACAGGTGTCAAGCAGTAATTAAAGCCAAAGGATACACATCAAAGTATTAGAACTGTCAGTCAATTTGCTCTCAATATACTTTTTCTTTTATATTATTAAGTGTACAAATAGAAAAGTTGTACAAAAAATGGCATGTTTCTCTTTCAGTTTCATTTCATTTATTATTGTCATTGGTTATACAGAATTTGGGTAAGATTTTATGTTCCTAATGATATTAGTTATTGAATTGTAAAGAAACAATTTAAAAAGAGTATATTTCCTTTCAGATATTAAAGCATTTACTTCGAAAATCCGTGTGTACAAATAAGAATGTTACATACTGTATGCAGAAGCATACGTATTATGTGAATTTGTGTATATATTAACGGAGCTTTGAGACGGAAGCGACACGTGGCTCTTGGAAAGCAACCCTTAGAAGTAAATGTAACCATTCGAACCAAAGCAACATAAGCTGCAAGTGTCGCTTGTCACTTGGCCTGTACCGCTTTTTCTGGGAATTTTCAGACCGAAGCAACAAGTGACATGTGTCACTTGGAAGCAGACCTTCAGTAATCCATTCAAGCTTTTGAACTGAAGCACGACAAGCTAAACATGTCACTTGCATGTTGTTCGGACTACACTGTTTTCTCAATTGCATACATCGTGCCATTTCGGTCTGTTGTTATTGCATGCACGGTGAACGTTTTGCTTTATACTGAAAGAGACTGCATTGCTTGTCATCTGTAACTTCAGTCTAAATGCTCCTTCATTGGCATGCATCATGTAGCCTCGGTCTTGTTTGTGCATGCAAGGTGGATGTTTGCTTAGACTGAAGGGGCCCTTGTCACTTCAATGTGACACCCACCACTGCCATGTGTTGCTTCATTCTGAATGTTCTCTATACTTAACAAGATTGTTAGCTACTTCATCAGAGAATAAGATCTAATTTAGCCTGTAAGTCACAAGAGAACAAATTGCAAGTACTGTTGATGGGAAAAGGCTGGCTTTTTGATAGAAGGTTTCTTTTATAATCATGAATGACCCCTTGGAGTGGAATAAAGTAATGCTGTTGCCTTGTAATAAGAAGAGGTCTGAGGTTGAATCCTCTGTGGAGGCAGAGTGCTTCAGATCTCATTTGAAACTGTGAGTCCAGTCCACATATTTTTAATATATTATTTTTTGCCATTTGCGCCATCTTATTTGCTTCTACTTCAGTTTTAGTTCCAGTGTTTTTCAACTTTTCAACCGCTGCGTCGCAAACGATCTGTTGCACACAGGGGTTGACGACTATTTTTTAAAATCTAATTTTATATTTGACAGCAAGTCTATACATATTGAACTATGATTATACCATAGTTGATATATTAGTATTAATTAAGGTTGTATATTAATTTCCATATAAACTTTAAAGATCAGAAATGTATTTATGAGTGAAATTGTTGGGATCAGGGCATCGACATGTAAGAAATAAATTTAATGGGCTGTGGGGTCACAAATGTTGAGATCAACTGCAACAAGTAGCCAAAATACATCACTAGTTACTCCATGACCAGGTTTAGCAGCCATTTAACCAAATTATACATGATGTACTGGAAAGCCAGAATACAAATATACAGGGTAGGCACAAAGTCGCTTTCCCCAATAAATGAAGAAATACTTGTTTTGGGGAAAGCGACTTTGTGCCTACCCTGTATATTTTACTGAACACAAAATTTTATGTAAAGAGATTTGATACTAGATTTTCAAAAGGTAGAGCAGAATTTTCTTTTTCTGCTTCATGTACATGTTCGTATAACAAAATTCAAACATTGAAAATCATATCAAACTATTAGGTTCTATACTGCTGGACAATGAAAACCGGACACTTTAATATTTGACATCTGAATTGCAATAACAGCTCGCAGGTATATTACAGAATGTTCGGCAGATCATGTAGTACCATATGCACCATTCATAGGCTCGGACTTTGTTTATGCATTCGTACTTAATTCAGTTTCTGCAACATTTAGTTAGCCCTTGTACCAGAGCTTTTATCGACCCATTGCGTTATCACAAAAAATGCAAGTGTCTGGTTTTTTTTGTCCAGCAGTATATTAAACACACATACAAAACTACTCTAGTTATGTGAATCTGTTTATACTACATAAGCCTACCAAAATATGAAGATAACATTCGGAAAGAACCGCCCATTCAAAAAAGCCAGCTTCCTTGAAAATATGTCTAGCTACGAATTTCATATTGTAAATTGTATTTTATATTTAGAAATGAGTGTCTATTTTACAGTAGGGAGATAAATGAAAACAATGGAACAGGAAAAATACTGGCAACTCCTACATTCTCATTGATTTGAGACACTTTTGTGAAAGAAGCCGAAAAAAGTCCAACCAAAAAACTGCAGAAAAAAACTCAGGTTTTTTACTAAAAAAGCCAGTTGTTTTTTTCGACCTCTTCCAACTCTAGGCAGAATGCACTCTGGTAGAAGGCGAAAAATTGGTAGCTGCCACACCCATACCTGTTCGCTGGACCAAAAGAGTGTGAACCTTGACCCCTCACTCTACAGAACCGATATTCACTGCTTAAGTGTCCATTGCTATCGTCCAAACAGCACTTGAACCTTCGAGCTATATTGGTCTTTGTGATATGGGGCTTATTTGCAGCTGCTGCCTGAATATCCGAGGTGGTGGGCCTCTGTTAACAATGTTCCGATGGAAAGGATACCACTGTTGCTACCGGAAACTCCTGTCTGATGGACGACGTGAGCTCTTTCCTTTTTTTGACAATTTCACGTTTCAGAGTTTGACGATCTCTGTTGGTCAGAGTCTTTGGTCACCCAAAATGTTCACCATTCCTACCTTTCACTTGTGCATGACCAATGCCACTGTGTATCTTAGTAACTGTTGCCCTGCATGACAACCCACCGAGGTGGCATTCCACGATTATTTTAACAAAGTCAGACAGCTCTGCACTAAGTGCCATGTCTTTCAAAACTGGTTCTCTTACTCACTCAAACATCCCGATACATGGTTCAGGTCACATGACAACCTCAAAAGTCAAATAACCCACTTTCACGAGGTACTCAATTATGTTTTGGTTGATAGTGTATTTTATGTATTTGTGCATGTATGTATATGCATTTCTTTTACTTGATTTTTGCTTGCCTCCGTTTGGTAGCCGTTGGTTTCAAAGTAAGCCTAACATAGAACATAGGCGTCTGCAGACCCTCTGATTAGGGTTTGGGGGGTGGGGGGCAAAAGCCTTCATGAAAGTTCAATTGGAAAAGAAAAACCTCATTTTATCTCACTGTTTTAGTTTTATTGCATGGATGGGTGGAAATATATACAATATCCTATTTATTATTTAAATACATTACATAATCAATTCATCCATCCCATAACAAACCAACAGCAAAACTGATTACAAATGGTCTCTGAAATGTGCACTCTCCTTGGATTTAAGACAACTGAAGTACTTAGTTGTTCTTACTTCTGTCTCTGGTCATTTATAATGCATTACAGAAAACAACCAAATTGCGAGTAAAGCAAGCAAGAACATTTTTAAATCCAAATTTTTGCAAACTGAAAACAATATTGATTTAATAGGGTGCAAAAAGATTCACTGGACATCATGCCATTCTCTTTAAAAAAAAAAAGATTAAGGTAAAGTGTTCCCCTGCGCTTAGCACCACGCCATGAAGGCGTATAGGGGGTGTGGGGTTAACGCCCCACACTTTCTTGATCCGGTCGTGAGTGGGGGTGATGTGATCAGCATCACGCCCCTGACCGCCTCCCCCAGGTACCCATGTTATTCGACGCTGGGTGGGCGCCGGGGCCGCTTCCATCGTTAGAAAAGATCCCGGATTTGAACCGGCCGGGGATCGAACCCAGGACCTCTAGCATAGTGGTCAGACGCGTTACCGATTGAGCCACCGTGGCCACATTCACTTTAACATTTGTTTTTTTATTTCGATCGTTCCAAGCCCAGGGGGCCAACTCCCAATAAAATTTTAAATCAAGGGGGAAATTACCCCTCTCTGCCCCCCCCAGCAGGTGCTATTGGCTGTCTGGAAGAAATAATGCAAGACGTGAAAATCAATGCCATCTTCAGTATCACTTTGTCCTGCTACTCTTAGATTCTGCTAGTCTTGCTTTTTTTTACTTCAATGTTTGCTTGCCTTGCCCCCCCTTAGAATTGTTTTGGTGCAATGCCTCCATGCCCCCCCTGTGGTCGCGCCACTGCATCCCTTCCCACCCCCCTAGTTGCTTTGATATTTCATCAGCTTCAAAATACTTCATTTTCTTTAAGAGTATAATATAAAAGGTAAAAAGAGGTAAAGTGTTCCCCTGTGCATAGCACCACGCCATGAAGGCGTATAGGGGGTGTGGGGGTAACGCCCCACACTTTCTTGATCCGGTCGTGAATGGGGGTGATGTGATCAGCATCACGCCCCTGACCGCCTTTACCCCCCAGGTTTTCCCCCAGGTACCCATGTTATTCGACGCTGGATGGGCGCCGGGGCCGCTTCCATCGTTAGAAAAGTTCCCGGATTTGAACCGGCCGGGAATCGAACCCGGGACCTTTAGCATGGTAGTCAGACGCGTTACCGACTGAGCCACCGCAGCCACTTAAGAGTATAATATTGTTTGTTTAATAACAGTGATAAGATTCCTCTGCACTAAATTTCTAGGTGGAAATATAATAAGATTTAATAATATAGGGGAATGGATGCCTGGAGGGAGGGGACAAGGATGGCCACACCTCCCTCTTAGAAAATGAATGTCAACCTAAAAGTATATATTTCACATGTATAATTTAATTTTAGTCATAGTAATTTACATTAATTATTATAATGGGGATGCACGCCTATGTTTGAGAAATATGTGTAAACATCCCAGGTGCCGTAATTAAGAATGAAAGTGGATAGTTCAGAGAGTGTGCGACCAAAGTTCTCAGGAGTCTCCCAGACAGGTTTGCCTAATACATACATCATAATAAATAATGTCTAGTAGTCTATTTGGAAATATTTACGTCTGGCCCAGATGAGCTATTGGGAACATGACTTGGATAGTTCAAATGTGAGTTAGCAAATTATTGCTCTGTCTGGGAACCCTTTCCTTTTGCATATATGTGGAAGGGATACACCCCCTTGCCCCAAAGGAAACCTGCAACATAATCTGCAGATGGATAGATATGGCAGAATTAATTTACTGATAGGTGGGTAGTTTCTGTTGTAAATGCCTGCATTTATTGGAAATGTTAGTTTAGACTCGTAGTTGAAATGGATTGGAATATTGTATATAAGGATAATGTGAGGTTCCAAATTACACAAATAAAATGTATATATATTATTGTATACACATCACTAAAATTTCAAAATCTGAAGCCTAGGCACTAGAGAGAGCATGTATGTTGGTAAAGTGCATGGTAGAGAAGAGGCTAAGAAACTTTACAATAATGTTTACATTTAGTTCTATTTTGATATTAAGAAAGGCTAATCTTACTGAAATCCTAGAAATTAGACAAATACAAAAATATATAAGTGCAAAGTAAAAGGTTGAATATCATTGACTTAGCTTAAGAGAACACTGGAAGTGAATTTGCACAATTTTTGTTATGATCAAAATTTTGACATATAAATTTATGCCACTCTCTTTATATTCTTTTCAGTGTTTGGTACAATGTGTCATGAAAGCACTTAATGCGGTAAGTTTTTCGCTATATCAGTTTCTGAATCTAATTGATCTAATAAAAAATTGCATCATAACTAATAATTAGGGACATTGAATTTTCGCGATGCGCGAAATGTGAAAAAAAAAGATGCAATTTTGAACATTCTGCACGTAACTACACCCCCAATGATGAAATATGCATGAGTTTTATTCGCGAAGTAATGCGAAATGTGTGCTTTTCCACGAAATGAACGCTTTTTCGCAAAATAACCGTGAAATATCATCAAATTAAGTAGAAACCATGCAAAAACCGGCAATTGAGGTTGTGCGCACAAACTGTCGATTTGCAACGATACGTTTGCCTAAAGTTTCCTACCACTTGCAGCTGAAGAACGTTTTATCTTCGATCACATCAGGAAGACGCTGCAAATTTGGATTTCCCTTGCACATAATCTCAGTTCGAAAACTTCGTTCCCTGTCAAGCAGAATTCCTTTCTTCCCCCGAATGTCTACTCAACTTCCAGTTTCATTGAACTTGCTAGCTGTAGCAGCGATAAGATTAGTCTGTTCCAGCACATCAAGGGAAACAATGGTGTCATTTGTGTTCAGTCATGAATGAATTTTGTTTATCATCATGTGATTTTCAACATGTGTTTGTGTATGTGCAGTAGTGATTATTTTTATTTGTTGGACAGCAAGGATATTCTTTAAATACATACAATGAATAAATCACTTGAGATATGGAATTTAGAAATGAAGTGATTTTGTGTTGATGTTTTGTTTTTGGTTGGACAGGTAAGTACTTGTGTATGTGTACAGTATATAAAAATGAAGTAGTTTATCAATTTATAGCTCTTTTGTATGATGTTTCCTCTCATAATGAAAAGGTGTGTGCCAATTTTCTTTTCCACCGCTGAACTAACATTTTATTTACCGCTCTCCTCAGTTTTTATTTACTAAATTTGTCTCCCTACTAATAATGTATATCATTGATATAGTACTTATATCAATAGTTACAAATGAACATTCTTAATTTTAGTTTTAATCCATAAAGACCTGCATATGAGTAAAAAATACCCAGTCGATTTGTAAATATATTTTTAATCACTTCCGATGAGTATCAGCTCCTTTCAAGTGAACGCTTCCGAAGTCGGGACCTTGAGTCAGCTGTTTGTTAGTTCATTAGTTCCACTCACAGGGCCGTAGAAGCACTGCCTGGGTAAATTTCACTCAACGCGTGCTCACAAGTTTCAGTTAGTGAATTCAATATGTTTTTTTTCCTCATATTTATTAATTGTGCGATTTAATTCAAATGTTCAAAATTAATAAATTAGATTAATGAATAAAGTAAAGACATTACTATTTAATGGTTTAAAACAATCAAAATTCGGACTTATGAAGTAATTTTTCTTCTGGATATTTTTTAGCCAGCATCAGTAGCGGCTGTTGCCTATTCGCGAACTCGCACATGCATACCCAAAAAAATGTGCATTGTCTTCCATTTACTTCCTTACGTCAGCTTTTCTATCTGAGTAACTCGCTTTGAATGGACATGAACACAATTCGGAAGTGCACACAGCTGCACACCAAAGTGGCACTGTGTTCGACGGTGGGTAGAGGAAGCAGAAAGGCTCTTATGGCTTTGATCAAGGGCTTTTGTACTCGCTTAGCACAAAGAATTGTGACATAGTAGCTACGGACATGCGCTGTTCCCTCTTCGTCATGTAGTGTTGCAATCTTTCCACTCCTTGTCGTGTGACGGAGTCGAGAACAACCCATGCATAATTGCAAATTAAGGGATTTTTTCTCAGCAAGAAAATTTTGATCTCTCTCACTTCACACGGTTCTGAGCAACAAAGCATTGAAATCCGAATGAGGGGTGGGTGGGAAAGGAAGGGGAGAGGGTGTGGCATGTAGTGACGAGCGTATTCAGCCATGCAAAGCCAGATGCAATGAGTGGAATATGTTGATGCAGGTGCTGGAAAAATAGTTTTATAAAATGTCAGTGGTTTGAATTAAAAATATTCACAATGTCGTAGGAATTGGTGCATTTAGACACTCAAACTTGTATTTGGAAGTTCAACGAAAATTTCAAATAATCAAAGTTTAATCTTGTATTTTTGTCACAGAACAGTCAATCCAATTCTTTATTCAGTGCATACGAGAATCTGTAACTTGTACTATTATATCTCTGATTTGAGATAATTTTTGTCAAGGTGCTGGCAAGAACTAGTTACATTTGATTAGGGTTTCGAGGATCCTCATTACAATGTCTAAAGTGAATAAGTACATTAAAAATGGTAATTAATTTAAGTGTACAATGAAATGTTTATGCGGCATCTGATGGGACATACTTACATTGAAGAAAGATAATATACATTATTAGAACATGGCAATTCCACAAAATACTGGCCATATTATTATCCCTTACAAACCATAGCAGTTAATCGGTATAGCATTGTTAGTGTTGTCAGGTCGTCAAATGCTGAATTTTCTACAGGTCACGAAAGAGACCAAACAACCCACCATCTCTCGTGATAGATTTAAAAAATCACTAGGGTATTTGGATTCTGTAATAAACCTTATTTTTTTTTTTTAATTTTCATGAAATGTTAATCTTCTACCATCTCATTATCAGGGAAAAGTGCATCATAACTTGGATTGCAAATGCGATTAGCAGAAACGGGCAGGAATAATTGAGTGGGAATAACAACACTTCTTCTGGACGCGAGGCCAAGGTGCACACCCATAGACCCAGACCACCAGCTGCCACTGCACAGCATGCATCCTTATGTTATGGCATAGAGAACCACTCACCTTACAGCCTTCTTTCCTCTCATCTTCTCTCAACTTTATCTTTGAATATTGACATAACAATGTTCAAACTTGATAAAATTATGTTAATCAATCAAGGTATTATTTATTACGTATTTACATCCTTTAAAACAATTAACATTTGACCTTAAGGCTCGATTGGACATTTTTGTGTAGTTTGCTTTTGCTGTTATCTAGTTATTATCAAAAGTTTCGTGACTATGTAAGTCTATTAAAATATTTGTAATATCTAGATAACAGTGATAACGAAAATTCACGTCAATGCTCTAGAAGGAATTCTAAGCATATGTAATTTTTCATATTTTGGAATATCACAGAGGTTTTTCGAATGAAGAGGAAAAATTGGGAAAAAATCGCCCTTAAGGTTGCCAAAGGTCCAGTTGATCCTTAACAAGCAATTTTGCTGGTGGGTATTTTTACTCAGTGCACATCCTGCCGGGTTAAAGATTAATAGAGAGAAATATGATATCTTTGTAGTCAAATATGGTTTCACAATGGCTGCTGTTTCATAGTGCTACAGCTCAGAGAGGATCGAAAATGCCACTCTTTGATGGTTTGTAGTGTCGAAACAAGGCCTCAATGGGCAAAACATTAAGGAAAGGTGTTCAGCTTGATGTTCGCTACACATTGTGAAAGGTTGTTGATGTTGTATGGTGTCACCCTGTATATCAAAATACAGTAGATTCAATCTTAATCTCAGTGATTATGAAACTCCTTGAATTTTAAATTTATCTCCTTACCTTAAGATAATTATGTGGTACCACTTGTAAGTCTTATAAGTAGTACGAAAAGAGAGAACAGTTGCTAATACCTAGGTATATAAACTCAATTCTACTTCCTATCCTATGCATGCATGTGAAGTTTTATTATCCATCATCAAATCAAAATTAGAAGCACTAAAATGTAAATATTTATTAACTTGTTCTGAATGCAATCTTATTTTGTGGCACATCAAAAATTGCATATTTTTCCAACTCAAGATAATTATTTTCAAGAAATACATTTTATTTCTTCCACACATTTTCCAAGAATATTAGGACTTCAGATCATGAAACAATTAGTTTAAAAGAGTTCTCCCTGAATTAGCTAAACAAGTAAATTGCTTGATTCTTCCACATTGAGAGATACCTTAGAGCAAAATGTGTCAGGAAATATGGTAAAATACATCCAAGAATTAACCACTTTTTAAACATCTGCTACAAACATGTTACTGTATTGGAATGTATATATTTACATTGTCATTGTTCTTTTAATAGCTGAATGATGATGATTGTCCAGAAAAAGATCTGTACGAGAAGATGCTAGAAAAGGAAGTGGGAAATCAAGAATTACGCCCTAAGATGATCGAAATCACTCAGGATTGCTTCAATACCACTCAAAAAGGTAAGTAAATTTTGTTAATCTTCACACTTTTGTCTACAAATTTTAACTTTTCAACACTGGTAAATGGATTTTTTTTAAAGAAAATCCTCTGATATAATATTTTTCCACTTTCTCATTCCAGACGATAATTGCTGTGATTATGCAACCAATTTGTGGCTTTGCAAGAAAAAGAAGTTGAATGGGGTAAGTACAGATTGATCAAACCAAACTAGAATAGGATTTAAAGGATCTCAAAGAGCAAATATTCTGAGCAATTGTCCAGAAACAAAAATTCCTGATGATGTCTCACATTTGAGGGAATTATTGTTAATATGAATTGATTATATTTCATTGATATGCTAATTTCTAGAAAAGTTCTTCCTCCTTCTACTTTATATGTTGACCAGTTTATAATAGTAATTAGCTATAATCATATTTTTACACTTATTTTCCACATCAATGAACACAGTCAATAAATAAAATTCAAGTGGTGAAATCAATTATTTTCGTTCCCTTTTTTGTCTCTATATTCTGGCAGAAAATAAATGGTAAATAAGTGATATCTCTTCATGTTGTTGCCAGCCGGCACTACTCACGGTCAGATCTGTCATGCCGTTACTTGCTGGTGAGCGTGGTTCTTATTTTTGTCTTGTAATGATTTTGATTTCTAAATTTAACTCAGATCAAGAAGTTTATGCAATATATGCACATTTGTTTATGAATAATATACATTTTAATTCTGGTTTCATAAGGTCTTCAGTTGTTTCATAAATGGCAGGAAAATCATGTGTACTGAAAATCAATATAAACTTTCTGTTGTTATGTATAAATATAAGGATAACACAATAAATTCAAGTCTTAATAGAGTTACTAATGCATGTATGAAACTAACATACAATGCTCACTAAAAGCGAAAAGGCTGCTATTTTAGGTCTGGATCTAGTGTTGATTAGTTCTGGCAGAATCTCCCTATTTTTTGTCCTTCAGTGCTGCGACCATTGTTGGATTTTTGTCCCATGCAAATTCATTCATAATTCCAATAGAAGAGAACCAGTTGTCGACAGTCACATTTTGGCCACTGTTTTGGCTGAACAATTCTTTGGAAGACACTGTTAGAGTATTGTCTAATAAAAAGGGAAAGGCCCTTCAGGCTGTTTTCCCACATATATCTCCATTTTCACAAAAAGTTACATGGTTGCTTGCAGGTTAGCACCACTCCAGAGCTGGCGCTAGTCATTTTGCCACCCTGAGCAGTTGTGAAAGATGCCTTCCTGTTTCAAACGCCGCTTCCTCTCGTCATTACACAGCAACAGGAAATAGAAAATCAATATACTCCTAAGTAAAGCATCAAACTAAAAAAAAATGCAATACTATTAAGCAGTAGCAGCGATTAGGTGCCAAAACTTGGGTGGAGAGGAAGCAAGGAAGTTTATTTCCTCTTGTAGACACAACATAGCATTAAAAGACTATAGTGTGGAGGCAAAAAGTTGGAAAAAGTGTATGTGGGGGGCAAGTGCCCTCTCACTCCAGCGGCAGCTCGTGACTTTTCACAGATGCGTGCTACAGGTAGATGATGTTTCTTGCATGTACAAATACCCCCCCCCCCTCCTTTACACACACACCCATGCACTCACTTAGAACCGCTAGTGTACACAGGGTTTTCTCCCGAGGGGTCAGGAATTGTAAAGGTCTGTATCACATAGCTGCTTTCTACATACGGCCGGAATAAACTATAATATATTTTGCAATCATCGATTTAAACCTTCATTTTAAAAAGACAAAAATGGTAATCGGAGATCATTTTAAGGGGTGTTTAGTAGTATAACGCAGAGGCCCCTGGCTCACCCAAATGAGGCAGGTGAGCCGAAGCCTTTTATGAGCTGTTTTTGTGCGTGTGTGTGTGTGTGCCTCGAAGCCTTTTGTGAGCCCATAAATTTCATACCCTGCCGGCTCCCGCAATACCTTCCTGTTAGAGTAAGAGTTTCACAAACCTTCATGGTCGTTTTCCTTTTAGAGTAAGGGGATCACGAACCTTCATGGTCATTTTCCTTTTAGAGTAAGGGGATCACAAACCTTCATGGCCGTTTTCCTTTTAGAGTAAGAGTTTCACAAACCTTCATGGTCGTTTTCCTTTTAGAGTAAGGGGATCACGAGCCTTCATGGCTGTTTGCCTGTTAGGGTAAGGGGTTCACAATACCTTCATGGTGGTTTTCCTTGTCACAAAAAGTGAGAAAAAAGATTTTTTTCTAGCGAGGCCCGAGGAGCACTTTTCAGCATTCGGCTCTTTTCTTGCGTTATTAACAAGAAAAAAGCTTTTACTATTCGTAAGAAATTATTTTACTTTTGTTTGCTTCGCAAGAAATGCTTTTAGTGCTGTTTGCTTCGCAAGAAATGCTTTACTGTGTTAGTCATAAGCTAAATTTGCCTAACAAAGCAAACGAGTGCTCTTCACGGAGGAAGTACAGTATTCGCGATTAAAATTACCACCTGAGCACTATAGCTCTTTTCAGGTCTTACGGCGTGCGCTCTAGAAGCTGGCAGGGGAAGTGGAGAGCGGGGAAACGACCTATCCAGTGCATCGAGACAGGCCGGTTAGAGAGAGAGACTGCAGCGTTGAAAAGACCGATCGAGGCAAGGAATTTTACAACTCTGCCTTCCAGAAGGTGCTGAAGGAAAATGGCATCCTCCACTAATATACGCAATGAACATGTGATAGACACTGTAACGTTAATTTGTAATTTGAATTTCTCTTGGTAGTTTATAAATTTGTTTCACAAATCTTTCAGAATTTTTAGGTCATTTTACTAAGCTCATAGGGCATTTTGAATTTGAATTTTGATTTTAAAATTTTGGGTGTGTCAGCACTTATGCTATTTTACACCCGTCACATTATACGGGATCCAGATCCTTACCATTACAAATAACAACTCTAACGTTGCATAACTAAAATCTTCAAATATTCTGACTTCCGTTAAAAGCTGAGGCTGTAAATGGGCACTCAGCACACATACGGACAAAAACAGGACAACACACAAAATTATGCTGGCCATAGGGCCAGTCGACAGAGCCTCACTTGTATGTAAAATGCAGTCCAGGGTGTACTATGTGGAAGTGAGGTTGACAATTGGGTGTACTGCGTGGAAGACCACCCCCTTATAGGGCATTTTCTTGCATGTATTAGGTCATAAAAGCATTTTTTAAAGAACATTTTTTGGCAATTTTAAGGTCATCAAAATCCTGTCTTGAAAGAAGACAAGTGAAAGTTGTCTCCCAGGGGCGGCGCAAGAATTAATCATCTAGGGGTGCAGAGTGAAATTTAGGGGGTGCCTTGTTGAAAATATAGAAACCATCAAACATGCATACAAGGGCACGCGCAGGATTTTTTCTCCGGGGGGGGGGGGGGGGAGGAGGAGGGGGTAGAGTAAGATTTCATATCTTTGCATGGACTTACAGTGGCATTGGGTTCCAAAACTGGTGCAAAAGTAGGAAAAAAAGTTGGGGAGCCACTGGGAACTTATATTTTACCTTTATTGTTGTTGCTATTGTTATAAAAAATCATAAAATTGAATTGAAAATACTTTGGCGTTGGTGCAAAGTTCAAGTTTGAGCCCATTATTTAAATAGAGACTGGATTAATCTTATATCCTTTCCATAAACATCTAATATTTTGTTGTCTTTCTTTGTATTTCTGTACTTTTTCACGGTGGCAGGTATCAGAGACCACTGCTGAGTGTTCAATTTGTGTAAATTGGGGGGAAAAAATCGGAATACAACATGAAGTTCTGCTGTTTGCAAATAAAATAACACATACCAAAAAAAAATGCGAAATCATGTAGACAGTTTCATGTAATTATCAGACTGCTTCCCTAACATAGAAGTGTGCATAAACAACAACTACGGAAAAATACAACCCAGCTCGACACAACTTGCGTTGAATAATTTCCCGGGCACAATCCGATGATCTACTGAAAGCAACTAAATTTTGTTGCAGTCCGATTTTGAGAATAGAAGAAGAATAAGTAGGCAGAAAATGAAACTTCCTTTTTTTTTTTATCAAGAATGCTAAAAAGAAATAAACAACTCACACGGAGCTGTAGACAATTATCGAAAATGCCACAGGAATAAACAAAACCAGTGGCGGCGATTGGGTCCCAAAACTAGGGGGCAAGGATAGTTTACTTTTCCTTGTTAGATCAGGTTTAGCACAGTGCAGGCCAAAAGTTGCAAAAATTCGGGGCAACTTCCCCCTCCCATCCCTAACTGGCGCCACTGATTGTTATTGATGATATTTTTCTTAGCTTTTGTGCCATTTTTGGCTAATTTGCGAAGACGGGGATGAGAGATGAAACTGATGAATGGACACTCGCAAACATCCATGCACAGGCCGGGATTTGATCCCGGAACCCCTGGCGTCGTAGCGCTATGTACAACCACTCCGCCACGGGAACCAGCTCTTGAAAATAGAGACAGGACCGAGAACGAGATAAACTTTGTAAAATCGAGACTAGACCGAGACTTACTGTTCGAGAATGTCACCCCGTTGGACATTTTGGTAAACTGTAATGTGGGTTATGGTGTTTGAAATATAGCCTATACCATAAACACAGTACTATGTGCACTTTTGTTTTCAAAATTCTCTTTATGTAGAGTCACGGACAGTTCTGGGTTGTAGTGAATGCATTGACTTTCAATGGAATCAATACAACCCAGCAGTGTCCGTGACTGTACAGATAGGCTAATCGGGGCTGGAACTACAGTTTAATTGATTGATTTGGTTTATTTTATTGATTTATTTATTTTACTTCGCTTTTCTTCCACTTTCTTGCTAATCGCGAAGATTGGGATGAGTGATGATGATATGATGAAATTCATGAATGGACAATCACAAGCACCCATTGGCGCAGACTCCATGGGGCTTGGGCAATATTAACGATGCGGGGGCAGAGACTCCCAAATAATTTTGCTTAAGAGGATCTAATGTATTATTTTGCCTCTCTTGTAAAGTTTACTCTGAATTATGTCACATGAACTTAACTTTAAATACACATTTGAAATGTTCTAGACCATCAATTTTGGGGGGCCGAGACCGCTAAACCATCAATTTTGGGGGGCCGAGACCGCTAAACCATCAACTTTGGGGGGGGGGGGGCTATGACCAAAGACAGCAAAACATACGACATATTACTATATACTAAGCATGTAATTATGAGTATTGTTAAAATTTTTACTAAAAAAAGTTTCAAAAGATGCTGTGCATGAACTAGGGTAGTGGATGGGACGTTTGGGCTACAAATGACTCTCACATGACATTCAAAATGAGATCAATGATATATTAGGGAGATCTGTTTTGCGTTCCGTGGTAGCAGATATTAAAAGTCGGGAATATTTTGCTATTATGGTTGACGAAACTTGACATATCCATCCATGGACAATTAATATTCTGCATTCGAACTGTGAATACAAATTTTGATATTTTTGAGGAATTCATGGGCTTTTATGAGATTCCGAACACTGAGGCCAAAACTTAAAAAAGGGAGAGAGTGAGTCATTCATTAATTTATTTCAGTGATCAGAGCCCCCCCAATAATTTGGACAAGTCGGCACCTTGGCAAGCACCCATGGTCAGGCCAGGATTCGAACATGTGACCCCTGCTGTCATAGTGTGATGTAATAACCACTCCGCCACAGATGACAGCGGACCTACACGATCCGAAACAGCATTCGCTTTCACCGGGTATAAAACCTGGGACCCATTAGTACTAGACTTATTCACACTTCCTTCAAACGTGACAACTTGTAAAACTCTCTTTGCAAGGAAGCCGACTGGTTTGGAAGAAAAGAGAGGCTGGCCGGTCGTGCATCCAGTCAACTTGTGAATGAGATTTCATTTCTTGCTCTCTGATTGGCTGTTCGAAAGTTACGGTACTGTGATTGTGAGAATATCTTGTTTGCGCTGTACGTTAGGTTAGATTAGATTAGAAAGCAGCAAATTTGCACTAAAAAATAGGCAATAAGACATTCTCACAATCACAGCACTGTAACTTTCCAACAGCCAATCAGAGAGCAAGAAATAAACCGCATTCACAAGTTGACTGGAAAAAAAATTTCGCTGGTCGGTCTGCCCACATGTTCACTCTTCCGAAGTCATTAATTTGGTAGTGTCTGCTGCCACGTTCTTTTTCCCAAAAGAGACATGTGCATGGCAGCAGACTCTGTCTTTGTTTTATCGTGATTTCATCATGCTATGTATGCAATTACGTCTGTAACACATACTGTTAAGTTTTAGCGATTACTTACACAAAAATATTTTAAGATTAGGTCCCTTAGCATTCTTCTAATAATAAACCTACATGGTCTTGTAGTTAGGTTAGGTTCTGTTAGTATTAAATAATATCGCTAAATGCTTTCTAAAGAAAAGGTTCTAAATTACCTGTACATTCATTCCCACTAGTCATACACTTGCATTTTTCTCGTCTTCATTTGTTCTTAAGATTTGCAACATCCTCTTAGCAGACAAATTACGTGGCAGGAGCAAATTTGACGCTTATTCTTACTGCTGACATGCACGTGGCAGGAGACTCAGCTCATTAATTTTCTTCCCGGAGAACTGGGGGAGTGTAGCGGCCAGCCTCCCCTCACGTGCCTTTCCGAATGTTCAGGAAAATGCAGCAAGGGAGAATCTGTATCCCCTCCCCTTAACGTCTATATGCACATTAAGTGTGGTGTATACATTACGATGGGTATGGAGCATCAAACTTTGTTTTTCATAATACAAGCCAAGTGATTGAATAAAAATCGAATCGTACTTATCTGACGTTGTGAAGGTCAAGGTTGGGTGAATAGTGAGGGAAAGAAAGAATATAATCCAACAGAAGTGAGCATCTTCCTCGCTTCCTGTTTGAAACAAAGGAGAAATGAGACTCATCAGTAAACTTGCAAGAATTGATGTGGTTGCTAGGTGTAAATTTTTTGCCATTTTTTGTACAACTTTTCTGTTCGTACACTTAATAATATAAAAGAAAAAAGTATATTCAGAGCAAATTGACTGACAGTTCTAATACTTTGATGTGTATCCTTTGGCTTTAATTACTGCTTGACACCTGTTCTTCATAGCATTAACCAGTTTCAGACATGTTTCAGAGCTTTTTTTATTACACTCGGTTTGCACAACAGTTTTCAACTCTTGTTTGGACTTGACGCCTGCTTTATGGACTCGTCTCTTCAAAATTGCCCATAAATGCTCAATGGGATTTAAGTCTGGACTTTGAGCTGATGTTTGTAGTAGTTTGGGCACATTCCATATTAGCCAATTCATGTTAACTCATGCCTTATGCTTACTGTCATTGTAAAGTAAAAAAGTAAAGTGCTCCCCTGTGCATAGCACCATGCCATGAAGGCGTATAGGGGGGTGTGGGGCTAATGCCCCACACTTTCTTGTCCTGGTCGTGAGTGGGGGTGATGTGATCAGCATCATGCCCCTGATCGCCTTTACCCCCCAGGGTTTCCCCCAGGTACCCATGTTATTCGACGCTGGGTGGGCACCGGGGCTGCTTCCATCGTTAGAAAAGTTCCCGGATTTGAACCGGCCGGGAATTGAACCCAGGACTTTTAGCATGGTAGTCAGAACCCTGATTTTTAAATTACTGGATTTTACATATTCCAGCATTATACATTCAATCTTGATTGTCCCAACGTAACAAAATGTTACAAAAAATTTCCTCAATTTTTATATTTTCCTGATTTTTTAAGTTTTTTCAGCTTGGTTCCCTGAAAAATGTAAAACTGAGGTTCCATTGTATAATTACGTACCTTACATATGTTTCTAATTTTACTATCTTAAGATCTAATGCTTACCGGGATTTAAAATGCAAATAGATTTTACAACACACAATGCTTCTGCTGGATTACAAAGGGACAACTAATACTTACATATATGCTGTTTAGCTTTGATTCTTATTAATCAAATGGAAATTAATTTTTCTTTATGCCTCTAGAAGCTAGTCACACTAAAGAAATATTGTTACTTCTTTCAGATATGTAAATATGATTAGTAAGAACTACAACCAAAGCAAAGAGTGGCTGCAATCCAATATCATACAAATCCTGCAAATTAAATGAATAGGTTGTCTTACAGGTGGCACTGTAATACACTGTATACATCTACTCCAATAAATAAATATTTTCTATTCTGTACATCTATTATGAAATAATATTCATGTTATTCCTGCATAATGAAAATGTGTTAAATAAAGAAATGTATCAAGCAATCTAGTCTTTTATTTCCACTTACAAAGTTCTAATTTGAAATCAGCCAACTGACCAGGCATCCTTTAGAATGTACTATCACCAGTGGTTCGAATTTGATCACCGGTAGTGACATACTTTTTCACAGAATGGGTATCAAGCGGGGTCTACAATATGCCATATGATAATTTCACATAGCCTAAAAAAACCTGGAAATTTATGCAAGATATGCAATTTTCATCAATTTTGCACCAAGGCTGTGTGGTAAAAGTGAAATCTATGATTAAATGACAACTATATTAGCATTCTCATAGTCTCCTATGTGAACCTACAAAGCAAAACTCCGGAGATTAATATGATATACTTAAAGTGAAATACACTGGATCTTCAATTTTATATTTTTTAGTGGACTAAGGTGGAAAAAGTTGAAATGAAAATTCAGAGATATGGAAACAAGGTCCCCTGTGCTTCTTTCTTAACAGTAATACATATTCTGAACATCTTTAAATGCTTACAATATTCAGATATTAAAAACTGTAATTTTACCCACAAACCGAATAGGACTATGTATTTTCAAGTATGAGTTTGTCAGTGAAGATAAAAATAATGTACCATTCTGTGGTACCCTGTTCTGGTGCTGACTGCCATTTATATTTTCACAAACAGCAATAGCCAAGAAAATCAAATGATTCATTTAAATTGTATTATAAAATCCACAAGTAAACATAAAGTATCATTTATTTCACTAAAAATATTTACAATTTTACTGAGAAGATATAGTAAAATACATATATTTGCTTAATAACATCTTGTTTCCCTTCTTTTCCTTCCGATATTATGCACTAAGTAATTATGCTAATTTTTAGTGATGTTATTTTACACGAAATTTCATTCAGTGATGCAAAACAAGATATCTAATAGGCATGTCATGTGCCAAGTTATTTGAAAAATATTATTACATGGATATCAATAAAAACAAAGAGTACCATTTACAAGAGATAAAAGAGGAAGATTTTTCATAAGCTTATGCAAAAATAACTGGTGAAACTATATCTAGTAAAAGTTCAACATACCTTATTGCAATTGACACTCCCATGTGAAAAATTGTTACTAGAAAATTCTCTGCACCACAAAATAATATGCACAAAAATTAATGTAAATGACACAGTGTATTCAGAAGAATCTATGTAATGAGGGTTTCCTTGGTTTAATTTATCTTAAAAGGTTACCAAGAAAATAAAAGTTTATATTTACATTGAATACAAATAAAAATATAAAGATTATATCCACTCCAAGAATGCTATAAAATAGTGAAAAGTTTTCCACATTTGTTAGCTAATACTTAAATTTATGAGCTTTATAAATACTTTAATTGATAATAGCTCAAGGTTCTGAAGTTATAAAATCATGAATTATCTAATATTATGCATAACATAGTATCCTGGAATAACAGTAATTTGTTAGTAGTAAATATATATTAATACATAATTTTTTTAAAGAGAAAGAAGCCATAAACATGAGCAAAGTGTCCACTATTAAAAATGCACACATAATCTTCCCTCATAGAAGCAATTGCAAGTGTAACATACCTCTGAAAACTAAAATTTTCTTTGTATTTTCTTGTCCCATATTTCAACACAATAAGTTTGTCACAACTGTGATAAGTCAAAAAGGACAGCTCTTCATGAAACTAAAAAAGTGGCCACCCAGTACATTCTTTTGACTAGGTTATATATATATTTCTGATCTGAAAGTAAAGCATGCTTCTTGTTAGTCTTGGCTACTCTGAGGGCAAGTCCCCCATGTCCTCAGTGTGGTTAAAGCCTTATTTAGTGCTACGCACCACTCAACTCGTTCTTCTCTTGTGTCAGCTGATAATAAGTGCCTGGAAAAGAAAGATAAATGTTTTACACTGAAAATAACTGCCTATCTTTCAGATAACATTTAAACAATATTAAACATATTCTATTGTCACAGGTGGGACATGCGGACTACATGTTTTATATTAAAGTAAGTATTCTACTGATAGTTAAGCAATGTTTTTCTTGCAGCTTCTACATTTCTTACAGCAATGATATGAAACTTAACACTGTTGATTAAACATAACTACCCTTAAAACATTTTCTCAGATTTATAGTTGTAGGTGAACAATTTTGTGTCATGGGTGGGACAGAAGAAACACTGCCTCTTTACGTAAGAAATATATTTTAATTTCTGTGAATTATCAAATGAACGAAAATTGTTTCAGATAAAGATAAGGTAATTGACCTTTCAATATTCTAGTGGAGTTGGAAGGGGAAATGTAACAATTAAAGAAGAAATAGTTTTGGTGTCACTGGTGGGACACAATAAAAATCACAGTATAAATAAACATGTAAAATACCTTCTACATTCTAACTTAATTACGTATAGTACTAGAAATTTTATCCAAACGACAACTTTATATTGTTCATTAACAAGATTAAAATAAAATTCAGCATTCCATGTAACTTGAAATATTTCAATTCAGGGTCACTATGGAATGCCCCTACACTATAGAATATTAAGCTTCATTCATGCCATCTTACCTTTTAAGCATCACACCACAATGTCAGTTTGCCCCAAGGTGGAGCGGATTTAAATAATTTACAGAATTACATGAGGATTTTGTACATATCAGAATCACTTTATGTGGAAGTACATTAATCTTGTAATTATTTAATGGTGTTTATTAGGCTGTAAGAAAGGAATAGAAAGGAAACAACATATATGTACTGATGGGGTGAAGTTCATTCAAAAGCAAATGTAATATATGTAAACTGTAAACACACTTAAATTTATCTCAATTTAAAATTCAATAATTTTTATAGGCAAAAATGGCAAACATTTTGTATAGAATAATATACAAAATACTAATCAAGTTAAACTGTAAATAAACATGGCAGCTGATATTTTGCAAACTATCATTAAATAAATTTCCGAAATTCAGCTAGAAAGACAAAAGTAAAGTAGAGATGTGCTTGTACAAGTTGGCACTGCTGGTGAGCAGCATCATGTGAAAGAGATCTTATTTGTATCTTGGGATACACTAGTAGAGCAATACTTTTCCCATAACCTTTCAGCAAGTTTATAACTTGAGTATGTTCATTGAACCTTTTCTCATATTTTGTGGAAATCCATACCTGATGATAGTGCATGTTGGCTTGATGACCATAACCAGTGAAGCGGAGTCCCCTGGACAGGGTTTTCTGGATGTCTCAAGCAGGAGAGTATTTGCTCGTGCACAGATATCTCTTGAAACAGGAGCAACAATCTTTGTGCAACAGATTTTTAGGTCAATGAATCCTAATGGGTCCTGGAAAAGAACATACAAAAGGATAGATTATCTAACCAATAGTTGAATATGTTTACAATAGTAAAATATTATAAGAAATACAAATTACTATTGAATATAAAGAAATAATTTCTGATATTTCCAGTTCAGAACATGAATTTTCCTCAAACATAAAAACCAATTCAGGGTGGCTACAAACACGCAGAAATGAAATTCCCTGACATTTCCAGGTTTTCCAGGACAAAATTTACATTTTTCCCTGACAATTACAAACTAAACAAAATCAATGTTTTTGCAAATGGAAATAATAAACTCATACAGATCCACGTATGGTTTTGTTAAGTACCAATATTATCTTCTATGAAATTGACTTAATTTCTCTATTCTCTATGATTTGAATTCAAACTGCAAAATAGTGAATTTGGAAAATTATTACAATTCACAAGCTACAGAAGGATTACGGAATTTTGTCATATGCAGTAAGTTTAAAATAAAATACTTGATTATTTTTAAAGTTACGACTAAATTAGATAAGAGTGAAGAGAGATTGATTAAGAAATACAATTTGTATTATAATTTATCAGTCTCCTTATACATTCTCGGTATTATATGTTGATATTTTCACTGAGGTTTGGAACCCTCTGCTTGCAACAACCATGAGTGCAGATTCATTTTTCAATGCATAAAGCTTCTCTTTTCTCTGTAAAGCAAACAACTTAACTCTTGCATATAAGTGAAACAATTGAATCGAACAAAATAAAGTGTCATATTTCGTTACATTATCAATGGGATTTCTGCTTCAGTACAGTATATCCAAGTGAAGTACTGTGAAACTGACAACATGCAGTTATACCATTAATGCTGACGAAAAGGGTATGTAGGGATTAGAAATTTAACGCAAGGAATTTATAGAATTGCATTGTATAGGTACCTGACTTAGCTAACCACACATTAAAACAGGAAAACACTAATAATAAAACCTTCTGAAGTTCATATACGAGGGGCATCCTGAAAAAAGCTCCAATGGTGCCTATACACAGCACTAGTGGTCGGAGAGCGACACACACAAATGCAGGCAGGAAGAAGTGGCATGTAGCTGTAATCTGGTACAGTTGAACTGCAGCCGTTTTAGGACAGTTCTATGTTAAAGATTGCAGCTCTCACACAGTCTCCCACCGACTGCGATGTAGCCTACATTGCACGCTCAGAATTTGGCACAGAGCCACCAGCAATCGTGTGAGGTGTGCAGACCGAACGTCGTGAGTGATAGTATGGTCAGACGATGGTGCAGACAATTCACGGAAGGCCAATCGAATGTGCACAATCCCATACAGCTGAGTACACACGGTCCTTTGCATCACTTCAGGTGAGAGATGATGATAATAATAATAATAATAATAATATATCTTTATTGAGCGGGCGAGGTTCAGCGTATGCTGTTCTCCCACCTAACCCTTGTCAGAATACAGTCTACAGTTACAAACGGTATATATATCACATAAGTACCGACTTTCATTTCTTTGCTTAAGTGAAGAGGTTTCTGGCAGGGCAAGGATTAGACAGCTACACTGCGGTAGAGATAGTTCCAGTCTTTGCTGTCAGACACATATACCATGGACATACAAAATTTAGTGCCATGCTACGACAAATGCCAGAACAACGGTGGTGATTATGCCGAAAATTAGGTTAGGACTCACTGTTATTAATGCAATAAATTACAACTGATATTCTTGTTTTATTTATACCTAATCGGCACTCTTTGATAATTTTTTTTTCAAATTGGTGTATTTTCTTATTTTTTTTATTTTTTACTATACTGTGTTATTTTTCCCAAAATTCACATTTTCATTTTAGCGCATTTTCTGTCAAATATTTGAAATTATACCTTCATGGTGTTTTTAAACTACTGTTTCAAATTGTAAGTCACATGGCTTACGCCTCTTCGTGAGAGTTTGATATCTTGAAAGTTATTTTGGGAAAGTTATTTTCCATACTCCTTTTTTTAATTTTAAGGTAAGAATTTTAGATAATGGAATTTTCCCCGTATATACTGAAGGGTGCATAATGACCATAAGTGGCGACGCACCCAAAAAATTTAAATCAATCAATCTCACGTGACGGATACCGATATATTATGGCACCAAAAATTGGCATTATCTTTTTTTTGACTTGTTAGTGTTACGTTTCCCAAAATTCGCGTTTTTGTTTTACAACATTTATCTGCCAGATATACCGAAACTTAATACTCCATTGTGCTTTTAAACTATTATTTTAAATTGTAGGTCACATGGTCTACGTATTTTCGTGACAGTTTGATATGCTGGAACAGATTTTTGAGGAAGTAAAAGTAAAGTGCTCCCCTGCACTTTTCCATGAAGGTGTATAGGGGTATGGAGTTAATGTCCCACACTTTCTTGATCACGGCCGAAGGTGGGGGTGATGTGATCAGCACCACGCTCCTGGCTACATTTATCCCTCAAAGTTTCCTCAAGGTACCAGCTTCATATGATGCTGGGTGGGTGCCGCAGCAGTTTGAATAGGTGGAAAACATCCCGGTTCTCCCCTGCAGGGGATCGATCCCGGGTCTCTCGCATAGTAGTCAGATGCCCTAACGACTGAGCTCCATTATTACTCGCTCGAGAAATGCCGGTGGTGCGCACTTAGCTTGGTAATTCAAAACATATCTCGTGCGACAAATACGAAGATGTGGCTCTCGTGTGACGGTAGATACGTACTCGATCTCCTGTTAGAACCCTGCCACTTTGCTCTGTGATGCAAATGGTTTCCATAGAAGTTGAAAAAATCGTGGGAAATACATGATTTAATGTGGCTGTCGGAATTATTTCATGTACGTATAAGTATAACTCTATAGTTTACTCTTGAGTAAAATGTTGGAAAACTTGCATGTTCTATGTACAAGATGGCCTAGAAGAGAAAAGAATGTTGGATTTCATGAAATTTTTCGTTGTTTTTGGACATTTCTTTAAAAAAAATCGCTAAAAACGCCAACAATTCGCATTTTATGCAAAATTCGCATTATTTCGATATTTCGAACGGGCGAAAAATGTGTCCAGACATTACTGCACATTCATAAACATAACTTCGCAGCAATTACCAGATTTCACGGTTTTGGTGTTTGCGGTTCCCTACTAATCGGAAATTACTTTCTGACCACCCCTTGTATAAATCAGTAGATGGAAAGTGAAAATTTAGCAGGGCTGGCAGAGAAAAGTCAATTCTTAAAGAAAGTGATTTGCTTTTATGATTGAATGATTCGAGTAAATATGATATTAAAATATTTACGTATTTATTATTAGTATTTTATTTCATAATATTGGACATTAACTTCACTCAGTGAGAGATTAATGACCATCTCTCACGAGTTTAAACAGACAGGACAGAGAGTGGCGTTAATTTAATTCCAATACTAGTGTTGCAGTAAATTTGAGGTTGCGAGCATGCACTTGCCAATTTTTATAACGTTCACCAATGCAAGTTTATGTTTCACTTTTTCGTGATAGTATTCAATATACAGGGTGTTTCGTAAGTTCGTTTACAACGCTTAAGAGGTGATTGTACGAGTGAAAATAAGGTGGGAATTTCATGTAACGAAATTCCGGAAACGGCTTTGTTGCCGAGTTATTGACGTTTGAAAACGTGGGAAAATGATTTTCCGAAGTGAATAATGGCAAAACGGGTGGAAAGAAGTCGTCGGTGTTGGGCGGTCCACTAAGAAATTGGGTATGCTCTTGTCAAAAAATCACGCGGCAATGTTGTGCAATGTCGGCGCAAGGGATTCCCCAAAGGACGCGAACGAAGATGTTGACGGGAGTGGGGTGGGTTGTGCGTGAGCTGGTATCGACGAAAATTGGCGTGTGTCGAATAGCACCAAAAAAACAAAGAAAATTTCCTGAGCGAAGGGCACCATGACGTAAAAACGAAAAAAATGAACTGTCATAGGTTGCATACCCTGAAGGGCACACAGTATGCTTAATTGAGATGTGAACGGAACCTAATCACAGACGGTTTTCAAAGTGTCCACCATGTACTTCCAAGCAGAGGCGACAACGGCGAATCAAGGATTGTCTAGTGCGATCCAATAACCCCGGCGTTTCTGCTATCGATGCTGCAGCTACATTGATACGGGCAACGAGGCCCTCGGCTGACATGACAGGTGTTTCGTAAACGAGGGGTTTCATCTCTCCCCAGAGGAAGAAATCCAGGGGCGTAATATCAGGCGATCAAGGTGGCCATGGCACAGGACCTCCCCTGCCAATGCACTGGTTGTGGAATACGGTATTGAGGAAATGGCGCACATTCCGATCGAAATGTGGGGGTGCACCGTCATGTTGAAACCACAGTCTTTGTCTCAGTGCCAAGGGCACGTCCTCTAGTAGTTCAGGCAAAACCTCACTGAGAAATGCTTGATAAGTCGGTCCACATAGGCGAACAGGGAGAATGTACGGTCCAATCAAATGGTCATGCAGTATCCCGCACCACACATTCACTGCAAATCTGTGCTGATGATGAGCCACTAGCAGTGCATGTGGATTATCATATTCCCACACATGACTGTTTTTACTATTGAACACACCAGTTTTCGTGAAGATAGCCTCATCAGTCCACAGTACCGTATTCTGAAAATTGGGGATAGTTTCAATTTGATGAACAAACCATTGGCAAAAGTTGTCACGTGGGCCAAAGTCCCGAGGTAAAAGGTCTTGCACTTTCTTCAATTTGTACGGGTGCATCCCTTCTTCTGCCAGGACTCGCCACACATTCACATGGGAGGTGTTTCGTTCGTGGCCCAGTGCGCGCGTACTGGTGCCTGGATGATCTATCACTGCAGTTAGCACATCTTCCACAAACCGTCGTGTTCGCACACTTCGCAGGCGTCCAACTTCTCGACGAGGTGGCAACATTGATCTTGTTTCCCGAAGTCGAGTGTCTACAGTTTGAAATAAGGTGTGCGATGGTAACACCCTATTTGGAAAACGTGCCCCATACAGACGCCTTGCAGCATGGCTATTACTTCCGGCCTCCCCATAAATCAGATGCATGTCCGCCAGCTCGTGGGACGTGTATCAAGCCATCCCTTACACCGGGCTACAAGTGTTTATGGCCGTTAACACTAGTACACTTCACAGAACATGATGGGCTGTGGCTAAAAATTAACACGTAACACTGCTAGGTCAAATGTTTGCCCAACACTACTATCCTGAACCTCATGTCTTTCCATTCAAAAGAGAATGTTTAACAACCTGCTGCTGGCTCAGGACCTGAAGCACGAATGGCACAGACACGTGCGCTCGTTCATGAGGAAACCTACACTGTTGGCGCCCTTAGCGGAAAATGTGGTACTTAACGTCAGATCACACGGACACCCATCTGCCCTTCAGGGTATGCAACCTATGACAGTTCATTTTTTTCGTTTTTACGTCATGGTGCCCTTCGCTCAGGAAATTTTCTTTGTTTTTTTGGTGCCATTCGACACATGCCAATTTTCGTCGATACCAGCTCACGCAGAACGCACACCCACCCCACTCCCGTCAACATCTTCGTTCGCGTCCTTTGGGGAATCCCTTGTGCCGACATTGCACAACATTGCCGCGTGATTTTTTGACAAGAGCATACCCAATTTCTTAGTGGACCGCCCAACACCGACGACTTCTTTCCACCCGTTTTGCCATTATTCACTTCGGAAAATCATTTTCCCACGTTTTCAAACGTCAATAACTCGGCAACAAAGCCGTTTCCGGAATTTCGTTACATGAAATTCCCACCTTACTTTCACTCGTACAATCACCTCCCAAGCGTTGTAAACGAACTTACGAAACACCCTGTATATCCCGTTTGTTTAGATTCTTCTTGATATCGAAAAATAGTGCAATGTCATTGTAAACGTATGTTAACTTTTGCGAAACCAGTAATACGTCAGGATGATGAAAGAAAAGCTTCGTAAGCACTGCTAAATTAAATAAGGTGAAGTGAGCCAGAAGAGTAATAAAATTCCAGCAGCATATTTGCAGTCTAAAGCTCTTCTTGCTTATGCATGCGATTTTTGTTGGATGTTGCAGTCCATGCAATTTCTGTCGCATGTAGTAGTGAGATACTTTGTCGGGTGGCGATATTCGACAAAAATAGTATGTATCAATAGAACATATTTTTTTCCATGTTCCTTCAGTTTGCCCAACAAAATGCCTTACTATCGGATTTTTACGTTTTTTTCCATTGTAATTCGGGGGTCGTGCCCCCAAGCCCCCTTCCTCGGTCCGGCGTTCTGAATTGTGCACGGTTGCATGCTCCGATGTTTTAGCTGCAAAACAAAACTTATCCGAAGTAGATTGCTCCCATAGTGCCAGAGTTATAACAATTTTCCTCCAAAGAGTGTTCGAATTTAAAATTCCCGCCGATAAGCCCGGGCGAGAGAAATTTCTCTCTCTCTCTCTCTCTCCTCCTCCTGCCATCACTGGTTTCTGGCGCCGTGGTTGTGTTGCCATAGAAAAGTTAGTTCTATGGTGTTGCGCATAAAAGGGCCCTAAAAGTTGAGGCCGAAACTTGCGAACGAGATTTCCTGTTCCCGTGCAGAGTTCCGTAACGATATCTTTAAATAAAAAAAATAAAATAAAAAAAATCAATGAAGACGAAATTCCCTGACATTTCCCTGACTTTTTTTGACACCTCAAATTCCCTGACTTTTCCCGGTTTTCCAGGTTTTCCAGGTCTGTCGCCACCCTGCAATTCTTCACAAGCAAATGATTTAGAGATTTTCATGTTAATATTTCCATATTTTTGTGCACATTTCACATTATTTGATGGAAAATGAGCTATACTCTGTCCCAGCTATCTCTGGAGCAAACAAATCTCTGCGCAAGTAGTGACGTGAGACGGCTCCACCAATGAACATGTGAGAGGGAACGACATTGCATGGGGGGGGGGGGGGGAAGCGACTGCAGTTACCAGCCTTCGCAGCAGCATGTACTGCTTTGCTATGCCCACTCGATCCCCCCCTCCTCCTCTACAACTATGCGCAGCCTTGCTCCGGAAATAGCCAGGACAAAGTATATGCATGCCAAATATAACAAAGTGTAACTCATTCTGCAGATGCTATTTTCTTCGATATAATTACAAGATCTGGAAACGAACTGTTTGCAGATGCACCTACAATCTGTTTTTATTAATGTCTTATTATACACATGTATGATTTAACATGTTAATAGAAAAACTGAAAAATTTGTTCTAGATAAAAACTACGATAATTCACACCTAATGCATCATTTTTGAAGAACTAGAAGTGTCCACAACCATGGTGAAAACTTGCACAAATGTTTAAAAATGCATGTAAGTGAAACAAATATTCCCTCAGTTTTACAAGATTTTTTCAAGTCTGCAACTACCTAGAATGTACAAAAAAGTTGCTTAGCTTCTTAATACTTCATACAGTATGTAACATTGTTATTCGTACACATAGAATTTCCGAGGAAAAAATGTCATATCTACTAGTAAATATAATCATATTCATATGTACCTGGAAATTAATGTTAATGAAGGTTTCACCAACAAATGTCAATAAAAATGTATGTTCAAAGTGTATAAACAGAGCATATAATTTGTGTGAAAAGAGAAAAACACGCTGTTTCATGCAACATTGTTATTCGTACAGGCAAGAGTTTCAATCTTCCTCGCATTCAGTGCCACCGCTATTCGGGCGATTTCGTGCAGTTTGCAACTTCGTAACAAGTTTGAATATGCAGGCGCGCTCCCTGTCAAGCGGAATGCTGGCATAGGTATTGTTGTAGGCTTATCGTATATCTATCAGCGTGTTCGAAATGTGCAAGGTGAAGGAACTTAGTTCCGATTTGAAGGATGTTATTATAAATTTGGCCCTTGGAGGTTATTCGTTAAGAAAAATTGGACAAACAGTCAATAAATCACACTCCACAGTTCGATACATATTAAACAAATTTAGAGAGGAAGGTTCAACACAGAATGTGCCGAGAAAACCAAGACACAGACGGCTGAATAAACATGATGAACTAAGTGTTCCTCAGTTACGACCGTTAGTAGAAAATGTTGCTGGCAAGATGATGTCCGATCAAACTGTCCGACATGCCTTGTGGAAGCATGAATATCATGGCAGAATACCACGAAAGAGGCCATATGTAAATAAGGTGAATCGCAGGAATAGACTTTCATTCGCGAAAGAGCACATCCACAAGGACAAGGAATTTTGGGAAAGTGTCATATGGTCAGACGAGTCCAAGATTAATATATACGGGTCAGATGGGATAAATAGGGTCTGGAGAAAATCATATAAAGACAATGATCACATTAACACAGTTCCAACAGTTAAACACGGTGGTAAGTCATTAATGATTTTGGGCTGTATGTCGTCAAAAGGTGTTCGTACCATACAGTTATTGATTGTATCATGGATGCATATGTCTATTTGGACATTTTGAAGAACAATGTAAAGCAGAGTGCCCAAAAAATGGACATGCCACCTATCTACAGATTCCAACAAGGCAATGACAGTAAGCATAAGGTGCGAGTTAACATGAATTGGCTAATATGGAATGTGCCCAAACTTCTACAAACACCAGCTCAAAGTCCAGACCATTGAGCCTTTATGGGCAATTTTGAAGAGACGAGTCCATAAAGCAGGCGTCAAGTCCAAACAAGAGTTGAAAACTGTTGTGAAAGCCGAGTGGAATAAAATAAGCTCTGAAACATGTCGGAAACTGGTTAATTCTATGAAGAACAGGTATCAAGCAGTAATTAAAGCCAAAGGATACGCATCAAAGTATTAGAACTGTCAGTCAATTTGCTCTGAATATACGTTTTCTTTTATATTATTAAGTGTACGAATAGAAAAGTTGTTCAAAAAATGGCATGTTTCTCTTTCAGTTTCATTTAATTTATTATTGTCATTGGTTATACAGAGTTCGGGTAAGATTTTATGTTCCTAATGATATTAGTTATTGAATTGTAAACAAACAATTTTAAAAGAGTGTATTTCCATTCAGATATTAAAGCATTTTCTTTAAAAATCTGTGTGTATGAATAACAATGTTACATACTGTATATTATAAAATACTGCTCTCAAGTAATTAACAAACTCAACATGAAAAAACAAAACTATTTGAAGCCTAGACAGGAAAATGAGAGTTCCATCTAAAATAAACTGTAGATTCATGGTCCAAAAGCAAGTCAGCACTGAAATGTTATAATGTTATTTAAGGTTGGCAACATTTGCAAGTAGTATCTGAAGGAAATCATGGAGAATCATAAAACCCTGTAAACAAGTGTACTTTCTCAAACATAGAGGAAGTGTTCTCCAAGTTTACTTTATGCAATAAGTGTAATGTGTAGAGTATTTTTGTAAGGCTTCGTAGGCAAAGAAGATCATTGATTATTGACAAGTTCATATGGTTACTTTCTAAACTGGACATGTTTCAAATATGTTAAGAATCACTGCAAATTAATTTTCTTCATCTCTATTTTGGTTAGTTTACACTGATTTTCTACATCGTAGGTTATCACCACAATGATGATGAACTGATGAAACAGAGGATAAAACAAACAAATATATCCATGACTAACCCAGGGTTCGCGCCTGGAACCTCTGGCTTTGTAGCAAGTTGTGATGATCTTTCCACCCTAGAGGCTAGCAAAATTACATTTTATCTTAACACCATGAACAGTGAAAATATGTAGTATGGTTTCCTGGTTACCTTAATTTTTTCCTCTTCTGGGTACTGCCAGTATGACAATTTATGTCCAGACAGCACAAACCATCTCCGCTTCCAGTCACCAAATCCAGCAACATCTTCAAACAAAGTAAGGAAACCTCTTGCATCTAAGTGAACATCAATGTGAGGCTTTAACTTCATGTACAAATAGCCTTGAAGAGGAGATGAATACATAACCTGAAAAAAATTAAGGAGATATAAAACTTCAGTCAAGCTGTGAAAGCCTTTGTGATTTCACACTACTAATAATTTTATAAATGCAATCTTCAAGTTACATGCTAAAGGATTGTGTATTTCATGGCAATTTGAAATATGTAAAGAAACAAAACCAACGTATAGAACCATAATGTAAGGACACATTTTTCTATTACAATAAATCTAGAATCTGATAGTAAACTGCTTGAAATGAAAACCATTAGAATGTAAAAATCAACGAAATCTCATCAGGGCATTGAATTTGCAACTCTTTTAGGGAGTTTTCAGACCAAAAAGACAAGTGATGAATGGCATGAACCATTCCAGTGTTTTTTTTTTTGTTTTTTTTTTTTAAATTCAATGCAGACATGCAACCAACAGACCAAGGAGATATGATGGACACTGTTCAGAAAATGGACCAGTCCGAGTGACTTGTAAAGCGATGTGAGTTTTGTCCTGTCATTCCAGTAAAAAAGGTTGCATTTATTTCTAAGGATTCATATCCAAGTGGCAAGCATTGCTTGTGGCTGTCACTTGCCACCATGATCTGAAAACTGCCTTAAATGCTAAGAGAAAAGATCTTAATTGATGTATGCTGTGACACAAACAACTATAAAGAACATGTTATTATAATTAACTATATATTTATAAATAACACATTGATTGTTACATAGCAGGTAACATTTCACATTGTTTGCATCGCACCAAATAGAGTAGGAGGAAAAACATTTGTACAAGGTGTATCAGGAAAGTAAAGATACAACGGATATATATCTTAGGGAAAATATGTAGGGCTTAAGTTGACAATGTTGACAGTAACATTGATCCTTACTCTTTACAGTAGCATTCATTCGCAGTGCTGCACAGAGCATAGACCAATAACCAAGGGAGATTCGTCATCTCGGTTAAATTCTGTGGCTTCGTCCACTAGCGACATCTGTTTATTTTTTTTAAGGGAGTATCAATGATTTATGCATATATATGGATCTGTTGGGAATTGAAAGAATTTTTGCTGCTCAGCTAGTTTACAATCTCTTACATGGCAACGAGTTATTTCCACAAATCGTACAGTTGACAAACACGAAACAAATAATTGGGACATGGACAAATACAAGCGAATAGAATCACGTTAGAACAAACACGACAACAAAAACAAATACACGAATAGGTAATAATATGAAGATTTCTCAGCACATGAATTAGAACTTTCGCTTCGTTCTAAGCACGATGTTCAATCATCACCAGCAGGCAGCAAACTACAAAAGATCGTGACAAAAGCAGCGTAGACAAAGCAAAAGGTCTCCCTTATTGCACAACGTGCTACTAATCTTCCGTTCTGACGTCACCACGGAAAGCTTTCATTGTAACGCTAAGTGATTAATTTGTTAGGTTTAGTTCATTTAGTATAAATAATACATTTGCAGGGTATTTATGCTAAGAGAACCAAATCCATATGACCTAAACTAACAATGTAGTCACGCCACCTCTGATGTCAGAACACGAAGTTGGTAGTACGTTGTGCGATAAAAAGAGGCTCTAGAACAAAACGCAAGCAGGCCTTCACTGCCATCTAGCATGCCAGTAGAGAAGCAACCTGACCAATAACTCCTTGTACCAATGGTTAGATGTCGCTAACGTTGCAAAGCCACAAGTACGGGCATATGAGTTTCACCCCGCTGGCACAGAGTCTTTTGTGATTCTCACGTGCTGGAAATGGCTGCGGCAATAAGCAAATGTAAAGTGCAGGCTGTGATACGGCTTCTCCAGGAAAAAAGCGAATGACCAGCAACGTTCGACAAATTGCAGCAGTTTATGGGCACATTATGAACCATCGAAATGTGACTAAGTGGTGTCGTGCCTTTGTTGATGATGAATATCTGCTGGATATCACAGCCCACACTCCACATCTGGCGGGATTCATTATCACCACAGCCATTTCCAGCATGTGTGACTCACAAAAGACTCTGCGCAGCACTACGAATGAACGCTACTGAAAGAGTAAGGATCAAGGTTACTGTCAGTGTTGTCAACTTAAGCCCTACATATTTTCCCTAAGATCCATTGTATCTTTACTTTCCTGACATGCCTCGTATATTGCATGGTTTGTTATATCAGTTCCATGACAAAGTACACCTATAGCAGTAGCAGGATGTCCACAATTTCATTAAAAACAAATTCCCTGACTTTTCCAGGTCTTCCAGACCAAGAACAAAAATTTTCCAGATTAAGTAATTAGGCAATTCATGTATTTACACATTTGTATAATAATAAGAAGGGCACTATGTTTTAGTGAAACATCAGTTGGATTTTATTTACTGATACCGACTGATATTTTTCCGGAATTTTTATTATTTGCAGGATCTGCAAAAATGCTTTCCAACACTTTCTCTGAGTATAATTATCCAGGAAGTTATGCAAAATTAATTGATTTTGTACAGTCATGTTCAAAAAATCAGTCGCATAGATTTTTTCTAAGTCCAACGTCTTACGAAATTATGTTGGTAGCTCTGAAACAAGGAAGTGTTGTGAAATATACGATCCTCCAATCAGAGTGAAGTTCGATTCGGAGGAGCAGGAGGCGTGACTCACGGTTTTGTCCACAGGAAGTTCAACCAATGCAGCATTTCCAAGTATGAGATAACGTCCCCATTGGTTAAATATTGTTTCAATAATGCGAATCGGCAGAAAGATTTTGTCTTTTTGTTTACTTTGTCGTTTTAATGCCTTTAATCGTTTCAAATTAGTATTAAATTGTCCCAATTATAGTTCATGAGCTTAATATAATGTATTCATGTATGTGTTTGACAATCATAATCACGCATTAGAACAATTTTCACATTGTTTTCACTACGTGAGATGACATTTCATTTACGTTTACGATAAAATAGTGGTTTGGGTGTAATAACAGTTTTCATTAATTAATTTAGAGATGCATTTTTATTTGTTGAGTTATTGATTAGGTTAATTCGTTATTTCTCGCAAAAAGAGGGAACCACAGCTGAAAGAAAATACACAACTTGTATTATTGAGGTCAAGAGTTCGTTTTAACATCACTTTTTGCACACATAATCTAATCACGACTCGGGATACATTTAAATTGGAATCTGAAACATTATGCGACCTGACTGGAACTCGGAAAAGGACACACCGATTACAAGACGTCGATACATTACCACTTGGTCTGGCGAACGCCAATAATAATGAGGGGTTGTGGGAGTGGGAGAGGGGTGACGGAAAGTAGAAAATAAATAGTATTTTTGGGGGTATTTAATGTTCTATTTATACACATACAAACCTAAGAAAATATTTATTTTGATACATGTGTTTGGGGGTGGGGAAGGGGGAAAAGAGAGGGACAGAAAGATAGATATTGGGAGAGATGGGACGAAGAGGTGATTGTGGAAAATGGTTTATTTGACGTTCAGGAATAAAAACAATCAAATCAATGATGATTATCTTATAAATACCATATTTAAGGTAAATTTGTTTTAAAAATGGGAGCGGGGAGCTGTTTGTTTTACGTTCAGTGCAGGATAACAAGTGGAGACACATAGTGGTTCGTATCTCACTTTAAACTGTAGGTCCAGGCCCCATTAGCCTATCAGTGTATAACGTGGATTTAGAATTCAGTAGGAAATAACGTCGATCTAGTATTTTGGATTTTAGATGCGTTGAGACCACTAAAATTTCCAATTCTTATAAGAAGAAACCTGTCCTCATATTACCATTTTGAAAGAGATAGAGTTAATTGTATAATCTTTCGTTGTTAGTTTCAAAGAAGACTAATTCAAATAGTAACAACGGGAACGAATAAAGCTTACGAAAAGTTTTTGCCACCGTGCGGATTTGAACCTACGACCATTAGAGTGACAACCCAGTGCGATAACCACTACCCCACGAGTTCGTTCCTTCTTACGGCATGATTATGAGTTAAGACCAATGCGTTCAATATGCATTAAAAATATAATCCCCATCTGCCTCTTTATAAACAACACACCCAAACGCTCCTTTGTAGCAAATGAAATAAAGGTGGTATGAATGTCACAAAACATTTAAGCAAAATCTACTATATTTACGACGCAATCGTTTTACATGGAGAGGCTACAGCTTCGAGAATTGATGTTGTGACGTGGCTTCTTGTAGTGGTAGGGTAGATATTCGTATGTCAAGGTTCCAGCGTGCACTAGCCAGTAATTTCCGAGGAAAAAACTTCAATTTATTTTATGATGGCAAAGTGGTTCGGTGATAGGCTATCAGTATTACACGCCGAAGATTATAAGTTTGTCTGTTCGATTACCCCTTTTATTATTATATATAGCAACTAAGTATTGTATTTAATTAATAATTGAAAGAAATAAAAATGTTATATATATTTTTTAAAAAATAACACTCCTTTGTAATGATTTTTCAATGTTATTTTTTAAAATAATTTTTCAGAATATGTTTTTGAATTTCTCATCATTTTACTAGGATTTGCATAAAAATGATCCATGTGTCATATTCGACGAAATGTCATGTACAGCGAAAGTTATACATTTTTATTTTAGGGAAAATTATCAAGAAACAAAACAAATAAATACTATTGACATCCTTTTGTGAATAGTATTTATTTTACATTATTTTTTGTTCACCATGTATAGTTGTATTCTTATAAAAAGCATGAAAAACAATATATTCTCTACATTTCGCAAAGCAAATAGTATACGAATTTTCGTAATAAGTAAAATGCAATAAATAATTTTTCGGTTTAATATGAAATAAAAATTGCAGAGTTAACCGAACGGTGAATCGAACACAGAATTTTACAACCCATAAAATGCGTTGTAGCCTTTGCAATGAAGTGATGTAGATTCAAGTAATAAAATTTCATGCAAAATCGTACGTTATAAGATTGTTCAAATATATTAAATCAATGTGTCCATAAGTTATTATACTGTCAGCCATTTGGCACATCTCGTTACAAAATCTCAGCACATCATCATTCACTAGTTAATCGAATTGAATATTGATTCACTTCACAGTTCAAATTGCAACAATAGTTTCGACTCATATCACGTGAGATGTAAACTCAATTCAATTCTCTCATTGTATGTAACTTGTATGTTGAGCTCATGTAGAAATATCAATTATGAGCTCTAAGCTAAATTTGATGCTACAATCGCTTGATCAACTCTTGCGTCTCGCTGCCAGACATTCTACGTTCCTGTTTGCTCCAGGTCGCTTCTGCATTTCATTATCATTGTTTTTACCTCTGTTTCATTCTCATTGTAGTTATAAACCTACGTAATTTCTACTGTTTACAGTAGACAGAATCTACTGTTATAAATTGTAGTACTCTACTGTGTCTCTCGGAAATCTACTCAAAATCAAACATTTCCTACTGAACATTTTCAGTAGGCCTAATGTGTAATTACAGTTGAGGAACTGCAATTGAAATATTCTCTTCAGTATTACATGTAATATTGCATGTAGTGTGTTTGAATTTCAATTTGAATTCAAAATCTTGGGTGCAACAGCACTTAGGCTATTTTGCACCTGTCACTTTATACGGGGTCCAGCCCCTTACCAGAACTAAAATAACATAACTGTAACGTCGTGTTGTAACTAAAATATTAAAATATTCTGAATTCGGTTAAAAGCTGAGGCTGTAAAGAGGCACTCAGCACCCACAAGGACCAAACACAGGACAACACAGATAATTATACTGGCCATGGTGCCAGTCGCCAGAACCTCGTTCGTCTGCAAACTGAAGTCCAGGGTGTACTACGTGGAAGCAACAACTGGGTGTACATACTTCGTGGAAGGTCATCCCTTACCAGGGACTGCGAACCGAATTTGAATTCGAACTGAAACATGCTCCAGTTCGACTTATAGTTCGCACTCGAACCTGAACTGAAATGTTTCGCTACATTCTGGTGCACCATTACCCTCCGTGTACTTTCAGTTTCAGTTCAGTTCCGGAATGAAACCTCATTGTGAACACTTTCGGTTCGCACCCGAACCTGAACTGAAATGTTTCGCTACATTCTGGTGCACCATAACCCTCCGTGTACTTTCAGTTTCAGTTCAGTTCCGGAATGAAACTTCATCGTGAACACTATTGGTTCGCACCCGAACCTGAACTGAAATGTTTCGCTATATTCCGGTGCACCATAACCCTCCGTGTACTTTCAGTTTCAGTTCAGTTCCGGAATGAAACCTCATTGTGAACACTTTCGTTTCGCAACCGAACCTGAACTGAAATGTTTCGCTACATTCTGGTGCACCATAACCCTCCGTGTACTTTCAGTTTCAGTTCAGTTCCGGAATGAAACTTCATTGTGAACACTTTTGGTTCGCACCCGAACCTGAACTGAAATGTTTCGCTACATTCTGGTGCATTATAACCCTCCGTGTACTTTCAGTTTAAGTTTTGTTTCGGAATAAAACTTCGTAGTGAACAATTTGGTATTTTGGGGGCTGCCAGATCCGAATATTTGGAAATAGAAAAGATCCAAAATGCCATTAAGGCAGTGTTTCTCATTTTTTTTTGCCTGAGAGTCCCCCTTGTCATAATTGAATATTTCTGTGTACACCCTGAATTCTCAATATTTTATATACCTAAAAATTGTATGAAATAAGTGTGAAAAATGACACCAAACACGAACTCATTGCTTCCAATACGCTACATAATAATATGGATACGTAGTTATTACTTCTGAGTGGCAATATGTTTGTAATTCGTATATCTTGGTCGTGTTTGATGTTATTTTTCATATTTTATAGCCCAGATTTCAATTATAACAAAATAAATGTAATATTGTTACAACATAAAAAAATAACATTGTTGATTCAAATAGTCAGTATCTGACTCACTAGTCACTACGTCCGTCCGGTCCAGTTTCTATTGCGTCACCACCTGTAGGAAGGGAACAGGAAGTATGTATTTTCCAACAGTGCCTTACATCGCATTGCATTCCCGTTCCCAACCAATCACGTGGCCTCCTACCCGACTGCCATGCCATCAAACTGTTTAAACCCAGGTACTATAAATAACCTTGTTCATACAAGAGATTAATCAAATCCACATTGGAATCGTGTTTTTCACCACAGCTGCAGCGCAATTCAAGAAACAATTCTCATATCGGCATTGTCCAAGAGTGGTGGTCATTGGTTCTGCGGTCACGAAAGACGTTTGATCGACACACTGTCGCCTTAAACCACAATACATTTTCTTTCAATGGGTAACTGGGGAAGGCAAGTGCAAGGCGCATTTTTCCCACTTTTCATTGTGGTTACTCTTGGGAGGGAGCATTTTTCCCACTTTTATTGCGAGAGCGCACTTTTCCGGGTGCATTTTTCCCGACACCGGTGGTTTTGCCTGCACCAGCTACCCAGGTAAGCGTGGAGCGGTTGTTCTCAAGTGTGAAGTTTGTAATGTCAGATTTGAGGTACAACCTTTCCTCTCCAACACTTGATGATCTCATGGTTTTGCGGACGAATGCTTTATTCCAAAAGCGTTCTGATCAGCACTTGCCAGCCTTAAACTAAGATGAAAATTCTTTCAGTTCCTCTATTAGCTCCAGTAGAGTTTACGAGTTCGTCGAGGAGGAAGGTGAATAGTCATTGTCCTTCATGCTCACATGTTTCCTGTCGTTTTTCATAATTCTCGTTTGGAAAGACATTTAAAAGATTAACATTGTAAGATTTATGTATGACCTAATTTCCTTTTTTATTCAAAATTTAAATAATAGCTGTTAAAGTGCAAATGTTACATACGAGGAGGAGAAACTCGTACTACAAAATTATGACGTATCATTTACAATCAACCAAAGTTTGTGAAGCATATTTTTAAGTGCTTTTTCTTTAATCCATGGTTATTTGTAGGTGTGAAAATATCCATCGAGGATAGATGCTTATTGCGTTTTTCATAAATTAACAGTTCATACACTATTTTATTTTAATTTTCTATTTTCAGGAATTCAGAAACAAAATTATGTAATTACATACAAAAGAATAAATGCCATTTTCCATGAATTGGAAAATTTGCTGCCATAGGAAAATCTAATGTGTATTAATCTTATTGATGTAGTTTTGCGCGAAAATGGACACACTTATGAAGCTAGCCACAGCTCACATAGAATTGTATCTGTTTTATTAACTACAATTTGGTTGCTGTACTGTGATGACATACGCTACTTTCATAAATGTATTTGTTTAACTACAATTTGGTTACTGTACTGTGATGTCATATGCTACTTTCAGAAATGTGTTTGATTAACTACAGTTTGGTTACTGTAATGAAGATACGTAACTTTTTTCACAGTTAATTTTCATCCCATTGTTTGATGCCATTTTGAACTGAATCAACTGAGGTAAAAGTGACGCGGCGGATTCATATAAACTTTTCGTTTTCATTTCACAGATAATTACAAAAAAAAAATACAATTGTCAGTACAATGTGAGATACAGTTCTTAAATGAAGAAAATGTAAAGTTATTCAGTATTTTTCTCTATCTCAAACATCGCAAAACGCACCCAGATCCTTAACATTTGGGTCTGGAAACGGTTTAAGTTCGAGAACTGAAACTTAACTGAAAACTTTCATTCCAGGTCAAACTGAAGGGAAAGTTCACACCATCCAATTACAGTTCGGGTAGATATACTCCGGTGTCGTTCGAATTTTAGTTCGAGAACTAAAAATGAACAGAAGGGTTTCATTCCGGGCCGAACTAGAAGTACAACCTCAGATCATTCTAGTTACGGTTCGGACATATATACTCCGGTTTCATTCCAGTTTCAGTTCAAGAACTGAAAGTGAACCGAAAGGTTTTATTCCGGGCCGAACTGAAACTATAACCTCAGATCATTCCAATTACGGTTCGGATAGATATATTCTGGTTCCATTCCAGTTTCAGTTCAAGAACTGAAAGTGAACCGAAAGGTTTCATTCTGGGCCGAACTGAAACTAAAACCCCAGATCATTTCAGTTACGGTTCGGATAGATATATTCTGGTTTCATTCCAGTTTCAGTTCAAGAACTGAAAGTGAACCGAAAGGTTTTATTCCGGGCCGAACTGAAACTATAACCTCAGATCATTCCAGTTACGGTTCGGACATATATATTCCGGTTCCATTCCAGTTTTAGTTCGAGAACTGAAACTGAACCGAATGGTTTCATTCCGTGCCGAACTGGACGTAAAACATCAGATCATTCCAGTTCTGGTTCGGACATATATACTCCGGTTTCATTCCAGTTTCAGTTCAAGAACTGAAAGTGAACCGCAATGTTTCATTCCGAGCCGAACTGTAACTGAAACTGAAAGTAGGTTTCAAAAGCAGTCCCTGTCCCTTACACCCTTGTAGTGTGTTTAGCTCAGCATGTTAGCTGTAAATATAACTTTTTATTCCTCCTCACTAACAATTTGTTTTTATATCTATTTAAAATTTAAACCAACCTCACTTCCATGTAGTACACCCTGAACTCCATTTTGCAGACTAACGAGGCTCTGGTGACTGGACCTACTGTTAGTATAATCTTTGTAGGACTGTGTGTGTGTTGTCCTTGTTTGTGCTGACTGTCTGTCGCTTTACAGGATCAGCTTTTAACTCAGGTAAGGATATTTTAGTTTTCAGACACGCTTTTATTTTTGTCATGATAAGGGGCTGGACCCCGTATAGCGTGACGGGTGTAAAATACCCTAAGTTTTCAGGCACACAAATTGTAATTCAAATTTAAAACATCTTAACATAGATGTTTCAAAACACCTATTGATCTACTGAAAACAGTAGACAAAAGTTTCATTGGAGTAAGTAGAAAAGAGTCATGAAATAATACCCAAAGACGTCAACCATTATGAATTAATGTTACATACTTTTTTTTTATTTCACTTTCCAAAACCTAGGAGCTCAAAATAATACATGGCATGCGATTTACTAGACAGCCTGCTTTTCTGTGATTGATTCGTCGTGCCCCGTCGGGGATTACTACCGTTCAAGGTAAAAGGGGAAGGGGAAGAAATCCACCACAGTACCATGACGTATGAAGTAACATGTTCACAGGCATCCAATGCAACTGATAAGGGTTCACCTGACCTTGGAAGTGTAGGAAACACGTTTCACGCTGGTTTCCAGAATGCTGTGGCTAATCTGGAACTAACGGTGGAATAAGAAATAGTTTCTAACATTTAACAATGACATTTCGCATTTACAAAATATGAGATATGTAGACTTTGATTTATTTATTATAGTAGACGGTAGAGAATTACTTACAACGAAAGTCAAGGTCTAAATTGCAGACATCAAAATCTACTCCAGGTTGTAAAATACATTTGTGATAATAATAGCAGATAGGTTAATAAGGTTTACAAGATTGCTAACGACTCTTAAGACAAACGTTCAACGAAGGTTATTGAGTGAGAAAATGGGAAATTGTTAAAAATAGCGGCCTAGTTGAGTGAAGATCGAAGGTTCGAATCTCTTATAGAACCGGCTATTTTTTTACACTAATTTTTGGTACGTAATATATTTAATGTATTGTCGACATTTATAAGAAACAAAATATGAAAACTCTCCTCCTCTGTAACGGTGCGGTCTAAGACTATGTGATTTGGATTCCGACTGCAGCGGGACGGCATGGATTCGAGTCGTCCTGGGTTCTCGGCCTGTTATTTGTATAGGACCGGTGGCAACCTACCATCGTGAGGAAATTGGGGAGCTACGAGTGACTGGTGTAACCTGGTTTCAGATATCTTCTATAACGGCTGAAGGTTCGACGTGCTGACCAACGTCACCTCGTTGCCAGTTGAAGATAACTCTAGGTAGGATTGTGGAAGGGAGACTGACAGTCAGGAGATAGCCCATGGCCCTTCGAGGTTTTAAAATATGAAAACTATTCCTTCCGTGAATCTAATTTCTCGTCATTGTCACGTGAGATTTCTTTTCAACATGACTCCTGCAATACTAATTAGTTCCTAAGTAGGATAATGAGATGGACAAAGAGATATTAAATTATGAGTTCACTGTTTAAAAAATTTGCATTAACACATTTTTATATTTACATACCTCTTTACAAATTCCTGAGCACGTCACTACAAATGAACCAATCTAGTGCACACTAGAGCCTTGAATTATCGATATGGGGTATCCTACAATTACACTCAAACCACAACCTCAATTCTCGAAGATGTAGCCTCTCCATGTAAAACGATTGCGTCGTAAATATAGTAGATTTTGCTTAATTGTTTTGTGACATTCATACCACCTTTATTTCATTTGCTACAAAGGAGCGTTTGGGTGTGTTGTTTATAAAGAGGCGGGTGGGGATTATATTTCTAATGCATATTGAACGCATTGGTCTTAACTCATAATCATGCCGTAAGAAGAAACGAACTCGTGGGGTAGTGGCTATCGCACTGGGTTGTCACTCTTATGGTCGTAGGTTCAAATCCGCACGGTGGCAAAAACTTTTCGTACGCTTTATTCGTTCCCGTTGTTACTATTTGAATTAGTTTTCTTTGAAACTAACAACGAAAGATTATACAATTAACTCTATCTCTTTCAAAATGGTAATATGAGGACAGGTTTCTTCTTATAAGAATTGGAAATTTTAGTGGTCTCAACGCATCTAAAATCCAAAATACTAGATCGACGTTATTTCCTACTGAATTCTAAATCCACGTTATACACAGATAGGCTAATGGGGCCTGGACCTACAGTTTAAAGTGAGATACGAACCACTATGTGTCTCCACTTGTTATCCTGCACTGAACGTAAAACAAACAGCTCCCCGCCCCCATTTTTAAAACAAATTTACCTTAAATATGGTATTTATAAGATAATCATCATTGATTTGATTGTTTTTATTACTGAACGTCAAATAAAACATTTTCCACAATCATCTCTTCGTCCCATCTCTCCCAATATCTTTCTGCCCCTCTCTTTTCCCCCTTCCCCACCCCCCACACACATGTATCAAAATAAATATTTTCTTAGCTTTGTATGTGTATAAATAGAACATTAAATACCCCCAAAAATACTATTTATTTTCTACTTTCCGTCACCCCTCCCCCACTCCCACAACCCCTCATTATTATTGGCGTTCGCCAGACCAAGTGGTAATGTATCGACGTCTTGTAATCGGTGTGTCCTTTTCCGAGTTCCAGTCAGGTCGCATAATGTTTCAGATTCCAATTTAAATGTATCCCGAGTCGTGATTAGATTATGTGTGCAAAAAGTGATGTTAAAACGAACTCTTGACCTCAATAATACAAGTTGTGTATTTTCTTTCAGCTGTGGTTCCCTCTTTTCGCGAGAAATAACGAATTAACCTAATCAATAACTCAACAAATAAAAATGCATCTCTAAATTAATTAATGAAAACTGTTATTACACCCAAACCACTATTTTATCGTAAATGTAAATTTAATGTCATCTCACGTAGTGAAAACAATGTGAAAATTGTTCTAATGAGTGACTATGATTGTCAAAAACATACATGAATACATTATATTAAGCTCATGAACTATAATTGGGACAATTTAATACTAATTTGAAACGATTAAAGGCATTAAAATGACAAAGTAAACTTTTGTGCAATCTTTCTGCCGATTCGCATTATTGAAACAATATTTAACCAATGGGGACGTTATCTCATACTTGGAAATGCTGCATTGCTTGAACTTCCTGTGGACAAGACCGTGAGTCACGCCTCCTGCTCCTCCGAATCGAACTTCACTCTGATTGGAGGATCGTATATTTCACAACACTTCCTTGTTTCAGAGCTACCAACATAATTTCGTAAGACATTGGACTTAGAAAAAATCCATGCGACAGATTTTTTGAACATGACTGTACCAATTTTCTGTGAAAAAAAATATTTTGTGATTACACAACAGGTATCATTTACATTCTGATGTAATTTTTGAACATTTTAAAGCAAAACTCTAATAAATTGATACTTATAACTGGAGTGGAATACCCACCTACTAATTCTAATCAATATTTTTTAAATTATTTCAATTTTCAGCATCGGTATATATAATATCCTAACAAATGTTAGTAAACAAAAATCAACAAACTCACTCTCTCCAGTGTCCACTGTTTGAATTGTAATTGTGATAGTGACAGGATGATGGCACCACCTAACATAAATCCTGGAGAGCGAACTGCTGAAGGGCCAGCTGGACTTTCAATGACGGGGGTTCCATAATCATGCTTCAACAGTCTTTTTGGTGTAAGATGTCTCTTGACAGTATCCTAGAACACAAAAATATTAAAAGAAAATGCACACAAAACCACAGTGAATATTTGAAGTATGTGCAATACATCGATTCATGTCTTAAGAGGCCACTAGACTACAAATTGTATTAAAATTTAACATTCAGAAATTATTATTAACTTGCAATAAAAACTGATGTTCATAATCTATGCAGCTATTTATATTTTTAATGTATATTGTAGGGATGGGACCGATTAATCGGTACTCTATCGGTATGGGCCGATATAGGCATATCGGTGTATCGGTAAAGTTACCGATTATTTTACCAATCTGATATATCGATAAATATCTGATAATTTAGTGCAAAATTCTGCCATTATGTTGTAATTCTTATGGATAATCTCCATGCCCTACTTTCTAAAAAGTAAATGTCTAAATATGCAACTTCTCTTTCACTGCAGTCACCTTGAAACACACAGTTATTAAGGAGGTCAATGAACCTTTCAGGTTCTTCAAGGATCATTTCTAATTTTATATTGGATCGGTAGAATATCGGTTATGGGTATCGGTAAATTTTATATCAGTACTTTATTGGTATCAGCCAAACTTTCATATCGACCCATCCCTAGTATATTGTATCTATTCATTGTAATTATTGAAGACATCTAAAGATATACCATGTATATGCAATGTATGCAATAAAATATCTCAATTTTAGATTATTTTTTAGCAATTCAAATTCCTTCAAAACAACTTTATACACTGCATATGCATTTTTCAGATTTGTTTATTCCAGTCTAACTTGCTTATAAATTACATATAAACCTCTGTAACCATGTTGCTAATTTGAATTAGGTGATTCTATTAATGTATAAACTTGACAAATGACAAAGTCTGAAGAAAGTCATCAATACCAGTACTCTAGGTATGAATCTGTTAATACACTAACAAACTTGACTAATAAATTCGGAACATTGCTTACATGATAAGTTATACAGTTGAAACTAAAATTGTTAGGAATCTGAGCATATGTATATTCTTCTTCTACTTTAGACTAATCATAGACAATGAGAATCAATGATAATAAGATGAAATTGATGAAGAGACACTGATAAAGGTACATCCAACCCAAGGCAGGGCTAGAAACTGAAACCTTCAGTGGTGAGATTGCAAGTTGACCATTAAACATGTTTGGCCATCGAGGCATCATAACGTAACTATCCGTAGGATCTCTTAAATATAACGTTCAACAAACTCTACAACCCCATACATTTACCCATTCAGGAAATTGCTAGAACCCTCTATGGAATGTCTTGTCAGACATTGTCAGGCTTCCTTGATCACCAGCATTGTAAACAGGCGTAGAGCAATCACAATCAAGGAAGAGGTCTGATTCGGCCTTATTGAGTAAATTGAATTGGAATAAATGTCTGAGAAGAGAGAGGTCAGGGATCAGTTCTAAGTCAGTCAATCGAGGAGTACAAGAATAACAGAGAGAGGGGGAGGACATTTTTTGGCGAGAGCGTGACCTGCGAGTTGCAAGTCAAGACTCTTTGTAGTCACGGGCATAACCTCTCCTCTCAGATCTTCAGCAGCTATAAAGAGACAGGTATTGCCTTCCAACATGCTGATCCAATCTGCAGGGGTTTACACTCAAGAGTTGTGTATTGCCATTCAGTAAAGTGCTTAATTTTATCTCTTGTACCTTACCACCAAGCTCACCATGAGCAGAGAGTGCTCTACCATCAAGGATGAATGATCAGAGAGCTACATCAACCCGGTAAGATTCCTGAGGGAATGACATGATAATATATTTAATGTATGTGAAAGGGTCAGGGAAGAGCTGGAAACATTAGACTCCATTTTGTACCATATTTCCAGTTTCTAGAATGGAAGTTATCAACTTGTATATATTGTCTCATGAATTTAACCTATTTTTTGTCCATTTCTGATATTTACTAGCCCTTCCAGCTCATTTCATTTTACCATACAGAGGTATTATTGCAAATTTTATCAGGGGCATGTAATTAAAAACTCACAATCATGGAAAATGTAAAACCCACAATTCCACTATACTATACCTTTTTCGATTTTGTATCAAATGCACCTCCAGTTTTCCTCGTCTGAAAACTGTACACATCCAGCTTGATCTTGAAATCACTGCAAAGATTTTTTAGTTGTATTTGACCAGGAAATGTGATCATTCCCTGATGTATCTTGTAAGCCGTGCACATCGTTGGTGTTGCAATTACTTGTTCTTGGTATGTGACAACAAATATGAAGTGGTGAACAAATTCATCTGGAAAGAATATAGCTCTTCTATCACAAGGTCTCTACTTAAAAAAAATTACTAATATGAAAGTAAAATGCAAATTCATTTTGGGGGTGCATCATCCTATTGGATACAAAAAAAGTTTATTTTTATCTTGAGATAATGGTATGTCTAAATGTGATTCATATTATTACAATTATGTATTATTAATTTATAAGTTTGTATTTACATTTGAGCATCATGAAACACTTGGACTCCACAACCTATGTTAAACAAAGTTGCAATGTGGCATTTGACACTTTCCAAAAGTTGCATAGGTTTAATGCATTAAACAAGTTACGGCAATTGGTCATTCCTTAAGTCCTCTCGTGAAGATTGTGAAGTTCGTTACGGCATTCCTAAATCAATTTTCAGTCAGCGCATAAATTTATTTCTGACATAAGGCATATAGAGTTTAAGGCAGGTTTGTCCCATGAAAATCACTTACCACTTGCATACAATGTGTATGTATGGTTGCTTCAAACTGAGTTACTTCAGAAAATAAATTCTAAATTGAACAGAAAGCGATATGAATTAACATGCACAAGGTGTGTGTGCCTGTTCTTAAAATGCAATTAAAATAAGTAAGAATGCCTGCAATATAGTTTAGATGATATTGTCTCCTGCTTGATGCCATGTGGAAACTTTTCATAAACAAAACACGAACTGATAATTTCACATAGCATCTTCCTAAAGTAGGTAGCTGGTTTCACAAGGTTCACAAGGATAGTTATCCTCATTCAATTCATGTGTTATATGACTTAAGCAATACACCCATTAGGCATTAACTCTTGTGTATTCTTGTTGCTAATGAGTGCTATGTTACTTGAACGTTGCTGCAGAAGCAAGCTCTGATGCAATAGTCACAATAAAGTCCTAATGACCTCACAGTGGGTAAAACAGATAAGAAATCTTTCATTCCAAGGATGAAAGAGATTAGGTCCACGAAACCAAACTTACAGAAAGAAATGGTCTAGGCCTCCTGCATGCCTCAAATTTCAAATTCATTCAGCATGCTGAAAACCTCCTAGAACCACTACAAACACTAGCATATGTTTTGAGCAAAAGAATGGTGGCAGGTAAAAAGTCACGACATGGTCATTGACCAAGCTTTGCCAACTTGGTGGGCTTTCACAGCTATACCCCCCATACTGTTGTCTGTAGCTAAGGTGGAAAGGCAATAGTGTTATGCCTACTACCCTAAAGATATTCAGGCACACACAATTACAATAGTATAGATTTCGAAGTCAAAAAAGTGGAAGAGCAACCATTAATATTCATTTGTAAATACCTCACTTGATCAAGATACAAATTTCAAATGAATAAACAATACAGAGAAAGATGAATAATAACAATGGGTCAAGTCAAAACTTCCACCTACTTTATATATACAGGGTGAGTCAAAAGTCTGGAAACATACACCTTACATTCTGTAACGAAGGAAGGTATACCTCCAAAACACCTATCTCTGATCACTGGTCAGGTGGGAAACTTTGTCGTACATAATGGCCATGGCCACCATCTTGGCTTCAAGTACAATATTTTAAATGGGAAGGGGGTTATGTGATATGTAAGATTGGAATAATAACATCACAGGAAGTCAGTGGCATAATCAATTTTCATCTGTACTTATTTTTTGCAAGTTATCAATACGCAAAGTTACAAAATGTACAAAACTACTTGCTTTTGCAGTTCACTGATGAAAGAGGAACATATCAAAATCATACTTGTGAATGAAATTACAGTGAAACCTCGATTTTACGTTTTTAAGGAGACCAAACTGAAAAAACTTAAAATGCGGGAAAATGTAATATCAAGGAAAATTTTATAACATTTTTGTCATGTTGGGACCATCAAGATTGAATGCATAAGATGCGAAAATATAAAATCCACGAACATAAAATCGGCATTCCACTGTTATTACCTTATATTTCAACCACCATCACAGAAATAGACCAACTTCCTACAACAGTGTCACTTATTTAATAGGCATATCATGCACAAGTGTAACAAAGGGTGATTTACTATCTAGTGGTTGCCCTAACAGCTAATAATTAGTATTTTGTATTAGCAGTTAACATTTAGTATTTCAGTTTTAAAAACCACAGTACTTGATGGATATCTTACATGCATAACAAGTATAGGCTACTTATAAAAATATCTTATCTGTAATTTTACCAATACTGATTCACACATGTCTTGTCAGCCAACACTGATAGAAGTACAGTAGTGGCTAATCTTGCACATCCAAATAGAATACACGAAAATTACAACTTACCTTTGTGGATTTGTTCAAGGTAGGTTTTCTTCAAAGGCAATGTAAGCTCGCTGACTGTCAATGATCCTCTTTCTGGAATGTTTTCAGGTGACTCATTATTCTTTGCAGTCATTTCGGATGATAATCGCTCAATCTCACTAAGTAAGGCTTTGCGCTTCAGTGCTGCAAGATAAACAATCCAGAAATTTTCAAGATGCTAGTCTCGATATAAAAATGATGACATTATTTTCACATACCCCTCCATTTTCTCTAGTTTCAGAATTCAATACCTTAAATGATTACACCCGGAGTGAAAAAAATCAAACAATATGTCAAGCACATGCTGCATTGCTAGTGCCAGGGGCATGAACTAAATCTTACATTAAACAAAATATTTTTTTTTTTACATTAGATATGCAATATCAATACTGAAGAAATTTTATTTGTTCTGGAATCATATATCCTGCAACAAAATCATGGTACATGATGCACATTGCACAGGGTGTCTACCGAAATAACAAATCCAAAATTCTTGACTTTTTCATGATCTTTCTTTCCTTTTTCTTGACCTTTTCCCCCCTTCTTCTTAACATTTGTATAATCGCCCTAGGTGTAATTGGAAATTAAGAAAACATATATTTTTATTCAATGAAAAACCCCTACCATGAGGCTGGTTAACACTGAAGATGTACTTTAACAAGGGATTTAGACTTGCTTTAATTTTATTAATGAATGCAAAAATTAATGCTTCAAACTTCATTCTGGATGAGGAATGGCCACATTATTTAATTTAATATTTTTACAAAACTTCACACATACAAGAATGTAATTCTTAAGAAACAAAGTGAACAAATATTAACCACAACGCAATACAATTTAAGATTTCAAAAATATTCAGATTTATCAAATCCAAGTACAGGTATGTAACAAAGTAAATTGACTATACTGTAAAAAAAAAATAGCAAAAAATCTTGACCACAAGCATAATTTCTTGACTGGTAGACACCCTGTTGCATCACTGCCATTAAGGTACCCTCCCCATCTTGGCTGTTGTGGAGGTGATGTGATCAGTACTATGCTCTGACCATCTTTATCCCCCAAGCAGGGGTGCCCACAGGGGAGTTTCATGATGTGCCTGCATCATAGGAATTTTTGGGGGGACAAAATGTTATACAAATTCTATATATCTTCACACAAAAAGGGGGGGATCGTATCGTTTGATTGGCTTGTTATTGATTTTTAGTTTTGGTTATTATGTATAGTTTTTCTACCTACCTGCGGCGATAGGATTGAAATGAAACACCACCTCTTATGCTTTTTGAATCGGTTTGAATGGAGGGGGGGGGGGGTATGGTATTCACATTAATACAAGGTTAGTCGAGCAGACAAACTGTGCAGAATAAGGTTGACTAACAATGGCAGTGAGCCTAAAGTATCTAAAGTAAACATATATTGCTTAAGGGTGGATGAGGGACAATTTCGCACCAGTTGTGCATTTATTTCCATATCGTCCGAATGGGCAATACTACCGAGGGGAAAAAAAACTGGTGTCCAATAGAGTATGAATTTCTCGCCATGTTGCAAGTGAAAGTGTTTTTTTAAAGTTGATTATTAAGCTAGATACGATGTTTGAAAAATATGATGAATAAGAACTTTCGGAATCCCATGTATTCCTCATGGGGTATCAACTTTAACTTAAAGTTACGGATAATCAAATTGAAGTTTCGACATTTCCGCCTGCCAATTACTACTTCAGTCTGTCCTTTTTCCGTTGATATATTTTTCTATGCCATCGAAAGTTTCATATTCCCAAGAGAACAAATAAAAGAATACTTCCATAACACCAATGTATTTCTCCTTGCCTCCTACGGCCATCCTGGCAGTGTTGCCAAACCTGATGCACATAAAAGAGCTAAATTTCACCGTAAACTGAGTAAAAATTTTCAAGGAGCTCGATTTACGAAATTGTATAAAGTGCCTCCTGTGGTAATTTTAGATGTCAAATGAGTGGGGGTGTGGGTGAGGGGACACTTATTACCGTTAGCTTTAAAGTGATGGCAATTTTTTCTTAGTTTTCACAGTCTAGATCCGACAGCATCACCCATCTCAATAACCCACCGATGGTCGTATGAAATCGAAAATAAAGTATTCCCAGATAACAATATTACGTCCTCTTCACGTCAGCCAAGGCGCTATGAAGAAAAGTAGCTGGGGATGTAAGAGGGGGTGGGACGATGCAGCCAATATAACAATATTACGTCACATATACTTATGACAGAAGTTGTCTATGTAAGTTGAAGACAGTGATGGATGGCAGGGGTGGGTGTCATATTTCACAGCCAAACAAGTGCTCCAAAAGAGCAAAACTGGCAACAGCTGCCGAAGAGTGAAGGACCCAGGGGAAATTGTCCCTCTCTCCCTTAAATATATCTCTATCATACAGTGACACAACCACAGGGGGTCATTGCCCCCCCCCCCCCCCACCAACCTTCGACTGAAGTCAACTCTAGGGTAGCAAGGGGGAACAAACATTGATGGCCAAGGGCACCTGCAGGGGAGCAACAAGGAGCAATTACCCCTTCGATTTCAAATTTTATGCAAATAAAAATACATTTTGTAAAATTTTGTTGCTTGCTTCGCTTGCATTGTCTGATTTTCTCGTTTTCATCAAGTTCAGAGCTTTAGCTAGGGGCAGCAAGAGTGCCATAGGCGTTCTAAAAAAAGGTTGTAAAAAGAGAATGCCATGGCGTCCAGTGGAATTATTTGCACCCTATTAAATCAATATTGTTTTCAATTGCAAAAATTGGATCTATAAATTTCTTGCGGTCTTCACTCGCATTCTGCTTCTTTTCTGTAATGTAATGTATTTAAATACCGTGTATTGTATATTTGTATTGAATAAGCTTTCAATAGGTACACAGTTTAGTGTTAGCTTGTTGAATATGTATTTTCTATTTTATGTCGCTCCATGTTGCATATGTGTAAAACATATGTTGTGCGTGAAAGTTACACATGTATCTTCGGAATACATTTATCATTCATTTTCTGCCATTCAAAAATACAATTTGTGTGCTTGTTTTCCATCATTAGCTAATGTGAAATTGACAGTTTTGAAAAATGTTTCATATCGTTTGTTCCAAACAAATGCTTTAGCACAGACTTCTACCCTCCTCTTTGAGTAATTTATGAGGATAATAACATCCTTGTTACTACTACTACTGGTAGTAGTGGTAATAATAATAATAAAGCCATTATTAATATTATTATTATTATTGATACATTTATCCTGGTACTTGCCCCATCCCCCAGACAAAATTCGTGGTTCCACCTCTGGTATTTTTTCCGCAAATTTTTTCTGACAAAAATAATTTGAGTAATTAATTCGGCATAAACTGGGGGGCATGCTCTACCTTTTTTTGGGAGGGAATGTATCATGGGCCTTTGGGGGGGATGGGCACCCCTACCCCCCAAGTATCCATTTCATTAGAGACTGAATGAGCTTCCTTATGCATGGAGACATACGAAAAGTTCTCATCTCAGATTCCTTACCCCAGGAATCAAACCTACATCTCCTGTGTGGCATTCAGATGCCATACCAGCTAGACCACCATGGCTCTTAAATGTTGTGTACTTACATACTGAAGACTGAATACCACTGCAGTCGTCAGTACATAAGTACCCCTATTCCTTAACATCATCCCTGATGAAGCCAAATGAACTTAGCAAAATATAGGATAACAAATCTTATGATGTGCCGAGGTGAGTATTACATAAAACATTTAAATTTGTAAAGATGTTTAAGCATAAGTGTGGGGAATAATTTTGAAAAAGAAAAGTCGAACATTTAATCATGAACAGTTTACAGTGTTATCTGCTTAGCTCAGCTCAAAAAAATAAACAATTTACATATAATAATGAAGAACAGAGGAATGGAATTTTTACTTTCGATAGTGTTCATTACTATCATAAGCCTACAAAATTTCAAAGAATTCTTGGCTTCACTATCCAAAGAAGTCCTTTAAAGTTAATAGGTTACTAAAATAAACAAACTAATTGACATTTCATACCAATAAATAAATTTAGTAAGTGAATAAATGTTACATGAAGGTAAAGGTGAGAAAGGAACCTTACAATGACAAAACTGTGGAGCATAGGAGAATCAAAAAATTATTATACTGACAACAAAAAAGAAAAAAGAAAGCTGATACTTACTGGCCAAGAGTAACAATCTTTCTCCTTCCACTTCTTGTGTTGATCCATGGCATGCATTTGATGAGTAGCAGATGTTAATGGCTTTGCTGGTTTGAGAGATAATTGTTTGTTGAACCAATACCTGGAAAGATAAAGTGAACATTTTTTTATTACGTCCCTTCTCTGCCACTTTTGGCTCATCATGATAAGGATGAGCGATGATTAGATTAAATTGATGAAGGGAAACTTCAGAGGCAACATCGAAAGTTTTAAAGTGCTTGGCCAACACGGACTCAGTCAACCCTGGAGTCAAGTGGTTAGCATAAGGTACTATAAAGTCAACGGGTTAATATTAATCAGCTTGAGGGCAAATTCGTGGGTGTTCATCATCAACAAGACTGATTTACTTCAATAGTTCATTTCCTGACTACTTTCTAAAATATGCTTATTTAAGATTATTTTTTTCTTACACATATCAGAACATGTCATACTCAAAGATATAAACAACAGATTTTCCAAAATATTTCAATGTGAATTTTCGTTTTCATCTTTTCACAGCTAAGTATGAAACATTAAAAGAAATGAAAGTGCACTTGATTTTCTAAATAAAGAAGCTGTTTACCTATTAACTTGGGTTAAATACAATGAATGATCGATGTTAAGCATTATTAAAAAGAAAAACTCTATTGTTACTCAATGTACCTTTCAAACTCTCATTACATAATTCTCTGTGTAACATCTTGCATCACATACCTCTTGATGATATGCCTTTATCTTCTTTGCTATATCTTCTGATGACTTCGGCTCTGAATTCCCTTCAGATGGTGACTGCTGAATTTTAGGTTTCAGTGGAGTTGGTATATTCTGCAGAAGTTCAAAAGTCTTCAAATAATTTGTTTAACACAAGAAATACAATGCACATGTACATTTCTGTACCTACTGGATTACTTTCATACAATTTAATTACAGTATTAATTAAAATCATCCTTCTAAACAAAAGTATCTTAAGTCACTTGGTATTACCTTTTCCTCTTACATATCCATCATTTTCTTTATACAAGGTGTTTCATGTTCTTTGGGGTTAGGATAATTTATTACAAGAAGAGTATTGTACTTAAGGAGAGGAGTTACAGTGTGTGCATTTATTTGAATATCGTCGGAATGGGCAATGCTACTGAAATAAAATCCCGATGTGCAAGAGAGTATGAATTTCTCCACATGTGGCAAGTCAAAGTGTTTTATAAAGTTGATTATTAAGCTAGATACGACCTGTAAAAAATATGACTAATGACAATTTTCAGAATCCCATGCATTCTTTATGGAGAAAAAAATGCAACAACTTCAAGTTCAAGTTACAGCTAATCAAATGGAAGTTTCGACTTCTCCACTCGACAGTCAAAGAATCAACCTGTCCTTCCATTTGTATATGTTTCTGTGTGATCCGAAGTTTGATATTCACAAGAGAACAAGTAAAATAAATCTCCCATAAGCATAATGCTAAATTTTCTCGCTCTCTCCCGCAAGCTACCAGCACCAGACCTCCCCCTCCCCACCCTAAGCTGGCCATGCTGAAGGCAGGAGGAGGAGGGAGAAGAGGTGGTCGGTCAACCACTGATGAGAAACACATGTTTGTCCCCTTCAGGAAAGGCATTCCTGCAATGTAAACAGCTCCCAGCTCGAAAGTTGGCTCTAAAATAAGGGTTGAATTCGTGAGTCCAGTATATCAATGATACCCGTGAAGCATGTATGTCAAGTGGAAATCGCCATATATTATAAATTACTAAATTATATTTCAAATGTTGACACATCGGTAGCACATGAAAACACACAGTTTATTTTAGATTAGCAATTTATTACTAATCAATCTATTTAATTAATTGTGGCGATTCTGGCATGATATCAAGATAAAATTGCCACACATTAAAAAAGTATTTCTGAGCAATGAAAATGTACATCTCTTAGTAATCTGTTAGCTCACGAAAGTACACCTTTCATTTTAATTAAGGATACGAATAGTAATCAAGATATTAATTAATTATGCGATTGTGGCTTGATATTAAAATAAAATTGCCACATAAAAGAAAAATATTTTTGAGCAACAAAAATACTATTTTTAGGCCTAAAAAGATATTACAGTATATTTTTGTTGCTCACTAAACCTTCACGGAAAAGGGGAAATGTATTGCCCAAATACATGCACTATGTTTAACACTTATTTGGTTTACCCTTGTTTAACTATTGCAATTATGTTTTACTACAAATTCCCCCTACCCCACCCTCAATGCAATTTTCCGTTTGCGTACAATACATTGGAACATCTCTACTTCCAGAACGATGATTTATTGGTGCTTTTGTTTAAAGGTTTTCTTGTTTTTTTATCTGAACAAATTATTCAAATAATTTTGGGAAACCTTCTGCTTTAGGTTGACAAATAGACAGGTTTTTGTGTATAGAACATTTATTTTGCAGTTACTGAATGTGAATTTCACACTAAACATATGTTTACACCATTTGGAAATAGTTTTACATTACATTTTCTGCTTCAAGCATACCACTATTCTATATTAGTTTCTTCGAGGAATATTTTTTTTATATTCGAACACTGTTACGTGACCTGGTGCTGCTTCCTCTGCAGTCTGCTGTACAGACGTGCACTCCGGTTAAAATACAGTACTGAAGATAGGGTTATGATATAGGATGTTATTAAATGCAAGAACCTACTTTCTTCTACCTTCTTTTATGAAAATAAAAAGTCTTCACATCATGTTTTATTTTGCTATTACAATAATAAGGAATTTTTATAGTCTCTGGTCTTTGTCACTTCTACCCTTTCAGCATGTCATTTTTGTGCAGCCCCTAGACTAGGATGCCCTAGGGGGAAATCCCCTTTGTGTAGGATGGTAGTTTAGGGAAGAAGAGGAAAAACCATACATCTTTGGTGGACAAAATGAATAGCCACTTTGAAGACAGGTTTCTTTTCCCATGTGCGCCTAATAAATGCACACACACATGGCATTTAGATAATTAATAACGTGTGTTTTATGGATATATGTCAGGTGAACTTTAAAGTGAGCGCAAATATGTGTGCGTCACTAGTTAAAGATTTTCACATCTACAGAGAAAATCCAAAACACATTTCCACCTCACTCAAATATTATGTGAATTCAAATTAAATTATATATCAATATCTACAGCTGAATGTGAACGTGGATTCAGTGTCATGAATCTAAACTTTACTGAACAGAGTGAGATTAAATATTTGCTTGGATCATAGAATACATCGATTTTGGTGATACCCCGTTGTTGGCATTTTATTTTCACGAGATATGAGCTCCAATTAGAATTTTAAACCTTAGTTTTAAAAGTTATTGAAACACAAAAATGTTTATAGGGGGTCAAACTACTCAAATGTAGTTCTTAATGCCACTGCCAAATGGGGTATGGGTACAGGAGTCAAAGGCAGAGTTGAAGAACAAAACACACATCAAAATCATTGATTAATTATGACATACAACATACGAAGTAAACAGAACACAGAAATGCATAATAGTCATAGTCTCCTAGGCTTTCCTGCTTACTGTATGATTACAGCTGCCTGATGAATTTGCACTTGAGTAGAGGTGTTACTTATATCCAGTTTTGCCAGCAAGCAGCGTACATTGAAGCAGCATAATAACCAAATGAAGGCAGTATAGATCAGAATCAAATGAAGGCAGTATAGTTCAGAACACGGTCCCTTTTCCTAGAGTATTTAATATGCAATTTCTACTGTAACTACCAATAATACTCAGCATTATTACACTATAGTTTATTCACAACAAATTAAAACTTAACGGTATGGAAACTTGACTGTTACCAAATATCTGACTAATTTTCCACCTTTGATAGATTGAAAGATTCAATAAAAAATGGCAGTCAAATCTTGGTGAATTGCATCATACCTAGGCATAACAGTTCTTGTAAACTAAATCAGCAACATTTGGATAGCACACAAATAATGTACCCCCTTTCAATTACATATTAATGGGAAAATTAATCAAATTTACCAATTTCTAGTACAAAGCTACCTACCTGACTCTGCTGCCTACGGTAGGTACTAAGGGAATGCATTAAAGTAATTTCATTATCTGGCCCATACGATGGAACTTCTGGGCATCTCACAGGTGTGTCAGTGCTTGAATATCCCTCTGAGGTTACAGATGAAGCTTCACTGTTGGTATATGATGCATAAGTTTTCTGTAATGGTGAAAATAAAACTATCTTCAGTAACGCATGCATACAATTTTTTAGAATATAAAAAAGACGTTAAAAAACATTAACATTAAAAACCGTACTTACGTATGCGAGTATGTTGTTCCTATTTTCCTTTCTTTAGAACTAAGTTTCAGGTTCATATAAAAAACTAAGTAGTAAACATGGTACCACGTCGAAATGTAATAAAAGGATTGTGGACAAGGGTTGGTGTGGATACATTTAAGATTATATCCCCCCCTCTAGACGTATTTAAAAAAACTCTTCTTTCTCTAAAATATTGCACAATTACCCCATTTCAATGTTAAGAACGTTAAAAAGACTAAAAACCTGTATGTATCACTATGTACAACTTGCAGGTTCGGCTTTTCCTGCTCAACCCTTGTCCACATGTGTACATTTCGACGTGGTACCATGTTAAGTACCTAGTTTTTTATACGAACCTGAAGGGGATAGTTAGTCCCCGAAACGTAGTTCTAAAGAAAGGAAAATAGGAACAACATACTCGCATACGTAAACAGTTTTTAACGTTAATTTTTTAATGTGTTTCTTATATTCTGGAATTGTGAGTAATACGCACCAAACCTACAAAATGCTAACTATACAATTTTTTGGCAAACATAAACAAACCAGTATCGGCTAAGACCTAGATAAAACAGGATTACAGTAGCTGGATTAAAAGGTATGAAATCACGATCTTTCAATCATGTCAGACAAACAGTCAACCATTACCTCCAGCTACAACAGAATGAAAGTTCTTCCATCCTTGAAGGATAAAGGGCAATCTGAAAATCAGGATGACAAAACAGGTTATGTGTTGTGATTTTGTATGTTTTTAAATATTAAAATACACAGTTGTCAAGAAGAAAATCAAAATTTCCTACAGAATATTCTCACAAAATCATATTTTACACATTTCCACTACAAAAATGTAACTGATAATTTTATTGGTGCAATATTTCTATAAATACTCTAGTTGTGCTCCATAAACATTATTTTCCTCTAAAAAAACTGAAAAACCATTTTTTGACAAACTCACTCATGCACTTAACTTGATTTTCTCTTGTATTCAGCAAGCAAAAACAAGAAGAGACATGTACCTTAAGAGGAGAAATGTCTTCCTTTCTGCTTTTAGGTGGCGTGGGACCATCATCTGACATTGATTCATCTTTTAATGCTTCATTTAAATAATCATCTATTTCACTAAATACAGCAGATTCAGACTCCGAAAGCTGACGAATTACCTGGAAACAGAACAAAGAAAAACATGTTAACTATTGGCTTATTCACTCTTACAACTGAGTTTTCAAACACAATGTAAAATAAGGATTCCACAATGATATAGTCATAACAAGTAACAAGGATAGATCTGATAGCTGGAATCTTAAAAAAAAAATACTTTGGAACTCTCATACGAGGGATAGTCTGAAAAAGAGTTTCCCATATATGTATTTCCAGAAAGTGTGGAGACTTTGGGTTGGTAATATATTGTGGTTGTACATGTATCATCCTTTTTTTTTTTTTGTTGTCTGATGCACGACCTTTTCCTTGCAGAGGGCGCCAGCGTACTGTTGTGTTGAAGACAGGAAGAGTTGAGAAGTGTGTGCCTGGGCAGCATGGAAAACAGAGGTGTGTTGCAATCGTGGACAAAGGAAGAAGTGAGCTGCTGTCCGCTACAAATGGACACATGGAACTTCTGGTACAGAAATTCATAACCGGCTGGTGGAAGTGTATGAGTCTTGCATAATGTCAAAGCAAATGATGCAGCAAATGGCAGGGGAAGTGTGATGGATGTTGCAAGACCCGGGCAGTCGTCGACAGCCACTAGTCTCACTTTTATTTTTTTCCCTGTTCTAAGGAAGGCACTGAGAGGGAAGCATTTCACCACAACAGCAGGAGTGGAAGCTGCCGTAAGCAACTTCATCCACAAACAGGACCCACAGTTTTACGAACAGTTTTTTTTTTAAACTTGAGAAGCAGTATGAAAAGTGCTTGAATCTCACTGAGGACTATGTGAAAAAATGCATCTTTCTGCTCATGTCATGTTCTTTCTCCAGAATAAAACTCTCTGCAGATGGCAGTCTAGGGAAATTTATTTCCTGATATCCCTCATACAAAACCGAACTTAATACTATATATTTTTAGACACTGTTTCATGTAGATAGAGAAATCAAAGCATTGGGAATACAATATAAGCTAATTTGTGCAAATTAATTTAAAATTCTGATAACTGTGTTACAAAAAATCTGATAATTAAGTTACATTATTTTGAACTATTTGTTCACAAATATAGCAAAATCATCATACATATACAGCATCAATGTTTTACTTAATATAGTGTTCTATTTACCAGTTTGTGAGAATGTTTACACTTGCAAACCAATCTCTGTCCTAGTTGTTGACAACATCTGTGCAGACCTTTCAAACAGTAGCTTACACTCCCACATTCATACTGAAGTTTCATAATTTCCTTCAGTGCATCATAAATATCACTGTTGAAGCTTTCAGTTTTTATCATCTTGCAGAGTGGTTGTACCATGAAAAATACATAATACTTATTTCTGGCACAGCATGTAAGATTGATTCTCTGCTGACTCGATACATATGACTGGCAACCAGTTCCTATTTTTTTTCTCCCAACTGTTTATATTTGATGAACACGTGCAAAAGGATAGCGTAAGAAAGAAGAAAGTTGTCTGCTTCATTATGAAAGTTTTGTTGCAGTCATGTCCTCAATTAATTTACTTGAAGAGGGTGCAAAGAATCTCGTTCTACATGCTACTAGCTGGCCCCCGTGGCAGAGTGGTTAGCACATCACGCTACAATACCAGGGGTCTTGGGTTCGAATTCCATGTATGGGCATGGATGTTTGTTAGTGTCCATTCACCTATTTCATCATGTCATCATTCATCCCCATCTTCGCAAATTAGCCAAAAGTGGCACAAGAAGCGAAGTAAAATAAAGCATGCTACTACTACATCAAAGCTGAAGCTATGTCAAAAAGCTGTAAGGTGAACATAAAAACAAAAAAGAGAATACAATATTTTGAACAGCTGTTGCAATTGCCAAATATGTAACGTCGATGGAATCATTATTTCACAAGATTTTTTTTTTAATGGATTTGGATTATTGAAAATCTTGCTTGGGAGTTTTCCTATATTATATATAATAAATTTGGACCTTCTGAATTCTACGTAAGACATACATCTTAAATCTTCAGTTTAAAAAAACAAAATCACTTACTGGGTTATTCTTTTCAGAATTAGTGCCCTGCAAATTTTCAGAACATTCCATTTCGTCCTGGTTTGTGGTGAGATCTCCAAAATCACACTCCATCTCCTGCAAACTAAGTTTAAGAAAAATATATTTAAGACCTCTCATTTAATCACTTATGAGATAATATTCAGATAACAATGTTAAATCATTTAGATTAATAGATTAGGTACTTAAAATTCCTCTATAATCATAAACATTTTTAAAAAATATAAACATTTGCCGTTACATGTGGTCACAGACTGATGTAAAATACACCAATATAACCATTGATGCTTGCCAATATGTAGTTGTACAGTAATTCTCTTCCATATTAAAAATAAGAAATTTTCAGTTCTGACAATTTGTTTAAAATGCTAAACTGCAACTATAAATCGTGCCTTAAAAAAATCCCAGCACAATTGTTGCTGTGTGATATCTCTCTGTTGCTGATAGAACTACTGAGTATGAACCTTCCTTTACCTCCTATGAACATTTCATTGTGTAGGACTCTTTCAGAGTGAGCAGCGATGTATGTGCACTCTTTCTTTTCTTGTCATATTTGTCAAAATGGAACAAACAGCCACAATCAAATTTTGAAACAAGTGATGTAAAATTGCATTTTGAAAGGACTCCTTTGGCAAGGTCGTTTGAGAGGTATGCAAGTTTTTAAAAGGTTGGGAGTCACTGGAAGATGATTTGAGAGAGGGATCAACCTTCACAAGCACGACAGAGGAGAATGCCCAATGTGTTGTTGCTCCACTACCTCCACATGCCCATGGAAGCTTCTGGGAGGCAGAGGTGCAGGTTGTGTGCAGAGAAAAAACATAAGAAAAATAACTATTATGTTGCCCAGAATGCAATGTAAACTTCTGCGCACTCTGCTTCCGAAAATACCATTCCCGCTAGGAGGGGGGGGGGGGGGGCTGGAAGTGACCCTACACGGCAGCCAGGCGGGGTCAAGGTAAGATGAAAATTAATTTTTTGTAGCTTATATTTTTTTTTGCTTCACATTGGAAAATATTTTTTTTCTTGGAAAGTGTCTTATTTGCGTGATTTTTTGTACGATAATGCCAAACATATCAGCCAATGTGCAGGTACAATTTTGAACATTTATGTCCTAGTGCTGCCGAATGGCGGGCCCCCGATTTTCAAATTTGGTAAAAAAAATTAATATTTTCTTTCTTCTTCTTCTAACCGATAACAGAAAAATTTGTTTTTTATGTCATAGGTTTGTAGCCCCATGCGTACTGAACAAAATGAGCTATAATTTGTAACTCCCGTGTTCTTACTTCCAGAGTTAAAAAAATTAACGTACGTGTGGCGAATTTCAAATTTCCCACTGAAAAAAACTGGTGATTTGCATTGGAAAATATTTTTTTTCTCAAAGTATCTTGAATATTTACGTGATTTTTTGTACGATAATACCAAACATATCAGGCAATGTGCAGGTACAATTTTACACATTTACGTCACGGTGGTGCCGAATGGGGGGCCCGTGATTTTCAAATTTGGTAAAAAAAATTTCAATTTTTCTTTCTTCTTCTTCTAACTGATAACGAAAAATTTGTTTTTTATGTCATAGGCTTATAGCCCCATGTGTACTGAATAAAACGAGCTATAATTTGTAACTCTAGTGTTCTTAGTTCCAGAGATATAAAAATTTATGTAAAAGCATGCGGAAATTTAAAATTCCTGCTGAAAATGCCTTGGTCGTTCGTGTGTTTCCCGGTAAAACTTGCTTCGTCGTTTAAGGGTTAAGAGCATGCCCAGTACTGCTGATACTTTGAACCAATTGGATTTGAACAATGGCAAGATGTGATTTTTCTACAGAAGAGAGAAATACAGTAGTATGTCGAGATTACATTTTTCTGGGAACCAAGATGAAAAAACATAAAATGCAAGAAAATGTAAAATCTGGGAAAAGTATTCCATTTTTTCTATTTGGACTGTAAAAATCAAATGTAAAAATTCAGGGTTCCATCGTATCTGTAATGCTAACAAACAAAGGCACTTAAAAATTCATTTGAAATTGTTTCGATAACATTTTTCCTTACAAAAACTAGCAAAAAAAGAAGAAATTGTCAGTGGTTACCTTTCAGTGTCTTCAGTCCCTGTAGATATCTTCCTCCCCTGGTGCTTAGCAAATATCTGCTCTTTTGTAGGTGATGTTTCCTCTTTAGGCAACAAAGGATAGAGGCGACCCTTTGAAGGAGATTCCTGCCCTGGCAAAGGTGAAGTTTCACATGTCGAAGAATCCAATTCTGCTGTTGAAGGAAGTAGTTCCAATGCTCTGGCTCTAATCATACTTGAGGTTGTCATTTTCTTTGGTGAGTTCTTTGGCTGGGAGTTTGACTGAGAAACTTTCATTTTGTTGGTTGGTACCAAATTTGAAATCCTGCCTTTTCTGGGAGATGAATTCTTTGCATCATCTTGCGCTCTAGGTGATGCTGATGATGCTGAATGTGTTACTGATTTATTTGATTGGTTCGTGCTTCTTAATGGAAAATTTCTAGAAGGAGAATTGGTTACATTTCCAGCTGCTATTGTTGTCTCCCCTTTCAGCTCAAGTTTGACTTCACTTCTGCAAACAGGTGGGTTTTCAGATTGAATTTTATCCTTTCTTGTTGTGAAAGTTTTTTGAGGGGATGCTGTCAAAGTTTTGTTTGATACAGGCTGAGAAGATGCTGCAACCTTATTTACAGCAACTTCATTGGATTTCCAAGGTGATGTAGTGTTCTGGTTCTTGATGGCGTTACTACGGACTGGACTTCCAATATTTTGCACTTTTGTAGGAGGAGATACTGTCTGTGAATTAAGAGAAATAAAAGCAATTTTACTTATTCATTTCTTTGGCGTGTATGTGTGTCTCCTTCCTCTCCAAGAGCGCCAATGGGCATCTCCATGATACTCACATCATAAAATTTAAGGATGGGACAGATTAATCAGTACTCTATCAGTATCGGCCGATATAGGCATATGGTGTATTGGTAAAATTACTGATTATTCTGCTGATCCAAATATATCTTATAATTTAGTGCAAAATTCTGTCATTTTGTTGTAATTTTTATGAATAATCTCCATGCCCTACTTTTTGAAAAAGTAAATGTCTAAATATACAACTTCTTTTGCACTGCAGTAATCTGGAAACCAACATTTAACATGGAAGTCAATGAACCATTCAGGTTCTTCAAGGAGCATATGGAACTTTATATCTGATCGGTAGAATATCAGTTATCAGCATGGGTAAATTTTATATCAGTACTTTATTATCAGCTAAAATATAATATTGGCCCATCCTTATAAAATTTACTACTTGAATACTGTAAAACTTGAATAAATTCAATATTCAGATGAATATATAGGATTTATTCCAATTTAATAGTATTATTCAATGTAAATTCTCAAAGTTAAAAACTACCTTGTGGTACAGTGATTAAACAAAAAATTACTTCACAACCTGAAACTTAGTTCAACTTCCTTAATACAATGCAGCTCCCAAGAAACTACTAATTTACACATATGCTACATTAAGAATACTTTAGAAAATTCTACTGGTCTAATTTTATACATCAGAAAAGAAATGTCTAGTGACTAGGATGACTTTCTAAATATACACAGTTGAACCAAGATTGTACATTTCCTGCACAAGTTCTGCAGCCAGGGATCCTTGAAAAAACGTACAAATCAAGATTTCACTATGTAATAACCAAATGGCATTTTGGAAGTAAGTCATGGTATTTCTTGTTGTGAATAATTGAAGAGTGAAAATATGTAACAGGCAAAGTGTCGCCTGTACATAACTAATTTCGAAATTGAGATTTTTATACAGTGTGTTTCAAAAGTAACCCACATAAACTAGCATGCAAAATTATGACATGATTTTTAACTTAAATGTATAGCCAATATTTAGTCACATGTTGCTGTGTCTGCTGACAAAATTTTGACACATTAGTGTTGTCAGCTAAGGTGGTATGCCCCTAAAATGACACTTTTCACTTAACCCATATACATAATCGCCATACACAAATCCATCCAATGCTGCACATGACCAACACTGGTTGCAAATGGCAGGTTGACATGGCATTTAGTCATCAGATGTATAATTATGACCCTTCGATTAATTTCTTGTATATTTATCACACCGAAAAGTGGCATTCTGGAAAAAAAAATAACGCTGTCTTCTGCCAGTTTTTAATTAATATAATTTTCTGTATGGCATATACTGATATTGTTAATCACTAAAAAAAAATGCATCAATGAATGAGGCTTTATAATGCAAAAAACCCAGTGTAAATATCTCTTACGGTTTTCATGATATGAATTTTCAAAATTTGGGTTGTGAATTTTGAAATGCTCAGTATTTTCCCTCATAAACTATGAACAAATTAGGGTGTTTCCTGGGACTGAAATTGTCTTTTTAAAATTTCTGACAAAGAAAGGTAAGTTTCTCTTTAAGCCTACATTGAAGAAAATTTTGTTTTCCCAACATTTTGTTCTTTCACTTAGTCTATTATATATTTCCACTCTTCAATTGTAATACTTACCTTTTGGCTGCTGCTAAAATCTTCCCATTGGTTTATCCTCGAAGCAAGTGCTTTGAACTTGGCAATCCTCTCGGGTGGTTGTGGTTTGGAAGGACCAAACTCTAAATCTTCCAGTTTGGCATGTTTCGCAGGAACAAAATCATCATCTAGCAGATGGCTCTCTGCTACGGAAAGTGTAAAAATTTATAAAACAGAACATACAGTTTTCTGGAGCTTGGGCAAAACATGTTGCTTATCCTCTCACTTCTCTCTCTTCCATACTTTAGGCATTTCAATATCTCAACTAGAGGTGAGCCAATAAACTACGACAAACTTACTTCTCACACTGACACCAATTTATTTATTTATTTATTTGCCTTCTACAGAGAAAGGATATCTCCAATTACAGAGGCATTAATATAACATAAATAATGTGAATATGAATATAAATGAGATTAAATAACATGCATACATATTACATAGTTATTAAATATAACATAAGTACACTTATATAACGTAGAGTAATGACATGCTCGCGTGCGCGCGCACACACACACACACACATACACATCTACATATACATACACACATACAAACATATACACAACACACATAAATTATTCATATATCCACAACCAATATTATCACCTTTCTCATGATCTGTACAGAATAAATATGACCATAATAGGATAGAAACAACAATGAAATAAATACATACACATATTAATGGGCACATATCCTTAAGCTTATCTACATACATATATTTAGATTATATATACACACACACACACATTTATGTGGATATAGGGATACATATAGAACATATTCTACAATAATTAATAAATACAATAAATAATCAACCATTTGTGAAAGAATCTGTTAAGTGTGGCTTTTATAGCATTTTTATATTCCAAAACGTTAAGATTAAAGTCAATATTTGGATTTGTGGATGTTATTCTATTATACATACTACTCATTCTAATTAATGGTGATTGTTTGTACTTTTCAGTTTTAGGGATATTATATAGCAATAAATTTCTTTTTCTTAAATTACATGTGCTAGCATTGAAACATATTTGGTGAAGAAACTCTCTATTATCCAAAAATCCAGTTATAATTTTATAAAGAAATATCTGTTGTCCTAATTCTCTTCTATTGATGAGTGTCAAAAATGAGAATTCCTTCAGTAAAAGGACATATGAAACTCTGTTTGAGTATGCAGACATGTTGTACCTCTTGTAATATAGGTATCTCAAAAACTTTTTTTGCACTTGTTCTATTTGTTTTATGTGGGTTTTGTAAAGTGGCGACCAAACAATAGATGTATATTCTAGTTTGCTTCTAACTAAGGCACTATACAGAAGCTTAATAGAAGTAGTACTGCTAAAATTGAGACAATTTCTTATTAGTAAACTCAAAGATCTATACGCGTTATTTATTATATGAGATATATGTTCATGAAACTCTAGTTTACAATCAATTACTACTCCCAGATCTTTAATACTTTTCACTTGTTTCAGTTTTTCCTGATTAATGAAGTACTCATAATGTGTGGTATGTTCTGTACTTGATATTATCATAAAACAGCATTTCTTGATATTGAGTCCAAGATTACTTTTAACACTCCACTCAAATAAGCTGTTTAAATCTGTTTGTAGTTTCATAACATCCTGGGGCCTGTTAATTTGTTTATATAACTTTACATCATCAGCATACATTAAACAATATGAATGTTTAACATGTAACGGTAAATCATTTATGAAAAAAATGAAAAACAATGGTCCTAAGTTGGATCCTTGAGGTACCCCTGGCTATGCAGTATACATATATGATTTAGCATTTTTATATGTTACATACTGTTTCCTATGATTCAAATACGACTCAATAAGAGATAAAAAATTATGTGTCAACCCAAAGCTTGAAAGTTTTTTTAACAAGACATCATGATTAATTTTATCAAATGCCTTGGAGAAATCAGTGTAAATTACATGCATACTTGAACGATCATGCAGTATGTTGTGTGCATATTGGACAAAATTAATTCGATTCATTGTTGTCGATCTACCAGTAAAAAATCCATGTTGACTTTCACTTATAAAACTCTTTACATGATTCAATATTCGCATATATATAATATGTTCAAATACTTTTGCTGGTGCACATAAAATTGCAATGGGTCTATAATTTTCTATATTTCTAGAATCTCCTGTTTTTAAAATGGGGCAGACTTGCGTTAATTTCCATAGATTAGGGAAGTATTGATTTTTTATTATTAAATTGAATATTGAACACGAAGGTTTTTCTAATATTTCTGCACATTCTTTTAATACGTAAGGAGGGATTCCATCCGGCCCAGTTGATTTTTTTGGTTTCAATTTTTTTATGGCTTCAAAATATTCTTTAGATGTTATTGTCCTAATTGACTTCCGTTTTAGAATATTCTGATGGATTATAAACACCAGTACTATCTACATACACTGATTTAAAATAGGACGCAAAGCCATTAACAATATGTTGACTCGTTTCAAGTAATTTATTTCCAAAGACCATTGTAGGATTATAATTGGTTTTCTTGCCCCTTTTACTTTGCACAAATTCCCAGAATTCTTTAGTATCTTTTTGTATATTTTGTTCTATTTCTTTGATGTAGATTTTGTATGCTTTATCTATCAATATTTTAGTTATTTTTCTAAGCTTTTTATATTCTACCTCACTATTTACTAGGGATGGGATCGATTAATCGGTACTCTATCGGTATCGGCCGATATAGGCATATCGGTTTATCGGTAAAATTGCCGATTATTTTACCGATCCGATATATCGATAAATATCTTATAATTTAGTGCAAAATTCTGCCATTTTGTTGTAATTTTTATGGATAATTGCCATGCCCAACTTCTTTTGCATTGCAATCAGCTCGAAATACACATTTATTACGGAGATCAATGAAAATTTCAGGGCCTTCAAGGACCATTTCTAATTTTATATCGGATCGGTAGAATATCGGTTATCGGTATCGGTAAATTTTATATCGGTACTGTATCGGTATCGGCCAAAATTTCATATCGTCCCATCCCTACTATTTACACTATCTTTCTTTCGTTTTCTATGATATTCTTTTAGTTTTAATTTATTAATAATTTCTACGGTAAACCATCGTGGATATTTGCTGTGCATATTAGTTTTCTTATATGGAACAGTATCATCAAATACCTTATTAATTACATTATAAAAATAAGTTATGGCCTCTTCTACATTACCACTCACGACCGGATCAAGAAAGTGTGGGGCGTTGCCCCCACACCCCCTATACGCCTTCATGGCGTGGTGCTATGCACAGGGGAGCACTTTACTTCTTTTTTTTTTAGGACCCCATCATGTAACCATGTTTCTGTTAAGACAATAATATCATATCTACTTGCTATATTATTTACATAAAACTCATAAGTTTTTGTATTGAGAACCCTCACATTTTGATAGTAAACCAATGCCAATATGTATTTGAATACTTTAAAATTGTTCAAAATACTGTATTTATAAATATTATTACAAGTAGTGTTGAAGTGATACCACTTTGAACAGATACTCTTAACAATTCCTACCAATACCAATACGGATGCTTGAAAATTGTAACAAAACTTGTTCAAAATACAGATTAATATTAGTGGATGAGAATTCCATTCAAACCAATTTATCAGAGTTTTTCCTTCAAAATTATCAACAATTAAATCAGAATACTAAAATACCCTAATGAAATGGCAATTTTTTTTTCTGCACATGTGCCAGGTGTCCCAGAAGTAAGGGCACACACTGGAATAAGGATCTTGAGTTTTAGTGTTGTGCAATATGTTTCATTGAAGTTGTTGTTTGTTGTAGTACTGCAGTGTGCTGACAAATCATTTGAGCAACAGGAAGTAAACAAATTGCAAACTTGTTGAACCCTACTTTTTTCAAGGAACAGTAACAGGAGAAAGTTATGTGGAGAGGCTTGATACAGACTTCCTCCCATGTATTGCTAATTGGGAAAACATTAATGATGTGTGGTTCCAACACAACAAGGCACCACCGCACTACAACATCCTAGCACTCAATTGGCTGAATGAACATTTCCCTGATTGTTGGATTGGAAGATGAGGGGTGACTGAATACCACCCTCACTCTCCCGATCTTACGCCTCCAGACTTTTACCTGTGGGGTGTTCTGAAGAATGAGGTGTATTCCAAGAAGTCACTTATGTTTGATGAACTGAAATGTAACATCGCACAACCATGTGCAAACATTTCCGTGACTGTGTACCATTTCCGTGACTCTATGTACCTAAGTGTCCTTATCAGTTAACCACAGAGCTATCTAATGTCTGGAAAATAATTGTGTGATATTTGAACACTCGCTATGAACTATGTACTACTCTCTTACTCTCTCGATGTGGTGTACTAATCATACTGTCCCTTCAAACTATTTCCATTTCTATTTCTATTCGTACAATAAATGTAGATAAATAGATCATACACAGTTGCCCCCTGGAACACCCGTATTTGTGACAAATAAATGAAAACTTGGAATTTTGCATAATTTTCAGGTTAATTACACTCCACAAAAGTGTTCTGTGGCATTTTTGCAGACCCCACAAAATACTAAAATGACAGGAAAATATCAGCTGGTATCAGTAAACAAAACTAACCAATATTTTCCGATACCTAGAGGCACATATTTTTGGTAAATAAAACAGCAAAATTTCGGCACAAAAACGGAGTCAATTTCGGGTTCAAAAGTGGTAAATAAAATAAAATATCTGTATTATAGCGGTGAAAAATTGGATGAAAAGTGGTATATAAAAAGACATTTTGGTTTCAAAATTGTGAATATAATCCTAATTTGATTTAAAAACTACACTTATTCCACAGAATTAACATTTCACTTCTAATAGCACATTTATTTAGTTATCAGAGTACAGTAGAGCGTCGATTATCCGAACGTCGGTCAACCGAACGACCGCTTAACCGAACTGTGTACTCGCTCGCACCTGTTACTCTCCCACCCTACCGTCCATCATCCCCCTCACTCCCAAACCAAGTTTCCCACAGTAGTCGCCGCACTGAGCCACCGCTGGCGGAACATTGCTTCTAATGGGGCCTTCATAAGGCGCTGCTGACCGGCCAAGCCGCCAGTCGCTGTGTTTCAACAATCAGCACACTTCTGTCGGTGTATGTATTGTTCATGCAAAATGCGTATGTAATATGTACATATTTTTGTTTAATAAACTGTACCACATACTATATATTCCTACTAAAGTTGCCTTTGTACGTTACTTTGTAATACTTAAAGAGATGCCTGTTTTTATGAATAAATTTACTGTACAGTACTTCTTTTTGGCAAATAAACATGTGCAGTTCGATTATCCGAACAAACCAGTTTTCCGAACACCCATGTCCCCCAATTACTTCGGATAATCGACGCTCTACTGTATAAGTTTATTTCTGTGTAAAGAAACATTTTTGCTTCTCCAATATTAACAGCAGAATTAATAACTTTTCTGGGAATTACATAACTCTCAGGATAATTCAGACCTCAGAAGGTGTCGCGTCGGTGAATAAACCCTGAATTTCGTGTTTTAGAGTTAATTTCGTTTTTTGCAGTTCATTTCACATTATTTCGTGACAAAACATGGTCACAAAATGCATCACACACCTTTCAAACACATGAAAAATTAAAACTACAATGTTTTTTTCAAATTTCGTTGTTTTGTCAAAAACAAAATATGCATGCCCCTACCGATACCGATATATCGGCATCGGATCAGCCTTGTATGCAAGTACTCCATTTGAACTACCAGATTTTCATTTTAAAATGTTCATAAGTTGACATATGAGCAAACAATATTACAAATAAGAACTTTCCTCGCTTTAGTGGCTCAACATTTCTATCTATTACACATACACCTTTTTCAAGATCTAATAATATCGTGAAATCCTATGTCAGCTACAAAATATATAATTGGAAACTTAGCAACTAAGGTTCAGGACAGTAAGTTTTTGAAAGCAGCCAGTAAACAATTTCTAAATCACTGTTGCATTTTTCATAAATCTATCTCTATTATAAGAATATTATATAAATTCATACCTGATAATACACTGATATTATTATGTATTTGGGTACTAGTATTGTCTATAAGCTTACACACAAGAAAAATTACATAAGATTAGAAGAATATTAATGTAGCTATCACAATCACAAAATCCATTTTCCCTTCACAATGCTGTGCAAAAGTAATGAAAATTAAACAAAATTAATGTAGAATTTAGATACATACCAGAACTTGAACCAGCATCTGAATCTGTGTACAAAGCAGCAAGTTTCTGAAGTTTGCTTTGAATGGTTTTGCTCACTTTTGATTTGCCAGAGGAAGGCATGGCATCTGATGATTTTAAACTGTTACTCTTACACAAATTTTCCTTTTCGCTTTCATCAATGTTATTTTTCTTTTGAGAAACTGAAACTACTACTATATGAGTCGACTCTGTAATGGATAAGAAAATACATTATGCTTGATCTGATAATATTCTATTAGTATAATATTAACTAATTTTGGTGGGAAAAGTAAGTAAAGAAAGTACAATAATTATTTACTAATTTTGATGTGTGTAAGATCCATTTCCAAGCATAGGTACACTAGAATAAAAGGGTGGCACAGAAGTATTAACATTTTCAAATGCTAATAACTTTGGAATTCTAGGTGATACACTACACAAACTTACATGTAAATAAAACGGAAATAAAAGTACTTTAACTTAGCCAAGAGATATATCAATACAAACTAAAATGCGGCATTAGGACATATACTGTATGCCCTGGCCACAAAAAAATTGCCAAAGGGCCATATCAGGCCCACTGTTGCTTATTATGATATGGCCTTTTGGGCCGTAGTTTGGGTAGCTCTGACATACAGTATAAGTCCTAATCCCACATTTTTCATTTGTGCCCGAAAGAGTCAGATTTCGGCATCAGTACCACCAAAAAAGCAGAGATCCGAAATCATGCTACTTTCTTGGCAACCTGCACCATAAACAGCCTCCCCCTGGCATAAAGTCGGACAAATATTATTTACCTGATGTAACCAGATAACATTGCATTACAGGTGAATTTCTCCCATAAAGCATAAACTGGTTATATTACTACAAATTTACTACATAATTCTTATTTTTCAAATTTGTAGCAGTATTGTTGACTTTAGCGAAAAAATTGTAAGAACAATTGAAGATCTTATTTAGGGTATTCAAAATTAAAAAAAGAAAATTGAAATCGGTTGATATATAGCATAGAAACAAGGGATATAAAAATATGAATTCTGCCATTTTGAATCCAATATGACTGCTAAGCACCAAAATGAAACAAGATTTCTAGACAAATTGGATGTGCTCTCTACAGTGATGTTAACAAGGATCAAATTAGAAGTGTCAGCTTCTAATTGGCTTCAGAAAATATGTTCAATTTATGAATTCAACTTTTGATGGGGGAGGTTTAAGAATGGACAACTCAATAAATATTTCAGCAGGCAGGACACCATTTAAACAGCTTTACAACATGTCTACGGACCATAAAATGGAGAAATGTCAGCCTCTCAAAATAATTTATTCGCTAGATATAGCTTGCTAAAATTTGGGGCAAATTTATGGTGATATTCGTATTTGCCGCAGCATTGAAAAAGTGACCTTCACAGAAGCAGCCATAGCAACCAAGCTACTTATGAATCTGAAACTTTGCAGGTCCGCATGTGGGATATGTATGCACAACCTGTAGAAGTTTCGTCAAAATTGAAGAGGGTCATGCTGGGACCATATCTGAATTTAGGCCACTTGACATGGCCTAAAGGACCCATAAGTGAAAAATTGTCTGATGGTCACAAGAGTAACAGTGAGCATGTCACTATACATAGTGTTAAAACAATAAGTCATGATGGAAACAAAGAAGTGATGTGCAACAATCTCTGCTTTAGATGCTGTACCCTTAATGAATGAAGGCAGTGAGCCTTCGAAATTAATCTGAAAAAAAAAAAAAAAAAAAAAAAAAAAACTATCCAATTCTGCAACGTGGAAACATGTACGTAAAACAATAACTCTTTAGTTCATCCATTACTCTTCTATTCTGATTTTATTACACACAGGTAAATACACCAAAAAATCGGGACTAAAAAATCAAACTTCATGCAAAATTAACCAACTTGCCGAGCTGCACACAAAAATGAGCCTACACCCGCTGTTCCATTAATTTGTTCATTTCCCTATGTGATGAGACAACCACTTCTTACATCACGTTGTACACAACTGCAGTCACATCACCACTTTTGCATCATCCTCAGACATTGCCATATCTCCTTGCATGTTCAACAGACACTTTGAAATTAGGCATGGCCAAAAATATCCAGAATCTGAAAATTTAAAGTCTGGATATTTGATGACATTTTTGGACCAAAAATTTGTCATATGCCATCTTACTGTTCCACTACTTATGATGTAAATTTGATTGCTTGAGGGTTAAATATGGGGCACTGAATATTCTATGTCAATTAGGCCACAGATATTCAGCCTCTTTATTATAAACATGTAAACTGATAACTAATACATGGTTACATACATACATACAATGAATACATATGGAGTAATGTGTTTTTTATTTAAAAAACATACCTGTATTAGCCGAAGCAGGTTCCAAACTTCTCTCAGATTTCTTTGAAGAGTTTCCTTCCTTCAAAGGACTGCACTGCTTTTTGGGTTCAGGTGCCTCTATGTTGTCAAGGTTGGCTTTCAGTTGCTCCCGCCTGGCTTGGGCTCTTTGTATCATTCGCTGAAAAAAAAAAAAAACTTCAGAATCAAATTGAAAAATCACAAGTTTTCTGAGTGAGACCAAAGGTAATATCAGAATCAAACTCAATGAATTACCAGAAGCACAGTTCCAGAGCAAGGGTATCTTGCAAAATGTCAAAATAATGATTTTAAAAAAAATGATGATTGAGTCATCACATGCAAAATATTTTGATAGGTTGATCAACCATTTTAGTCTCTGTGATTAACATGAATGCAAATGGACTCCAAAGCAATGTAGGTAATATTTTACAATGTGAAATCAAAAAGGTTTGGGACTGGTGTGCTACCACCTGTTCAAAAACTCACCTTGGGCCTATTGGCCACTATCACTCTCACTGCATGTACACACCTCTCAGCAATTCTACCATTTTCTGAATGCATCTTAAGTCATGTCCTGCAAGGATGTCCACGACTGCCTACGTTTCTGCTTGGATCATCTTAATCATGTCAAATCAACAGCCTATCAACTCTATCTTCAGTCAGGAGAACAGGAAAAAGTCCCAGGAGACAAAGTCAGGCAGTTGGGTGGGTGGGGGACACCAGTCATGTTATATTTTATCAAAATGTTCCTGGTAAACAAGAAAGTGTGAAACTGTGTTCCCATGATGAAAAGGCCAATTCTTTGTGGGCAAAGTTATGGGTAATGTCATGTATTTTCATGCATCCAACGCAAAATGTCTCAGTGGTAGGAGAAATTGGTCGTTTTGTCTTGCTGGGATGCACAATACCCTTGTATTGACTTTCCTAATCACCTGTTTCCCATCTCTTGGCCTTTACAAAATGAATAGTAATTGTCCAAATAACTAATTTTAAACAAGTAATAATAATTACTATTCCACTGGGAGGATTGTTGTTTTGTCTCAGGGATGTAACCATAAACCCACCTCCCATCACCAGTGATAATACTGGGCAAGACGGTTCTATCATTAGAAGAAACCTGATAAAACTCCTTGCTGATGTCATCATGCTGCTTCTTCTGATCAGCTGTCAGGATCCTCAGCACAAATTTAGCACTTCTTATTCAGCATGACTAATTTCCACATCTTCAGCAAGGTTATGAATGGTTTGATGACAATCCACAACGGAACTTTTGAATTTTGGTAACAATATCGGGCACTGTGAGGAAAAGGTACCCGTGTTCATCATCCTCAAAGGGTGTCCAACCTGTCCAGAACCTTTTCTCAGTAATAGTGGCACCTATAAATGTCTGGTTTTCTCAGAAATGCTCCAGATAATGCAAACATTCATAGTGAATCAAAAAAAAAAAAAAAAAATGTAATTTTGTAGATCATCTTATGAGAATAACTCCAAGTTCAAAGTCTTAATAATTATCGAACCAAACAATAGTATTTTATATACTGTAAGGTTATTAAATGTTTGCTAAAAGATTTTATTTAAATTTTAAACAAACTGAACTTTCAAATTATTATAAAGTTATCTTAAATAATATTTTAAAAAGAAATACAATTTACAAACAACTCATTTTGATTTCTAAAACAAAGGAGTCATTTAAGATAATACAATACTAAATTGTTTTAATATGTAAAAGAAAAACACACATCTTCATTGTTGTTCTTGATACCAAAATTATTTTGAAAATTGTGAAAATTATTTTATATTGAACTTCTCTTTATCTTCCTCTTGCTAGGTTTCAAATTCATATCCTTCACACTTGCATAATGTAGCATGGGCACTGGGCAGAGAAGCGAGAACTTTTGGGATTTTGCACTTCTTGTAGTATTCTGACAGCTGATCAAAATTCAGATTTCACAGAATGAGACCTGACATTTGATGTTTTTTCCCCTCATTGACTGAGCTAAAAAAAAATAAAGTTCCCGTGCATATTGAACTATGCCATGAAGGCACATATAGGGGATGTGGGAGTAGCCTGCGGTGGTTATCGATCCCATTTTGGAGGTGAAGTGATCAGCGCCATGCTCCGGCCACCTTTACCCCCCCCCCCCCCCCAGGTACTCATTGATTTGGGGCTGGGTGAGCCCCAGAGCTGCTAAATGCGAGGACAAAGATGGAAAAATTCTGCCTAGATCATCTACCCCGGGAATCGAACCCAGGTCTCCAGCATGGTAGTCAGATGCCCTACCAATGTGACCACCATGGCTAAAGGTGTTTTACTGAATGTGGTATGTATTGTGAAATTTTTCTTTTATTCTGTTTCCAAAGCCATTCCGCAATGAAACAAACCAAACTGAGATTTCATTTAACTGTATAACATACATTATTTCCTCCAAAAACTGAACCTACAATTTTTTTATATTGAAGGTCATCATGTAACTTTGAAATTACAAGATTTTCATAGCGAAGTATCTTTTATGAAAACTATGCTCCCTTTGCTTCCCTAGATGAAATTTATATCACAATTAGAAGTAAAGTTATGAGTTCTTTTACTTGACATTGTAAGCACAAATTTTACATTTTTTATGTTGGCAATCCTGCTGAATGAATACTATGTATCACTGAGGGCTAAAAGTTTACATGTGTAAGTTAGGGATGGCCAAACGGATCCAAAAATTTCGAATCTGGATCCGAGAGTTTCATATCTCAATCCCACTATAATATTACTACACCTTAAAAGGTATTATGATCTTCGATTACAAATAATTTTTTCATTAGTTAGTCCTTCAAGATTTCTTTTCACGTGTTGTTCCTAAAATACTTTGCTACGCATCGGCTAACACACTGGTGCACAAAAATAATCTTACTTGTTTAACATAAAATGTCAGAGGTGATTTTGTATATGCCATTGAAACGAATATGTATTCATTCGAATGTATTGTAAATGGAAACACACATAAACGTGAGACATTCCATTCCAGGATGAAACCTTTAACACATTTAACAAGATAGAAATGTTATACAAAAATTATACAATTGTTCTACAGTTACAAAGTGTGAGACTAACAAGGGAGGTTATCTAAGTGTCCCCCTCCGATTTCCATGAAATTTGACAGGTGTATAGAGGGGCCCAAAGGAAGAAATAATGTTTTTTTTGTTTCGGCTAAAAAACTGTTTTAGGGGGCAAACCCCCTCAAATGTCAAAATGAGGACAAATTTAAGTGGGCATTTGACCCCTGTGTCCCCCTCCGATTTTCATGAAACCTCACAGGTGTATAGAGGGACCCAAAGGAAGATTTACATGTTTGTTTGTTTCAGCTAAAAAACTGTTTTAGGGGGCAAAACCCGCCTCAAATGTCAAGATGAGGACAAATTGACATGGGGATCTGACCCCTGTGTCCCCCTCAGATTTCCATGAAATTTGGCAGGTGTATAGAGGGGCCCTATGCCCCCTGTTTCTTGCTATGCCATATTTACGTGGTTTCGGGGTCAGATCCCCACTTCAATTTCTCATCTTGACATTTGAGGGGGGAGTGGGTTGCCCCATAAAAATGTTTTTTTTTAGCTGAAACACAAAAACACGTACTTCTTCCTTTGGGCACCTCCATACACCTGCCAAATTTCATGGAAATCGGAGTGGCACACAGGGGTCAGATCCCCGGTCAATTTGTCTTCATCTTGACATTTGAGATGGGTTTTGCCCCCTTGTGTGTATGTATATATTTGAATGGCTTATTGCAGAAAGGGACCTGAGTCACTTTTGCACAATTCTGAGGAAAACAAGAAAAATCGTATAATATTGAGAGTGTAAGAAAGAAATCTGCTGTTGTTGGCTCAAATTTTCACCATAATGAATAGTTAATTTTGCAACCCTCAATGCGCCCCCCTGCAGTATGCTGCTAGAGACAGTGGAGATGAAAAAGTACCATTAACTCCGATACCTCAAAAATGTGACTCAGGTCCCTTTCTGCAATAAGCCATTCATTTATATATATTAGCAGGTAACAATATGTTATAAACACATTCTTACTTTCCAAAGAAGCGCTCATATGGGATGGCATGCGGATCCGGATCCGAAAAATTTTAGGATCCGGATCTGGCCATCCCTAGTGTAAGTCACTTCATGTCCTCTAAGAAATTTCATGAAAATCTGAAATGCTGGGGTTAAAGAATTATTATTCTTGGTGATGATTTGGCATGGAATGACCCTGTATGCATGCACATAAATCTTGTTTAAAGAAGATTTACTAATAGTAGTGGCGCAAATACCACAATTTTTACTGCATAGCCTTTCAGAACATATTTTAAGCTTCAAATTAAAAAAAAAAAAATTGCATGGTAATTTCAGTGCCTTATAATGATAATGCAAATTTAGAAACATGAGACATTGACACAAAAAATACATTATATGCAATACAATACTTTATTTTTTACTCACAGTGCAAAGGAATCTTAGTGACAAGCCTTTTTATGGAACATACATACGAGGTTTGGCTAGAAAAAAACCGGACTGATGCTATGAAATCTTTTATTCGGCATTTTGTACAACAGGAACTTTATCTCCTTCAAAGTACTCCCCTGCACGATCTGTACACCGCTCCATACGAATTTTCCATTGCTGGAAGCAGTGTTGCCAGTCATTTTCGGAGATCATGTTCATTACATCTGTCGCTTTTCTTTGCACAGCTTCTACTGTCTCAAATCTGGTTCCTTTTAGGGTGGACTTCACTCTGGGGAATAAAAAGAAGTCACAGGGAGCAAGGTCCGGCGAATACGGCGGATGTTCTAACACTGGGATGCCATATTTAGCCAAAAATGTCTTCACTGACAGGGCCGTATGGACAGGAGCATTGTTTTAGTGCAGAATCCATGACTTCCGTTGCCACAAATCAGGTTGTCGTCTTCTTACTCGGTCACGAAGGGTTTTCAGCACATTAATGCAATGATGTTGGTTTATAATTTGACCCTCGGGTACCCAATGAACGTACACAATGCCTCAAATGTCGAAAAAGACAATCATCATGGCTTTGAATTTGGACTTGCTCATGCGAGCTTTCTTGTGACGTGGCGAACTCGGGGTCTTCCAATGCACTGATTGGCGCTTTGTGGCAGGGTCGTACGTGAAAAACCACGATTCATCACAGGTTATCACTCTCTCTAAGAATGTAGGGTCTGTTTCAATGTTCTTCAAAGTGTCCGTACAAATGTTCACTCGAGCTTCCTTCTGTTCCAATGTCAGGTTCCTTGGCACGAGTTTTGAACACACTTTACTCATGTTCAAATTCTCGTGTAAAATTTGTAGAACACTTTCTTTGTCTATTCCTGTGATTTCAGCAACTGCTCTAATGGTCAATCGACGATTTTTTCGAATCACATCACTCACTTTTTGAATGTTTGTTTCCGTTTTCGACGTGCATGGTCGTCCTGAACGTGGGTTGTCTTGGATCATTTCCTGTCCTTCTTTAAACCGTTTAAACCACTCAAACACTTGTGTGCGTGATAAACACTCATCCCCGTACACAGATTTTAACATGTCGTACGCTTCTGTTGCGGATTTCCCCAGTTTGTAAAGGAACTTCATATTGACACGCTGTTCCATTTTAATACTCAGCATTTTTCCGACGGAGCACAGACGCACGTTCCGCTTTGTCCAAGTGCCACAGCGAAACTGAGAGGCTTGCACCCAGGGCAATTAGTCATTCTGTAGGCAGGGTATGGTAGTATAGAATCATGCATTGCTCAACCTTCGCGCATTCGTTGTTTGCCAATAGCAACATCAATCCGGTTTTCTCTAGCCAAACCTCATATGTCTATGGACTTAAGAAAAAAATCAAAATATGTCAATTTGATTCTGACACATTTTTTTTTTCTTTTAACCACCACAGGCTACCACAACCACCTACAGAAGAAAAATTTTGCATATGTTCATACCTTGGTAGTATTAACAAATAGCCTACACTAAGTTTCACTAAAATTTGAAATCTTTTGGGTGATTTGATGTGGAATAAGTCAGATATTATTAGGGGCAATGTTACTACAGTTGAGGGTTTTCAGAGTGAGCTACACAAAAGGGATCAATCAATCTGCTACTGGCCCTTTATGGGTGAATGTTCTAATTATACATGTTGTCTTTATTCATTTGTTTATTCGATCATAGAGAGAAGGTAATTAGCTATTAGAAATGTACTGTATGAAGGTAGAAGAAGTTACTCTATTGGTATCAGCTCCATCGTTCCCCTTGATGCCTACATGACTGGGGACCCAGCAGAAGCAAACTAATTGTCTAAGAAAGAAATATCCAACTTGTGGATGGAAATGCTATGCTTTAACATGTGGAATTACCATTTGATGGCTCTGTTCAGAACTTGATTCAGAATATTATCCATATCCATGCATGCAGGAAGCAAGGTGTATACGTTCTGTTTGAAATCTGATTGTTCCGTACAATCTCAAGTTTGCAAAAGGACTAATGAAGGAATTTTAGCTTCCAAGGTTTCATTGAGAAATAACACGCTATTGCCAATACGAACGAACATAAGTATTTCTGATTGAGGAAGAATGCAAGTTTGGCTATGAAGCAGATGTAAACTTGATTAATTAATCATTATAGGCTATAAATTTGGCAGGGAAAAACTCATGTTCAGATTAATTAGTGATGATACAAATGTGTTAAGTGTTACTTCCTTACTTCTATTGGAAATATAAACCGGCTGCTATTATTACAATGAAGAGATTTAATGGCCAAGTAATTGACAAATTGTGGTGTATCAAAACTTTGAGATAAATATGAACAATTGCTTCCTCTGTGTGCACTAACAGGCTGGGGTACTGTGTAATTTCCAGATTGGAAAGGCAATTGTTCAGCTCTTAAAATACTTCAGAACTTGATGGAACAACAAATGCAGCTGATCGAAGCTCATGTAGCCATATATAGGTTAAAAACAGTTCAGAATATAAAGGATCTCTGATACTACATGGTCACAATGAAGGACACATCATGAAGTTTGAAAATGCTTCCTCGTATGGTAACGGTTCAGATTGTTTTATGATTTATTTCAGATTCTCTTAGCAGGAACACTAAACATCGTAGAATTTTGACGATCATTGTCACACGAAATTTGAACCTTCCTTAGAGTAATGAGCACTGTTTGGATTTTGAAAAAAGTTATTTATGTTGGAAAAACAACTCACTGTTCCCACATGAAGTTGAAGTGTATTTTCCCTGAGTTTTCCAGAATCTTCCATTTTTTTCCACAGTAGTCAATACACAGTGCAGTATTGTTTATTATTTTTTTTACAATAGCTTCCCTTTTCCCTCATAGCCATAACATCACCACCTTATTAGAGATAAGATGGACTAGCTGATTGATATTTGGGTGCTTTGGCTTTTGTGGCCATATTGCAACCTTCTAAGTACAGTGGTCCCTCTATAATCCGGCCCCTCCAGTAGTGCAGCATTGAGCAAGTGGGCAGCGTGAATTTTAATATACGTACATATTTTGTGCAATAAACATAGGTTTTGCTATTAAAATGGGTTTCTTTAAATGAACCTCCACTAATTCCGGCGTTTTCGTTAATCCAGCATTCCTCTGGTCTGATATCTGCCGGATTACTGTATATGGGAAAAATCTCCATTTTTAAAACTAAAAATGGGGTGTAAAGAGACCTTTGAGGAAGGTTAAAAATGCAAGTTTGGGTTGCACAGGACAAACGCAAAATTTAAAAAGGCAAGGATAGTGTACAAACTTCCTCAGAAACAGTGTAAAAGGCCCGCTCTTCTCAAAAAAGATAAAAACATTTGGAAAAACACTGTCATCATCTACCAGCATGGATAGATGATAAACCGTTGGGAAGGTTAAAAACTCTGTCTGTAAAGTAAAGTAAAGTGTTCCCCTGTGCATAGCACCATGCCATGAAGGCGTATAGGGGGTGTGGGGGTAACGCCCCACACTTTCTTGATCCGGTCGTGAGTGGGGGTGATGTGATCAGCATCACGCCCCTGACCGCCTTTACCCCCCAGGTACCCATGTTATTCGACGCTGGGTGGGCGCCGGGGCCGCTTCCATCGTTAGAAAAGTTCACGGATTTGAACCGGCCGGGGATCGAACCCGGGACCTTGAGCATGGTAGTCAGACGCGTTACCGACTGAGCCACCGCGGTGAGGAAATTAAAATCAGCACATGCGAGAAGAATGTGCCAAACACTTAATACAACGTTACAGGTATGGCAGAGGAGAGGGTCCAGCTCTTGCAGCAAATGGCAATGTGTGAGACGGTTGTGTCAGATTCGAAACAGAGTTAAGACGACTTATACTCGGCGAGATAGAAAACTAGAACAAGGTGGACGAGAAGGTCGCCATCTGCATCAGCAGACTTAGAGGTAGCATCAGCTCCATCGTTCCCCTTGATGCCTACATGACTGGGGACCCAGCAGAAGCAAACTAATTGTTACTTTATTGGTATGGGCATATCTGTGTATCAGTAATATTACTGATAATTTTAGCCATTTTGAATTACTTTTATGAATAAAAAAATACAATTTGTATGTCATGTTTTTGTGATTTAAATGTCTAAACAAGCAGTTCATTATTAAAGTAAATCATATTGAATCACTTGGTTACATACATTAATTGAGAAGGTGAATAAATGTTTTGGAAGAATCATTTGCAATTTTGCATTGGGTCAGTTATCGGAATCAGTAAATTTTATATCAGTACTGGGAAATACTTACATATCAGATCACTTTCTGAAATCAAACTAAATGAAGAATCCCCATGCACATATAATTAAGGACTATAGGTACAGATATTTGTCCAAGTTAACGTCATTTCGAACTGTATTGCAGTGCACAAAATAACATTCCAAACATACCACATATAGAACAAATATTTTCACACTTTTGAGAAACAGAAATTTACAAATGGACATACTATCAATCAATCTGTAATGGAAAATATACATATGTTACAAGCCTATGTCTTCAAAGCAGTTTGTGTGAAGAAAATCAACAGGTTGGAGCATATTCTAGCCTTTCAGATGTACTTCAATGTGACTCATTGATCAAGTAGGTGATTTTCCCTGAGAATTTTACCTCTTTCAAATTCCCTGAGATTTCCAGGTTTTCCCAGGTGTGTGGGAACCCTGCAACTTAAAAATTACCTTACGCAAGCATGCGCACTTCCCATAGACAATATATTTTCTGTTGACAAGTGACTAAGCATCGCAGACTAGTGGAAAGTAAATCTGAACCTTAGTAGAATGCATTTAGGAACTGTAATTTTAATGCTAAGAAAACCAAACCTGGCCTGCACCTCCACCACGTAACGAACCGTAAAGTTCGTGGCATCTTACGAGTACCTAGAATGTTAACCAATTAATCAATGGGTGATGTATGTTACTCATCATTCATCCTCTGATGAGAGCACTTGTCATTGGCTTGACGAGTTAACGCTTGGCAATGCGAAAGGTACAAAATCAAACTGAGGAACTAAACTGCAGAAAAGACAATGGTCACTCGTTGGGTTTTGTGAACCGTTGAACCTGAATCATGGCTGGGTGTTAGGATAATTACCTGTCTATCTGATGAATTAGGCTGAATAGAATATACGAAGTCCTCTGTTGGCTTCTCAATTTGTCGACCAGAGCGTCGTCTCACTTCTGACCTACTGCTCTCCTAACCACTTCTCCCTTCTCAACTCCAATCCAAAAGTCAGTACCCTCTCAGCTTGTCTCACCTCTATATCACTAGGCCATCGAGCTCTTCCTCCATGCCGAATCGTGTTATTATTTGCCAGTATGCAAACCGCTGACTCTATAAACAGAAGGAACTACCTGTTTTCCTGAAAGCTCAGGTGGTTTGCATAGCCCTGGTGAATGCCCTGGTCAACGTGAAGCATTCAGAGACTTAATAAAATAAACATATAATCTTAGGGATTGATACGATATATTGAAGAAAATCTTAAATAATCGCTAAAACTCCACAGTATGTGTTAACAGAAGTAAATTGAAATCGGTACTTTAGTATTACAAGGGCTACCTCCAAATCGTATTCCCGCTTATGGAATCTAACCTAACTGAATGACTCATGTTTGCGAGGGAAACGTAATTTAATGTAGACAAATGAGGTAGTCCGTATAAGTACCTCGAAATCAAACCAAGCTAAAAATGCATGCATAGCATGACGAAATCGTAATAAAACAAAAGGAACTTGCGCCAAAGAAAGTGTCATTGATGAGGATAGGGTACTGTTTACTATTGATCAGACAGATTTCTTCATTTTTACAGAAGAAACTACTTACCGTAATAATTCCTGTAGCATTGTCTAACATTGGGAAGGTGTTTTGTGTGATGTGGGAATGTATGATAGGGGAAATTCATGTTTTGTTGTAAATTAATTCTACGATGGACAATAGCCTTTGGCACGTTCACATCATCACGCGTCGTGATTGTGTTTTGTTCATGTTCATTGGGTATCCAGTGTTTCGAACTGTCTGTGTTTGCAACGAAAGTTAGAAACATGACGTGTCATGGATGCATGGCGAAATTCGTACCGGGTGTGGAAGATCCAGTGGATTTTTTAATTTAATTGAACACGGGATCGTGAAGGTAGGAAAGAAATGTCGAAAATGTGGCAGTGAATGTAAGCTACTCGAAGGAATGGGCTGTGGGTATATGCCTAATATGACGTGTCGTGGATGCGTGGTGAAAATCAGGTAAGTTTTCCCTATCCTGAAAAGGGATTTCTTCAAATTTAAAAGTTTGGGGCTCATTTGGGGGCAGGTGGCTCCGGCCAATTTCTAACATGCCTTTAACAGGGATTCTATAGAGAAAGCCAGGGAGCCGGAGCGGAGCCACAGTAGCGGTAGGTCAAATAACCCAGGGACAGAGCCCGGAATCTGTGGGAAATTTGGACCCAAAAATTTCAAACGAAAATAATTTTTTAGTTTAAATTTCCCACAGATTCCAGGATGGATAGCCCCAAAAACCATTCACAGATAGAGCCACGAAACATTTCAATTTTCTTCGTAAAACAATGCGAAAAAGTTTTAAAAAAAATGATCAGATGAGCGTTGTTCACGGGTATTTCTTGGGTTCCAAAGGTTGAAACACTGCATAACGAACACAAAACACAAGCACGACGCGCGATTATGTAGGAAGGTGTACGCGCCATATTGTGTCTCAGGCAAGTCAAAATAAGACTACGAGAAAGAATGTGAAAAATTGCAATTACTTTGATCAAAAGAACGTCAATACACCTTAAGGAATGTTCCGCAAAGCACATAGGTAAGTACGAGTCAAAAATTGACAAAATGAAGAAGTTATAGGTGTCCGAAGGATAGTACAGTAGAGCGTCGATTATCCGAAGTAATTGGGGGACATGGGTGTTCGGAAAACTGGTTTGTTCGGATAATCGAACTGTACATGTTTGCACCGTGAGAAGCTCTTCTTGGGGGCACGCAATCCTTCAAACTGCGTGGAGCGGCACGCCTCAACTCTAAGCTGGCGCAGCTGTTGCTGTGAACAGCTTTGATACTGCCGCTACTTCTACAGCCAGTGCCAAACCGACAGAAGTGTGCTGATTGTTGAAACACAGCGACTGGCGGCTTGGCCGGTCAGCAGCGCCTTATGAAGGCCCCATTAGAAGCAATGTTCCGCCAGCGGTGGCTCAGTGCGGCGACTACTGTGGGAAACTTGGTTTGGGAGTGAGGGGGATGATGGACGGTAGGGTGGGAGAGTAACAGGTGCGAGCGAGTACACAGTTCGGTTAAGCGGTCGTTCGGTTGACCGACGTTCGGATAATCGATGCTCTACTGTAATTTTTTACCGAACTATTTATTTAGCACGTCTCCATTTCTTATTACGAAGTTATATTACGTAGAATTAAATCAATTAAGTTTTTCCTTGCAGTAACTGTCTTACAATGTTCTTTTTTGATTTTGATTAAAATAAAATATTAAAGGAGATTGTTACAAATGTATCCCTCCACTTAATATTACATGTGCATTTTAAAAATAGTGATTAAAATTTTAGTATCCGCGAAACATCTGAAATTCCTTTATTTTCTTCTTTTTCACATTGGTACTTACGTATTCTGCATTGCTAAGGATTCTTGAAGGTGGGATTTCGTTTTTTCACAAAAATAATTTCAATTTTCCACATATCGAGTAATTATTGTTCGTTCGTATTTTTGGTTGAGTTACACACAATATGGCGGGCAAATCTTGACTAGCATTGTCTATGATCAGCAGGTGTGCAGTGTTTCCAACCTTCTTCACCGAAAAATACCTACTTTCGTGTTACTGATTTTGTATGTTCTTCCAGGTTCGAAAACCCCACGAACCATGCACGGCAAGGTTAGGTAAACAGTTAAAATTGTCATGTTCTTGGAAAACAACGGTGTGGTTGGAAACACTGACCGGGGGTTACATCATCAAACGGATGCAACATTTGGTTCACGTAGTGGAGGCAACAGCTTTCGTGCATTGGACAGACATTAATCTTCAAAAATACACGATTTACCAGCGAAAAAAATTAAGCGATGGGAAAAAACACGGAACGACTTGAGATGACAGGACCCCTCTCCGATTTTCTTCATATTTGGCATATTCACTAATTGAGGCCTCCCAATCACGAATCTGAAGTTAAAATTTGTCGGAAACGTCTAGAAATTGCAAAATAAGCGAAAATAAGGCGTTAGTTTTCGGAATGGAAACTGTCGATTTTCGTGAAATTTTTTGTTTCACAACCAAATATATATATTCCTGATACTACCACGCGCCAATGGTTCGCAATTTCTAGACGTGACCGACAATTTTTAACTTCAGATTCGTGATTAGGAGGCCTCAATTAGTGAGTATGTCAAATATGAAGAAAATCGGAGAGGGGTCCGGTCATCTCAAGTCATACCCACTTTTTAAATAAAAAAAGTGCTCTCAAAGAGCTTTATTCACATATGCAATCCTAAACTATAGCTATATGAATAACTACCACGAATTCCCTCAACGTAAAATTATAATAACCAAGTACAATTTCATCAGCAATTGTTGTAAAAGGGAATGAATTTCATTACATTCTGAAATAACCATAACTGATCATACGAATTTAACTCTTTATATTTATAACTGGTACCTGCGTAAAAGGATCCATTTCATGAAGTTAAACCAAATATATTACTTAGCAAGCACTCAGAACTATAAAAAGGGCACACCCTCACGTTAGTTTCAAAAATACAATTCTAACGTAACGCACAAATTGACATCTACTTTCATATCACACCGCCCCTTCATGAGTCAGTGTTACCAAGTTGCTAACTGCATAAACTTCTTTCACATGCGACACATTATCCCCATTTAAAAAAATCATCGTTCTAAATACATTTTAGATAAAAACAACAATACAATGTGTTTCTGTTTTTTTTAGGGGAGGATAATACCTGGTAATACCAAGGATAAACTACAAATCATGCACCCACACGCCATACATAAGTTGTGTGGTCGGGCATCGTTAACAGGTGGGGCAGTGGAGTGAATACTGGCCAGGGTTGGCAAAATTTATGTTTTTTTTAAAAAAGAACAAAGCAAACTGTTTTTTTTTGTTTAAAACATGTTTTTTTGTTTTAAACACAGTTTTAAACATGAGTTAAAAAAACATGTTTTAAACAAAAGAAAGTCAACCTTTTCCCAGTAAAATAGTTAAAGTCGTTGAAGAAAAAAATACTCATTTTTATGAGTACAGTGGCAGCAAGGACAGTTTATTTCCCTTTGGAGATAAGGTTTACCATACTGCAGGGTAGGGGTATGCAGGACAGAATTTTTTGGGTCGGGACGGGAAATTCTTTAAATCCCGACATTCGGGACGGGGAAAATTCTCAATTTCACGACAAAGTCGGGAAATTTTCTGGACGGGATATGTTCGAAATTTCCCAAAGCTCTTGAAATCTCGAATTCTACACGTACTTTCCATCTTAAGTGCTTATTTTTGCACTTCTAGTACAAATACTAACAATTTCCGAAAAGTTCCAGACATTTACAATGCAGAAAACATCGAGAGTTGACGACTTTTTAAAATGACCATTCAGCATTTTCTTACTGCTTGGGATCCCGAAAAGTCGGGAAGTCTTTCCCGAAGTCGGGATCGGGACGGAAATTTTCTTTCCCGATCCCGGTCCCGACTTTTCGAGATCCCGCACACCTCTACTGCAGGGACAAAAGTTGGGGGTAATAGCCGCCCTTTTTCCACCACTGCTGAACTAGGTTAGGATTCATATTCATCTAAGTTTCAAGAAACTAAATATTATAGAATTACTATCCTCGTCCTGGAAAAATCAGGGTGAAATATTTTCTGCCGCCTGAACAGTTTATATAGCAGAAAACAACCTGCAGTGTCATAATAGATTCTCCAGATCAATTTATCTTTCCAACGCAGTGGCAGGGGTAGAGCCGCCGTGCCATGACACTACCCTCAGAAGAAACGTATACCTCGCCAAGTATTGTTAAATGAATACATTGATAGATTACAGACAAGGGGATTCGAATCTTGCAATCGGGCAAGCTGACGTGACGACCGCCTAAACCTCCTCACTGCATCGCCAGCTGTTTCGTTCGTACCCTTGCGAGGCAACAGTCCGTGCCGCCCAAGAGCTGGCCTAACCACGTTGACACACGTGCAGAGGGTTGAAAATGTCTCACCGAGGAACATTTCCACCATGAGTTGAGAACAAAGTGGCAGGGGGCAGGGTTAGCCATAAGAAACCGGGCCCGTCTTGGCCTGGCAAGGCGGGGGGACTTTCGCAGTGTTGACACAGTTGCCACCTTCAGAGACAAGTCGCTAAATACGACCTAATTTGTAAGACCCGTTGGGGAAGGGAAGCAATTTCTGCCTAATTTTGGAGAAATGAACCTAGTACTTTTCCAAAGCTAAATGAACATTTTTAATAATATTGTTGATAGATGCACCAAGAAGGCCATTCAGACTTTCTTAAAAATATGAATGTGAAAAATCCAATGATGATGCGAGTTTCCTTTGGCATTTCGACAATTTCTTTTCATAACAAAGATATTTTCGACATCCAGTTAGAATACGTGTGTATGGAGGAGCAGAAGGTGATAGGATTTGTTTTTCCATTCCTCTTGTAATTGTTATATTTTTAGGGAAGTGTCCTGTAGTGTTTAAAGATAGGTTAGTGAGTGAAGATGAATCGGATTAGTGCGTTATTACTTAAACGCACGTTGTTTTCCACGTTACCAAACGAGAATAAACATCTTGGACAGTGGCGAAACCGCAAGGGGAGGGGGTGGCATTGCAGAGGGTTTTTTTTTTCGATTTGTTGATCACGTTGGCACTACCCATCATAGTTGCCGCCGGCCGCCACTGTTTCCAAGTACAAAATTATGTTACCAAAAGTAAGCATCTGCTCTTCATTCAGTTATACAAACCAATGAATTGTATCGCAAGAGAAAAAAATTCACGTCATGATCAAAATCATGCATTGTGTATTTAGATATTAGCTACTAGCTTCCACCAGTCTCAAATTTAAGCCCCTATCACACGGAACTGGATTTCTATTTGGAATGCTCTAGTTGACGCTGGACTGGCTACCCATTTGCTAGTTTTCGCCTCACACGGTACTTGTTATACCGTACTTGTCGATAGTCTTTCGTTTCCATAATGGCGGCCGCGCGAGATGTAAACAACGTATCACTTCACACTTTTAAAATACGATAACTATCCAACCGAGAGGAATATCGCATCGCATTAAATGGTTTTAGGTATAGAAGAACGGCGCTGATAAAATACGTACTTTACAACGTTTACTATACACGTATGGAAGAATATTTTAGCTTTTTCAATTGTACACATGCCTTTCGTGTTGTATGCACTCGGAAGCCACAGACAAAAAAAGGCTACTTTACAAACTCACAGAATATCTTCACATGGCCAAACTTTGCTCTGATTGGCTGTTCCACAGAATCTAGTCGAAGAAGTTAGTAGCAATTAGAACATGTCCTATTCCTCAAAACCAGTCAAGCAGTCAGCCAGGCGGCCATGATTACTACCCAGAAAGTTAGTCCAACTAACTAGAAATCCAGTTCCGTGTGATAGGGGCTTTATAGGACGGTATGAAACAAGGAACTAAGAAGTTTCGAATTCTACAGTAAAGCACGGGTCTATCTTGTCGCACGACAGTTTTGCTACCTTGTGCATACACAGCTAGCCTGCCTAGCCTAACAACGTAGGCACTTAGCCTAAAATTAAAAAGCCTTCTCCTTTGACGTCAGAACATAAGGTGCTCACGTATTGTGCCATAAACAAAACCCGTAAAGCACGGATTAATTGACACTGATTCAATGAAAAGGCAGGGTTGCCAAACAAAAAAAATATCACAGACTATAACATATCAAGTACCGAAATGTGTTTTAAACACTTCTAAAAAAAACATGTTTAAAACATTTGTAAAAAAAACAAAGCCGTGTGTTTTAAACGTTTAAAACAAAGTGTTTTAAACGTTTAAAACAAAGTGTTTTAAACATGCCAACCCTGATACTGGTACCACAGCGAAATGTTTAAAGGACAGTTTAATTTTTGTTTAATTTTTCTTTATAAACAAGGCTTAGGATTAAGAGTCGGCTGAACCTTTGTCTCGACAGTTGAAAATGGCTTTCCTTTCTTTAAAAATCTTCTAACTAAAACATTCAATTTCTGTGATATTCTGCAAAGCCTGTCTAATCGGAGGGATACGTGAATGTATGCACTTTTTAAAAAATCCAATTTGAGGTGCTGGTTTGTTGTACAAAGAATATTAAAAATTGCATTAAGTTGAAGTAGAAAACAGCTCTAAGTTGGTTGTTTGAAGAATTTTAAAATATTACTGAGATAGATTAAGTGTTGTGGATCTGAGTGTCGTGAAATTATATAGAAAACTCCAATGGACATTTCCACTTTGACATGAAAAACGTCTTAAATCCATTCATTTTACAGATAATGACACAAACATGAGATGTGCAAAATATCTCGGCTATATTTGTTTTGGTTCTCGAGAAACACGACTTCAAACACCGCTGAAATTCACCTCCTACGTCACGGATTTGAAGACGTCCTCTCCACAGACAGGAGGTCTACTGACGTCATCACTTAGAAATGCGTGCAGGCAGGACTTCTGCTCGTCCCGTCAACTTAGCATGAGCCGCGGAAGCAACAGCAAAGTCACTTGTTACTGTGAAAAACAAGTATCTTGTAACTTCCAGTGCAAAAATCTGTGCTCCATTTCTTGGAGATGAATTATGCCTTAGCAGTATAGCAGTATTTACTATAATTCAGCCACTCAGTAGAGGGTTTTCCCATTAGGGTGACAAAGCAAAACTTGTAACAGTCAATGGCTGAACACGTGAACAGCATTGTTCATTGCGAATACATAGGTTGGTTCTGACTGGCAAGAACTTAATGTTATAGGAATGCCTTTTCTGGAATTACAATTATTTTCGTCATAATATTTTCATCGCAAATTTTAAGATAATACGTTTACAACACTCTGATTTACACGGCAATTTCTGCAGTATAAGAGGTGATACGGTATAAAATGGTACAGGGAGTTTTCAAATTTCCTGCAGTAAATGACAGTTTTCTTCAATTAATATATATTGCAAATTTTTGTATTTAGCCTACTTTTACGTCGCTTTTCTGTCACTTTGCTTAACCTCAACGATGAGAACGCATGGTTAATTTAGTATGTATCTTCTCTAACATCAAATTTCTTCCCACTTTTGGCTAATCGTTACAATGAAGATGAATGACTACAAGCAGTATTCGAAGTCGGGGTGCAGAAGGACACCCCCCCCCCCACACACACACTTCCACCAGCACCAACAAGCACAATCTAAGTATCACCCAACCTGCCCTTCTCATTTCGAAAACATTCACTTGTCCCATCTCCTTTTATGAGACGAGACTGAAAATGTCTCGTCTCGTAAGCAACACTAACATTCACAATAGAAGCATCCCCCTAGCTGTCCCCAAAGTCTCGAGCAAACATCCTCCCATGTAACAATTTTCAGTTCAATGAAATGTCACTTACAAGGAAACAGTCATGCCCAGGTCGACAGTCAAACCTGGAACATGCGACTTCCTCAGATAAATCATGAATTTTGTGTATAACAATTACAACGCCAGTTCATTCCTGGTAATTCTGAATCTGCGGTTTGGTTTGCATATGTAAGCAGGATAATATTCAGTTTGCGAGGGCTCGTACCGTCGAAACGAGGAGTAAAAAAAAACATTAAGAAAGTTTATTTATTGTTATTATTTATAATGATAAGTCTTTGCATACTTTGTTAATTCTATATTTTTCGAGACTTGAGACGAGAACGAGAATTGCCCTCCCAAAACGAGACGGATGTTTATAAATCGAGACGAGACTGTCAATGAGACATTTACAAATAAACACGAGACAGACATTTACAAGTCTCAACGAGAACGAGACCAAGGCTGCCATGTCTCGTCTCGATAGGATCCTTAGTGGTGAATTAATGCGTTCGGGTAACGAGATGAAGCGGCTTTTTTCGCAGTACAAAATATATCGTACCATTTCAGTATGGGATATTGTTATACACATCGACGTATATAGTTCACGTGGGGGGAGGGGGATGGATCAAACTTTTGGTATGATTAGGGTTGCTTTATATCGTAAGTGAAAATCCAGGACACTGCTGGTCGGAACCTTGTTGGGGAGAAGGGGGTGCTGGATCCTACAAAGTTGTGTGTATGTAGTCACAAAGTCACGCTAGTATTGATACTTTTCTGTTCATCTTGTGTCCCTGCGTTCTTAAAAACCAAATATCTTTAAGATGACTCGAATGGGGGGAAAATAACTGATTTGACAGTCTCAATGCAGTTTCTTAACACAGAAATTACGAAACTATTAGGAAATTGCAGACATTTGGTCTGCAGTCCCTTCTGGTGTGTGGAATTACGTAATTTCCTACCCATGCGTATCCCGTCCCACGTCTCTAATATAAGAGAATAAAATAAGTCCGAAGAAATTTTTATGAACAAGCGGATGAACAGGTAACTGGTAATTTTACTGAACCAAAGGGGGTGGACCCGTTGAACCCACCTTAAATACGCGCTTGGTTATACACATTATTTCCTTGTAATAATTATACATAAACTAAGTATTGATATGTACTGTGCAACTGATGTAATCTTCTCAGTGTATTTTCTCTTAATTGCCCAAAAATATTTGATCATAACTTGCGCAACAGAAATGAAACACAAACTGAAATTGCTTTATGGAAAATAAAGTAAAAAAAGCTTTATAAATAAAGTGAAGAATGTGAAAATTCTTATTTTGCACTACATAGGTTACGGTAAATTTCGATAAATAGTAGAGTAATCAACCCGGTTGGCCAACCGAAAATGAGGCTCGGTGAGGCTCGCCTTAATGGATTTCTCTCGTAAGGCATGAGCCTCATTTTCTCGCAGTGTTGCCAACACCTTACTCGAAAAAATCACCAAGGGTTTTTGGGTCTAACCTAACCTAAAGCAAGGAGCTGGCAACACTGCTTGAGGCTTGCCTTGCAGCGTTGCCAACATCTTACTCGAAAAAATCACCAAGGTTTTTATTCTGGTCTAACCTAGCCTAAAGCAAGGAGCTGGCAATACTGCTTGAGGCTTGTCTTGCAGTATTGCCAACATCTTACTCGAAAAGTCACCAAGGTTTTTATTTTGGTCTAACCTAACCTAAAGCAAGGAGCTGACAACACTGCTTGAGGCCTTACAGTGCATAAAGCAATTTGCCAACCTACTGGTACTTTTGCCATAGCTTTTTACAAAAAAAAAGAGAGAGAGGAGAAAAAGAGAGAGGGAAGAGTTAAACAACCGACAGTATTACCAACACCTACCTACAGCTTTTTTTTCTTACTTGGCAAGGGCTATCTTGCTTGAGGCTTAACTAATTTATATACTGACGTAACATACATACACTGGGTAAGGAGAGCCGGCAACAAATATATACTGCCGTAAAAGAGAGAGAGGGATGGATGGATGGATGGCAACACAGTATGTGCGTGCGTGTGTGTGTATAATATGTAGCATTATTAACTAGATTGTGTTGGCAACCCACCTACAACTAAAAAAGATAGAGATACCAACATTGCTGTAAGATGAAGAGAGAGAAAGACCTAGAGCTGACAACAGTGGTGAGCGAATACGCATTATTTCCAAGTCCCGGGCGCCAATGTATATCGGGACTTTTGCAAACCTCTCTCGGGGGAAACACGATGTGCTATACACACGCGCGCGCGTGCTTATTTTTATTTCCGTATTGTGAGGCAAACAAACAAATAAATAATTGTTTTTTTTTTTTAGGATTCCTGGCCCCTACAACCTCGCCAGGGTGCGTGGTGCCCAACCAAAAAAAGTAAAAGGTTCTAACGGCTGCGGTTGTAGATAACCGCACCTCTGTAGAGTTTCACGTGTTTTTTTTTTGTATGGTAGTGGTGGTGCCGGCAATAGTGGGTGGGTTAATTGTTGTTGTAGTATTTTGGTTATTTGGCAGAGTGCTGCTGGTAACTGGAGGAGTTAGCGTGGGAACGTGATGCGGTGGCGTCTGATTGTCTCCCGCGTTATTGTTCCCACCCGAAGGTCTGCTCGGTCCAGTTCCGGTCGGTCTTTGTACGGGTGGCCTCGGCGGTATTGTGTTGGTTCCGCCGCCGGGCACGCCAGGAATGCTCGGGTATTGATCGACATCCGGCGAATCGGGGGGGGGGGCGTGATACACGCCAGGGCTTTTGTCTGCTTTTTTTTGTTATTCTTCTTGCTGGATTTTCTATAGTATGCCAAGGTGACCCATATTATGACGACTACAATGCAGAAAGCTCCAAAGGCTGCGATCCAAATCATGATGGACGGGTGTGTTGTTTTTTTTGTTATTATTTATCGTCAAAGGCCATGCACACGTAACTCGAACCAACCTTGGAATTTTAGCTACCGACAGGTATAAGTTTCTATTAGAAACCCCGCGCACATCAGTTGCAGTCGAGTATTGCTACTGGGTAGTCGCATAAAAGTGTACGCTATACCAAGTGTAATATCAAGTGTAATAGAAACCGAATTAGTTTGGTCTGTCAGGTGAGTACCATATCAGCATAAGTTATACGCACACAAGTTGCTTGACCAGCTATAAAACTAAAATTTACGCAATTATACTACTGTTTTGTGTGTGTTAAATTGCTAGCAGCTTTTTGTAGGTAAGTTTTGTTTTTTGTTATTTTTTTTGCATGTGTGTGTGTTAATAATAATTGCGAGCGGCGTTAGTGAACAGAAAGTGTTGTTTTGATTAAACAACGAAATTACGCTAAACAAAAAAATATGAGCATATATATAACATGTGCTAGAAAAAAACTATTCTTCATCGCAAATAACATAAAAGCGAGGTAACAATCGGAGGGAGAGGGGGCAATGATTATGATCATGTTAGTTTACTTATAGTGGATAGTATTGACGCGTGTACACTGGGTTGGATTTGTTTTTTTAAGTCTATTTTATGCATAGTAAGGCTAATTGAAACTGGGTCTACAGTGGGATCCGAACCACTTCCACTGGGTATCGAACTTGGAGTTTACAATTATACAAGTGTACAGGGGAAACTTTATTTTTTTTGAATTTGTTGATACTCTCGATTAGATTTTGTTGTTTTAAGTCTATTTTATGCATAGTAAGGCTAATCGAAACTGGGCCTACAGCGGGATCCGAACCACCTCTGCCGGGTATCGAACTTGGAGTTTAAAATTATACAAGTGTACAGGGGAAACTCTATTTTTTGAATTTGTTGATACTCTGGATTGGATTTTGTTGTTTTTAAGTCTATTTTATGCACAGTAAGGCTAATCGAAACTGGACCTACAGTGGGATCCGAACCACCTCCGTCGAGTATCGAACTTGGAGTTTACAATTATACAAGTGTACAGGGGGAAACTCTATTTTTTGAATTTGTTGATACTCTGGGTTGGATTTGTTGTTTTAAGTCTATTTTATGCACAGTAAGGCTAATCGGGACTAGGCCTACAGTTTTTTTAAAGTAGGATCCGAACCACTATATACTTTTATCGGGTTTGAACCTAGGACCTCTTGATTACAAGGCAACAACACAACCACAGCACTATCGAACCCTAGTAAATATGTAGGAAAAAACAACGGTATATACATAATCCAAAGTTGCGTGGTTCTAGGTCCCATAGGAACCAAGAAAATCAATGTCTTGGAAAACATCTTAAGATATTTGTCTTAATCTTTAAGAAAGTCGACTTCCGGTCTGTCAAGATGTTACTTCCGGTCTGTCAAGAAAATTTTCTTAAGACATTTGTCTTAAGATGTTTTCCAAGACATTGATTTTCTTGTCTCCTAATTGACCTAGGATGATGATTTTAGGTTTGTTGGATAGGATTTGACGAAAACTATTCGACTAGCAAATAAAATCGATTCCACCCCCTCAAGTTTCGAAAATATAGACAATTTTTTTATTTTTTGAGAAACTTGATTTGCTGGCTTAGTTTTTACCCTATTTCGAAAATTTTAATGATATTTGATAAAAAATTGAATGTACTCTACATCCTATTGGAAACATAATGATTAGTGCTTACTGTTTTTGAGTTATTTTAAATTTAAATTTCAAGATGAAATTTCTAAGTTGTTTTGTAACTCGTAAACTATGGGTCGTAGAAAACCTATTCTTGTTTTATCTGCTATTGCCCGACAAATACTATAAACACAAATAATGTTTATTGCTTGATTTAAAAAAATAAAGATCGAAAATAATTTTGTTTTCTGAAAATAAAAAATGTGTGTATGGAAAAAAAATACGATTGTGTAATTTTTTTATGATGTATGTTTGCATGTAAAAATAAGTATACCTGAAAGTTTTAGAATTTCAAAATAGCTATATATATATATTTGCTATTATATCAGCCAAAATAATAGAATATATATAAACAAGTATATTTTCATAGTTTCATACCTCTACTAGATTGGTGGAAAAATATACTAATGGGCAATAAAATCTGAAGAAAATTTGTGTCTAACAAAAATAAACTAAATAGAATTACACATGCATACAATATTTATTGTGTTTTTTCTATCTACAATTATATTTTTCTTATATATTTTTTTTATTTTTTTATAGAGTTGATTAAAGCACATATTTGAGGAAGGCAACACCACCCATATATAAATAAACATACCCCGAAAAAATGCGCTCCATGAAAAGTTGCCCTGTGTGCAAAAAAACTATATCAAGCAAAAATTTTGCAAGACATTGTCGCACCTGCGTGCCAGGCAAGCATTTGGCTGCCACCGAACTGTGTTCTGGATGCAATAAACATATTACAATTGCGTATGTCAAGAAGCATAAGCTTATTTGTCTAAGCAAAAATACATCTGGGTCCCAGCCTTCGACCTCCACCAAGAGGAAGGCAGAAGCAGCCTCCATCAATGCACCACCCGCTAAACGCGTCAAGCCTCCGAAAGCAGACCGGTCTGCTTTCGGCGGAATATTAGGAGATTACGTTCAATTGTCGGATGGCTCTTGCGATGTTCGTAGCTTTTTAGAGGAGAAGCGAGCAGAGATAGTTTCTATTTTTAGTAATGCACTGGCTACGCACTCCTCCACTAAATTCTACGCATCGCTACGTTGCTGGTACAAGAAGCCGTCTGGTGAAATTTACAGGTTCTGCCACAACACCAAGGCGAAGACGCTGCATCTGGCGGATGTTGACAACCTCGAGGTCATCTACAACAAGTTTGTCGAGGAGCTGCTGGCAAAGCAAGAAGAACATGAAGCTAAGGGCTCGGGGGGTTCGCTGTGTGGTGAGCGTCACGAACTGCGCGTCAAACTTTCCAAGTTTGTGCCTCTCTCCGCCTCCAGCTACGTCCCCCTACCATCTGCCATCGCGGCAAAGATGGCCGTCCTGAACATTCAGAACAGTGACGCCAAGTGCTTCGTTTGGTCGGTGCTTGCAGCGTTGCACCCTGTTCACTGGAAAAAACAACCACACCGAGTTAACCACTACCTACCCTACGAGCCAGAGCTGGAAGATGCCATTGCTGGGATTGACTACCCGGTGGAGGTCTCGGATATTCGCAAGTTCGAGGCCCGTACACACAACCCTCGGTTGGCCATCAATGTTTATGGCCTCACTGGCGAAAATGTGGTGTACCCCATCCGGGTGAGCGACGTAGACGACGACGGTGCGCAGGAAATTCACCTTCTGCTCATCAAGGATGAAACTCGCCATCACTACACCCTTATTCGCTCGCTTTCTCGGCTTGTTTCGAGCCAACGGAGCAGTGATAGTCACCACGTCGAGGTGTGTCGCAGGTGCTTGTCAATATTCGACGGACAGGATCAACGCAGTTACCAACATGTTCGAGGTCCCAACATCGCTGCCAAGAAGCTTGCTAACCACAAACTTTATTGCAATGCCAACGAACCGGGGGTGGCAGACTTGCCCGAACCTGGCACCGTGGAGCGTTTCCACATGCACGGTGCCATGGTGGAGCACCCTGCTATCATCATCGCGGATTTCGAGGCCTTCCTCAAACCCCTGTCCACTTGCGATCCCGATCCTGAAGTTTCTTCCACCACCCCTTACCAACTCCACGAGGCATCCAGTTTCGCATACGTTGTGGTGCGTCGGGACCAGCACATCGCCCCCGAGCCCTACATGTACCGTGGTCCCGACGCAGCCAAACACTTCCTCGAGAAAATGGTTGACGAGGCCATCGAGATAGGGAAGTTCCTGTTGACCCCCAAGCCTATGGAATCGCTGTCTTCTGACGACAAAATCAAGCACGACGAGGCCATCACTTGCCCTGTCTGCGTCGAGGAGTACACCGCCAACAACCGTAAAGTCCATCACCACGATCACTTTAACGGTAGGTACGTTGGTCCTTGGTGCAACGACTGCAACCGCTTGGCCCGGGACCCGCGCTTCATCCCTGTGTTTTTTCACAATGGCTCGGGGTACGACTTTCACCACCTGATCAAGCATCTTGGATACGACAATGCAAGAATCAATGTCCTGGCACAAAACGAGGAGCGTTATATTAGCGTCAGCAAGTGGGTGCCGATCCCCAACTCAAAAAGCAGGAGCATCGAGCTTCGCTTCCTCGACTCCCTGAGGTTCCTCCCGGCCAGCCTCGATGCTCTTGCAGGGAAGCTGAGCAACGAACAAATGCTTATTACCTCTGCAAATTTTCCAAACTTGGACGCCGGTCTCTTCAGGCGTAAGGGGGTCTACCCCTACGAATACGTCACCGACTCTACCAAGTTTGCGGAGACGTCGCTACCTCCCCAGGCGAAGTTCTACAGTCAGCTACGAGGCTCGAACATCACCGACGAAGAATATCATCACGCCCAGTCCATGTGGCGCGAGCTAGGTTGTCGAACTCTCGGAGACTACCACGACGCCTACCTCAGACTTGATGTGACGCTCCTCGCCGACGTGTTCCAGACGTTCCGGGCGACTGCAATGAACATCTACCACCTGGATCCCGCCTACTTCTATAGTCTCCCCGGACTGGCGTGGTCAGCCATGTTTCTGGTGACGAAAATCAAGCTGGAGCTTCTTTCGGACGTAGACATGGTGCTGTTTGTGGAACGCGCCGTGCGGGGTGGAATGGTCCAGGTGTCGCAACGGCACGCGCGCGCCAACAACCATCACATGGCTACTGGCTACGACTCCACCCAACCGTCGAGCTACATCATGCACACGGACGTGAATAACTTGTATGGGCACTCCATGATGCAGCCACTCCCTTTTAGAGGGTTCGAGTGGGCTGATCCCTCCAACTTCGACGTTGAAGGTTTCGACGATTCGGAATGTGGATTTTTCGCCGAGGTGGACCTTGAGTTCTCCGAGAAGCTGCAGGATTTGTTCTGCGATCTTCCCCCTGCACCCGAGTTCAAGTGTCCACCCGATTCCAACCAGACGAAGCTCGTCATGGATTTCGAACCCAAGAAGAATTACGTTCTTCACTACCAGAATCTCCGGTGGTTGATGCAGCGAGGGGTCACAGTCCACGCAGTTCACCACATCCTCAAGTTCGAGCATTCTCCATGGTTGCGTCCATATATTGAAGTTAACACTGAATACCGCACCGCAGCCACGTCCGAGCTTGATAAGGATTTCTTCAAGCTCATGAATAATGCGGTGTTTGGCAAGACCATGGAGAATGTACGGAATCGCGTGGACATAAAATTGGTGACGAGGAAAGAGCGATGTCGTCAGCTTGTCGCGAGTCCATTGTTCAAGTCTCGAACAATCTACAACGAGCAGCTGGCTCTGATTCACATGAAGCAAGGTGTGGTGAAACTCACCAAGCCCATCTATGTTGGAGCCACGGTTCTGGATCTGAGCAAGCTCCACATGTTCGAGACGTACTACGACATATTACGCCCACACTACGGCCACAACATCTCGCTTCTCTACACGGACACGGACAGCTTGGTGTACCACGTTTGCTCAACCGACGCATACGGGGATATAGTCACAGTTCCATCTTTGGTTAACCTCTTCGACACCTCGGGCTATCCCCAGCCGAACCAGTACGGTATCCTGGCCAGCAACAAGAAGGTGCCTGGCAAACTCAAAGATGAGAAGGACGGAGACGTGATTCTTGAGTTTGCAGGTCTTCGCGCCAAGGCCTATACCATCAAAGCCGAGGGTAGCGTTACCAAGAAGGCCAAGGGTGTCGGCAGACAGGTGGTTCGGGAGCATCTCACATTCGAGGACTTCGTGGATTGCCTCAAGACCAGGTCGTCGGTTCTAAGAGCAGAACAGCGCATCCAGAGCGTCGACCATGTGTTGACCACCAACAAAGTGAGGAAGATTGCCCTGGATCCCAACGACGACAAGAGGTGCGTTCTCCAATGTGGAATCCACACACTGCCGTGGGGGCACTATCGCTTAGCAGAAAGCAAAACCTGCAACATATGCCCATCTTCAACAGAAGATTCATAAAACAAAACAAAAAAAAACAAAAAAATCATTTTGTTAGTCATTACAAAAAAAAACACTGACTGTCATTACAAAAAACTTTGACCGTATTCTTAAATAACCAGCATACCTATGAATCTCTTTGGTTTCCGAAAACAAACCAACATGGAGACTGTACACCGCGCGACGACAGATCATGAATTTCTACCTTCCATGTTAACTAAACTCAACGGTCTACTGATTGTTCACCTTAACAGCATTTGGACGAAATTGGATGACGATGTAGGCAAGATGTTTTACGTCTTCAACAACAATTTACATTTTTACAAAATTCCGATCGATGGAAAACTTCAAATCACCGTGAATCCGGAAAACGTAGGCGAAATCAAAATATCTACCGGCAAGAACATTTTTCGAATCAAGCACGACAAGATGCTTTCTAACATTACGTACGATGTTTCCGCAGGAGATTGTTTATACATGGAACTCCTAGGAGACTACGACAAACTCATTCCTCTCTTCGTAGAATTACGAATCGTCTATCCTATTATAAATAACCGTTAACCAAAAATGCCTAACGACATTTTCGGCCACACCAAACGTGTAGACCACGCAGAAGAGATTCTCATGTTGGACGTCCGAATTAAAAAGTTGAGGAGCGATTTGATCGCTTTGCAGGAGACCTTAAACAAAAGTTTAGAGTCGGAGATCGCTACGCTCCAAACGCAATGTCTCGACCCCATTCTGAAAATCGATTCCGAACTGAAAACGCTCATAAAAAATTATGTCGACGTACCTTCTTACGACAACGTTCAAAATATACAGTTGAGCGTGGATAAGCTTCAAAATGATTTGCTCAAATTGCAGCAATTTCAATCGAAAAATGAAGATTTGGAAAAATTGAAACTCGAAATCGAAGAACGAACTTCGGCAATCGAAAAGAATTTCTCTGAACTTCAAACCGTCGTGAAAGATATTGATGTAGAACGCTTGCATGTTGTTGTTTCCAAATTACAAGAAGAATTCGCCGGCACGTTGGAAGAAATTAAATCCAAGTTACAGACTTTGGAAGATACCATGACGAACCTACCATCGTCAGACGAACTGCAGGTCATCGGCAAAAGCGTCGCGAACATAAAAATTCAATTGGAGGCTTATCAAGATTTCGAACACATTCAAACCACCATCGCTACGCTTCAGGCGTCTCTGGAGTTGATCAACGAAGAAATTAAAAATATTCACGCTGAAGCAAGTGCGTTGACGAGCATACAAGACACGTTGAGCACGGTTCAGCAGAAGATCGAATATTTAGAAAATTTGAACGTCGAATCGAACCTTGCTCATTTTCATCACGTACTGGACAACATACAGGGTGACTTGGAATCGTTACGGACGAGCGTACCTTCGAGCGAAGATTTGGAAAAATTGAAAACGGCTGTGACGGCACTATCCGATTCGAGCGACATCAAAAGTTCATTGAGCGATCTCGAGAGTAGGGTGGCCAATCTCCCCACCTCAAAAGAATTACACGCTTTGAAAAGGAGCATATCACGTATGCTGAAACGACTAGAAACGGAAACGGCGAACGTGGAACAGATTCGAGACGAACTTGCTTCGCTAGTGTCGACGCTGCCCACTTCGCAGAGCGTCGCCGACCTTCACACGCAGTTTACCGAGATGCGAAGCATCGTGAACGATCTTACCGAGAAAAGTTCGAAATTGAATCAAGTCGAGAACCTTCAGAGTATCGTCGTCAACATCAGAGATCAAGTTGGAGTGCTGGAATCCACGCAGGAATCGACGCTGGCCTCTTTCGGTGCAAAGTTGCAAGAACTCAACGAAAACTTCAAGCAGTTGAACGTGGAAGTGAAAATCAAACCGTCATTTTCTACAGTAACGGATACCATCGTCGAATATTTGTTGCCCGTACAAAATACACTGGGACAGCTTCACAGCAACCTCGTTAGCGTCGATACTAAATTCGCTAAACTGCATTCTCTGCAAGCCATCGAAATCAACAGCGTACCCAATCAACAGAGAATCTCCACGTTCGTCGAAGGTAACAAACTGTACATGTTACATCCTTATCATCCGTACTACAAGTTTCTCCTCGATGGCACGATTCAGATAAATGAATTTTCGTACTGGTCTCACGGCAGAAAAGCCAGCGTTCCCACCATGACCTTGATATCGAATCGTGGTGTTCAGAAAGCAGGAAACATTCCTCTGGCACGTTGGAACGAAACGCGCAACATATATGAAATACACGAAGACGAAGATCTTACCGTTTTTGACGTGAGTGCCGGCGATAAGCTGATCATTCAAAACACGAGCGAAGTGCCACCCTCTTTGAATCCCATCACGCTGGTGCTTCTCTTCAAACGTAATCTCTAAAAAATGTCTAGGCAAGCCATCGTCGAAGAATTGCATAAACCTGCACGCCGCAACTACAAACGTTTAGCTGTGGTAACCAAGGGAATCGATGACCTTTGGCAAAGTGACCTCGTGGAGATGAGTAGCGGCAATCTAAAAAATGTGCATAAATTGAACAAGGGCAACAAGTACCTCCTCACCGTCATAGACACGTTTTCGAAATTCGCATGGGCTCTACCTTTGAAAGCCAAAACGGGGGCATGCGTCACGGAAGCATTCAAGACAATTTTTCGCGAAAGCAGCAGACGACCTCGGTTTTTGCAAACAGACAAGGGGAAGGAATTTTACAATGCCGTATTCCAAAAGTTTATTCAAAAACATGACATTCGGCATTATTCAACCTTCAGTCACATCAAAGCCAGCATCGTGGAAAGATTTAATCGAACCTTGAAAACACACATGTGGAAACGATTCACGCTTCGAGGAAATTACAAATGGGTCGACATACTGCCGGAACTCGTCGACACCTATAATGATACGGTACACAGAACGATAGGCATGAAGCCAGCTGACGTTACGAAATCTGACGAGCAGCGTTTAATTTCTACAGTTTACTGTCCAAAGTACACTCCCACGACTACCAAGAAATCAAAATTCAAAATTGGAGACCAGGTGAGGATCAGCAAATTCAAACGCACGTTCGAGAAGTGGTTCACAAAAAATTGGAGCACGGAACTTTTTACGGTGGTTCGAGTTTTACCCGGAAACCGACACACGTATATAATAAAAGATAGTAGCGGCGAGATTTTGAAAGGAAGATTTTACGAAGAGAAACTCTCTAAAACAAAACATCCCGACACGTACCTCATCGAGAAAGTATTGCGTAGAAAAGGCGACAAACTGTTTGTCAAATGGCTGGGACTTCCGGAAAAGAGTTGGATCAACGCGAACGAAGTGATCTTGTAAGTACGTGGAACGTGGTGAAACGTCTACCGGATTCGGAAAGTCAAACAAAAAAAAAAGAACGGCAAGTTGCTTCCCGACAGCATCCGCTGTCTGATCGTAGGTCCTTCGGGGTGTGGGAAAACAACACTGCTCGTGGACAATTTTCTCCTCGCACCGAATTGGTTAGATTGGAAGAACAGGCACCTCTACGTATTTTCGAAAAGTTTGGAGCAAACGAAATACCAGCAACTGATAAAACTGTACGATGGTCTGGACATTGCAACGTTCGCTTCGGAAATAAAACCACTCGACGATTGTCGTAAAAATTCAGTCGTTGTGTTCGACGATGTCATCCTGGAAAATCAAAATGAAATTCGCAATTTTTTCACGCAAGGTCGTCACAAAGGAATAGATTGCTTCTTCCTAGCTCAAACGTTTTCCAAAATTCCAAAATAGTTAGTACGCGACAACGCTAATTTCATATGTTTGTTTCGTCAAGATCACACCAACCTCAAGCACGCGTACGATGACTACGTAGGCGGAGACATGAGCTACAATCAATTTTCGGAACGCTGCTGCTCCCACTGTTGGAACAGTGACGATTTCGGATTCGCGACGATCGACATGACGAGAAAACCCAACGACGGAAAATACAGAAACAAAATCAACGACTTTCTAAACGTTGCAACGTTTTGAGAAACGACGTGTATAAATAACGTTATGACGAAACGAAAAATCGAAGACGAAAATCTCAAGCTTCGCGATTACCTCGCGAAACGCTTCAAAGGTTGGAAATCCGAGAATCGCGGATTCTACGAAGAGAAGAAACGTCAAGATCAACCTGTGATCGACGCCATCAGCGATCTAGGTAAAGAAATTAAAGGCGTCACGGAACAAAATAAAAATTTGATCAACGAACTCGTACCACTTGCAGCTAAAAGTTACACCGTACCCACGCCCATTTCGAGCATTCCTTCGACGCCGTTCGAACTGAAGGACGTACCGGCACGACGTCGAGCCATAGGTAGCACGCCGTCGTCTTTGGATAAGATCGAGTTGGGACCTTTGGCACGAGACTACCTGAGCACGGGAAAATTCGACAAAGATGAAGTGTTCGGATTGTATCCGAGCATGGAGAGCAACGAAGGCGGCGGTGTGGTTTGGAAGATTGGAAAATCGAAGGTGAGCTTCGAAGGCAACGACATTAAAGTTAATTTAGGCGAGAAGGATAGTTGGAACAGGTATCCGGGTACGGTGGGACTGTGGGAACTCGTTGCCAAAAAGCAGCCGAAAGATTACACCGACGAAGATTACCAGAGTTACAAGGAAATTTTGATCATGACGGATGCCTTGTACCAGAACAACGACGCCTCGCAGAATAGGGTGAAATCGAGCAGCAGCGAGAAGTACAGGAATCTCATCAAGCCGATATGGAACCAGGTGAAAACAGGCAGCGGCGTCAAACTCTACAACACTCTGCCCAAAGAGTTTGTGTGGGTGGACGACGTGCGCAAGCTCATAGACCGATTGTTGGTTATTGCAGGAGAGGAGAATGCTGGCAATCGTAATTTCTACAACGAGAAGGTAGGAATTGTGGACATGATCAGCACAAAACTTTCCAACTTCATCGTGAACGACGACAAGGGTATAGGTTACCTCATTAAAATTATCAACACGCTGCCTCCGAGATTCTGGAACGTGGCCGAAGGAAAGGGACTCGTGAACGACATCATCAACAAGTTACCTTTCGAGATGCATTTACCCGGCTACCAGTTCTGCGGACCGGGCACCAAACTCAAGAAAAGATTGGAGAGAGGAGACAAGGGTATGAATCCGTTGGACGCCGCATGCAAAGATCACGACATCGCCTACAACACCACTCGCACCGATCTGGATGCACGTCACGAAGCAGACAGAAAGTTAGAGCACGCAGCTTTCGAAAGATTCGTTAGCAGAGACGCTTCGCTGGGAGAAAGAGTTGCAGCACTGGGCACCACCATCGCCATAAACACGAAACAAAAATTTGGATGGGGTGTGTAGAAATAAAAAAAATTCTCGAACCTTGAAAAAAAATTTCTTCGGTATATAAATAACACTACGTAAAAAAAAAAAAAAAAAAAAACTCCAGTTAAGTTTGCCATATAAAAAAATGAGTAAACAATCACTAGACGCCCAAGCATTAAAACAAATGCTAAATTCATCAGTCGAATATGTAAAAATTCAGAAATTGGAAGTGGACAAACCTTACACAATAACTTCCGGTTCAATTGTTTCTACCCAGTATGGTCCCAAGGCACGTCTGTTGCTCAACGCACAATACAGTCTATTTTTACCAGATCGATACGCTAACATGTTATCCGACGAGAAGCTAGCTATTTTAATCGAGAACAAAACTCGAATCGTGTACAAGGGTACAAAGGAACTTCTTGGTAAGAAAACAAAGCACGTAATAGAATTTGTGTAACGGCTCTGCGCGGAGTATATCCTTGAAAAAAAAATACACGGAACAAAAAAAAATCTCAGAACATTTATATATAAATAACATACCGAAAAAAATTACACAAAACAAAAAAAATCTCAGAACATATATATAAATAACATACCGTGAAGATAACATATAGAGCATCAACATGAAGCCCAAAGGTGTCGTGTACCAGATACCATACTCCAATCTGAAAAATCTAGGTGCCCTCGATGGTTTACTCACCAAGAAACAACGCGAGAAGAAACGTTCTTGCTTGACGAAAGGACACGGAATGAAATTACTTCTCAGCACACCTCAATTGAGACGCTTGCAGCGTTCGCGGAAACAGCAAAAAATCGGAGGTTTCATATTCAGCATCCCAGCCATCCTGGCAGCATTGGGGGCTGTTGGAAGTTTGGCCGGCGGAAGTGCCGCCATCGCGAAAACCGTCATCGACTCGAAGAAGAACAAAGCCGAGTTGGAAGAACAGAAACGTCACAACCTGGCCATGGAGAAGAAAGGGAAAGGTATAACCAAAAACAAAAAAAAAGCAACCTCGATGCTTTAAAGAAATATAAAAAAAAGAAGAAGCCCTGTCCAACTTCGATATTGAATCTCTGATCGAACTGTTGGGAATAAAAAACTTCAGGGGTGTTTTCATGTCCGATTCTCTACCCTCTGCTGTGAAGAAAAAGGAGTATGGCGTGGTCAACCTGGACAGTTACAAAAATCCTGGTACACATTGGATATGCTACCTCAAAATTGACGATGACAAAGCATTTGTTTTCGATTCGTTCGGTGGCACACCGCCTGCCAGGTTGGTGAAGTATCTCAGTGTTGCCAACCTCTACTACAATGACGAACGCATCCAGGGTTTCACCGATGTTAACTGCGGCCACCTATGCCTTTCCGTTCTCGCATACATGTCTAAAATAAATAACCCGTCGGTGGAACATTTTCAGAAAGCATTGTGGAATCTTAAACACGATGGGCGTGTTCCATCTCACAAGCGAATCTTCAATCTTGAAACTCACGCTGCACGACGACATCGTCTATCCTAAATCCGTAGCTCTGCGTGCATTCTACAGCATGTACCTCATACCTAACGTCACGCAGCACAATAATAAAATTAGGGTCGGAAGCGAACACATCGTCGTCACGCCAGGCCAATACAATCTTTCCACTTTGCAAGCTCAGTTACCCAAAGGCACATACCTTTCTCAAAATTCGGTCACGCACAGAGTGGAAATCGTGTCGGCGACGGAGACCGTGGACCTGGGCACCATGGGAGAACTTTTAGGTTTCGAGAACAACACCAAACTCGAAGCTGGCATCAAGCATACGGCAACCAACATTCCTAAATTTCTGGCCATAGAAACTCTAAACGTTCACTGCAACGTGGCGGAAGGCATGATCACGAAATCCTCGGACGGATTGTTAGGAAGTCACAAGCAGACAGGAATCATAGCTACGTTCAAACCCAGTTCCGAATTCATGGAACCGATCATCTACACACCCTCTTCGCCGATCTATTTTCCAGTATGCCGCAACCGCATAGACGACATAAAGTTGGTGGTGACAAACGAGAAAGGAGACGTGGTGGATTTCGCAGGTGCAACGACCACTGCCATCGTGGAGATCAACGTATAATAAATAACACGCATAGTAAAAATGGAGCAAATCGAAAGTTACGAATTGCAATCTTTTCCTCCCAACCGTCGCACGTTCGCCAATCTCAACGAAGCGAACAGGGAGATCGAATACGACGTGGACGTAGGTGATGGGTTCGTTCATCCTCACAGAGCGGACCTCTACCTTCAATTCGACGTGGTGAAGAAGGAAAGCGGAGACGCGTTTCCGCCCAATGCAAATTTGATACTCGTGGACAACTTCGTGCCTCACCTGTTCTCGCAGGTGGAGGTGAGGAAACACAACACCGTCATAGACAGAATAGACTATCCAGGCATCACGTCGACGGCAGTGGGAACATTGAAATTATCCAAAACGGACGCAGCATACTACCAGGTGGGAGGATTCGAAGCAGGGGCCAAAATATCGACTAGAAATCACACGGTGCTCTTTCCCATGCGTCTGCTGCCGGGATTCTTCTCGGACTACAAGGAGATCATGTGGAAGGGGGGACTGAGGATCACGTTTCGAAGAGCGGCCAACGACAACGACGCACTGATGCGATACACCAACTTGAACGCCGACAGCACGCCGATAGCCAACACATTACCTGAAGCGGCCAAGTGCGTCATCCGGAGCATGGAATTGAGAATGCCAATCGTGGAATACGAAACAAACTACGCCCTTAAGTACAAAGCGGAGATCTTGAAGAGTCCGCAGGTACCGATTCACTTTCACGGTTACCAGTGCGTGCAGAAGATGGCGTCGGGAAGTCACATGGAATTCGACGTGACGACACAGTTCAACAACATACAGTTCGACATGCCAGATTTCGTCGTAGTGCTCTTTCAGACCGGGCGCGATAACAACCAGGAAAAAGATTCCAGCAAGTTCGACGACTGCAAGATCAAGAACATTTATCTCAAGAACGGTAGGAATGAAGTGTTCCCGCGCGAGAATTACAACCTCGACATGACCAAAGACGATTACCTCAAACTTTACGAAGCTTACACTTCTTTCAAACGCGTGACCGAGGGAAGCATGGACATGTACTACACGCCCAGCGAATTCAAAACCCGCAGACCCATGTTCGTCATCAACACATCTAAGAGAAAGCAGGTGGTGGTCAACGATCGCACCAACATCAAGGTCGTCTGCGAGTTCCACGAAGCCTTGCCCGAGGACACCGTGTGCAGCGTCATCCTGATTGCAGAGAAGTCCTTCGTCCATGACGTGAAGAACGAGAGGGTCACAGAGCAGTTTTAACAAGTTTTTAACATTTTTTCTTGCACAATAAGAAATTTTTGTACTAGCACAATCAGTTTCAATGGCACAATACGAAAATTTCACTAGTTCAAGATCAGTTACAATATCAATTTCATCAGTTATCAGTTACAATATCTTTTTTCTCATCAGTTTTTGCACTATAGCACAAGACAATCAGAAATTTTTGCACAAAAATTTTGTTGTTGTTGTTGTTTTTACATGAGAAAATTAACAATAAAATTCTTTTTTTATCGTTTCAGATGCTGTCGAACATCAAAAACACATACACATACAAACACACTAAAAAATAAGCATGCAACTTTATTTGTAACACACACATACATTCTCCATCTTCATCAAAAAAAATATTATAATAAACATAATTATTTTTTATCTATCACACAATAAAACTCTATATCCAAAATATTACAACATCAAATAACACTAGAGTCGTTAGTACACATTGCATGCATTACGGAGGTCCTCTGTAGGGTTTCATGGAAGTTTGGGGAAAAAAAAAAAACACGTGAAACTCTACAGAGGTGCGGTTATCTACAACCGCAGCCGTTAGAACCTTTTACTTTTTTTGGTTGGGCACCACGCACCCTGGCGAGGTTGTAGGGGCCAGGAATCCTAAAAAAAAAAAACAATTATTTATTTGTTTGTTTGCCTCACAATACGGAAATAAAAATAAGCACGCGCGCGCGTGTGTATAGCACATCGTGTTTCCCCCGAGAGAGGTTTGCAAAAGTCCCGATATACATTGGCGCCCGGGACTTGGAAATAATGCGTATTCGCTCACCACTGTTGTCAGCTCTAGGTCTTTCTCTCTCTTCATCTTACAGCAATGTTGGTATCTCTATCTTTTTTAGTTGTAGGTGGGTTGCCAACACAATCTAGTTAATAATGCTACATATTATACACACACACGCACGCACATACTGTGTTGCCATCCATCCATCCATCCCTCTCTCTCTTTTACGGCAGTATATATTTGTTGCCGGCTCTCCTTACCCAGTGTATGTATGTTACGTCAGTATATAAATTAGTTAAGCCTCAAGCAAGATAGCCCTTGCCAAGTAAGAAAAAAAAGCTGTAGGTAGGTGTTGGTAATACTGTCGGTTGTTTAACTCTTCCCTCTCTCTTTTTCTCCTCTCTCTCTTTTTTTTTGTAAAAAGCTATGGCAAAAGTACCAGTAGGTTGGCAAATTGCTTTATGCACTGTAAGGCCTCAAGCAGTGTTGTCAGCTCCTTGCTTTAGGTTAGGTTAGACCAAAATAAAAACCTTGGTGACTTTTCGAGTAAGATGTTGGCAATACTGCAAGACAAGCCTCAAGCAGTATTGCCAGCTCCTTGCTTTAGGCTAGGTTAGACCAGAATAAAAACCTTGGTGATTTTTTCGAGTAAGATGTTGGCAACGCTGCAAGGCAAGCCTCAAGCAGTGTTGCCAGCTCCTTGCTTTAGGTTAGGTTAGACCCAAAAACCCTTGGTGATTTTTTCGAGTAAGGTGTTGGCAACACTGCGAGAAAATGAGGCTCATGCCTTACGAGAGAAATCCATTAAGGCGAGCCTCACCGAGCCTCATTTTCGGTTGGCCAACCGGGTTGATTACTCTACTATAAATATAAGATTAAAATATATATATTTTTGAAAGGGTCAGCAACCAAATTTACAAGCAATATTCTTCGCATGATCTGAGAACAAGCACGCAGCAGAACCCTTTCATTTATCTTGCACGTGACCAGCAGGGATATTTCATGGAAGAATGATCATTACAAAGCATAGCTTTCCTTTCCACTATCGCTCCTTCTTCCAGTATTTAAATCTCTACAGATTTGTAAAACTGCTGCACATGTTCGCTCACCATGGGCTACCCGCAGTAAACTGGATGCTCGAAGTAGACGACAAACGAGCTCTCTCTGAGTAGTGACGTATTAACACGGCGGCGGCGTGTTTTCAGCGCAACGTTAGCCTCGCAACTTTGGAAGTCTCGTTTCTGCCTTAAACTGGACGCAGAGAAACGCAAGAACTTGCAGGGGTCATTTTTCCAGGGTGTAGTTTTTAAAATTGTTGTAAATAAAAAATTGAGTGGAAATGTCCATTGTTTTTCCAGTATTTCCAAGGAAATCGCACTACTTTACTGCAAAAAAACAAAGAAAAAACGAGATTTTGCCGAAAGGCCTTTTCGTACGAGTTCTGAAGTTTGGAAGATCTTCCGGCTATCTCGCTGCTGTCGTTTCTCCACATCCAACCCTGAATATATGCATCCCTCCTGGAGGGGCTATAGGTCACAAATTTGCTGTACTAGTAATATAAGTTTAAATGACGAATTTCGTATAACATCCATCGTGATAAAAAAACTGATGCATTCCTGTTTAATGTGGTCAGTTACTCGGAAATATGGAGGGTATGTAACACTGCCGGTAGGATGAAAAGGAAGATTAATTTAGAAGCGTGGGTTCTGCGAATGAGTGTTGTTTTTTACTGATATTGTGCTGTGTTTTTCTGTTCTTTGTGTCGTGTTTTTGTAAAAGTATGATTCTACATTGAAAATTTCCACCATGGTTGACGTACAAGACGTGCCCTCGATTTGCAGTGGTGCAGGTAAGGACTTGATTAGGGACATTCTTTCAAAACCATTCAGTTCGAGAACATATGGTGAAATGTTGGAGCTTGTGAACCATGAATGACTGTGTCCTGAGCTGTTCATTAGACTACTGTATTGGACCACTTTCGTTCGCTCAAACTCGATCGAATATCCCAAGCTCGGGCGTGATTCGCTCGAATAGAATACCAAATATCATTTCAATGTGACAATAATCGTACAAATACGTATGTGCAAAATTCGAGCTGATAGTTTCAGCCCATAATCATCTATTCATTTTCTTGTATTGCTATAGCATGGAGATGATGACTATGTTCACTTTAGTTTCAATTTCACTGCGTCTTTCACTTCAGGGAGCATATTTGAAAGTCCACTACCACAAACAAATTACGGTTATACTTGAAATAGTGGACTTCGAGCGTATATAGATCGTTTGCCTGTTCGATCTTTGTTCGCTCGAGTGAAAATTCTGTCGATTCCGGAAGCCATCTAGCGTCATCCGTGTGAACTATTAGACGATCGAGCAAAACTTCCAAATATTTGGAATGCCTGAATTTTGTGGAAAAGTGAAGGGATCTTTGAACTTGTTCCAACCCGCAACCCCACATCCTCTTTCACATCTAGTTTGGATAGCAATAAACCGTTCTCATGCCTGGCGCGAGGGTCAGCGACCTTGAGCGGGAGAAAAGCAAGCAACCCTCCTTGGAAATGGATGACCCACTTAACATCAGATCTGTACACGGTAACTCTGGCTAGAAATCGCTTAAAGGTGGTGTGAGCAAAAAAAGAAGAAGAAGAATATGTGGCGATGACTAAGAGTGATGTCATCTTTGTCATAATCTGTGCCTTCTGTGGAGGGGGTATCCTTTATCGCACAACACTGGAACAACCTTGAGTTCTGACGTCAGATGAGTAATATTTGCGTTTTTAGGTTAGGTCTGTTAAGTTTAGTTCTATTAGCATAGATACACTGTGAATTTATTATTTAAGCTAATAGAACTAAAACTAGATAGCCTAACCTAAGAACTTAGGCATTTGGTTTAGGAACGTACTTTTTTCCCATTGACGTCAGAACACAGAGTTTCTGTAGTGTTGTGTAATAAGTTAGCCAGTAGAGAGGAAGTGGAACGAATTGAGCTATGGATAACTAACTGCAATTGTATTGTACTTTTTTGTTGTGACCATAGACATGTTTTGACGTTTTATCTTGTTTGTGAGCGTGGTTTGTAATTTATGTTATTCATGAGAATGAATGAAATTTATCAGAATAGTCCGCCAGAAGAAGTGTTACAGATAGTGTTACGAAAGACAGCAAACACAGACAAAGTTGCTGATGTAAGAGAATGTTTTAAAAGTGTCATAAATTCTAAGAGAAGACTACGTGCTATAACAAGCATAGAAGATTTAGTAAAACTTCTACAGAAGAGGAATGCTCTTGACATGAATGCATTTTTCACGATAGTGCAGAGATGTGAAGTTATGGACGGTGAATTGCAAACGATGTTTTCACGCTATAATGTTCCGGGTACAAGACTCCGATGTGAGCCAACAGGTAAGCAAGCTCATGATTATTATGAAATTTTTACGCACTCTTCTCCACATAATTGACCAGCCTGTAATAATCCTGGGGGAAATGTGGCCACCAGTAGCGAAGCGTAATCTTACGAAGGAGGCAAGCAATGTTTCAGTACAAGAAAACATGTAGTACAATGGCATGCCAAGAGGGGGATTAAAGGTTTATAGCCTCATTGGCCCAATCGCTGGATTTGTCAAAATATCATAATAAAGTGACGGTTCTAAAAACAAAGTATATGATCTGCATACGTCACATTAATTTCGAAATTCCAGGTAACGTTATTCGTATGGTAGTAAACTTCTTATATATGCGAACTTTCCGCATACAACTAAAGGGGTACGTAATTTGGTACTATTATAGTATGGGGGTGACACCTATAAATCATAATATTTCGCACTTTTTTACATAGCTAACATACTATTTTGGAATGCGGAACATTTCCTAAGGTGAAATAATGCATTTCTAAGATAATGTCTATTTCTTACATTTACGAGTACTTACTGTTACTTGTTATTTCGATTCTGGGTATGACTTGAGATGACCGGACCCCTCTCCGATTTTCTTCATATTTGACATACTCACTAATTGAGGCCTCCTAATCACGAATCTGAAGTTAAAATTTGTCGGTCATGTCTAGAAATCGTGAACCATTGACGCTAGCCCCACGAACCATTGGCACGTGGTTAGGTTGGTTAGGTTAGGCAAACATAGTTAAAATTTGGTGTCGTGGTAGTATCAGGAATATATATATATATATGTATTTGGTTGTGTAACAAAAAATTTTGCGAAAATCGAAAGTTTCCATTCCGAAAACTAACGCCTTATTTTTGCTTATTTTGCAATTTCTAGACGTTTCCGACAAATTTTAACTTCAGATTCGTGGTTAGGAGGCCTCAATTGGTGAGTTTGTCAAATATGAAGAAAATCGGAGAGGGGTCCGGTCATCCCAAGTCGTTCCTAATTTCCTGGAGGAGAAAATCGAGAAAAACTGATGTTGTGCGGATATGTGTGATTGAACGTACTGAGGACATTTTTCGATGATGAAGCACATATTTAGGGGTGAAATGAGTGCTAATGGAACCTAACCTCATAGGCATAGCTCGTTACCGTGAATGGTTAGTCACAGAAAGTGTAAAAAAAAAACTTACTTACCCTCAGAGATGCCGGAGCGCGGGCTGTCTGCTAGCACGGTTTTGTAAACGGGCAAGAAGGACATAAACTAGACTCTAGCCGACGTTAGACCCAAAAACAATTTTCATTAAAATTTCGGTAACCACCAAACGTCTCTAATTCCCTTATTTTCGTATTTTTCACATTGATACTCACATATTCTGCATTCGTAAGGATTCTTCTATTTCGCGTTTCGTTTTTTGCAGGCAAATAGTCTCAATTTTCGAAATATCGAGTATTTTTATTTTGTTCGCTTTTGCTTGCGTTACACGCGATATGGCGGAGAAATCTTGACTAGCGTAGTCCATGATCAGTGGTTATGCAGTGTTGCGACCTTCTTCATAGCAAAATATCTAGGTTCTAGTATGCAGAATACTTAAGTATGAATGTGAAAAATACAAAAATAAGGGAATTAGAGACGTTTGGTGGTTACTGAAATTTGAATGATATGGATAACAACATAGACCTTTAGCCTAAAAATAAACTTGAGTCTGCTGACGTCAGAACGGAAGGTAGCAAGAGTGTTGTGCGATAAGTGATTGAAATAAATCAAAGCAACTGATTGTGAAATAGGTAATACACGTCTCGTACTCTCATTTGATGTCAAAGAAAAAGTCTGACGAACTTTGGATTTTTTTCCCACCTACTCGGAGCGAATTGACAATATAGAGAAAGGCTCCAGTTTTGTTAATTTTCGGTATACTAACTAATTTGGGCCTCGTAATCACGAATCTGCATTTAAAATTTGGCGCTCACGTATAAATTTGGCGTTGATTTGGGGCCAGGTGAATCCGGCCAATTTCTAACATGCCCTTAACAGGGAGTCTATAGAAACAGGCGGGTAGCTGGAGCGGAGGCGGGGCCGCGATAGCGGTTGGGGGCGGTAAGTCGATTACCCCAGGGGCGAAGCCCGGAACCGGCGGGAAATTCTGAAATCGAGGATGTGGAAATACGAACTTAATTGAGATTATTTTGCTATTTGCACGTGTGAGCGCCAAATTTTAACTGCTGGCGCTTATTTGGGTGCAGGTGAATCCGGCCAATTTCTAACATGCCCTTAACAGGGAGTCTATAGAAACAGGCGGGGCCGCGATAGCGGTTGGGGGCGGTAAGTCGATTACCGCAGGGGCGGAGCCCGGAACCGGCGGGAAATTCGGAAATCGAGGGTGTGGAAATACGAACTTAATTGAGATTATTTTGCTATTTCCACGTGTGAGCGCCAAATTTTAACTGCAGATACGTGATTACGGGGCCAAAATTGGTGAGTATACCGAATTTCAAACAAAATGAAGAAATTCCCGGAATTGTCAAATCCCTCCTTAAAATTCCATATTGAGTTACAAATTGTACTGGATTTTGAACCCCATCGAATTTCACCACGCATCCTTTGCACGTCATGGTGTCGCAAGTTCGTTATGACAAATGATGAACAGTAACGCAGGTTTATTTACGTTCTATAACTGTTACACAGTTACAAAACCGCGTATTTGGAAACACTGACCGGTTGTTACGTCATGAAACGCTCGCAAATATTTGGTTCACGTAGTAGACGGACAGCAAGGGAACAGCTTTCGTGCATCGGAATGAAATTAATGTCGAAAATTACATGATTTACCGCCAAAAAAATTCAACGAGGGAAAAACAAAATTCCAAGACCTTCCTAAAGTATAAATAAATGCATTTCGGTAAGTAATTTCTCCTATAAAATTGAAAAAAGACGTTTTGGGGAAACGAAAATTTTACCCAATTTTCTGTAAGGTTAGGTTAGGTTAAGTTGGGTTAGGCAAGCATAGTTAAAAAAAATACTTGACACGTCATGTTCTAGTGAAAATACGGCGAGGCTAAAACACTGACTATGGGGTTGCATCATCTTAACACACGGAACATTGTACTCTCGTGCAGAAATCAAATGGCTGCAGCAGAAACAGCATGACGGACAGAGATGTTCGCAGAAAACAACATGTATTCGCATTAAAATGGATCAAAACTACATTCATGAACTTCCACAACGCTACAGAAAATGATTTCCGTATGTACTTTATCCTGTAAATTTGAAGAAATCCGTCACCCCTATACTATAATGTTACCCGTAATTTCGTATTTATTTATTAGTACCTTTATTTCATTATTTTTTAATGTGGGCAAACAGATTTAGGTAAAATAAATGAGGGGGGGACTCATTTATCAAAAATTATCTTTCAACTGCCCCTACATGGACTTAACCCAAGCCATGATGTAAAGTGGTTTTCTGTAGGCCACTTACTCATATCCATTCCATTTACGCTGCGTGATTGTAATTTAGGGTATGATTTAACTATATGGGGAGTTCGTTCGATTACTTTCAAATTCGAGATACTCACTAACTTTGCCCTCCTAATGATGAATCTCAAGTTGAAATTTGGCACTGGTGAATAGAAATTGGGAAATTATGTGCAATTATTAACGATATGATTGTTGATACACTATTATGGTAGCCATATTTGATGTGAGCAATTGAAGATCGGTATTCATTACACTGTCTACAGCGTTGCGACTGTTAATTTGTCACTTGGAGATCATTGATCGTGGAAGTATGGCGGAGGGAAAGAGTGAAGTTAATTTGGTGCAATGGACATTTCCACTTTGACATGAAAAACGTTTTAAATCCATTCATTTTACAGATAATGACAAACATGAGATGTGCAAAATATCTCAGCGATATTTGTTTTGGTTCTCGAAAAACACGCCTTCAAACACCGCTGAAATTCACCTCCTACGTCACGGATTTGAAGACGTCCCCTCCACAGACAGGAAGTCCACTGACGTCATCACTTAGAAATTCCGTGCAGGCAGGGCTTCTGCTCGTCCCGTCAACTTAGCATGAGCCGCGGAAGCGACAGCAAAGTCACTTGTTACTGTGTAAAACAAGTATCTTACAACTTCCAGTGCAAAAATCTGTGCTCCATTTCTTGGAGATGAATTATGCCCTAGCAGTATAGCAGTATTTACTATAATTCAGCCACTCAGTAGAGGGTTTTCCCATTAGGGTGACAAAGCAAAGCTTGTAATCAGTGCTTGAAAAAATGTATTTTAGCATTTATCCAAATAAAAGCAATTACATTATTTGAAAAAAAAAAAACATTGTTAATTTGAAGAGAATATCTGAGAATTGATTTTCAACAATAAATACCAACTCTTAACAATTTGTGGGATCATTTGTTGGTGTTTGACTTGTCGTAAAACAGTTGCTTTGTGAGGTACAGCAGAAGCAGGATATTTTTCTTTGAAAACTTCTTGCACCTGAGTGTAAGATTAAGTAGTAAAATACTCTTCAGCAAAGCACAAATGCTGCTCCAATGTAAACGCCATGCTGAATGAATTAAAAAAAAACAGGCACTGAGGCGGCGAAAGTGAGCGAAGAGAATTCAGGATAACCAGGGGCAGTCTAGAATTCTCTCAAGAGTTCAATTTCGGCACAAAATCTTGATTTATGATTTATCATGTAATACTTAGGCACATGTTGCATGCGTCTGTTGACAATATTTCGACCTGCTTGTGTTGCCATCTACAGAGATATGTCCCAAAAATGTCACTTTTTCACACAAACCATAAAATCGTCAGTCAAAACTCCTTCAAATATTGCTCATGACCAATATTGGTCGTAAGTGATAGATTGACATGGTATCAGTCATTAGACATCTAATTATGACCTTCGATAATTTCGTAGATATTTTTCTCACTCAAAAGTATATTTCTGGAAAAAAAAAATTAACCCTTACTTCCGCCAGTTATTAATTTATGTAATTTTTTGTATGGCGTAAACTGATAATTTTATGCAATGAAAAATATCTCAATGGATGAGGCTTTATAATGCAGAAAACCCGGTGTAAATATCTCTTACGGTTTTCATGATATATTTGGTCTAGGAATTAATTTGTGCGCCTTGTCAAGGGATGGCGTAACGAGCGTATCGTCCCACAGTTCCGTGTATCCACACATGCGTTGAAAACTCTGTCAGCGTGCATCGTTCGTAGTATAGGGCAGTTGATTGACGCGTCAACAACAGCATTTTGTAGTCAACTGAACATGGTGCAGTTCGTGCCAGATAAAGTGTTTTTGCAGGGTGTTATGCTTCATTACTTTAACATGCAGAAAAGTGCTACCGAAAGTAATCGTATTTTGGTGGAAGTGTATGGTGACCATGCGCTAGCTGAGCGAATGTGTCAGAAGTGGTTTGCATGGTTTAGAAGTGGTGATTCCGGCCTGGAAGACCAAGAGCGACCTGGACAGCCAAAAGAAGTTGAAGACGAAGAATTGAGAGCATTGCTCGATCAGGATTCGTGTCAAACACAGGAAGAACTTGCAGAAGCATTAGGCGTTGATCAAACAACAGTTTCCAAACGCATCAAAGCCATGGGAATGATTCAAAAGATGTCACATTGGGTTCCACATGAATTGAAAGACAGAGACGTTGAAAGACGAAAAAACCATTTGCCAATTGCTGCTTCAAAGACAGAAAAGAAAGGGGTTTTTGCATCGCATTGTTACTGGCGATGAGAAGTGGATCCATTACGAGAACCCGAAACGAAAAAAGGCCTGGGTGAAGCCAGGTGAAACAGGTCCATCACAACCGAAACGAGATATTCACTGTGCAAAGGTTATGCTGTGCATATGGTGGGATATGAAAGGTGTGGTGTACTATGAGCTGCTGCAACCGGGTGAAACTATTAATGGAGAACATTATCAATGACAATTAATGCGTTTGAAGCAAGCTCTGGCCAGGAAACGACCAGAATGGGAGAACAGACATGATAAACTTATTTTTCAACATGATAACGCTCGCCCACATGTCGCAAAACCTATTTAGAAAATGTCGGATGGGAAGTTTTACCCCACCTGCCGTATTCACGAGACGTTGCCCCTTCGGACTACTACTTGTTCGATTGCATGAATAACGATTTGATTGGAGAGCGGTTCACGTCTTCAGAAGATGCAGAACTTATGCTGTACTGCAATTTGAACTTAGAATCTTAAAATTTCGTACATGTTACAGCTAAAGATCACAGTCGCCAGGCTGAAATTTTTAGTCGACCTGGCGACCGGTATTTTTCGAGCCCTGCTTGTAACAGTCAATGGCTGAACACGAGAACAGCATTGTTCATTGCGAATACATAGGTTGGTTCTGACTGGCAAGAACTTAATGTTATAGGAATGCCTTTTCTGGAATGCCAATTATTTTCTTCACAAATTTTATGATAATATGTTTAGAACACTGGTTTACATGGCAATTTCTGCAATATTAGAGGTGATACGGTATAAAATGGTACAGGGAATTTTTAAATTTCCTGCATTAAATGACAGTTTTCTTCAGTTAATATATATATTGCAAATTTTTGTATTTAGCCTACTTTTACGTTGCTTTTCTGTCACTTTGTTTAACCGCAACGATGAGAACGCATGGTTAATTTAGTATGTATCTTCTCTAACATCAAATTTCTTCCCACTTTTGGCTAATCGTTACAATGAAGTTGAATGACTACAATCAGTATTCGCGGTTCCTAGAGTGTTGTGCCGAAAGTTATACCAGTTGCATGGAGCGTTCATTTGTATGTGAGAAAATGGCGTGTTACATAGTGTCGATTGTATGTTTGTTGAACGAATCATTGACGGTAAGGATAGGTTACCTTAATTTTCAGTAACTGAAATATCTCCAAATTGTTTCAAATTTGGTATACTTACTAATTTTGGTCTTGCAATCATGAATGTGCAGTTGCAATTTGGTGCTGATTTGGTGGCAGTAGGTCAATTACCCCAGGGGCGGAGCCCGGAATCAGTGGGAAATTTGGACTCAAAAATTTAAAACGGCAATATCTTAACTTTAAACGGCTATACATTCATAAATGCTTCTTTCCGCGCTCCAGATTATTGTTCAGTGATGTATATATATATATCTTTTTTTAGGTATTTGAAACAGAAAATTTTCCGATAAATAATGAGCAATTGTGCCGATCGCAGACCACTTAATTTTGATTATTTTGCAATTTGTACACGTGAGCGCCTAATTTTAACTGCAGATTCGTTATTAGGAGGGCAAAATTAGTGAGTATGTCGAATTTGAAACAAATTTTAGAAACTCCCGGTATTGTAAAATCGCTCCTAATTTAGGATTTGTGGGCACCCTATAAATCGCATTCAGAGTCAAACATTAAAATAAAAAGTTAAACACAAACTTTAAAAATTTTATTTCAAACCAAAGAAACACATGCATAGACTTGTACTCACCACAATAAATTCCAAACTCCTTTGCATATATGCAAAATTTCCCGCTATCGAACAATTCAACAAATCTTAGGGCCTCAAGGTTCTCAAAACTTGAAGACACCCCAACGCTCTTTCCATAACTGGAGAGCATCCACGCCAGATCACTTTGAAAATCTCTGAAACGACCAAAATTGATATCAACCAATTTCCTTAATTTTATGCCTCATGGTGGAATTAGAATCATTACAGCAGACAGAGTATATACATACAGAGGCATGCCCAGTGCCGGGAAAGGGTTGGTGGGAGACGTAACCCCCCCCTTTTTTTTGCCCAGTATTCCTAAGAAAAGGGAAGCAAAAGACAAGAAAAGATGACAAAATGAAAAAAATCCTGGGAGCAACACTTGTGTCATAATAGTAAAACTTAAAACATGTTCTTGTGTTCATAATGTGTACAATGTATACGATTTAATTGTGCTGTGTAAATATCAGTAGAGAGTTATTTTTTAGATGGCTTTATTTTCACCCCAAGTTTTATTCAAAATCCATCAATTTATTGAATGTGGTTGTAAAATTTGTGAAACAGCTCACTTGAATTGCTGTGTAAATAATTTGGCAGTTGCAAACACTGGTAGCGGTCAACACATTTGACATAATTTGAGCTGGACACAGGGTGCAGACCAAGGTCCCTCGAATCTTCCCTTCCTCCCTGGGAAACTCTTCACGGGGATGCAGACATTCGACTCCCTGGAAACGCAAATGCTTGCCCAAACTCCCAATGCTCATTTTTTTTACAAGTTTTACAATTTGCGAAATCTAAAATAAATTGTAATATAAAATGATATATATATATATATATATGGAATTTAGTTGTTTTATGACTATGAATTATTGTTATATTCGCAATCTTGTTTACGTGTTCATGAAGACAAATCAAATATTCGTTACTAGTTTTTGGTAGCAATATATATCCTGCTTTCGGTTGAGCTCGGCTATTTTCGAGAATAACCCAAGCTCAGCAAGCAGAGCTTTTTGGTAAAAACATTGTAGACGGGTTCCACTCGAATTTCACGCTTCACTTCCTCACTCTCTAGGCTTTCTAACTTTAAAGAATTAAGTTCCGGGAGATTTCTTTATAGCCTTCAAAACCTTTCGTTAAAATATTCTGGATGACCAATGTCAAGAATATCAGCTATTATCTGCGGTATTGCTACTATGAATACAAAATTGAATCAACTTGTCTAAACAACCTAACAAGCACAATTTGGAAGTGAATGAAAGAAAGTCAACAAATTGGCGACTCGTGGATTTTCTTGGATGTAGGAAGTTATGCGGTTGGAGCATGGTGCTCATCACATCATTCCAAAATGTCGTAAATCGAGAATGTGTGGCTCCTACCCCCACATCCCCTAAATGTGCCTACATGGCATGGTGCTATATGCACGGGTTAAAGAACAAAATTACACGTGATTGTCATTCCATGTCAAGTGAACCAGTGAAAAACATCTGACCATCTCTAATTTTATTCACACTTAATTTTCATGAAGTACCAACTAAGGTAGGAAAAATGCAGTTAGAATCCTCTGAAATATGGAAAAAGCACAATTTTCGGCACACATGCAATCACAAAAAACTCATTAATCAAGCTAGAATTGACGTAGAAGGTTGGGATAAAAACCAAATTGTTGCTTTTGCTATGAGCTTTAATTAGATATATCACATGACTACTTTTCAAAGTTTTTTTCATTGCAAAGTCATTCAAACGTTCTTTGAAGAATTTTCCAAAAACCTATATTTTCAAATTTTTTAAAAAAATACACATAGAAACAAACATACATATTTCAACATCAAGTCTTAGAAGTTTTGTTATGGGATCGCAATGGGATCATAGTTTATGACATGTATAAACAAATACTATACATATGACATGGGAGTATTGCAATGTAAATTCCATTCCTTTGTAAAGGGACTATGTTGTTTTCCAAATTTCGTTCTATGAAAGAAAGTGTAAAAGAAAGAAAAACCTCTACTTTTTGATCAGGTGAGCAGGCTTTTTCGCTGCAGCTGTAAGGGATTAAGGGATTAGCGAACTAGGGATAAGTAGGTCAGTGGTGTGAACATGGTTCGAAAGTCGATCTCTCAGTCTCAGGATGAAGCAGCCGAAATAGGCTGGAATGAAATACTTGAATACTGCGGCGAAGAACTTTGTTATGAGGGGCAATAGAATGTAGTTTTTGTAAAAAGTGGTACCATAAATCTTGCGCGGGAATGAGCGATGAGGAATTAACGAAATTTGATTTGCATATAGAAGAATTTTTTTGTTGCAAAATATGCCGTGCACTGTCAGAATAGGAAAATATCAAGGATAGAAAAGTAGAAGAAAGTGCACAGGGTGTTCAAAATTTAAGTGACGAAAATGAAGAGAATGTTAACCTCACGAAACTTTTGTTATTTATGAAGCAGAGTAGGGAAGAAGAGGGTAGGAAATTTGATATCTTGTGTCATGCTATGGAGAAGAATAAGCAAGAGCAGCTTAAATGTAGAAAAGAGATAGGCAAGAGCAGCTTAAATTTAGAGAAGAAGATAGGCAAGAGCATCTCAAATTTAGAGAAGAGGATAGGCAAGAGCAGAATAATAAATTTGACATGTTATATCAGAATGTGCAAGAAATGAGCGTTCGGCTGGAAGATAAATTGGAGAAGTTAGAAATTAAGGTATCTAAATTGGAAGAGTTAGAATGTGATTTACAAGATCATAAGCATTCTTGTCAGATTAGACATGACAAACTAAAGACGACTTTAGGATTGCAAATGGAGGCTTTGGAGAGTGTAATGAAAATTCAAGAGAAGGAAATTAGCAGTATTAGAGATAAATGTAAAATGGTTCAAGGGAGTGCTGAGAAGATACAGGAATGTCTGATTCAGGAGCAAAATATTATTAAAAGTCAACAGAAAGATTTAGATGGGGAAAGTCACGTACTTAAGAGAGGAGTGATCCTACTGGAAAGAAATGGAGAAGAGAATTTAGGGGAGTTAGAAACAAAGTTAAAAGACAACAATGTTAGAATAATGGAGGAGTTAGAAGCTGAATTGAGTAAAACCTAGGATGAATTATTGACTAAAATACAGGATGTACCAAAGTCATTGAGCGAAATAGCACAAAGTATAGCTAATGAAAGGATGTCGAAAGGCGAGAGGAACTGGTACAGTGGAAATATTAAAAGCTCTAAAAACTAAAGAAGGGCCACAAAGAAGGAGTAGGCAAGGAATATAATCTGTCCAGTAATGAGGATGCAAGTGACGTTTTGTTGATGAGAGGTTCGGATGAAGAGAACTGGTCACTTGAAAATGGAATGAATAAGCTAACCAGGAAGCACCAAAGCGTTTCGGATTCAGAATGTTCTGACCAGATTAGGAAAAGAAAGATTATCAAGAGAAGAAAAAATTGAGAGAGAAAATCACGGCTCACTTGATCGGACAGCTGGGGTTAAATATAGCGAGATTACGAAATTAAAGAAATTTTCAGGAGAAATTGATGAACAATTAGTTTCAGAATTCCTACAAAATCTCGAGGAAAGTCTGACACTGATGGAGCTAAATGAACACCAGTCCATGAGCATTATACCTTGCATTCTAGTGAAAACAGCAAAATTATGGTATGTAGAGAATACACATAAGTTGAAGGATTACAGGACATTTAAGGGAATTCTTGAGCACTTTTGAGTCGGAAGACTTGAAGTCTGTAAGATTAGCACAACTCCTTGCACAAAAATTTGTTCCTGGCAGTGGTAGAACTGTAAAAGAATTTTATTGGAACAATGCTAGACAGCTTAAGTTACTCGAGCCTACTTTTATCTGAAGATAAATGTGTGAGCTTAATCACGAATCAACTTCCATTTAGGGTTCGGGAAATGCTACGAACAGCTAAATGTAAGACCTTATCTTCGGTTGCTGACTTGTTGAGAAGGCACGAATTACTGGGCATGGAACAAAAGAGCCATCATTCCTTTTGAGGTAGATAAAATAACGAGTGAATCGCCAGTGGAAGGGAAGAAAGACATTATAAGATCAGCAATGTTAATGTGGGCCCTAATTTACCGTGACGTGATAATTTCAGTTACACTCAGAGAGAAGATGTCAGAGACTTTAGTGAAGCAGAAAGGAGTCCGACAGTAAACCGACGCAATTATCAATAGAGAAGTGTTGGAAACCGTAACTTTGGAAGAGATGGAAGATCTAAGCGGCAGCAGGGGAATGGACAACAAAGAACCTACTTTTCGGCATGTCCGGAACTTTCAGAATCCAGGATATGAAAATCTTCTTCCCGAAGAAACTGAAATTAAGATGAAATTGTCAGTGCTGAGATCCATACTCGACAGGCCCTAAAAAACGAGGCAGGGTTCTGCCACTAGGAGGTGCACGGAAGAAAAAACACATTGATGAAGAAGAAAATACTAATCTTAAGAACATTAACGATTCGGGTAGTAAGAATAATAAACAGATCAAAAAGGAAGGTGGACAAGTAAATCCAAGAGAAGAATATTTGAAAGGTTTCCCAAGCCATCAGGTAAACAGCACTAATTACTTAAAATATCAAAGGAAAGAAATTCTTGAATGCATTTGTGTAAGAAGTTGATGTGAAGATAACGAAAATAAAGATTATGTTATTACAAGTAAAGCTCATGCAGGAGACGTGAGGTCAAAGAAAACCCGAAAATTGGATTTTGGTGTTATTAAAGATCATACTGCTGTTTATACAAATATTGACATTAAGAATTCTGTTTTAGGTTTGAAAAATTATGCATTATTAGGGGATAGTTCACTAAGAAGATTAGCAATGTTTTGTAGGAGAGATAATGACTAGAAGGCAGCTGGGAAGAAATATATATAATTGGATGTAAAGTGAGTGAACTTATTGATGCCTTGGAGGATAAAGAGGAAAGAGAAGAACGTAAGTGTAAGTGGCAAAAGGTATTGGTGCTAGTTGAAACCAATGATGATATGAGATTTACTGACAAGGAAAGCTTCAAAGATGCATATGAATATCTGGTGGAATTTTTGAAAGACCGAAGTGAGGAAGTGATTTTATGTTCAATCCCTCCCATTCCTGCTGTAGCACTTATTTCTGACTATGATCATTGGAAAAAACTGACATATTTCAACAGTATCATAAAAAGTCAAGATGATGTCAGAGTGAGAGTGGTGGATGTAGAGAAAATATTTTATAGCACTAATGGTGAAATTGATTTTAACAAATATGAACATTACGTAGTAAAGAATAGTAGCCAAAGTATAGATTTAGTGCATTTGAATAAACCAACTGTGATAGAATTCTTGTCACTATTGAATGTACAACTCTCGTATATCTGTGAAATAGAGGTTAGAAGGTACGAGGACAGTCAAGAAGAGCATGTAATGGAACAAGGGGACACATTGAATAGCATGGAGAAAATAAAGTCGATAAAACATTCTGTATGCATAGAGGTGGAAATGAACTCTAAAGTTATTAAGTGCTTATTAGATTCTGGAAGTCAAGTGTTGATTATCTCGGATAGAGATCTCTTTAGAAAGATTACAGCTGGTGTCATAAGACCTTCTTTAGAGAGAGTGGATCATGTTGTGTTGTGGAAAGACAAAATCAAGAGTACTGGGAAAATCTGTTATTTTAACTGCTTCAAAAGGAACCGCTGTGCTTATTGAGTTTATTGTGGTTAGAGACTAAGTGTAGCAGCCATCATTGGTAGCGACTTTCTATTTACTATCGAAGCTACACTTAATTTTCGAGAAAAGGAGCTATTGTTCGAGACTAACACTGGTCAAGAAATTGTTAGACTATTACTGAGGTTTGATTATGAAGATAAAGAGGAAGTGATGTCGAATTTGATTGAGGGCCTCCCCGATGGTGCAGTGGTAGCATCGTCACATTGCAATCAAGGGGTCCCGGGTTCGATACCTGGTGGAGGCACAAGTTTTTCGGATCCCACTTTAAACTGTAGATCCAGTCCCGATTAGCCTTCCTGTGCATAAAGTGGACTTAAAACACCAAATCAATCGAATTTGATTGTGGGATCAGGATTAGAACCTAGCGATGTACGAGATGTCAGTGTTGAAGACTTAAAAGCCAGAGTGGAAAAGTCAAATACTTTGACTGTGGAGCAAAAAGAAAAATTGTTAAGGGGATTAGTGCCCTTAGTGGAAGTTTTTTCAGACAGGCCAGGAACATGTAACAAGTTTACGTATCATATCAAATTGGTGGACGAATAGCCAGCTGTGGGGAAATACTACCCTGTCCCTTTCGCCTTGAGAGATGAAATGAGGCAACAAATATCGCAATGGGAACGAGACGAAATTGTGGAATTGGGGCAATCTACAAGGGTCGTTCAAGGTTGACCGGGACTTTTATTTCTGCAGAGGAAATACAACCTTGGTGACAATGAAGTTCGACCAGAAAGGAATACGTGATTAAATGCACAGAGTCATAGGCGGTGGAATGGGTGACCCGCAGAAGTGACGCATGTGTGTAAGAGGAGGCGTGTGAGCAGGCAAAAATCGTGATCCCAGCATGTTGCACCCAAGGTCACGTAAAGAACGAAAACGGGGAACAATACGCGTGACATTGAACTTCGACCAGGCACCAGACCCAAACGGAAAATTCCAGATAGTGGCGCATTCGACGGAAGCATGACGTCACGGACACGATAAGGGACTCCACCGTATATAAGCGCATGCTGTGCACCGAGGAACCGCAGTGCATCATCAACATGGCTAGGGGCAAACCTATTGACGACACCGTGAGCAGAAGAGTGGTGGAGTTGCATCGGGATGAACTCAGTGAACGGAAAATCGGGCGCCAACTGAACTTACCCAAGTCAACCGTCCACTGCATCATCAAACACCACCAAAATACGGGTACTGCAGAGCCAGGTAAGGCCCCCGGTCGAAAACGCCTGCTGAGCGTGCGTGACCTACGGATATTTAGGCGCTATATCCAGACCAACAATCATGTTTCTGTGGCCGAATTACGATAGTGGACTCGAGAACGCTTTCACATTGAAGTGTCAACCAGAACCATTCAATGTTACCTACAGCGATGCGGTTACCGAGTGTACAAGGCGAAACGTAAACCCTTCCTTTCCATGTTGAACAAAGGCAATCGACTACGGTGGGCACGGATGTACCGGGGATGGACATTTCGGCAGTGGAACAGGGTTTTGTGGACTGACGAATCCATTTTCAATGTTGTGTACGGGAAAATACGGAAAACAGTCATTTGTCGGAAGGAGGAACAGAATGAAGCAAAATGTTATGCACGTCGGGTACAGAAACCTGCGTCAGTGATGGTATGGGGATGCATGACGGCATCTGGGTTTGGCCCACTACACGTCTGTGAGGGCATTGTGAATGCACACGCCTATACACGCATACTGGAGCGGCATCTTCCCACAGTGCGAAGGCACCTGTTCCACAGGCGGCGTCTCATCTTTCAACACGACAATGCCAGGCCTCATACAGCGCGGCTGACAAGAGAATGGTTGACTCGCCATCACGTGCGAACTCTGCCATGGCCACCATCGAGTCCCGACCTCTCGCCCATTGAGAATGTGTGGCGTGTTCTTAAGCGACGTGTGCAACAGAGGGGACCCACGACAGTTGCTGCTCTTATCGCCTGCCTGCAGGAGGAATGGCACCGCATGGATGTGGAATACCTTGAACGACTCGTCCGCAGCATGCCCCGACGCATTGCCACAGTTATTCGCCGACGGGGCGGCGTCACACCATGGTAAACAGGATCCCCTCTAACAGTGGTCGAACTTCAATGTCACGTGTAGATGGACGAAAATGTTTTATTTTGTGTGGACACCATACATGGCTGCGTTGCAGCGGAAATTTATGTTTTCCTTTGTTCCATGTAGCCTGCTGAAAGAAATATGTTCAGCATATGAATGTGTTCTCATTCTTTCACAACGCACTCCTATATTTGTGACTGGTCGAACTTCATTGTCACTAAGGTTGTAGATAGCAGAAGAAACACCAAACTATGTCAGTTTTTCAAAGTATTCTCCGTGCTCGCCAAGGCACCGTTGCCATCGTTCTGGCAGCTCCCGAATTCCTTTGGCATAGAAAGAACTTGGTTGTTGTCATAGCCACTGGAGGACATCGCTCCGCAGTGCTTCGTCTGTCGTGAATTTCTCCCCTCCCAGATGGTCTTTAAGGGGTGCAAACAAATCATAATCACTGGGGGCTAAATCTGGACTGTAGGGGGGATGAGGCAGAACTTACCAGCGCATGTCGGCCAGAGTTGTTGTTGTCACATTGGCCGTGTGAGGGCGGGCATTGTCATGGAGAAGAATGACATTTCCAGACAACATCCCAGGTCTTTTCTTGCGAATGGACTTTCGTACAGCACTACTCAACAATGTGGAGTAATACTGGGCATTAATCGTGCTCCCTTTGTCCAGAAAATCCACATGGATAACGCCCTTCATGTCCCAGAAGTCACTGGTGTGACTGCAGTCGGGCGAATGTGTCCATGCGCTTCATTTGTCACCAGCTCCCGTCCTTCGCAAAACTGCTCACACCATTCGTACACTCTTGTCCACGACATCGTTTGTTCACCATACTGTGCTTGCAATCGTCTGAAAATCTCAGCTGGTTTCACTTTCTCCTTCACGAGAAATTTGATTACACACCGTTGCTCCACAGCCACAGACACACTGCTTGCCGCCATGTTCGCTGCAACTGCTGCGCATGCGCGAAATACGTCATGCCGGGTGCTAGTTACTCGCGAAGGAATACATTACGTCACCCGCACGTTTCATCATGATCCGGCTATTCATCGATTTTTTATGTACGAAAATCCCGGTCAACCTTGAACGACCCTTGTACATATCTCAACCCCCTGCTAGTAGTGCCTAAGCCGCGCTCCACTGAAAAACGAATAGTGGTGGACTTTCGTGTTACTATTTGGTCTAGGAATTAATTCGTGCGGTTGTTACGCGCACATTGAAGCTGTAGTTCAAACACAAAATACATAAATACCTTAAGAAAAATATTCTCCATCGCGAGCCACCACTTTCGCCCATCTGTCAGGCAAGTTACGGATTCCGTGGCGAAAGAAGTCCTCATCCTTTGAAGCAATCCAGTCAGAGACCCATTTTTCGATATCTTCTGAAGAAGTGAACCGCTGTCCAATCAAATCGTTATTCATGCAATCGATCAAGTAGTAGTGCGAAGGAGCAACATCTGGTGAATACGGCAGGTGGGGTAAAACTTCCCATCCGACATTTTCTAAATAGGTTTTGACCGGTTTTGCGACATGTGGGCGAGCGTTATCATGTTGAAAAATAAGTTTATCATGTCTGTTCTCCCATTCTGGTCGTTTCCTGGCCAGAGCTTGCTTCAAACGCATTAATTGTCGTCGATAATGTTCTCCATTAATAGTTTCACCCGGTTGCAGCAGCTCATAGTACACCACACCTTTCATATCCCACCATATGCACAGCATAACCTTTGCACAGTGAATATCTCGATTCGGTTGTGATGGACCTGTTTCACCTGGCTTCACCCAGGCCTTTTTTCGTTTCGGGTTCTCGTAATGGATCCACTTCTCATCGCCAGTAACAATGCGATGCAAAAACCCCTTTCTTTTCTGTCTTTGAAGCAGCAATTCGCAAATGGTTTTTCGTCTTTCAACGTCTCTGTCTTTCAATTCATGTGGAACCCAATGTGACATCTTTTGAATCATTCCCATGGCTTTGAGGCGTTTGGAAACTGTTGTTTGATCAACGCCTAATGCTTCTGCAAGTTCTTCCTGCGTTTGACACGAATCCTGATCGAGCAATGCTCTCAATTCTTAGTCTTCAAATTTTTTTGGCTGTCCAGGTCGCTCTTGGTCTTCCAGGTCGAAATCACCACTTGTAAACCGTGCAAACCACTTCTGACACATTCGCTCAGCTAGCGCATGGTCACCATACACTTCCACCAAAATACGATGACTTTCGGTAGCACTTTTCTGCATGTTAAAGTAATGAAGCAGAACACCCCGCAAAAACACTTTATCTGGCACGAACTGCGCCATGTTCAGTTGACTACAAAATGCTGTTGTTGATGCGTCAATGAACTGCCCTATACTACGAACGATGCACGCTGACAGGAGTTTTCAACGCATGTGTGGATACACGGAACTGTGGGACGATACGCTCGTTACGCCATATCTTGTCCAGGTGCACGAATTAATTCCTAGACCAAATAATACGAAAATCAAGTTGTAGGAGCACAATAGAGTGCAGAAATTGGAGGAAATATTGGTGAACTTTCACGGTAAAAAGTACTTTACTTCTCTGGACCTCTGTGCTGGCTATTTTCAGATACCCTTAACGACTGATAGAATGGACTGCACGGCATTCATATTCGAGGGGAAAATGTATAACTTACGCAAGCTGCCCTTCGGCGTCACCACTGGAGTGTCAGCTTTCACAAGCCCCATGACTGAAAAAGACTGAGTTCGGATAATCTGAAGTCATGTTCTTGGGGCATGTAATTTCCAGAGAAGGCGTGAGAATAGACCCAGGTAAAGTTAAAGAGCATCGTGGAATTGCCTATCCCACATACCAGAAAAGTAGTACAGCATCTTTTAGGCAGTTTCATTTTGGTAAAGCGGCTTGTGCCTAACTACTCTGAAGTTGTAGCTCCGTTGTCAGAGTTGTTGCAGAATAACAAAAAGTGGATGTGGGGAAGAGGAAAAGGAAAGCTTCGACTCCATGAAAGAGTTAATAACCCAAGAAACTCTGTTATATTGCCCAGATTTCTCAAAGAAGTTTATCATAAGTTGGGATGCATCTACTGTATGAATGAGGAGAAAAGAATTATTCATTATGCCAGTAGAAAATTGAATCCATCACAAGAGAAATACGGTATTACCGAGTTGGAGTGTGTTGCTATTTTATTTTGTATAAAAAAAGTTTGAAATGTATGTGTCTGGTCTAGAATTTATTGTGCTAAGTGACCACAAAGCATTACAATGGTTAAAAGCTAGTAAGCATTGGAACCCTAGATTATGTAGATGGGCTCTGGAATTAAGTAAGTACAATTTCCAGGTCCAGTATATAAAGGGTGTCGATAATTGTTTAGGAGATTTGCTATCAAGGTTTCAACCAGATGTTGAGAAAGAGAGACTATTTGTTAATGCTATTGAAAGTATTAGTTTGGTAGACCTGAAGCTGGATGTGGACGTACTTAAACAAGAACAAAGGAAGGATGAAGAACTAAGAATGATTTTTAAAATGTTAGAAACAGGCAAGTCGGAAGGAAGTGCCAAAGGAAAATACATTTGTCGAAATATTACAAGATTGAAAGTAACTTATTGATGTGCAATGATTTTCACCTTGAGCATGTATGGAGGATTTGCTTACCTAGAAATTTAATTGGAAATGTAATATGACATTCCATGACAATTCCGAACATTTCTGACTTTTTTCAACAGAGTAATAAAAGCCTTCGCACGGAAAGGAATGATGCAAGACATGAAAGATTGGATAAACAATTCGAAATTTTTGCCCGGAGAAAGGTGGATAAACATCCTGTTAAGTCGAATCTGAGTCTGCATGTTATCAAGAAACTGAGAGAGAAAGTGTTCGTTGACCTGCAAGGACCATTACCTACTGGCTTCCGTAGGGAGAAATATCTTTTGACTGTTCTAGATGGCTTCTCTAGATACCTAGTAGCTTACACCATAACAGGTGCTACAACAGATCGAGTGATAGATAAGCTAACAAATGGTTACTTCGTACATCTGGGCAGGCCAAAACGCCTAGTATGCGATCGTGGTCCATGTTTCATAAGCCGAAAATTTCAGCAAAAAATATCTGAGTTCGGTGTGGAGGTCTATTATTGTAGCAGCTACCACCCTAAAACGAATTTAGTGGAAAGGATACATCAGGAAATAAACCGCCTCATGAGACTGTATTGCAGTCATTCTCATCCTGATTGGCCAAATCACGTCGCAATGTGAATTTGTTAAATTATTCAGTGAATGAGATTTAGTTGAAGCCCCAATTGCTGTACATTTAAATGAGCAAGTCGATAATTCTGTAAAAAAGGCACTGGGTACAGAAGAGTTGCTGCAGGAATGGAATGAAATGCTGTTAATGGTAAAAGTTAGGACTAAGGAGTTAAGAGGAAATGAGATGAAAAGGTTGGCTGAAAAGGAAGGAGAGAAATCAAAGAAGGCGACCTTGTGTTTTTAAAGACAAGAAACCAGAGTTCATTAGTGGATAAGAGGATTTCTAAATATTGTCTATTATGCAGTGCTCGAAAGATCTTCTTCAGAGCTAGGTGCCAGCTCTGAAAATGAAGTGCCAGGAAACCACCAACTAGCAATTGTACATACTACAGGGAGGTTATTTCAGTTGTTTACCGCGAGCCCGTCGGCCGCTCAGCGGCACCTCCATGCAACAGGTCCTGGCAAATTGCGTTACAGGGATTCCGTAACAGAAACCACTTGTTTTGTAGTGTTTCCACTTTTCACAATTACAGTTACAATTACAATTGAAATAAGCACGTAACTTGTCGCAAGGATGCTGGAAAAGGTGTCCTCCCAAATTCAAATATTTCTGGCTCCTTATTTCTGACATCTAATCTTAGATTAGACATCGCTTACTTTATCCTCAGTTGACAGAAAGGGAAGACAGCATCCCGGCGCATAAAGCAAACCGATAGTGTAAAATGATATTTAAAAGTAATAATAATGATCACTAACCTCTTGTGTTATAAGAGATATTGAAAATGACCTCCTTCAACAGCAATACAATACGTTTCTTAGGTTCAAGAGATCCTGTCTCTCGTAATTGCCTGACCACTTTTCTGCAAGAGTTCGTTTTCACGTAATTATCATACATAAAAACTCTTTGTTCAAGACTATATTTGTTTAGCGGAATAACTAATGAATGAATAACAATTAACACACAATAAAGCACTAGCACACCAACTCAATAACACAGTATAAACAACTCGCGTACTGATAAATGCAAACAGAAGTGAACATGAATGAGCGTAGACTCACTACGTCTATAGCAGTGTTGCTAACCATTTTCCGGCAATGTCCCTACAGACGTAGTCAAAATCTCCCTACAACTGACCAAATGTCCCTACGCCAAGTAAAGCTATTAAAAAAAACAACACCTCATTAGCATGCGAAACAGAAGATAAAATATACACATTTACTTACCAAATCTTTCTGCTCGGTGCTTCCACAATTAATGATGGAGCGAATTTACAATACAGGACCCCTCCCCGATTTTTGTAATATTTCGCATACTCACTAATTGAGGCCTCCTAATCACGAATTTGAAGTTAAAATTTGGGGGTCACCTATAGAAATTGCAAAATAAGTGAATTTGAGTGGTCCGCGATCGGCATGATTGCTCATTATTTACCGGAAGATTTTGTGTTTCCAGTACTTAAGAAACGAAATATACATTCCTGATATTACTACGACCCCAAATTTTAACTATGTTTGCCTATCCTATCCTAACCTAACCTTGCCGTGAATGGTTCGTGGGGCTATCCGTCAATGGTTTGTGGGGCTACCCGTGCATGGTTTTTCGACCCCAAATTTTAATTATGTTTGCCTTGCCTAACCTAACTTAACCTAACCTTACGGAGAATGGTCAGTGGGGCTATCCGTGAATGGTTTTACGCTAATTGTGATTACGAACCGATAAAAAAATCTTATTTTCGTAGCACTTTAACGGCAAACGTTCATCATCGAAGATGCCATTTTCGTATCCTGCAATTTTACGATCGATGCACTGTTGCCAAACTTACCTGTAATCAAATCAGTCCACATTCCACATGTTCTTCTACATCGTGATTGTCACTGTCACATGTAATCACCTTCTTTAGGCAATATACCGAAATCCATAAGTTTATTAATTACCCCACGGCAATCCTCCTGCACACTTCACCTAAAAATCTGTACAACATTAACAACTTTTTTACTGTTCTCTTCCACCATTTTTGCACAATCCATACTCTCCAAGTATGAAATCAACAGTGTGGCAATGCTGTAGACAGCATAACTAATTGCGAACGTCTATTGTTCATATCAACAAATATGGCTACCATACTTGTGTACGGAGAATCATTGCGAGAATTGAAAAGCTTATTTTACAACTTCTACACGTTAATGAACAATTTTTTCACCTCACCCCAACATGTTAACTTGAGATAAATCATCACGACTAATAATTTCGTGAGTATAAGACGTAGCATAGAAATTACAGAATGGTTCGGTATTGTAAATTCTTGCCTTAATGAATAATAGGTGTGCGGGACAGAATTTTTTGGGTCGGGATGGGAATGTTTTTAAATCCCGACATTCGGGATGGGAAAAATTTGCAATTTTCCGACCAAGTCTGGAAATTTTCGAAATTTCCCGAAGCTCAGGAAATCTTGAATTCTACACGTCATTTTCACTTTAAGTGATTGTTTTTCCATTTCTAGAGTAAAAACTTACAATTTATGATAAAATGCAGAAAACTTCTAGAATTAATGACTTTTTAAAGTGACCATTTGGTATTTCCCGACTGCTTGGGATCCCGAAAAGTCTGGAAGTCATTTCCCGAAGTCGGGATCGGGACGGGAATTTTTTTTTCCCGATCTTGGTCCCGACTTTTCGGGATCCCGCACACCCCTAATGAATAACGTTGAGTCATTTACTGTTGATTATGTTATTTGAAGTCATACATGCTGCTACTGCTGTGAAGAGATAGATGTTGGTTGGTGATGCTATATTTCCTGCAGTCTTTAACAATTCTGGCCCCATTTTATTTCTCTTTTTTGTTTTTGTATCACTTAACATTGAAAATATTCTTTCCATTCCCGCGTTAGAATGTGGCAATGTTAGCACTATTTTCGCGAGAGTGGAAATGTTTTGATAAAAGAAAGTTCTTGGTAACCGATAACATGTTCCAAAATTCTGATGGAGATTTGTTAGTTAGTTATTTTTTCTCCTCCTTGCTAAAGTATCCAGATAAACTAATCCATTCATTCCAAACCGAGCACAAAGAAAGTGCAACTGACTGGCGAGTAAGCTTTGCACCTTTGCACAATAAAATGTTATTTTTCAAGATTGAAAAATGTCCCTACGTTGTCCCTCATTTGGCAAATCTGTCCCTACGTGGGCGAAATATAGTGAAAAGTCCCTACGGTTGGCATCTCTGCCAACACTGTCGCATTCGTGCAGTATGAAGCACCCTCTTGCGGCTGACAACTTCCCCGATAAGCTGCCGGTGCTCTCGCGACAACTGAGGATAAAGTAGCGATGTCTAATCTAAGATTAGATGTCAGAAATAAGGTGCCAGAAATATTTGTATTTGGGAGGACACCTTTTCCAGCATCCTTGCGGCAAGTTATGTGCTTATTTCAATTGTAATTGTAACTGTAATTGTGAAAAGTGGAAACATTACAAAGCAAGTGGTTTCTGTTACGGACTTCCTGTAACGCAATTTGCCGGTACGTGTTGCATGAAGGTGCCGCTGAGCGGCCGATGGGCTCGCGGTAAAAGACTGAAATAACCTCCCTGTACAGAAGAAGCTGAGCCACCCCCCGTCGCGGAGTGGTTATCACATCACGCTACGATGCCAAGGGTTCCGGGTTTGAATCCCGGCCTGGGCATGGCCGTTTGTGAGTGTTCATTCATCAATTTCATCATATCATCACTGATCTCCATCTTCGCAATTTAGCCAAAAGTGGCACAAGAAGCGAAGTAAAATACAGGGTGCTCGGAAATTCCCCTTACAAACTCCTAGGGCTAGTAGAGGGGACTGAGTAGACAATATTTGGAATAGGAACCCATGTCCGGAAACGTACCGTTTCCGTGCTACAACCATGACAATGTGTCGGATGTGCCTGTGTTGGTATGCAACCGGGTAGGCAGTATATGACGTCAGAAGATCACCTGATGACCTAAAGTGTAATCATTTATTACAACCATGTCAAATGAGGTGTTACGTAAGGTACAGAAGTGAATGACGTGTGACTCAGTCCATAATACAAACAAATTTATTTGGTAACAATGCCAAGGGAACAAAAAAGAAACTTACTATTCATTGATCAACACCTGTGTCGACAGTGGAACGCAACAATTTGTAGACGTCACGTGCCATCAGGTGATCTTCTGACGTCATGAACTGTCTACCAGGTTACATACCAACACAGGCACATCCGACACATTGTCATGGTTGTAGCATGGAAACGGTACGTTTCCGGACATGGGTTCCTATTCCAAATATTGTCTACTCAGTCCCCTCTACTAGCCCTAGGAGTTTGTAAGGGGAATTTCCGAGCACCCTGTATAGCAAATCATTCTATAAGAAGTTGAGCATCATTGTATTCAAAACATCGCTAAATCATGTGAGAAAGCCGGAAATGGGGGGGTTGGGGGGTTGGGAGTCAAAGAGTAAGAAATTGTTACTGGTTCTATGGAATGTTCACAACGTTGATAAAAAAATAATTACTAATACAGTGTTTAGTGTGTAAATATTGTATGTTAAAACCTCACCTATAAAACACAGTTCTATATATTATTTATAAATTTAAATATAAAAATCCACTGTTGGTTCTTTATGCTTTTGGCGTCAGTCCACAACAGAACTTCAACTTCAAATACACGTAGTAATGTTATACTTTTTCCGTCCATGTACTATTGTACGTCATTGGATATTTGATATTCCTGAGAGAATGAATAAAATAAAGTAATGCATTTCTCCTTGCCTCCTACAGCCATCTTGGCAGTGTTGCCACACCTGATGTGCATAAAAGACCAAAATTTCAAGTTAAATATAGCTGAAGTTGACTTTCAGGGACTAGATTAGCGGAGGCTGCATAAAGTGCCTCCTAGGGTAATTTTAGGTGCCAGAGGGGTGGGGGCACTGCTAATACCTTTAACTTTAAAGTGATGACAATTTATTCTTAGTTTTCATCGTCTAGATCTGGCGGCATCACCCATCTCAATAATCCACCAATAGTTGCATGAAAATTGAAATAAAGGAATCCTGGATAACACTATTATATCATCTTCACGTTGGCTACGGTGCTATAAAAAGCAGCTGAGGAGTTAAGAGGGGGTGGGGCAATGCAGCCAATATAATAATTAGGGAACTGAACTTTATGTGCTAAAAAACTTAGAAATATTTTATTTTTATGCATCATAAATGTTGAAAATATGTGACAAAAATAAAAAAAACATTTGGTAACAAAAACAAATAAATTACATGCATTTTAAACACCTGAAATCAGTTTCTAAATGCTTACCTCTTAGTGAGCTATTTCTTGGAAGAGTTGCAGTGGATCACCATAGTTTTCCAAATTCTCCGTTGTAGATCTGTGACGATTATCTCTAAAAAGCATCTTATATTGCGAGAAAGATCGCTCCACGTCACAAGAAACAATTCTTGCATATTTGAAGCATGAAATGCCACTAACGCTGAAGTTTTCCAAAGCTTCCTCTTCCTCACCTTCCACAACACGTGCAATTTGGCACAAAGTTTGAAAATCTTGATTTTTCCCAAAAATGTCTGTACATTTAGACATTAGCACTTGAGGGTTAGATCCAGTGGGGGTAATATTTTCCCCCAATAGGATCGTAGGCGAGGTGCCAGAAGTCTGCCAGCGATCGTGTCCAATGACAAAACAAACCTACCACTCTCGATATGAAAGAGGTGCGGAGAATAAACATTTTTCGAGGTAGTTGAAGTAAATGAGCAATTTTATGTAATTAAAATGAAAATTCGCAAAATATGTATTTATATACGGAAAACTGGAAAATATGTGTTTTTATGTAAAATAAAATTTGCTGTGTTGACATATAAGGCTATGATCAGAATTTTGGCAAAAAGGAGGGTTTCTATCTTATCTCAGAAAAAAACATTTATTTACCTAAAGTTCCGTTCCCTAATAATAATATCACATCATGTGCAAAATATGTACTCATGGCAAGAGCTGGTCTTTGTGGGCCGAAGCCTGTGATGGCATCATAGTGGGGCAGGTCTTCTCGGGTAGCAGATTAGTGGCAGAAAAAGAATAATAAAATGATCCCAAACAATCAATCAAAGACATGTGATACAATAATTTAGTGTAATAATTTTGAAAATTAGATAGGTTTTTCAACATGGGAACTACTAAGTTGTTTTAGCAATTTCAGAGCTTTCAAACTTACAACAAGTGTGATAATTCTTATATTTTTCTGCAGAAATTCCTCTGTTATCATATATTTTGCGTATATATTATCCAACATTACTAGAATTTTTTTACATTGATTAATCACAGAATTGAGTTGCAAATTCATGGAAGGATATTGTCAGTAATTCTTATTTATTCTTTTAGGATGTGTGAATACCAATCAGCAATACATAAGTGAAAGGATGATCGTGGAAGAAAGATCTGCATGGCAGCATGGTCAAATAGGTAATGTGCTATAGTATAGTTCATAAGATTTGGTTCTATTGCATTGAACTATAATATTTTTATGTAAAAACAGCAATCTGTTTCATATACTTGTCAGTTATGTGGTTTGGCTTATAATACCTCTTATACATGGAAGACCTGCATCTGGAGTACAATAATAATATGACACGTTGCAACAAATTACAAGAGATTTGTTATATTTGGTTGCAGGATTCTTCCCACAGTAGCTTCAGATGGCTACTCAGTTTGAACATTAATTTGTTATTATTTTTATCTATTCTTAATACACACAGCTCAGAGAATGAAACAAAATGCATGTAAATAATACAGGGTGATTTTTTTATACATGGAACCATTGGAATTAGCCATAAGTTACGAACCACGTGTTGTACACCTTTCAAACTTCAGTGAAATGCTACAGACGTGGGAGTTTAAACCAAAATATGTTTAATGTGTGCCCCTTGCCTATATTGGGCATGGCACAACCTGACAACGAAATTGCGCACCGCTGCTGCTAATGTGTCCTCAGAAATATTGAATATTTCTGCTTCTATATCTTTTTTCAGTTCTTGTAGGGTTAATCTGAAATACTCTTGTCTTTAAGGTAACCCCAAAGAAAATAGTCAAAGCGGGTCATATCCGGTGACATAGGTAGCCATTCAAACCCCTTCCCGTGCACTTGGGGATAACGATTAGAGAACACATGGTGATCAAACATCTCCTCAAGATAATCAAGAACTATTGTTGCCGTGTGAGGTCTCGCGCCATCTTGTGGAAACCATCAGGTGGAAGGATCTACAACAATGCCAAACAAAAAACAACATTCAGCAACTGTTGCATATTGGTGCACAGCTCATCTGAACTTGTGCAGCGTGCGGCATCCTGTTTTGTGGAATGATAGGCTTTCGAATATGATTCTCACCAGTTTCCCCAACACTCTTCATCCTGAAAACACCATTATCAAACCTACATACTGCATTTTCTACTTTCTGTACACAAAACAAATGGTGGCATGTATAAGAAATCACCCTGTATTATTTACAGCACATGATGTAGTGCATTTCATAATTTCTTTGGTTATTTACTTGATTGATTGTATGGCGATCTGAACAGAATAAATGCTTAGGTAACGATTTGATGTTGAGATCAACCCCCTTGTATAATTTCAGTTATTAAAATTTTTATGGAACATCTGGCAACATATTTTTATGTATCTGTGACACTAGGGCTCAGAAGTTGATGACCTAAAAAAATCTTAAAAAAATGATGCATAGAATGACTTAGAAATTATTAAGAAATGACCTAATATTTTTTTAAAATTACCTAAAAATAATCTGTCCTTGAAATTATTTTTGATTTTTTCATAAATTACAAGAGAGCAGTTGAATAATTCGACGAAACCCATTATTCAGTGATTTAAACTACCAAAGCAAAGGGAAAGACAGCAATTAAGTGCTAATGTAGTTTTCTCCTCAAGGTTTCATAAAATACACAGCAAGGTTTTTCTTTCAGAGTGGATCTTGCACAATTCAGTAGTTGGTCAGCATATCAAAATACAATTGTGTTTCACGTGCATCAGATTATTTTAATGTTGTGATTAATTTTACTTTAAAACACAGACAATAATAGTGGCCACCAAGGGAACCTGAAAGTAGTCTTCAATTTACGAAAATTAATTATTTATTACATTGCCAATGTTTCAGTTAAGAATGATATTGTGCCTTTGTATTTACCATATTGAATAACAACAAGATGAAAAGTTGAAATTTTACCCATATATATTAATTTAGGTAGTCAGTATGATCCAACCATATCTCTAAGTGTGTTTTTATGAAGGTAGGATGTAGAAGTTTTACTTCCTGTGAAAGTCCTTTCTGTTTCACCAAGAATAAATCAAACATTAACCCACTACGGCAAGAAGTTCTCATTTTGTGATTATTGAGACTCATATTGCATTCAAATTTGAGTATGTAATACCTCCATATGCATAGAAATGAAAACAAAAATAAAGTATCAAGAATTATTTTGGAGAAATGATGAGAATTCTGGTCACATGCTGCTATTTTCAATAGGGACAGGAGCAGCTGGTTTTTAAAAGTTAAGTTGGTTATGAAATCTGTAGTAGTGTTTGATATATATTGGGTGGCTCATTTGAAGAGGTGTGTGACATCAATTGGTACCATCAATATCGACAATACTTACTGACATATCTAACTCTTTCAGTCAGACATTTGAATTGCATTTTTCATGAGAGAATCAACAACAATAGTGTTCTTTGTTGGATAGGACTAAGCGAAAATAGGACTCTCAGATCAATGCGTTTGGATGGTGCTGTTGCATTTGTCAAGTACAAGTCAAGTCATGAACAGGGTTGTTTATGAGAGGAAGTGGCCAAGGTAGAACTTGGGAAGTGAATGATGAGTGATATTGCACCTGATTACATGGGAAGTAAACACGTACAACAACAAAAAAAAAAAGACAGCAATGTTCCTGCTTTATAAAACATGTTGGTTATCATTGTGTTCCCAAATGTAGGGATGGTATAGTGGAACCACAAGCAAAACAACCTGCGCAGACCCGCTACTCCTGTGCACCGTACTCCCGCGAGGAGGGGAGGGGGAGAGTGGATCATGCTTCCTTATGGCCCGAGGGAAGAAGGGAAACCTGCACGGGGACTTTTCGTCCAAGGTTTTTTTCCTTGTGGTCGATCTATATCAAGACAAGATGAGATTTTGCAGCGTCTCGGTCTCGTATCAAGTTGTCTCTGTTATTCTCAATCTCATCTTGATTTGAGGTCTTGGAAGGCACATGTCGATCTTGAATCAAATAATCTAGTATAAGCAATACACACTGCATGTCACCACACACACTTTTCTGTTTGACTAATTCTTTTAATGCCAGAGGGGCAGAGAACTAATCCTCCAAGTCTGCCCACAGCAACAATATTTTTTTTATCTTAAATATCAATTTTTGTTTGGTGTTTAGATATTTTCTAAATGTCATTCTCCCTGCCCCAGAAAATATTCCCCCGTCATTGGCCTTCACACTCATTTTTTCTTATGCCATTTCTCTTTATGAAAAAAATTGTTACTTTTGTCATGTAATCCGACACAAAGTTTCAGCTCTTTAAAGGTAGGAGGCTACCTTTAAAATACATTTTCTGTTCAATCCATTAGGCCATTTGGAACTCTCTACATGTCAATCTGTATTTAATGTTTGAACCATTAATAACTAAAAAATTAAAATATTATTGAAACATAGATATATTTGTTGTACATTTTTAACATCACATACACAATCTTGCCATCATAGGCTCCAGTTTTGATTCTTGCTCTGGGGTGTGAGTGGTTGTTTTGTGTGACAGTCCCTTCATGAATTTGCTCTGATCACTTTTCGACCTCATCATAGAATTAGCTAAAAGTAGCAGAAATCTATGTAAAATAAGAAAAACTACAATGAACCAATGTTATTGGAAAGCCAGCATTCAAACATTTATTTCATTGTAAAACACACATTATGATATCATATTAGTAAATCTAGTTATTAAATGCCTTTTTTTTTTTCTTTTTAGGGATACAAAATAGAAATGAGCAACGAAGAACTTCTTTGCTTCCACGAAGAGGTAACATTTCATTCTGTGAACTGAGGATCAGATAACTATTCCTTCTAAGTATAGAATACATTTTTATTCTTCTTTCCTACATTTGAATACAAGAAGTTATGCCTGCATTAATATTGAATGAAGAAGAAATAATTTCCAACACAAACTACACCAGGGTTCCCACTGCCCTGGAAATGGTGAAAAACCTGTAAAGGTCGAGGAATTTCATGGAAACACAGAATGTTAAATATTATTGTTGTGTATGCCATGAATATTGATTTTTTTTTTGCATATTTGTAATTTCCAATATGGCACAACAGGTGTTCAAATGTAAGAAAGAAATATTTAGTATATGTGGTATTTCTTGCAGCTGGAACAGCTGCTTTCATATTTTCACTCAAAAAATATACTACAGAGCATTCCCTGACATTCACTACAAGACTCGGCGGCAAGCAGCCCAGCGTCAACGCTTGTCTTTCTTGGTGAATGGGGTCTGCGACAGTCGCACGCTACAGTCTGTTTTTTTTTTTTTTGCTCTCCCTGCCTTCACTCTCTTCCCCTTTCTGTTGTTGTTGTAGACTGACGCCAGTATAATCCTCCCTCGGAAGTTGTGTTGTGTCGTGTTCATGTGTTGAAGATTGTGGCCACAAAAGTTTAAATTACAACAAAGGATTTATCTTATCGAGTTTTACTTGTTCCACATGAGACCACTACATTAAACCTCGTAAAAAAGTTTAGAGTAACAGGGTCAGTTCTGAATAAAAGTGGAAAGAAAAACCCTCGTGTACTTACTGAGGAAAAACTCGATGAGATAGGACAAAGGTTAGAACAGTCTCCTCAGAAATCTATCCGCTGTCTCTCACAAGAAACAGGTGTTTCAAAAACCACACCATTTAGAGCTGCTAAAATTCTTAAATCTAAAAATGAAAAGAAATAAATCTAAAAATAAAGTATACAAAGACAATCCGCACACCATCCGTGAGTTAAAAGAGAGTATTGTACGAGAAATCGGGAGAATTACAGTAGACGAACTTGCTCGTGTAAATGCCAATTTACTTCGGAGATGCCAGGAATGTGTTGCAGCAGAGGGACATCATTTGCAACACCTTCTGTAGTCAATGTTAGTACACAATATGAAAACTGTAATTTTAATAGCCGACCCTAGCGACTGTCGCGGACCCCGTTCACCGGGAAATACAAGCGCTGACACCAGGCCGCTTGCCGCCAAGTCTCGTAGCGAATGTCAGGGAATGCTCTGTACAATATATAATATTATATATAATATTACAGAATGGTCTAGAAAAATATTTGAATAAACTTGGAAAATTTTACTTTCGTAAAATGAGTGGAAATTTGATATGTAAACATACATTTCTGAAAATTTCACATACTTTCAGATGCTCACATTTCATTTGCTTCTTGACCCTTTCAACAGTCTAGTGACATCAAGTGAGTTTGTATCTGCAAATTTCAAAATGAATGGGAAATTTTTGAGTGTGTCCAAAATCTAAGTAATGAGGCATTTATTATGAAATGAAAAGGAATCAAACTATTTGAACTTTATCCCTTTGTTGCTCAAGGTACATCATGTCAGTTCTTCTCTCTTTCCTTCTCTTTCTTCTCTCCGACACTGACAAGTCTGTTTCATAATCATTCTACAACATTGTGATATTACTGCTAGTCATGGTTTTGTCCTCTAGAACAAATTCCGGTTGAAAAATGTCTTTGCGGTCATAAAAATGCAGCATTGCCTATATAGTCCAGGGGAGGCACACAATTATAAACACAGTCAAAAAAGTTTTTCATCACCCGAGAAGTGATGAAAATAGTGTACGTAACATGCCAAAGCGGACAGGAACCGATGAAGCAGAGCTCATTGTGCGAAGTAACGTGGTCAACTTGCAATACCGATCACCACAGACGACTACCGGAGTCGGCAAGTGCATGCGTGTGTTCCAAGCGTAGCACCACGGTAGTTAGGTGGTCCTTGTGTCCAGTTAGCGAAGGCGAGCGAGTGCAGCTGTGTGCAAGGCATGCCTAGACGTACAATAGTGCAGTTTGATCCGGCCAGGATCATCACGCTACTGCAGACTGGCATGTCACAATGGGCTGTAGCTAGGGCTGTTGGAGTAGGGCAAAGCGATGTCTGTAGGACCTGGAGGCGGTATACAGACAGAGGAACAGTAGCAGATCGTTAACGGACAGGTCGTCCACGGGTCACACCACCAGCACAAGACCGCTATGTACGAGTCTCAGCTCAGCGACAGAATACCATGACCCAAGGAACATCACCCATGCCCTCCAGGCAGCCTCTGCTGTGCGTGTGTCAAACCAAACTGCCTGTAACACACTCTGAGGAAGTGGTTTACATTCCAGAAGACCTCTCCGGCGCCAGTACCTATTGCCATGACATCGGTGCTACCGTGTGCATTGGGCCCGTGCACATCGAAATTTGGGACTCAATCATTTTTCTCATGTGCTCTTCACCGATGAATGTAGGCTCTGTCTAAGGCCAGATTCACGAAGAGGACTAGTGTGGCGAGGCCCTGGACTGCAAGAGGGGGCTTCGTGGTGTCCAGGGGGTCCATCCATACCAATGGGAGGAATCATGGTGTGGGCAGGGATCATGCTCGGACGTCGAACGTCCCTAATTCCAATTAGAGGGACACAAACAGCTGTTCGTTATGTCAGGGACATTCTCCAGACGACTGTGGAACCATTTCATCAGGAAATTGGTGACGAATTTGTCTTGGTGGATGATGATGCCCGTCCACACCGCACACAGATGGTGCACGATTATCTGCAGGCGGCAAATATCTGTCGCATGCTCTGGCCAGCGCAAATTCCCAACATGAATTGCATCGAACATGCATGGGCAATGCTAAAAAATACCATTGCAAACCATCCTGTGGCTCTCACCAATCTTCGTGAAGTTCTTATTGCGGCACATGACGAATGGGATCGCTTACCGCAAGCTCAGCTTGATCGTCTTATCCTCAGTATGCCACAGCGTGTTCAAGACCTTCTTGCAGTCAGGGGAGGACACACCAGGTGGTAGGCAATGTTTCTGATGGTTCCGCTATGACGAACAGTCTTCTTGTGACAGTTCTTTGTTTTGTTGCCTCCATCATGAATTCTGCCATTTTAGTTTTCAAAATACTTCTGTGAAAATTGTACTTTTTTGTTCCCTTTTCATTCAACATGTCTTGTTCTTCATCTTTTCTTTTGTATTCCCACTGTCATTGTCAATAAACTTTCTGCTTCATATATATTTTGTCATTTTCCATCCTGATGCAAAACTTTTTTGACTGTGTTTATATTACTAGGTTTTTTGCTGGAAAATGTGTCTGAGATCATACATGACGTCCAAAATCCAAGATGGCCACCATGGAGGTCCTGCACATAAAATACTGTCCATATCCTGATTTAGAGTTCGTTTATCAGATTTTTTCCAGAGGCATTTTCTGTTAATTAAAAAGTGAAAAATATTCATTATTATTATTATTATTATTATTATAACTATTATAGCAAAGGAGTAATAACATCGCCTGTTATCAAGATTAAGAGTGATTGTAATCATTTGGGAAAAATCATGTGATCAATACAGTCACTTTATTCAAATTCCTCGTCACTCTGATCTGAATCTCTGTCCTGTAAGTCATTGTTTTCACACTTTTCTTCATCTGCATTACAAAGATATAGTTCAGTACGTCGCAGGGATTGATCCCGGCATATACATGAACATTTCCTCTTTCCGCAACCACAACTTTTAAACTGTAATATTCTCTGAATCTCTAGATACTGTGAATATGGCAAGAATGATCTTTTTGTTATCTTCATTTTCTTCTTTTTCCCTTCAACAGGCTATTGGGCTGGTAGATTTGGATGTTCCTTTTCTGCTGTTATTTCACTCCTAACTAATGTCTTAAAAAAAAAAACCTTTTAAAAAGCGCTAAAATGCTTACTTATGTTTAGCAAGTAGTTCTATGTTGGTTGAGCAACGTTTCGGGGTTCCTACTGTCCCCTTTTTAAGGCTTCACTTGGCAATAGTATCCTACATGCCGCGTCACTTATTTTAAAAACAAGGATTAGGTTAAAAGGTAGAGGCGAGACGTTTTAACAGTTTGGGAGTAGACATTTTATTGTGTCTTTGGGGTTGCTTAATGGGAGGGATACCGACATTGGAAGTTTTTATCAAGGCGTAGACGAGATTTTCAAATCATTTTTTTTATGTCCAAATGTACCTTTTAACCTAATCCTTGTTTTAAAATAAGTGATGCGGCATGTAGGATACTATTGCCAAGTGAAGCCTGAAGGGGAAAGTAGGATCCCCAAAACGTTGCCAACATAGAACTACTCCCTAAACGTAAGGAAGCATTTTTAGTGTTATTTAAAAGTTTTTTTTTAAAAAATACATTATTTAGTTTACCACAAGTAATACGCACACGTGCTATTATGTATTTCACTCCAGTACTTGGAACTAACTCCTCCTGGTGAAAGGTGTGAGGGTTTACTTTGGGGGCAGCGTTCACACTATCTATTAATGGTATCCCAGTTTGTCTTTGTACTTGCAAAGAAGTGGTTGTTGAACATATTTGATGGCGCAGAAGATGATGTGCTTGAATCTCTTTCAATTCTTGGTTCTCATAGAATCGATGAACAAGATGACAGAATGAAAGAATGAATTGATTTATTTTACTTCTCGTTTATGCTACTTTCGGCTAATTTCAAAGATGAGAATAAATGATGATTAGATGAAATAGATGAAAGGACAATCACAAACACATGAACAGTACACAACTCAAGTCCCATGGGTCTAGGCGCCAGAACATTGATTGATTGAGTTGGTGTTTTAAGTCCACTTTATGCACAATAAAGCTATTTGGGACTTTACCACAGTTTAAAGTGGAATCCGAATGACTATATGTGCCTCCACCGAGTACCGAACCTGTGACTCCTTGATTACAAGGCAATGGCACTACCACTGTGCCACCGGGGAGGCCCTAGATGCCAGAGCATTGTTAGTCAGCAAAATAGAGTCAAGGGTGTACTACTTGGAAGTGAGGTTGACATTTGGGTGTGTCTTACACACGTAATATGATAACAAGATTCTTAAGAAATTCTATCGTAGAGTATACGTACCTGACACCAAAATAAAATGTTTCGCCAAACTACGATGGTATCTGTTCTCGAAAAAGGTATGTTCAAGGCTCACGTCTTGCTCCAACCAAAGTGGCCCTCACACCTTTATCAGGAGGAGTTACTTCCAAGTATTAGAGTTGAAAGAAAAGGGACATCCATATCTACCCAGCCAAATAGGCTGTTGATGGGGAGAAAAAGAAAATGTGAATGACAAGAAGAGCATTCCTGTCATATTGACACTGCCTATAGCTCCAGAGAATGTTGAATGAATAAGTCACAGGCAACGTCATTACTCCTTTTTCGTAATACAGTAGTGTCCAAAAAGTAGAAAAATGGAAGGGTGAGATTTGCACAATCACCATAAATATTTATCAAGGAGTGTAACTCACCTTACGCGCATAGGCAACAGTAGAGGCCCGTGGTAGAAAGGTAAACAAAACACAACATATCAGAACAAGAGTGCCTCATTCTATATCGAACGCTCATTGTGATCAGAGGACAATATCTTGGTAAAGTGTGCAATGTACAGTAAGAACATGACACAAAGATGTCAGCGAAGAATGATCAAACGTCTGAAAGCAGGTCAAACACAGACTGAAGTCACAGCAGCATTGACTGTACCACAGTCATTTCTAGGCTTTGACGATGGTTTCAAGATGTTCATGGTAGGCTAGAACAAGGTTGTCAATGAGTAACAACACCCCAACAGGGCCGATATCTGGCTTTAACTGCACAACAAAACTGGATGTGGCCTGCAGCACAACTGTCCTCAGAGCTTGCCTCAGGAGGAGTTTGAGTTCCTCTCACCAAACTGTGTACGAAAGACTCGGAGGAGGACAGGTGGTCTCTATGCAAGATGTCCAGTAGTGTGTGTGTGTCCCGCTTGATCCAGTGCACAGAAGGGCCGGCTTACAGTGGAGTCAGCATAATCGAAATTGGACCCTGATCAGTCCAGATTCAGTTTGCAAAACGATTTCCGTCGCACATTAATCTGTAGAGAACCTTGATCACGATTTAATCCAAGGAATATCGTGGAAAGGGATCTGTTTGGTGGAGGTGGAATACTGGTATGGGAAGACATCATGCTCAATGGACACACGAGCTGTACGTCTCTGCTGGAGTTACTCTTACTGCCCAGAGACACAGAAATGAGGTACTCCCAACAACTTGTGCGACTCTTCAGAGGTGCAGTCGGCCAGGGGATGATAAGATGATAAAACATGTGTGCATCGAACCAAACTGGTGGATGACTTTCTTGAAGGTTAAGAATTCCACCGCATGGAATGGCCAACGAGGTCCTCCGACATAAATTCTGTAGTATCTTAAGGAGACGAGTTAGCCTGCAATCCTTCACCAAGGACATTTCCAGAGCTCCGTACTGCTCATTGTGGGAAATGGAGCCAGCTGTCCATAGAGCTCTTGAACCAAAGTAAGTATATAATATAGTTGAGAAAGTAGCGCAGTCTTCCCTCCCGAAGCTGAAAAAAGAGGGTCGTGGGCGTTCCCAACCCTGACGTCACTCACGGGACAGGGTTGACGCTGTCACTGACCTTTCCGCTTGTTATAGGATCTGCATTTGTGTGAGGGAGCGTGAAAGTGCCTTGTGTTTCCTTTTTCTGTAGCTCTTGTGTGATAGTGAAGAATTTTTTCCAACAACAATAACATTTCAGGAAAATGCCGCGCAATTGTGCTGTTGCTTTGTGCCCGAACAACGCAAGAAATACAGTAGGTGTAAGCAAAAGCAGGCACGAAAGTTTTCGGTTTAAACTAGATAAAATGGGGATTTTGGTTTCTTGTGGTGTGAAATAAGATAATGTGACGATAATTTAAGGAGAGAAATAATTATCGAGGCAAGACGGAGAATGTTCTGTAACCCTGTTATTGATAATAGCACGCATCCAAAGTGGGGTATATGGGGCTTGACCCTTCCCTCTCTCCAGGATTTTTTTCAGTTTACATTAGATAAAATTAGACTTTCGGCTTCTTCAATAATGTAACAATAATTTAAGCAGAGAAACAATTATCGAGGCAAGATGGAGAACGTTCTATAACATTTTTATTGTTAATAGCACGTATCCAAGGTGGGAATCAGGGGTCTCGATCCCCCACCCCCTTCAGGATTTTTTTTCTGTTTACACTAGATAAAATTAGGATTTCGGCTTCTTGAATGTGATGATAATTTGAGAGAAATATTTATCGAGAAAAGACTGAGAATGTTCTATAACCTTGTTATTGTTACTAGCGCGTATCCAAGGTGGGGATCATGTGGCTCGAGCCTCATCAGGAATTTTTCAGTTTACACGATTAAAAATTAGATTTTTATCTTCTTGAATAATATGACGATATTTTAAGGAGAGAAATACTTATCAAGGCAAGACGGAGAATGTTCTATAACCCTGGTGTTGATAATATTGCACGTAAACTTTTATTGCGCTTTGTCGTAGCGAACTTGAGCTCTATGTAGAGACTTGTCAGCATTTGGAAGCTGCACAACAAAGGTAGCTCCACACGTAGTTGTAATTTCTAATCTCTGGAAGACGCGAGAGTGAATGTTTTTGAATAACAGGAGTCGAACCACTGGCAATATTTATGAATCGTTTATCTGCGGAACATTCTAGAATATAATGAGGATATAAAGATGCGTTCATTAGAACCATTCCTAAATAGATATTCTTTGACCGGACCGTGGATCCAATGAGAAAAATGGCGTTGTCTCTGACGTCATTTTCTTTTAAGCGTTCAATTCAAGGATTTGTTCATGATGTATTTGATCGTGTACAAGGCGCTTTACTTCAGTCTCCAATACGAAATGATAAAAACTTCTGGTGACTTGATTTTAAGAAATGTGTCTGATATAACGAGTGGCGTTCCCAGGATTTTCGGAAAGGAGAGTGGTTACGCTTACTATTTTTGGTGGTCAGTCCTCATTTTGCCATCTTTTCCTGTCTTTGACGTTCATTTTTTAAAGGAATACTGTCTCAAATGAGGCTATGACTCCACCAACCCTCCCTTGGGCACGTCACTGAAGATAAATGAGTAAGCATTTAATCATAATTGGAGACGAAACATTAGATGTGTTGGGAAAGGAAGGGTTTTCACTGTGCATTAATTATTTCGTGACCCAGCTGTATTCTAGAAGACCTCCTTTGTTTCGTGCCGATGTGTGACAAGACTGCGGAAGCTGTGACAGACCATTTGAACACTTGCGAGTGCTTACGCTTGAATATAAGCAATTTGGTGGGTTTCTGCTTTTATAAGAGCTGCAAACATCGGAGGACAAGACAAGTGGTGTTCAGGCTCGAATCAGAGAGAAATATTCGAGAACTGTCTGTGTCCAGTTCGCAGCCCAGGCCCACAGTTTGAATCTCGCGTTGTCGAGTGGATTGTCCATCTCATGCATGTGTAATAGCTTCGTAAAAACACTTCTGGTACATAGATGGTTTGATGTCTGATCAGAAAAAATGGAAAAAGACACATATTGAGATGGTTCCTGCACACAAAGTTAGAGCATGGAAACAGAGGAGTCAAGTGGTAAAAAAAAGTCCCGATTTGACGTTGAAAGTGTAAGAGGTTAGATCCTGTTAACACCAAAACAGCGACAGTGTGCTCATCGCATTTTCTGGATGCCGATTACGAACGGAACTTAAAAGCAGAACTGCTGAGCATTACCTGTAGACCGCAGCTTAATAAAAACGCTGTACCATGTTTAAATTTGCCTGGTTGTGTGGTAAATTGTACTATTGTAGTAGTGTTCAACAGCCAATTGACATAATTGATCGAAGTGGACGTGCCAATAAACGTCAGATTCGAAAGCGAGCAGTGGAAAGACTTGAAGAGTTGTCTCCTCGCAAAAGAATTTGCATGGCATATAATTCAGAGACTTTTTGAGTACTGGAAATATACCCAATATGGCCAATCTCCAACAAAATAGTGAGTTGGAAACTCTGAAAAAGAAATTAAAATGTGCTGAAGAACAAATAAAGAAACTGCGGACGCTACAGGATGAAAGCGCTAAAAAAGCAACTTTTGAATTATGAAACATGAAGTTGTAATGTCTCAGCCCCAGTGATTTATCCTCCAACTTCGCCCTAACACCCCCACACAATTTTTTAAAAATGACCACTTTGTGGTCATTTTGGCCCTAAATATACCTTTTCACCCCCATAAATGCGAACTTACACCACTCAAATAGAAAATTCTGAACAAACCTCTGCTCCACCTCCGAGCCGGCTTTCCCGCTTTTCATTACATGTAATTCTATTGATAGTTAACCTTCAGCGACCCAGTTTACTAGATATAGTCTGCTCTATACATATACATTTACTTACACACACACACACTCCAGAACATTCATTCGATTTTAAAAACAAATTTATTTCACAAAAGAATTCCTATGCCGTTGCTGGTGCTCGTCTTTAAGATGTCCCGTGGCTGACGTCATCCGTGGAGATTTACGAATGGTTCCGAACTTTTCCGAATGCCAGACCTCACCTCCCTGTCTTGAACCACCTTGTAAATAGCATGCTGCATCGTTGCAAGGTTGTGTAGCTGTTAGGGGTAACGTCACCCCATACGAACCTTTTTTTTTCGTTAAGGAAGTGATCTTCTATATTATTATTTTCTACATATGAGTCTTTGCACTAAAAGAACAGTTGTTAATTTCATGCATTCTTCTCTATTCTATTGTATTCCATATAATGTTTTAATTAATTTTCACTATGTTTTATGTAGTTCTGACACTTACTTAATAAAACATTTTCTCATATCTTAGTCATGCTTAACTTTTGGACACTACTGTAGTTATAAAAATTGTAATAAATATAAAAATATTTTTCTCTTTTTAATTATTAACAGAAAATGCCTCTGAAAAACTCTGATAAAAGAACTCTAAATCAGGATATGGAAAGTATTTTATGTGCAGAACATCCATGGTGGCCATCTTGGATTTCGGGCATCATGTATGATCTCAGACATATTTTCCAGCAAAATACGTAGTAATATATGATTGCGTGCCTCGAAATGAAAGCATCCTCCATACACACTTCCCTTCGTGAAAAAAACCTAACAAACTTACAAATGGTCAAAGTTACTCCTAAAGGTGTTAAGGAGATATGGTCATTTTTCTTTGTTAATGTCTTGGATGTATGACGTCACACAGGCCATATGCCACAATAGTTTAGGCATCAACAAAATATCACAGGCAGTAATTTTTCTCCGCTTTATGTGCCAGAATGTGAAGTAAAGTGTAAAATAATGCTTAGAATCCTTGCAGAAAAGGGCATGAAATAGTTTCAATAAATGTATCTCCATAACAGTGCAAGATATGAAAAAACTATAAGAATCAATTTTGTTCCTTTTTCAATTCTGAACAAAACATGTCTATAAAAATTTGTCAGAAACCACTCTTAAAGGAGATATGATTGGTTTTCTTTGTTAGTGCATGAAGTGGCAGCCATCTTGGATTTGTGACTTTACAGAGGCCATATGCCACAATTGCAGGCAAAACACCTGGTAGTACATGATTGTGTACCATACTAGCAACGTATCACCGGTAGTCATATATTCCCTTCATTCAAAGACCCACACACTGAATTATTGACAAATGCCCCTGGACCATATCTTTCCCTTTTGAAGCTTTTTTTTCCCTTACTTATTGGTTCATTCTGGGATTTGTGAATTCAGGACATGTAGTCTTCCATTTCTGTTAAGTGAGAGTGAAAAATTTTGAAGTAGTTTATTTTTGCATATGCTGGATTTAGTTGTGTTCGAATAGTTCATGTGTATTATATGGTATGCAAAGTATCAAAATTTGTTTGGTAAACATTTGCATTTTTTAAATTATAATGTTATTAGCACCATCTATTGTGCACAATTGTAACAATTTCTTCAATACACAGGGGCAGACTTGCCCCCCCCCCATTTTTTTTTTACTCATATGAATATTCAGTATGTTTCACTTAAACATGTTTGTACAGGATGTCTACCAGTCAAGAAATTATTGTTGTGGTGAGAATTTTTTTACTATTTTTTTATATTGTAGTTAATTTGCATTGTTATATACCTATACTGGGATTTGATGAAATTGAATATCTAAAATTGTATTGAGTTGTGGTTAAAAGTTGTTGACTTTGTTTCTTAAGAATTACATTCTTGTATGCATGAAGTTTTGTAAAAATATGAAATAATGTGGCCATTCAACATCTAGAATGATGTCTGAAGCATTAATTTTTACATTCATTAATAATTAAAGCAAGTCTAAATCCCTAGTACAACTTCAGTTTTCATCTTAACCAGCCTTGTGGTAGGGTGAATAAAATTATCTATTTTCTTAATTTCCAACTACACCTAAGATGGGGACGATTAAATAAATGTTAAGAAAAAGGGGGAAAAAATGGTCAAGAAAAAGTCAAGAAATTAGGATTTGTTATTCTCTCACATTATTTGAGCATTTCATTTGCAAATTTACAACATTTGAAATGTTTAAAATATCATGTCAAAGTTTAATCTGTAGGAGTATTTTTTTCTGCCATGGCTTTTGTCTTTGTACCTAATTGAGGACAACACATTTTTTTTACCTTATTCAAAATGGGCAAAAGTAGACATTTTGTGAATTAATGCATTTTCAGTGCTACCAGTTCTTGTAACTATTTTTATCTTCAGTTTAAGTGATCTCACTTACAGTTCCACATGTTTGCAAACAAGAGTGATCATGGTTTGGCACACGAAAACCAATTGAAAGTATTGTGTAGGCAAGGTTTTGTAAAAAATCACTCAAATCAAAGCGAAATATTTTTTTTTTTCCTAGCATTGTTGGTTGGAATATGTGAACCTACAGGAAGTAATAGTAATACGTGGGGTACATGTCTGCTACACACAGTCACCTTGTTGGATCAAGCAAGTGTCCCAGAATAGCCTGAGTGAAAGAACATCCATGGCTGGCTGTGGAATCAGTCTTCAACCGCATCAGGGATGACAGCATCGTTAGCGAACCAGCTGCCCTTTAGATATTTTTTAGTGACTAAGATGTGGCAGTCACCTGGTATTAGGTTGGGGATATAGGGGGAGGGGCCATCAAGAACCACTGCAGCAAATCTTGGCACAATCTTGTCACTACACCATCTGAACACAATATACAATGACAGGTACCCAATCCCATTTATATTCTTCATGTGGAGATAATGTTTGGCTCCACTAACACCTTTTGCTGCCAAATATTGAGTAACTGCTCACTGGTCTGTTTGGACAAATTCATCTCACATCAGTGGGTGGTCTAACGCAAAGGTCTGTGGATGGGGCCTCAAACTTGTGTCTAGCCTCTTCGGCTGGAAACTTTTCAAGTGCACGCTTTTCAAACTTGCCTCGATGTACAAATAATAATAATAAATCGTACCTTGGAAACTAATTGTCGTACAGAGATGAAATTGTTTTTGTTTCTTAAAGACAGGACTCTTAGTGAAGGTGAAATTTTTACATTGTACCTCCCAATCATGAAAGTTAATGGAAAAAGAAAAAAGGAAATTGAATTGTTTTAAAAAAGGTGCATTATTTGCTACTACCACCAAGATGATGGCATCTCCAGGCAGGCTCATGCTTAGACCCTTCTACACTCACCACCGTGCCATCCTACTCACCACCATGTATAGATCCACCAAGCTTTCTGAAACCTCAGAAATATGCGTACTACAGGCTTCCCCATAACTTGAACTAGCAACACTGGCGCCACTTCTCCCATGCCAGGGTTTCAGATGGGTTGGATGTATAACTTTGGTCGCAGAGCGATGCTAAACATTGCAGTGGCAGCCAGCTTAGGCACGATGCTTGAATTGGGCCAGTTGCTTCAGCAGGTGAGCCATTACTCTCTCCTTAGCGGATGTCAACTTCCATCATCCCTGTGCCCACCACAATAGACCCAAGTGAATGATAAAATGTAGTATGCAACAGTGGTACATTCCTACAACCATGCAAAGTTTCGTTAACAATAGGCTGATACTTCTTGGGGGGGGGGGGGGGGAAGAAAATAATAACAATGTATAAGAGTGGCAGTATTACCAGTTTACATAAATAGTTTCCGTAATTTTGCTTCTATCCTCTATGGACACTGGATGGACCAAATTTGGGGCAAAACACAACAAAAGACCACTCTTTGAGGATATGTAATGTCCATCTTCCAAATTTTTGGTGGAGAAAAAGTAACATTTTCGAAAGTCGTGATTTTAGAGAAATTTTGAAAATTGAGCCTTTGCTGAGGAATTATAGCTGATTTTGTAAGATTGATCCAACAATACTCAGAGCAATATAAAGGAATTTTTCAAACTCTGCTTTTTAATAGTATTAACAGTGGGTATAATCCTGCACTATGGCTGTATGGTCAGGCTTTGGGCTCCGGAACACAAGCAAGTTTGAGTCTCCTTGGGGAAGCGTTAGAACTTTTCCTGAGATTTTGGTCTATGTATGGTACCAGTGGCTGCCCACCATCATGAGGGAATTGGGGAGCTACAAATGAGTAGCGTAATCTGGTCATAGAAAACCTACAACAACTGGGGGTTCGTTGTGCTGACTACATGTCACTCCATAACTGTATGGATGATCTCCCACCTCTGGTGGAAGTGAGGCCGGTAGTCTGTAGGTAGGCACTGACCCTCACGGGCCGTTATGCCATGGAATGTAACAATGAATATATTGTTTTGTAATTTGAGTATATCGTATCTTCATATGTATACTAATGAACAAAAAAGGCAGATTTTTCAAGGAATGGGATGTTAATTGTTGACCACGTGGTGCAAAAAAACTTTTCCCATCTGGCTGCTAAAAGTTCAGCAACAATGCTAATACAAGAGTCTCACTTTCATTTGGGTGACCCTTATATTTCCATGTTGCAGCAGTGTTGACAAATGAAACTTTACCTACACAATAGTGATCAGCTTTCGTCTTTTGATGTTGCAAAGTTGATTGATATTGGAGTGAAACCTCGATTTTTCATTTTTCAGAGGATAATGGTGAGAAAACTTAAAATGTGGGAAAGTGTATAATGCAGAAAAATATAAAATCAAGATTCCACTGAATTTGTAAACGTATAGAACCATGAGTGAGTTATTTTCTTCCACCCAGTGCCCCAAGTTAATTTATTTATACGTATAATAAATGTCCCTATTGTTGTTGAACATTTCAGTTGTTGAACACATTTCTGAAAATATTCTGAAAAAATGGAAATTTTTTGCTCGGTCTCTTGATTTGAAGGAAGGCTATATTACTGAAATTGAAGAAAAATATGCAGGAAGCTTACAAGAGAGGACCTACCAGGTATGTATGAAAAATATTTGTGAAAATGTCTCTTGTAGATATAAATAGAGATTATTGCAACCTATTATAACAACCAGTTTATAATTAACCTATCACATTGTATTCCCAAATGAAATTTAACAAAGTTTCATTTTATACTTCACTTTATCCACAAAGGGCTAGTTTGAAATTTCATTTTCAGAGGATTTGAACCACCAAAATAAAATAAAATATTGTATAACCATTGGTGAATATCACAATCAAGCAATTCCAAATGTTCCCTGGTATTGGAATGCAGCCCCCTCCCTTCTATCAGGTCATCCCATAAGAAATTTCATTTTTTGGAACACCTCTGCAATGACGCCATCTGATGAGTGAATTGTGAAGTACATGGCACTTGCCATAGGTGTGTAATATAGGGCACGTCATTGTGCATGAGTGTGTAGAGGGAGAACGATCTACTCCACGTATGGGAACAGTGTCGTGTGCCCGATCATGACAGTGTCAGGAAAAAATACACATCTGCCTGACCTTGAGACTATCATTTCATCAGCTGGTGAAGTGACTGGTAGGAAGGAAAAAGAAAAATCCTTCCAATTTTTTCGTAGTTTGCCTGAACCTGCTACAACAAGAAAAAACATGAAGTAAGTCTTAAAGCTTTCCTGGCGATGTGATCAGCACCACGCCCCTGACTGCCTTTACCCCCCAGGTTTCCCCAGGTACCAATGTTATTCGACGCTGGGTGGGTGCCGGGCCGCTTCTTCTTACTAGATTTGAAGTAGGGTAAGATGAGAACAGCAAGCATGTTTGTTTCTTGAAAAGATTCTCTCGGGCTATCGACCAGGTGAGTTGTGGAAAAGATTCCAAGCTTTCGAGAGCTAACGTCACTCTAATCTTCAGAATAGAAGTGCAGTCAGTGCTGCATAGTTTTCACTACCCGTCTCAACGAGCTACAGTACTATCCACCTTATTCCACCAGGCAATCTCCATCAGCGACACGGAGCATCTATCAGAAGAAATACAGCATCTTCGCACGGCTTTTAGACAGAATGGGTACTCGGAACGCAATATCAATAACACATTAAAACAAGTAATGGCCAAGAAGACCAGCACACCAGGGAACCAGGATGAAGCTGACATGAAGATAGCCATACTACCATACACCAGAAATCTCTCCAGAATTATAAGCCGAATCCTCAGGAAGCACAACATAAAAACCATTCACAAACCACCACCAAATATCAGAAACCTACTACGCAACACCAAGGATGATTTAGGACTTAAAACACCTGAAATTTACTGTATTATATGTAAATGTGGTAAAGCATATGTTGGGCAGATGGGCAGGACAATGGAACACCAAAGCTACATAAGATTTCCATCCAGAAAAGCCGGGACTGGCGAAACATTCAATCAATGAGGGCCATAGACGAGATTTCAGCAACACAGAAATCATAGCCAAAACTTCAAACTACTGGTATCGCATCATAAAAGAAGCAATACTCGTAGCTTTTCATGGGGAAAAGGAGGATCTCAATCGCGACACTGGTCTCGAATTGAACTCAGCTTGGCTAGCGATAGTCGACCTCCACGAATGTATATACACCGGGTTGACGCTCGGGACTGCACTTCTACTCTGAAGATGAGAGTGACATTAGCACTCCAAAGCTTGGAATCTTTTCCACAACTCACCTGGTCGATAGCCCGAGAGAATCTTTTCAAGAAACAAACATGCTTGCTGTTCTCATCTTACCCTACTTCAAATCTAGTAAGAAGAAGCGGCCCCGGTGCCCACCCAGCGTCGAATAACATTGGTACCTGGGGAAACCTGGGGGGTAAAGGTGGTCAGGGGCATGGTGCTGATCACATCACCCCCACTCAAGACCGGATCAAGAAAGTGTGGGGCGTTACCCCCACACCCCCTATACGCCTTCATGGCGTGGTGCTAAGCACAGGGGAACACTTTACTTTTACTTTACTTTTAAGACTAACAATTTAAAAAGCACTATCCACTAACAATTTAAAAAGCACTATCCGTCTCCTCCCTACCTGCCATTTCACCAGCTGATGAAATGATAGTTTGAAAGTCAAATAGATGTATTCCTGACACAAAATTAAGATTTTGCAATTATATGTTCAGCTACAGCATAGTAGAAACATGAAGTGGAGGCACACCCACCCCAGGGAACATTTGGAAAGGGTTAATCATCATCATTGTCTGACTCGGTGGGTGAGTCAGTAACTGTTTTAGTAAGGAATGGAATCTGATGAGCAGAGGCTGGATGTTTATCTAAAATGAACATTAAAAAATGCATTTATTTAAATTTTAAAAATTATGTTTTTTTCAAATTGTCCTCTGACTTATGCATATGTTGTTTTTTTATGATTGATTGTTACCATGATTCAACACTATTCTTCATGCTTCTTTGTAACATTGTACTGCAAGATTGACAAGCAATGCTCATAATAATAATGCAATCAATTATGACATATCAACCAGTCATTATGAAGTGTTTCAAATGGATGAATAAGCTGTAATCCATGACACTTATGTTTTTAACTGATGGTGACTGCTGATATAGTGAATTTTTTTTTTTCAAGAAAACAATAAAATATGCCACAGGAGTAATAAATTTTCAAGTATATATCAGATCTATTTGAATTGTAAAACTGTTCAATTAACACTAGAAGTGCAGGTGGGGTCAAAATGACCACTACCTTCACAGTTTCTATAACAACTATCCCATTTTTCATTTTCCTCAAAATTTTGTGACTTTTCATAATTCTTTGTCCTTTTTAAGATGGTAGACTATATTTAAATGTACAAAATATAAATTATTTCTGTGAAATTTCATGTTATAGCCCTAGAACAGCAGGAAGGGCCAATTTGACCCCTGTAATGTTTCATTTACGCATGCTGCAATATCAGGGTTGCGATTCCTGTGTCAACCTGTCTCTAGCATGTTCCCACTTGTCACAGTTTACATGTCGTCATGGAGGTAGTGTTCTTGGACCAGGAAAGACATCTCTGAACATGTCACATCAAGTAGCAGTTTCTCGTGAAATGTTGCGTATTATGGAGTGTTCAGTTGTTGATGATTATAATTTTTATTTGCAATCAAAATGTATCACAAACCACATAAACACTTAGATTATAATATGAGGCTCAGTCAATAAATAACAAGGCAAAGGATATTTCACAGTTCTTACGTAACGAACCTCAGAAGTATTGTCTGCCACTGTTTAGGCATTTATCCCATTGTGACACCAGTTGCAAAATGGCATGCTCTGAGAACTCCTTTGGCTGCTGTTGGAACCAATTGGGCATGTACTCCTTGACATCATCATCCGATTGAAACTGTTGTCCCCACAGTGCTTTTTTGAGCTCACCGAAGATGTGGAAGTCACATGGGGACAGATCTGGACTATAGGGGGGTGGCTCAGGACTTACCCCTTGAATTTTTTTCAGACATTCCTTTGTTGCGTTGGCTGTGTGTGGTTTAGCGTTGTCGTGCAATAGGACGACACCACGAGAAAGGTGACCGGGATGTTTCAATTTGATTGCCTTCCTGAGCTTCGTTAACATTTCACAAAACCGCTGGGTATTGACCGTAGCTCTATGCTCCAGGAAGTCTATGAGGAGCGGTCCCGTGCGATCGAAGAAGAACAAAAGCATGACCTTGTCGGCACTAGTGTGGAGGGTCTTGAAGTTTTTTGGTGGAGGGGAATCTGCGTGCTTCCACTGAGGACTTTGCCCTTTTGACTCGAGCTCAAAGTGGTGGCACCAACTTTCGTCGCCGGTAACAATTGCTGAGAGGAAATCGTCCCCACCGTTGCTGTAATGCTGCAGCGATTGAAGAGACATGTCCATGCGACAGGCCCCTTGTTCCGGTGTCAAGATGCGTGACCCACTGAGTACACTCTTTACGGAACATCAACGTGTCCTTGATGGTTGTGTGGACCGTACCATGACTAAGCCCACTGATGCCGAAATGTCGTCCACTGTTACACGACGGTCTGTCTTGATGAGCTCATTCTGGTCTGCGACACGCTTCGGTGCTCCACTCCACGTGTCGTCCCCGAGTGACATGTGTCCTTTGCGAAAGCGTTTGTTCCACTCCCGCACTCTTGCCCGGGACATAGAGTACCCCCATATATCCTTTCCATTCAACGGTGGATTTCACGACTCTTTACACCTTCCACCGTCAAGAAGTACACAACATCCTGCTGCTCCTCTTTGGATGCCTCCATTATGTGTCACAGTCAAACACGGAATGACTGGACACAGCTGCTGCTCTGTTAGCAGCCTTAGCACGTACCTTGCCAGACACGTAACGTCATCTAGCGGGAAAATGCACGCGAATCAGTTTCGTCACACCTGCACCTCCATTTCGGGCCCATTGACCCATTTCTAACTATCATAGTTTTGGGGTAATATCCTTGGCCTGGTTATTTATTGACTGAGCCTAATACATAAAGCACAGAAAATAATATAAATTAAAAATATGTTCTCATTATAAAATAATTAGATTTTTAAATGCACTTCTTATGAGAGGTCAGAATGACCCCTTTCTGCTGTTCTAGGGGGTATCAGATTATCAGATCCTTTGCCATTCTAGTGTTAAATAAAAGTCAAATTATCCGAATGTTAAAGTTCAGTTGGCATTTCTGTACAAAATCGTGAGAAAATACTTAGAAATGTAAGTGTTCCAAGTAGGTACCTTGTAAGTCAAATCTGTTATAATATTGGATCCCTGTTTATTGCAGGTGCTTCTGAAGTTCCAGGAAAAAATTCTGGACACAAATCAAGTAAAACCAAAGTTACTTCAAGCACTTCGGAAAGTTAGACGAGAAGATTTAGTTAGGGAAGTTGAAACTTTGTTACTGAATAGTAATAACTAAAAGATGAAGCTGATGAATGAACAGAGAATGTTGGTTATGAAAATATCCAGTGAAGAAGTGTTTTTTTAAGTGGCGTAATGAAGTACTACATCAACCAGTGCCTTTGTTTAGCAGAATGACAGAAGAGATAACCATACAAACAATATCTTAACAAATGATCTGATGAAATTGAGATGGGAGTGAAACTTTACTTTCATTGACTAGACCTGAACTACCTGTCTCCACAAGTTGTGAAGATGAAGCAATATATTTTTGTGTTGTCTTGCATTATAATTACTATTGAATTATCTTCCGGATATGCAATTTATATGTAGTTGTGTGTGTGTGTCTTTAATATTGATTGAAACCAACTTTACAGTCTACAATAAGCATCTTTCACTCTTCTTTTCCCTCTACAATATATCTTCTGTTTCTGCATATTGTTTTACATGATCCAGTGATACCACTACAGTAGTATTTCATTGAAATTTTGGTAACACACTGTAATCAAGGGGTTCCGGGTTCAGTACCCGGTGGAGGCACATGATAGTTCAGATCCCACTGTAAACTGTAGGTCCATTCCTCATTATCCAATGTGGACATAACGTGGACTTTATAGGCAAAAATTCAAAGAAATTCATTCATTGAAATTTGTTGACCGCTTCAGTTATGAATTCACTGTACTCTGTAATTTTTATGTTCTTACCTTGACAGATGCTAAATACTGAAAGCATTGAATACTCATTTTAGTTCTTATGAATCTTTTAGCATGTAGAACATGCCCTATTTCAATACATCTGCAGTGTTAGGTATTTTCTTACTTTCTGGTCACATGCAGGAAATCTTCTATTGTATATTCAAAATTTATCCAAGTGGTATGACACCTTATTGCCACAAGACCACCAAGAAACTGATTCTTATTCTGATAATGATCTACCCATGTAGGTCCCAAGACTAGATCGGAAATTTGTTATGTCCATATATGGAAGATGATGTAGTGTGAAAAGTCTTGAACTTGTGTACCAAACTACAGTGACTTAATTTTTTTTATGCTTGTACCTTTCTTTCTTTCTTTTATTAAAAGAAAAGACAAAGAAACTTACGACAGTATGTTGTAGATTCCTTCCAAGATTTGCTTTATTTGTTTATATATATAATGTGTATATTTTTTTGTATCATAATTTGTATTATACATGGAAAATGGAGCAGATTTTTCATAAGTTAATGAAACTGTTATGTATAGCCGTTTTAATCTGTATTTTATGTGTAATGTATAGTCAGTCTTTTATAGAATCAAATATGTGCTCATTGATATCTCAAAATTATGACTGTATTTTCATTTGAGAGTCTTCTGACTAGAATTAATTTTCCAGTTAAAGTAATTCCAAATTTCGTAATGCTATTGTGCCTGCCAGGTACTCATGGGTATCAATCATGTACAAGGTGATGTGAATATGGTAGTTTTTGATCCTTTACAATAAAAGGGAAAATAACAAAGTGTGTTTAAAAAGAGGAATGATTGTTACAATTTGAGGTTACCAATTCAAGAATTTTTTTATTGATATTTGTATGAAATTCAAAATTGTAGTTCACAAAGTTCTCTTCCTGCCAAAACCAGTATGCAAGTGACTCAAACAACCAGTCAGCCCAGTTACCTGCCTCAGAGGTTCCTCTGCTGGCATACTTCCCAGTGTAATGACAGAAAAGAGTTATACTATATGGACTTCAGAAAAAATGCAAGGGGGAAAATATGTCTTTATAAGAATTTTTTTGAAGTTACCAATTTTTTGAACTTTTTGAAGGTATTATGTTAATGTTGGAATTTATAGAGACCATAAAATTGTTGATGTTACTTATTAAATACTTCTGTGTAACTGATCACTGGTGGTTGATTCATGATAAATTGTTTGGACTTTTAACCACTGTGCTTGTATTTTTACATATACACCAACGTTTAAGAGGCACATTCTGTCTCCGTCTTCAGGGTAGTGTAGTGTGTTATGTGGTGATATGTAGGTGGTTCCCAAACAAGATGTGCTTGGGCAATGGATTCAGTATGTGCAATAATGCCTGGAAGGATAATGTTAAATAATGAACAAAACACAAAAACATTCAACTGTCATTTATATTTAAAATTTATGAATTGTTAACCTCAAATTATTAATTTTATGAATGTATATATTTTTCGGAAAATTACAATGTTTTTGTATCAGGCCAGTTAACATACTTATATTTTATTCATAGTATTTACTGTTAAGAAATGAGACTGCAAATAGCTTAATATTTGTAGATGTTTGTTTCCTAAAGAAAGAGAATATATGCATTCAACTTTTACGAAATAAATAATCAATGTGTGGGTTTTCTTTGTTTTGTTTTTTCAAAAACTAGCTTCCTTTGATATGCTCTTTGTCTATAATAAGTACCTATTCCTAATGATTTGCATCTTGTGGCTATTTATATATACAGGGTGTTTCCGTGACCTTGATTCAAACTGGCAGGGTGGATGGAGACTGATCCAAATACCAATATGAGATAAGGAAGCCTGGTCCGGAAACATGCCATTAAAATGTTACAAAACAAAATTAGTTTGGGCTGCCTATGAAAGCAGAATAATAACAAAAATGTTACAGTAGTTGTTCAAAATGTCAGCCCCCAGAATTAATGGAGGCATGAGAGCATTGCAAGAAGCTCTGTTGCATCTACTTGAACATCCCTGGAGTTGTTCTGACGATATCACAGGGAGCAAGGATTCTTTTCAGCAGATCCTCTTCACTCCTCATAAAGTGTCTCATAGACAGCACTTTTGACATTACCCCACAAGAAAAAATTGAGTGAGATTCAGCTCAGGCGAACAACTCCAAGGATGCTGAAGCAGATGCGACAGCATTTCGCGACTCTGTCAGCCTGCATCGATGCTAGGGGCCACCATTTTAAAAAACTACTGTAACATTATCATTGTAGAATGCTACGATACACTGCAGTAATGTCCATATTAAATCTACAAGCCGCATCTTTCAGTTGGCTTATTGCACTGTCATAGGCAGCTTGGAGATTTGCCTTGTAACTTTTTAATGGCTCATTTCCAGACCAGGGTGCCTCATCTCATATTGCTACTTGGACCAGTCTCCATCCACCCTATCAGTTTGAATCAAGGTCATAGAAACACCCTGTATACACACCAGACAATCATAACAAAACAGTGGAAGTCTGTACGTACAGTAGAATCCCGATTTTACATTCCCATGTATTTCATGCTTACTTCTCGTCTGAATGAAGCAAAACATTAGTTTTCATGGATTATACCTTTTTCCTCATTATAATTTATTTATGCTCAGTCCCCTAGAAAGTGTATAGTCGAGGTTTCACTGAGAGTGCACATATATTTGTATAAGAAGTCCTACATATGTATGTATGATTTGTTATAATAAAAGAACTCGGTCACTTGTAATGTGTCACTGTCAAAGGATTACTTACCTTTTTGCAGCATTTTGGTTCAGGTAATTCTAGTGTTAAACATACCATGGCAAATATATGTTTAGGATCAATAACTAGGAATGGTAGCCCTCATTAATAAGCACAAAGAGTTAATCTATATAAGTCTGTACTGTTGTTGAAGAAATTGTTAACAAGATTTTGAATTGCACAAAAACAAGAACAATTCATTAATCTGATGACTCCAAGAGAAAAGGAGTTTAGTAAGGGAGATTTCACACTAAAGTCACATGTTGCCGCAGTGTGTAACATTGCCATTGATTGGTTCATTCTCAAATAACATATGTAGCATCTTGCTTTGATGTGAAATCTGCCTAAAAGATCAAACTTCCTATTTTACCTTTAACATTCAATGTTAATTAGAAATTAGTTTAATTTTTTTATATTTCCTTTTACCAATATTTATCTGAGCAATGTGTTTCAAGAGAGTGCATAAATCATTTTCAGGTGAGTTTTTGCTGACCATAGAATTTGAATACACTAATAGAGACACTAATTGCAACTTTACAATGGGAATTACTACTAAGCTTGATAACATCTAGACAATGAAAGTAAACCACATGAAGATTCATTTGAATGTTCTAGAAGGAATTCTAGAACATTCAAATTTTTGAATATCAGCAGTTTTCTGAAAGGGGAGGAAATTCAAAAACATTTTCTCTGGCATCGGTGAAAGGTCCAACCGAGCCCTAAAAGAATACTCATTATGCTGATGCAGTGATTCTTCAAAATGCTCTTACAGAACTGGTCATGTAGAGTTGTCAACATAATCTGCAATTAAAACCAATTTAAACTCTTGAGGACAATCCTGCCAGAAAATTATGACTCCATGGTGTTGCTGTCAATGAAAAATTTCCACATTTGTGATCAGATGACTGCAACTAAGTAAAGTGCAATGTTTCTCCTTGTTCTTTTCATATAGACTTATTAAAAATCATAACGCATCATATTTTTTTAAATATGTGTTGACATTTATTGAATATTGACAAGGGTACACTATGAATGAAAGTGTAATGGGGAAAGTGTTAATATTTTCAAATGCTAATATCTGTGACCTGTAAGTGGTACAGTATTAAAACCTCTCTGTAAATAAAAGCACAATAAAAGGCTCATTGCATTAAGTTTTACTTGTTGTAACAAGTTTAACTTATTGTATATCTTTACTGCTTCCACTTCCAAACTATGATCGATAGTTGCACATAAAATATGTAAACTGACATAATCTTTCAGAATCTGTAATCAGATATTCTCTAGTGTCGATTGATTACAAATTTTGGCCCAGTAGTTGGTAATCAACTTAGCTAAGACAACAGTATTGGTCTCCTCACTGATGCACAAATGCCCAGTCATAGGTTTGTCATGGAGAAATCCTGTCTCGTGAAATTTCTGTAGCGTTTTCTGCACTGCACTGTGTGTTATTGCTGGCTTCTCTGGATGTTTCACATTGAATTCAGCTGCTGTGTCAGAGTCATCCTTCTCGTCAACATAGGAGAATTATCTCCACCTGGTCTTTGGTACTCCGCATCATCACTCGATCTGTAACAAGAAGAAAAGAAAATGCCATTGGTTCCAGACTTTATGAACACCTTATATAGTCTCCACATACTCATCATGAACAAAGAAAAAATTTAGAGCTATTCCCTGTGTATTGCACTGTTCCATTAGAGCTGTAGGATAGGGCTGCACACATTCTCAATTTCAGCCACCTTGAGAGGTAGAATCATCCTCAAGAGATGCATATGCAGGAACATTGAAATAATTATTTCTAATAGGATCACCTGCTCCAAGAATCATACCTGGGTTTCCCACATACTTGTTAGATGTCCTACGGACATGAATCATATGCCTTGTAAATCATTTTGAATGAAATTTCTGAACAGAATCAATCTGAACCTCTGTTTATGAAATTCTGTCTTCGTGTATGTATGTACTCATTATACAACTAAACACAATTGCAAGACAAGGCTCTAGTGTAAATTACTGTCCCTGGAACTTCTAAATAGAAATTTACAAAATTATCCAATACAATAGGCAACCAACGTGATTATCTTAATTTGGTTTTAATTGATTTTTGTTATTTAGCATTTTTATGCCACTTTTACCTAATCACGAAAATGAGCGATGATATGAAAACTGATGTAGGGACACACACGTAGAACACCCATACCCAGGGTGGGATTTGAAACTGTGACCCCTGGCATCATAGCACACTATGCTAAGAATTCTGCTAAAGAGGTGAGCAACCTTGTTATCTAAGTACATGATTAACACTTTACTTTTCCTCAGTGTAATAGAAACATGTTTGCTAAACTGAGAAGAGTGAAATAATTTGAAATATGTTCTTGTGTAAGTTCAGTTCAAAGAACAATATGCAAAAGTTAAACAGTTCACAGAAAATCACCCAAGCAAGCATTTATAGTGCTTTTTATGGTCAAGGCATCCGTGGAGCAGTGAGAAGTATGATCGAGTCTTCTGGCAAACTGGATGCAACATCTGCGTAACTTGAACCGCTAGCTTGCTTACTTACTCCTTGGCTCTACGGCTGTCTGAGAGCATTTGCCTCCTTCAGGATCTATGCCCATTATTCTCTATCTGCTGCTCTGCTCCTCCAGTTTCTAACTTTCAGCTCCAAATCCTTCTCTACGTCCTCCAACCATCTGTCTAGGTCTTCCTACTTTTCTCCTTTGTCCAGGTTTACCACCCAACACTTGTTTTAACAATCTGTCTTCATCCATCCTTATAATATGCCCTAACCATTGTAGTCTTCTTCGTTCATGGGCTCCCTACTCTCGCCTGCCATAGCCAATTTTTTTCATTGAAAACTTGGAGCATGTTGCCTGCGCACAGCTCCGTTGAAACCCACCACCTTCTACAGATACGTCGACGACACCTTCATCGTCTGGCTGCACAGTAAAGAAACTCTTCAGCCATTTCTAGACCATCTAAACAATCAACACCCAAATATCAAGTTCACCATGGAGACTGAGAAGAATAACAGCCTGCCATTCCTGTATATTCTCATCAAACGCAAGCCAGACGGATCCTTGGGACACAGTGTATACCAGAAACCGACTCTCACCAATCTATTTCTCAATGCCAACAACAGTTTTCACCACCCATCTCAACGAGCTACAGTACTCTCTATTTTATTTCACCGAGCCATCTCTGTCAGCGACGTGGAGCATCTGTCAATCTATCAGAAGAAAAACAGCATCTTTGCACGGCTTTCAAACAGAACGGGTACTCGGAACACAACATCAACAAAACATTAAAACGAGTACTGTCCAAGAAGAACAGCACATCAGGGAATCCGGACACATTGGGGAACCCGGACACATCAGGAAATCTAGTCACATCCTTGGACACGAACAAGCCAGGGAATCCAGACACTCCAGGGAACCTGGACAAAGCTGACCAGAAGATCTTGCATCGGAAATTCTCCGAAATTTTAAGCCGAATTCTCAAGAAACATGACGTAAAAACCATTCACAAACCAGCTCCAAAGATCAGATGTCTACTAGGCAACCCCACAACCCCAAGGATGAGTTAGGACTCAAAACACCGGGAGTCTACCGTATTATCTGCAAAAGGGTAAAGCATACATTGGGCAGATGGGTATGACAATAGAACAGCACCGTAAAGAACACCATAGCTACATCAAGTATTTCCATCCTGAAAAGTCGGGACTAGCAGAACATTCAATCAATGAGGGCCATAGACCAGATTTCAGCAACACAGAAATCATAGCCAAAACTTCCAACTACTAGGACTGCATCATAAAAGAAGCAATAGCCATTCATGAAGAAAAATATAATCTTAATTGCGACACGGGGCTCGAACTGGACCCAGCTTGGTTAGCGATAGTTAACCAGAAGCGTGCATGCAGCAGACATGCCACCCAATTGGTCTGCCATCTTCACCAGGATCCCCCCCTCCACGAACGTATATTCACCGGGTTGACTCAGAACTACACATCTACTCTAAAGATGAGAGACGTTAGCTCTCGAAAGCTTGGAATCTCTTCCACAACTCACCTGGTCGATAGCCTGAGAGAATCTTTTCATCTCATGTATTTGGTCTTTTGTTGATTTATCAGTAGTCCTGCTGTTTGTGCTGCTTCTTGTATTTGTGTGGTTACGTCTTCAATTGCTTTCACTGACCGAGTATCACAACATCGTCAGCATAAGCTAGATACTGTCTTGTTCTGTTTAATATAGTTCCATTGGAATTTGTTTCTATGTTTCTTATTACTTTTCCAAAACTAAATTCAACAGAATAGTTGATAAGGCATCCCCTTGTTTTAAACCTTTTCTGACCTGAAATGCTTCAGACATTTGTCCTTGTATTTTGACTTTGCTAGTGGAATTGTCTAACGTCCTTTTAATCAAATTCACTAACTTGTTAGGAATGCCAAACTCCTTTAAGAGTTATATTCATAAAATGTTTCCAATATTATTCTTAACATAAAAATGCTGTCTGTTGCGGATTGTCCTTTTCTAAAACCACGTTGGTAGTCCTGTAATATTTCTTCTGCATGTGGCACCAGTCTTCCATATAATATATTTGTAAATACTTTATAGCATATATTTAACAGCGATATTCTCCTATAATTACTACATTGCAGCTTATCTCCTTTTTTATGAATTGGGCAGATAATTGATGTATTCCAATCCTTTGGCATTCTCTCTGATTTCCATATGGCTTATATCAGTTTACATATTACCTCTCTTAATTTCATGTCTCCATTTTTTTTAATCAATTTCACACTTATCCCATCTTCACTTGGTGATTTATTTTTCTTTAATCTGTCAATGCTTATTTGTATCTCATCATTTGTTGGGAGATCACACTGTACCTCAGGCTCTTGGTAAATAATTTCTTCCTCCGCCCTCTGCTCGTTATTACTACTATTAAAGAGTTCCTCAAAATACTGCTTCCATCTTTCCTTAATCTCAGTTTCATTTCCTATTAAAACTTTGTCTTTTCCTCTGCACATCGAGGTTCTTGGTTGGAAACCTGCTTGCATTTCTGTAGTTATAGTTAGCTCATTTTGACTGTTTGCTTCTTCTATATCCTCTAACTTTTTTCCGTTCATAAGATATCTTCTTGCTTTTGCATACATTCTTAGCTTCGCTTCGTTTGTTTTTGTACTCTTCTACTGTCCTCCTTTCCATTATTTTTGATCAAGCTTTATTCTTCTCTTCTATTTTTTGGAGACATTCCTCATCAAACCACTTGTTTCTTTCTCTTCTTCCTTCATATCCGAATACCTTTTCTGCTGACTTCCCAAGTAAATTTTTGATGTTTTTCCATTTATCCTTAATTCCATCCTCAGTTCCATCCATTTGTTCCATTTGTCTTTCCTCCTTTTCTGTGTAACATCTTTGAAGTTCTTGTTTATATATCTTATTTATTTCCCTCCTTCAGTTTCTTTACACAGTACTTCTTTTGTCTTATTCCTTGCGTATTTCTATATCTTGATATTCTGTGTCAATATTTAACTTGAAGCAGGTAATGACCTGTGTCACAGTCTGTTCCCCTACAACTTCTCACATCTGTGACACTTGTGGCATGTCTTTTATCCACCATTACGTGATCGATTTGATTTTTCGTGTATCCATCTGCTGACTCCCATGTTCGCTTATGGATTTTCTTATGTGGGAAATATGTACTTTTGATTACTAAGTCATTACTTGTAGCAAAGTCAACTGCTCTTATTCCATTTTAATTGGATACTTTACTGCTATGCGGTCTAAGCTTTCCCTATCTTAGCATTAAAGTCTCCAATTATAATCTTTGCAGGTATCTGCTGGTATACTTGATTCAGCTTGTCGTAGAAGGTGTTCTTCACATTTTCCCTCCTATCTTCTGTAGGGGCATGTACACACACTACTGTCATGTTGTTGAAGTTCCCTTTAGCACTTAATACACACAATTTTTTGCCCACAGCTTCAAAATTTATTACTAGCTGTTTATATATCTTGTTTACTAAGAAACCTGTACCAAAGATATTGTTTGTGTGTCCACTATGTAATAGTGTGAAGTTACTGGTATCCATAACCCCTTTTCCTTTCCAGCATATTTCTTGAATTGCCACTACATCCACTTTGTATTTCTCCATTTCCATTTTTAGTTGTTTTAGCTTTCCTGCCCTATGTAAACTTCTCACATTGCCACTACCAAGTCCATTTTCTTGCCTTGTAGTACATCCTTTAAATCAATCCGGCGCTTATCTCTTGGTTTCTCAACAATAGTGATCTTTTACAGGGTGGGGTTGTTAGCCTCATGCCCAACCCCCAACCTGGAGGGCCAAGTTATTTGATATCGGGGTTTCAATCCCCTACGTTGGTTGCTTTCACTACAGCTCCAGAGCCCATCTTGTCCCTGGTTTTACTTCAGAGTTTTCCCTCTCCTAGCCTTTGGGGATCCCTCCCCTCTCCACAAGGCAGTGGTTTCCTCTTGTCCCAAGAGGGTGGGTTGCCTCTTCCGTCATGTTGCTACCATCCAGAGCCAGATGGACCAAGGTTTTTTTTAAGAGGTCTTACACCTCTTGGTTCTTCCGCCGCCTCAGCCGTTGAGATGCTATCCATCTTCTTCCGCCTTTGGAGCCAATAGGTTGCTTCTTAGTCTGGCTCTTTACCCGTTAGCCTGCCCAGCATGGGAGACCCTGCCAGCAGCTTATGCTACCACCGGTATATCCTAGCAAATCATCAGAGCGCACAAGCCCCACCAACTACAAGGTCATGCAACCACTAGGTGGGGGGAAACGCTAGCTATGTAATTAAATAATATAGTACATTGACAGTTACAATTAAAATGAGCATGTACCTTGTTACAAGAGGTATTGGAAACGATGTCCTCCTGCATCCACATATTTATGGCATATTTATAGAAAATTTTCACTAACACGTATTAGTTCCTCTTCCGAAATTGCTTCAATTTCTCTCCCGATATATTCTTTCAATTTCTCTAATGTATGGCTTCAGGTTTAAAAGCTTGGTAGCTTGCCATGCAGATGTCATGAAAATCTCTGTTTCTTGAGCAAGGCACCGGAGGGATTTTTGATTGAACTTCAACGTAGTCTAGTTTCTCCTCATTAAGCACATGCCGTTTTACCCTTCACTTCTTATCAAGAACAGACCTTGATTACCTAAATTTGTTCATAAGTATCCGAACATTGTTCTGTGTGAAACGGGACATCTGGGAATTCTGCTGCAAAACGTATTCTAACTTCCTTACAATAATTCGTAATGACATAAAAGTCATACATAAAAATGCTTTGTTTCAAATTGTACGGATAGCATGGCATCATTATTAGACTCCAGAAAAGCACCAGCCACCAGTAATACATAAACAAAAACAAAACAATATAAAACACTTGTTAACACTTCACAAACACGTACAAACTGGACACCAGTTATCTGAATACTGAAGCACTGACGCATACAGTTCCAAGGTCAGTGTACAGCTCTGGGTCTAAACTAACCGACGCGCCAGCCACTGCTCCACAGATGCCTCAATCTTAAAAGGCACTGTATAATATTCACTGACTTTATATCAGCTTCTGAAAAGGTCAAGTCAACATCAATACGTATGTTGTTTTGTTTTCGAACATATTTTATGAACATTGATTTTACTTTCTTGGGTTTTCCATTTCTCTGCTTTAAATATTTTACCTTCCAGGTCCCAATCAAATTTTTTTTTAAAAAAAAAAAAAGTTCGTACATTGTAAGTATTATATCTCCAGCTCCCTGTATTTTGAGTAGTAAAATAACTGAACATAAGAGAATTAACTGTTAGCTAGCAGGAAAGATGGGACAAATGAGTATTGATATCACCAAAGCAGTTAAAGTGCCAATAATTTATCTGATCTGATAAAATTCTGCCATTTTACACATACACACATACAAAAGAATAGAGAGTGAGAGACAAGCAGAGATACACAGGTGCACACACATGTATATGTACGAGGGAGAGTCCGAAAATAATTTTCCCCTGGCGACTGCGGACAGAGATGGGAAGGAAAAGCAAAAAAAGTAAATGAGAAAAGGAATAGCATACTTACTTTATTTTTCCACATAGGAACCCCGGACATTCACACATTTGTCATACCGCTTGATAAGCTTCAAAAAACCCTCTTGGAAAATATGAGTGTCCTGTATACGGAAGAAGTGTTGCACGAAATGTGTCACCTCAGCATTGCTTCCAAGGCGCCTTCCTCCGAGAGCCTTCTTCAAAGCCGGAGACAGATGGAAGTCACTCGGTGCGATATTGGCACTGTATGGCAGATGGGTAAGGTGCTCCCAACCAAGGGTTGCAAGATGGTATTGCGTAGCCCTCGCCGAGTGTGGTTTCGCATTGTCATCCAACAGCAGCATGCCAGATGTGAGAAGGCCAGGTCGCCTACGCCGAATAGCCTGCTTCAATTTGGACAGGGTGTGACAGTCACGTACAGCGTTGGTGGTTCCTTGTTCCAAAAATTCCAGCAACAAAACACCATGGGCATCCCAAAAAACTGTGAGAAGCACCTTACCTGCCAAGGGAGTTGTCTTGAACTTCTTCCGGACAGGAGATGACGGATGTTTCCACTCCATTAATGCAGCCTTCGATTTCGGGTGTGCTATGGTGGACCCACGTTTCATCCCCCGTCACAATCCGAAAGAGAAATTCATTTCCTTCCCGGTGATAACGCATGAGATGCTCCATATCTGCCGGGCCACGACTGAGAGGCACCTCCCCTCGTTTGCACGCACTATGCTCACGCCATCTGTTGGATCGCGGTCGTACTTCACCCACTGGTGTATGGGTGTCTGTTGTGTTCCAACACTGCCTGGTTTCCCTCATTGTTGTACGATTTCCCTGGCAAATCTGGGGGGGGGACGACTTATTTTCGGACTTTCCCTCATATATATTCTTTGTATTGATCATTGGTGGTTGTTTTATGATGAATTGTTTTAGACTTTTAACAACGTTTCAAACTCATTCTGTGTCCTTTCATGCTGTGTAGTTTTCCAACACAGATTGGATTTGTGGATGGCAATCAATGTGATCGGTCAGAGCCAAATGGAAGAGAAAGCAAAATGCCATGGTGGATTATTTTTACAGAGGCCAAGGCTCAGGCCCATAGCTAGAATTGATCTACAGGCAGGGGGCTCACAAGTTATGGGGGGCGGCCTTTGTAAATCATGTCCATTTTTCAAAAGTTTAACAGTATTATATGAAGGTAAATTATGTGTGTGTGTGGGGGGTCATTAAGTTAATATGAAATAAAATATTGAGAAATATCATGCAAATACTACAGTTTTTTTCCACATCTTTTGAAACATATCTTGAAATGTTAATTGATTGCTACTGAAATCATCCCTTACTGCACACTCTATACTACTTTTGATGATACAGATATTTATATCATACAAGAAAAATGCACAATATTAAATCTAATGTCTACTGTACATTCCACCCCCGTTTCCAATACTTGGGAGCTGTTGACCTTTGACGCAGATGTGGAAGCAATGTGGATGATGACGTCGAAGTCACAGATTTCTGTCTAAACAGGAGCCTGCAACAGGGACAGATAAAGAAGCTCTCCTATGAAAGAATTTTTGAAAGTCTAGAGAATCTTGTAAATGCTTGCCGCTACTTAGACTTCACTTCAAGTCATAAACAAGATGAACAAATGTAATAGCTGTTGTACATGTTCTTTGAATTTCTCCTTCACCAAATATTATCTGCTGTTTACATTTTCACTCTTCACTGCAAACAAATTATACAAAATAGTTTTACCTAATTTTGAGGGGCTGAGTCCCCCTGGCCCCTACGTGGCTATGGACCTGCCAAGGTTCCACCAGAGTAAGCAGAGTTGACACTTAGAGTAATCAACTTATAAGTATTTGTGCAAGTAATCAACTTATAAGTATTTGTGCAATCTCTTCCAGTGTTGCTTGCATAGAACTGGCAGGTCCTAAATGGTTCTGTGCGTATGGTTCTCCCAGTGCATGTGCTGCATTGTTCCTTGATTGTATGTTGACTGGGTAAAGCCAGGTTTGAGATTTCTTCTCAAGATATTTTCTCCAGTTATATCATTTCAATTTGCCTTCACGCCACAAAAGTTGGTCTGCCTGTGCAGACTACTAGACAAGGTGAAGTCTCAGCCACTGCTAAACAGTCCTCCAGGTATTGTTTCTGTTTTGCCCTTTGAATACTCATATTTACTGCCTTCCCCAAATATATCCTATGTTCAGGAACTACCAATGTAATGACCACATAGCAAGAAAATATACTGAAGATGGAGACAATGGTACTCTGAAATGTTGATGAGAGTAAGGCCAGCTGCACACCGGATCCGACACGATGCAACGCAACGAGTCATTTTTGTTGCAAACCGACTAGGGGGAATGTTTAACATGGGGCTGTTATGGATGGCTGCACACCGGACGAAACATTTGACTCGAGTCATGTTGCGACAGTTTGCAACAAAACAGTGAAGGTCCCCGGAAGTTGGTCTCGCAGGAGCACGATGCGACAAAACTGTGCATGTGCGAATCCTTTCTTCTCAGCGCACCACCTGCATGTGACTCATCACTGGATCGTTTGACAGCACTAGCACTTATATATGTAAGTTTGGTAGTGTGGTCAAGGTTAAAATTACAACTTGATCCAGAGCAGCTAATCGTTCTTGTGCAAGCAAGCCCTCTGCTGTTCAATAATTCATCAAATGAGCACCATAATAAGGACAAAATTGATGAGCTATGGAATAAAGTGGCACAGGAGATGAACTACATTAAAATTACATCACATGAAAAAAATAGGCTTAGAAATTATCTTGTAATGTACCAAACATCTCGTAAATTGTACAAGAAAAACAATCTTCAGGCCAGTTTGATATTTATTGCTCGAATAATTATGTGGATGCAGTACGCGAATTAAACTTTTCCTTTTTTGGAGGGGGGGGGGGGAGCATTAATTCTTGTTGTAAAGAATTGATGAAAGGGACAAAACAAAGTTCTTGTACTAAATTTGTCTCCTGTCGGTGAAAATGTAGAAAAAGATAATATATTGCGGTGAGAGCTATTCGTTTAAGATGCAAATGAAAACCTAAATTACTGAAATGACAGATGTGATAGATCTTGTGTTTATACATTTACTTTGGATGCAATAAAATAAAAATCAGATCATTTTGCAGACGGTATGCAATAGCACGCCGTACCGGTAAGCTTTTATATGTGAGAATGAAACTAAAAGAATAAAATAATTTTATTTTAATGAAAGAAGTGTGTGTGTGTGCGTGTGCATTATCATTTATATACCACAATATTTAGAGCAGTTCTTATGATAACCACTATAACAAATAATAACAACAAACCAACTTGTAGAGTACCGAAAATTTTCTTTCCAGAAAATAGCAGTAATAATAATAAGAGTTTATTTTGTTTTGTCTGAAGCAAAGTGACTCATCGTGTCGTGTCGCCTTGTGTCCCGTTGTGTTGTGTTGCATCGCGTAGTGACTCGTTGTGTTGCGTTGCTTCGCATAGTGACTTGTCGTGTTGCATAGCGTCGTGACTCGTCCTGTCAGATCCGGTGTGTGGCTAGCCTAAGAGAGGGATGGGACATACAAATTAATACTCTCTGATGGTATCAGCCAATGTAGGTGTATGGGTTTATCAGTAAAATTACCAACAACTACTAATCAGATATATAAATGAATTGCATGTAATTTTGTTCAAATTCTGTGTCTTCTTGACTTTGTGACTGATGTATTCAACCCCCAATGGGAAATCATAGTCTTTTCCCCATCATTCATTTCATCTTTCATCCTTACCAACACAATTGACCCACAAGACAAACAAACCAAAATAGAAACATTAGTCTGAAATATAAATTCATGTATTTTTTGCTAAATGTGAAGCTATTTTAACAATATGTATTTCATTTTTCAGCTCAAATAGAGATTTCAAGGGCCATGGGAGAGAAATGGAGGCACTTTGCTCAATGTCTAGGCCTTCCTCTAGGATTTATCGATAAAGTTGACAAAATGGAAATGACCGTACCAGAAAAAGTACTAGAGGTAAAAAAAATTATCCTTATACTCAATTGAATTAATATTACAGCCGAACCTCGCTCTTACATTTTTCAGGCGACCAAGCCAAAAAAACTTAGCCCAGCTGCACACCGGATCCAATATGACACATTGTGATGTGACGTGATTTTTGTTGCAAACTGACTCGGGAAAGGTTTAACATGGGGCTCTTATGGGCAGCCGCATACTGGACAAACCATTTGACTCGAGTCATGTTGGAACGGTTTGCAACAAAAGAATTAAGGTCCAGAGAATTTGGTCTCGCGGGACCACTGTCTGACAAAACGCTCTGTGCATGCACAAATCCTTTCTCTTCAGCGTACCACCTGCATATGACTCACAACTGTATTGTTTGACAGCACATATGTAGGGAGCTTGACCCAGAGAAGCTAATCGCTCTGCTGCAAGCGAGGCCTTTGTTGTACGATTATTCCTCGACTGTGCACCATAATAAGGACGAAATTAACATTATAATGAAAAATAACCATGAAAACAATATAAAACAAAGCTACACGATAGATTACTTACGTGGGCTGCTCAGAAAGTAAGGCAACACCATATTTTTTTCTCATGCCAGAATGAAGAGAGCAGTGTGAAAATGGAAGGGTAGTAATATTAAAGTTTAATTTCCATATGTATAGAAGTACATGGTCATCCGACAGATAGTGCCATAGTAGTGGTCCATGAAAATGGCATGTGTGAGTGACACATGTTACAAACACTGAGCTGTAATTGAATTCTTAGTGGCGAAGAAAGTGTGGAAAACATTCACAAACAATTGTGTGTTTTATGTGGAAGTTCTGTGGTCGAATGGAGCACCGTTGTCTGCTGGGTGCAGAGAGTTAAGGCTTCAGGAAGTGGAGAAATGGATCTGATGATTGGCTGTGGTCTGGGTGCCCTGCCCCAGCCACCAGCCCAAACATGTTGCCAATGACATTATTTGTGCAGATCAACATGTCACAAGACAGCAATTGGCTGTATGGCTTTCCATTAGTAATGATAATGCAATAGCAATTATTGACGCTTTGGGTATTCAAAGATATGCGCAAGATGGGTTCCTCGAAGTCTCACAACCAAGCACAAGCCTCCAAACACAGGAGGCAATCGCCAAATTTGGTTGTACTGCCCCCCCTCCCCCAGTCCTGATCTGGGGCCATCAGATTTTCGTCTCTGTGTGCCACTGATGGATGCCCTGTGTAAGACAAGATTTGAACATGACGCGTGATTCCTGCAGTGAGAACATGGCTACGTGAACAGGAAATGAGATGATACGGGGAAGAAATTCATGCCCTTGTTTCGTGCTGGTGTAAGGCCGTAGATGTTGATAATGATTATGTAGAAAAATAACATATGCAAAGGAAACATTCAGTTTTACTGTGAGAGATTTTCATACATTCTGAATAAATGGTTTCTGAGAAAAAAAAATGTGGGGCATTACTTTGTAAGATACCCACGTATTCCCTCACATGAAAAATGTGTTTCCAAAGCTTCAATGGCTTTACTGAAATTTCGTGTTTTCACATATATGTTAGCGATTTCGGACTTCGGAAAACCTGTTTCAGCCACTAGAAAATGAAAACACTGGAACCGACATTTCTGAAAATGAATCAAATCAAGAGACCAGCATGGCCACCTCCATTCAGAAGCCACCGCCTGCTTACCTGTTTGATCTACAGAGCAAAAAAGAAATTTTGGTAAATATAGTAAGGATTCTAAAAGTTAAGCCAACAGTGAAACAAACACCAGCCAATGCCACCATCCAGTGCAGAAACATGGATGATTTCAATGCGCTTAAAGATTACTGTGATTCAAATGGGATCCAGATGGCTCATGGACTATCGGATTAGGAGAGACCACACAAAGTAGTACAGGATGATTCTTATAGAACCGGCCTGATGTATTTGCTAATAATGCTGCAGGTGATGCATATAACAGTTCACAATTATGACATAATAATCTGTGGACACATAGTGGTGCATGTGCAAACGTGTTTGCAGTGTCCAGGTGTCAGGCCCCCATGATCAGCCCGGATTTTTTCTTGTGGGGTTTACTGAAGGAAAAGAAAAGGTGAAGTGAAGGACAGGGTCTGTGCAAACAAACCGCGTATGTTACAAGCTCTAAAGGGCAACATTTTGGCTGAAATCAGGAACATCACCAGAGAAACACTGTGGTGAGTCACGGCGAATATGCACACGTGGGCAGACATGGCGGACACTTTCAACACATGCTCTGATCACAATGAATGCCCATGGCAGAGTGGTTAGCACATCATGCTATGATGCCATGGGTGCCAGGTTCGAATCTTGGCCTGGGCATGGATGTTTGTGAATGTCCATTCATGAATTTCATCACATCATCACTCATCCCCATCTTCGCAAATTAGCCAGCCAAAAGTGGCACAAGAAGTGAAGTAAAATAAAGAAAATCCATCAACAAATGATCACAATGAACAATCAATGGCATACTATCCAAGGTACGTCACGTATAAATTACGTTAATATCTATGTGGTATATTTCATATTACAACTCATTTTGCTGGGCCAGTTTTATAAGAATGACCCTGTACTTCGTGGACTACCTATTGATACACCAGTCGAAGCAATTCAGGCAGAATTAAATGACCTAGGTTATCATGTTAAGACAATTATACAAATTACAAAGAAAAGTGTTGGACATGGCAAGATTCCAATGACGCTTTTCCTTGTAGTCATAGCACGTGTCGGTGACGGGAAAGACATAGAGCATCTTATCAATCTTAACTATTATAAGATCAAGATGGAACCATAGCACTCAGACACCATTCTACAATGTTACAGATGCCAGAGAATAGGTCACAGCTCGGAGACCTGCAAGGCAAGCCGTAGATTCATTAAATGTTCAGAAGAACATCTTACAGTGTACTGCCTGAATAAAGACCCACAACATGCACCCAAATGTGCAAACTGGAAAGAGGAACATCCAGCCAGTTATCAAGGTTGCATGGTCAATTTGAGAAATGCAATCCATCCAAACTCTAAACAAGTTCTAGGGGGAAAGCACTGGTTCATCTCTGCAAGCCATCAAGATGCACAATTCTCAGAATATGAGGGAAGAATAAGTGAAGCCCAGAAACCCCTTTTCATCAATTGCAACCCAAGAACACCCAAAATGAAATACAAGACGAAGATTGCAATTCACCAAGCCAAGAAGGTGAATTAATCACCCAACCGGTAGAAGAAGCACGTAGGAGTTAGGATATTAAAATTTCGAAAAGTTATGCTGGAAAAAACAGCCACCAAAAACAGAAAGATTATCACTACAGCCAGAAAGCAAGCTCTAGTGATACTACAGACCTCCCAACTATCGGTCAAGATGTGACATCGCTATTTACATTCTTACAATCTTGGATCTTTCAAAAATACCTGCCGATCCTGAAGAGAGGTCTTCACAAAATAGCGGAAGCTACAGACTCTGCAAAACTGATGACATTCTACGAGGTCATCATGGAGCTACTCATCCATGGCAGTTAATAATAACATCATAATCAGACAACACATAGCTGTGGTGGCATAAACGGACTATGGCGACAGAGATTCCTCTTTCAGCAATTCCTCATTGAAAAGCACTTACACATAGTTCTAATCATTGAAACTCATCTGATATGATTCACAAACTATACCACCTGCAGGCAAGATAGACTAACTGGAGTCAAAGGAGGAATCATAGTAGTGGTCAAAAATGACATCTCCTCGCAACACGTCCAGGTTGCACAACTACAACACGTTGAAGCTGTAGTGGTGAAAATCCACACGTCAAGATCATCATTCACGGTAATAGCCAGATATGGAAGACCTCCAGCACACATTAATGAGACAGACTACAGACACATCCTCACACTGGATAATCAGATACTGCTGGCAGACGACTTAAATGCCAAACATCAACATTGGAACTCTAGGCATCCTAACACAGCAGGACGACGACTACCGCTTAGCGAATAGATTGGGTTTTGAAGTGCGAGCACCAGTGGAACTTACTCACCATCCAAAGGTACGGCGAACACCGAATGTCTTAGATGTTGTTATTTTATAACGGCTGCCCATAGTGTATGAACCGCATGTGATAAATGCATTAGATTCTGATCACGAGCCAGTATATTTTGAAATATCACATGCACACCAGAAATCCTCTCCCAAGAAGTGAAACCACCATAGATTGGGAAGAGTATAGACTTTACCTAAATGAAGCAACCAACCTGCATGATCCTATACAAAGTGTGGAGGAAATTGAAGCAGGAATTCACAAAATGACGGCACATATAACAACTGCAATGAGACTTTCCAGTACAAGGATATAGATCGTGCCTAGAGCAGCCGCAGTCGATCCAACATTGACACTTCTCCTTAGGGTGAAACGCTGGGCACAACATAAGTATCAGACCACCAGACTGCGCCACTACTACAGATTATGGTAACATCTAGATCGTCAGTAAAGAAGTATCTCACACAGTCCATCACCGCAAATTGGGATAAAATACTCGAAAATACTAAACCAAACACCTCCGAGTTCTGGAAATTGGCAAGGACATTATGAGGCAAGAAAACCAAAATGAAGACTCTCATGCTGCACACCACACAGGACTTATCTTCCGACCCTAAAATACAAGTAGAAGAGTTTGCATACCAGTATGAAGACCAACTTGCCCCCAACGTCTGGCCATATGATGATAATATCATCGAAGAGGTAGAAGACTGGCTGTGGGAGTTCATAGAAGAGCCTTCACCACATCAGATACCAGAAGTTTTCACGCCAAGACAGGTTGCCAAAGCCATATCTAGACTTGCTCCTAACAAAGCTTCAGGAATAGATGGAGTAACACCTTCTGCCCTAAAACATAGAACAAAGAAAATGCTAGTGTATATTACAAAAATATATAACACCATTAGGTACAACTACTACCCACAACAGTGGAAGATGGCTGCCATCTGTCCCATACTTAAAGCAGGGAAAAGTCTGCTATTTCCAGGGAACTGTAGACCAATCAGCCTGTTGAACCACTGGGCTAAGATTATTGAATGTCTGTTGCATTCAAGACAACAGAACATTGTTCTGGAAAGAACAATATTGCCAGATTTTCAACATGGATTTTGCCCAAAACACAGCAGAAACCCAATTGCTGAGGATCATAGAGTTAACTTTAACTGCAAACTCTTCACCATGGGAGTCTTCATGGATTTAGAAAAAGGTTTCGGTAGGGTATGGCATGAAGGCCTGATATACAAACTCCACAGACAAGGCTTTCCACATGCTTCACTCTTTCCTGACTATCTGGAAATTCATTGTCCATTTCAACAGGACAACCTCAACACCATGACCAATCACGGCAGGAGTCTCACAAGGTTATATCTTATCACCTGTATTATACACATTGTATACAGCATATATGCCTACCAATAGACAAACAACTTTCGCAGTTTATGCAGATGACACTGCGGTGTTCACCTCAAGTACGAACGTTCACTATTTGGAAACTATAATGCAAATATATCTTCAATCCTACGAGGAATGGACAACAAGCTGAAGTATCCGAGTAAATGTGGATAAAAGTTTGGTAGTGCTCTTCACACGAAGAAGACATTCTCCAACCAACCTTACAGCTCCATGGTAACCAGATACCAAATGCAAATAGGGTGCGGTATCTTGGCCTTGCTGAGGACAAGAGCTTCACATTCAAAGATCACATCATGAACTTAGCAGATCGGGGTAATGGTCGGATAGGACAACTATATCCAATCTTATGCAACAAAACTCTGTCACTGGCTAGCAGGCTCAACATCTTTCAAGTTCTGATCCAGACCCTCCTGACCTACGCATGCATGGTGTGGATTCACAGTGCTCCAAGCCATCTAGTCAGACTTCAGTCAGTGCAAAACACGGTACTGAGGATAATAGCAGCAGCAGACAGATACATACCAAATGCAATGACACGAGATGTCCTAGATCAGGAGACTATATGATTTCATGGTGAGGGCAAGAATGAAGTTCTGGGCAGCACAACTGCACCATCCAAACACAACTATCAACATGATTGGACAAGCCAACCCCAGGCGTCGTGTATTCAAGATTCCTCATTTGTAGGATTGCCTCATCGTTGTTGCCGACACAACCATATTTCACCACTGCATGGTGACGTATTCATTATTGCAGTCATCGTCATCGTCGATATTATTGCCATCAATGCCGTATTTCCTTGTGAAAGACATTTAAAAACAAAGAAATGAATCCACTGGAAAGAACAAACATCATAACAATCAAAATAGTCTGGATCTTCAAATGTGAAGCCAGCGACTCCAGCCAAGAACGATAAACAAAATAGTCCATTACTGCGACAGTTGTGGGAAGGACATCTAGAGATGTGAATAATTTAATCCAACATGCTATTTACAAATATTGGAAAACTCTTTCGTTCTCAAGTCGGAGTCCTAATGAAAGGACTGACATTCACTAATAGACAAAACCAGACATGATAAGACCTTCACCTTGTTATGTAACATATTTAGTTTTTGTATAAACAAAATATGAAGATTAAATTTCATATTTACCTATAAAATGCCAAAAATGGTAGGGGGATTGGAACAACCCTGGTAGTAATGAAAATTTAGTTTTGCTTCCAGAAATATTTGGTTCCTATCCTTGATCCCCCCTCCCCCTTCCCCATTACATTGCCCACATTGTTGTATTACACCCTTCCCAACTTCATTTTTGTTAACAATTTGTATAGTCTGGTTGTCACTCATGAAACATTGCCATGACTGGAATTAAAGTAATCAACAACTCTTTTTTCTCATGTTCTTGAATGAAGAGCACAACAGGACTCATCTTGCCTCATCATATTGCTTTGTGTAGCACTGTATTGCATTGCATCATACCATGTCTCATCATGTTGCATCGTGTCGTGTTGGATCCATTGTGCAACTGGCCTTAAAATGCAGAAAAATGTAAAATTGAGGAAATTTTCTATAACATTTTGCTAAGTTGGGACTGTCAAGGTTGAATGTATAATGCAGGAAAATATAAAATCAGGGTTCCATTGTTGTTGTGTTAATAATAGTGTATGGCAACAGCTAATAAATATGAATTAGAAGTTGATTGCTAAGATGTCAAGTTCGTTATTTGTAACTAGATGATTACCCGGCATTGCTCAGGTATTTATTTACCACAATCTTCTATTAGACAGGAAAATAATGAATTCTAACTAGTGTAAAATCTAACTAATTTTATTTACGGGTATTTAAAAGTATAAGTACAGTATACAAATTATACAGTAAAATCTTTTACAAATTCACTCTAATATTAATTTAACTCAAAACTTGATTATAAACAACATTTTTAGTTTCACTTCCAGGAGCAAGAATAAATAAATTAATCAGCATTGGGAGTGTCACTATTCATCTTAACGACCCCGAAAGCTATGGATTCCACACTAATATCGGTCGTTTTCGATTATTTTTACATGTTACCCCTTCCCACCCCCACTCCTAGGGGTGCCAGGTGTGTCTTACCCCCACAGTATTTCTTTCCAGATTGCAAGTGATATGTGTTCCAAGTTTGGTTGAAATTGCTCCAGGCATTCGAGAGTTATGCTGGAACAAACATACACACATATATACACACATACATCCATTTATATATATATATATATATATATATATAAAAAAAAGACTAGCTGATTGCCTGGCATTGCCCAGGTATTTATTTATCCCAATCTTGTATTAGACAGGAATATAATGAATTCTAACTATAGTGTAAAATGAACTTGGAGTTGAACGGCATTGGGAGTGCCTATTCATCTCAGAGGCCCCGAAAACTATGGATTCCACACCAAAATCGGTCGTTTTACATGTCACCCCCTTCCCACCCCCACCCTAGGGTTGCAAAGAGTGTCTTGGAGTTGAACGGCATTGGGAGAGTCAATATTCATCTTAACGACCCCAAAAATTATGAATTCCATACTTTTATCAGTTGTTTTACATGTCACCCCCTTCCCACCCCCACCCCTAGGGGTGCCAGGGATGTCTTGGAGTTAAACGGCATTGGGAGTGTCACTATTCATCCTAGCGACCCCGACAACTATGGAATCCACACTAATATCAGTCATTTTTTATTATTTGTACGTGTCACCCCCCTTCCCACCCCCACCCCTAGGGGTGCCAGGGGTGTCTTGGAGTTGAATGACATTGGGAGATATTAGCGACCCTGAAAATCTCAGTAATATCAGTCGTTTTCGATTATTTTTTAATGTCATCCATTATCACCCCCACCCCTAAGGGTGCCAGGAGTGTCTTGGAGTTGAGGGACATTGAGAGAGTAAATATTCATCTTAGCGACCCCGAAAACTATGGATTCCACACTTTTATCGGTCGTTTTACATGTCACCCCATTCCCACCCCCACCCTAGGGTTGCCAAGAGTGTCTTGGAGTTGAACGGCATTGGGAGAGTCAATATTCATCTTAACGACCCTAAACATTATGAATTCCACACTTTTATCAGTTGTTTTACATGTCACCCCCTTCCCACCCCCACCCCTAGGGGTGCCAGGGATGTCTTGGAGTTAAACAGCATTGGGAGTGTCACTATTCATCTTAGCGACCCCGACAACTATGGAATCCACACTAATATCGGTCATTTTTTATTATTTGTACGTGTCACCCCCTTCCCACCCCCACCCCTAGGGGTGTCAGGGGTGTCTTGGAGTTGAATGACATTGGGAGATATTAGCGACCCTGAAAACCTCACTAATATCAGTCGTTTTCGATTATTTTTTAATGTCATCCATTATCACCCCCACCCCTAAGGGTGCCAGGAGTGTCTTGGAGTTGAGCGACATTGAGAGAGTAAATATTCATCTTAGCGACCCCGAAAACTATGGATTCCACACTTTTATTGGTCGTTTTACATGTCACCCCATTCCCACCCCCACCCCTAGGGGTGCCAGCGGTGTCTTGGAGTTGAATGGCATTGGGTGTGTCACTTTTCATCTTAGCGACCTCAAAAACTATGGATTCCACACTAATATCAGCCATTTTCGATTATTTTTACATGTCACCCCTTCTCACCCCCACCTCTAGGGGTGCCTTACCCCTTCCAGATTGCAAGTGATGTGTGTACCAAGTTTGGTTGAAATTGCTCCAGGCGTTCGAGAGTTATGCCAGAACAAACACACACACATACATCCATTTATATTCATGCAGGGATGAGATTTTATTCTTCAAGTAGTTTTGTTATTAGTATTATAAAGTGAACTGATATGAAATGTTTGCCTATAATCGTAAACTGCTGATATAACATTTACTGATTCTGATACCTAAAAATCAACTGGTCCAATAAAAAATTGCAAATGATTGTTGCAGAACAGGACATTACTGTGTCACAAAGAGATTCAATGGGTATTGCCGTTAATAAAGAACTGCAAATTTAAACATTTACTTTACAAAACAATGACCTTCTAATTGTCATTCATAAGAATAACAAAAGGGCAGATTATTATACTAGATTACAGACTATTTATAAATATATCAGATTAGTACAATTATCACTAATATTACTGATACACTGATGTGCCGATTCCAATACAGTAACAATTTGTCACATCTCTAATAATAATAATAATAATAATAAAGATGTGAGGATGTATGGCTACGAGGGGAAATGTGGGCTATTATAAAATAATAATGCACTGTCTTTTTACTACTCTGGAAAAAATTGAAGATTCTGGAAAACTCAGGGAAATGTCAGGGAAAATACATTTCAACTTAAAGTGGGAAGGAAAATAAAAATTGTAATGATTGATATTCAGTCAAGTTTTTTCATTCACAAGACTCAACTGGGCCAAACCTTATCTTGGTACCATCTCTAACCACAAATGTCCAGCAATCATCTAAGATGAATTTTAACCTCTACATAACATCAAGGTGTGCATGTTAATAATTAAGAAAATCAAGCAGCTTGTTCCCTTCATAATTATTTTGATCACTGGCCAAATATCTGATAAAGAAGAAATTGACGAAAGTTGAGCAATTTTGAAAATCTGTGATAATTTTCTAATTTTATTCCTACCAGTTTCTTGGAGAACACTATAACAAGAGCTAATTTGCATTCTTATAAGTCATTATTTTTTGCTTTATATTTCTTAGGCACAATGTACGAGGTATGTTCAAAAAGAAATATAACCTTTTCAAAATAAATTTATTTACCTTGTACACAGCTTAATCGGATTCAAAGTAGTGCCCTCCGCTGCTAATACAGTGCTCCCAGCACTACTTCCACTGTAAAAACATTCTGGAAGTCATTTTGGGGAATAGCCTGTAGGTCCTGTAGCAAATTTTCCTTAATCTCTTCTATGGACTGGAAGCAGCATCCTTTCAGGGTGGATTTCAAGCTGGGAAACAAAAAGAAGTCCCCAGGTGTGTCGAATCACCCATTATGACTTTCTGCAGGAAGCTATATTCCTCATGTTCTCGGTTCAAATGATCTTTACTGATATCAACACATGTTTCTTTTTGTTCATCATTCACCAACTGTGGAAAGAATTTGGGAGCAACCTGGTGCATGTTGAGTTTTTTCACCAAAAGCGTGTCATGATATTTTGCTTAGTCCTACTTCTTACGCAATTTAACGAGAGTCAACAGACAATTTTCCTGCACCACAGAGCTTATGAAACGAGGAAGTTTTATCCGTAATTTTTACGCTAAGTGTGTTACCATTTTTTTTTTTTAGTAATCCTCTTCGATTTAAACGATAATTTCCAAATTTCTTCATGACTGTGTGCTCCAATGACTGTCTCTTTCTGTGGGCATGGGAATTTTGGGCATGAATTTTTTTCCCAGTAGTCACTCATTCGTCAGCTGTTAGCAACATGTCGATTGAGTGCCCAGGGTGTAGTAGTTTTTTGGTCGCAAGTCGGAATATGTCACGAAAATCTACAAACTGCAATAACTCGAAATACATTGATTTCCGACCCCTGGTGCATAGGGTCAAATTTGTTGCAAATGTGCTCTAGTATCACCCCTTTTCAAGAATAGGTCGAATTACCAATCACCCTGTATATATATATATATATATATATATATTGTATTTATGGGGTATGAGATTGTAAAAACTGGTTGATAGATTTGAAAACCTGCCACCCCACTCCAAAATAAGTTCCAACGTCCCTGATCCACTATATTAATCCTAATGTACACTTGCTCAAACTGCTATTCGGCTGATTTGGTACTGAGAACATACTTTGTAAACTGTGAGTACTTACTCGTATTAAGAAACTTGAGAACATTTTCACCAATTCAGACATTAACAGATTTGTTACTACTAATTACATATTTACTCTGGAATGAGGTCATTGAATGTGCCTTGCATAATTATATTTTGTATTTTACCCCCTAGGTGCTTAGTGAGCATGGAAATCAAATTTTGGATGAAAGCCAAGTTTACCAGGAAGTGTTGGAAGCTTTAAAGAGTCTTAATCGTTTAAACATAGCTCAGCGTGTTGAGAAGATATTATTTATAAGAGAAAGATTTCCCTGAACATGCTGATTTTATACAAGAGGAATCCAAGAGGATTGAAACGTCCATGTACATATTTACAAGATGTGCAAATAAATTTTGCTTTGATGATTTCTCTGATGTGCTGTCAGGTGTTTTCATAGAAATATTCAAACTATGTTAAGGTAAAGAAATAAATTATTAATTAGCATGTGGATCAGATCAGGAAAAAATATCATTGTTGAAAGAACTACCACATACTATGTTAAGTTGGACCTGTGTCTTGCTGGACAAATGGTAACTTTTCTCAATCCTTTGAATATTGTTTCATCAAGAGCTACTAACCACCACACTGCATTTTTTAATATCAAATTATACTGCCACTGCATTTATATGGCAATATTAACTAGTGCTATTTCTGTTATTGCTTTGATAAGAAATACATTGTGTTTTAAATTTTTTTAGCATCAATAACAAACTTTCTATAGTGCTTGTTTTGAGAGTTTGTACTTATTTTTAAATAAATGTATTTTCTACACATATCTTGTTTTTTTTTCAGTGACCCACATTAATATTCAGACTGCACATTTTCTGCATATCTTCATGATATTTCAAAATTAACAACATGCATATAAATCTTAAAGGTAAAATATATGTATGGACTGTATATATATATCTGCAGTTACATTCACTGTTTAATTGCCAAATTTCCAAATGCTTTATTTTTTATAAACATTTATGTGCTTGTATGTCAACAAAGAGGCCACTTTAAAATTCAGATACATTGTGAATGCCTTACAATTCTTCTTGTGTAGCTCAATACTGTTTTACTAGGAAATAGGGCAAGAACAACCAACAGAAGAAAAAGTGATTGATGGTACGTTAATACTTAGGCCTTAAAAGTTCTCAACAAAAGAGTTGAAACAGGAGTGTTTCATGCATCATTGAGCGGAGTAACCTTCATATTGGAGGTTCATGGAATCATCCACAAGAGTACTGGATACAATCTCACATGTTGTACCTGTTATATTACATGAGTGCAATTTTAGTATCATTTTATAATGTTATTAGTCTTACCTTTATATTATCTTTCAATATTTAATGTTTTAATCCATTACAGAATATATTTTTTTTATATTGTAACTTTAACATGTCTTACTGGTGTTACTTTCATGTATAGAAACCAAGGGGTACAAGTGGTTTGGATCCCACTTTAAACTGTATGTCCAGTCCCGATTAGCCTTGCTGTGCATAAAGTGGACTTAAAACACCAAATCAATCAATCAATCAATTTTATGTATAGACAGTATAACTAATACGAGTACACACCTCCAAGCATAAAACTGTAATAGGTATCATTTCATTGTATATTACATTATTATATTTCATTGTATTAGTATATTGTAATGTTTGACTGACATGCCCAATATCACAGCATGAAAATGCAAATGTGATTCATGGATGAAATCAATGTAAATGGAAATCCTCGCACGAAGACAGGATAAAGGACAATTTGTGGTTTAATTTAATAAGGGGAGCTAAGAAATTTTGTAATAACACAAAGTTATAATAAAGATAATTGATATATATATATATATATATATATATATATATATATATATATATATATCAGAGGCGTGGCATGCATGTAGCCGGTGTTACCGCAGGTAACAGCAAAATGTAAAGAATTAAAAAGTTGTTTCACCGGTGCCGTCGAGTAGATATTGCCTAGGACATTTTTTCTGCAGCCGACAGAAGCGAAGAGGGAGGCCGTTCCGCTACCCTGAAGAGGCAACAAGGGAGAAGAGGGCGCCAATGTAAGGAAAGAGCAGGGAAGGACTTTATGGGGTTATTCATATACCTGTTAAGGGGCCCTGTTGCCGTTCAGACCCACCGGAGCAGCCAGTGTTGTCACATCGGATTCGCAGAAAAGAGCTAAATCCTGCCTAAATAGGAATACAATTTATGTGAAGCAACTAGAGGTAGACTTCATATCCAAGGCTGGATTGAACTACAACTGAGACCAGTAAGGTAATAGACGAAAATATAGTTTCTTGGTGTGATTCGTGATTTGGACAAACCTTGCTCCAAAATACTAAGTTGGCAACAGTAGTACATACAGCTGGGTTTCCCTTCCACGAAGGAGCGGAATTCTGTCCTCTGGTCAGTGCTCACCACACAAACGTCAAACCGACCTGAGAAAAGTGTGGTTCTTCTTCTTCCCCTTCGCAGCTCATCGCAAAGAAACGGAGACAGATGAAGAATTGACAAGGGTCTACCACTATTCATTGGATTTTCGTTGTAACTGTCTCATGAGTGGTTGTTCTTTCTAGGAGTGTTTGTAGCTAAATCACTGTGCTGATTGCAAAACAAGAACGAAATGAACAAATATCTAACTCAAAGAAATGTTTTCTTTACCGAAAGGGGGGGGGGGGGTTGTAATAACATCGAGCAGGCATAAATTTCGTACTGATAGCCGGTAACACTTTTTAAGAAGTCATACCATGCCACTGATATATATATATATATATATATATATATATATATATATATATATATATATATATATAATGGATAAAAGCAAGGAGGGCCAAAAGGGCTAAGTAAAAATCAAAGAAGGTAAAAGGAAACACTCACCGGACAGTAGAAAAATTCAAAATATTCGCTAACTTCGTAGCATCATCGGTGAGAGGAGAAAGAGACGGAGTGTTTCCTTTTACCTTCATTGATTTTATATATATATATATATATATATATATATATAAATCAAAGAAGGTAAAAGGAAACACTCACCGGACAGTTTTATGTGGATGGAGGTAGTCAGGTGTCCTCCCTCGATGTGCACGTCCACATCCAGGAAGGTGATCTGGTTGGGGGACTGTGTCCAGGTGAATTTTAGGGAACGGAAGTGGTTAAGTTCGTCCAGGAAAGCTGACAAGGATGGTTCTCCATGTGTCCAGAGACTGAAGATGTTGTCGATGAAGCGGAGCCAGAGGAGGGGTTGGGTAGCCAAAAACTCTTGCTCAAGTTTGCCCATGAAGAGGTTTGCATAGGAGGGAGGACACCTGACTACCTCCATCCACATAAAACCCACCAACCACATGCAGTACCTACACTTCTCCAGCTCCCACCCGTTCCACACCAAAAAAGCCATTCCATTCTCTCTGGCCCTCAGGGGACAGCGCCTGAACACTTCACCCACCTCCCGCCAGAATTATAACCTCCGCCTACACCAGGCCCTGGTTAACCGTGGATATCCCTCCATCCTGGTCACCAAGCAAATATCGCGAGCTGCCTCACATACCACTACCACCAAGAAACCTGCTGCCACCAACCCACCGGCACTCATCACCCAATATCATCCCCACCTCAACAAAATCAGGCACACACTGCACTCTCTTCTCCCAATTCTCCACAGTGATCCTGAAACCAAAAGCATATTTCCCGACAAACCCAGGGTGGTTTTCAAATGCCCCCCCAACCTCCAAAACATCCTGGTCCACAACACTCCTTCACCACACATCCAACACCCCCCTGCCCATAAATGCAACCGACCCAGGTGCAAGACCTGCCCCATCCTCATCACTTCTCACACCCTCCAGGTGCACACGGCCACTGGCAAATTTACCCTTCATCCCAAAGGGACCTGCCATGCCTCAAACCTTATCTACATCCTCACCTGCAACATCTGTGGTGATTTTTACCTGGGGGAAACATCAACAGCCCTCAACCTCCGCATCAATAACCACCGCTCCTCCACCCACAACCTGGACTTCACTGTCGCCGTCCACACCAACCACCACAACATCAGTTTCAACGACTGCTTCCGGGTAGCGATCATCCATCTCCTACCCAAACCAGCCAACACCTCTGTTCGCAAAAGATGGGAGAGGGCCTATATATTGGCCATGAGTGCAACCACTCCACCTGGCCTGAACAAGGCCACCCAGTAATGCCCATCCCTCACCCACCTTCCCCCCCAAACCATCCCGTCCCTCCCAACTCTTCCTACACACTCACAGTTTACGACGAGCCTGGTGACGAAACAGTGTTTTTTTCGTTCTACGCACCGCTTCTTCTTCGATGGGGACCTGGCAACTCTGCAGTGCCCCAACTTCCGGTTCCGTCTATTTCTTCTCACACCGATGATGCTATGAAATTAGCGAAAGTTTTGAATTTTTCTACTGTCCGGTGAGTGTTTCCTTTTACCTTCTTTGATTTTTACTTAGCCCTTTTGGCCCTCCTTGCTTTTATCCATTATATATATATATATATATATATATATATATATATATATATAGAGAGAGAGAGAGAGAGAGAGAGAGAGAGAGAGAGAGAGAAATATGGACATTCAAAAGGTTCTGAAAATAGACAGGGTCAAGAAGTCAATAAAAAGGGATGTTTTATGGTCAAGAAATTTTCCTATCACAATGACTGATTTATTTACTTCATTTTACTTCAAGGATGGATGAAGGGACTCGCAAATATATTGGGACACAACCCCACGTGAGATTATACTGGCTCTAAGTCCAGATGCCAGAGCCTCACTAGCCTGCCAAATGCAGTCCAGGATGCATTAATAGATAAAGCAAGTCCAATTCTCTTGTTAAATACAGCTTCAGTTTCCATCTTAACTGACCTTTTGGTAGGAGTTTTCCATTGAATAAATATTTATTTTCTTTAACTAAGTAGGGATTATATAAATAAAGTTAACAAAATTGAAAAAAGGTCAACAAAATGTCATGAGAAAGTAAAAAACAATTGATTTGTTATTTTGGTAGACACCCTGGAAGAGAAGAAAATTGAAGCCAAAAATATAGCAGATTCGGATAAAAAGACACACACACAGAGGAAAAATACATCAGCGTCCATACAATAGAATATATATGTGGAAAGAATTAGAAGAACATTTCACAATTACAGGATAACCACAGGGTTTAAACCACCTCCTAGTATTGGTAGTTTATTTGTCAAACATAAGCATATGGAAAATAAGGATTTAAGCCAGGCTTGTATGAGAGTAAATGTGGTTCATGTGAAAAAGCTTTCCCGATAAAATGTCCTTTTCCTACCACATTTAACCCTAACATTGAATTCTGTTTGCCCGATGACATAAGAAAAGGGTGGGGGTTACCAATAGAAGGAAAAGCATGCGTTTCTGTAGAGAAAGACCAGTGCAGCAGGCAGTGGGCAGTGACGTGCGTTGCCAATGCAAGGCAGCTGATGACCATGAGGCAGTATTCAACAATTTGATTATTATCCTTTTAACCATTTAATGTTATTATTGGATAACCATAAAGAACCTGGCAACAGATTACAGTGGAATCCAAATCAATGGATCTCCACTGGGAATCGAACCCAGGAACCCTTAATTACATAGTGATGTTACCACTATGCCATAGGGGAAGTCCCTCACACATAAGTAAAACTTGTATTTTTATTTAATAATCTTTCAAAAAAGACTATTAAAGAGGGGGCTGAGAAAAACTGTCTCTACCCACATAATTTCAGGGGTACCAGTGTGTCTATTATCTGTGAATTTAGTTTCCCTTAGTTTTCTTGTATGTATTTAAATATTACCGTATTTACTAGGGGTCTGCGAGACAGAACTTTTTTTGGTCGGGATGGGAAACTTTTTAAATCCCGACGTTCGGGATGGGGTATTATCAATTTCCTGACCGGAGTTGGGAAATTTTCAGAAGCTCTGGAAATCTCAAATTCTACACATCATTTTCACCTTAAGTGATTGTTTTTACATTTCTTGAATAAAAACTAACAATTTCCGATAAGTTCCAGACACTTACAATGCAGAAAATGTAGAGAATTAACGACCTTTTAAAATGGCCCTTTGGTATTTCCCAGACTGCTCGGGACCCCGAAAAGTCAGGATTGGGATGAGAAATTATTTTCCCGATCCCGGTCCAGACTTTTCAGGATCCCACACACCCCTAGTATTTACTCATGTATAATGTGCACTTTTTTCCAAATTTTATGACTAACAACTAAGGAAGCCATTTCCTGAGCCTGAATTGCACTGCACATTATGTACGAGATATCATTGTTGCTTTTCCCCATCAAAAACCAGGGTGCACATTATACACGCATAAATACGGTCGTTGCAATGTAATACAATGATTTAATGTAATTAAAAAAAAGTCTACAGTATGGGATGTAATGGGTTCCGCTGCAGGACCGGAACCTTTTTTCTCGCACAATTTAAATTCGGTCCAAGTTGCATATTGTTACATTGAAAAAGGTTCCTGAACCGTATTTTAATTGTTCCTGAAAAAAAGGTTCCTGGACCGTATTTAAATTGATGTGGGAAAAAAGGGTTTTCATATACTGCCGCAGTATGAACTAACACAAGGACCCAGGAGTGGAAGGAGGGAGAGAGAGAGTACCTCACCCTAACACAGAAGTACCCTAGCTGCATATACAAGGGTTGCTGGAAAAGTTTCTGTAAACTACCACCAACAGTGGCACTAGTGTTCCGCTGTTATAAAAATTTGGAAGAATAGATTTTTTTTATGTTTAAATTATCTTTGATTTTTTGTTTAAGCCTATTTGTTTATTTCTCACCGCAGTTTGAAGTAGTAGTTTCATGTGAGAAATGGAAATTTCTCGTGAACACTTTCAGGCAATGATTTTTTATGATTTTAAATGTAGTTTAACACCGAAACAATGAATCGAGCAACTTCATTTGGCTTGGTTTTCCCAATTCCAGCATGGTCACACATTTCTCAGTGATGAATTTCATGAAGGTCTTCCATCCATGTCTGTTGTTGCCAGTAATGTTGATGCTGTGCATGAAATGATTGAGAGAGATCGGCATGTGACATACCATGAGATTCAGGCATCCTTGAACATTGACATGAAAGCAATACATCCGATTTTGCATGGCCATCTGAACGTATGGAAACTTTCAAGCCGTTGGATCCCACACAACTTGACCGAAGCTCTAAAACAGGCTCGTGTAAATTAGTGTAAAGAAATGCTCAAAAAATTTCAACCGAGGCAATTCAAATTTGGTGTACTACATCGTTACAGGGGACGAAACTTGGATCTATTCATACGCACCTGAAACTAAACAGCAATACACTGTTTGGGTGTTTGAAAGTGAGCCTAAACCAACAAAAGTTGTTCGAACTCATCTCTTATGGGTGTGCAAATTACTCACAATCACAGAATAATAAGTAGGGCTTGGAAGTTGACCTATAAATTGCCAAAAAAAGACCTAAAAATGTCAAAAAAAGGACCTAAAAGCGGAAAAAACGACGTATAAATGTGATCCAAATTAATTAATAACTTCAGTTTTAATTACATATTCAATGAATAAAAAAATAAAAAATTCTGGTGGTATGGAACACACAGTGTGAAAAAACGGAAAGCTTCAAAATAAGAGAAAGTTGCCACTTACAGCGTGACCTTCCAGACAAGTTACGGTTAAAGGACCTTGTACCGTACCTGCTTCAGTCGTCCAAAAATGTTTTTCTCTCGTTTCAGGGATGGTTCAAATATATTTCTTTCTTTCTTTTTTTTATTTCTTTACTACAGAAAGGATGTTTAAGAGGTGATGAACTAATGATGATTCGAATTGAGAATGGGCAGTAAGAACTTAGTCGAAAGAAGGTGAAATTGCAAAAAAAAAACAAAAAAAAACTAAAAATAGGCTAAAAAAGGACCAATAAACCAAAAAACGCCGAAAAAGGCAAAAAAGGACAAATAAAACCCACCATTTTCTGGCCTACAATGACCCAAAATGAACATATATTATGTTCGGCCTGGTCTTCGAAGACTAGGAAAAAAAAGGACTTTTCCTCAACTTCCGAGCCCTAATAATAAGTATTCTTAAAAAATACTAAACTTATTTTATTTACGATTAGTGAGTATGTATTATATAAGTACTTATTATAAAAGTTGTTCGTTGGAGGAGTGCTGCCAAGCAAATGATTGCTTGCTTTTTCTGTTACACCGGACATGTGGCAACAATAGCTTTAGAAGATTGAAGGACTGTAAATGCAATTAATTTGCCAGAGGTCATCAATGAATTGCATAAAACGAACCCAAATCGTCGCATTATTTTCACCACAACAACGCTAGTTCCCACTCAGCACACGAAACTGTTGAGTTTTTGTCCAGTAAAAATGTCGAATTAATGACTCATTGTCCGTACTCACCTGATTTATCACCTAATGACTTCTTTTTGTTCCCACACATGAAAAATAAGATGCGTGGTGAGCAATTTGTGTCGCCTGATGCATTCTGAACAGTGGTTTCTCAGGTATCAGCTTCAGAGTGTAAAAAATGCTTTCAAAATTGGTTTGAGTGTATGCAAAAGTCTTAAGGGTGAATACTTTGAAAAACAATAAAGCCATTCCCAGAATTGCACATATCTTTTTTCATATTGATTGCAGAAACTTTTCCAGCAGCCCTCATAGTACGAATGCTGAAGTGAATCTGATTCTGAGCAGTGTGACTGATGTGACAACAAGGGGGCGGAGTTTTGCATATTTTTTTTCCTTGGGGAAAATTCATATGCTCTGAATGGATTCATTCATTTTGCTTGATTGGGAACAATCTGGCAAAGTTTTATAGTGCATATAAATGCATAATTGAGGCGTTAGTGCATATTCTTTGCATATATTGGAAATAATTTAATATAATCGTTTATTTCAAGTTTGCATCTTGTTTTTTTTTGTCAAGATTAATCTAAATCGACCTAGTTGGGGCCAGGACATCCAATAGCAGGAAACTACAGTTGTTGCAAAGATAAAGCAAACCACACTCCCACCAATTACCAACATAAACGAGAAATGAGTCAATAGTTTTAGTCCCCGGTGACAGCAGAGTGACATTATTTGTTAGATACATCTTGATATGCTATGCTATCTTCGTAAATCTGTATCAGTGTCTGTGTATAGGTGCTACTTGTTTCATAATGGGTGCATTTGCCTTCTGGTTACAACTGTTCATCCCTTGGGGGATGCTACATACATGTGTTTATGCTTCCAAATAATTTATTGAAACCTCTCCTCCCAACTTGGAAATATTTAAAATACAAATGTAAACAAAAGAGTGCAACTTGTGTGTTTCGCACTTGATTCCACACATGAATGTGGGGGAGAAGGGGGTTGTCCACAATCCCCCTGGAAAATTGATGTTAACATAAACTTAAATATTACACACATATATTTCATGTCATTTCCAGTAATTTATGTTAATTATTGGAAGGATGTTGCACGAATATGATAGCTTCAATCTGAATAAGTGTTTTTTGAGGGGAAGCACTATTATGGCCCACCCTCTCCCTGGAAAAATCCTGCAACGTCCACAATTCCATAATGTTGACGTTGGCTTATTTTTAGATAAGGCACATGAAACAATCCACCTCCAATCAGTATAGCAGCTTAGGGAAATGGCACTTCTTTTGTCAAAAGTTCTACATTCTTATACTTTGGAACAGCTGCCATCTGAAATAATCATTAGAATTTCTCTGTCCATGTGCATTTTTTTAAATACACTGCATGCTTGCTGTGGATGGACAATAGTATACCGAAAGACAGCGGGGGAAGGGGAGCAGTAGGTCCCCACAGTTTTCTACCAAGAGAAAGCAATCTCTCCTAACCCCTCCCCCAGTTTTGGTGCCCAATCGCTGCTACTCCCGAAACATTTTAAATTCAAGAGAAAATTTAATTAACCAAAAACAATAGACGATGTAATTACTACAAATGCCAGTTATTTAATGTCAAGTCTAGTCTGAGCATATACTTATTAAATTTAATATCTTAGGTATTTGGAATGATTTATTGTGGTTCACATGAAAATTTACATACACTATTATTGTCACACATATAAACTTCTCGCTTTCCATTATGGGCACGATTCCACTGTGAAGAGCATGGGTCGGTCCCACCTTACATGCCGTAAGGACTAAGGACAGCATTTTCAAAGTTCGAGGTCCTAGTTCATTATTTGAATTCCTGGTGATTTCTTTGGAAATCAGAATACAACCATCCATCCTCAACAGCATCTTATATAAAAGTTGAAAAAATAGTATTCCTTAGGTCTGAATCATTTGATTACCACCAGGGCCTCCCCGATGGCGCAGTGGTAGCGTCGTCGCCTTGTAATCAAGGGGTCCCAGGTTTGATACCCGGTGGAGGTGCAAGTGGTTCGGATCAAACTTTAAACTGTAGGTCCAGTCCTGATTAGCCTTACTGTGCATAAAGTGGACTTAAAACGCCAAATCAACCAACCATTTGATTACCACCACTTTTCCTAGCTGTGTACATGAGCATCTGGAAAGGGAGGGGCAGCATAACCCCCCCCCCCCCCTGGAAAATGAAAGTCAACCAAAAATTATATATTTCACACACATAATTTCATTTCAGCCACAATAATACACAATAATATGTATTAATTATTGCACGAACATGATAAATTCAAATTTAAGCAATGTTTTTTGAGGGAACAACACTATTATTGTGGAAAATGTGATTAGTTTGCCTCCCTGGAAAAAAAAAATACCTTCCTTGCTCCTCCCTGGAAAATATCCTGAAGACATCCATGTGTACCATATACAGTGAAATCTCAGTTATACGTTTTATGGGGGACAGAAGGGTAAAAACGTATAACTGAGGAAATATATTATTGAAATATAATTAAAATGGTAAAATTAAGTACACAAAGAAAGAAAAGGAGTACTACATATACCCCCAAGTTTGCTGTATTGCACTAATCTGTTCTAAATCGTTATTGTAAATTCACGAGAAATAGACATTGAAGGCACCAGTGGGTGAAAGTGGTACAAGCAAGGTTTACCTGCTTAATCCATTCAGCCTATTCCCTGCAACAAAACCATGCTGAACATTAGGACATTTATCTTACGTTTACTGTAACTCCTAAGTTTCACACTTTATATGTTTTCCAAACCCTGCAGAGGACAAAATTTGCCAGAAGCCTGTCCCGTATGCCAGTCGACCTCTCCCTCGCTTTTGTAGCAGCCTATTCATTCACCATGCGACCTTGAACTCCTTCCTTACAATCGGGAACAAGCGAACTATTGCCAAAACGATAGTCATTAAATGATGCTTTCTCCAGCATTTTAACACATTCTACAAGTGCGACTCTGGTGTCTTTGTTGTGCCTCCCTCCCACAAAAATTTATGTGGACACTTGAGAACGTGGCTCAATCACTATTCCCATTTCTTTATCTACGTAATCCTTACTAGTAGAAGGGGGAAGGAGAGAGGGAGCAGGGGGGGGGGGAACTTGCTTGGAAAACTTTCCTTTCTTGTTTGGCGGGAGATAATTTGCCAATCCCGGTTATGTGATATTGGTTTAGGAACGAGTGAAAAAAGTCGCTAATCTCCTCTCTCAAGACATAATTAATCTGCAACTGCTGTTTGTAATTTGCTCGAAAGATATGGAAGGGAGGGGTTTTATACTTGTTTTAGTAGTCAGCTCTAATTTTGCCATCTTTTCCTGCCTACATTTTTTTTTTTTTTTTTTTTTTTTTTTTTTTTTATAAGGAATACTGGGCCAAGGGGGAAGAAGGTATGATCACACCAACCCCTCCTTGGGCATGCCACTGTGCTGGGCTATGCAATAATTTCACGAAGCAGCCTTCTTTTTAATGCAGCTATCTGCATACGAAATATTGTTCATGTGTCCCTTGCAATACAATAATCACTTCCCCCTTTCTTCAACTTGTTTGAATTGGCTGAATGGGTAAACTTTGCTTGTACCCCTTTCACCCACCGGTGCCTTCAATGTCTATTTCTCGTGAATTTGTGAATTTACAATAACAATTTAGAATAGATTAGTGCAATACAGCAAACTTTGGTGTATATGTAGTACTCCTTTTCTTTCTTTGTGTACTTAATTTTACCATTTTAATTATATTTCAATAATATGTTTTTCTCAGTTATACGTTTTTACCCTTCTATCCCCCATAAAACATATAACTGAGATTTCACTGTATATATTATATATATATATATATATGAGAATATACTTATTAAATTTAATATCTTAGGTATTTGGAATAATTTCTTGTGGTTCACATAGAAATTTACATACACTATTATTGTCACACATATGCATGAATACTCCTGTAAGAAATTGGTCCTTTGGGCTTGGGCCAATATTTCATGGCTTTGTAAACCCTGTTCAACACTGCATTCAACAATAATGTTTTGACTGCATAAGACTAGTTGTTGTGTATATATATGTTTCACTAAATTAATTAATTTTACAAATTTTGCATGTAATGGAGGGTGTTTTAACTGTTAATATCTAGTGAAAGATGATTCTGTTACTTGAAGCAAAAGCCTAAATTAAGCCACAGTAATCAGTCATAATTTCCTGTTTTATAAATAGGCATCATCTGTAAAAATACGAATGACAGAAATGCAATATTTTTCACTATCCATGTTGAGCAATTATATTAGCTAACTACGCTGGAAATATGAGTGTATAGGAGGGAATTGCTTGAATTGCGTCGGCAGTGACGTGCTCCTAGAAAATGGGAGGGTATTGGTGCAGTCATAAAGTATATATAGATTGTAAAACACAATTTTAGGACACCTTTTCAAAACTTATAGTGCATATTCTGGTCTTCTTTAGTACATGTAAATCTGCCCTCTAGTGATAACTTCATTAATGTTTGCTTCTGTAGGGAAATCTGACTGCCACATGGGACACCCACGTTTGATTCCTAGGGTGGGTGATCAAAGGTCGGAATTTGGCCTTGTCCCTGCATAAAGTGGCTCACCCAGGGTACCTGGGGGGGGGGGGGGGTAAAGTGGCCAAAGCATGGTGCTAATCACCACCTCTAAAATGGCAAAGATCAAAAATGTGGCGCCTCCCCCCACATCCCCTAAATGTCTCTTCATGGCACGGTGCTATATGCACATGGACTTTTTACCTTTTCGTGTATGATATGCTTGCATACATTTTTAATACTTATATCTCAAGAAGCAAAGTTGCTAATTTCAATGGATATTATATTATTGAAATGTTGTATATGTAAATAGCTAGGGACTGCAACATTGGATGAATGGGATTACTTGTCTGGTCACAGTTCAGCAAGAGATAAATTTTCCTTTTAGTGATATCCTGTAATAGTTGTCATTTTGAGATGGATAACAATAGGAGAAAAAACACAAGACTTGGTATTCTCCCAAAGTAATTGATGTTATGTTATTTCTTCCTGTGTTTCCTCTTTTACTACCCTTGACTCCAAATATAAAAAAATTAAACTTAGCACTTGCAAAGTAGATTTAATTCTGGATTGCATTATATTGATAAGTCTGTAATTTTCCACTGAAATTTCCACCCTAGAATACACATGCTTCATCACTAACCATGTACGTCAGTTTAAAAATATTTTTTTTGGACTATTCACATAGAAATTTCATAAGACTACAAATCAATGAAGTGTTGAACTATAATCAAATCCAAGAAACAAACAGCATCATTTAAAAAAAAATAATAATGATTTAAGATTTGGCACAAACTATAGTAAGAGGAATGGTAGAACTCATTATCTAATTTCTGTACCTCCTTGCAACTATTGTTTAGCAAAAAGACTAATACTCTAAAATTTTGGGCATGGAGGCAAATCTTATCAAATTTGAGAGTAAATTTTTTTCACTCAGTTATGCTACCATATCCCTTACTATGTGCCTAATCAAAAGTTAAACGTATATTACTTTGAAAAAAATAAGAAACAGGAACTTTTCATAAAAATATTTATGAAAATTACAACCAAATGCCCCATTTAGGCCATTATAAATAATGCAATTGCTACCAAGAACATGAACTCATACAACAAAAAGTAAATTATATTACAGAGGAAGGTGAATGTAAATCAAGAAATATAATATTGCATTATGGAACAACTCTTGAAAGAACGTAACACAACACAAAAATAGGTTAAGCATGACAATTTTCACACCAACACTAAAGCATTTCAACTATGGAAGCATGGAAGTACAAGAGTAAATGAAAAACTTAAATATCTTCTGTTTCTTTTCTTCAATTTTCCACAATGTTACTACAAAAATATAATATTACGAGAAATTGTTACAACTCACTTATATCAGGTTAGCTACTATTTTGATGAATCTAGTAATCACATAACCAGCTTTTTCCCTATATTACACTTTCATGGAAATATTGTTTTCTACATTTACTGGGTTTTATTTACAGTAACGTACAATTTATGACAAAATACAAAACTCTTCATTATCATGTAATTATGGAAAACTAAAAATTTCCTAATATGACAATAAATTTTAAGTTAAACATTTGTTGCCAAAAACACACACATGTATGTATTAAAAAAGAAAAACAATATTTTGGCAAGTGGAATAGCTAGTTACAAATTGAATTATTTTCACCTCCATGCATACTCAATTGTCACTAACTCTACATGTAAAAAAAATTACCACCAAAATTTTCAAACAAATCAGAATTGTTTCATGTTAGGAAATAAATGAAATCATGCATGTTGTTGTATTAAAATAACATTACAAACGACAAATACAGTAAATTGATAAACTAAATTGGTGGGGAGGGAAATGTCAGACATCAGAACCAAACTAAACACGTAAGCTATTACCACACCAAAACACACTTTTTCCTTCATTTGGCATCAGTCAATTACGGAAAAAATACTCCCACATGCTCCGTAGTTTATTATTAATATTCTTTACAGTAATCCACCTTAAAAAAGTCAGAATCCTAAACATCCTGCACACCAAAAAATGTCTCTATGTACAGGTAACACAACTTAGACAAACTGCACATGTCACATGTAAATCCTCAAGGCATGCAGTCTTTGTCATAATAGTGAATAATGCATCCCTGTTGACGCAGAAGTTGGGGGGAAGAAACTATAGATCCAAAGTTCACAGTCTTTCCAAGTCTTCCTTTCAAATCATATATTTCTTTTTTAACTTGGAGCCTTTGTTATATTGAGTAAGTATTTTTTGTTACAGAACCTGATTTATTCATAGTATCCTTATGAATTTGATATCCTATTGTGACTTTCGGATTTATGTGTAATCTCTCCTTTAGTCTTTTCCTGGAAATAAAAAGTAGAATTTTAAATTTCAACCCAATACCCTCTTCACACATAAAGCTAGTCTCTGTTCTTCTTGGAAGGTTCGCATAATCACTTTTTATAGATGCAAAATAATCTAACATAGTTATTTTAGTGGTTTTTATCTTATTTTATCTAACATTTCATTCTGGTTTCTCAGAACTTTTTCAAGCTACACCAAGATATACATACAATAACACAACCTCACATGACTAGTCACTCTATGCTTCTTAGGTTCCAGAAACATAGAGTGACTAGCCATGCGAGGTTGTGTTATTGTATGTATATCTTCGTGTAGCTTGAAAAAGTTCTGGTAAAACAGAAGGAAACATTACAGATAAAATAAAATAAAAACTACTAAAATACCTGTGCTAGATTATTTTGAAGCTAGTCTCTATAAACTTATTGCATTTTTATTAAAAGCATACAAACAAACCTTACCATAATTGGAGAACAGCCTTGAATCTTTTAAAGCACCACTGCATTGTCTGCTCATTCACATCATTGTCAAAAGCCTCACATATTTTTCTTCTTGCTGCCAGGGGTGCCCCCCCCCCCCCAAGGTCTATGATGCACTCCCCCCAAAAAGGTAGAACATCCCTCCCCTTTATGCCAAATTATTTACTCAAATTATTTTGGTCAGTCAAAATTTGCGGAACAACATAACACAGACATATTTAAGCAATATATGTTTACTTTAGGTACTTTAGGCTCAGTTTCATGTTTGCTAACATAAAATGCACAAAACTGCTCAGGCTCACTGCCATTGTTAGTGTACTGAACCATTTTCTTAACAGTTTTTCTGCTTGACTAACATTGTATTAATGCAAACAGCAAGTTCCCACCTTCGAAACAGATTCTAAGTGCATAAGAGGAGGTGTTTCATTCATTTCAATTCCACTGCCGTGATCAGCCACAGGTAAGTAGAAAAACTGTACATAATAACAATAACTAAAAATGAATAAGTCAATCAAAGAAAAGATCCCCCCAATTTTGTGTTAAGATATATATATAGAATTGGTACAAAATGTCCCCCCTGCTTGATGCTGTCATTTATGTGCCAAGTACACCCCCATACAGCATACAGGCCCTTATCATGTTGTTTAGAGTACCTGTCCTCACCGATATTCACATTAAACTGCACAGACCATACATAATCTGCTGGTTGAACATGTGTACGTCCACCACCAACTATCTTATCTGTCCAACTTTGGAACTTACAGTTGTGGTGTGTGCTTATAGATTGCATCACTTAAAGCTCCACCAAATTCTCCTCTTTAATTTCTTAGGAGGAGATTTGCATAATTATGTATATTACGCTTGAGTCTCGATGCCTTGCATTTAAAACTGGAAACCCTGCTTCCCCTAGCGGGAGAATTATGTAACTGGACTGAGAAGCCACACCCCCTACCTTTCGTAGAGGCCGAGGTTTGTCACGACGGCGAGCAGTGGTAATCTAGACATACACAAGGAAAGGAGGGTTTTCTCCTTGATGGCACACCAGCGCAGATGATTGGAAGCAGTAATGAAACTGGATTTGAGCGTACCACTTTGACTTTTGGTGTGAACATGGAATAGTAAGGTATAAATTACATATTTTATTTTCGTTTAGTTAAAGTTAATATATTGTTATATTATTTTCGATTTTTGTAGCAGTTCACAATTATTCATTTGTGCAAAAAACTTGCATTAAATATTTCATGCCATCAAATGTACGGCCAATATCCAAAATCTTGATACGAGAATATTCACGTCTTAATAACTAAGTTTCCGATCACCCAAACCAGTGCCAGTTACAGAATCCGTGTGTCGCTGTTGTTAAAATTGATTTTTAATGGTATGTATGATAAATGGGAATTGTTTGTACACTTGTGAATTTTACTATTTACTACTTTATAACATGTGTGTCAGTAATTGGGGGAACAGTTTTGCAGTGTACAGAACTCTCGTTGTTAGAATATTACCATCAACAATTGAACTTTTGACGTGTTAATATTTTTGTTTGATGAATGATTCCATCCATCTGTTTTGGCTTATACCTATGTTTTTACAAGAAGAATGGGCAGGGATTTTTAAAAGTGGTTGGCTAGCATAGAGTATTACAGTAAAATCTTTTTTTTTCTTTTTGTATTATCGGATTTGGCCCACCGTGGCTAGATGATCACAAAAAGGTGGGACCAGATAACTTAACAGCTAATACAAAAAAAGGGGAGAAGCTATACTGAAATTTTTAGGATTTCATACTTTCAATCCATGGTATTTCGTAATTCAGCATAAGGGGACCTAAATTAAATATCTCTGAGATAATAAATGGATATCTGATGTTGGATGAATGGCGACTGTTTACCACAGATATTTTGGATTTTGAGTTGATTGGGGTAAAAGGGAAAAAAGGTTGTGGGTTAATGTATTTTACTCGCACATTTAGGATTAGTTATTTTGACCTTCTTATTCTCTAAAATGGCCACTGGTGATGTGAGGTGGTCGTTGGCTTAGTGGTTATTAAACTTTTACATTTTATGCTTTCAAAATACCATTTTTGTTTGAATGCAATGACCACATCACACAGTGTAGAGCACATGACATTCAATATCAGAAACAGATGGAACTTTCTTGGTTACCTTAATATATTCCAATGTAAAAATGGCTAACAAGGAGATGCTATGGCTTGGGAAATTGTGTTTGGATGGGATTTCATGTAGAGGTAAGGTGGTACCCTATAGGTACTGATATGCAAAGGTACTAGCATGCACTAGCCAGCTTTCCAAGTGTGATTTATAGCCACACATAAGTTTGGTAAATAAAAAAGCAAAATCAAAAAACGAAGTCAATTTTGGGTTCAAAAGCTGTAAATAAAATAAAATTTGGGTGTTATAGCTGGTGAAAAATTGGATGAAACGTGGTATATATAAAAATACATTTTGGTTTTAAAATTGTGAATATAATCCTAAATTTGATTTAAAACTGCACTTATTACACAAAATTAATATTTCACTTCTAATAGCACATTTATGTAGTCAAGAGTATTAAGTTCATTTCTGTGTAAAGGAGTCCATTTTTGCTTCTCCAATAATAACAGCAGAATTAATCAATTTTCCGTCAATTGCATAACTCACAGGACAATTCACACCGTAGAAGGTGTTGCGTTGGTAAATAAACCCTAAATTTCATGTTTAAGAGTTTATTTCGCATTTTGCAGTTCATTTCGCATCAGTTCGTGAAAAAACAGAGTAGGAAAATGCATCTCACACCTTTCAAAAACATTAAAAATGAACACTACAATGTGTGTTTTTTTAAATTTAGTTTTTTTCATCAAAAACGAAATATGCATGCCCCTAGTGATTTATGAGATGAAGATATTGCCTGACTTCCAAGTGGCCCAGTGGTAACATACCAGCTCCATGCATCAAAGGTTCTGGGTTTGTCATTTGAGTGCCTTTACTTTTTTCTTTTTTATTAACTCTAGCAACCATTTATTTCGAAAATTTGTCTTGCACTTGCTGGGCATATTGTCAACAAATATTTTCTCGTCCATGCTTTTACAATAATTACCACTCTGAATCATTTATAAATAAAGGTAAATAAAAGCTTCAATTGTGACTAGTATTTTTGTGTTTCACTACACACAATATTTTGTTGAATAAAACACGTGGATAATTTAATATGCAAATGTTTGTGAAGTGGTGAGAAAATTGAAATATTTTTTCCATATATGAAGAAAAAAAAATGAGTTATTTTTCCCCAGGGTGTCTTACTATTTCATAAAAACAAAATTCGTTGACTTTTGAAGATTTTTAAGACCAAGGACCAAATCATTAGGGCAATTAGCGGAAGAAAATGACAATATTTTAGCTAAACACACACAACCAAGTATCAGGGGTGTGTTTTTACGTGTTACATACTGACTAATTATTAACAATTATTTTTATAAAAAATCAAATTATTGCATAAATAATACATAATTTTAGTAAAATTAAGTAACACATATTGTTCCTAAATTTCAATCTAACAAACACATACCAAAAATTGCACGAAGAAGTTGTAAATTCCAATATTACATTTCTACAAGAAAATAGTTCAAAATTAATAAACAAGTTTAGCTGTAACTACTGATGAAACTCAGTATATCAAACTAAAAACAAATTTCTTGCTTTTAGTGCACTATTACAGAAATGTAGACTTTTTCCACAAACAGTAAATTTTCCTTTCCTTTCCTTTCCATGAAATGTAATACATTGTTGCTCAAGTTAATTAAAAAAACGTTAGTGGCAATCTAGCCACAATTGATCCCATATTCTTCGGCACCTGAAACTGATAAAATTCCACTGGGCCACCAACTCACTTTGCAGTCGAACAATATCTTCACCTTGCCAGGTGAGCGTGGAAAGCTTTGAAACTTTGAAGAGCTCTTTCTCGGAAATGGCTGGCTAGTGCATGCTAGTATCTTGGCATGTCAATACCTACAGGGTACTCTACCATGGCACAAAGCCCCTTTTCAAACTCAATTTCCAAGTTGTAGCCTCTCCTTGCACTGTACTTGGGACTAATTATTAAAATATGACGAATGTCCTGTTTATATCAGTGACAAAATATAAGATCTCATGTTTCAACAGAAACGCAGTGATTTCAAATGACCCTAAAAAATATTTAGTATATTCACAGTGTGTAATAATTTGTATATTTTATGATTCAGTGACATTGACACTTGGGGCAGTAATCAGTGGCCTTCTCAGGGGGGGGGGGGGGGGGTTGGTGTGGGTCATACCCCTCCCCCTTTGGCACCCAGTAATCATAAAAAAAAGAATGTCAATAACAGGAAAACATTGCAAAATGATGAATGAGTACTAAAAAAAGTACACGAAACCCCCACCCCCATTTCAAATTAACAAATGATATGATTCGACTACTAAAGCCAGAGATCCTAGGTTCGAATCTCGGCTTGGCCATGGGAATTCTGTGTGTGTGCCCCTTCATCAATTTGATCATATCATCTTTGTGATTAGCCAAAAGTGGAGGAAAAGCGAAGTAAAATAAACTAAATCAAGCAATCAATCAATGATTTGATTACATTTTTGCTACTTAGAGTCGCTTTTTGTCACATTTGGTTAATTGTGAAGATGATACGATAAAATTAATGAAGGGACAAACACAAAGAACACCCATGCCCATGTTGGGGTTCAAACCCGGAACTCATGGTGTCGTAGCATGCTGTGATAACCACTCCCTCACGGTTGGATTTGGTGTTTTAAGTCCACTTTATGCACAGAAACAAAACAGGTAACAAAACACACTTCTTCGTAGTTTCTTCAATAACATTCATTTGGCTTTTTGAGTTCTGCGATACATTTTTCATTCCAAATTATTTCATTATTCACTGCAGAGTACAACACACAGGAACAAGAATGCACACTCATCACAGGTTCAAATCCTGCCCTGGATTGTTCATATGAGGTCCCTTCATCAATTTCATATCATCACTCATCCTCATTTTCGCCATAACCAAACGTGGCACAAAAGTGAATTAAAATAAACCAAACCAACAACAATATGAACGTGCGTTCTCTTACCCACATAAATAGATCCATAATATTAAGTATTTAATATATATATATATATATATATATATATATATATATATATATTTAAAAATTCCAAAAATAGTTTACTTACGACTTGTGAGTATGTACAGTTCTCCAAACTACGTTTTGGGAGTCAACTGCTCCCTTCTTCAGGTTTTTCCTTGGCTAGCAAAATCGCTTCATAGCCGTGTCAAATTGATGTAAAACAAGGACAATTTGACGTGGCTATGAAGCGATTTTGCTAGCCAAGGGAAAACCTAAATAAGGGAGCAGTTGACTCCCGAAACATAGTTTGGAAAACTGTACATACTTACAAGTCGTAAGTAAACTATTTTTGGTATTTTTAAATATTTTTTTTTAATACTTAATATTCTACAAAATGAGTAATTCGCACACGTGCAAGATATGTGTTTAAATAGATCTGTATTTATGACTGTTACGAGGTCAAGAGATTAGTATATTTTAAATAAAACACTACTAAAATGAGAGGGAGAGAGAGCCTGAGCACATATTTGTAATTTAATCATTACATATACCATATTTGAAAAAAAAAAAAAGAGAAAGCATATTATTATTGTCTGCACATAACACGTTCCCATTTCATAAATAATAAAACTACATCCCATATTATACATACATATTGTACAACATGTAAAAGGTGTGTAAATACAGAGAACATAAGTACTGCAGAAAATTTTACCCTCAGTTCTTTAGAGGATTTACAAAAAATCTTTGTGAAACCAATGCCCTATCTGTTCTATAGGAGATAGACTGGCGGGGGCGAGAGGGCAAGGGAGGTAGAGGCAGAAATCTTCCCTTCTCCTTTGGGCAGCCTGGAACTGGTGAGGCAGAGGAAGAGCGACCTAGGCCAGCTTTACCCGCAGATCACACTGAGGGACAACACGTGGAAAAAAAAAGTGTTGCATATGAACTGTGGCTTTAACAAGACAATAAATATTGTGATTTGAAAATAATTAGCGATGTGAGATTGATTGATCTATATCCATGGCCGTATTTAGAGGGGGGGTTTCTGGGGTTCAAACCCCCCCCCCCCCGAAACTTCTGCCATGTTGGATTAATGGATGTTCAGAAACCAAAATCTAACAAATTTTCAATTTTTTTTCGAAATATCACAAAAATACAAGGAGATAATGTTCAAACGATTGAGCTAGAATTTTCATACATTTGGAATTCTGAAAGTTGAGTGAAACAGGATTTATTCTTGGAATTGCAGCCCACCGGCGACCCCTCCATTATCACTTCTGCTGTCATCTTTCCAGTGTTATTCCTGCGTCACAAGGAATATAGACTGAAGATTCCCTTATGATTGTCCCAAAATTCCCTTTCCAGCTTTTAAATTCCCCGTCCGATAAAGTCGAAAATAAATCCCCCTTGATAGGAGTTCAAACCTAGGATCTCCAGTTTCTTAGCGCATTACGTTCGCTATTGAGGTTACAATCCATGCACCAGGCTAAGCTTTTAAAGAGAATAACTGGTTCCACACTTTTCAAAATTCCAAAAAAAATAATTTTAAATTCAAACAACAAAAACTTTATGACTAAAATTTCCATCTAACTTTTTAAAGTTTTTTTCTTGAGGGTATCTAAAGTTTAATGACGAAGTAAAATAATTGTGCATTTCAGTACACACTGTATGAAACGTAAAAAAAAACAAAAAGAAACTTATGCTGGATATTCACTCATCTGCTGGATTGAGTAAGCACCCTCAAGGATATAACAATAATATAATAATAATTATTATTAGTATTATTATTATGGAATAAAATTGTTTTATTATTATGAAATTTTAATTATTATTGTACAATTATTATTATTATTTCTATTATTCTAATTTCTGGCGACGCCCTGGGAACAATTATGAATGAACCCCCCCCGAAAATTTTTCCTGCCTACGGCCATGTCTATATCTGCTAGACTATCTACTCCTCTGTGCAAGTCACTGTTATGATTGACAAAAGTCTAAAATTTAATTTAATTTTTGTCAGGTGTTTGTTGTACAGTAGTACAGTAATGGAGGACAGGAGACTTTCACTGCAGCAGAAGATTCAGTTGGTGAACTGGTTTATTGAGTCACACTCTCTTGTTTCTCTCCAACGACGGTTCCAGCTGGAGAATGTGTGTGCATGGGCACCATCAACTGTCTATTTGGCAAGATGTTAATCAATTCAACAAGACTGGGAATGTGACAGGACCGACAAGTGCGAACAGGCGAGCAGTGCGATGATCTGTTTGCTTGCTTACAAAATCCAAGTTCTTCAAGCTTTAACAGATGCCGGAAAAAGATGCAGACTAGATTTTGCAAACCTGTTTAGTGCCCTTAATTGCAGACAACCCAGACCTGATCGAAAACTTGTGGTACAGATGAAGCTTACTTTTATCTTACGGATCAAGTGAATAAACAGAATGTCAGATTTTGGGCAACCTATAATCCACATGAAACGATGGAGACACCTCTGTACGCACAAAAGGTTTTGGTATGGTGTGCTATATCGAAACGTCGCTTGATTGGACCTTTCTCTTTTGATGGCTACGTCACATCAGAAAATTATTTGCAAATGCTGCAGCAATACTTCATTCCTGGTCTTCGTTGGAAACATTGTCCAATTCGTCAGCAACGGTTCCAGCAAGACAGAGCTACAACTGAACCTGTCCTGACCTTCCTCCACTCAAAATTCAACAATCGTGTGGTTTCAAATCACTACACACATTTCTTTTAAAACGGTTAACAGTGGCCTCTAACTAACCCTGACTTAAACCCATGTGATTGTTTCTTGTGGGATTTCCTAAAGCAGGAAGTTTTCAAACTAGGACTGTGATCACTAGATGATTTGAAAGCAAATATCGAACAGTGTAATGTACAGCACAAGTTAGTCGAGCAACCCTTTGTCAGTTATTTGACAACATGTGCAACCGGGTGAGAGAAGCGATAAATCATCAAGGTGGACATTTCGAACATGTTTTTCATTAAACTTTTGGGTTTTCTCTATCAGATTATGTAATTTTTTTGTCTAGTTCTAATAAATATTTTAAAATGCCATTTGAAATCACTGTGTTTTTGTTGAATCACCTGGTAGTTTCCAGATTAAAATCACTTTATAGAAATAATTTATTGAATAATGTACATACGGATTTTGTAAATATCAGAATCACTTTAGTTGAAAGTACATTAATTTCTAAATCATTTAGTGGTGTTTGTTAGGCTGTAAGAAAAAGGAAATTAAAGGAAACAAAATGTAATACGTAATCTGTAAACGCACTTAAATTGCTCTTGATTTAAAATTCAATAATTTTTATGGAAAAAATAGCAAACATTTGGTGTAGAAAAATATACAAAATACTAATCATGTTAAACCGTAAATAGTAACATTATCATTAAACTGTAAATAAACATGGTAGCTGATACTTTGCAAAGTATCATTAAAAAAATTGCCAAAATTCAGCTACAAAAACCATAAAAAAATCTTTAGGTTATAACTGTATAGTACACCAAAATGTTTTATTTTCACTGGAAGAAAAGTTACTGAAATTATTACAGTTTCACTAACACAATCAACAAACATTTCCATAGTAGGTTCATATATACAGTATCAAAAACAGAAAAATGTATGTTTACACATATTTTTTATTTGTTACTGTTCAAATATTTTACAGGGCTGTTTCCAGAAAAAGCCTTTCTAAAAAAAAAGGTATTTCTATATGGTAAATTAAAAAAATAGATTCAAATAAAAAATATCTGATTTAAATTTTTTTAAATTAATTTTTTTAAAAAAATCATGATTTTTATCCACCCTGGTTTCTGATATCTCTTGTGAAATTCCTTATGACTAAGGTAATTTATTTTTGTTTCTCATTTCTTCTTAACATTTCTATCTATTTTCCATGATGTCATTTAATTTAGCTTATCAAATAAAGTGCAATGTTGCATTTTCCTACCACTGTTTCAGTGGCTGAATACTTTTAGTGGTCATGGTACGATATTACCAACCAAGGACATTAACTTCAATGCTAGCTTCAGCATGGGTTCGCATTTCATCACTTTCACACTTTCATCACTTGTGCTCATTACTTTTGTTGGGTATGATGGTTGAAGGAGCAAGAAACTAGCTGGCTGTATGTTCCCTGTTAATTCTGCTTCTGAACTGATTATCTTGTTGGTGTATTTCCAAATTTTAAATTGAATGTTTCTGCATGTTTCTATGTAGCTCGGTTGTGTCTCCTGTACATAATAATAATATATTTTTCTTCAAATATAACTGAAAAATGGTCAATGTATCCAAGTGAAATTATTTTCTTATCTTCTTATCTTTCCTCACTTGATTTCTAAAATATCCCATAACCAAGTTGGCGCACAATTTCCAAAAATTACAAAAATAGCCAGAATCTTTCTAAATTTGGTGTTCGTTTATTGTCAGAAAACAGTGACGATGTGAAAAAAATGAACAAAAAACAATAAAACAGATTTCTTACCCTATCTCCATTACACTTTGTGCTCTTGACGCATCTGCTGTCCATACTCCAATTTTGTCACCCTTTCCTCTGATGTTGACCACAGCACCACATACATCATCACTGAACTCATCAAAGGCCTCTCCAATTAAGCATAAAAGCTGCCAAGTACAAGAGGAACTTAAACTGATACTCAAAATGTATTTACTAGTTGAAAATGCATGAATACTGGTAACTAAACTAACATGTCACATATATTCCAACAATACACATACCACTACATTTTAAATATATCATTTCCATTTCCAATGACATCAAACCAAGCACAACTTTCAAATGAGCACACTTGCAAACAGAACTTTAATCACCTGACACTTATTATAAATTAATGTATTCATTGTAATCAGAGCTCATGCATGTATCAACCTTAACATTCTTTCTAAATTTAGTTTTTATTATTATTATTATTATTATTATCTATGAATTTAGTTCTACTGTATTGCATGCAGTGTATGTACTAGAACCTGAGTTGATGCTACCATATTTGTAATAAGAACTGGTTTAATTTCAAACTGTATCTGGGGTCACATTGCTCCTATGGTACACAAATTTCTAATAAGACACTTTTGCCAACTCTTGCCAACTCCAAATATTCTTGGAATTATGCAAAATGTGCACTTTATATTAATTCTGTGCCTGTATCAGGTAACAAAAGTAACTATACTGATTTGACCCTTCAATAAATAGCTTTTACCTTAGTTCATAATCCTATTATTTTTATGAATATAAAGGTATTATCATATATATATACCTTTATATATAATTCATACATGCTCGTTTTGTCAAGTACATGTTTAAACGTGCAGATTTTCTTTTAAAGTTGAAACCACTACAGTTGACATGTTTACACATATCAATTAAGGAGATGAATGAACAAATCAGGGAGGGCTCACAGAACATTCTAAATTTTAGTGTTTGTTTGAAGTCCACTTTATACACAGTTAAGCTAATCATGACTAGGCATACAGTTTAAACTAGGATCCAAACCACTATGTGCCTCTACCTGGTATTGAACCACCTGGGACCTCTTGATTACAAGGCAATTTTGATAACATGATGTTATTAGGGAGGCAATATTAGAACATTGCTACCCATATCAATTCTGCTCTTACTGATTCCCAAAGATACCGAAGCTTGAAAATTGTTACAACAAAAAATTATTCACAGTATTGATTAATATTGGTTGGTATACCACTCAAATTATAAGCACCAATTTACCAGAGTTTTGTTTAAAAATATTCAAAAATGTACATCAGAATATAAAAAATACCTGTTAAGTAATCACAGAATATGGTTTCCTCACATAATATTGGTACAAAATTAATGGAAACTTCAAATTTTGCGTAACTTGTAGCATAATTATACAAAATGCAAGTGTTGCATTGCTTTTTTTGAATGAAGAAAACCAGTTGTTCACTCAAAAAAATAAACAATCTTTTATGCACACACCCAAAAAAATCGACTCAATTAAACAGAGGCGAAGAATTGGGTGAGAGACCACAGAAAATAATGGCATTTCAGTGAAATGAAGTATAATGGTATTCTTCGTGCTGGGAGTTACTGGTAGTTGAGAATAAATTGTGATATAGATCTTTATTCTATAATGTCATCTTAAAATTAAGAGAGCATGTTAGTCTTAACAATATCATATTTTTCTTTGTGCTACTATATACCTAGACAGACAGGCAATTACTCTCTCCTGATTTTTTTGGTTCACTGAAAATCTTTAAATTAAGGTCCTTCCGTACTTTCTTGTAAATAGTTACAAAGCATTTCAAATTGTATCATGTTCAAATATCAGTGGTGGTATTGACAAGAACTGGTATGAATATCGGCACTTTTTTTTTTGACATTTAGGCTGAATGTAACAATGAGAATGAATGATCAGATGGGACATGTATAATGAAACCTTTGACCAGGTTGTGACTTGAATTTGGAATTGTTAGTAGCAAGAAGGCCAACCACTCAGTGTTCTTTGCCACAGAGGTAGAATAGAAACATCAGCTCAGTCCTAATACTCATATTGTTCATTTGGTTTATTTGATTTCGGCTTTCTGCCACTCCTGGCTAATCACAAAGATGAGGATGAATGATGATATGATGAAGGGTCCCAAAGAACACCATGCCCAGGTTGGGATTGCTCTCATCTAAATTTTCAAATAATGAAAAGAACAGAAAGTATTATTCAATTCACAATGCTAAATTGTGACAATAATAAGGTATTACTTCTTATAATTTACTGAAGTGTCTGAATCGACTCTGAATAGCCTTACTTCTTGTAATAGTTATTTTTAAAACTAGAATGCTAGAAGTGTGTTAGTTTTAGAACAATCTGTCAGAAACTTACAATTTCAAGCCAAAAGTTGTCTAAATCCAAACTACGCTGCTTCTTTTCTAAATTAATTAGCCATCGACCTCCAAGTTTATTGGCATCATCTTCCCACATGGGTCTTACTCCCTTCTTAAACAAGGAATAGTCGCATCCTTGTCTTAGTTCACTTGCTGCTTTTATATGGTTATAAAGCCTATGAGAGTAAAGAAAAAAAATTCAATATCAATCAAAAAGAAATACACTTACGCTGTAAATATATTATCCAACTGACTTCACATCAAATCACCCAGAAAAATTTAAAAATGCAAAAACTCAATATGGTGACCAAGGCAGAAATTTATTTTAATCTAATTTACCAAACACATTTTTTTTTCCTTTTTAAATAACATTCATTTTTTTCCCATTTGTATTTGGTACAGTCTGAAGAAGTATGTTCTAAAAGGCTATAAAATACAAATTAAAAGATGAATGAAATTGAAAATGAAGAAAAATAATTTTTCATTTGTATTTGGTACAGAGTCTGAAGAAGACCTTGCTAGAAGATTGAAACGTAATGTTTAGTTTATGTTTTAGATTAAAATAAACTTCTGCTTTGGTCAGCATATTGTATGTATGCAAGGTCAATGGTTGCATTATGTGACCTTGAAGTGGAAATTTCAATATTTTCGTATAAATATATTTTATGAAACCTATTCTACCTTAGCTTCAAAACAAGCTTCAAGATGAAAAAAAAAGTGCTCCCCTGCGCTTAGCACCATGCCATGAATGCGTATAGGGGGTGTGGGGGTAACGCCCCACACTTTCTTGATCCCGTCGTGAGTGAGGGTGATGTGATCAGCATCACGCCCCTGACTGCCTTTACCTCCCAAGGTTTCCCCCAGGTACCCATGTCATTCGACGCTGGGTGGACGCCGGGGCCGCTTCCGTTAGAAAAGTTCCCGGATTTGAACTGGCCGGTGATCGAACCCAGGACCTTTAGCATGGTAATCAGACGCGTTACCGACTGAGCCACCGCTGCCATGCTTCAAGATGAAAGTTATACCTAGGGACATTGAATTTTCGCAATGTGCAAAATATGAAAAAAATATGCAATTCTGAACATTCTGCAATGTTGAAATATCCATGAGTTATATTCGCGAAGTAATGCAAAATGTGTGCTTTTCCACGAAATGAACGCTTTTTCGCGAAATAACCGTGAAATATCATCAAATTAAGTAGAAAACACGCACAAACCGGCAATCGAGGTTGTGCACGCAAACTGTCGATTTGTAAGGAAACGTTTGCCTAAACTACCAGTTCCAGCTGAAGAACGTTTTATCTTCGATCACATCAGGAAGACATTGCAAATTGGGATTTCACATGCACATAATCTCAGTTCGAAAACTTCGCTCCTTGTCAAGTTGCATTCCTTTCTTCCCCTGAATGTCAACTCAACTTCCAGTTTCATTGAACTTGCTAGCTGTAGCAGCGATAAGATTAGTCTCTTCCCGCACATCAAGGGAAACAATGGTGTCATTTGTGTTCAGTCATGAATGAATTTTGTTTATCATCATGTGATTTTCAACATGTGTTTGTGTATGTGCAGTAGTGATTATTTTATTTGTTTGACAGCAAGGATATCCTTTAAATACATACAATGAATAAATCACTTGAGATATGCATTTTAGAAATGAAGTGATTTTGTGTTGATGCTTTCTTTCTCGTTGGACAGCTTGTGTATGTGTACAGTATATAAAAATGAAGTAGTTTATCAATTTATAGCTCTTTTGTATGTTGTTTCCTCTCATAATGAAAAAGTGTGTGCCATTTTTTTTCCACCGATGGTATATCCTGCTGATCTAACATTTTATTTCCCGCTCTCCTCAGTTTTTATTTACCATAAATTTGTCTCCCTAGTTATACCATAATTGAAAACAAAGTTATGAATTGTTTTACTTAACCTTGTAAGCACTTAAATGTTATATTTGTTATAAGGTTGGCAACCCTGCTGTATGAATACCGTGAATCACTGAGGACTAAAATTTTACATAAAGTTACTTCATGTCTTCTACCATCCTACCAAATTTCATGAAAATCTGAAATGGTCAGGTTGGTAAGATCATTTTTTTGGTGATGATTTGGCATGGAATAACCAATATGAATGTACATAAAATATGTTTTAATGAAGATTTATGAATAGAAACAGTGAGAAAGCCATTAATTTATTTTATAGCTTTTTAGAACATACTTTAAACTTCAATTTGAAAAAATAAATTGGCTTGATTACTGCAGTGCCTCTTAGTAATAATGCAATTTTAGTGACATCAGACGTTGATGCAAAATATCAACATTATTTACAATAAAATATTTTTTTTCTGACTCTCAGTGCAAAGGAATCTTGATGACAGCTTTTTAAATGGAATGCACATATACGAGGCGCATCCAGAAAGTAAGTTTCCCTATTTTTAAAAAAAAAAACAACAACACAGTTTCAGGAAACCATTTATTGGCAACAGGTACAGCAAAGGTTCAGCTATTTTTCAACATAGCAACCACCAGAATAGGGACACTTGTCGTATCGTGGTATCAACTTTTGGATCCCACTGTCGTAGAACTCTGCCGCCTGTGAATGGAACCAGCGTGTGACAGACGTCTTCAGCTCTTCGTCGTTGCCAAAACGCTCACCGGAGGACAGGAATTTCTTGAGGTGCAAGAAAACGTGAAAATCGCAGGGAGCCAGATCAGGACTGTAAGGTGGATGATCAAACAACTCCCAGCCAAATTCCGTCAAAACAGCTGCTGTGCGCCGAGCCGTATGTGGGCGAGCATTGTCATGGAGGAGCACAACACCTGCAGTAAGCATGCCACGCCTCTTGTTTTGAATGGCACGTCGCAATTTCCTTAGTGTTTCACAGTAATGGTCAGCGTTCACCGTTTTACCTCTGGGGAGGAAGTCAATGAGCAAAATTCCCTTCCTGTCCCAAAACACGGTGCACATCACTTTCTGTACCGACAGCGTCTGTTTGAATTTCTTCTTGACCGGAGATCCACTATGCCGCCAATGCATTGACTGCTGCTTGGTTTCCGGGGTGAAGTGCGAAATCCACGTCTCATCGCCCGTGACGATCCTGTCGAGGAAATAATCGCCGTCATCATGGTACCGTTGCAGGAATGTCAGTGCTGCTCCTGAACGTTTCATTTTGTGTTCGGGTGTCAGGTTTTTCGGCACCCACCTGGCACACAATTTTTTGAACAGCAGGCGCTGCGTGACAATCTCATGCAACACGGATCGCGATATCTGCGGAAAAAGGCTACTCAACTCCGTAATCGTGAAGCGACGGTTCTCTACGATACGCTGCCGCACCAGCTCAACCAGATCATCAGTGATAAGGGACGGACGCCCACTGCGCTCTTCATCATGGACATTTTGACGACCTTCCGAAAACTGCCGACACTAGCGACGCACCATCTGCTTACGCATAATGTTCGGCCCATAGATCTCACAGAGCTGACGATGAATGTCAATTGGCGCAATGCTTTGTGCATTCAGGAACTTCATCACCGACCGAACCTCGCATGCGGCGGGAGAAGGAATACGAGCTTCCACTTCAGACCAGTGATGCCTCGCTACTGGTGCCGGGCGGGATCTGTCCGCCTGGCATATGATTGATACGTCTTAGCTCTGCGGCGCATGCGCAATTTACAAGGCTCATTATGTTTACTTTCACGGGGAAAAAATAGGGAAACTTACTTTCTGGATGCGCCTCGTATCTATACACTTTGGGGGGGGGGGGGGGAAAGTGATATGTCGATTTGACTGAGAAATAACTTTTCCTATTAAGCACTGTGGGCCATCTCCATGATCTCGGCAATGTCGGATGCGTGCAAAATTCTGAAACTTTAGCCTCCTGTTTCTCAGTAACTATGAGGTCTAGAGAAGAAAAAAATTGCATGTGTCCACACCTTGTTAGTATTAACAAATACACCAAGTTTCATTAAAATCTGAATCAGTGGTTACATCATTTCAGCATGTAAGTTAAAGTTCTAAAAATGGTTCAATTATGGTACTTGTAACACAAATTTTACATTTCCAACCAGGAATAGAATATGTCTGAAAAACATCGCACCCCCGTAAATATTGCATGAAAACCTTTACAAACTAGTCTGACTGATATTGCCCATTAATTCAATTGCAAGCAATCACAATTTCTTGAAAATGTGGAAACACTGTAGACGTAGAAAAATCTACATAGTACATCTCCTGTGTGAGTGCCTAATTTAAGGCATTGACGTCTCTACACTGGGAGGTGGAACCAGCCTACGTCTATAGTGTTTCAAAGGCAACAGATCCCGTTGCGGTAGCACTATAGGTCTCGCGTGACAACTTGAGCTCTGAGGGAAAGTAGAAAATGGAAGGGGACATGTGGGTTTTTGTCAAGAAAAAGGCAGGCAGGTGCAGCAAAATTTCAATGTTGCTAGTTACAGTTGTAAACAATATCTGATCACTCAGTTTAGATGTATTTTTGCAAAATTGCGAATCCAGGTAAGAAATGTGGGAAGAAAAGCGCACACCCCGTTATCACAGTGCACTATGACACCAGGAGTCCAGGTTTGAATCCCGGCCCATGGATGGTATTTTTTGTAAGTGTCCCTTCATACATCAATATAATCAATCATCTTCATCTTCGGGATTATCAAAAAGTGGCAGAAAAGCGAAGTAAAGTAAATCAAATCAATCCATTCAAAACCAATGATGCCATTGCAGCAAACCCAAAAGAGAGCTGCTGGCTACTCTTAAAATGATTAAAACGGAATTTCATGAAATCAGGGGAAAAATCACGGGAAACTTTTCAACTCCGCTGAAATGGAGGCCCTGGGTTCGATACCTGGTGGAGGCACTTGTTCTGATCCCACTTTAAACTGTAGGTCCAGTCCTGATTAGCCTTACTGTGCATAAAGTGGACTTAAAACACGAACTCAAACTAACAAAGCAACTCCCAAGAAATGGAGAAAATGAGCAAGAAAAGCTTTAATGGACGATTTCGATAAAGGGGCTATTAGGAGGCTTCAAGAGATTCACACATTGTGGACAATACTGTACCTACATCTTTTAAAGAAACTGTTAGAAAAAATAAATTTTCGATTCTTATAAAAGAACTGAATACAATAGGAAGGTTTTAATGGGGAAAAACCAGATATTGTTGTATTGCATGCGGATTTCTTGAGATATATTCATGACTGCCGAGAGACTGGAAGAGCCTTGTACTATATAGATGAAACACATAAACGAATATCATACAGTGCCAGTGGTAATGAGACAGACGTTGTACGGCCTCTATCACCAAGGGGAAAACGTAGGAGGCTTATAATGGCAACTATTGATGTAGCACAGTTTCCTGTAGACTTCCGCAAGTCAAAATTTTTGGGCCTATAGTGAAATATACATCGAGAATACCATAACGTATATTGTTGTAATCCCGTCTTACCATGGATCTGAGGACACAGGGATGCTTCAATAACACATTTTAGGTAAAGCTTAAATATACTTGTGAGTTGAACCTGCTCCGACTAAGAGGAATGAGATATGGAAGGTTGAATTTAAAGGTTATTTACGCTTGTTCATACCTGGTAGGCGAATCATGTTTCTTGTCCAGGTGCTTCTTGCAGACTGAATTGTGACTGATGTCAAGGTTCGATACTGTGACCCTTGACTCACTGTTCCGAGCAATCCCGCGCGAATGGCTGCATGTGTATGCAGCCATAAACTTCGTACACCGTTGTCGTAGTTTAGTTAGTTGTAATGTGTACTAAAGTCGTTTTCACGTTCAGAAGACACAATGACCTCTTATGGACAATGCTTTTCTTATTGGAAATACGAGCGCGCTGTTGTGAAATTTCTCGATTTACAAATTTAGCTTACGTAAAATCGGTACCTGCAGTTTTGCAGGAAATTTTGTAGAGAATACGATGGTGAGATCAAAAAACTGGTATAACTTGCTTACATATTTTTAGATAAATTAAAAATGCAAATTTTCTGTGAAAACAAAATTTTTACATTGTTTTCATTCCTAACGTTGAAACATGCCGTAAAATTGAAGCATTAATTATGAAAAAAATTGACACTGTTTTCTAATTGTCATAGGTGATGGTGGTGCTCAGAATTTATCAATACTTTAAAGCATATTCGCATTAAAAAATATTCAAATAAAGTATGTGGAGATTTTTTTATATTCGTGCAGTAGAAAATGTCGTCGCTGGCAATTTTTTGTTCTGTAATTCCAAGTAAAAACATCCAGCGACAAAGTTGTGAAGAAAATAATGAAATTATTTTTTATAACCACTCAAAGGTTCCCAGAAATATTACTTCCATGCATTTGGAGTTTCTTTTTAACCCGAACCGCGCGCGAAGTAAGGGGACATTTTCTTTGCCATCTTGAGCCGACTCACCGCAGCATTCCGGCTAATCAACACCAAGTTTACGAGTTATTTTATTTCCATTCAGTAAAAATATTAACTTCATTCAGTTTGTTACAATAGAATTGCAATTACTTTAATTTAATAATTGACAATTATTTCGAATGCTGCTGTTGTGAGCAACATTAGTGCTGTCGCAAATACACGTTGTTTTTGTTTACATTACTGTCGACATTAATACTGAAATGAAGATCACCTTTCAGTTTCCAACGTACACAAAAATTCATAGACAATAATGAATTTATATATATATATATATATATGTAACACATTACCATATCTCAATGTTATTCTATGAAATAATTACAGAGAAAGGCGAATGAATATTAAATGTGCCTGTGTATTAAATTAAATCTAATGGAAAAATGACATGCTAATGAACTGTAATGTTCACAGTATAATATTAATATTAATAATTACATATAATTATCATTTTATATAAAATATGTAACACCTACATTGTGAAGGAAGCTCATCATTTCCCGGCGACATGAGCTAGCGCTGTATTGGCAACACTGTACGGTTTCTCCATAAGCGCCGTTGTGTCTTCTGAACGTGAAAACGACTCTAGTAATATACGAGTAATGAGAGCGAGCTTGCTTTTATAATCTTTTGCTTCGAAAGGTTATTACACCTTTCGAACATGCTGGATCATGTTAGATCCACGTATTTGCCTCTCAGTCAATGCTTCACGGATGTTACGAAGTTTGCGCATTCTTGAGATTGCTCGCTGGTCGGACAATTCCAGTGAATAAACAAGCATAAAATATTTTCTTGACGAGGTTTCCTTGTATTTTTAATCACCATATCTCTACAATATATACGTATTGATGATGTCAGAGGGGGTGGACGGACATTTTAACTTAATGACTTCCATTACGAAAGGGAGAGGGAAGGAAATAGAGGAAGAGGAGCTGTGTACAAAGCAACTGTGGCTGTAGTAGTTAAGGTTAGAAGGTCGATATACTGTTCTTGTCAAATAAAACAACATACTCTATGTGTACAACTTTGTTAAGAAATGCTCCTGGTTATCAGGCATTCTGGTAACATTTATTGGGAATAGCAAGAAATTAGTGCGGTTGCAAACACTGCTTTTGAAAGGCGGATAACTCATTATAGGGGTTGTCACTGCCTCTGCGGTCAACTCTAATACTTTCTCCCCAGAGCTCAAGTTGTGGTGCTAGACCTAAAGAAGAGACCATATCACACAAGTAAAACAGCAACAGTGAAATTTCAGGCGAAGCCAGGATGGCTCTGTAGCTCATGGGTAGAGCAATGGCACAGTATGCCAGAGACCCGGGTTCAAGTCCTAATGGAACCTGCATTTTTCGCTGAAAAACCTACGTAATACATCTCCCGCGTTTCCCCATTTTAAGGAGTACTTTTGTTGTATGACCTTACAAACCAAACTCTATGGTGCAAGAACCCTATAAAGAACAGAGTCTGACAAACCTATTTATACTGCCGTTATTACCAATATTATTATTTTATTTGTATTCTAAACAGGAGCCTGTCATCTTTTCTGAAAGTACATCTTAGAACTTTTCTGGACTTTCCACCAGGGATTGGACGCATTACTGCTGCTTGCACCAAAAGTAAGAGGATAAAGAATTCAAGAACTCTTGCGATGATTCATTTTTACATTTAAATAAAACAAATAAAATTCTGTAACTGTTGAAAGAAATTTACTATTCAATATTTGTATTTTAGTTAACGGTTCAGATTGTTTTATGACTTTTTTAAAATTCTCCTAGCAGGAACACAAATTATCGTAGAATTTTGGAAATCATTGTCACACGAAATTTGAACCTTCCTTAAAGTAATGAGCACTGTTTCAATTAACTTAAAAATTACCTTACGCAAGCATCCGCGCTTCCAATGGACAATATATTTTTCATTGATAAGCGAATGTACGTATCGTAGACTAGTGGACACAAATTGTTAGACACAAAAAAATGTATAGCAAAAAAAAAATTATTGAACAAGGAAAAAAGGTTATGAACCGGAGTTATCGTAACACCAATACTACCAAAAATAGGAGTGTGAGGAAGGGAAAAAAATTTTGTGATATTTCAAGTGTATAAGTTAAAACCATGCTCTGCTACCAGGAACTTTGTAACGTGTTGCTCGCGTACGAGAAAAAGGGCAATGAAGCCTCGTGGGAAGCGTGCAAAACAGGTCCGGGATCAATTAAGGTACGCGCTCCAAATTAAGCAACAACCAACAGTTACAAGTCACAAATTTGTTGAGGTTACTGGCCAGCGTTTGTCGCCGCCACCTCAGTCTCAATAGAGAACCAATCAATAAGAGTGGGCAAAAAGGAAAAAAGAAGAGGATACAATCCACTATGTGGACCCCCACCTTAAAAAACAATCAAAAATGGTTTTATAAACAAAATATGTTCACTAAATATCGTGGAGAATTCGCTCAGGTTTGGTTATTCGTTAAGGAATCCTGCAATACAAAAGACACACTATTCATTCATAAAATACATATATATAACCAGTACTATTCAACAAAAGTTCACCACTTCTTTTCTTACCAATAGTAACCTCATTACTTCTTTTTTGTGGAAGGGTTCTGAAGAAAAACATAGAACTGTATGCAAATTTCAAAGACTTGAGTCAAAAATTTATTAGATTTAATCTCGAACAAGAACGATTAATATCTCGATTAACAACAACATCAGAAACAATTTATCGAGTGCAAACCCACTTTAACTTCCATTAAAAATCATTCCAATTGTAGCTTTAACAATTCTTTCTTTCAGATGTATAATCTGTCATTTGACATATCGGGAAATACACTACAAATTTAAACGGTAACAAGAACTTGAATGTAATAACAATTAAATCCTTTCAATTGAACACATCGTGAATCTATTAGTACCCGAAATCAAATATTCACAATTGATTAACAAATGATCCACTTTTGCCTTTTTTCCTTTTTCTTACAGTAAATAATACAATCCTCCTTTCATTACTTTGATGCTCCCATTACTTTAATTTAATTTGTGTAACCCTTGCGTTAATTACCTTAGAGTTTAAACATTGGCAATGGTGAATGTGAATTGTCACGCGTACGCCTCGCTAAATTTTAATGTTACACAAACGTCGCAAGTTCCATTTACTTTACGTTCCTTCCTTTCATCATAATGGAATAAATCTAACAACTCGTTGCTCATTAATTAGTCAACGTGCATTAGTTGCGATTTAGAATGGGTTATACTTTCGTCGCCCTTGTTTCCCTTTCTTACTTATTTAAAGTTTCGACTCAATCATTATAAACGTACACGAATCTATCACAGTTCACGATTTACACTTCGCAGAAAAAAGGGGGGGAGTGGTCACTGTACATACCTCCTTCAAACTGCTCAAAATGTTCCAACGACCATGTAATACTGCTATGGGCGATGCGTCAAACGAAAACTCGACTTCCTTCTCGTTCTGACATCTGAGCAATGTCTGGAAATGTCCATCAACTCGTTCCCCAGTCACAATTCTGGATGTTGGTCCGCGTTGTTGGAGACTGGCCAAATCTAATAGGGCTTCAACAAAGTTCTCACTCCAATCAAATGCGACTCCATTTTACGCGTGTAAAGTCCATCCAGAAAATCCACTTCTGCCTCACGTTAACTTGTAAACGGCATGAAGCGTGATAGACGAAGGCACGTACAATACTTGGAGTAGAATTCAGAGAGCGTATCTAGTAACGTTGAGTGCAAACAAAAAATCAAAAAGTTCAAGTCTCGCCCGCGAGACAACTTGCACGCTTAAACACTCCACATACTCTCTGTCTGACCCTCCTCTCGTGACTCGAGTCACGCTAGTTGTTTCGCGAAGCTCTGTGAAGTCGGAACTGTAACTGTGTTAGTTTTTTGCCTGCTCGAGAAGCGAGCGCCGAGCAAAAGGTCAGTAGAGACCTCTAGCGGGAACTTGTATAACCAACCAAAAACAACAGATGACGCAAGGCGCACGAAGAATGAGGAATGGTGAAGTTTTTCCACGCGGAATTATTACGTAATACTTTTTTAGTACGAAAAGCGTAGGAAAAACGTCACAGAGTCAATGTAGAAGTAAATCGGAACCTTAGTAGACTGCATTTAGGGACTTTATTTTAATGCTAAGAGAACCTCTATGAAAGCACATATTGAACAAAATCTAAAGTAATCGCTAAAACTCCGCAATATGTGTTAACAGAAGTAAATCAAAATCGAACTATATTAAAATTGCATTCGTGGCATGATGGAAATGCAATAAAACAAAAGGAACCTGAGCTGCAATTTATATTGGTAGAAATTGGGGAGCGAATTTACAATACCTGACCCCTCCCCGATTTTTTGTAATATTTCGCATACTCACTAACTGAGGCCTCCTAATCACGAATTTGAAGTTAAAATTTGGGGGTCACATGTAGAAATTGCAAAATAAGGGGGTCCGTGATCGCAACCAACAATGCACGATTGCCCATTATTTATCGCAAGATTTTGCGTTTCGAATACTTAAGGAACGAAATATATATTCCTGACATTACTACGACCCCAAATTTTAACTATGCTTGCCTAACCTAACCTTACCGTGAATAGTTTGTTGGGCTACCCATGCATGGTTTTACGACCCCAAATTTTAACTGTTTGCTTAACCTAACCTTACCAAGAATGCTCACTGGGGCTATCAGTGATGGTTTTGCGCTAATTATGATAACAAACCGATAAAAAATCTTATTTTCGTAGCACTTTAACGGCAAACGTTCATCGAAGATGCCATTTTCGTATCCTGCAATTTTACGATCGATGCATTGTTGCCAAATTTACCTGTAATCAAATCAGTCCACATTCTCTTCTGCCATTCTTACACGATCCATGCTCTCCAAGTATGAAATCAACAGTGTGGCAATGCTGGAGACAGCATAACTAAAGGTAAAGTAAAGGTAAAGTGTTCCCCTGTGCATAGCACCACGCCATGAAGGCGTATAGGGGGTGTGGGGGTAAAGCGGCCCCGGCGCCCACCCAGCGTCGAATAACATGGGAGACAGCATAACTAATAATATCAATTGTTCATATCAACAAATATGGTTCCCATACTTGTATATGGAGAATCATTGCGAGAATAGAAATTCTTATTTTACAACTTCTACATGTTAATGAACAATTTCTACACCTCACCACAACATGTTAACCTCAGATAAATCATCGCAACTAATTATTTCCTGAGTATAAGCAGTAGTATAGAAATTACAGAAGGGTCTGGTATTGTAAATCAAAATAGAAAATGTAGATTGTCTTATATACAATTGTTACAAAACATATGGACATGAAATAAATTCACAAACAATAATGAAACAAAAAATACTTACCCCCAGAAATCTTCTACAGTATCAAAGCTGGTAATTTCTCTCTGGTTTTCTTCCCATGATCTATTCCTGTCATTCTCATAATACCAAAGTGTCCAAATGTTTTGAAGAGGGTGCTTTATCAATAGTTCTGGGGGTAGTTCTTCAACATTAGCAACCTCATTATTTTTCTTCTCCATCTTTTCCTAAAACAAATATTAATTTTTAGGGCAAAGTATTGGTTCCACTTTTGTTTTTTACATTAAATACATAAAATAAAATGGTATAATTACAGAATACCGGGAGTAACTCATTTCAAATTTGGTATACTCAATAATTTTGACCTCGAAATCACGAATCTGCAGTTAAAAATTGGCGGTCACGTCTAGAAAATGCGAAATACCGTGCATACATTACCTCTATGATTGTTGATACAATGGTCGCCATGTTTGATGATGTGAACAACTGAAGTTCGCTATAGATCGACCACAAGGGAAAAAACCTTGGGACGAAAAGTACCCGCACAGCTTTCCCTTCTTCCCTCCACCTCGGGCAATAAGGAAACATGGTCCAATCTCCCCCTCCCCTACTCGCGGGGTTATGGTGCACAGGACTCGCGGGTCTGCGCAGGTTGTTTTGCTCTTGGTTCCACTATATCTGTTCCATGGAGCGTTGCTCAATGTGACAATTTGGCATCTTCAGTAAATGTGGAAAACATACTTGCCCCACGTACCATTCACGTAAGGTTAGGTTAGGCAAGCATAGTTAAAATTTAGGGTATTCATATACATAGTTTTTGAACACTTATCATTGCAAAAAAATGTTGTTTCCTTCATAAATCACTGGTGTTTACTTCGTTCACGGACCCCCTTTTTTCTACTTATTTCGCATTTTCTAGACGTGACCGCCAATTTTTAACTGCAGATTCGTGATTAGGATGCCAAAATTAGTGAGTATGCAGAATTTGAAAACAATCTGAGATACTCCCGTTATTCTGTAATTGCTCCAATAAAACATAAGGCTTCGAAAGCTTATAAAATATCGTACTAACATAGATGATCATGAAGGAATTAAATCATCAGCCCAAAAATATTATGATTGATAATTTTCAATGTAAGGTATGCATCAGTTTCCCTTCCTCTCCGGAAGTGTATTAACTGACATAACAATTCCTTGGGAAATTTGACTGTCTGAAGTTCACAATAATACCTGGTTATGTAGCATTATCTTGCCATTCGTAAGGTCTTCTGGGTCTGTTAAACATCTATTAAATCAATGTGAGAATCAAGGAGAATTGATGAAAGATGAAAAGCGTGTGGTGCTGTATTTTTTTTTTTTTGCCATGGGTTATAACAAAAAAAAACCGAATTTTTATAATTTGAACACATTTACAATTCTACGATAATAACTGAACCAATATTGCTTAGTTGGTGATCAAAGATCAAAATCGTGAAATTCTAAATCCAACACTTTAGTACCGGTAAGATTACGTGCACGACACGCAAACAGAAATTCAAACATTGTGACCTATATTGTTATTTCTAAAGTTTCAATGTTGATGATAACACCACTTTCACTAATCTGAACATACTATTTCATGTATAATAAATTTTCAAGTGTCAAAAACCACGGTGCTGGCCCAATGTGAGCATACGGATGCATCCGTATTCTCAAAAGCATTGCCTCACTTTCATGACCTCGTAATTATACCCTATAAGTTGTGTGTGTTGAATGAATTAAATACAAGATAACGTAACACGGCTTAGATCGAGGGTTGCTTACGAACGTATAACTAATGAAACAACAAATTTATCCAAACTTACGTCGACTTCGACAGTTTTATTCGCAGCCATGTCTGTGGCACGTAAAATATACTCGCACTCGGCCACGGAATTGTTGAACCTGACATCTACCGTTCAACTTGTGTATTAATATTCAACACACGATATAACAGCATGATAACAGTTGCGCCGGTATTTTTTTTTTTACTACATGATGTACTGATGTACGTTTAACGAATTTTTGGCTAATAATTTACAAAATGCGAATATTGATATTGAGGCGTACAAAATATGAAGCATATACTCCAAAGATGAAAGACTCCTCTCAATTTTGTTCGTTTCTTACAGAACAAGAGTTTAGAGCTAAGACCACAGATGAATGTGCTTAGACTGATCAGTGATCACTGATCACACTTGCAAAAATGCAGATCTTTTCAATGTTTTTTCATTGGTTGTATTTTTCTAGACTCATCAACTCACTGGCAACAGTGGATCGAACCTCTGGGAAATGTTGTCGTCTTGCATATAAAATGTAAACATGTGAAAATAACACAGGATATCTTCCATAAATAGTGTACAAATCACAACAAAATTGGATAGTGATCATGGTAATTTAAATATTTTACCGTACTGCATTACTTAGCACACATTTATAATTTAAAGTAACTGAAGGATATGCACTTGCACTTTTGGTCGGACAATATTATTACTATTAAAGATAATAAGAATATATCTTTATAGCGTATGCTGTTCTCCCACCTGACGTGTGGGAAAATCTTGGTGATCATAGGTTGAACTTCACACACAAACACTTCTGTGACGAACATGGTTATCCTCAATGACAGCGTCAACCGCCTATTGTCACACATCTGGTACTCCAGCAAAATATAGGCGGCTTCTGTGCAGATACAGTATGTAACATTGTTATTCGTACACATGAAATTTTTGAGGAAAAAATGTCATATCTACTAGTAAATATAATAATTTTCATATGTACCTGGAAATTAATGTTAATGAAGGTTTCACCAACAAATGTCAATAAAAATGTATGTTCAAAGTGTATAAACAGAGCATATAATTTGTGTGAAAAGAGAAAAACATGCTGTTTCATGCAACATTGTTATTCGTACAGGCAAGAGTTTCTATCTTCCTCGCATACAGCGCCACCTCTATTCGGGCGATTTCGTGCAGTTTGCAACTTCCTAACATGCAGGCGTGCTCCCCGTCAAGCGGAATGCTGGCGTAGGTATTGTTGTAGGCCTATCGTCTATTTATCAGCGTGTTCGAAATGGGCAAGGTGTAGGAACTTAGTTCAGATCTGAAGGATGTTATTATAAATTTGGCCCTTAGAGGTTATTCGTTAAGAAAAATTGGACAAAGTGTCAATAAATCACGCTCCACAGTTCAATACATAGTAAACAAATTTAGAGAGGAAGGTTCAACACAGAATGTGCCGAGAAAACCAAAAAAGAGACGGTTGAATAAACGTGATGAAGCTTTATTTTAAAAAGAGTGCGAGAAAACCCCTGACTAAGTGTTCCTCAGTTACGACCGTTAGTAGAAAATGTTGCTGGCAAGATGATGTCCGATCAAACTGTCCGACGTGCCTTGTGGAAGCATGGATATCATGGCAGAATACCACGAAAGAGGCCTTATGTAAATAAGGTGAATCGCAGGAAGAGACTTTCATTCGCGAAAGAGCACATCCACAAGGACCAGGAATTTTGGGATAGTATCATATGGTCAGACGAGTCCAAGATTAATATATACGGGTCATATGGGATAAATAGGGTCTGGAGAAAATCAAATAAAGACAATAATCACATTAACACAGTTCCAACAGTTAAACACGGTGGTGGGTCATTAATGATTTGGGGCTGTATGTCGTCCAAAGGTGTTGGTACCATCCAGTTTATTGATGGTATCATGGATGCATATGTCTATTTGGACATATTGAAGAACAATGTAAAGCAGCGTGCCTAAAAAATGGAGCTCAAAGTCCAGACTTAAATCCCATTGAGCATTTATGGGCAATTTTGAAGAGGCTAGTGCATAAAGCAGGTGTCAAGTTCAAACAAGAGTTGAAAACTGTTGTGCAAGCCGAGTGGAATAAAATAAGCACTGAAACATGTCGGAAACTGGTTAATTCTATGAAGAACAGGTGTCAAGCAGTAATTAAAGCCAAAGGATACGCATCAAAGTATTAGAACTGTCAGTAAATTTGCTCTGAATATATTTTTTTCTTTTATATTATTAAGTGTACGAATAGAAAAGTTGTACAAAAAATGGCATGTTTCTCTTTCAGTTTCATTTAATTTATTATTGTCATTGGTTATACAGAAATTGGGTAAGATTTTATGTTCCTAATGATATTAGTTATTGAATTGTAAAGAAACAATTTCAAAAGAGTGTATTTCCTTTCAGATATTAAAGCATTTTCTTTGAAAATCCGTGTGTACGAATAAGAATGTTACATACTGTATATGGAGAAACATTTTTGTTAGTGTCATACAATGTAACTACACAAGTGTCGTCACATAGTTATTATTAAGGTAACAGTTTCGAATGGATAATGATTATTAACATTTTTATGGGAGCACTAGGAAGTTTTACAGGAACCTCGAATTAATTGTGAAAGTAAATTTGAAACTTGGAGAAAGTAATTAGCAGAGTTTAGACTTTCACAAAATGCCATTCATCGGACATGATCATCCAGGGCTTCCTAGCAAGGAGCCATTTCTCATTTACTCCCCTTTTGGACATGGATAACTGCCATATTTTCAGAGGAATCTCTAAAGCACCCCAAAAATGTTGAAAGTAATTACCACTGTTTGGAATTCTGAAAAGTGCAATTCATTTGCGAAAAAAGCTGTAAATGGTACCTAAATATCTCCGCTTCCCTTCGTCAATGCATTCCACAGACTACTGTTGATACGATGCTCAAAGGCATGTCATGCTTGAGACCAGCTCAAAAAGCATTTAGGGAAATTATTGTACTTTTAACAGCTCTAAACCTGTCCTGCCTAACCTAAACATGAAAGTATTTAAGGAACCAGCCTAACTGAACTATGGGTATGACTTAAGATGACGGGACCCCTCTCCGATTTTCTTCATATTTGGCATGCTAACTAATTGAGGCCTGCTAATGACGAATCTGAAGTTAAAATTTGTCGGGAACTTGTAGAAATTGCAAAATAATTGTGACCCATTGACGCTAGCCTCATGAACCTTTGATGTGTGGTTAGGTTAGTTTTGGTTAGGTTAGGCAAACATAGTTAAAATTTGGTGTCATGGTTGTATCAGGATCTAGAAATTGCAAAATAATTGTGAACTATTGATGGTAGCCCCACGAACCATTGACGTGTGGTTAGGTTAGGCAAACATAGTTAAAATTTGGTGGGTAAGAATGTCATATGCGGGAAATGGATTTCCTCAAATTTACAGGAGAAAGTACGTACGGAATTGAGTTTCTGTGTAATTTCGGATGTTCGTAGAAGTGTTTTCTCGCATTTTTCAAACTATTTTGCCGCTAAACCATGTATTTTTCTATAATAATGTCCGTCCGATGCACGAAAACTGTTGTTTGCATTTCCATTCATGTACTTGAACCGGATGTTGCGAGCATCTGATGATGCAATCCCCGGCAAGGTAAGTGTTTCCAAACAAACAGTTTTTTCACTATTGCCAAAACTAAAGCAACCCATACTAACCTTACCGTGATGGTGCGTGGAGCTATCGTGAATGGTTTTTGGGGCTATTCGTGGATGGTTATACGATCCAGAATGGTTTTGGGGGCTATGCGGGAATGGTTTTTGGGGCTATTCGTTGATGGTCATACTATCCCGAATGGTTTTTGGGGCTATGCGTGAATGATTTTTGGGGCTATGCGGGAATCGTTTTCGGGGCTATGCGGGATTTTTTCTGTTAAGAAGGTTGAAACACTGCTTTGCCGTTTGAAACACAATGCTAGTTTACATTTGCCCGCCATTTTGCATGTTCAGGAAGCGAGAAAAGAACTAACAATAATTACTCGATATGTCGACAATAGATACTAATTTCATTGAAAAAAGCTAAATCCGTTGTTAAACAATCTTTCGCAATGCAGAATAGGTAAGTACGAATATATAGAAAGTAGAGAATGAACGAGTTAGAGCGATTTCCCGCATATGACAGTTTTACCATTTGGTGTCCTGGAAGTATCAGGAATATATATATTTCCTTGTGAAACAAAAAATTTCGCGAAAATTGACGGTTTCCATTCCAAAAACTAACGCCTTATTTTCGCTTATTTTGCAATTTCTAGATGTTTCCGACAACTTTTAACTTCAGTTTTGTGATTAGGAGGCCTCAATTAGTGAGTATGTCAAGAAAATCGGAGAGGGGTCCGCTCATCTTAAGTCGTTCCCCAAGACTAATGTAAACAAATGGCTGGTGTCAAGAGAAGAATCGGCCAAAGTTCATTTTGTTTTATAAGGATTGCATCATGCTACGAATGCAAATTTAACATGGTTTTGATTTCTTATATATACCGCGTGAGGCACCTAAAAGTACCACCTGAAATAGCGAAGAAACCAGAAACAGTAGCGATGTGAGGTTTGCGGAAAACAATAATATCAAATGGGGCTCGTAAATCGGAGGTATGGGGTGGGTCGAAAAATATTGTCAAATGGGGCATCTGGAGCAAAGTCATATTTTTTTTAAATGGAACGATATACAATAACATGCATGATATTAAAGAGCACACGCAGAGAAACACAATGCCGTTGGTCTCATGCATCTACTGCACATAGGAACGAAGATATGGCCATGTGAATATATGTAAACAAAGTAACAAGTGGCCCACTTGACCGTCAGTACCACGGCATGTACAAGTATGAGATGTCGGAAGCCATTGGACAAGATGAAGACAGAACATGTTAAAGGAAGAAAAAATACAGTAGACATCGTCAGCACCATGTATTTGACAGTGTTACAGCATAATGAAAATGACCATAACAGTATGTCGAAGAACCACTGCGTAAGAAGCGAAAACCTGTCAAAGTGTGTGTTCAAAGTGGTGGCCGTCAGCTGTGATACAGGCAACGAGGCGCCCACGCAAAGATCGTTGCACAGAATGTAGCATCTCGTAGGGAATGTCCCTACTGGCCGCAGTAATGCGATGTTGCATATCCTCTGGAGTTGTTGGCACATCCCGGTAGACAATGTCCTTCAGCTTTCCCCACAGGAAAAAGTCTAACGGTGTGTCAAATCTGGGGAACGAGCCGGCCATTTGACAGGCCCTCCACGTCCAATCCAACGATTTGGAAATGTATTTTCCACACATGCTGTAGCGCGTCTTGCACTGTGAGCTGGGCACCCGTCATGTTGGTACCACATTTCCCTCCTTGTCTGAAGTGGTATGTCCTCCAATAGTACAGGCAGTTCATGTTGTAAAAACTGTATGTATCGGTCAGCATTCAGTGTCCCTTGTATAAAAAAAGGGCCAGTGAGATGTTCACCCACTATACCACACCACACGTTCACACTCCATGGGCGCTGGCGTTCCACTTGGCGAAGCCAATGTGGATTTGTCACCGACCAATAGTGCATGTTCCTTAGGTTGACATTTCCATGATTGGTAAAAGTTGCCTCGTCAGTGAAGAGGATACGTGACAAATCGGGTGTGTCGTGTCGTAACATCCATGTGCAAAACCGAACACGGTCCACAAAATCATTCCCGTGACGTTCCTGATGGAGGGAGATATGATATGGGTGAAACTTGTGTGTGTGCAGAATGTGCAATACACTTCGCTGACTCATCCCAGCATCCCTGGCAATTTCACGGGAGCTAACGTGCGGATTCACAGCAACAGCGGTGAGAACATTTGAGTCGTTCCATGTCAAATCACCCAGAGGTGGTTGCTTGACCATTTTGTTAATTTTTTATATTTTCACCATAGGTGGTTTTGCTAGTGACCTGCTCAAAAATATTTTTTTTTTTTAAAAAAAAAAATCTTCCGCCATCTTGGATTTCTGCTCATTTTTCATCACAGCGGGAAGCAAAAATGAGTGTTTACAAGGGTTTTGAAAGAAGGTTGCTGTGTGATTTCTATTACAGATGGAATGTTCTAGTTTTCACTGCCTGAAAGTAGTGATTCTGGCCTTTCAGAAAATGTATATATATGTAAGCTAAGAATTAAGTAACTGGGACTTTAATGGGTTTCAATATAACCATCGCAACGGGAAATTTTGCAAATTTTAAAGGTCTGTAAAATCAAAAGGGCTTGAAACCATAGAATGGAATTATTTTTGCAAGAACTATGAGTGGAAGGCTTTTCAGCCATGGTGAAACAAATCCGGGGTTGTAAGCCCTTCTGTCCGATTTTTAGTTCCGAAATCCAAAAATTTCCAAAATTTGTGAATTTCAAGGTCAAATATCTCTAAAGGGGGACCTGCCAAAAATTAGAAATTTTGGCCATGGATACTCCTACTAGTACTTAGTAAAGCCTGTGAATTTCATTTTGGGGTTCACACCGATGTTCATGTTACAGGCTGTCAAATATCTCTAAAAATGATATCGTGAAAACATAATAATAAATAGGCTTAAAGTGACCTGATTTCCATTATTTTATAATCTAGTTATTTTATAAGGGTAAACAGAAATTAAAATAGATGAACTAGTTAGTTACTAGTTGATATATTTCAATATATACTTAGTGTGCTTTTGTTAATAAAAATCAAATCAAATCAAAATCACTTTTTGGATTGAGAAGACAAATGTTAGTAAACAAACAAGAGTACTATTATGTCAGTAAGTATATACAAGTTGCATGCACATGTTTCTTAAAGGTTTATGAATATCCAATACTATCAAACCTTACCCAATACATCCACTCTGGTACATAACAATTGTATGCGAAATATAACATAATATATAAAACAATTGTCGGCGAAATATAACATAAGCTACCTGTAAAATATGACAAGCATTTAAAAGCTTGAGAATATACGTATTCAAGTTCTTCCTCTATTTTTTGTATCCCAGTTACATATACCACTATGATATACACAGTTTACAATTACAATTACACAAGACTTAAAATTACATGAACTGAATCCTGATTTGGACAATTCTGATGACGACGAGAAAAAAATTACTTACAAACAATGGATAACAACAGATCGTTGCAATTTGATCACTGTTGTAGAAACAATTTCAGAGTTTAAAGAAAATTTAGCTTCGAAGTTAAGTACTGCAATTAAAAAGTCACCACTTTATTGCTCAGAGTCAATCAGAATTTTACAAAAGAACGAAAGAAAGTCTTTCTCCGGATGAATGTGTAGTAATTGGTGATTTCTCTGAAAACTTCACATTTGTTGTACAAGATGAAATCCAGAGTTACCACTGGATTAATGCTCAAGCTACTGTCCACCCCTTTTGTGTCTACTTTAAGACTAATTCTTCAGATGATCTATGCATCAAACGTCTTTGTATTGTAAGTGACTGCATTGTACACAACTGCTGTTTACGCTTTCCAAAAGCAGCTGATTCCATTTGTTCAAACGTTCGTCCCAAATCTAAAGAAAATTTATTATTTCTCAGATGGCTCAGGAGCCCAATATAAGAACAGAAAGAAGTTTTCTAACTTATGTAAGCATAAACAGGACTTCGGTGTGGCTGCTGAGTGGCATTTTTTTGCCACAAGCCATGGCAAGGGTCCTTGTGATGGGATTGGTGGGACGGTAAAGAGACTTGTGGCAAAGGCAAGTCTGCAGCGACCAACTGAGGGCCATATTCTTACACCAAAGGACATGTATGAGTTTTGTGTGGAAAATATTAAAGGATAAACTTCATCATGGTGACTAAATTTTCTTTAAACTCTGAAATTGTTTCTACAACAGTGATCAAATTGCAACGATCTGTTGTTATCCATTGTTTGTAAGTAATTTTTTTCTCGTCGTCATCATCAGAATTGTCCAAATCAGGATTCAGTTCATGTAATTTTAAGTCTTGTGTAATTGTAATTGTAAACTGTGTATATCATAGTGGTATATGTAACTGGGATACAAAAAATAGAGGAAGAACTTGAATACGTATATTCTCAAGCGTTTAAATGCTTGTCATATTTTACAGGTAGCTTAGTTTATATTTCGCCGACAATTGTTTTATATATTATGTTATATTTCGCATACAATTGTTATGTACCAGAGTGGATGTATTGGGTAAGGTTTGATAGTATTGGATATTCATAAACCTTTAAGAAACATGTGCATGCAACTTGTATATACTTACTGACATAATAGTACTCTTGTTTGTTTACTAACATTTGTCTTCTCAATCCAAAAAGTGATTTTGATTTGATTTGATTTTTATTAACAAAAGCACACTAAGTATATATTGAAATATATCAACTAGTAACTAACTAGTTTATCTATTTTAATTTCTGTTTACCCTTATAAAATAACTAGATTATAAAATAATGGAAATCAGGTCACTTTAAGCCTATTTATTATTATGTTTTCACGATATCATTTTTAGAGATATTTGACAGTCTGTAACATGAACATCGGTGTGAACCCCAAAATGAAATTCACAGGTTTTACTAAGTACTAGTAGGAGTATCCATGGCCAAAATTTCTAATTTTTGACCTTGAAATTCACAAATTTTGGAAATTTTTGGATTTTGGAACTAAAAATCAGACAGAAGGGCTTACAACCCCGGATTTGTTTCACCATGGCTGAAAAGCCTTCCACTCATAGTTCTTGCAAAAAATAATTCCATCCTGTGGTTTCAGGCCCTTTTGATTTTACAGACCTTTAAAATTGGCAAAATTTCCCGCTACGATGGTTATATTGAAACCCATTAAAGTCCCAGTTACTTAATTCTTAGCTTACATATATATACATTTTCTGAAAGGCCAGAATCTCTACTTTCAGGCAGTGAAAACTAGAACATTCCATCTGTAATAGAAATCACACAGCAACCTTTTTTGAAAACCCTTGTAAACACTCATTTTTGCTTCCCGCAGTGATGAAAATTGAGCAGAAATCCAAGATGGCGGAAGATTTTTCAAAAAAAAAATTATTTTTGAGCAGGTCACTAGCAAGACCACCTATGGTGAAAATATAAAAAATTAACAAAATGGTCAAGCAACCAATTGATTTAAAATTGGGTGATTTCACATGGAATGACTCATTTGTTGCACCTGCCTCACCTGTAGTTGGCTTGTTCCGCACACGTGATCGTGGTGTTACACTTCCGGTGTCTCTTAATTTAATAAATAACTTACCAAACAGACGTCGAGATGGCTGTCGTCTGTCCGGATATCTCTCTGCGTACACACGGTACGCTTCTGAGGCATTCTTTCGGCATTCCCCATAAATCAGGATCATGTCCCCTTTTTCTATGTTTGTGAACACCATAATCTTTGCTCTTACCACTACGACTGCTTGCTATGAACTAACACGATCTCGTGGACCTGCTATCAAAACTTGCTCTGCGTAAAGGCAGTTCTGTCAGGCACCTGAGAAGTCTTACATGCCGTGGTACTGACGGTCAAGTGGGCCACTTGTTAGTTTGTTTACATATTTTCACATGGCCATATCTTCGTTCCTATGTGCAGTAGATGCATGAGACCAACGGCGTTGTGTTTCTCTGCGTGTGCTCTTTTATATTATGCATGTTATTGTATATTGTTCCATTAAAAAAAATATGACTTTGCTCCAGATGCCCCATTTGTCGATATTTTTCGACCCACCCCATACCTCCGATTTACGAGCCCCATTTGATATTATTGTTTCCCGCAAACCTCACATCGCTACTGTTTCTGGTTTCTTCGCTATTTCAGGTGGTACTTTTAGGTGCCTCATGCGGTATGTATGTATGTATATATATATATATATATATATATATATATATATATATGGTATGCGCCAAAATATACAGTACTGAAACTCACGCATCTTGAACACGTGGTTGCATTTGTCGACGGGGCATAGCTCCAGCTGCACGTGTTCGCAGTAGTGAAGAGGAAGTTGTGTTGTGCAGTTGTTGTTGGAAATGGGTCTCTCGACGGAGGAAAAAGTATTCATAGTTGAGCATTATTTCCGCTCATACGGAAGCGGTCGTGAAGGTGGATTGAGTTTGAAAAAGGTGACTGGTCTATATGCAACCCAAATGACAATCGTCCACTCCACATGCCCTAACCTAACCTAACCTTAGGTTTGCTGACAGTTATGCAACCCAAAAGGCACGATTGTTATTTGGGTTGCATATAGACCAGTCACTATATTGTAACATGTCTTATACTTTTGTTCATCTTTTCATTTCAGTACTGTATATTTTGGTGCATACTGTATATATACAGGGTGAACATAAAGTCCCAGCCCATTTTGCAGAAATAATGTATTCATGAATGTGATATTACAACATTAGTATACAGCATATCAGTGCTGTTCAACGTGATGTCCATCAATTTCAAAACACGTTTCCCAACGGGTCAGTGTTGCTCGAAACACTGTGTCCAACATCGCCCAGGTGATGAGTTCGCATGCGTGCCTTATGCGTTGTTTGAGGACTGCCACATTTGCAACCTTACTCTTGTAGACCTGTTCCTTGATAAAACCCCATGCAAAAAAATCCAATGGTGTAAGGTCGGGGGGACCGCGATGGCCAAACACGTGTGGATCCTCTTCCTATCCATCTGTCTGGAAACATGTTGTTGAGGTATTCCCGCACAGTCAAGGCGAAGTGCGGTGGTGCGCCGTCTTTTTGGAAGATCACGGAATCAAGAATCCCATCATCCTGTAGCTGTGGCTGGAGGAACAGTTGCAACATTTCGAGATAGGTGTCTGCTGTGATGGTGTTTTCTGCAAACATGAATGGCCCATAGAGTTTTTGTTTCGCGAAACCAAGCCATACGTTCACCTTCGGTGTATTCCGTTCCCATTCGATAGTAGCATTCGGGTGTTCAGAAGCCCCGATACGACAGTTATGATGGTTCACAGTTCCACAGGTGTGGAATGTCACCTCATCACTGAAAAGGATGTTCTCCATTAATCCATCCTGTGCTGCAGCCGCGCAGTGTTCGTAGCACACGTCTTTCCGTACAGCGTAATCCTCCGGTTCCAGTTTGTGGACAACCTGGACGTGGTATGCTTTCTTTTTTAAGGTGTAGTGCAACACTTTCCACACCGATGATTGAGGTATCACCAGTTCTTGACTGAGGCGACGAGTTGATGCAGTGGGACTACGCTCAGTGGCTTCACGGATACGTGCTACTGTATCACCCGACATCGATGGTCGACCTGTACGTTGCTCATCGAGTACAGATCCGGTGCGCATAAATTTGTTCACCAGTTTTCTGATATTACCTCGTGTTGGAGCCTCTCGTCCACATTTTCTACGAAACGTCTCCCTGACCTCCTCGAATGTCTGACCACGCAAACGTGCCGTTACAATCACAATTCGTTCTTCTGTTGTTAGCATCTCCTCGGAGTATCATTCACCTGAAATATAAAAACCATGCATTAATTATTTCTGCAAAATGGGCTGGGACTTTATGTTCACCCTGTACATATATAAGAACTTATGTTAACACATACTGCGGAGTTTTATCGATTACTTAAGATTTTGTTGAATATCTTTCATAGTTAGGTTAGGCAAGCCAGGTTTGGTTCTTTTAGCATTAAAATAAAGTCCCTAAATGCATTCTACTAAGGTTCCGATTTACTTCTACATTAATTCTCACAAGTCTACGATACTTACAGTTGCTTGTCAATGGAAAATACATTGTCCATGGGAAGCGCAGATGCTTGCGTAAGGTAATTTTTAAGTTTTTTTTTCAAAATCCAAACTGTGCTCATTACTTCAAGGAAGGTTTAATATCATGTGACAGTGATTGCCAAAATTCTACAATAATTAGTGTTCCGGCTAGGAGAATTTGCAAAAAAATCATAAAACAATCTGAATCATTACTGGAAAATCACATAGGAGTTTATGGAAGGAGAAAACATATACCATAATTAAAAGCAAAGTTATGAATTGTTTTTCATGACCTTGTAAGAATAAATTTGACATTTTTTAAAATGTTGGCAACCTTGTTGTGTGAATAGTGTGCATCACTGTGGACAAAAATTTTACATCTGTAAGTTACTTCATGTCCTCTACCATCAGGGGCGTAACTAGATTGGGGCAGCCGGGATTGTGTCCTGGATGAATGGAAGACTGTAGTAGATTTTTCTGACTTACCTTTTTGTTGGACTGGCCCACTGGAGGCAGATTATTGTGACGTGTAAGGCCCAAGGCTGGTGGTTTCATATTAGTGCATGTCTGCAGTAATTGTGCCTTGATTTCACACTGTGCTAAGCAATGAATGTTCGAGGGGTAAAATTATGCCATGTTTAAATTAAGCTTGGATTGCAACGCTGACCAGGAAATCAGTGTACTTACAAAAATATTCCAACAACTTCATCTCAAGCTCCTAGTTTTCACAAATTTTTTTTCAGAGGAGTCTGGAATTGTAAAGGTGGATATTACATAGCTGCGTTGTATAGAAGATGGGATATGCTATAAATATTTCATAATTACTACTTTTTAATGTAATCATGGGTCATTTTAAGGGGGCTGCATTTAGCTCTTAGGTCCCAAGTCCTTAACTGCTTTCTGCGCAAAATTTTGATTTTCTCAAATTTTTTGGGATGGGCTGGCTGTTGCTCCACCAGCTCCCAATGCCCCAAGCTTATTACATACATTACGCTAGACAAAATTTAAATTTAGTTCTTATAGATGGCTTAGATGGTAACTGGGAAATACCCCTTTTTTTAAACAGTTTAGAATGTGTATAATTGTTTTGGTAACAGTATTTTGCGACAACGAGTTAAAATTTTGAAGAGAAAATAAGCTGAACCCATCTCTGAAAAAACTTAATACAACATAATAGGCAGAAAGATATGCAGCTATGTATGCTGTTAAAGAGAGGAATAATGATGTCTGATATTATGGTTGTATATCATTGTGCTCATCATATGAATGCTCTGATAGAAGTGACTGAGCTTGGGGGATAATTTGAATCAGTTGTTGAAGTAATGGAAATATGCCAAGTGGGGTAATTCAAATTAATTCTCTGACAAGAGAATCAAAAGGATACAGATGCATTTTGACAAATTCTTTCAGGATCCAGTGTGGTTATTGCAGTGTGCTACGATGCCACATGGATGTTTTTTGTGACTGTCCCTTCATCAATTTCATCGTTTTATCACTCATCCTCATCTTTTCTAATAGCGAAAAGTTTCAGAAGAGCAAAGTAAAATAAACCAATTTAATCAATCAATGAAATCTTACAGGGTCAAAGTCTTTCCAACTGAGAGAGAGTTGGTTCCAAGTATCAGTATTTTACCTGATGGTGGACACAATTTGCTCACAATTGGACATTGTTTTACGCGTAAAGGCATGGAAGCAGTTGTAGACACATAGAAAGTGATACAACCTGCTTTTCGGAAAGTTCTATAGACATCGAGCTTTACAACGAACCTGGAAAAATTGCAAAAACATTTCCAAGCCTTTATTTCAGTCACAAATATTATCAGTTAGTTCTTTTAAACGCAATATAAAGGGCATGAATAATGTTAAAGAGCTTGCTGATCTCATTGCGATACTTAGTTCATTGACTTCTAGTTATCTGGATGTTTGCATGGCTTATATGTACCTTACTGTCTCTGTCACATTAACAAAGCCAGGGACATCGTTTTCTAAATTGAAAATAATTATTTACGCAGGAATGCCTTAGTGGTCTGACTTTACTTTCAATTGAAAATGACTGACCAAGAAAATCAACTTTAACAAAGTAGGCCTAATCGATGATTTTGCAGACAAAATATCAAGAACGAAATTGTTCTTAAGTCTAACATTGTAAATGATAATTAATAATATAAGTATTGTAGGTAATCATTAATCTTAATTTGTTAATGAGTAAAGAATGTATTGTACTTCACAGCATCTATTTTATTGGTTATTTTGCACACACTCTTATTATATATTAGTTTCTAGCATTTGTCAAAAAAATAAACACACCTTTAATCATAATCAGGAGAATTATATTTGTTTACCACCCCACACCTTAAAATTACACATTTTTTTGTATTCGTAGATCCAGCCATTATAATAGCACTAACTGAGGACCCCCATTAGTCTTTCTACACCCCTGTATACCATCCTACCAAATTTCATGAAAATCTGAAATGGTTAATGTGGAAAGTTCATTTTTTTGTGGTGATTTGGAATAGAATGACATATGCATGTACATAAAACTTGTTTAAAGAAGAGTTACTGGTAGAAGTAGTGCAAATACTACTACTTTTATTTCTTAGCCTTTCAGAACGTACTTTAAGCTAAAAGGAAAAAAATGGCACGGTAACTGCAGTGTCTTATAGTCTTAATATAAATTTAGTAACTTAAGACATTAATACAAAAATACAACATCATACGCATTACAAGATTTTTTCTGACTTACAGTGCAAAGGAATGTTGGTGACAACTTTTTTTTTTTTTTTTGGTAGAACTAAGTCAAGTGATGTGTTGATTTGACTCTTGAGATATATTTTTTTCTGTTAAGCACTGCAGGCTACCACCACGGTCTTGTCAGTGAGCAATCTGTGCAAAATTCTGAAACTTTAGCCTCCTGTTTCTCAGTAACTGTGAGGTCTACAGGAAAAAAAAAAATGCTTGTTTTCATACCTTGCTAGTACACTCATGCTCATAAATTAAGGATAATAGAGGTTTTGGTGCCCCACGATACAGCACTGAAACAAACTAGTTGTGGTAGCACAGACACATGTTGAACACACAAGAAAGACATCCACATACCCTGTTTAACCCTGTTTATTGCAGAAAAAGTGAGAAAAACCAAAGAGCGCACATATGATACAAAGCAAGGGAGATTGTAAAATGTTGTTCCACAGTTCTTTGAGCATGTGCACAGGTTTCAATATGGAATGTGATGCCCCTGCACATTGACACATGCAGTACAACGGCTTGGTATACTCTGGAGGAGGTTGTCGAGCAGCTGTTGGGGCATGTCCTCCCATTCTTGCACCAATGCCTTTCGGAGCTCCTGAAGAGTCCGAGGAGGTGGAAGACGTGCGGCGACACGTCGGCCTAGAGCATCCCAAGCATGTTCGATTGGGTTGAGGTCGGGGGAATAGGCAGGCCACTTAATTTGTATGATGTCTTCTGTTTGAAGGTACTCCTCCACAATAGCAGCTCCGTGTGGCCTGGCATTGTCATCCATCAGGAGGAACGTAGGACCGACTGCACCTCTGAAAAGACTAACGTAGTCTTGCAGAATAACATCCCGGTGCACCTGACCTGTTACAGTACCTCTGTCGAAGATATGAAAGGGTGTACGTGAACCCAAAATAATGCCACCCCACACCATGACAACACTACCTCCATACTGGTCCCTTTCGACGATGTTACCGGGTCGGTATCTGGTTCCTGGTTCACGCCAGATGGTTACACGACGAGAATCATTGTTGAAACTGTACCTGGACTCATCAGTGAAGAGTACCTGAGACCATTCTTCCATTGTCCATGTCCTGTGTTCTCTACACCAGTTGTTACGGGGTACTCTGTGACCATGTGACAGTGCAATGCAAATTTCAGGCCTCCGGGCGAATAAACCGTGCCTGTTGAGTCCTCTGTACACAGTGTGTCTGGAAACAACTGTTCCAGTGGCAGCTGCACGGTCTCGAGCAAGGCCCCCGGCAGTACTTCGTCAGTGTCTCCGGGAACTTACGGTCAGATACCTGTCTTCTCGTGGTGTTGTACACTGTGGATGTCCACTGCTGTAGCGCCGAGACACGTTTCCAGTCTGTTGAAATCGTTGCCATAATTGTGAGATGACACTTTGTTGCACATGGAGCACCTGTGACACGACCTGCTGTCTTTGGCCCGCCTCTAGCCGTCCAAGTATCCTTCCCCTCATTACATCATCAATATGTGTTCGTTGAGCCATTTCACACACACACTCACCATTTGCACAACCGAACAGCTGCACACTTCCTATAGGCACTGTACTCTGGTCAGCAGTTTCGTTCCTGTGAGTCATTTGTCTGCTTACAGCGCCAACACACACTGGATCAAGGTCATAGTCAACACAGGTTCTTTGGTACAGTACCCGGACATCAGTTCAAGCTGCAACGTGCACATCAAATATTTCTTTGTACAAGATTCAGCATTATCCTTAATTTATCAGCATGAGTGTATTAACAAATACACCAAGTTTCATTAAAATCTGAATCCGTGGGTGTCATGGCTTGTGTTATTTGACGTGAAATCAGTCCGAGACAGACTATTATAGCATTATAATTAAGCTGAAAGTGTTCACATGACTAACCAGTTACATTTGTAATATTCGTATTTAAACATTTGCAGTAGATTAGATTTGTTAAGTTTGCTTTACTTGGCATTTTGCATGTGTGTGCTTATGTTTGTTTTCCCTCACTTATTTAATTTTAGGAAACAATCCATCTTTGTAGCTGAGCAGTGGTGATTCATTCATCTTGAGTTTTTGGACTTTTAACCACTGTATTAAGTATTTAAGTACCTACATTTCAGAAGCTGATTCTGCCTCCATCCTCACGGTAGTGTGTGTATCTAATGAGTCATTGTTCAGTCCCTGGACACATGTGTTGGACGGCATCTAATATGAGGTGTAAAATCTGCTGCCTTGGAGGATTATTTCCCGTGGCCAAAGCTCCACCTCGTCTGCTGGTCATAAAGACCTGTTGTAAGTGAGTGTGCCGGGCAGAATTATCAGTGGCCCAGGCTCCATTTTGTCTGAAGGTTATGGGTTGATAGTGTTAGTAATCAACCAGAAAAATTAAAATTTATCTCCTTCAGTGCCACTTTTGTGCAACTATCAGACCCTGAGTGGTTGTGGACATACAGTTCTCCCAGTGCGTGTGCTACACTGATCCTCGTTTGTATGCTGACTGGCCAAAGCAGGGTTGGATACAGTGGTTAAATGTCCAAAAACTCAAGATGAGACAATCCTTGTTTGAATGGACTAAGTTTGGTAATAATACCAAATATCTCATTTACTGCATGCAAAATCATGTTTCCAATTTGAACAGTGTAGGTTCTTATGTTTTTTAAATAATACATTTATAGGTATAAAAGTAATGGTTGAATATATTTGAATCTAAAAATAGTTTCTTATTCTATCCAGGCTGACGACACAAGCAAGGACAGTGGGACAAAACAAACTGTTGTTCTACCTGATGTTAAAGTACCACCACCAAATTTCATGAATGGCCCTTTACCACAGCCAAACTTGCAGATGCCACCTCCAAATTTCATGGCTGTACCACCTCCCAACTATTGTTGGGGACCTCCAATGAGAGGCATACATGGTGGATATCCTGGTCGGTGGAGGAGACCTTGGGGACCAAGGAGAGGCAAGTTCTTTAGAGGAGGCAAGGGGCAGCAGCATGCTGATCAAAGCATACAAAATTGCCAACCACACGGTGCAGCCTCTAACAGCAATAAACCTTTCTTTCAGGTAAGTTCTAAGAAGCATTGCTTTCTCTCTTCTAACGGGTAGGGTTAGGCAGTAACATATAAAGAGTTTATATTTTATATTTGTAAAGGAGCGTGTGTGTAGTTTCATTGTTACTTCCTCTGTGACTAAGCACTTTGATTGTCCAAATCACTCTCTCGCTACCGAAGTTTCCAGCCAGGATGTTTCTTTTCAATTTCATTTAATCATCTTTCATACTCATGATTAGGGCTCCGAAGTTGATGACCCAAGAAATCTCAAAAAACGCTGGATGTTTCTCTTCAATTTCATTTAATAATTTTTCATACTCATGATTATTGCTTGGAAGTTGGTGACCTAAGATATCTAAAAAAAGGCAGTATGTTTCATTTCAATTTCATTAATCATCTTTCATACTCATGATTAGGGCTCGGAAGTTGATGACCTAAGAAATCTAAAAAAAATGACCTTAAGATTATTTTAAAAATAACCTAAAATAATTTCTGGCATTAAAATGAAAGCTTAATTTTTTCATAAATTACCAGAGACTAGTTGAATAATTTGATAAAATCTGTTGTTCGCTGTTTTAATCTATCGAAGCAAAGAAAAAAAGCAATTAAGTGCAAATGTAGTTTTCTATATTGTTACTTCAAGGTTACATAAAATACTTCATAAGGTTTTTCTGTGCAAGTCATTCACATTCTTTCAGATTGGGCCTTGCACAATACAATAGTCGGTCAGCATCTGATAATATAGTTTTGTTTCATTTGCATCAGATATATTATTTATATTGTGACTAATTTTACCTTATAATCACAGATTACTGCGATAATAGTGGCCACCAAGGGAAATTCAAACTAGGTTACACCCAAAGTATTTTAAGTTTGCTGGAAGAAAAGTAAATTTACCACATTTAATTCCAAAAAATACATTGCTAAAGATTTCAGTTATAAATAATATTGTGCTTTTGCGTTGACCATATTTGCGATTAATGGTGTACTTACTAAAAATACCATGTTAGAGAATTTAAATATGTAAGTTATGCTAGGAAATGCATTTAAAATTCATGAAAAACTGGGAAAGAGAAAAAAAACTTAATTTGTATCAAAAATGCTTTAAAAAATGCAATAAAAATGGCAAAAAGTACTGAAAAATCACCTAAAATAGGTTGATTTGATTTGGTGCTCTTTATGCACAGTAGGGCTAATGGGACTGGACCTACAGTTTAAAGTAGGATCCGAACCTTTTGCCTCCACCGTGGATCGAACTTGGAACCCCTTGATTACAAGGCGATGATGTTACCACTATGCCATCGGGGAGGGGAAAAAAGCCGAAATATGCGAAATGAAAACAATGTTTTCTGGTTGTAACTGAAGTGAGATGGACTACTGTCAGGTTTAGCATTGTCTTCAAAACCAAGAAAAATAGATGATTTGTCATCAACTTCCTAGCCCTACTCATGATTAACTGATAGACGCAGAGGAGGGATATCAAATATAAAAATGCAAATCAATTTATAACAAGTAACAGATGAGGTGATGATAGTTGTAACGGATGATAATATTCAATCCTGTTTATGAGTTTATGGATTTCCTTTTTGATGTCCCTGTCTTTTATATTTTGCTGCATTCTTGTGAAGACAAAAGAAGAGTATAACATCTATAGTTTATTATCAGAAAAGACCGTAAAGTTTTAACTTTAACATTAAAAAAATCCAAAATAAGAAAACTAATTCCAAACTGCATTACAATAAGTAATTTGATGGCAAAAGTAGTTGTCAATTAGTTCTCAAACAGGTTGATTATTAATTTTGTGAGCATTGTTGGAGATTTTCATTGGGATAAGGCATGAATAATGTAGACAATTGCAGTGCATTTATTAATGCTGAAATGTTGCATGCTTCTCTTTTTTTAGGCTTTTGTGTCAACCTCCACAATGACTAAATGTACTGCAGTTAGGCACTTGACCTCTCAAATATATGGCAAGATCTGTAATCATTTCTACTTAACTAGTAGACTGCATTGAACAATTAACATATTGAATAAATATTACTATAATGCATACATATATTTTAATATACTTTCAGCAGAAAAAATCAAATGAAAATAAGGGTAAAAGGAAGAGGAAACAAGCCTCAACAGTAGATGATTCCCAATCAAAGGAATGGAATAAGGAGGATGCAGAGAGAGCCATGGTGATTCAGAATGAATATTTCGATGAGTTGTGTAATCAAAATTTAGTGATACATTTTCCTGATCCTGAACTGTCCAAGAACATTGTAAAGGACTATCATCCAAAAATTAAGAATGTACATTTTCAGGTTCCCTATTCTCCTAGGTAAGAGTCTTTTTTAATCATGTATTGTTATTATTACTTAACTTGATTATCATTTAGCACGCGTAATATACAAGGTACATTCAATATATAACCGGAAAAGTTGTATAAAAAATCGAAAATACGACCATGTTTGGTGTTTCTTTGTTATTTTGTGGTGGCATCCTAGAACTATTAACAGATGGGCCTGGCATGCCTGCCTTGCGAACAGGGTGCTGGGAATCAGTTAAACAAGATGGCGGCACCCTTGCAGGTTTGCACCAACTTGGAGCAGCGAAGTGTCATTAGATTTTTGTTAGCTGAAGGGTTGAAACCAATCGAAATTCACCGTCGGATGGCAGTGCAATATGGTGAAAGCTGTTTGAGTCGAACACAAGTGTACGAGTGGGCAGAGAAGTTCAAACAGGGTGTAACAAGTGTTCAAGATTCGCCACGTCCAGGATGCTCTGTCTCTGCAGTCATGGAGAACAACATTGCGAGAGTTGACAAGTTGATACGGGAAAACAGGCGTATTACGGTGAGTGAGATTGCATCAAGGATGAACGTTAGTGTCGGATCAGCCCACCATATTGTTCATGACTTACTGATGTTGAAGAAAGTGTGTGCTAGGTGGGTTCCAAAACATTTGACACCAGAAATGAAAGACAGGCGAATGGAGCTTTTGCAACAGTACGTAGCTGAAGGGGAGGCATTTCTTCACCGTATTGTCACGGGAGATAAAAGTTGGGTACATTTTTACGAACCTGAACAAAAGCGGGCTACAATGGAGTGGCGACATTCTTCATCTCCAAGACCCAAGAAGGTGCGAGCTGAAAGAAATGCTGGTAAGGTGATGTTGACCCTGTTTTGGGATCATAAGGGAACAATTCTTGAACATTACATGCCTAGAGGTCAAAATGTAAACAGTGTGGCATACACAAACCTTATGCATGAAAATTTGAAACCAGCAATTTTGAAGAAGCGACATGGTCTGGTGTCCAGTGGGGTCCTGTTACTGCATGACAACGCGAGACCACACACTGCTAGAGTCACATTAGCTAGCATCAATTACCTAAAGTTCATCTGCTTACCCCACCCCCCATATTCCCCGGATCTGGCACCTTCAAATTATCACATTTTTGGCCCACTTAAAGGTTTGAGGATGATGAGGAAGTCCAGGCAGCAGTGCATGACTGGTTATGCACATGCCCAAAATAATTCTTTGCACATTGAATTGGGAGGCTTGTGAAGCGCTGACGCAGGTGCATTGAACTTGAGGGGAACTATGTTGAATAATTATCATGTGTTGTATTCCATTCGAATAATAGATTCTGTAAAAAAAAATATTTCCGGTTATTTATTGAATGTACCTTGTATGTTAAGGTGGAGAGCTAAAATATGGCATATCAAATGTCGCTTCCTTACTTTTGATACTTACTAAAATTATTTTTATTGTTTGTCAATATCATCACAAATCGGTGAAGATAGAAAATCAGCAATGAAGGTGTAGTGCCAATCTTTGCAACCAAATATGTCATATGCTGAATTGAAGTACAAAGAAAGGACCTTAATGAAATCAAGTACAGTGAAACCTGTGCTGTAAGCGGGTCCGTTATTAAATGGAAACCTGGCTTATCCCTTAGCAGACGACAGGAAGCTGGCTTGCCAGCGACACATGTCAACAACAACACATGGAAAATTCTAGATACAGCACAGGGGGCCATTTTACACTAAAATTATCAACATGAAAAAGCAAAAAAATTAACACTAATTAATAATAACAAAATAACACAAAAATGAATAGCAAAATTAACGAAAAATAAGTAAAAGATGGCACTATTTGATATTAGTTTCATTTCTTCTAATAGAAGACCGAAAGGCAAACTCGGAGGAAAATATATGAAACTTGATGGGAGGTTATTATATTGAGTGGGAAGTCTGTAAAAGAGAGATCTTTCTTGAATTTCTAGTCTAGTTTTTTTGTGTAAAATAAGGTTGTGTTGCGTGTTGTGCGCAAGTGGAATTCTTCAAGGAGTGTTTTACAGTGAATTTTGCCATTGACAATTTCGTATAAACAATTCAAATCATTCTGCAAACAGCGTTGATATGCAGTCTGTATGTTTAAGAAATAAAAGAGATGCGGAGATGAAAAAATTCATAATGAGAGAACCCTGTAACAAACTATAGCTAGGAAAAAGTGAAAGACTGAATCAATTCTAGAAAGCTGAGTGGGACATGACATGGGCCAGATGAAAGAGCAGTATTCTATTATTGGGGAAATTAATGACTTGATGTACAAGTTGAGGACTGAGATATCACTAATTTCAGTGGAACAATACAGAAACCTAAGAGATACATGGCCTTTTGTGGTGCCTAAAATTTGTTCCTCAAATGTGAGCTTTTGGTCGAAAACAATGCGTAGGTATTTGTGAGAGGAATGTTGAGAGGATGTTATTGCCAGATATGGAGTAAGATGACTTTAACAGGTTTTTCTTGAGAGAGATAGTGAGAGTACTATTCGGGGTAACATGCAATTTTTTGAAAACTACAAGTGATATTTTGGTTCTGTCTTTTTGTTCATGTGTATTCATATGAAGTTATGACATACTCAAATTACACAACAATATATCCATTGTTAGTATTATTAACAAGCTGAGTTCGAAAAAATCCTTTGTTTCCCTCTCAGTATTATGGGATATATCTTATATAACTCCTTAACCACCATTTTGTGCTTATATATATTTCACTTTTACATGCAATTAAGAGAACAAAAAACATTTTAACAATACGCAACATTTCCCATGGGGAAATGTCCAATTTTCAAAATTTCCCTAAAATTACAACTTTCAAAAATGATGTTTAATTTCGTGTTTATTATTTTTTTTTTCAAAATGGGTGACAGGCATTACATATCCTCAAAGAGTGGTCTATTGTTATGCCTCCTTCCAAATTTGGCGAACCCAGTGTCCATAGGGCTGCCACTAAAAGTGAATTCCGTAACATTTTCTGTAAGGTGGTAGCACTGCTGTATTTTTTTTTTAAGGAGTATCATTTTTTTCATTCACTTCGGTCTTTTGTGGTAGCCACAGTGGCCATTTTTTTAAAAAAATATTTTCTTCTTATTTTTTCTTCTTCTTCCCTGTCATTCCGAAAAAACAAAACTTGATTTCATCTCTATGACTATTAGTTCTTAAACTACAATTCTTTTTTGTGCATCACGGCAATGTTGTAAAATGCACTTTTGAAAAGCCTCATCTGGAGAAACTCCGTCTGCTAAAGGCTAAATGGAAATATTTCCTGATTCGAACACCATGGTAAATTCCCTGGATTGAATGGAAACTATGTAACATGGAAATGGAAATAAAAAGAAGCCTTTGTATGGAAAATGTCCATTTTGTGTGCTGACCTTTTAATTCAGTAGACTTCAGGTCAGGTGTCTCTGACATCACGTTGCACATTTATTGAGCAGTCGGCTACATCTCATTTATTTTCTCCTTTTAGAAATTTTACCCAAGTAAGAATTAGGGCTACATTTTGTGTACACTTTAGTCTGGCAGTTGTCATCATGCCTACAGAGAGAACGTGTTGTGGCTGATATTAACATGAGTGTAAAAGTAATTCATGCAATTGAGCAAGATGTATTGTCTGTTAAGCAGATCATGAAGATGTTCAATGTTGGTAAAACTCACCTGTACAATATTCTAGAGAAGAAACTAAAATTTTGAAGCTGTATGGAAAATGTTCTAATGAATAACAAGAAAAAAAATACGAAAATCCACAAACGAACACATAACCTTTATTAGACAGAGCCTCATATGTGTGGATAACATTTCAAGATGGCAACATTATAAACTTGCCATGATGTACAAAATATATCTTAGCTTGAAAATTAAGTGTAGTAGAGAGATCACATCAGTTTTTTTTTTTTTTTTTCCGGAATGTCAGGGCTTTTAGCAGAAATGAAATTTATACATTGTACCTTCCAATAATGAGAGTTAATAGAAGAACAACAAAACTAAAAATAAGAAAAATGGTATTCAGCAAGGTGAATGAAACAAACTTAGTAAGTAGCAGTGTACATTCCTACAACCATGAAACATTTTGTTGAAGAGAACTTGGGAGAAAAATAATAACAATGTATGATTGCGGCAGTGTTGCTATTTTATGGAAAACATTTTCGAAATTTTGCTTGTAGCACCGGACCAACAGATGCTGAATGGACTAAATTTAGAGGGAAGCACGACAAAAGACACTCTTTGAGGATATGCCCATTCCCCAGTTTGGAGAAAAGACTGAAATTATGCAACATTTTCGAAAGTTGGGGAAAATTTGAAAATTAAGCATTTCCCCCTGGACCCCACATGTTGTTAAAGTGTTCTTTTGTTCTCTTTATTACATGTAAAAGTGAAATACGTCAGCAAAAAACGGTGCTTGAGTAGTTATAACCCATTTTATAAGGTCTTTCCAATGATACTCAGAGGGAAACAAAGTACTTGCTAATAGCAGTATGAATGGAAATAATGCTTAATAATTTTAGTATGTTTTGTCATACCTTCAGATGTATACTAATGAATAAAAAAGACAGAACTGAAATATGATGTGTGGTTTTCAAGAAATAGCATGTTAATTGCTGCCATGTGGTGATAGGAAGTGAGTTTCCCCTTTGTCTAAAGGTTAATGAAATAGTGTAGGAGTGGTTTGTCTCTGCCAATGGAAAAACCACTGTGCATCAGCTTCTATGTTACAGGAATATGTTAAAAATGGTGCTCAAAAACTGCGAAGGATTGAATTCAAAGCATCTAATGAATGGTTGAAGAGTTTCCACAAAGGCATCAGATAGTTTATAACCAATTGTGTGGTTAACTTAGTAGGCTACGGTACGTATTTAATTTCATCTATTTTTTTTATATATTACACCTTCTTTAAGTGGAAACTTGGTTTTAGCACGGAAATATCCTGGTCCCTTCCTATTCAGTTTAGGGCAGGTTTCACTGTAATAATAAATAAAAATGTGCATTTTTTAAAAAAAATAACACAACACTAGATTTCAAAGTCTTTGTATGAAGGTTATTGTTGGGTAAACCAGCATTTGCCAAATCTTCAGCATATCAGCAGTACACAATATGAACAAGATAAAAAGTATGTATGTGAGAATTCTATCCATAAATTAAACTCAGTAAAATATACAAGCAAAAATTCACAGTAACTTATTGAAAGGTTAGTCAAAAAATTGTTGCTTGACCAGATATTTCTCTGAAGTGCACTAATACTCGATCTCCAGTTTTTTAGAATTAATATTCTTGTAGATAAGAAAAGATGGACAATTTCCATCGATTAGAGTTGATAATACTTTTTTTTTTACATAAATTATATTTCTTGTGTCCGTGAACTTTAACCTACATGTTATGCTTGTGAATAATCATTTAGATCAAAATACATATTGGTAACTACCTAACTGAAACAAAATAACTAGGGCTGAACCGATACCACTTTTAACAAATTCCCAGCAATACTTAAAAATTGCAGTAATTAAAATTTGTTCAATATTGAGACATCAATTTACAAAGAAATTTACTTTAGAATATTCAAGAATTACATCAGAATATTAAAGTAGATGTTATGTAATCACAAAATACAGTTTCTCGTGCAAAATAAAATTTAAAGTATGAATTTTGCATAATTGCCTGGATAATTAGAACTACAAGAATGTTGTGTGCCATTTTTTGTGGGCCCCGTGAAAGACTAATATGCCATACAAGTCTCAGCTGGTAGATGAACTCCAACTGATAATTTCCGATACCACTAGTATGTGAACTTTTCCATGTTTTGTAAATCATAACATTAAATTACAATAGCTATACCAGAACTACAAGTTCATGTTATTTTTACCATATGATATGAATATTGTTTTGGATTGCATATGCTGCAGCGTATACCTATAAATCTTGAAGTGTTACAAATGTACAAGTGTGCAAACTAACCATCCAGCAATGTCCATGTTCTCACTTTAAAACCACTTTAAAATTAGTGGCATTTGTAATATCAGTTCAAGGTTTGGAAGCTTTCTCATTGTTAACTTTTACATATATTCATTTTGTAGGTGTTGCATAATACAATTGAATCCTCAATACAATGCGGACAAAGTAATTAAAGAGCTGAGAAGTATCAAGTTTGGAACAGGAAAATTAATTGTAGAAAGAGAAGTTTCAAAAAAAGAAGAAATAACTGCACCAGAACAAGTAGATCCTTACACGTAAGTCTTTGAGTAAAACTACTACTAATACTACATGATAGAACATACTATTACCTGCCTTCAAAGGCTAGAATTTAAAGAAGGAGGTAAAAATACACTGTACAGGATAAAAATTACTTTAACACTTGGTGTTTCACTTTTTTCTCTCGTAAGTGACATTTCACTTTTTTTTCTCGTAAGTGATATTAGAAAATAGAGATAAAATCTAGATAAAACAATCCCTCTTCTTTTAATGATGATGATGGAAAATTGATGAAAGCTTGAGAATTTTAAACTTTTTGTGTTAAATCCTGTGTATTTTGTACTGTTTTTCTCTTCTGTCCAGTATTTGAGAACATGTATTTTTGTGACTCTCCATGCACATTTATGTACAGTCAACTCTCGATTCAACGACCTTTCACAGTTCCTGGAAAAGGGTCATTATTTCGAAGGGGTCGTTATTGGAATTTGCACCAATTTTCAGCTTAAACGGAGCTCAAACGGACACAAAGATGCCTAGGAGATGGTAACACCATTTATCCTGGTAGTTATACAACCTGTTATGCACAGGATGCATGTTGTGAGAAGGAAAATAGAACATGAAAAAGTTTTCACAAAAAATAATTTAAAATAATGTTACTTTCTTTCAATTGTGCACAGTTGTTGCTTTTCCAGGAAATTCTTACAATTCTAGTTCATGAGAAACCCGTTTGCCGGTGCAAACCTATGGAAAGGAAAACAATCTCTCACTTATTGCAAGCGAAACTCGAAGAATCTTGACACCAGTCACACTGGTGCCAGCGAAAGTCGGGAGATAATTGGGCAGAATAAATGTTGGATTTTATAAGGGTCTACTGGAGCATTGTCTGTTACAAGATTAACTGGTAAGATTAGATCTCTCGGGAGAAACAACGCAACCTTTCTAGGCACCAGACAAAAAATAATTTTCGTTCTCGTTCGGCTGTGTAAAATACATCGCCAAAAAAAAAGTCACGTTTTCTTCGCTTCAACCAACTTCATTCTCCCTCCCCCCTCCCCCCTACCCCATTCAAGGGAGCAGTCCATACTCCTTCCTTGACTTGCATTGTATTCCAGTGTGAAAAAGGAAATGTGCAACTTGCGATGTCTTCACCCAATGCATATTCTAGGACACGTCATTAAACAGCATCCCAGTCGAAAGTCATTTGGGTTTGGAATTGAATTTCACTTTAAACTGTATATTTAGTCCCGATTAGCCCATCAGCATAAAATGAACTGAAAACAAACTTTATGAAACTGCGCATTTTCATATCAAAATGGGAGATCGTTATTTACTCTCACGTTAATCGTTAATCGATGATTTAATGAAGTTAATTTGGAAGTTATTTTAACTCTTGTTTCCTTTCTGGAGATCGAATTTCATTATCGTCAAATCAAAACAGCTTTGCGAGATTCAAAACAATAACTTTTTCCTTCGCGCTGGATGAGTCATCGCTGTTATCGGCAAGCAAGATCTTTGCAGACGCTAGACAAAACACTGGCGCCAGCTGCATCATAAATACAAGGAGACCGGCTGGAAGTTCGAGCAACAGGTGGCAGAAGAGAAAAATCCCAGCATTTTAAATATAATGCATCTGTCGAAGACTGAACTTTTAACAGCAGTGTAAAGAAGAAAGAAATGACCCTTGCTTTACGTTTTACCATACAACAGATAATAATACAGGTAATATTTCCTATGCAGACAACAGCATAAAAAAAAACAAAAAACAACTGAATTCTGCAATTATCAACATTGCCGTGCACACCAGTGGCGGAGAATGAGCTGGGAAAAGGGGGGGGTCACCTTTTTTTTTTACGTGTTTTATGGTTTTTGTTCGTTTTCAAGAATATATCCAGAACTGGTTGCCCCATTTTAGACGTCAAAGGAAAGGAAGAGGGGTGGATCCACTTCCACCCTCCCCTGTAATCAGCCCGTGTGCACACACGAGCAAGAAAATCGTGGCTGAAACAATCGGCATTGCCCCTCCCCCCCACGTTTGCTGACAGGAAAAAAGGGAGAAGTCAGTCAGCCAACGGAACACTTTTTTGGTAGATATTATGACACAATTAGGAAAACGTATGAAGTGGGAAACGGGAGTTATGATGCATGTAAGATCGATGTAAACTTTTGTGGAAACCTGGATGACAGCGCATTAAGCAGGTTGACGATCTTTAGTTCGCCTATGTGGTTTTGATTATCTCTAACAGTTTCGCTTTTTTATGAAGTGTTGCAGGGAACAAAGAACACGTTTTGAATGAAAACGGTTACTGGAAGTTGTCGGCTACAAGGCCGAGAGTTGCTCACTCACGGGAACCTGCTGAACTGTAGGTCAGAGCTGGACAGATGGGCCAGACTTCCAGGTGCCACGCATCTGTATTTTGGAACATACCGGCGATCTTATCTCTCAAGGTGGTGTATTTATCGATTAGAGAACTTGATCTGCCATACACATTGGCAAAGACTGCAAGTCCAGCAGTCATTTCGGGCTGCCCCCCTCCTCGCCTGCGATTTTTCAGTAGCTCTTAGGACAAGGAAACAAGTCAAGGTCGATTTAAAATAAGATCCAAGCACATTCGATCTTCTCTTCTCACGCACATATCCAAGAGCAAGTGTGGCAAAACAAGCCTGGCACGTTGGGTAGCAGCCGTCAGGTGCGGGGTAACATTGATGCACTTGAGGGAGGGGAGGGCAGAGGTCAAGTGCTATTGGATATCACTCAAGCATGGTGTGGTGGTGTCTATTTTTAGTTCAGACCCAATTGTGAGCAGTAGAGCGCTCGTGAAGGGAGTGAGTGGGAAAAAAACCAATGCATTTTTTGGCCGATTTCCTTCAATTTTTCAACTTTTTTTCCAAATTTTTCAACTTTTTTCTAAATTTTTCACGGTTCCGGGAAAAGGGTTGTTACTTCGAGGGGGTCGTTATACTCGGGGTCGTAGAATTGAGAGTTGACTGTATGTAGTGCAAATGCAAGAATTCATTATCATGTGTTCTTCCAATTGTGACATCAGAACAATTGCTCTTTATTATGTCTTCATAATATTTTTGTGCATACTGCTCTTGTAACCCACTTTTTTTTTAAAAAGAAAACAAAAAAAAACTAATAATTTTCCAAAAGCAACTAAATAATGTAATAATTGTTAATATTTAAACTGTATTCTTCAGTTTTTCTTGTATGTACGCATTGCTGCATTGTAAAATTATTTTCCTGTAGTTTACGGTTATTACAAGCATAAGAAAACAGTTTTTCGTGGTGACGTTTCAGGAGAACACACGCTCCCTTCATCAGACATTTATTTTCATTTTGACTAAAGATACAGTTATAACAATGGTTAGCAATTTTTTAAACAAAAACAATCCATTATATAATGGATGTTGTCAATGTTACATTCTTGTAATATAGCAACTTAACTGTGAAAAGAAGCAGTGCGTTTTATTTTTATTTCAGATAAAAAAAAATTGATCAAATTATTTTCTTATTTAAAATTATGAATCCTAAATATCATCAGGTAATTCAAAGTCATCATTGTTTTCACGAAGTCTCTTGATGTTTTCTGTTACATTAAATTTTAAAGATGGTGGCTTAATCCATTTGTGAAAAAGAAAACTCCATACTGGATCTATGTTACCATTTTCATTATTTAATTTATTCCAATGTTCTTCTGCAATGAACGAAGCTTCCCAGACATTCAATTCTATGTTTCCCGTCAATCTTTTAAAAACTCTTCTCTTTTTAATCAAATGCTTTTCTTCGATGATGTGAGCTGACAAACCTGTTCTTGGCTTTATATTTATAATGTCCAACCTGTTCATGCCATCTTATTGTCATTTTCCTTGCTGTTTGTCCTACATAATCCTTTGAACATGAACAACTTATATTATATATTCCTATGGTTTCCACATCTGATAGAGAGTTTCTCATTTTGAATTCATTAAATGTACCTTCCAAACTTCTTGGTGATCTAAAAACAATTTTGAAATTAAATCTTCTAAAAATTTTTGCAATTTTATGCGAGAATCCCTTGTGGAATGGAATGCACACAAATTTATTTTTAACAGATTTTTCATCTTTGTCTGTATTTCTCTTTTCCTTTAGTTTTCTTTCGACTTGTTTTTTGATTTGGTTTATTCTGTTAGTGTGAAAGCCATTTTCTTTTGCTATATTAAAAAGACTTTCTTCTTCATTTTTGATATCCTTATTATTAGAACATAGTCTTTGTGCTCTCAGGAAAAAAAATAAAAATATATTACCCATTGTTGTACGTGAATGTTCTGAATTGGCATGGATGTATTTTTCCCCTGCTACTTTTTTCCTATGGACTGATGTTTGAATTGTTGTGTCAATTGTCTTAATTTGCAGATGAATGAAAGAAATTACATTATTATTCATGGGTTCGCAAGAACATTCACGTACAACAATGGATAATATATTTTTAATTTTTTTCCTGAGATGGCATGAACACAATTTGGACATTATAAATCTAAACCCAAGAACAGGTTTGTCAGCTCACATCATCGAAGAAAAGCATTTGATTAAAAAGAGAAGGGTTTTAAAAAGATTGACGGGAAACATAGAGTTGTATGTCTGGGAAGCTTCGTTCATTGCAGAAGAACACTGGAATAAATTAAATAATGAAAATGGTAACATAGATCCAGTATGGAGTTTTCTTTTTCACAGATGGAGTAAGCCACCATCTTTAAAATTTAATGTAACAGAAAACATCAAGAGACTTCGTGAAAACAATGATGACTTTGAATTACCTGATGATATTTAGGATTCATAATTTTAAATAAAAAAATAATGTGATCAATTTTTTTTATCTGAAATAAAAATAAAACAGACTACTTCTTTTCACAGTTAAGTTGCTATATTACAAGAATGTAACTTTGACAACATCCATTATATAAGGGATTCTTTTTGTTTAAAAAATTGCTAACCATTGTTATAACTGTATCTTTAGTCAAAATGAAAATAAATGTCTGATGAAGGGAGCGTGTGTTCTGAAATGTCACAACGAAAAACTGTTTTCTTATGCTTGTAATAACCGTAAACTACAGGAAAATAATTTATTCTTTAGAATCCATGAAATGAAATAAGTTTATATTCTTCCAAAATTCACAATTTCTTAATGTAAACGTTGTGTATTGTAGAAAATTCCAAGATGATATCTTCTTTCTATGCATTAATTTTATCGTAGCAATGATTATGGCAGTAGAAATCATGCAACCCAACAGAGTGCATGCAATCACATTTTCAAAATTATCAAGTTTAAGGATTCACTTTTGTGTGAATGGGCTGTTAATAGTGCAGAATTCTTTGCGTGTGTGTATTTATACATATATATGACAATAACTGTAAGTTTGTATTGAAGTGTATACTTTTTGTGCAAAGAAATCAATTTCCTTTTTTTTATTATTTATTTAGATTGTACATTGGGAGCTTACCTCCTAATGTTACCCAAATGACCCTTGAAGAGAAATTCCCAGGAGCTGACAAAATAGATGTCACAAATCCACATAAAATTAAAAACACAAGGTAAGGATGGATGCCATTTCATGATGTACAGTACTAACACCATCATAATATCTATGAAATTTATGCTGAAGTTTCATTTAACTATTAGAGTGAGTGGGGCTAATATGAACAAAATGTGGCATGTAATAAGAGTTCAGAATAATTTGATTTGTACCTTGAAATAGCATAATCTATGTGAATTTTCTTATTTTTAAATAACATGTCGTTCCTTGTTGAAATATAACTTGGGACATTTCAGTTCTATTCCTTCCATTTTACTTAATTTCTTCAGATACTGGTTTAGCAACAGCAAACATTACCACAAATGTAAATTATAAATAGTGCTTTCAAAAGGAAACATAGAATTGAACATAATAGAATCTTAATATTTTGTGAAGAAAAGACAGTGGAACCTATGATTTTCAAGGGCCCATAAATTTAACCTACAGAAACTATAATAAGCTGGAGAGCATAAGAGAAGGGTGAAACTCAAGTGCAGGTGAGAAATTACCACACAATCAACTATTTTGGGCATATATTGTATTGAAAATAATTTAACAGCAGAAAACATAAATATGAATTCCTAAGGAAAACAGCAAGACATGCAGTGAAAATCAGTGGCAAATTTATGACCCTTTTTCATGGGTAGAGTCTGCTTTTAGCTGCTACCTATTAGATTGAATTTAGGAATCTAATTGGGTGGGATTTCCATTTACTCTATTAATGGGCAATTGGTTGCTAGTTTTAAAAGTCTTGGGTAAGGGGTGTTCACTTATTGTCAGACATCAAGGGACAATCATCTTTTTATATTACAGTCAAAGTGTCCTGGATTCATTACAAAGTGGAGACATGTAGAACGGTTGGGATCTTACTTTAAACTGCATACCCATATGCTAATTGTTTCAGACATGTCACGGAGGGCACTTCCACTTCCGTGCCCTTAATCTACCCATGAGTGCATGCAAGCAAGAAAATTAAAACAAGATTAGTGCAGTGATGATGTCAGAGGGGGCAGGAGAAGACATGAAAGACTGCCGGTTTACCAGTTCAACCTCCCTCCCCCTCCTGCCAAAATAAGATAAACTAGATAAATGTATGTTATTCTATACTTTGTGTCAGGAACCTGTGGAGCAAGGCTGCACATAATGGAAGGGAAGGGGAGAAGGCAAGTTGGTTGAGCAAAGCAATGTATACTGCTGCAAATGGCTGGTAGCTGCACTCGTTTCCACTCTAACATGTTCATTGATCAAACCCTCTTGAGTCATCACTTAGCGGAGACTTGTTTTTGTTCGCTCTCTCCACAGATTCCCAGGACAGAGTATAGCCCAATCATTTTTTCTGCTGCTGTCACCACAAAACCCAACTCAAATGATCTGCATGAAAAAAAATCCTCTGTCCCATGCATAAGAATACATTTGTTCCCACACTCTCCACAATTGTTTTAACAGTAATATATGTTGTATTTTTCGGTCCATGAGTAGCATACCACCCACCAACCCACATAAAAAAAATACATGTGCTTGTGCACTTGAAGCTTCATGCTGATTTATCAAATGAAGGGCTCAGGTGTAAAACATGGTAAGTGACATTTTAGTCATTTTTGAGTTACAAAGTAAAATGTGTCATCCTTCAATTTTCGAGTGAAATTGCCATGTCATACAATTTGCATTGGACTCAGTGTAGCCTTCTGAAATTGGTAAACACAACACGAAAACAATTTATCTACAATATAAATTCTAATGACCTTTTTTCTTAATGAACTCAGAAATGACCAACATGTATCTTACAGTGTTTTACACCCGAGCCCTTCAAATTATATATTTTTACTGAAAAAGTTTTGGAATAAAAGTAATTGACAGTGAAATACAGTTTAGATCCTACCACATGTCCTGAGGAATATAAACGACTTCCTATTAAAGGAAAGGGGTACTTTTTTATCCAATATCTGATAACTGAGTTTGGCAAACTCTTATTAATTTTTTTCATGGCCAACAGCATCACAAACAAAAAGAAAAGAAGGAAAAGTTTTCACAAACAAGTTTTACCCCCCATCAACTAGAAAGGATTCACTAAAAGTATGGGTAAAGAATTGAATAGCGATTGATTCCTGTTATGAATTTCCGATGTGCATTTTTGTGGCGGGCAAACAGACACCTCAGTCACATTCTTAGATTGTGTTCATTTAAACCGTAGAGAAAGCAGCATTTAGCAACCATCAGTTTGGCAACAGTGTGTTTGTTTTTCCGTAGAGCAGAAGGCTTGACTAATTTATAACTTGTCAGGGAATATAAGAAGTTTATTTTATTCTGTCCTGTTGGTCAAAAGAGGTGCGATGAATGAAGCGTGTGAGCACCTACCTCCCCCTGCAATAGCTCTTCTCTCCCTCCTCTCCTATGAAAAGCCAGCCTGCTAGAATTTCAAGGTCACTTTGTGAATGACAAAAATGAAAGATACCAACAGAACAATCTTCTGGCAAATTTTATGACCTCAACACAGAAAAACAGAGTTAATGCAAACTTAGATCAAGGCAAACATCCTATTATTTAACATAACCTTTTGATGGGACCTAGATGGTTGAACACATTAGGTGGAAACACGTAAAATCGAGGTTCCACTGTATAAGCAAACCAAACAAAAAGGTAATTCTATTCAATGTGGCAGTTCAATACTGAATCACTGTGCTGATTATATAATGTTTTATTATTATTATGCTGATATTCCAAATAAATCAATACATGTAAATAAATTACTTTCTTTATCTGCTAGACTTACTTTTAATGGTTCTATTAATTTCTGTGGCCCCTGCTACCATCCATTTGGGAACTTGTTGCTTCACTGCTGGGCAGGCTTCCAGTTCCTGTTGTTTCCATGCATGCCACTAGGGGTGCTGCTGTAGTCAGTTCATCTGTTGCATTTGTTACAAGTGCTGGATTTCAGTTGCTGCAGTAGCGGGAACCAAGTGTGATGTGCCTGTCTGCTGTCAATATTTAGCTCATGTGGAAAATACATAATTGTGTGTGTGTGTTTGATCTTGGTGTCAATTAGCGTGTGCGAAACGTGCCTCACAGAAACTTTTCTGACCCTGTTCCTGTTAAATTTGAGTTGCGCTTGGTTAGTTCAGGAGTTGGCTAGGATTTTTTGGCATCTGTCAAGTACTGTTGTGTGCATTCACTGATGGCTCTAATAGATCTGCCAGTTTAATACGAATTACACTTACACTGGAAATTATATACTCCCAGGTTGTCCAGTTGAGAGAGGAAATTTCATTTATGTTTTTTCACTTCACTGGTAATTTTTGTTCTTGGTGTGTGTGCTAGTTTGATGTCAAACTGCCTCAGGGTCTTGGCAAGGTGGTTGGATGTGATGTCAAACTGCCTCAGGGCAGAGGCACAACCACAAATTTTTGTCTGGGGAGGCAAGTACCAGCATAAACGTACGAATAATAATAATAATTTTAATAACAATGTTATTATTATATTATTATTATTGTTATTGATTTTGTGCCACTTTCGGCTAATTTGTGAAGATGGGGATGAGTGATGATGTGATGAAATCGATGAATGGACACTCACAAACATCAATGCCCAAGCTGGGATTCGAACCCGGGAATTATTATTATTATTAGTAGTAGTAATAGTAGTTGTTTTTGTAGTAGTAGTAGTAGTATCAAAGATGTTATTACCCTTGTAATTATGCAAAAAGATGGTAGAAGTTGGTGCTACAACGTTTGTATTTGAACAATCAATTTGAATTATATTTTTAACACATTCAATTTCACATTAATAATTGAAAACAAGCACACAAATTATTTTTGAAAGACAGAAAAGGCTTGGTAAATGCATTTCAAATATAATTATTTTTTTACATTAACATGTATAACTTTCATGCACGATATATGTTTCACATATATGCAACATGGAGCGACGTGGACACTAAATTGTGTAAGTATTCAAAGTTTCTTTAATACATATTCTATACAACATATATTATTTAAATACATTACCTAAATTGTCTCTGAAATGTGCACATTCCCTTTCCTTAAAACAATTGTTCATGCATTTTAAACAAAATCAATTAAGACAAGTCTTACTTCTCTGTCTGGAAATTTACAATGCATTACAGAGAACAATGAGTGGCCGCGGTAGCTCAGTTGGTAACGTGTCTGACTACCATGCTAAAGTTCCCGGGTTCGATCCCTGGCCGGTTCAAATCAGGGAACTTTTCTAACGTTGGAAGCGGCCCCGGCACCCACCCAGCGTCGAATAACATGGTTACCTGGGGGAAACCCTGGGGGGTAAAGGTGGTCAGGGGCGTGATGCTGATCACATCACCCCCACTCACAACCGGATCAAGAAAGTGTGGGGCGTTACCGCCACACCCCCTATACGCCTTCATGGCGTAGTGCTAAACACAGGGGAGCACTTCACTTTTTTACAGAGAACAATGCCAAGTGCAAGCGAAGCGAGCAAGAATATTTTTGGATCCAATTTTTTTGCAGGGTGTAATTAATATTAATATTGATTTAATAGGGTGCAAATCATTTCATGGGACGCCAATGCATTCTCTCTTTTACAACTTTTGTGCCTCCCCGATGGTGTTATGGTAACATCGTTGCCGTGTTATCAAGTGGTCCCGGGTTCGATATCTGGTGGAAGCACATGGCACAGTGGTTCGGATCCCACTTTAAACTGTACGTCCAGTCCCGATTAGCCTTTCTGTGCATAAAGTGGACTTAAAACCAAAAATCAATCAATCAATCTTACAACTTATTTCCATTTATATTGTTCGGTGCCCAGGGCCGACTCCTGCTGCTCCCTAGCTACAGTTCTGAACTTCATAAAACTGAGAAAAGCATGGATCGCTAAGAAAATTTTACGAAAATTATTTTTATTTGCATAAAATTTGAAGTTGTGGGCGATAATTGCCCCTTTAAGGTATACTTTGCCCCCCCAGAACTCATTTCAGTCCAAGGTTGGGGGGGGGGGGGCAGTGCCTTTCCCCTGTAGTTGCGCTACAACCTCAGGGTCTTGGCAAGTTGTTGGATGTAGTATGGTGGTAAGGGAAGGCAATCCATTTCATTTTGTTGCTGCTTGTTTGCTGGTGATGGTTTGGATGTCGGACCTGCATCTCTGCTTTACTGTCCCATGTGAGAGATGGGAGCAGGGTGAGAAATGTTTCTATCAGGCTTGCTTTGGACACCAAGATCAAAGAGACAGATGCAATTATGCACTTTCTGCATGATCTAAATACTAATAGCAGGCAGGTGCATCACATTTGGCTCGTGCTACTGCAGCAACTGAAATCCAGACCTTGTAGCAAATGTAGCAGATGAAGTGACTACACCAGAGCTCCTAGTGGCATGCAGGGAAACAACAGGAACAAAAAGCCTGCCCAGCAGTGAAGCAACAAGTTCCCATGCAAATGCTTGCCGGGGCCACCAAAATTAATAGAACCATTAAGAGTAAAGTTAGTAATTCGATTAAGTGTATTGATCCTGCATCTTTTATTCCCCAAACACGAAAAAAAGGTAAAGAGTACACATTAGACATTATATACAGGAAAGAAAAATAAGAAATATCAAAGCTAACCTGAAAAAGGTTAACACCAACCTTAGTATGCTTGTTGTTGCCCAACTGATGAAGATTGATTAAAACAGTCAAAATAATTTGTAAAATGAAATCTTATGTGCTAGAAACACCAATAAATCAGTCTGTTATGATACAGTTCTGATTTAAAATAAATCCTGTTAGCACAAAAGGCTGTAGCATTATGAGAATTTCTTCATATTGACTTGAACATATATTATAAATGTTGGTAAGGATCCCATGTACTGAGAACACCACCATAATAAGCACTTGTTTTCATGAATATTGAAAGAGTGCATACATTCAACAAGTACTAACATGAAGATTCTGTGTGGGGGAGGAAAGGGGGAAAGTTTGTGTGGCAAGTGTAGACACAGTTTGAATTCCTTAATGAAAAAAAGGATGTCCATTATAATTCTTTTTACATCCCAGTTTCATGATGGTCACTATTTTTTGTCCATTATAATTCTTTTTACATCCCAGTTTCATGATGGTCACTATTTTTAATACATTCTTGTTTCTGTCCTATATTGCTTCAGTTTCCTTTAGTACATTCTACATTAAGAACTTGGCCAGAAGAATTCTGCCACATAGACATACTCCTGCAAATAATAACAGTTTTAATTATATTTTTTACAAAAATATTACTTGTTCATATCTTTCAGATCTGCTTACATTAGATACAAAACGGTTGATGCTGCCATTGATGATTTCCAAAAGTCCTACAATTTGATGTTGGATTCAAAACGTGTAGCTGTAAGATTTCTTCGGAGGAAAATTGAAAAAGCAAATAAAGGCAAAAAGAAGTCAAAGGTAAGTCATTAATAAAACAGTGAAGACTTCCCTGTGTTCTTTTCTGTTGTTATGTTACTGTGTTTTGAATTCAGCATTGAGCTTTCTGCAGAACTCGTGGATCTATATTTCCTTCTGTATATTTCTTGTCCTTTTTTGTAATGGATTTAGATATAGACCGAGTCGTAACCACTTTGAATCGATGTTCTTTGAATTGGTATGATTCCCAGTTGTTCGCAATAATTTAAAAATGCGAACTACACCATATCGATCTATCAGAGTTTTGCTTTAAAATATTCATAGGTTCACAAATGAGATTGTCAAGAAACTAGATGGTGTAGTAGTAATGCTGTCACTTTGTCATCAAGGAGCCTCAGGTTCAGTTGCAGTGGAGGCACACAGCACAGTGGTTCAGATCCAACTTAATGGTTCCAGTCCCAATAGAGTGGACTTAAAACAAACAAGAGTTGTGTCACAATATTTGTGCAAAAATTATTGAAAATTTTTCATTTTGCATAATTGTCACGATATTTAGACTTGCTTTCTTCTGCCACTTTTGACTAATCACAAACCACATGAGATACCTGAACACCAATAAGACACTTGCAGTCCCACCACCTCTATTTTTTAGATTTTTCAACTGTTTGAAAATAAATTACATGTTTCCCTAGGATGTTCATAATATTTCTGTTACTTTTGTTCATAAAAACATAAATGTAATGTAATTAGGTGGGAAAATGCACTTGGTGAACATATCAGGTGCCACCATCTTTGAATATGTCTCATTCGAGGCACTCATGCCAGTGACAGTGTACAATTAGTTGGTAATGATGATAATTTTTGTAGTTATTATATTTAATAAACAACTGCACCTCTACAAACAAAAAAGCATTAATATAAAAGTTATTATGGATTTTGTGAGTTTTAGTAAATGATAAAATATATGTGAGACACTCATGTAATAATTGGTTATTATTTTTTATTAAAGATAGTAATTTTTGTAATTATTATAATTAATAAATAACTGCACATAAGTTTAGAAGTTTAGTAATAAAAAAAATGTGGGCTTGAGAGCCATCCCCCGGTATGTAAGTGTCTTGTACGGCACGGGTAAGCTAGGGTTAAAACTAAACATGCAGTCCTGATGAGCACATCTGACCATGAAATGGACGTAAAACGAGGTTTTACATGTTTGTGTCTCAATTTAAATGTTGATGTCATAAAATATGAAACAAATGTCAATATCAAAATATTTGATGTTTCGGGACAATTAAAAATCTTTACTGTTCACAACACATATGCAGAAGTATACATACGTATTATGTGAATTTATGTATATAACAGTTGGGCTGAAAAGTTCGTAGGCTAACATAGTAAAAAATATTCTTTTGACAAAATTCGATTTTATTATTCAATATAGTTGCCTTTGAGGGTGATACAACGATTATAGCGGTCATACAATTTTTCGATGCCATTTTTATAGTACGATTTCTCTTTAGCCTCAAAATAGGCCTCAGTTTCGGCGATTACCTCTTCATCAGTGCTAAATTTCTTTCCAGCGAGCATTCTTTTAAGGTCTGCAAACTGGAAAAAGTCACTGGGGGCCAGATCTGGAGAATATGGTGGATGGGGAAGCAATTCGTAGTCTAATTCATATAATTTTGCCATCGTTTTCATTGATTTGTGACACAGTGCATTGTCTTGATGAAACAGCACTTTTTTCTTCTTCAAATGGGGCCGTTTTCGCATGTTCAAATATTCATGCACAATATGTCCAACACGTTCCTTTGATATTTTTAAAGTCTCAGCTATCTCGATCAACTTCACTTTACGATCATTTAAAATTATTTTGTGGACTTTTTTGATGTTTTCGTCGGTAACAGCCTCTTTGGGGCGTCCACTGCGTGCATCGTCTTCGATGCTCATTTCGCCTCGTTTAAATTTAGCAAACCACTTCTCAACGGTTGATTTTCCTGTTGCAGAGTCCGAATAATGTTTATCAAGCCAAGCCTTGGCTTCAATAGTATTTTTTTTCGCCAAAAAGCAATGCTTTATTAATACACAAAATTCTTTTTTATCCATTTTTTCACAATAACAAAAGCTGCTTCACTCACAATGCTATATCTCACGAACTAATTATCCGGCAGCTGTGAAATTTATACACGTATCTTTTGAAGGTTAGTACTAAGTAAAAATCACATGGATTTAATTCTAGTAACGCCATCTATGAGTCAGCCTATGAACTTTTCACCCCAACTGTTATTCTGTTTAACAGAGCTGTGAGACAGAAGTGACACTTGGTTCTTCGAAACCAACCTTTAGAAGTAAATGCAACCTTTTGAACCGAAGCAACATAAGCTGCAAGTGTCGCTTGTCACTTGGCCTCTACTGTTTTCTCAGTGAACTTTCAGACCGAAGCTACAAGTGACATGTGTCACTTGGAAGCAGACCCTCAGTAATCCATTCAACCTTTTGACCCAAAGTGCGACAACGAGCTAAACGTGTCACTTGCATGTTGCTCGAACTATACTGTTTTCTCAAATTGTGCATCGTGCCACTTCAGTCTGTTGTTCTTGCATGCACGGTGAATGTTTTGCTTTATACTGAAGGAGACTATGTCGCTTGTCATCTGTGGCTGAAAGCTCCTTCAATGGTGTGCATCATGTCACCTTGGTCTTGTTTGTGCATGCGTGTTGGATGCTTGCTTAGACTGAAGGGGCGCTTGTCACTTCAATGTGACACCCCCCACTGTCATGTGTTGCTTCGGTCTGAATGTTCTCTATACAAGATTGTTAGCTACTTCATCAGAGATTGATTTAATTTAGATCAAATTGCAAGTACTGTTGTTGTAAAAGGCCGGCTTTTTGAGAGAAGGTTCCGTTTATAATCATGAATGGGCCTCTGGTGTGGAATAAAGTAATGCTGATGCCTTGTAATAAGAAGGCATCTGACGTTCAATCTACAGTGGAGGCAGAGTGCTTCAGATCTCATTTCAAACTGTAGGTCCAGTCCAGATTTCTTAAATAGATTTTTTTTGCCATTTGTGGCCAGTCTTATTTGCTTCTGCATCAGTTTTAGTGCCAGTGCTTTTCAACCACCGGGCTGCAAAAGGTCCTTTGCACCCAGGGGGTTGATGTAATTTAAATCTAATTATATATAATTATATATATACATAATTGAACTATGATTATGCCATGGTTGATATACAGTATTAATATTAATTAAGGGTGCATATTAATTTCCATATAAACTTTAAAGATCAGAAATGTATTTGTGAGGGATTTTTTTTGATTCAGGGGATCGACTTGTAAGAAATACATTTACTGGCTGTGATTTGACGAAGGTTGAGAAGCACTGCAACAAGCGACCAAAATACATCACTAGTTGTTCCGTGACCAGGTTTAACCGCCATTTAACCAAGTTATACATGATGTACTGGAAAGCCAGAATACAAATATATTTTACTGAACACAAAATTTAGTGTAAAGAAATTTGATACTAGATTTTCAAAAGGTAGAGCAGTATTTTCTTTTTTTGCTTCATTAACGTTTCAATATAACAAATTCAAACATTGAAAATCATATCATACTATTAGGTTCTATTAAAAACACAAACAAAACTACTCCAGTTATGTGAATATGTTTATACTACATAGATATATCTAATAAGCCTACTGAAATATGAAGATAACACTAGGAAAGAACAGCCCATTCAAAAAAGCCAGCCAGCTTTTTTGAAAACACTGTTTATATGTAGCTACGAATTTCATATTGTAAATTGAATTTTATATTTAGAAATGAGTGTCTATTTTACAGTAGGGAGATAAACTAAAACCATGGAAAAGGAAAAATTCTTCCAACTCCTGTATTTTCATTGATTTGAGACACACTTGTTAAAAAAGCCGCAGAAAAAACTCCATTTTTTTTTTTTCGAAAGAGCCAGTTTTTTTTCGGACCACTTCCAACTATGAATTTCTTTAGTAATGATATTTTTTTAAAAAAACACTATAAAAGTGAAATGGCCACATCCCATGATTTTTCACTTTATAACGGAACATTTTGTAACACCGAGAAAAGCGGCGTTGTTCTGGCAGAATTCAATACAATATAATACAATATATTTATTCATCGTTAGACATTGTACAATGCAATAGATGTCGTCAGTTTTTGGTTACATATTTGTTATTGTATATATGTAAATATATAATTATATATATAGAGAGGGATTACATGGAACTACAATATGTTATAGATACTAATATGAGAGTATATGCATATATAAAGTAAGAGAACATAGACATAAGACAACTATAATATTAGTGACGATGAAATAATATAAATATGGCAGTGGCAATATATATAACAATAATTCATAAAACAGGAAATAAACAATACAATACATTCTAGAATATTAAATCATTTTTGGGATGGATTTCGAATTCTTCTAGATTGTAGAAGACCTTTTCTTTTAACCAGGGTTGAAGTACACTTTTAAATTTTTTAAGAGAGACACTGTGAGCATCTTCTGGTAACATGTTGAATAACTTAATTCCTAAATACTTGTAACTATTTTGTGTTTTACTTAATCTGATTGATGGTGTGTCGAGCTTGTAACAGAATCTTGTATTGTGTCTGTGCACAGTGTGTCTTGCGTTATAATTATGTACATTTTATTTTGTATACACTAGACAGGTAAATATATATAAACTTGGCACAGTCATTATTTTTAGTTCTTTAAAGAGATTTTTACAGGAAACAGACTGATCAAAGACTCCTGCCATGCTTCGTAAGGCTTTTTCTGCCAGATAAATACATCCCCAGCACCAGATGTGTTTCCCCACAAGAGAATTCCATAAGTCAGAAGGCTATGAAAATATGCATAATATGATTGCAGCAACAAATTCTTGCTAATGCATGTTCTAAGCTTTTTAAGTAGAAATACCACCCTGGCAAGTTTGGAACATAGGTGATTTGTTTGCGACTCCCAAGATAATTTGGAGTCTAAGTGTAAACCAAGAAGTTTTACAGAAGTCCATTCATGGCTATTTCCTAATGTAAAAAATATTTTCTCTGTTTTATTTTCATTAATTGTAAGTTGATTTGTTTCAAACCAAAAAGTGGATCTTTCCTCTATATCCTTATCAAGCTTCTCAACTGTAAATTTGTCACTGCCCACTGTAAGGAATGTGGTATCATCTGCATATAAAACAGTCTTATGAGGAATAATATTAGGTAAGTCATTTATATAAATATTGGACAACAATGGGCCGAACATCCTTGTGGAACTCCATTTTTTATATTTAAGAATTCTGATTTTATGTTGTTTACAGTGACCATTTGTTGTCTATTTGATAAGTAGGATTTTATTAGAGCAAGTTCAGTTTCTTTGATGCCATAGAAGTGTAATTTTTTTATTAATATTTGATGGGAAACAGAGTCAAAGGCTTTACTCAGATCGATAAGTGTTGCACTTACAGAAAGTTTGGATTCAAATGCATCTAACACTGTGGAAACAATGGTTTCATTCGCTTTCACAGTGGATAGATGGGCTCTGAAACCATATTGTGCACTTGTATATAAATTATTATTTGTGAAATAGCTATCGAGTTGATTATATAAACAGTGTTCTATAATTTTGGAGACAATGGGAACAAGTGATATAGGACGGTAATTGTCGGGGCTCGATTTATCACCCTTTTTATACACGGGTACGACGACCGAGAGCTTGAGGCAGGAGGGAAAGTGCCCACAATACATCATCCAGTTTATGAGAATGCAAAGTGGGTGCTGTAGAATATCAATGATTCTTTTTAAAATAAAGTTCGACATTCCATAAATGTCTTCCGATTTTGAATTATTTAGTTTTTGTGCTGCTTTTAAAATATCAGCAGGTTGGGTCTCATGCCACCGGAAGTCAGTTAAAATGTTACCGATGTCTTGTGACATGAGATTATTATATTCATAATCAAATTGATTCATAGAATTGTGGTTTGTATCCAATTTGTTACCTACCCTGACAAAGAAATCATTAAATTCGCTTGGAGTAATCGGAACATTTTCTTTTCTTCTGGGTTTCCCTCTGCCCAATTCTGCCTTAATGACATTCCAAGCTGCTTTGCATTTATTATTGGAGTTATTAATAAATTTATCATTTGCTGTGCATTTAGCTTTTCTAATTTCTGATCTGTAAATATTTCTTAATTTGAGATATCTGTTCTTATCTGCGTTACCATTCGAGCATGCATCTCCCATCACATCAGCAGTATTTATTTATTTGGCGAGAATACAAAGTAAGTTCCTGAGTGCTACAAATCCATAACATAATTTTGATCTTACATTCTTCTACTACAAGATAAACAAGGGACAGAAGTGAAAGCTTTGGGAAGCACAGTGGAGGAGGGGGAAGGTGGTGTGTATTGAGACTCATTGTATACAGGAGAGTGTATGATATTCTTCTCTTGGACCACATAGCAACATTAAATAGGTATGATGTCATTTTCTCTTGATCGGCGTAGCAACAGTTATGAGCTACAACTAAGAAAGTCATTTTTTGAACCTGAATTGCACTGTGCATTATATATGAGATATAATTGTTTATTGTTTTCCCCCATCAAAAATAGGGTGTGCATTATGCAACTGTATTTACAGTATTTTTGAATATTTTTTTGGGCTATCCTCATATACTTTCTCTAAAGCATCATAGAGATCATTTTTTTCAGCATCTGTAGTTATTTCTGTGGGGTATGGGCATTGATTATACTATAATGCAAGAACTCTCCTTTAACTCTTAATGTCAATAATCTTGGACTTATAGCTTTAATTCCTATCGCTAGATGTTTTAGTTATTTATGAACTATGAACCCAGTTCCTAGCATATGCAACCATTTATCACAGCTACAGAAGATAGTTTCTTCTCTCTTTTCCAAAACTCCTTCCCCATCGAACGTTCTTCTTGCAATGCCAGTAACACATTTATTTGATCCAGCATTATCCTCAATGCCCCTTCCCTATACAAAGATAGTACATTCCAACTCCCTTCCCTCTTGAACTAGTCCATTTTGCATGTTAGTCCGTCGTTGGTAGATCTGTCCGGCTACATTTCTTAGAGATCTCGCAATGTGGTGCTTTTTACGTCAGCCCCACATCCAACCTCCATTCTTGGAGGACCAGGATTTCTTTAGGGTTTACTGCCATAAGGCAGCTGGCTTCACTATGACTTATGAGCCCACCCCACCTTTGGAGATCCATCCCCTCCTTGCAAGGCAGCAGAGGTTGAGCTTATTTAGTGGCGGCTCTTTCTCACCACATCACAGTATTTTCTCCGGAGCCTTGCAGTATTTATTGAGATGCTGCTGCCGCTCTACATCTACTGCCTCCTCCAATCCTGCTGCTGCTTGTCTGTCGCTGTTCCCAGCTAACCACCATATCTGCTGATCCTTTCCTTATCCGCAACTTGAGGACGGACCTGGTGGCATACAGCTCTGCCCCTGGGAATGTTTCCTAACCATAATTTTCTCTTCCATCCCCTTTACCACTTGTAATCGAATAAATTGATCTATTCATGTGCTATCTTTCTGTATTATTTATTTTCTCCCAAAACATGTTTCACTAGAAGCAGTCCTAGTCATCTTAAGGGTAATATTTGATCCATTGCATATTAGTTATGTGGAAATTAAACACTTTTTAAATTCATTAAATATGTTAAAGATAAACATGGCCAAATTGAATTTATGTTATTTTCTTTATGACGGTTCTTTAATTTGTATCCACTTGTATGCTTTCAGACTGGTGAAAATGCTTCCAAGAAAATTAAGAAAGAAGAATCTGATAGAGTTAAAAAGGAGTCAGATGAGGTAAGAAATTTTTCAATATTATGTAGATGTAAATATTACATTGATTTTTCAATGGTAGCGTCATCGCCTTCTAATCAACCTTCCGGGTTTGATACCCAGTGGAGGCACAAGTGGTTCGGATCCCACTTTAAACTGTAGGTCCAGTCCCGATTAGCCTTACTGTGCATAAAGTGGACTTGAAACCCAAAATTAATTAATCAATCAACACATTGATTTTTTTTAATTTCCTGCCTTTTATTATAATAAGATTAATACAAGTGAAAGCATCTACATACAGTACTTTTTCCTCTCCTTGTTTGATTTTTTGTCAACAATCAATATGGTTATACTGCTCAAGAACTTCACTAGTCTGAGTTGAAAAAAAAAGTAAGGTTAAAAAAGTAAGGGAAGTTAAAAATATGTTAAAATTTAAAATCCTGACTCACATCAGTTTTTACATGCAGCTGGTAGTGTGAAAGTTTTGTTGTCCTCTGCTTATGGCCTTGCTGACAGTGGCATGCCCATGGGTGGGTTGATGGGGGTCATAACCTACACCTTTGGCACATTATTCCTAGAGAAACATCAAAGGCAAAAAATATGGCATAATGAGGACTAACTACTAAAGAAAAGTATAATCCCCCCCCTACCATTTCGAAAATCCTGGGCACACCACTGCTTGCTGATTTTACATTCAATCGTGCATTGCTACATAACTCTTCTTACTGTGTTACACCTCCTCCTCACTTCCTGAATCAATTATTCTGGTTAGTGGAATTCTTCCAATGTTTAGCCTCCCCGATGGCGAAGTGGTAGCGTTGTCGACTTGCAATCAAGGGGTCCCGGGTTTGATACCCGGTGGAGGCATATAGTGGTTCGGATCCCACTTTAAACTGTAGGTCCAGTCCCGATTAGCCTTACTGTGCATAAAGTAGACTTAAAACACCAAATCAATCAATCTTCCAATATGTACTGGTTGTCAAGAAATGCTACCCATTGGTATGATTTTTTTTTTACAATACTCCTTTTGTATTGTGAAGCAAGTTTCCCATAATTTCTAATTATTTGTCAATATATATACATATTTTTGTTTTTGCAAGGAAATGTTTCTAAGTACATATTGATTTTGCAGTACGTGTGTACTTAATGCTTACATGCTTTTTACATGTTCCTTGTATCATTGTTTTAGATTCTGGCCTCTTTCACCAATAGAAGTATATTTTTTACTTACATCTGCTCTTTCTTCATGTTTATTATAGAATTTTTGGTGGTTATTCAACTCTTCTAAAATTCTTTGATAGATTGAATGCTATTTCTAATTTTAAAATGTGTAGAATGTGATTATACAAATACTGAGTCTGATTATTGTTCTCTGTTTTATCCAAACAGGATGATGATGATGATGATGACGATGATGATGATGATAAAGAAGATGATGAGGATGACGATGATGATGAAGAAGAAGAGGATGATGATGATGACGACGACGATGATGATGACTTTGATGATGATGAAGAAGATGACGATGATGATGAAGAGGAGGAGGAAGATGCTACTGGTGCAGCAGATGATGATGATGATGATGATGACGACGATGACGATGATGATGATGGCAATTATGAAGAATATGATGTAAGTTACCATAATTGTTGAGACAAACTGTTAATAATATATGTATATTGGGTGAGTCATCTAAAATTACCACCGGAAATATTTCGTGAACAACAATAAATATTGAAAAACTGGTTTCACAGATATATAGGTATGAAGAGAGAGAGGCTCATAAAATTAGTGGACACAATACGTTCAACTACGTAAGGAACTATGATTTTCAACATAAACGTAGTTTCTTTTTAATGGAAACTCCATTTTATTTTCAGCTCATTTGAAAGTTCGGAAAAATCATTAAGAAGGGTGTTTGTTACATTGTAATACGTCAAGTAGTTCTTGAGTAATTGTAACCTGAAGTTGAGCGTGAAGGTGCACTTCACTATGCCTGTCGACAGAGCCGAGCGCAAATGCCGTTGCACATACAGCCTGCACGCATGTGCTTCATTTTTCGTACACTTGCCTGTCATAGATAAGAATCATCCCGGCCTTTTCAGTCTAAAAATAGTATTTTCTCAGCAACAGTTCTGACGTACATACACTATCACAAACATCTTGTTAATTATTGCACTTTGTTACTCTCTTGCTTTATTTGATAAATTTGATGAATCAATTTGAAGGGAAAAATGTATAAGCTGCAAAGTTTAAAAGTTGAAAACTTAAAGATTTGTCATGACCAAACGACAAGAGTTGATTGTTCCAATGTACTAAAAATTATGACCTAAATAAATGAACACCAATTAAAAATTGAAAGACGTTAATGTACTAACACTTATGTATGTAACTGATGGCGGAATGTTTAAAATATATACTTTTTAATTAACAATTATTTGTTAACTCAGAAAGATGTATCAGAACCTTTTAGATAATTTGTCAAAGCTTACTTATGTACAAACTACACATTTGATTGTAACCCGCAGTTGTTGGAATGTAACAACTTTCCTAAGCATAATGCATAGTATGCAGAAGAGTAACATGTTTGTTACGATACACAAATGGCATCAAAAGGGGGATATGTATGTTACGACACATGACTCAACTTGTGAGAATGTTTGTTTCAAGTGTCAACTTCACGTTGCAATTACTTGAGAACTATTTGATGTATTACAATGTAACAAACGCCCTTCTTAATGATTTTTCCGAACTTTCAAATGAGCTGAAAATAAGAAAGTGTTTCCATTAAAAGAAAAACTAAGTTTGTGTTGAAAATCATGCTTCCTTATGCTTCCTTACATAGTTGAACGTCTTGTGTGCACTAATTTCATGAGCCCCTCTCATACCTGTATATCTGCGAAAGCAGTTTCTCAATATTTATTGTTGTTCACGAAATATTTCCGGTGGTAATTTTAGGTGACTCCCCCTGTATATGTATATATATATATATATATGCCATTTTCGGCATTTCATCACATGAACGTCTGTGTTTATTTTCACTTATAGAATTTATGTTGTTTCTAAAGTTTGTTTCCAACGCTTAGGAGGTGATTCTATAAGTGAAAATAAACACAGAAGTTCATGTATGTGACGAAATGCCGGAAACTGCACCCATTCAGATTTATTGAAGTGGAAAAAGGTTCAAAAATTATGTATACAAGGAAATAGTGGCACAACGGCCAACCATATGACTGCATCGAAGGGCGTTCCACAAAGAAATGCAGCATGCTCTGTTCAAAAAGACACATGCACATGGCAGATGTGGGAAGTAGGGATGGCCAAAAAGATCCGGAATTGGGATTCCGGAAAATTTGAAATCCGGATTTTGGAGGGAATCTGGATTTCGGAGCAAGAAGAATTACGGAGGCAAAAACAGGTTCTGGAAGGATAACAGATTACAGAGGGAAACCGAATTTTGGAGGGAAAACTGATTTTGATCCATATTTTCAATAATTGTCTCATGAATTTAACAATATACTCTAATCTACCAGCCCAATGTCAGACTGTGTTCCATGTAGTACACCCTGGACTTCATTTAACAGACTAACGAAAGTATGGTGTCTGGATTCACAATCCTACATGGAGGTTTTTTGTGATTTTGTGATCTGCCCATGAGTGTTTGTCATTGTCCCTAATTCTGCTTCATCTTATCACAATTCATCCTCGTCTTTACGATTAGCCAAAAGTGGAAGAAAAGCAAAGTTAAATGCAACAAATAAATCAAATAAATTAATGTAAAATGTCGTTCAACTAATAAAGTATGGGCTATGATAAATTTCTTCTTAATTTAAAGGGATAAGATAAAATATCCCCTGTACAGTCACTGACCCTTCTGGGCTATAACAATTCCATTAACTTTCAATGGAATCGTTACAACCCAGAAGTGTCCATGACTGTACAAAGCGAAGTACATACTGAGCAATTGAAGGGCATCAGGGAAGGGACACACAAATGAGAGAAGTAGGGAGGCCATATCAAGATTCACACAGGAAAGATAGATTGATTGAGTTGGTGGTTTAAGTCCACTTTATGCACAGTAAGGCTAATGGGGACTGGACCTACAGTTTAAAGTGTGATTGAAAGATAGGAATGATAGCCAAGAGGCTTTTAACAGGTGACGACATCTGCTATTTTCGCTACTTTTTTCTAGACTGGAGGGGATAGAGAAAATTTTAATCAGAAGATTTGGTGAACGGATTACCTGTGCATGCAGAGAGAGGGGGGGGGTGGGGTTAATACAAGCAGAGAAAAATGGTGGATGGGAAAAATAAGATGTACAAAAGCAATGAGAAAAGGTGAAAGAAATACAAAAGAATTCAGGGCAGGGCAAGGGAATAACTTTATATCTGTCAACCCTAATTTATTAGTATTTGGCTCCTGCCCAGCCGGTCAAAATTTTCTGGTGCCGCGCATGAATGAAGCCGACTGTGCTTAGTAATATAGTAGATTTCCCTTCTTTTATGAAATGATTGCACTACTTTATGTTTTCATTTTTGACCATAAAATAATTGGTACAGGTTAACAAAAAAGTTATTATGTGAGATCTGTTCAGTAACAATCAGATGTAATTTGAATATTTTTTTTGTACGTAAGATACAAGAGCAACTGCGGCGCCTGTATTAATCATGTAGGTTTGCTGAGAGGGCTTGGAATGAAATTTTGGGGGTGTGGTGTTGAAAATAAAGAAAACATGCATTCTTTAACCATTACATCAAATACCAATGAACATTTAATAGGCTTTTATGAAAATATGCCAATGAAACTAAAGACTACTAGTCACTTGTTTCAGTTTTTTGTTTGTTTTGGTCACTACAAGTGCATGTTTTGTAATTTGAAACTAACAAAGCTTGTTTATGCAGTCCAATGACCATATACTGTGTCTTAAAAAAGAAAAAGAAATTTATAACAAAAAAAATAGTAATGGTGGAAGAAAGACAACAGCCAATAATAATTTTAGGGACTCCCCCTCCCCCTTAATAGAGGCTTAATAGAGGAAATCATATGCGAGTTCTCTTTCAGATTACGATCAATGTTTGTTGTCTACAATGACAGCGATGTTACTCCAATGTGACGACAAAGTTTTAGTAAGTCATACATAACGTAACATGGCAGATGCGGAGGAAAATTAAGTGGTGCTGAAACCCCCCTTCGCACCTTTTTCCCCATGCCACACATACATAAGAGCAAGAAAAGTTTGGTCGAAAGCAGATGCAAATGATTATATTCTTTCAGTGTCAGAAAGTGCTTGAAGCGCAAACTTGTCCAATCTATCAAAATATCGCTCTTGTGCAACTGCTACGACAGATAAGGAGCCATCGAGCAATGTTGGTATCCTTTTTATCCGAAACAAAGAACTTTGTACAATATTCCTGCAACAACACTGATCACAAGTGTCCTCCGAAATCCAGATTTCCTCCAAAATCAGGATTCCCTCTGAAATCCAGATTCCCTCCGAAATCCGGATTCTCCATTTTTACTATCCGGATTCCGGATTTGGCCATCCCTAGTGTGAAGTTGATGTGCAAGGGATTCCCCAAAGGAAGCGAATGGGTCTGTTTAAGTCATGTGGTTAGGGAAGGGTTTAGCGAGATGTGTTATCTGCGGAAAGTGATATGTGGAGACTGACAACCTAGAAGAACGCGAATATCCATAGTGGACATCACCATTACGTAGAAAATCAAAGATGGTGGTGGTGCTGCGCTAGGTTGTATATGTGTCGACATGTTCACTGTGTGCAGAGAGGAGGTGCCGAGGGAACCACATCACAGACGATTTTCAAACTGTCTGCCATTAACTTCCACACAGAGATGACAACGCCGAATCAACGATTGTCTAGTGCGAGCAAACAACCCTGCGGTGTCTGCTGTCATCGCTGCGGCGATATTTATGTGTGCAACAAAATCCTTGGCTGATACTACAGGTGTTTGGTATACGAGGCGTTTCATCTCTCCCCATAGAAAGAAGTCTAGGGGAGTGATGTCCGGCGATCTTACTGGCCACGTCACAGGCCCACCCCTACCAATACACCGATTGTGGAACAAGCTATTGAGGAAGTGACGAACATTTTGTTCGAAATGTGGTGGTGCACCATCGTGTTGGAACCATAGTCCTTGCCTTAGTGCCAAGGGAACGTCCTCCAACAGTTCAGGCAAAACATCACGAAGAAATGCATGATATGTGCCACCACACAGGCGAACAGGGAAAATGTACGGCCCAATCAAATGGTCATGCACTATCCCACACCACACAATAACCACAAACCTGTGCTGGTGGTGTGCCACGAGAATTGCATGTGGATTTGTAAAATCCCAAACGTGATTGTTTTTACTACTGAACATGCCCGTTTTGGTGAACGTTGCTATGTTGGTCCATAACACCCTGTTTGCAAAATTCGGGATAGTTTCCATCTGATGCAAAAACGATTGGCAAAACACCACATGTGGACCAAAGTCCTGAGGTAAAAGGTCTTGTACCTTTTGGAGTTTGAAGGGGTACATCCCCTCCTCAGACAGTATGCGCCACACATTAACATGGGAAGTGTTGTGGGCACTGGCTATAGCGCACATACTGGTGTCAGGACGATCCCTGACAGCATTTAACACCGCATGCACAAACTGATCTGTGCGCACACTTTATGGTCTTTCAATTTCTCAACGGGGTGGTAGCACTAATCCTGTTTCCCGAAGTCGAGTATGCACTCTTTGAAAGAAGGTGTGCGACGGCAGCCTCCTATTTGGAAAACGTTCCCCATGAAAACGCTGTGCTGCATGGCTATTACTTCCTGTCTTCCCGTAAATGAGATGCATGTCTGCCAGCTCCTCTGCAGTGTATGCAGCCATCCCTATTGCTGGATATCTACCGACCCATAGACAATGAACACTAGTGCACTGTACACGATGGGCTGTGCCTATCGATAACACCTAGCATTGCCTATTGCGAGGTTTGCCCAATTCGCGAAGTTCACGTCCTTCCAGTCGTATGTATTCAACTGCAAACATGTGATGGTAACCTGATGCTGATATCGCAGTACGTGAAGCACGAATGGCAGCAACAGGTGCTTTCCTGCCAGAAGAAAACTACTGTGTTAACGCCCCAAGCAGGAAACGCCAAAGTCAAGGTCATGCTTCGGCCTTGTGGGTATGTACAAATATCGACAACACAACATTGCGACCAAAAACATTGCCCGGGTCGCCCATGCTAATCTCCAAAAAACCTTTCCTTCCCCCATGACTTCAACAGACCCATTCGTTTCCTTTGGGGAATCCCTTGCGCATCAACTTCACACATATGCCATGTGCTTTTTTGAATAGAGCATGCCGCATTTCTTTGTGGAACGCCCTTCGCCGCGGTCATATGGTTAGCTGTTGTGCCACTATTTCCTTGTAAACATAATTTTCACACTTTTTTCCACTTCAATAAATCCGTATGGGTGCCGTTTTTGGCATTTCATCACATGAACTTCTGTGTTTATTTTCACTTGTAGAATCACCTCCTAAGAGTTGGAAACGAACTTTAGAAACACCCTGTATATGGCTGTACTGACACAATTATTTTTACAAATACAGATACAGTAGATCCAAAATGTAAATTTTATCTACTTTCAGCAGCAATGTCCAATACAAAATCATAGGTATAGACCTCTATGGAATTTTTGTGAATACTGATAAGCTACCAATATATCTTGGCTGATAGTAGTTTGTACCTAAACTGATCCAAATACTTCTACCAATGTCAGTATTTGATGTCTCAGCTAATCAAAGCTACTTGGAATAATGATATATGAGGGGCATTCAGAAAACAATACTGCTCCTAAAGAATGAAAACAATTAGAGATAGTCCAATGGATGTTTTGTAGTAGCAGAGCAACATGTCTCCAATTGTTTAGGCATGTTACTAAAGTAATCTACAAATGTTGTTTTGCATTAGAGGTCCTCTACTGAGTGAGTGTATGTGATACCCAACATTTTTAAAGAGGAGCAAAGGGCAGTCATTAAGTTTCCTGCCAGACTCAAGAAGACTGCCATGGAGACACACGGAATGATTGAGGAGGCTTAAAGGTGATGATACTGTTTCTCATGCACTGACTTTTGATTGGCATAAAACAAATTTTCAGGGAAACAAGCTGAAAAACTTAAAATGCGGGAAATCGAGGAGAATTTTATTACATTTTGCTATGTTGGGACAATCAAGATTGAATGTAAAATGAGGTATAATGTAACATCCGGGAACGTAAAATCGGGGTTCCACTGTATTAACCTTGTTTGCTTATAGTGGTTCATGTGATAACCTCAGTCTCATTATTTTTTAAATTCTCCTTGCATCGTAGCCTTGTCATATCAGTATTTATATTTTCTTCTCAAAATAAATATGTAAAAAAATTATGTTTTTTAATTTATTCTTTTCCAGAATAATGATGATTCTGATGATGAATAGAATGGAATGGCACCAATAATACATTACATCATCACATCACATACTGTCACTGTAAAGTATGTGAAATATCAGATGGCAAGACAGCAAAAACTACTGAAGACAGGAGTTAAGCAAGTTTATTTTAAGTGACATCCAGATGACTGAAATCAAATCCAGGTGATAACAACCAGTGCGGATTTTGTGCAGACTGAACTACTGGTGGAAAACATCAGGCAGGTTAAAGATTGGACGAAAGAGTAACGTATAGGCAGTGTGGTATTTAAGAAATTTCCATAGGGGGCAAATTCTACTGATTGTCTAGAGACAGCATGAGATAATGCTTTATACACACACACACACACATATATATGTTTGTGGCTTCTAGAGGAGAGGGGTTGCAGGGTGGTATCTCGACAATTTTAAATGGAGTCACTCCACACTTTGTTTTATGTCACACCCCCAAAAAAAGCTTGAACAAAACATATGTTAAATAATTGCTGAAAATTGCCAATTTAAATTTGTATCTTGACAGAAAGAAAGGCCAAGTCCACTTTATGATCGGAACAGCTAATCGAGACTGGGCCTACAATTTTTAAACTGAGATTTTGACACCCACCCCCTAAAATCTATAGTATGGGACCTAACTTTTGGGAATCAGAATCGAACTTGGCCATAACTTTGGTGGGGGGAGAACAGATTCAAAAAGTTTTATACCCCATAAAAGTAGCACCCAAGACTACTTTGCTAAGTTATGGTTATATTTGCGAAATCATTAAAAATAATTGTTAACTTGCTTCTCAGGTCCCAGGAGGTTAACACAACTTCCATTATCTTGTTAATTCTGAAAATGTTTTAGGTGGGCAAGTGCCCCTACCTAATTAGTCTGGGATTCCTTGAATACAAGACAATAGCGATTACCACTATTATGTTTCTAACCTCCATCATTGTGTACGTAATTTCATAATCAATTGTTGTTATGGAACTGATCAAGAGAATGAATTCAATATCGATTCTTCTGTACTTTTAGTCATGATATTTTATAAATGTGTTTAGCTTGCTGCAAAATTACAAAACTACCAACTTGACAATGCATGCTCAAGCTGAAAAATATTTCCAACAAAGGATACGAAATTCCAACTCGTCAATGTGTTTTGGTTTGATTGATATAGTTTATTTACTTCACTTTTCTGCCACTTCTGGCTAATTGCGAAGATGGGGATGAGTGATGATATGATGAAATTGATGAATGAACACTCACAAATACCCATGCCCAGGCTGGGATTCCAACCCGGAACCCTTGGCATCGTAGCACAATGTGCTAACCACTCCACCATGGGACCGCCCCATGTGTTTTTAATTCAGTGATGTTGAAAGATGTATGGTGTAACGTCACTAGATATCAAGCCATGGCCATGTAATTTTTCATTTGTTAAATTTTTCACAGGCAACCAACAATCAAAATGAACTCACCACTTTAACACTCCTGCCTTCTTGTGCAGATGCACTTGCAAATTTTCAGAACGCATCCTTTGATCAACACAGCCTTCACCGCCACCATTCCAGATTTTGTTCATTTTGAAGCAGATTCCTGATATTGCAGAGTCTGGAACTCGTAATGTTCACTTTTCCCACTAACATTCTAGCTTCACAAAGAAATCTACTTCATTGTTCTAAAAAGAGCACACTTGTTCATTAAAAAATGTTCGTAAAGAGCTATCGCGCTCAAGTCAAAAAATCCATGTAGGCTATCTTCATGCACTATTGTTCTTAAATGTTTAATAATCGCACAAATGCAACAGATAGTGTTGCTTGTGTGCAAAGATTCAATTCAAGAAACGGATGTTGTTGGTCAACAATGACACAATTCGAACTGTCTTTGAGGTGAGCACTGGATAGAAATAGCTGCTCCTTTTGTTTGTTGTTCATTAACTTATAAGATGTATCAACAATAAAAAGCTCGGTTGTATTAGTCAACGAGCACCACAAATAAGTTCATGACTCAGTGTTTATTATTATTATTTAATACGTGAGTGGTTGTCAAATGGGTTCTCATTAACATATCAGAAGATGGTAGAAGAAGAAGAATGGAAGAGTAAAATATCCTGGTTGTGAATGGATGGTGCAGTTGAAAGTGTTACATACAAGTTTGGTGTTAAAGTGTAGTTTTTACCCTGTGTTCAAGATATTTATTACTTAGCACAAATACATTAGACTGCTCTCTATATCTGTTAGTGATGTGAATTTTAGTAAACTGTTTTGCATTTTGATTATGTCCTAACTTGACAATCCTGTGGAAGAATCCTAGAGATGCAATCAAATCACGGAGTTAGAGAACTTTGTATCATGGATCCAGTGGGATGCACAATTATTGGTTAGCAAATTGTAAATGACTAATTTCTTTACAACCTACCTGCTTGTTAAGGAATGACTATTTACGTATGTTGGTGCAGTTGTTGTCAGCAACTTGTTTCAGTTCTTAAAGATCACATTGTGTAGAATGAAGAGAATCAACATAGTATAGAGAATTTGCTTGCATCCACTGTACATATCTCAGGCAAGAAAATGTTTAGACAAAAGTTGATAATTATCATTCCAAGAGTGGTGGTCTCTGATTCAGTAAGTTAAACTGTCTGAATTCCCAGGTAAAGCTGAAACATTTACACAGAATCATCATCAATTAATGGTGATGGAATTAATATGCTTGTTGTGAAGTGTGTTATCTTTTTCCTTGTATAACAATACATATTGCATGATTGTAAATCCACAAATCTGGTAATATGATTCATAAGCATAGAAAGATTAAAAAAAAATGTAGATTATATCTGTTGTGTTTTAATTTGTATGTTCAGGAAAGAGAGAGTGAGTGTATGGGTAAAGGTGAGAATGTGTTGTTTTACTTCATTCAGAGTTAAACAATTAAATATAAAGAATTTTATATACATCAGTTTGTCACACAGAAAAGTATTAAATAAACTACATATAAATAAATACTTCCACATATTATTGTAGATATATTGCTGTAAGTATTTATGAAGAACATTATATATTTTATTCCTATGTATTTGTGTATTTACAACCATCTTGTACAGTTGCAGAATGTTTTGAAGAAATCTGTATTTTCATGATTGAATTTTGTTTACTGTATCTGTAGTTCATAAAGAAATTGCATATATATAAACTTTTGTATTTGTGGAGTAGCTGTAATTAAATAGTTAACCCATCGCCTTGTCTAGTTGTCAGATGACGGTCTTGGAAGCCATATGCTTAACTTATCTAGTCATCGAATCGGCGGCATGCTATATTTGTCCTTGTAGTTTTTCTTTTTGCCAACAGATGGCAGAAGCTGACAGTTACGTTACACTAGACTTCTTGTTGAATGTATTGCCAACTTTTTCATACTACTGAAGTGCTTCGTTTGCTTTGTTTCTCATATAAACAAAAGGTTGATTGTCCTTTGTTGGAAACATGTCGCGCAAGAGGCTTGTGGACGATAAAGTTATCGAAAACCTGCTTTTGGAGAGCGATCATGAAGATAATTTGGAATTAGTTAGTGAAAGTGATGATGGTGGATCTTCTAGTGCTATCGAGAGTGAAAGTTCAGGCAGTGAAAGTTGTGAAAGTGTTGCTTGTAACAGGGGCGGACCACCTGTTGCTAAGAAGAGCAAGGAAGAATCGTGGAAGTAGAGTTCTTCATGTTCCCCAAATGATTTACCTAGGAAAATAGCATTTTCAGGTACTCCTGGGTTTGATAATATTGTTTTGCGATCTTTAGGGGTTAGTCCTACAGCTTGTGAGGTTTTCACCAAATTTCTAAAACATGATTTCTGGGAAAATATTTCGAATGAGACAAATTCTTGTGCAAAAAGCAAAATAGAAACTCAAGTAGACACGGAAACTCAGTCAGGGAACAGTAATGAAACAAAATGGTTTGATACAACTCCGGATGAAATTAAAGCTTTAATTTGTCTGTGTGTCCTCCAGTCACAAGTGAAAAAAGAAAGTTTGCAGTTATTGGAGCACAAGGAAAATAACAGAAACTCCTTTCTTTGCAACTGTTATGCCCTACATGAGATTTCTTTTCATTATGCAATATCTGCATTTTGTAAACAATGAGGACATTGACCCCCAAGATAAATTAGGCAACCTTTAGATTACATAAACAAAAAATTTCACAACATGTACACTCCAGAGCAAGATATTGCCATTGATGAGAGCCTTGTAAAATGCAGAGGGAGACTTTCATTTGTGCAGTTCAACCCAACTAAAAGAGCAAGGTTTGGAATAAAGTATTATAAATTATGCAAATCTTCTAGTGGATATTGTTACCAATTCAGAATTTATACAGGGGCAAAGGTTACTGCAGAAAAAGTACCTGAACATGAGCATGTTGTGCTTGAACTGATGGATTCTCTTCTCCACAAAGGATATACATTATATATAGACAATTGGTATACATCCCCAACACTGTGCAATAAACTTCGAAATGCCAACACCAATGTTTTAGGCACAGTCAGAATGTCCAGAAAACAAATGCCTGTCGAACTGAAAGAAGTGAAACTGAAAGTTGAGGCATCAGCTGTGTACAGTCATCGCGTGCTAGCTCTCAAATGGATAGACAGAAAACCTGTTTGCATGTTATCTACTGTGCATGATGGTGTACACATGATAAACACCGGAAAATTAAACAGGAAGTCAAGTCAACCTATTCTAAAGCCCAGAACAGTAATAAAATACAACAAGGGAATGGGTGGGTTTGACAAAATGGACCAACAGTTAGCTTCATTTCCCATCATCTCAAAGCATATAAAAATATATTTTTTTATTTGCTGGATCTAGCTTTCTTCAATTCATATGTAATGTACAAGAAGGTAAAGCCTACAGTAAAGCGACTCAAATTCAACGAGTTTAGATTGTTGGTTGTGGAGCAATTGCTTGCTGAACTTGTGTTACCAGAGTATGCGAGAAGAGGACGCCCTTTTGCGGATATGCCCGTGAGACTTCAATGTGCCAACTGGGGACATTTTCCAAGACAGATCCCCCCAAATCCAGTAAAAACCAACCCTTCAAGACAGTGCAAGGTGTGTTCTGCACACAATAAGAAATCCAGCAGCAGGTGGGAATGCGAAAAGTGCAAGGTGGCACTCCATATACCAGAGTGCTTCAAGGTGTACCATACAAGGCATACATATTAGGTAAGTTTCTTGTTTTCATATCGATATAGTTCATATATTAGTGTTATGTAGACACCATTATCTGTAATTGGTGAAAGTTTCATGCAGATCTGACTTCCAGTTACCAAGATATTCAATTTTGAAATCCATACTGCAAACTAAAATTCCGCTCTTCAGATTTAAATCATAATTCACAGACACAGAATGGACATTTAAATGGTAAACGGATGGGTTAATAGAAACTAGTTTTTTCTGAAAATAATTTGGGGAAAATGAAAAGACAGAAATGAATCCCATCTCTCTTGCAACATGATGGTTGTCATGTATATTTAATATGCAAATACTTGAACCTGTTTCTTTATCTGATAAATGGGGTTGTAGTAAAGAGCCAGAAAACATAAAACTTTGTGTTCCTGTTTGTTATGGCTTTCATGTAACATCCAAATCTCCTTTGGATAAAAATGCATAATATCTTTACTGGGTTCCACTTTTTTGGAAGAAACTCAAACACCTTTTTGGTCAAGTCCCACCCTTCGAGGAGTTGTGATATCACCAAAATTTGCAGTGTGTTAATGCTAAGAGATCCTAACCTAACAATGAAGACATTTGACCCTGACTTGAGGAGGGTGGGGCTTGACCAAAAAGGTGATGGAGTTTCATGCAAAATATCACACCCTCCTTACTGCCTCCCATCCTCCAACTAGATGAAGAAAACTTGTTTATTAAATTGACTTTTACCCTGAATATGCATTCTACTTGTAATATATAGAGTAATGAAAGTGTTCTTCTTCATTCTCTGGTTCCTCAATTATTTCTTATTTTTTCTGACACCATTACCATAATTAATGTGTGATATCTGACTGCTGAGTATCAGTGAGAACCACTTAGCTACATGAATGCCATAACATCTATAACAGAAGTGATGCAGCAGCTGTAGTTATTTTAAGTTGCTTTTCTATTTCCCTAGGTTAACTGTGACTAATGGATGGATTGTGAATTGATAAAATAGATAAATGAACATAATGAAACATACCCAGGATTGGAACTAGTACTTCAGGCTTTCCAATGCACTGGACCATAAAGGATGGCAAAGCATTTCCAAATTCTCCTCCCATTGCAACACCACTGTTGTTTTCTTTTAACTTTTAAATATTTAAAAAATTAATATTCCAGGCTGGATGGGTGATCTAATATGGATAGTAACAAGTCTCCCATTTTCCTTCAAGGTGCCATTCCTAGCATTGGGGTGCGAGCAGGGTCACTCCAGAGGGGTTGAAGGCAGCTTTCCTACAAAAAAGGACATGATATACAGGGAAAAATATGTCCAGCAGTAACTACTAAATAATGCATCTGTAGTTTTGCCTCAAATTTTTATTTGTTTTTATCAGTGGAATACATATTTTCAAAAGCAATTATTATATATTCTTTTTTACAGTAATCCTAAAATCCTATTAGTTCTAATATGTTGCCACGTTTTCTTGTATTGAGGAATGGTGGGACAAAGGCAGGGAAGGTATAATCCCCAACCCTTCTTTTGCACACACTAGGGTTGATGGCCCTTGGGATGATTCTCAGGTGAAAGTGTTTGCCCTCACACCATTTGAGTCTGCCCTTGCATCAAACCAGCGAGATTGGTCCTTTTCCTAAAGTTTTTTTTTTCATCCTCATCGTTCAGTGTCCCAGATGATAGGCATAGCCAAAAATGTGCTCACAAGGTCAAGGTCTCTCCCAAAATGTTGCCAAGTTATCTAGAAAAAGTGATCGATTCACTGAAACTGTAGTTGCACAAGTGTCTATGGCACATATGGTGTAGATCATGACAATTTTCATCTAAGAAACCAGCAATTGGAAAAACATCACAATGAGAGCAAAATCTTGTGCAATGAAACAAACAAATTTTGACCAAATGTTTGCCTGTAACTCTTCCTATCACCACTCAGAAAGATTGTTCTCCACCTTTATCAATTAAAGCTGAGATGATGAATGCCTTAGTGGGACTAAATCCTAACAATTGATACTGTGCACAGATTACACTGGAAGAAATGTTAAATATGTTTTAAGAAAGTCCAGGATGCATACCATTGTAAGCAGCATACAAAAAGAAACTGAACTTTTACAAAATTGAGAAAATGGTAATATTCACCAGCTATTTGGACCTGTCTCCAAAGTACTCCCCTCCACTGTGAACACACCGCTCCCAACATTTCTTCCAGTCCTGTAATGCCTGCTGGATCTCTAGTTTTGGAATGGTCTGTAGGTCCCGTAGCAAATTCTCCTTGATCTCTTCTATTGTCTGGAATCTGTGACCTTTGAGGGTTGATTTCAACTTGGGGAATAAGAAGAAGTCTGCTGGTGCCAAATCAGGGGAGTAGACTGGTTGTAAGACAACAGGTGTCTGGTGCTTTGCCAATAACTCCCTGACGAGTGAGGAATGAGCATGTGCATTATTGTGACAAACCATCCAGGACAGGACTTGTTCTGCCATATCTGTGCCCTATTGAGTCACACCTTTTCTCGTAATTATTGCAGGATGTTAACGTAGAATGCTGCGCTCACTGTGGAACCATGGGGTACAAACTCCGAATATATGATTCCCTGCCAGTCAAAGAACACGATCAACATCACTTGAACATGAGATCTACTCATTTGTCATTCTCGATGGAGGTTCGGCCTGATCTGAAACATCTGTTCCATTCTTAACACTGTGTTTGACTGAAACATTCTTCGCCATAGGCTTCATGTAACATGTTGTATGTCTCTTTGAAAGTTTTCTGCAATATCATACATGCTTGCTGCTCTTCCAGTTCCTTCATGGTAGAGTATCTGAAAATCTCAGAGGGCACTCCACGCAATTTACTGTGTTACTGTGGTTAGCAACAACTTTGAAACTGTGCCAAGTTGATAACTAAGGACACTGCTAGGCACCACCACTGTCAGCTGCCTTCAACAAATTTATATACAAACTTTACAAAGAGAGTTTGGTTTCTTTTTGAACAGACCTTGTATTTTTGAATGATAAAAAATTACAACTGAAATTATGCAATTGTATTAATCGTTAGTTGTAAACTAATTTATGGATACATTTGTCACAATGGATATACATGGTGACGGGTAGATTGCATTATTTCAGTACTTTCCACCCTACCAGTTCTTCCACGGAAACAGTGCCAGAAGAAGAAATAGTGTCACGAGACAAAGGTGGTGGGAATATTTTCTGAGGCCAGTCCTAAATGCTATATAAAAATGCCTATTTGGGCTTTTGTGCAGTTTTTCTGTTTTGTTTGCTGGAAGGGGTGGTAGAGGAACAGACTAGTTGCCTGGGGTTTTCCTCCCCACTGTCTTGCATGTTTGTTGTAAAATGCCTCTATGTTTGTTTTATTTTATTTCAAATTTGTGAATTATTTACCAGTATGTGAAAAAGTAAAATGAGGCCCTGAGCAGTCGCTCCCTGCACAAATCTCAGTGTCTTTCGGGAGATCCACTCGTGGAGCAAGCTAGTAAAGTTAATCCTTCACTTAAAGTTTTTTCATCTCCCAAAATTTCGGCAGCCCTTTCTTTCAGCACACCCTATCTTTAACCCCCCCCCCCTCTTTTAACATTCATGGCAATTGCCCCTTAACTATTACCTTGTCATATATGTATTAAAATACCCCAAAATTTCGTTTAATTTAATTCCCACTATGCAAAATATTTATCAATAGCTGAAAAAATAAACCAAGAGCCTTGTGAGACTGTCACCCACCAGCTCCCCTTCAGGGAGCAGTCACCCCCGTTAATCTGTCTTTGTATGTGTTGTAAAATGACAGAATGTGTGTTTCATTTAATTTTAACTGAATATTAATCAATATCTGCATATATAAAGCACTTGTTACAAGGCTGCTGTTCTTCAGGCTCCTCAGGATGGGATGGGAACTGCACCATTGTCCCTTCTGCCCCTTTATTCCACTCTTGTATGTGACTTGAAATGCCACAATGTTTTGTGCATTACATTCCAACTGTGCAAGTTATTTATCAATGTATGAGAAAGATAATACAAGACACCCCACCTAGTGGTTGCATGACCTTGCAGTTGGTGGTGGGGCTTGCGTACTCTGATGATCCACTAGGCTATACCAGCGTTAGCATAGCTACTGGTAGGGTCTCCCATGCTGGACAGCCTAGTGGTAAAGAGTCATACTAAGCAACCTACTGGTCAATGGCGGAAGAAGATGGATGGCCATCTCAACGGCAAAGGAGGTGGAAGAACCAGGAACCAGGAGGAGTAACACCTCTTTTAAAAACCTTGGTCCAGCTGACCCCGGCTGGTAGTACCTTGTAAGGGCCCATTGCCAGGGTTACGGTGAAGACCTCAACGGCAATTATGGCGGAGAAGGAGACCTTTGGAATGGCATAGCTGGCAGAAGAGGCACTCATTCTCATAGAGTATAAATATGAGAAAAAGCCACTGTCTTGTGGAGAGGAGGGATCCTCAAAGACTAGGGGAGAAAACCCCGACAGAAAATTAGCCTGCTTGGAGGCTTAGGTGGCAGCCCCATCACCAAGATCGGGTGCTGTGGGCCAATAAACTGCACACTTTAAATCACACTATTAAAGAAACATCAACAAGAGGAAGCCAAACAGATTCTAAGACGACGACATTTGGCCTGAAAAGGACAACGAGAATTGGAATATGGAATGTAAGAACCCTGCGGGAGAGTGGAAAACTACGGCAGGCAGTGGCCTGCATGAAGAGCTATTGTCTGAGCGTCCTAGGTATAAGTGAAGTGAGATGGTCATAGTTTGGAGAGGTAAATACCTATGAAGGAGTTACATTCATATATTCTGGAAGACCTGAGGGTGAAGCTGTGAGCCGTGATGGTGTGAGTATATTGATGGACAAGGAAGCAAAAAGGAGCCTTATTAAATGGTATCCAGTGTCAGCGAGAATAATTGTGGCATATTTCAAAACCAATATCAGAAGCATGGTTGTCATACAGTGTTATGCACCCATAGAAGTAGCAGAGCCTGAAGATAAACAGAGTTTTATAGGCAGCTCAATGAAAGAATAAAGAAGCAAAAGAGGAAGGATATCATAATAATTGGAGGAGATTTAAAAACAAAGGTTGTGCAGGACAACGAAGGCCTTGAGCATGTCATGGGTGAACATGGCTTAGGAGAATGAAATCAGAATGGACAACTTTTTGTTAACTTCTGTGCTAGCCATGATTTATGGCACCAGACCATAGAACAGAAAATCAGATAGACCACGTGTCAATTGGACGGAGGTGGTGACGTTCGCTACAGGATGTAAGAAACAAGAGAGGCGCAGACATTGGGAGTGACTAACTTTAAAATGAAAATTCAAGCTCAGAAGAAGTGAATGGAACAAACAAGGGAGCGGTATGATGTTAGTAAGTTGAAGGATAAGAATCTCCAGGAAACCTTCAGGATTGAACTGAGAAATCGGTTCCAAGTATTGACCGATGGAAGTGAGGAGAATGAAACCATTGAAAGAAAATGGACAAAAATCCGATCTGCTTTCGCAGAATTAAGTGAAAAGGTTCTGGGCTTTAAGGATAGGAGGAAAAAAGATTGGATGTCTCTGCAGACCTGGGAAAAAATTAATGAGCGAAAATAATTAGGAGGCAATGAACTCGAGCAGGACAAGGACAAGGAAAGCAGAATTGCAAACAAAGTATACAAAGAAGGATCGAGAAGTAAAGAGTAGTGTTCGTAGGGATCAAAGAAATTGGGTAGACAATCTGTCCCAACAGGTGGATGAAGCAGCAAAAAAGATAAATCTTAAAGAACTATACAGCATCACAAAAGTTCTGTCAAGGAAACAGATGCAGAGAAATCGACCAGTGAGAAGTAAAGACGGTACCCTCCTTACAAATATTGAGGATCAACTGAAACGTTGGAAGGAGCACTTCTCTGCAACCCTTAATCGCTCTGTGGATGCTCAGATAGACCAGGGGGAAGATGAAAACGATAATGATGGTGATGTTGACCCCAGTGTAAGAATTAGGATGCATGTTCCAACCAGTAGGAGAAATTAAACAGGTTCTGAAAGAGGTACGTAATGGTAAGGCAGCTGGTGTTGACAACGTACCACCGGAAGTGATGAAAAGTGACATAAACAACACGACATATATGTTGCAGCCAGATGCATGGTGTGCATGTAGCCGCTGTTACCACAGGTAACACCAAAATATAAAGAATTGAAGAACCCGTCTTAAACTATTATTACGTACATAAACTGGTAATATTGTCGTAAAGTAAACATTGCAGACTGACATTTTTTCTGACACCGACAAAAGCGAAGAGGAGGACTGATCCGGTACCCTCCTCAGGCAACATGAGGAAAGGGCCCTGAGCCCACCCAAGGAAGACTTCGCGTTGCGGCAAAGACTGACTGCGGGAGGAGGAGGCGGGTTTTTGGCATTCCTGTTTAGCCGGCGCAGTTGCCAGTGATCCTTACCGGAAACAGACCAGTGTTGCCATATTCAATTGACAGAAAAGAGCTAAGTTGTCTAATCGGGTCTATCTTACTCTGAAGGTGTCCAGTCACCCTGGGGAACGATGGCGCAGCGCCTTATAATCGAGGGATCCCGGGTTTGATACCCGGAGGAGGCACAAGTGGTTCGGATCCAACTTTAAACTGTCCCGATTAGCATTACTGTTCATGAAGTGGACTTAAATCGCCAAATCAAAATTTAAAAAAAATCAAATCACACTGGGGGAAAAGCAAACTACCAAGTGATATTTTGTATTTACACTAAATATCAGCAATTACGAAAGTCCTCTTTGTCCTTCTTCGACATCATGGCCGAGAAGCAGAGGAGAGGGATGGGTATGGTCAAGGGGTCCGGTGTCCTTCTAAAAATGTCAACCTAAAATTCTATATTTCACGCATATAATATTATTTCCGTTACAGGAATTTGTGATAATTCTTGAAAGGGCCGATTGAGATTGACATACGTTGTCGCAGGAATGCGATAATTTCGGATTGAAGCAATGTTTTTGAGGTGGTAGAACTGTTTTTGGGTGAAAACATTACTTATAAGCATAATTTCCCGATTGTTATCTTAGCACGTTCTGAAGTGTCAGGTGTCGCAGGTTCGAATCCTCAGCAATATATGGTTATTTCAATGTTTGTTGTTATTATTTTACTTACATAATTATAAAAATTAATAATTACATACACAAAGAAATAATAATTTTATTTCAATAATTCACCGTGCATCCTCATAGTCACGATTACGATTATCCTATAAAGCGAAAGCCTTAAAGGTAGCAAGGATCGTAAAATATACAAAATAGTAGTGGTGTCAGAAATGAGATTTCTGTGATTTAGCGAAACATGGGAGAGTGGGAGTAGTTAGGAAACAGATGAAGACTACATCTACTCTACATACGTCTTATTTGAAACGAAAAGTTTCGCTATTTGGGCAAATCTGGTTTCAAAAGAACTAAGATGGCAACAGTAGTAGGACTGGCTTTCTTGCAGGTTCCGAAGGAAATATTGGGGAAGGGCCGATGCTGAGAGGGGAGGGGTCAAGGAGGGTGCTTCACGTGTAACAAAAGTAACTGGACTGTGCAGTGCAAGTTTTGTGAGTGGTGTCTTTCGTCTTTATGTTGTTTTCGGGCATTGTCAATTAATTAATGGAGCTTGCTCCGAGTTCCGAGGTGGTGGGTTCATCCTATCTGAACAGTGTGTGTAATCGTGCGATAGAAGATATTTTGAAGCAACTTTTGGTTCGTTCTTTTGCAGAAAAAAATCGAAATTGTGGCAAAAGGGAGGCCAAAGCCTATGTTTTTGAACGATTTAGAAACCAAGTCGTCTGCTGGATATGACCGACATTTCAATGTTTCGTGGTATAACGACTATCTGTGGTTATGTGGATGTGCGCAGTTGTCGAAACTCTTTTGTTGGCCATGTACTCTATTTTCGGGTGGAAAAAAAAAAGTGTGGAATTCAGATGTGGATAACATGTACCATGACCATGATGCACCCATAAATTCAAATTCAAATGAAAAACTTCACTTTATGACACCATCATAGAACTTTTTTGATTTGATTTGATTTGATTGATTTTGCTTCACTTGTGCCACTTTTGGCTAATTTGTGAAGATGGGGATGAGTGATGATATGATGAAATTGATGAATAGACATCACAAACGTCCATGGCCAAAGCCAGTATTCGAACCCGGGTCCCCAGCATTATACAACTATTTTCAAAGAAGAGTCGTCGGATTGATCTGCTCTATATGTAGCCTTCGATGTTTCTGTAAGTATCAAATTACGTATTATTGTGTAAACAACCAATGTTTGCAATTTCACTTCAGTCCTTATGTCAACATTTCTTTCCCTGATTAATAACTTTACCAAAATCTAGTATTGAATTGCAGACGTACCAGATTAATATTATATGAACTTCTTGGAAGACATTGGGGGGAGGGGGGCATGAGGTAGGGAGGCGCCCAAGTCTCCCTTAAATGTCCTACTGATAACCGGTAACACTTTTAAAAATCCCACGCCACGCCACTGGTTGCAGCCCTTCTTTGAGAAGATATGGATAGAGGGAGTGATGCCTAAGGACTGGAGGAGTGGCCTGTTGGTAAAGCTATCGAAAAGGGGGGATACATCAAAGTGTGAGAACTGGAGAGGTATAGCACTTCTCTCCATTCTGAGTAAGATCTTCACTAGAGTTATCCTAAACAGAATTAAGGAACATGTTAACTTGAGACTCAGAAGAGAACAGGCAGGGTTTCGACCAAATCGCTCTTGTATTGATCAAATTAACACCTTGTGGATGATTTTGGAGCAATGTATAGAATGGTCATCTCGTCTCTATACAGTTTTCGTTGACTTTGAGAAAGCATATGATTCGGTCAACAGAAATGCAATGTGGAAGGAAGTGAAACGATATGGAGTGCCCACAAAAATTCTTGATTTTATCCAAGAAACTTATCGTGATTATACATGTAGAGTTATACATGAAGGCCGTATATCTGAGCCAATAGATGTGCAGTCTGGAGTGAGGCAAGGTTGTATATTATCATCTACAATGTTCCCGATTGTGATTGATGCAGTGATGCGAAATGTAATAAGAGGGAAAAGACGTGGTATCCAATGGGGATTGAATAACACTAGAAGACCTTGATTTTGCAGACGATTTGTGCTTCTTGTCTGAAGCACATGGTGATATGCAAACAAAATTAGCAGATCTGATAGAAAGTGCAAAGAAAGTTGAAAGTAGAACTTGTTATTAACTCCAAGAAGACCAAGGCACTGAGGATTAACTCCAAAAAAACAGACCCGTTTAGTATTGGTGAAAATATTATTGAAATGTGGATAGCTTTCTTACCTGGGTAGTGTGGTGGCAAAAGACTGAGGAGTTGCACAGGATGTTTCTCAACGTATCCAAAAAGCAAATGGCACCTTCATGAGGCTATATCCAGTATGAAAAAACAAGAAGATATCTAAGAAGACCAAACTTCGAATTTTTCGAAGTAATGTTAAGTCTGTACTGTTATGTGGATTTGAGACATGGAAGGTAACAAAAACGATCACCTCTAAACTATAGACCTTCATCAATCGCTGCCTGAGAAAAATTTTGAATATATTTTGGCCAGAAGTGATTCAAAACCAAGAACTTTGGAGAAAATCTGGAGAAACTGAGGTGTCCAGACAAATAAAGCGGCAAAAATGGAATTGGATAGGGCATACGTTGAGAAAGAAAAATGAGGCTGTCTAGAGAGAGGCACTAGACGGAACCTGCAGGAAAGAAGGAAAAGAGGGAGGCCTAGACAGATGTGGCGAAGATCTGTTGACGCTGAGGCCTTGGAGGAAGGAAATAGCTGGAATGCAGTGAAGAGAATTGCGGTCAGTAGGACCAGGGGGAGATGCTTTGTTATGCCTTGTTGATGGCCTATGTTCCACAGGGAACAACAGGAAGTAAGTCAACTAAGTCAATATAAGACTCCCTGTGGAAGTTGTCCACAACACGTCCTCATTGGCTTCAGCAGGGTGATTGCCTCCTCTGTCCCTCCCTTAATCCACCCTTGGTATGCAGTGGCTTTAATAAACAAGTGTCTGCTAGTGCTCATGTCAACTTCCCATGCCTTTCAGTACTCAATATTGCATATTATTGTGGAACACTATTTCAAGAGGATGTGCACTCATGAATACTTCAGGGGGCCCTAACAACCCATTGTCTAGTGGTTATGACAGGGACGTAGCTAGGTTGATCAGTTCGGGGGGGGGGGGGGGGGGGGGGGCAAACGTAAGATTTTTTCTATCAAAGTATTATAAATTAACAAACTATTTATACACCATATTGGCCTATACTGTATATATATAGTCTTGTAAAGAAAAGGAGCAAGGGCCTCCTCGGTGGCGCATGGTAGCATCGCTGCCTTGTAATGAACAGGTTCTGGGTTCGATACCCGGTGGATGCTCATAGTGGTTCAGAACCCACTTTACACTAAAACCTGTCCCGATTAGCATTACTGTGTATAAAGTGGACTTAAAAACACCAACTCAATCAATCAATAAATTGGAAAGGAACATCATTTTCTTCTGTAGCCCCCAACAGTCTACGGATATACTCTTGCGAAATCCACAGCCATTTTTTGGGAAACTAAATGCAGAATAAACTCATTAGCTTAATGGCTGATACACCAAGACCAATTTTATTAGTCTTTAGATTTGTAAATTTGCTCGAAGAAAATTGAGAAGTAGATAATATCCTTTTCCGTGGTTTTAGATATAAAGTGCTGGATCCAGGTTTACAAGTATTGGCAACAGTGCAAATATGAAATGTGTGCGTAATGAGCAGAGCTAGGAATTTTAGGTGCTGCACCTTAAATTTTTTTTGTGTGAAAATGGGTAAAAAAGTGACTCATCCCCAAAATAAGCACTTATTGAACTCTACTCATGGTGTTTCGGTTGCACCTTTTTGCACCTTTTTCACAATCTCGGAACCTTTTCCACCTTTCTCACAATCTCAGAACCTTTTGCATCTTTATCATTTTTTAAATACAACTCGCGCGCTGTTTAACCCCACCCACATTCGAGGCACGGCTTCTTGGAACGTGATTCTTGTTTACCGCACAACAATGAATCGACTTTCTTCAGTTCTTGGATGTTAATGTATTATATTAAGCATGCGGACTTTAAACAGTACCAACAATGACAAGTTACAATTGCTAGAAGTTGTGCTATTTTTGTCCTATGCTGTATTGTTTATGAATTGTTGTATGAAAGCTGTTTTGTTTTATTTTCCTTCTCCTGTCTCAGCGAGCAAGGTAACTGCAGTCTGTGATCGACTGATCGATGCATCGGACTTCCTTGTTCACCATGCCAAAACATAAAGTAAATGTTGGGAAACTGCAGGACATTGTTTAGCAGTGACAGCATTCAGAGTGATGGATCTGTTCTGAGTAGGGTTACCAGATCGCTGTGAGGTAATTGTAGGACATGCTGTCCCAAAATGTAGGACATTAAGTGAAAATGTAGGACACAAAACATTATCAATAAATAATACATATTCCTATAGAACACGTTAGAAAGTAGTTGAAGAATGACACTTTTCAGTTTTAAGAAATAAATTCTTAATGAATTTTTAAATGCAAAATTTCAAAACTTGCAGTCATACTAATAAATGCACCTCTTACTACATGATTTAAGTGGTACTTCTCAGAGGAGACAATTTTTCTCAAAATCTCAGGTTTAGTCAAACTATATTTATATTAGAGTGGACAGTCAATTTGAAATTATAGGGACCAGTACCAAACGAACATTTTACAGACTTTATGAAAAAATAATTTCTCTTGTGAGTCTGTTGTGCTGATGGTAATGAAAACACTCTCTCAACATTTGAATTATGACCTGTAATGGCAAACAAATATTCAGCAGTTACCGTAATTTAAAATGGTTTGTGAAGTTTCATTTTGGGTAGTTTTTAGTTCAATAACAGGGTGTCTACCAAAATAACACATCCAGAAAATAAATATTTATTTAATGAAAACCCCTACCAGAGGGACAGTTAAGATAAAAACTGAAGCTGAATTTAAGAAGAGAATTACATCTGCTCTCTCGTATTTATACATCCTGAACTGTGTTTGGTAGACAAGCGAGGTTTGGCGTCTGGACTCACACCCAGTATAATCTTATGTAGGGCTTGTGTCAGTTGTCCCTATATGTTTTTGACTGTCCCTTCATCCATCTTATGTTACCACTATTCATCTTCATCTTCGCGATTAGCCAAAAGGACAGAAAAAAGTGAAGTAAAATAATCTAAATCAACCAATCAGTCATTATGATAGCAAAAATTTTTGACCATAATAATAATTTATTGCCTTTTTATTGATTTCTTTATTTCTTTTATATTTCTTGACTAGCATGACTTTCTTGACTGACAGACACCCTGAATATCTTTCTTCACTATACCTATGCTTTACAATCAAATTATGCCCGACCCTGTGGCCGAGTGGTTAGCACATTGCGCTGCGACGCCAAGGGTCCCGGGTTCGAATCCCGGTCGGGCTTGGTGGTTTGTGAATGTCCATTCATCAATTTCATCATTTCATCACTCATCCCCATCTTCGCAAATTAGCCAAGAGGCACAAAACGCGAAGTAAAATAAACTAAATCAAATCAAATCAAAACAATCAAATTATATTGAATATTGAATAACAATGGGCAACACCTTGTTCCATCAGTATAAACCTTAAGGCAAGAAATTCTGCTCAGCCATTGAACAGTGACGTTATCAGATAGTGGTCCCAAAACTTTGTTCAGTAAGTGCTTCCGTTTTCCCGTTTGTTTAATAGCAGGACAAACTTTTTTTCTTTTTATGCAATGACTGAATCAAAATAAATTTCACCATTGAGTTTGGAATTGCAGTCCATAGACTTGTAACTTGCATGACTTTTTCTGTTTTCTATTTTTATAATGAATATTATGAAACGCTCAAAATGTAGGACATTTATGATATTTTTCAAATTCCTCCCGGATGCCGGACATAAGGCTAAAATGTAGGACATGTCCGGGAAAATCCGGACGTCTGGTAACCCTAGTTCTGAGGTGTGATATGTGTGATATTTCTATTGCTATTGATGACAAACACCAACGCACTCGGGTTGTGCAGCATCTACAAAGTGGGAAGCACGTCAGGAATAAAGAACTACGAGATGGTAAAGATTGGAAGCGACAGCAATTCATTGGTGAGGCGCTTGCATCTTCGAGTTCCAGAAATAAAAATGAATTTTTCAGTGAGACAGCAAGGACATTTATAGCGTGTGGAATACCTCTTTCGAAACTTAACAATCCTGTCATGAAATCATATTTGCAAAAATATACTGGGAAGTCAGTTCCAGATGAGACCACCTTAAGGAAATCTTACCTTCAACCTCTTTATGAAGCTAAAATCTCGCAGATCAGGCAAGTAGTAGCTGACCATCCAGTCTATTTCATACTAGATGAAACCACAGATAGGCAAAACAGGTACGTTTTGAACATTTTAGTAGCACCTCTCAATGGACATCAAGTGAAACCCATGCTTTTAAAAACTTATTTTCTCGACAAAACAGATAATGCAAGTGTAATGCAAAGTTTCAATGATGCATGTTTTGTATTGTGGCCGGAGGGTGTAAAATATGATAGTGTGGTTAGTTCTTACAGACCAAGCATCTTACATGTTAGCTGCATTTTCTAATCTGAAGAATATGTATCCTAACTTAAAACATGTGACCTGCATTGTTCATGCTTTGCATCGAGTTTGTGAAGCTCTTAAAGATGAATATACATATGTGAACAAATTTGTTTCTAGCATTAAGAAAATACTGAAAAAGGCTCCTTCTAGAATACAGAAGTATGTAGAAATTACGAAACTTCCACTACCACCCTCTCCCATTCTCACTAGATGGGGTACATGGTTAAAAGCTGCAGTGTTTATTTGCAATCATTTCCATACAATATCGAAATTTTTAGATACTTTGCCTAGTAATTCGTCAGCTGTAGAAAAAGCCAAAAAACTTGCACTTAAACAGGAATTGCAAGACGAACTCTATATTGTACATGTCTTCTCTTTCCTTACTACTGCAATCACAAAACTGGAGGAGCAGTGTCCTGAAAATGAAGCACAGTGGGCTGTTTTGATGGATGTGCAACGAGAGCTGCAAGGGGTCGGGAAAGAGAAGTTAGAACAAAGTTTAGCCAAAAACCCTGATGTTCAAGAAGTAGCAACCAACAAGGATGTGGATTACCGGTTGAAAACAAAAATACGCACCACTTGTGTCTCATGACGTTGAACGTTCTTTTTCAACTTACAACTATCTGCTTAGTGACCGCAGATGTAGCCTCACTCAGAAGAACATAGAAATTTTGAATGTAATCTATTTTAAGAGTTTTCTAGATGACTAATTCTAAGCAAGTAAGAAGAAGCATGTTTTCCTTTATGTCGCTTTCTAATGTATCAGATAATTTTCTTTGCTTAGTTATATTAAATGATTTAAAACCAGGTAATACTCTGTGTTTATCCAGACAAGTTGAATCATATATGTATGCACTGCTCACAATAAATTTTACATCTGAAAATTAGCACCTATTTTAGCACCTTTTTTGTACAAAAATTGGCACCTTTTTTGCACCTTTATTGGCAAATTTTTGCACCTAAAATTCCTAGCTCTAGTAATGAGATTAAGTTAGGCATCTCATGTACGAGGGTCACTATTTATATTTTGAGCCTTGGCAACACTGATTGAAGTTAGGCGCGATTTGACGTTTGCACGGAATCATCTGGCATTATTGACCATAACGTACTTCAAATGTTTTGTCAATAGCTTCTTTTGTGTTGTTTATGTTGCCTTGGAGATTGCGCGACAACAATCAAATGGAATTAACTCGTGAACATTTTCGTCCGATGATTTTTTTACGATTTTCGACGTGGATTATCAAGACAAGAGTGCATCGATCAACTTACTTCCACATTTGGCGATGAAGCCCCATCCTTTGCCACTGTGAAACGCTGCTATAACGAATTTAATCGTGGCCGCCATTCGCTCACCGACGAGATTCGCGAAGGTCGTCCAAAATCAGTTGTTGTTCAAGAAAACATTGATGCTGTGCAAAACCTAATACTGCAAGATCGTCATGTGACATACTGTAAGATTGAGGCAACCATAGGCATTAGTTCCACCAGCATATATAAAATATTACATGATCATTTAGCTGTGAGAAAGGTATGTTCTCGTTGGATCCCACAGAATTTGACAAAAACTCAAAAAGACGCTCGCGTCAATTGGTGCAAACAAATGCTCAATAAATACAATCGTGGTGCTTCAAAAGACGTATATAAGATTGTAACAGGTGACGAATCATGGATATATGCATATGAGCCGGAACGTAAACAGCAGTCGACTGTATGGGTGTTTCAAGATGAACCCAATCCAACAAAAGTTGTTCGCGCTCGAAGCACATCGAAACAAATGGTCGCCTGTTTTTTCGGGAAAACTGGTCATGTGGCAAATGTGCCTTTAGAGGAACGTAGAACGGTCAACTCTGAATGGTACACAACAATTTTTTTGCCAGAGGTCTTCGGTCAAATACGGAAAACAAACAAACGCCGTCGGATCATTCTTCATCAAGACAATGCCAGCTGTCATACATCTCGTCTAACTACCGACTTTATGAACAGTCAAAAAATCGAATTGATGGGTCATCCGCCGTACAGTCCTGATTTGGCACCCAATGACTTCTTCTTGTTCCCAAATGTCAAGAATAAATTGCGTGGACAACGATTTTCGTCGGCGGAAGACGCCGTTGATGCGTTCAAAAATCATATTATGGAGGTGTCTCAAGAAGATTGGAAAAACTGCTTTGACAAATGGTTCGAACGAATGCAAAAGTGTATTGACCATAAAGGAGAATACTTCGAAAAACAATAAAGCAGTTTTCAATGCCAAAGTCCTGTTTTTTCATTGTTAGGGTCAAAATATAAATAGTGACCCTCGTATACAGTTCATACCGGAATCGAATCCGGTATCACTTAGCTCAAGGCGACCGCGTTAAGCACTATTGTAAAGGGCGGGCCCGAGTCTTCTATGGCATCTGATTGTTCACTTGGGAAATGATGACGATAACACACGTCTAATTTCTTAAAATTAATCTTAGTTGTGTGTGGAAAAGTGAATATATGATGGCACTGGATAAAACAAAGTTCCCACACGCTCAATTGATTATGCTGTCGTCTTTGGTTCGGCAGGTTCAACAACCTGCCCGGGTTCGTTTCCCGATGGAGGCACATAGTTGTTCGGATCTCACTTTAAACTGTAGGTCCAGTCCCGATTAGCCTTACTGTTCATAAACTGGACTTAAAACACCAGTTCAATTAATCAATCAATCGAAAGGTTCAAGGTTCGATTCCTGGTGGCCAGGACGGTAGCCATATTTTGATTTCGGAAGGGGGTTATCCCTTATTGACAGCCGCCATCTAAAGACGAGAAGGTTCGGGGAGGAGTAAATGTGCTGAAGATTAAATTATTGGTATATTGCAACTTACCATATACAAGATGTTTAATCCTATTAATGAAGTAAATTTAATTACTACTACACATTATTAAAATCAGATATTTGTAGGATTTCGGGAAAGGACTGTAGCTCCCGAGCTCCTTCCCTGGGTATGTGCCTGCTTGTATTAGTTCCAAAATTTCTGTGCTGTTCCAACATCGTGAGGACAATTTGGGAGGTACTTGAAAGCGATATGGAAGCAAATTCTGCTCTCGAAACTATGGGACTCGATGAGATGACCACGCACAACCGAATGAAAGAACTCTTCGCAGGCCGTGTCCCTCAATATTAATTTTACTGACTAATTGTAAGTTTTTCTCGGCCTCCTTTATGACGCAGTGGTAGCGTCACCGCCTTGTAATCAAGGGGTCCCGGGTTCGATACCTAGTGGAGGCACATAGTGGTTCGGATCCCCGATTAGCCTTATTATGCATACAGTGGACTTAAAACACGAACTTGATAATTGGAAGGTTTTAGAAGAACTAAACATGGCTTTTTATGCATCGTACAACTTTGCTCTTTTCACCCTACTTTTACAGTTTTTCTTCCTAAGAATTCCACTGAGTATAATACGCTACGAAACCAGAGGTCCAAGATTCGGACATTGGACAGGTCTGGTAGTATCATTTCTGTCCCATCGCTATTCCTTCGGCTCATCATTCATCCTCATCGTCGCATTTAACCCAAGAGGTAGAAAAGTGGCGTAATATAGAAATATATAAATGATTGATTTGGTGTACTTTACTTCGCTTTTCTAACACTTTTTGGCTAATCGTGTAGATGAAGATGAAAATGAGTGATGTGAAATTGATGAGAGGACCATCATAAAGAACACACACTCCTAGTCCGGGATTCGAACCTAGGACCCCTGGCATCGTAATGCACCTTGTTAACCACTGCACAACAAATAGAAACAGAAAATGCTTGATAAGTTATTTGCTTCTCCATAACTCATGATTATATTATAAGTATTAATCGCTGTATATGACTACGGATTAATTATGTATGTCTAGCCAACCTAGCCACCTAAGCAGTAGCAGCTTCCGCATTTGCAGGTGGAAGCTAAATGAAGAAGAATCACAGAAAGTCAGAAAGATATACAAATGTTGTAACATAATACTTATAGAGCATGCAGACGGCTGTAAAAACAATTGCTACATACGAGGGGCGTATCATAAAGAATTACACTTTATTGTATTCGATACATACAGACATAGATACATTTAATCGGCTATATGCACTTTCTCAACATAGTCCCCCTGGAGCTGTAGACACTTAAGCCAGCGGTGTGGAAGTCGTTCGAGACCATTTTGAAACCAGTTCTTTGGAGTTGTGTGCACCCATCGCTGGACAGCCTCATGGACTTCCTCACAATTGTTGAAACGGTGACCACGCAGGGTCTTCTTCATGGCGCCAAACAAGTGAATATCGGACGGTGCCAAATCGGGAGAGTATGCTGGATGTGGTAACACCTTGAAACCCAGTCGGTCAATAGCAGCTGTTGTTTCACGACTGGTGTGCGGCCGAGCATTGTCATGTTGGAGAAGCACACCTTTGCCCCATTTGCCATGCCTCTTCTTTTGTATTCCACGACGCAACCGCGTCAGTGTTGCCACGTAGACTGCACTCTTAACGGTGGTTCCCCTCGGTAGCCAATCAATGAGGATGATGCCATCACTATCCCAAAACACAGTGGCCAATTGTTTCCCAGCCGTGGGTGCTGTTTTGAATTTCTTGGGTGGGGGGGCTACCCTTATGTTTCCACTGCATGGATTGGGATTTGGTTTCCGGTTCGTGGTAATGCAGCCACACTTCATCACCTGTCACAAGCTTCCCCAAGAAATCAGCTGGATTCTGGTAGTAAAGTTCCAAAAGCTCCCTGGAAATGTCTACGCGTTGTTGTTTGTGGCATGCGTTAAGACATTTCGGTACCCACCGAGCTGACACTTTACCCATTTTCAAGTCACTGTGCACAATGCGTTGCAGGGTTCGTCTGCTTAATCCCGTAATCCTCTCCAGTTCCGTAAACGTCACACGCCTGTTCTCCAGTATGACATTTTCCACACGCGCGATGTTTGCGTCTGTTTTCACACTCACATGTCGCCCTGGACTCTATCCCTTCTCCGTCGACGTTTGACCGTTTTTTCCAGCCAGTTACCCAATTATACACCGTTTTCCGTGACACTGCATACTCGCCACTCACAGCCACTAACCGTCTATGGATACGTGCCGTTGTTTCCCCTTCCTTCCACAAAAACCAACTCGTCCATCGTTGACCACGTTCATCTTGTTCCATGTTGTCCGCAACAGCACTCGTGACGTTGTGCTTCGACGGCTGCACAGGCCACAGACTACGCACTGTCACACGGTGCTGCCACCTGGCGGTAGACAAGGTACCTATGCGCCCATCCTGCGCAGTGCGTGGAATTACACCATTTCATTTTGCATTAAAACAATAAAGTGTAATTCTTTATGATACGCCCCTCGTACCTAGTTTCCTTCCTTAATTGAAACATGGTTTATTCTTCATTATACATGAGATCAACCATCCTGGGAGTCGAACCCAGGATCTTGTGTGGTAGTCAGACTCTCTTTTAGAATGCCAATATGTTGGATATTTGGTCGATCAGTCGATCCTGATCCATTGTTTCCAGAGGAAGACGATCTGGCAGCTTCTCATTCGACATTTTACTCGCGATGTAGGAAAACGAGATCACAAACACTTCGTGATGCTATCTTCTCGCGTTTATAGAAGTTTACCACCTCTCGGACCACAAATCCTACTACAAACTGACAAATATCAACTGTCCACCAAATCAACAGATGAACCGACCGCTTCGATGTTTCTCCGAATTTTCAGAAAGTGGCCTTTCCCTCCTTGCAGAGCAGGTCATTAGCAGCAGGGTTTTGTGCATGTGAGAAGAACCGCTATGACATTCATTCCTGCGCCGAAAAAGTGACAAACAATAGAATTGTGTTCTTGGAATTTGAAACGCATGGGGATATCTTTCCTGAACCATTATATAAGTTCTAGCCACCCGTAGCTAAATCTTCCTCTTACTGTCGTCCTTTCGGCGCCCATGGAGCCAGTGCAGGGCCAGATTAAGAGAAAGTGCGGGTTTTGGGGGGATCCTGGATCTGGTGTGCAGCAGGGAGGAAAAGTGCATTTTCAATAGGTCTCAGACTTCCCTGAACGGGGCGGACCACAAAACCATTAACTGCATCCCCTCCCAATACATCTTTTTGTGTTCAACAAACAAGAAACAGGGAAATAAGAAAGAAATGCCTTGCTTGGGTTCGTGCTACTGAAAATTGAAGAAGTGTTTCAAACTGCAAGCAAAATTTACTGAAGAATTATTTTGCAATATTTATCATCAAAGTAAAATTTCCAGCAAATACAGAAAAGTTTCCCGGTGCCAGTGCTCCCCCCCCCCCCCAACGACGTCCCTGCATGTTTAAAACATTTTAAACTATGTGTTTTAAACATTTTTTTTCAGACTGGTTTAAAACACATTTTCATTCTTGATCTTTGATAGTTTGTGGTTATTTGCGTATTTTTGTATTTTCATTCATTCCGTGTCATTTTGTTTATTCTGCACAGAATTCTGTTGAACGGTTGAAAATGTATGATCAATTAACAAAAGTATATCGTGTGATGACTGATGAGTACCCGTGGGCTTGTTTAAAACGCCTGGCTATGTTTTTTTTACAAGTGTTTTAAAAAAATTAAAATTGAATACTATATGAATTAAACAGTTTTAATACACTGCACACAGTTGTTAATGTCAATGTTTTGTTGCATTGACGAAAAACAGATAGAGTGGATAGAGTGGAGCCTGGCAACTATGTATTAAGTTGAAGCTTCTTGAACATGCGAGATTTAAGATGAACAAAAATAAGTATTTTTAAGAAATCAGTCAAGCGTTTACTTTAAAACTAAGCCGCGCGTCAGGTCAACAAGAGAACAGTTAATAAATTTGTAATATGTAGACAAAATAATATATACATTAGCACATATGTACCTGTTTGGTTGCAATCACTGAGCAGACGAACTTGGAACCGCAGATCGCCAACTAGGCTGTCGGTAGCGGTGAATGAACACTTAAGCCCCTATCACACGGAACTGGATTTCTAGTTGGAATGCCCTAGTTGGCGATGAACTGACTTTCTGGGTAGTAATCATGGCCGCCTGGTTGACTGCTTGACTGGTTTTGAGGAATAGGACATGTTCTAATTGCTACTAACTTCTTCGACTAGATTCTGTGGAACAGCCAATCAGAGCAAAGTTTGGCCATGTGAAGATATTCTGTGAGTTTGTAAAGTAGCCCTTTTTTTGTCTATAGCTTCCGAGTGCATAGAGCACGAAAGGCATGTTTACAATTGAAAAAGCTAAAATATTCTTCCATACGTGTATAGTAAACGTTGTAAAGTATGTATTTTATTAGCGCCGTTCTTCTCTACCTAAAACCATTTAATGCGATGCGATATTCCTCTCGGTTGGATAGTTATCGTATTTTAAAAGTGTGAAGTGATACGTTGTTTACATCTCGCGCGGCCGCCATTATGGGAACGAAAGACTATCGACAAGTACGGTATAACAAGTACCGTGTGAGGCGAAAACTAGCAAATGGGTAGCCAGTCCAGCGTCAACTAGAGCTTTCCAACTAGAAATCCAGTTCCGTGTGATAGGGGCTTAAAACTCAAGAGCGAGTCGAGGTGGACTTGAAGACGGTGACAGACGCAGTACGCGTGGTCTCGTGTTGAGCGCGCGGTTTCGCTCGAATGTTATTTTAGGCAGCATTCAAGAGGGAAAGCTCTCCAAAGTCAAGCCAAACAAATTGTTTTAAATGTATATTCATCCTTAAAGCAACAATATCCGGAAAAGACAGGACATGAGGTGATGAGCATGACGTCGGTGTTGACAGGTGTCAGCGAACGTTCCACTTACGCGGCGAAGAGTGGTTTAAAAAAAAAAAATACGGGTAATCACCAGACAAGAAGAGGCCCCTTGCTAAAGGAAATCGTTCAAGAATGGTTGTGTTGGATGATTTCTCCAAGCGACTTATTGGCCAGAAAGTACACGAGTTTTACCTTCGCAATGAACTTCCAACCTCAAAGAAACTGGCGCAGGCAATAAGAAGTCAGAGTAATTTACCGCCGATGAGCGCTCGAACTGTGTGTCGGGTGTTGAATGATTTGGGTTTTGAGTTTAGAAGGAGAAAACAATCGTCTGTGTTGCTGGAGAGGGAAAATTTTGTTGTTTGGCGACACAAGTATCTCCGCGCTATAAAAAGGTACCGCCGCGAAAAGAAACATTTTTTTATTTGGACGAGACATGGGTCAACGCGGGACATACCACTGTGCGAAACCACCGCCATGCTTTCGTTGAAGGGCTGAGCACTGGATCATAGACATACTACTGGATTAAAGCAGCCGACTGGGAAGGGCTTATTGTTACACACATTGGCAGCAACGAAGGCTTTGTCGAAGACACTCGTTTACTGTTCTGTGAATGAATGAACCAACTTTGAAACAAAGATAATATTTTGCTTGAATGAGGCTCCTTTTTAAAATTTACATGTGCTTCATTTTTCTTCGCTTTTATGCCCCTTTTTGGCTAATTACGAAGATGGGGATGAGTAACGATATGATGAAATTGATGAATGGACTTTCACACACATTCATGCCCAAGCCGGGATTGGAATTCAGGACCCCTGGTATCGTAGAGCGTTTTAAAATTAATAAAATTGATTAATGAAATTTTTAACAAAAGAAATGTGTATGTGTGCGGGCGTGCATGTGTGTAGGATGCACGATCATATGAACATAACACAATGTTTTCAGTAGTCCTTATGTCGAAAACGAAGAGAGAGACACAAAAAAATGGAGAATACCGGAACCTTTCTTTCTCGCAAAAAGTTCTTTTTAACATTTTTTTAATTTGATTTATTTTGCTTAGCGTTTTTGATACTTTTGGCTAATCGCGAAGATGAGGATGAGTGATAATATGAAAAATTGATGAAGGGACACTCAAAGAACATCCGTGCTTGATGTATGAAATTGAAATATCATTATCCTTGCTTAGCACCCCCCCCCTTAATATTATCGCGCAAACAGTAACTTCTGGTATTGTAAGGAATCCGTAGCACAAATGGCATAGTTTTTTGATAAGTGCATGCCCTTCTCTACCAAAAAAATAAGTTTAATTTTGAATACAAAATTGTACTGCACATTCCGGATTTTCAAAAAGTTATTTTACGTAACATACTTGTCGTTAACTGGTAAATTGTATAACACCATCAATAACAAATCACGCAGTTTTTTGTGGCATATAAACTTCAAGTTTGTGTGTTATGAGGAACGGATGCTTGTAAATGGAGCAACATACTTTTTAATAAATTTAATCTTTGTAAACCAAAAGCAATAACTCACCATAAATTCAAAGGACGTCTGTCGTTTAATTTAACTTTCTTTTTGATCAAGTAGCAAAAGAGTAGTTTGCAGAGCCGCTGGAAAGGATGGTAGAACGAAGTTACATTAAACTGTAAATTCAGTCCCAATTAGCCTATCTGTGCATAAAATAATAATAAGAAAAACAACTCAAAACTCAATGAGAGCCGTTCTTTCCTAATAATTAGTCCCAGATTTAGTTAAAATCAAATGGTACATTCGAATGCCGGTCGACCCATGAGTGTCCCTTCATCAATTTCATCATATTACTCACCCTCGTCTTTGGCTTCCACTTTCTTACGCATGACAAAGAGAGAGAGCGAGAGAGAGAGAGAGAGAGAGAGCAGGAGCTCATTACGCCGTCGACCCTAGTTTCGCCATCTTGAATCACGTGATCTCTCGTTGCGTCTTGTACACGCCCACATTTTGTTACGCATCATATGATTGGCTTGTCTTCTTCTTCTTCTTTTGAGTTCATAGCAGAAAAAGAACGTGGCAGCAGACAGTTGCATTGTTTATTCTCGAGGTCTTCTGCATGGCCCGTTCCGAAAGTCGCACGAGTTTAACGATGGCAACTGGCCGTTCCATAAGTGCTTCCGTGCGTTTCGTGAGTTTCATTATGCTGTCCCAAAAGTCGCATTCCGTGCGTTTCGTGCAAGAACGAGATTCACCAAACGCACGGGCCAGGATGCTGGTTTGTTCCGTGAAAATCGTCTGCTCCTTGCAGACAAAGCGCGTGCTGATGGATTCAAACTGCACTAGTTCGGAAAATGTATTATAATTTTAACAGATAGCGATATGAAGCAACATACACAAGATAAGTATGCCTTGACCGTTCTTAGAATGTGATTAAAATGAGTAACAGTGGCCATAATAGAGTTTATTTTTGCCATAAGGACATTCCTTCCGCTGACGCCATGCGGAAACTTTCTCTAAACAAAACGCTGCGCCTGCGCTTTCGCCTAGTGTGTCCCATAAGTCCGTAAAATAACTGGTTTCACCAGATTCACGAGCCCAGTTATTTTCGTTGAATGCGTTCGTTTCGTTAAGACTTTCGGAACGCACCCAGTGTTTGACACTTCTCGGATATTGTTAGTTTTTATTCCAGAAATTCAAGAAACAATCATTTAAGGGAAAATGACGTGTAGATTTTGAGATTTCCACAGTGTCGGGGAAATTTTAACATTTGCCGTCCCAAAAATTTCCCGAATAGGTCGGGAAATTGCGAATTTTTCTCCGGTCCGAACGAAAATATTCCCCTTTCCGATCCAATCCCGCCAAAACAAGAACCGAACAGTAGACATTATTCTTTCGCACATTCCTCATGCTTTGGAAGACTTCAATGTGCTTCAATACAGCGTAGTGTTCAGCATACAGTAGTTTTCGAAAATGTCACCACCGGAACATCATGGCCACCCTGTACCTACTCAATACTTGTGCATCCCACTGTACGTACTACATGATTTATGCGCAGAACAACTTATACTTTCTACAGCATATTTGAGATTGTTTAAGGACTTTTATTATTATTATTATTGCATATTAGACTCAGGCACTGACGAAAATGAACGTTTTTTTTCATTTTTGTAGTGCGAATTATTATACTATGAGAATGTTATGACTATATAGATGTATATTTGATTGTACTTAGTAACAGGCAACAAGCATACAATATATATTGGCCTAGAACTGCATTGACGATAGAGTGTGGGATATTATTGTATTTGACTATTTGTGTATGTTTTCGTTGTTTATGTCTATCTTTAATATGTCATAGCTGTTGGATATTTTAACGATGAACGCGTATGGGTAGAGTTTAACGTATGTTCTTTAGCATCAGAACTACTTAAGTAATGGAACATAAGATATATTACCATAATGGAAGTTTTCTGTGAAGCGTAAATTTGCAAAATGAACAACAAGAGAAACGTAAGTTTATGTATTTTTATTCATGTACTAATAATAATCTGTAAAGAACTAGAAGAAAAAAAGGTAAATGTTTCCATGTATAAATGATACACACACACAAACATTGAACAATAGGTATATTTTAATAGTTTATTTTCAAGCCTGATGTAGTTTCATATGTCTATTTTGCTTTATAATCAAGAGGTCCCGGGCACGCAGCGGTTCGGGTCCCACTTTAAAGTGTAGGTCCAGTCCCGATTAGCCTTATTGTGCATAAAGTGGACTTAAAACACCAAACCAACCAACCAACCATATGTCTATTTGTCGAAGAATATTTTTCGAACTATCAGCGTTACGTTGTTGGTCCTGTGTCTTTAGCATGTTCCCATTAAAAATATGTTCCTATTGTAAAATAATTAGAATTGTAAATGCATTTCTTATGAAGGGTGAGAATAACCCCTTTCCGCTGTTCTAGAGGGTATCAGACAGGGTTGGCAATTTGCTTGTTTTTTAAAATCAAACCCGGGTTGTTTTATCTTGTTTTTTTAAGGTTACGTTTAAAAATATATATTTTAAAAATCAAATAAATACATAGTTTTTCTTGTATGTGTGCATTGCTTGCATTGCATTCTCATTCAAAATGAGAAACTCTCTACCAGATGTGGAAACCACAGGAATATATAATATAAGTTGTTCATGTTCAAAGGATTATGTAGGACAAACAGCAAGGAAAATGGCAATAAGATGGTACAAACACGATTTGGAGATTATAAATTTAAATTGTTAAATGAATCACATCGTCGCATAAAATTCACTTGTGAACCCATGAATAACCATGAAATTTCTTTCCTTGATCTGCAAATTAAGACAACTGACACCTCAATTCAAACATCAGTCCATAGGAAAAAATTAGCAAGGAAAAAAATACATCCATGCCAATTCAGAACATTCGCGTATAACAATGGATAATATGTTTTTTAATTTTTTTCCTAAGAGCACAAAGACTATGTTCTAATAATAAGAATATCAAAAATGAAGAAGAAAGGCTTTTTAATATAGCAAAAAAAAATGGGGTAACAGTATGGTATAGTGAAAACACATTTCACTTGTTTATTTCCTAATTATTTACATTTGTACTTACCTGTTATGCATAGCGGAACATTTTTGAATGTGGGATTTTGCTTTTTTCACTGAAAAAAGCGTAATTTTTCACATTACAAGTATTTATTGTTTGTTGCTAATTCGCTTTCGTTACTCACAATTTGGCGTCAAATCTTGACTCACATTGTCTAGTCAACTGATATGCAGTGTTTCCAAACTTATTAACCGAAAAATGCCGCACATACTATTCACAGAATGTTTTTAAGCGAAAATTGATCCACAAACCATTCACGGAAGGTTAGGTTAGGCAAACAGAAAATTAAATTGGAAAAAAAAATACCCGCTCACACGTCATCTTGTAAAACTACCGCATGGTTGCTATACTAACACTTATTAACCAAGAAATGCTGCACAAACTATTCACAGAAGGCAATTAAGCACGTACTATTCACAGAATGTTTTTAAGAGAAAATTAATCCACAAACCATTTACGGAAGGTTAGGTTAGGCAAACAGAAAATTAAATTGGAAAGAAAAAAGCACTCACACGTCATCTTGAAAAACTACCACGTGGTTGCAACACTAACAGGGGGTTACATAATTGAACGCACGGAACATTTGATTCACGTAGTCGACGGTAATGGTGGCAATAGCTTTCGTGCATCGGAGATACATTAATGTCAAAAAATACATGATTTACCATCCGAATAAGTTGAACGAAGGGAGAAAACACTTCCCTGAGCTTCCAAAAGTCTACAGAAACTCATTTCCGTAAGTAGTTTCTCCTGTAAATTTGAAAAAATGTGTTTTCACTATACCATACTGTTACCGAAAATGGCTTCCACACTAACAAAATAAACCAAATGAAAAAACAAGTCGCAGGAAAACTAAAGGAAAAGAGAAATATAGACAAAGATGAAAAATCTGTTGAAATTTGTGTGCATTCCATTCCAAAAGGGATTCTCACATAAAATTGACAAAATTTTTAGAAGATTTAATTTCAAAATCGCTTTTAGATCACCAAGAAGTTTGGAATGTACATTTAATGAATTCAAAATGAGGATTTCTCTACCAGATGTGGAAACCATAGGAATATATAATATAAGTTGTTAATGTTCAAAGGATTATGTATTACAAACGGCAAGGAAAATGGCAATAAGATGGCATGAATATGATTTGGACATTATAAATCTAAACCCAAGAACAGGTTTGTCAGCTCACATCATCGAAGAGAAGCATTTGATTAAAAAGAGAAGGGTTTTAAAAAGATTGATGGGAAACATAGAATTGAATGTCTGGGAAGCTTCGTTCATTGCAGAAGAACACTGGAATAAATTAAATAATGAAAATGGTAACATAGATCCAGTATGGAGTTTTCTTTTTCACAAATAGAGTAAGCCACCATCTTTAAAATTTAATGTAACAGAAAACATCAAGAGACTTTGTGAAAACAATGATGACTTTGAATTACCTGATGATATTTAAGATTCATAATTTCAAATAACTTGTTTTCACAGTTAAGTTGCTATATTACAAGAATGTAACATTGACAACATCCATTATTTAACGGATTATTTTTGTTTAAGAAATTGCTAACCATTGTTATAACAGTATCTTTAGTCAAAATGAAAATAAATGTCTGATGAAGCGAGCGTGTGTTCTCCTGAAACATCACAACAAAAAACTGTTTTCTTATGCTTGTAATAACCGTAAACTACAGGCAAATAATGAAATACAATTTTCCCCTAGTAATAATATATCGTAACGTTGAATTTGTATTGCTTTATTCCCTGTGCCATCTATCTCTGGAGCAGATGAATGAAAACAAGTCTCTACACAAGTAGTGACATGAGACACCTTCACAAATGAACACGTGAGTGGAAAATGCATTGTGTAGAGGTGGGGGATGTAACTGCAGTTACCAGCCTTCACAGCAGCATGTACTGCTTCGCTCTACTCTGATTTCTATTTCCTTCTCTACTCTGATGCTATGCATAGCCTTGCTACAGAGATAACTGAGACAGGGAATAGTTGACTGAATCAAAGCTGTTTAACATTTTTGTTAATATATTCTGTTCTAGAATATTTGTCCAACAGTTTGATTCTACTCTTTCTGGAGGGTGATCAGTTTTCAGGGTTGCATTCCCTGAGGAGACATACTTTGGTGTATCTAACAATCAGACTGCGGGAGAGGTGGGGGGGGGGGGAGGCTAAGAATAATCACCAGTGCTTCTTTTTCTGGAAGTCAACAACAGTACTCCATACAGGTACCTCATTATAGGTGAGGACTAATAACATTTTATTCTAACAAGAGAAATGCCTACAATGCCAAAAGTCCTGGGTTCGAATCATGGCCTGGGCATGCGTATTCTCTGTATGTCCCTTCATCAATGTCATCATTCATTCTCATCTTTGTGATGAGCCAAATGTGGTAGAAAAGAGAGGTAAAATAAACCAAATCAATCACTGAAACAAACAAGAGAAATGCATATTTGTGTGTGTATATATATATACTTGGATGCATCATCGTTTATGAACATAACACAATTTTGAGTAGTTGTTATGATGAACACAGTAACATAACAAATCAACTTGAATAGTGCTGGAACCATTCTTCCTAGAAAAAAAAGTGAGACTTTAAATTTTATCAATCAGGTTTGTTACTTTCTTCCCCCTGCAACAATATGCAAATTTAAGCATGTTAAAATATGTTTCTCATGATGCAGCACATTTTCAGTAAACACTATTAGTAAATATTCCATTCTGAACTTCAGTTTATGAAACAAATTATTTTGTGAATGCAGTGTTGTGAGAATAAATTATGTTAAAGCTACATACACATGTTTTATCTAATATATTTCATTTCCTTACAAGGTGCCATAGACCATTAACCTTTTGCTGCCCAAGGCCTTTTTCACAAGTAAGCCTCTATTGCCCGAGCCGATTTTGAGTAAAATGCAGATATAACACAATTAAGCCTTGTTTCCATGATTATGAAAAACTAAATATACTGACCAAGGCAGTAATTTATTTTATTAAAAACATAAAGTAAAACGTAACGTTTCAACCGTCTAGCAAGGTCTTCAGACTCTGTATCAAGTACAAAAGTCTAAAGTCAAAAAGGACACAATCTTGAAATACTATGAACAAATGCAAATGCAAAACAAAATCATTCCCGAGGTATATCTTGTTCTGATTAATTTCAGCTAAAACCCTCTAAATTTGCTGCAGTTATCATAGTCTCAAAATTGTTGACTTACCCCCATCCTTCCTTAAACACACACTACATTACAGAGTTTTTATTAAAAACTTAAAAACTCAAGTGACTCCGTAACATTGCTGAGACTTGTGTTTCTTAATCTACAAAAATATAACCAAGCCAAATATGAGCATAATTTAAAGTTCTCGAAAGACATGGCCTCTACTATCTTTAAACATGATGACTAAGTTTTCTCAAATGCAATGTTAGACCAATTCTTGAACTTATCTTGCAACTATAAATATTGCAATTCAAAAGCTTTGCATTTATGACAGTTATCATAAATACAATATTTGTAATTTTACCACCACTCCTCTCCTAACCTATGAAATATTATCTTGAAAGTTTTACTGCAAAATTATGGACCAATGAAATCTCTAAAATAACTCAGTTTAATGCCTTATAATCTGAACAGTTTAGATAAAAATATCAAACTTTTCTTCAATTGTGGTAAGTGTTTACTGTCTCCTATGCCATTTTTGTTTATCCGCCCATCTGGCACTCTTTCTCATTCTAATCCCTTTTATATATACAGGGTGCTCGGAAATTCCCCTTACAAACTCCTAGGGCTAGTAGAGGGGACTGAGTAGACAATATTTGGAATAGGAACCCATGTCCGGAAACGTACCGTTTCCGTGCTACAACCATGACAATGTGTCGGATGTGCCTGTGTTGGTATGTAACCTGGTAGGCAGTACATGACGTCTGAAGATCACTTGATGGCACGTGCCGTCTACAAATTGTTGCGTTCCACTGTTGACACAGGTGTTGATTAATGAATAGTAAGTTTATTTTTTGTTCCCTTGGCATTGCTACCAAATAAATTTGTTTGTATTATGGACTGAGTCACACGTCATTCACTTCTGTACCTTACGTAACATCTCATTTGACATGGTTGTAATAAATGATTACACTTTAGGTCATCAGGTGATCTTCTGACGTCATATACTGCCTACCCGGTTGCATACCAACACAGGCAGATCCGACATATTGTCATGGTTGTAGCACGGAAACGGTACGTTTCCGGACATGGGTTCCTATTCCAAATATTGTCTACTAAGTCCCCTCTACTAGCCCTAGGAGTTTGTAAGGGGAATTTCCGAGCACCCTGTATATATACACACAGGGTGTTTCTAAAGGTCGTTTACAATGCTTGGGAGGTGATTCCTCACACGAAAACAAGCAAAAAGTGTGAGTTCCATTTTTACGACTGAGGCTTCTTTTCCGAGATAGGAGCCTCGCAAAAGGTGACAAAGTGAATGTCACACCTAACTGGAACGAATACTATCACAGATAGAAAATCATCAAGGAATCGTATGAACTCAGTCTGGAAGTCACTATGAAAAGTTCACTGCATGCATGCACAATGAGAAAGGAGGACCGTGACAATGAGAAATGTGTTAAAGACAACACATCCCGATCTCAAACATCAAAACATGAGCACGGAACACAAAATCCGAAAAGTTGAGCACGGTTGCATACGCCAGTTACACGCGAGGACTGAATGAATCATGTCATGTGGCATACGAGAGACACATTACTCCACCAGGAGGAGGGAAAGAAAAACACAATATCAGATGATTGCGACAATGTGTATTTTTACATGCGACAACTACGTAATATCCCCCCCCCCCACACACACAACAAACAACAAATGCTACAATGTCTTACGCACGGACAGTGTGTGTCACTGTACACCAACTGAAAATGTCACTTTCACCACACAAAGGGGGTGGGGAGCAATACCAAGAGTGTTCGCACCCGATCACTGTGACGTAAAAGAGACCAGTTTTGGAAGCGCTACGCAGGCAAGTCTGGCTCTCGTAGTCTACGTTTGACCTTCATGACTGCTGTACGTGCGAGAGGAGCTCGAAGGGTTGGTTCTCTCCGGCAGTCATCCCAGTCATGTTGCAGGTGCTGGGATATGATCAGCAGTTCGCTCTAGGTTGTCATACGCATTGAAGAGTACTAGTATGTTGTATTGAAAGAAGTTGACATGGTGGAGTGGGCAAGTCAAGTATCGCAACAATTGGTCTGTGGTGTTCGTACAGTGATACGGCCAATTTGTGCAGTGTGCCAGTGTTAAACAAAAACAATACTTTGCAGTTCCAGCTCCCTATTACACAGATGGCTGCGTATATGACCCAGCAGCTAGCAGACGTGCATCTCGTGTATGGGGAGGCACGTGGTAATAGCCGTGAGGCAAGACGTCTTTATGGAGAATGCTTTCCACATAGAAGTTTACCGTCTTACGCCTTCTTTCAGGTAGTGGACAGTCGACTGCATGAAACAGGGTCAGTGTTACCACCGCGGCAAGAAGTTGGAAGACCCTGAAGTGTACGCACACATCAGTTTGCAGAAGATGTGTTAACAGTGGTCGCAGAACATACTGGCACCAGTACGCGCGTGCTTGCTCGGGCACGAAACACGTCTCATGTGAATGTTTGGCGAGTGTTGTCAGAGGAAGGAATGCACCCTTTTAAACTGCAGAAAGTACAAGAACTGTTACCTCGTGACTTTCGCCCTCGTATGGAGTTTTGCCAATGGTTGTTGCATCAGTTGGACATAAACCCTCACTTCGGGGCAAAGGTATTGTGGACAGATGAAGCCATTTTCACCAGGATGGATGTCTTCAATAGTAGAAACAGTCATGTCTGGGACTTTGACAACCCACATGTACTTTTTGTGGCCCATCACCAGCACAGGTTTTCAGTGAATGTGTGGTGCGGGATAGTACATGATCATTTAATTGGACCATACATTCTCCCTGTTTGCCTGAATGGTCGCACGTATCATGCATTTCTTAGTGAGGTTCTGATGGAACTGTTGAAGACCATACCTTTGGCACTGCGGCAAGAAATGTGGTACCAACACGATGGGGCACCAGCTCATTTCGATCTTAATGTACGGCATTTCCTGCATGACGTGTTTCGCAATAGGTTCATTTCTAGGGATGAGCCTGTGCCTTGGCCACCGAGGTCGCCAGATCTCAACCCTCTCGATTTTTTCTTCTGGGGAGAAATGAAAACCCTCCTATACGACACACCTCTCACATCAGCTGAGGACCTCGTTGCTCGCATCAACGTCGCCGCTTTGATGGTAGCAGATGCATCTGGCTTGTTTGCTCGTACTCGACAATCCTTGATTCGTCACTGTCATCTCTGCGTAGAAGTGAACGTCAGACATTTAACCGTCTGTGATTATCGCCCTCAGCAAATCCCAGTGAGAACACTCTTGGTATTGCTCCCTACCCCCTTTGTGTGGTGAAAGTGACATTTTCAGTTGGTGTACAGGGACATGCACTGTCCGTGCGTAAGACATTGTAGCATTTGTTGTTTGTTGTGTGTGTGTGGGGGGGGGGGATATTACGTAGTTGTCACGTGTAAAAATACACATTGTCGCAATCATCTGATATTGTGTTTTTCTTTCCCTCCTCCTGGTGGAGTAATGTGTCTCTCTTATGCCACATGACATGATTCGTTCAGTCCTCGCGTGTAACTGGCATATGCAACCGTGCTCAACTTTTTGGATTTTGTGTTCCGTGCTCATGTTTTGATGTTTGAGGTAGGGATGTGTTGTCTTTAACACATTCTCATTGTCACGGTCCTTCTTGCTGCGTTACATACCCTTTCCATGCATTGTTCTTGCTGGAAATCCCAAATTCCTTTGAGGACTCCATTGTGCATGCGTGCAGTGAACTTTTCATAGTGACTTGAGCACATACGATTCCTTGATGATTCTCTATCTGTGATAGTATTCGTCCCAGTTAGGTGTGACATTTACTTTGTCACCTTTTGCGAGGCTCCTATCTCGGAAACGAAGCCTCAGTTGTAAAAATGCAACTCACACTTTTGGCTTGTTTTCGTGTGAGGAATCACCTCCCAAGCATTGTAAACGACCTTGAGAAAGGAAACACTCACCAGACAGTGAAAAAATTAGAATTTTCGCAGACTGTCGCTGCATCTTCGGTGTAAGAAAAAAGACTGAACTGGAAGTTGAAGATCTGGCAGAGTTGCCAGGTCTCGATCGTAGAAGAAGTAGTGCATCCAACAGAAAAACACTGTTCTGTCACCAGGCTTGTCGAGTGGTTGCACTCATGGCTGATATCTAAGCCCTCTCCCATCTTTTGCAACTGAGGTGTTGGCTGGTTGGGGTAAGAGATGGATGATCGCTACCCGGAAGCAGTCGTTGAAAGGGATATTTTGGTGGTTGGTATGGACAGCGACAGTGAAGTCCAGGTTGTGGGTGGTGGCATGGTGGTTATTGATGCGGAGGTTGAGGGCGGTTGATGTTTCCCCCAGGTAAAAATCACCACAGATGTTGCAAGTGAGGATGTAAATCAAGATTGAGGTGTGGCAGGTCCCTTTGGGGTGGAGGGTAAATTTGCCAGTGGCCATGTGCAACTGGAGGGTGTGAGAGGTAATAAGAATGGGGCAGGTTTTGCACCTAGGGTGGTTGCATTTATGGGCAGGGGTATGTTGGTTGTGGTGAGGGAGTGTTGTGGACCAGGATGTTTTGGAGGTTAGGGGGCGTTTGAAGACCAGTCTGGGTTTGTCGGCAAAGATGTTTTTGGTTTCAGGATCACTATGGAGAATGGAAAGAAGAGAGTGTAGTGTGTGTCTGTTTTTGTTGAGGTGGGGATGATATTGGGTGATGAGAGCAGGTGGGTTGGTGGTGGCAGGTTTCTTGGTGGTAGTGGTGTGTGAGACAGCTCGCGATATTTGTTTGGTGACCAGGGTGGAGGGATACCACGGTTTACCAGGGATTGATGTAGGCAGAGGTTATACTTATTCTACTTATTAACCATAAAAGTAAAAATGCAATAAATAATTTTCTTAACCCACTATTATAATTAACATATAAATTCTGGCGGGAGGTGGGTGAAGTGTTCAGGCTCTGTCCCCTGAGGGCCAGAGAGAATGGAATGGCTTTTTTGGTGTGGAATGGGTGGGGGCTGGAGAAGTGTAAGTATTGCATGTGATTGGTGGGTTTTATGTGGATAGAGGTTTTCAGATGTCGTCCCTCGATGTGCACATTCACATCCAAGAAGGTGATCTGGTTGGGGGAGTAGGTCCAGGTGAACTTTATGGAACGGAAGTGATTACGTTGGTCCAGGATATCTTATAAGGACGGTGTTTCCAGAGCATGAAGATGTCGTCGATGAAGTGGAGCCAGAGGAGGGGTTTGAGGGGATGGGTATCCAGGAACTCTTGCTCAAGTTTGCCCATGAAAAGGTTTGCGTAGGATTGGGCCATTCTGGTACCCATGGCTGTACCTCGGATCTGTAGGATATGTTGGTTTTCAAAGGTGAAATTGTTATATGTGAGGACAAGGTTAGCTAGGTGAGTCAAGAAGTTGGTGCTGGGGTTGTGAGGTTTGGGTCTGCTATTGAGGTAGAATTGTATGGAGCGGAGGCCATGGGAGTGGGGTATGTTGGTGTAGAGGGAAGTGACGTCAATGGTGGCAAGGATGGTGTTTAGGGGCAATGGTGGAAGGGTGCTGATAACAAAGGCTAAGATTCTTTCAGTAGATGGGTTATAGCTGGACACAATGGGTCTACCAGGGTTGCCAGGTTTGTGAATTTTGGGCAATAGATAGAAGGTGGAGGTGCAGGGGTCATCAGGAACTAACATGGCTGTGATAGGAGCTGTCAGGCCTTCAGGGGGGCCTCGGGTGTGGATGAATTCCTGGATTTTCTTAAGGTGGGCGGAGGATAGGTCAACTGTGGTGGGTTTGTAGGTGGAGGAGTCAGCCAACTGGCGAGTGTCCTCCGCCAGGTAATCTTGAGAGTTCAAGACCACTGTGGTGGACCCCTTGTAACATGGGAGGATTTTGATGTTATGGTTGTTGCGGAGATCTAGGAGAGCTTTCTGTTGGGAGGAGTTGAGTTTTGGTTGGTTGCGGAGGTCATTTAGGAATGAGCTGTCAGAGGTGGTGGAAATATTAGCGGTAATGTACCTTTCCAAGGGATGGTTGGTAGGCAGGGGAGAGGATCTTGGGAGGAGAGGGAGCGAAATTAAAGGAGGCTTGGATGGGTTTCATTGATAGTGGTCTTAAGTGAGGGGTTTTTGGCCCAGAAATGTTGCCATCGGAGGTTGCGGGCAAAGGCGTGTATGTCAAAAAGCAGGCGAAATTGGTTGGGGGGAATTGTGGGGGAGAAGGTAAGACCTTTGGATAAAACAGCTATTTCATCAGTGGTGAGTTTATGGCTGGATAAATTGAGTACAGTATTGTTGTTTTGGAGTGGGTTAGGGTCGTTGGTGGTTGTGGATCTGGTGGGGGTGGGTTTGTCTGTGGACTGGTTATTTCCCGAGGTGCGATGTGTTGGGGTGCAAATTTAGTTTTCGAGGGGGGGGGGGGGGTTGTGGTGGTGTGGGAGGGGTGGGCAATGGTAGAGGGGGTCCGGTAGTAGCGGGCATGTCAGTTTGGGACTGAAATTAGGCAGAAGTGGAAGGGGGAGAGTGCAGCCAGTCTGAAAAGCTTGATGGCAGAGATTGGATAGTTTTTGGAGGTGTTTAGTGTTCAGGTCACTGGTGATGGAAAGTGTGGTGTATCAGAAGGAGTCTATTTTGTGGTGTTGGTTACCTGGGGTCAGCAACAGGATTTTGGTAAGGGATCAAATAGAAATGGACAGTTCTTGGGTGTGGTTTAGCTGGGATCGGCACAATGGCGAAATTCCTTGCTAGAGGCAAAATCGTGGGTTTTATGCTTGGTGGCATGGCGGAAAAAGGCAGTTTAGGGTGAGCCTTTTGGGTGTAAGGCCCTAATATCAAACAGGAGTGCAGGAAGCGTACATGGGACGTAGTTTTTATTGTTACATGAAAGACCACACTTTTATCTACTTTTCCACATAATTGCCACCAATATTAAGGCACTTATCATATCAAACAACAAGCTTTTGTATTCCGTCGTCATAGAAGTTTGCCGCCTGAGTTGACAGACACTGCAACACGGCCATTTTGAGGCTATCGTCGTCATCGTGGTGCTGACCTCCGAGATGCTTCTTCAGTTGCAGAAACACGTGGTAGTCACTGGGCACTAGATCAGGGCTGTATGGAGGATGATCAAATTGTTCCCAGCCAAATGATGCAATGAGATCTTGACAAGAAAAGTCAAGGTGCTATCTAAACGTTTGCTTTTGTGCGCCTCAGTTAACATTTTTGGTACCCATCGTGAACACAATTTTCGATAGTTTAAGCGTTTGGTAACAATTTCGTAGATAACACTTCTTGAAACTTCAGGGAACTCCTCTGATAACGAAGAAATCGTGAAGCGTCTGTTCTCTTTCACTTTTTCGTCGACTTTCTGCACCAAATCGACAGTGATCACTGAGGGTCGCCCACTCCGTTCCTCGTCATGAACATTCTTTCGGCCATCTTTGAAAGCTCTTACCCATTTGCGTACCATTCCATCACTCATAATGTTTTGTCCGTACACTTCACAAATCTGACGGTGAATTTCAACTGCTTTCACGCCTTTAGCACTAAGAAAACGAATAACAGCGCATATTTCACAGTCGGCGGAGGCATTTTAAATACGCAAGAGGAAATGTATACACGATCGATTGTTGCCGCAATGGAGTCTGTGGCTTGCCAACAGATGTAGGTACACAGTGTGCATGCACGGGACACTGACCACAGCGCTGCAGCAGCGGAATTTCAAACGGTACTTACTTTAGAAATACGCCTCGTGTGTGTATATATATACATTCAAATATGACCGGGACTGATTTTTTTTTTTTTATCAAATCCTTTATTGTCAAATACTTATTTGCACATGTCACCCTTCAAAGTACTCCCCTCCAGAGTCCATACATTTTTCCAATGTTCTGGAAGCATCTTAATGCCCTTTAAATAAAAGTTTTTCAGTTGGCTGTGTATCCACTCCCGAACACTGCTGATGGCATCTACAAGTCTGATTTAAGCCTTCCAAACAGGTAGAAATCACTTTGGGACCAAATCGGGACTATATGGTGGACGTGGCAGAAGGTCCCATTTCAATTTTCTGAGGGTTGCCATAGTTGTTTTGACTGTATAAGGCCGTGCATTGTCTTGAAGGAAGGCTACCTGCTTTGCACATATCTTGCACTTGGATCGGATCATTTTCCTTCAATTCTGTTGTCAGGAGTTCTGAGTAATAAGCTGCAGTGACTGAACAGTAAGAAAGTCTACGTGGATAACCCCCTGTCAGTCCCCCAAAAAAGTTGCATCACTTTACCTACCGAACGGGTCCTCCGCACTTTCTTGGGTCTGGGTGATGGATGTTGGCAGCCGACAATCATGCAGTTCATTCTCCACGTGCTCTCTTCCCTCTCTGAAGTACTTACAGCACTCAAACACAGGGGTTTGTGAGAGACACTCTTCCCCATACTGTTGTTTGAGTCTCTCCAAAATTTCAGATGGCTGGACGTTTTCTCCAACGAGAAACGTGGGCCTTATATCATTCCTGATATGTATTAATGGCCTAACACTCAATCAAAATGCAGCAAAAACAATATTATATGCAGGTGACACAAGTCGAATAATGACTGCCTCAAATGAAAGAAACTCATCAGATGATATGAATAATACAACCAAAGAACTCAAAATATGGTTCTCCAGTAATAAATTAACACTAAACACTAAGAAATCTATTGCCATAAATGTCTATCACCAGTTACAGTTGACAATTCTCCAGTTACCTATTTGAAATCAATAAAATTTCTTGGATCATGGATCCAAGATAACATGAAGTGGGATGCACATTGTGAGCATGTAGCTGGAAAGCTTAGTAAAATAATCTGTACCATACAAGTAATAAAATCCTCAGTAAATCAAGAAACTAGAAAAACATTAGGTAACAGTGTGGTATAGTGAAAACACGTTTCTTCAAATTTACAGGAGAAACTACTTACGGAACTGAGTTTCTGTAGACTTTTGGAAGCTCGTGGAAGTATTTTCTCCCTTCGTTCAACTTATTTGGCCAGTAAATCATGTATTTTTCGACATAAATGTATCTCCGATGCACGATAGCTCTTGCCACCATTACCGTTGACTACGTGAATCAAATGTTCCATGCGTTCGATTATGTAACCCCCCTGTTAGTGTAGCAACCACGTGGTAGTTTTACAAGATGACATGTGAAGGTTACATTGTGAATTTTTTTTCCAATTTCAGTGAAAAAAGCAAAATCCCACGTTCAAAAATGTTCCACTATGCATAACAGGTAAGTACAAATGCAAATAATTAGGAAATAAACGAGTGAAATGTGTTTTCACTATACCATACTGTTATCAAACATTATACTATAGTTTTTTCCAATCATTGTTAAGCTATGGTATAATATTTTGAAACAACTCTCCAAGTAGTAATAAAATATTTACACTGGAAAGAAAGTAATCTTAATAATAATGGGAGTGTAAATGAAAGAATCCTGTAGAGAATTTTTGAGGGACCTTGGTATTCTGCAACTGCCATGTTTGTATATATGACATGTCATTACTTTTGTTAAACCAGATGCATACAATACCTTTACGTCAGTCAAAGAATCTTGTAGTTACTATACTAGAAACAACTGCAATGTAGCAATACCACAACACATTACAGTGTTATTCGAAAAAGGATCAAAATATAGTGGCATTCTTTTGTATAACAAGTTACCAATAGACATAAGGCAACTAGAATCACTTAAATAATTTAAGAAAGAGATAAAGAAATAACTACAACTTGTCTCTATTCAATACCTAAACATGTAAAGTTACGTAATTTTGTATGTATTTTTCTTGCTAATATTAATGTATATACTGAAGTATGAGGCATAATATAATTTAAAAGGTCCTTTATTAGTACCAGGACGTAATTGAATACATGATTATTCATAGTGTCTCTTCTGTTATGCTATAATAACCAAGTGTTTATATTTTCTTGTAAAGCATAAATATGAAAGACCTAAAATGTAATGTGCTGTTATGTGATTCGCTGGTTCAAATATATCATGCTCATGTTAGTTTTCTTCTTGCTTTCAGGCAGAGGAGGATGGAAATGGTGATAATCCCAAAAGGAATTACCCGTTTCCACCAAATATGCCTCCACACATGCAGATGCCCCCATTCCCATATTTCATGATGATGCCTCCTCCTAACAGATGGCCACCTCCTATGAGAGGGAATTTTGGCTACCCGGGGATGTGGAGGGGTCCCCAGGGACCCCGCAGGAACTTCAGAAATTTCAGGGGAGGAAGAGGTGGACATCATAAGTTTAACAATCAGAACAAACCAGGAACCCAAAATGTGCCTAACAGTGTATACAGTAATGGACCTTTTCAGGTAAAGTGATACTTTTTCTTTCTTCTGATTAGTTAATGAATAAAAGTGCAGATATTGACTTTGTTATTTTTATCCAACTCCAATAAAAGTGAGTACTAGTTTCTCCGTATTTATCCAACTTGTTTGTTTTTTATTCAATGAGCAGGGCAGTCGGTTACATATTTTCCTTCCCCATGTACATTATAGTTGGAATACATGTTATGTTATGTTCCCATTCCGTTATACATTTCACTAGTAACAAAGTGGATAATGTTTTGTGTGTGTGTTCATTTTTTGTTTTAATAGATTGTGCTTGTTTTGTTCTTAGTGCAATGCTGTTATCTAAGGAAGAGGCAGATTACAATCAATATTGACTGATATAGACATTTTAATATATTGGTTTATTGACAAATTTGCTGATAAATTTATTGATTTCCATAAATAACCTGTTATTTAATGTACATACAATTCTTCCATTTGTCAACCTTTGTGGTGGAGTGGTTAGCACAGCATGCTATGATGCCAGGGGTCCCTAGTTTGCATCCCACCCTTGGCATAGGTGTTCTTTCTGAGTGTACCTTAATCATACCATCAGTCATCCTCATCTTTGCGATTAGCCAAAAGTGGCAGAAAAGTGAAGTAAAATAAACCAAATCAATCAAAAGAATTCTGTCATTTTATTTTTTTTGTAAATATAAAGGTATAATTCATATATCCTTGTGTAAACTAATGTACAGCGTGAGTCATAAGTCTCCATGCAAATGGTGAAAACGGTGACTAATGTTTATTTTTCCTTTTCAGGCAGGTGAACCAATGAAAAAGAGATGCCACTAATGAAGGAAGAACGGATTGCATCATTCTGTTGGCTGGGAGTGGTACCACCCGTCATGTAGCATGTACATTCAATGCAACCCACAGAATGCAGATAACCCGTGGCACCTGCATTACCCTCCTTTCATCTGTTGCTGTCTTTGGTCTTCCAGGCCTGCTTTTGTCGGCGACAGAACCTGTCCTTCTGAATTTCTTGATAAGTTTGGCCGAAGTGTCATGAGTTATCTACGTTCTCTGGGTTGCATTGAATGTACGTGTGGCTGGTACCACTCCCAGCCAACAGAATGATGTCAATCTGTTCTTCCTTTGTTAGTGGCATCTTTTTTTCATTGGTTCACGTGCCTGTAAAGGAAAAATAAACATTACTCATTGTTTTCACCATTTGTATGGAGACTTATGACTCACCCTGTATAAATACCTGTAACTCTTTCTAAGGTATCTTGGTTGCATACATTAATTAAGGAGATGAATTAACCATTAAGATTCTTCATAGAACATTCACAACTTTATATCAGATCAGTATATTTTGTATCAGTACTTTATATGAATATTGGCATGAAATTCATATCGATCCATCCACATTATTGATATGAAATAATTCAATTGTGTACTAAGTTGACAGAAATGAAAATCCTGTTTTTAGAGAAGAAGCAAGATTTCTGTTTACAGAGATTAAAAATGATAACAGAGAAATTCATGATTTATTCGTATGGCAAGGATGAACACACAACAACAATTGTGAGAGAAAAAAATGGCTGAAGTAGACCCAAGAGTCAAATGGTGATTATATGTCAGGCAAGATAGTAATGATGTTCAAGACCTTGGGAGATGGAGACAACAACCAATCATGTTACACAATGTGGGTACATGCTGATGCAAATACAGAAATATTGGTAGTTAGAAAAATCACTGCAATGCAACTGGACAATATTTTTTGAAAAAGAGTACTAAATGAATTATTAAACAGTACATGCAATTAACCCTAGTTTACCTGTGCCATAAGAGAAACTTACTTATGTGAGGGGGGCTGACAGGCCCACACTTCTTTTATCACTAAAATTTAAGAAACAATTTTGTTATTGAATCACTGATTCCTTTGTTGATTGTGTATTTGCAGATATTTATTATTTATAATAATTATAAAAATTACCATCATTAATACAAAATAGTAACCAATTATTGCATGAGTGTCACACACATATTTAACCATTCGCTAAAACTCACAAAAAACATAATAATTTTTTATTAATGCTTTTTTGTTCATAGAGGTGCAGTTGTTTATTCATTGCAGTAATTACAAAAATAACCATCATTACCTATTGTGCACTGTCACTGCCATGAGTGTCTCGAATAACACACGTTCAAAGATAGTGCCTGATAGGCCCATGAAGCTCATTTTGCCTCCTATTCACATTACATTTATATTTTTATGAACAAAAGTAATACAGAAATATTGAGAACACCGTAGGGAACAATGTAATTTATTTTCAATTTTCTATAAAAATTTTTACAGTTGAAGAATAAAAAATAGAGGTGGTGGACCTGACAGAACCTCCCTCCTCAGGTAAGCTAGGATTAAGAAGAAATAACCATAATGAAACAACAGTGAAGATACATATGGTGCATAAGAAAAAGTGCAGCTGCTGGTTTTCCTTAGTGAACAATATTCACTGGTCAGTGATTAGGTGTGAGTTATTTACATGAAGTGAATACATGAAAAATTCTGGTAATGGACAGGAAAAGCTTTGTTTTTCTTTTTTTCTAAAGAAAATGTAATATTGGGGGGGGGGGGGGCAGGGTGGAGGTACTGCACCATGGGCTACAGAAATTTGTTGCTATAGGATTCTTAGCTACAAAATAAAATTGCAATCAGTGCAGTTGGAAAATTACAGGATGATGATATGGAAACTTACCTTGCCTATCTGGATTGTCTGGATATCATCTTGTGAGGAACAGCGATCAGTTCTTGTATCAAAATAAAGGCTTGTAATGCAGCCTGTCATCACACGATGGATACCAAATATTCCAGTTTGTTCTACTCTTAAAGAAATTCAAAATACAGAAGTCAGCCAGATAGCCTTGATGTGATAGTCTCGTCCACTTATTTCTTATAGGAAGCCGCTATCACCACTACTACAGCAGTGACTGGATGCTTATGTAGAATGTTTATATTTATTTTAAATTGTAAGTGCAACAAACAAGCAATATAAAAGGTGTACTGGAACTAATGCATTGTAATTTTATATTTAATTTTGAGAAGCAGGGAATATTCCTTTGCCCATTAATTTCATAATAGATGCTTGCGGGTTGCTTTATTCATGGCAAAGCAGGTGCAATAAATAGCATAGAATTGAAAACTTTAAAAAAGATATATTTCCAATTTTATAGGTTTCTCCATCAGTGAGTGATACAGGTTTTGTAGGAACCTCCTCATCATCACCATGGAATCCTTGTGGAACTCCTGTTAGCACAAAGGTGAGAATTTCTCAGAACACATTGATTATTGGATGTACAAATGATAAAAAGAATTTGTTATAATGTTTTAAATGAAAAAGAACATGAATTGAGTGAAAGGAAACTAAATTCAACAGGCAATGAATTCATATTCACATGACCTAAGATGGAGAAATCAATGCTTCTGACCAGTGTTTATCATAATGATAAATGTAATGCGCAAGGTACAAAACATGTATAAAAAATGCACTGAATATATACAATCTTACATATGTCTGACAAAGGTTAAGCATTGTTTAAGAACAACTACATCTTACATAATTAAATCTTTGGAAAATAGTCTGGATGAGTGAATTCTTTTACACTAAATCGTGTTGCATTGCAGCAATGTAGTATTGTTCTTTGATCTGTAGATGCATTTTTCTCCTATGCAAGTTGTAGTAGTGAATTGTAGCTATGAATAGATGAAACATCACATAGAAATGGAATTATAATGAAAATTGATTTTGAGTGTCATGGTTAACATATAACATATAAATAAGTCTAATATATTTTACTATATATCAAGCTAATTTTGGTGTCTAATTGTTGATGAAGATAAACAATGAGTCTGCTGCATTGTTCCACATGTACTTGGGTAAGACTTTGTATTCTGTGGCAAGGAGCACACAACCACATTTCTTATTATTTTTGTTCAACACATATGCATAAAACTAGTAAGCGAAAAGTTTTTAAAAAATGCACAAATTCTTTACTAAACCTAAAGTGGCAACTGCATGTATACAGTTTATTGAACACACACTTTGATCGTATGGAAAAATAAAGAACATGGGATGTAAAGTCGTTGAAGCTGTAATTAATATGAAGTTTTCTTGGTAGCAAATAATAAGGAGATTCTGTTGGGATATCAGCCAGGTCAGTTCCGGATATGGTTCCAAGTTTTTGAGAGCTATAGTCACTCTCATCTCACCTGGACACCTCAAGAAACCCACACTGGAAACCTGTCTGCAATTATCAGCTGCATTCTTCCAAATTTTTCGAAGATATTGGACAAAGGGACTAATAGTTCCCATTTTCAAGAACGGTGACAGAAAGGAATGTAAAAACTACAAAGGAGTAACACTGATGTGCCACTCAGCAAAGGTGTATAAGAAAATATTAGCGAAAAGAATAAGGGAAGTAACAGAGCTGAATATGAGAGAGGAACAGTATGGATGTAGAAGAGGCAGATCAACAGTAGATCTGATATTCACCATAAGGCAATTACAGGGAAGGCACTACAAGTATGGAAATGATTTGGTTTTGGCATTCCTAGATATAGAAAAGGCATACAATAGCATGGACAGAACAAAGATTTGGAAGGCTCTAACAGAGAAAGGAGTCGAGGAAGAGATAGTAGTGTAGAGTGCAGAGCACATACAAGGCCAACCAGAGCTGTGTGAGGACACCAGTGGGAAGAACAGAGTGGTTCACTATTAGTAATGGACTAAAAGAGGGAAGTGCTCTTTCCCCACTGCTCTTCATAATTACGATGGATGTAATTAACAAAGAGATGGGGAAGAAGATAAGGAGAGGAAGGGATGAAGGCCCTGTTGTTCGCTGATGACTTAGTAATATGGGGAAACAAGGAAGAAGTAGTACGGAGACAGCTTGATAGTTGGAATGAGGAAATCAGAAGAGCAGGAATGAAATTCAGTGAAGAGTGAGGTGCTAATAACAACAAGAAACTAGGGCCGAGCTGATACCACTTTAAACCGATACCGATACTCTTACTGATTCCCACCGATACTGATACTTGAAAATTGCAATAATTAAAATTTGTTCAAATATTGATCAATATTGGTGTATAAGTAATGTCCTCCAATTACATGCATCAATTTACCAAGAAATTTGCTTTAGAATATTCAAGAATTACATCAGAATATTAAAATAGGTGCTATGTAATCACAAAATACAGTTTTTTTGTAAAATTGGTGCAAAATACAAAGGAAGTTTGAATTTTGCATAATTACTAGGATAATTGGACTCCACGAAAGTGTTGCACAGCATTTTTGTGGACCCCATGAAAGACCAATATGGGAAAATATCGGCTGGTGTTGATAAGTGAATTCCAACTGGTACTTTTCGATACTGATACATCAGTATCAGCTGAGCCCTACAAGAAACAACAAAGCCAGAAATGAACCAAGAATAAAGATGGACAAGGAAGAGTTGAGGGTAGTGGAGAGCTTCAAATATCTAGGAAATAGGAATGGGTCTGATTAGTCGGTACTCTATCGGTATCGGCAGATATAGATATATCAGTAGAATATCTGTATCGGTAAATTTGATATTGTACTTTATCAGTATCGGCCAAAATTTCATATCTCACCATCCCTACTAGGAAACATAATTGAGAGAAGTGGAAGAATAGATGAGGAGGTAAACAGAAGAGAACAAATGGGTGGTGGACTATATCAAAGCGTTCGAAGATTAATATGGAACAGCGATGTACCTATGAAATGCAAGAAGGTAATATATAACACATACTATGTGCCAATAACTAAGTAAGGAGCAGAGACTTGGACATTGACAGAGAGAGACCAAAGAAAGAAGCAGGCAGTGGAGATGAAATTTTTAAGGAGTATACTGGTTAAGACTAGAAGTGATAGAATAAGGAATGGGGAGATCCGACAGACAGTGGGGGTGATGGAGCTTCAAGACAAGATAGATCAGGCACAGATGAGATGGTTCGGACACATGAAGAGGAGGAATGCAGAAAGACTACCAGTAAGAGCTTGCAATGCACAAGGAGTGGGAATAAGGCCAAGGGGGAGACTAAGATGTCGGTGGAAAGAACAGATAGTCAAGAGTGTTAGGAGAAGAGGACAAGATTGGAACACCATTGAAAGAGAGGAGTGGTGGAAGACCAGGAAGAAATGGAGAGGCTGGACTTCTATGCCAACCCAGCCAGAGGCAGGAAATTGCAATGGATGATGATGATTCTTTCAAAGTACAACATCCACAGAAAAATCTGAAGCTGACTACTAAATCCAAAGGATGGTCTAGGACTGAAGATATCGAAGCCTTACGTGCTCCTGTAGTGAAGCTTGATTGATTGAACCAGGAGGACAAATGACAACATTGTAAAGAACGTGCCAGCTACATCAAAAATTTCCTGAAAAAACTGAGGTTAGCAGAACATTCCATCAATTTGGGCCATCAACATGTCATCCAATTACTTGAACTGCATGACCAAAGTAGCAATAGCCATCCAGAGGAAAAGGGAAATCTTCAACATGCACACAGGACTTGAACTTCTGTCGGATTAAAATGATAGATACTCGAATTTGGACTCAAATTAAAAATTAACCAGTATACCTTCATAGAAACAAGTTACATCAAAATTTAGCATCTTTAATTCTGTGTTAATGTATGCTATCCATTTTTTTTCTCGAATATGCCTTCTATTTTTTATCGTCGTGAGAACAAAAAAGGGTGATTTTTTTTGTTGTGTCTTTGAAATTCTGTAAATAAAAAAATGGGTTGTCCGATCATTATGAAATTTTAGTAGGTTGCAGGCAGAAAGGTTTTTAAACACAAATATTAATTTTAAGGATTTCAAAATTTTCAAAAAACTGTTTTTAGCAATTTTGCAAACCAACGTTTTCTTAGTATCGGATAGTCATACAAATACAATATTGGTCTCATTTTGAAGCTCTTTTCATCTGTTTTTAAAATGCATTGTCATTGTCAATTCACATTGCGAAACATATTTTATACAGATTTTTATTCAGCAGAGTAAAATTGTTCGTGTAACATGCCAACACTGCACACAGCGATGTCCATTGAACCGTGGAAGCTGCCGGTGGATACTGCGAGTCAATGCTTGCAGTGTGACATGTTTCACGTACAGCTTTACTCCGCTGAATAAAAATCTGTATAAAATATGTTTCCTTATGATTATTGAAATATAACACAAAAGATTGTGCCAGAAGAATTGGTACTGGTGGAGTCTTGGTCTAATATATTTCATCATAATCTGTTTCTCTTGAGAAAGATAATACACCAACAAATATATCTAATGTTAAATTTTAAATAGGGATATGCAGTCTATATGAAATAGTTTTATGTTGGCAGTGAAGGAAACTGAAAATTTTACCACTGCAAATAGTGGTACATCTTAATGTGAAGTAGAAAATTAATGAAAGAAAGAGAAAAATAGTGCTAGGAGAAGATGGCATAATGGGAGAATGGTTAATATTCTATTGATATATAATATCTGGAAAATTTTAGAGCAGCCAAATGAGTGAATAGTAATCAAATATAGTAATCAAAATAATCAAGACTATGAAGATAAAAGTTATGTAGATATATATTACTTCTGACTACCAGACAGAATCCAACATTTGTATCTTTTCATAGATCAAGGGCAAGAAGATTGAGATGCACTTTATTATGTCAGATTGAGATGCACTTTATTATGTCAATCTGGTTTTAAATATTTACTGAAACTATTAAAGAACTGATCTGGTCTACCTTGCATCATTCCTAGTATAAAACATTAGGCTGATTTTTGTACCACCACCTAAATTAGAACAAATAACAAAGATGATACTACCAGGCAGAATAAGTTAAGGCAAGATTATTTGTAATAAGGTTGAACAATAAGTATATAAGTTTTGGACCAGTACTGACAATATTTAAGTACGAAAGAAATTGTTATTGGACATTCAATATTATTACTATCACAAATATATCCATTAAACTGAATTATTTTATTCACAATATTTATCATATTAATTATTATAGAAACTGCTCGTACATCAAAATAAAATACATGTGGGTGCATTTATTTTCTTGTTGAAAAAAGGAGATGCTGTGAACATTTGCACTATATAGTACATAGTATATGCTGATGATATTCTGATATTAGTTAAACACAGAACCAGCCAAAGTTGCCAGAGAAAGAAATGAGAGTAAACAATACATGGTTACAGATGACCGAGTACAAATTTGAGAAAATGAAGTTATTAATTTCTAGGCATTGTTAACTGAGAATAATGAGTTGCATTTGGAAATAATAAAAGTATCATAACTACAATCAGATATGACTGTGAGCTCACATAATGTGTCCTGTTCAGAGAGATTAAAACTAGACAAGTTATCATGGATGAAACTTTAATATGGAGTTTGTGTAATGAGGGACCTACTTAGGAAAGGTTGTAAGATAAATGGAAATTGGAGAATTGATTGAGGAAAGGATAGTCGGACTTACATCAAGATCCATAAATTCTGAAGTCAAGCGTGCAAGACACTGTGTGGTGGAATCTGCTCACAAAGTTGATAATGGCTGTAGTGTTAGAGGAAGCTTAAGACAAATAGGAGGAAGAAAGGAGATTGAGAGGACAACGATTCTCAAGATGGAATGCAAAACTGAAATCTAGGAACGCAAGTACTATTGTAATATTTCATCCACCAAGGAAACCATGGCATTATATCATGGGTTTTCTACATTGGCATGAGTAATTATTTTGTTTAGACCTATCATACAAGATAGAGATCCAGTTAGTTACTCTTTTTTGTTACATTCTAATCAGGACACAATTCAATTAAGAGGTGGTTTAAATGTGTATTGTCTGTTTTAAGAACATCTATTGTTAGTCGGAGGAGATGCAAAAGTTTCTTGGGAGAACTTTTCAGAAAAAGAAAAAAAAAACATTTTTTGAAGAATATCGCAACATATATTTCTGAGGAAAGGTTTGTCTTAGATATCCTACTGCACTTTTGAAGGATATTACAAGCTATAATTGCAAGTTGATTAAAAAACAAGTACAGTATGTTTTCTTGTACAATATTATTTTCTAAGGAAGCAAGGCTACATATTTATGTAGTTGTGATCACATATATATTTTGTTTTGCATTAAATGTTTTGAGACTTTATCAATATAAAATGTTTCATGATACTAATTACATTTTTACAGTGTGCATGACATGTTTTTCTCCCTTGATATTTTGATATCCTACTTATGTGCAGAAGCTTGCTTAAGCAGAAAAAAATACTAGTCCGTGCCAGATTTTTTTAATGTAAATAATAAATTGCACAAAAACAACTATTATTGTCATATAATTCTTGAAGCTTTCCTGGCAGCAACTGATGAAGAGGTTTTCTCGGGATATCAACCAGGTGATTTCCAGGTAGGTTTCAGAGCTTTCGAGAGCTAACATCACTCTCATCTTCAGGGTTTGAACTGACATGAACTTCAATCCTTGAAGATGAGAGTGACATTTGTAACGGATAGTTTAACATACTGTGGGGGCAAATATTCAGACTTACCTATGGTGCTAGCTTTATGCCCGTCAGAGATATGATAATCTTGTAAACTCAGGGTTCGGGTATACACGATAAAAGTTAGTGCCAACTTAACAAGTTTATTACACTGGGGTAAACTTATATATCCACACAGAACGAAAATATATCCACATGGAACGAAATCACTATATCTTCTGATATAACTTCACTGCACTGCACTACGTTGTCCCTGAAGATCTGGGTTTGAAGCTCGTGGGACTTTATTTTCTTAGGGCATCAATTAAATGTTGCATTAACATTTCTCTTCTGGAATACAACAGTGTTGGCATATGGGGACAATAGGGTATTAGTTTTGCGACTCAAGGAACATTTACTCTGCCTTCCTATTAGCAAAAAAATAATACCAAAGAAGAATATGAATTTAATGTAAGCTTGAAATATTTAAAGCTTATTTAACTTCAATACTTTAATTAATTATTTAATTAAGCTAAGCTAACTGCAGTAATTAATGAACTGCTTAATCACCTTTAATGAGAAACTAATAAACGGTGAACGCCATCTTTCGTTTAATCTAGCTAGTAGGCCGAGTGAGTGATATTGCTATCTCTCGTTTCCGTTCTACCAGAGTAGGCCAAAAGACGAAGCCACTTCTAAAACGGCTGTTGTGAGATGTATAATCTACTAGTAGGCCGAAGAATATGGATATGGATACCCTTCGTTTCCGTTCTACTAGTAGGCCGTCTCCCAACAGTAGATTAATTCACGAACTAACACAATGCGTATTCGTTCTACCTGTAGGCCACGCTGTAGGAGGTTGAGCTCAATATAATATGTATCTACCTGGTAGGCCAAGGGTTATAGCTATCTCTCGTTTTCGTTCTACCAGAGTAGGCCACACTGTAGGAAAGTTTTTATTCCTGAGCACCCGTGTGCTTGCAAATGCTGGGCTATTATGTAGGAGCAGAGCTCGACCATGATTCGCTGAAGAGCCAACACAGACTGCTTGACTGTGGCCCCGTCGCTGCTTATATGCAAATCTGAGTGCAGTGCCAGTGCCTCTAGTGGATACTCGTGAACTACGAGAGTGTTGCTTATTATTGAGTGCCATCTATACAGGATAACAATGAACTATTAACACAGTAACGCTCCGTAGTGAGATATGCCAATCGTATGCAGAAGCGATAACAGAATAGATAAGCTTACACAATGCGATTCTCAACAATGACAAGAAAAAGAACATATGCGTAACCTTGTATCGATCTCGCAGGATCATTGCCCATTAGATCTTGGAAGCCTATCTGGATATATCACCTAGTTGATATCCTGAGAAACCTCTTTATTATTATTGCCATATTTTATAATGATGCTTGTATGTTTGTGAAATGTGAGAGATATGCCTGTGACAGTAATTTCTTGTTTTGAATAGTTGCAGATAGTGAGATAGTATGTTTTGTACGCAAAATAGCATTTGTTCGTTAGAATCATGTAGACCTTTGTGGTTTTCTCCATTATTTCTTCATGACTAGAATCATGTAGGCCTTTGTGGTTTTCTCCATTATTTCTTCATGACTTTAAGCATCCCCATTTGGTATTCTGCAGATGTCATGTCCAGGTGAAGTATCAAGTGTTACTGACTCAAAAGCCAATGCTACTGAGCAGACCTACAATAAAACTACTTCTGCACCTTCCCAGGTGGGTGTACAGATATATCGATTTTTCTTTGTTTTCACTTTTATTGTTTATGCATCTAAGTCTTATTTATTTGTTTCTTACAGGTTTACTTTCTGAACTCTTCATAGTTTTAAAGCTTGTAACAATATTGTATACCTAATATAATTTTATTTTCAGGCTACCTCTGTAAAACTGAGATACATACGAAGTCTGACAATTAAGTTAGTGAACTTATCCTAGAAAATATGCTACATACCTTATTGCTGAATAGCACTGTGGTCACCTTCAAAGTACTCCCCTTGGAAAGCTATACACCGATGCCAGCGCCTACTCCACCCTTCGAAGCAATTTTGGAACTCTGTTTCTGGAATGGCCTTCAGAGCTGTCATCGTATTAGCCGTATGTTCTCAATGTCATCAAAATGCCTTCCTTTCAAAACTTGTTTGATCTTCGGGTAAAGAAAGAAGTCATTGAGGGCACGTTCAGGTGAATATGGCAGGTGGTCTACCAAAGTTATTTGTTTCCTGGTCAAAAACTCCTGTACAAACAGTGACGTGTGCGCAGGAAAAACTCCTGTACAGACATTGCCGGGTGCACAGGTACATTGTCGTGATGCACGAGCCATGAGTTGTTGGCAAAACGTTCCGGTCATTTGCATTTCACTTTTTCATGTCTTCAGTTAAAGTTTTCCACACAGTTTTCCTATCAATGTTCACTTGGTCTGCTATGTATCTCGCTGTCAGTCCCAAATTTGCATGCACAATTTGACAAATTTTCGTCCTATCGGCTCATTACTGGCCACCCTATGCTTTCTTCATCAGTCACTTGTTCCCTCCTCTCAGAAAACCGTTTAATCCATTTGCACACCACTGTTTTCTTCATGGCATTCTCGCCTTACACCTGCACTAACATTTCCCGTATTTCACTCCCACTCTTTCCCAGTTTCACTGGAAATTTGATTTTTGTTCGTTCCTCTAATTCCAGCTCAACCATTTTCATGACAGCACACATACACAAGCACAAACAACAATGCATGCCACTCAGCACAAATCTGTCATGCGTCAACGTGAACTCTGCTGTGAGACACTGAAATACCAAGGTTACAAAATCTTAGAGCTGCTTGTATAGTGCTGCCTTCAATGCTAAACTGTGACGAGTTCACGAACTTAATTGTCAGACCTCGTATGGAAGAAACATAAATATATTTGTAGTTCAAAACTTTCATAAAGATCTTCAGATTATCCAATCAGTAACAAATAACTTGGAAATTTATTGCATGTACATACTGTTTAGGTTATATGTTTAGTAGAACCTTTAAAAATGGCTCATTTTGCAAATTTTTGATCATGTAAGAGTAATGCACTTAAAGTTTTTCACTATAAAGATGTGGTGACCTCCATGGTGGAGTGGTTAGCACAATGCTAGGGGTTCCGGGTTTGAAACAATTCATGAATTTCATCATATCATGGCATTGGTTTTAGGATAGTATCAAACAGAAAAGAACTCATCATGTTGGAACCTTAATGAGCAAAATGTTTTAAAGAAAAATTATTTGCCTTGATGTCCTTTATGTGCTATGTAAGTGGGCAGTGTTGATTGATTGATTGATTGATTTAGTTTATTTTACTTCGCGTTTTGTGCCTCTTGGCTAATTTGCGAAGATGGGGATGAGTGATGAAATGATGAAAATGGATGAAAATGGACATTCACAAACAACCATACCCGACCGGGATTCGAACCCGGGACCCTTGGCGTCGCAGCGCGATGTGCTAACCACTCGGCCACAGGGTCGGGCAAGTGGGCAGTGTTGTATGGTAACACAGTTATATCTGTGTTAGTTGATTCATACCCAACTCTTATCTGTTATATTCCATCTTGTAAAATGATGTCACATTGGTACACTTATATAATTAAATTCTTTAGTTTGTTCCATTCATTTTTATTTTCTTGTTTATGCACAGCCTACATAAGAAGTTGTTTTTTTGTAACTCAACCTGCAGAAAATTTAACTCGCAGGCACTAGAAGAAGTTACACTCAGATGGTATGGAGTCCTATATATTAGGTGCATCCAGAAAGTGTGTTTCCCACTTGCCCAAAGTTGGCAGGCCATGCGTATTGAAACCGGTTTTGCACATGTGTGAGAGGCACATGCCCTGGCTAGTGAATGTCCTAGAAGACACCTCCCGAAAGTCGTCATTAGTGTTGCGGCAGCCATGAAACATGGTGGTTATTATTCCATCTCCCGCCGCGTGCGAGGATCGTTCGGTGATCAAGTTCTTGAACGCACAAAACATACAGCTGATCGAAAATCATTGTCAGCTGTGCCAGGTGTATGGGCCAGATGTCATGAGCATGCAGATGGTGCGTCGTTGGTACAGGACATTACAAAATCTGCAGTGGTCAGTGGGCAGCCATCAGCCGTTATCGACAAGCTTGTGGAGCAGGTGCAGCAGGGCATATTGGAGGATCGTTGCATCACGATCACGGAACTCAGCAGCCATTTCCCGCAGATTTCTCGGTCATTGTTGCACGACATTGTTACCAAACGCCTCTTGTTCTGGAAATTGTGTGCCCAGTGGGTTCCGAAACAACTAATGCCCGAACACAAAGGAAAATGTATGGGCACGGCGCTGACATTTCTTCAGCGTTACCATGTTGATGACTATTTTCTCAACCGGATAATCACAGGGCATGAAACGTGGGTTGCATACAGCACCCCAGAAAGCAAGCAGCAGTCCATGCATTGGCATCACAGTGGATCTCCATGCAGGACAAAGTTCAAACAGACTGTGTCGGCACGAAAAATGATGTGCACGGTCTTCTGGGATAGACAAGGCATTCTGCTCATCGAGGTTCTGCCCAGAGGTGTGACTGAACGCTAACCATTACTGTGAAACACTGGGGACATTGCTTCGAGCTATTCAGAATAGCGACGTGGTAAGCTCAGTGCCCGGGTGATCTTGCTGCATGACAATGCGAAGCCGCATATGGCTAGGTGCACTGCAGCCCTTCTGGACAGGTTTGGTTGGGTGGTGTTCGATCATCCATCGTACTGTCCGGATCTCACTCCCAGTGATTACCACCTGTTGCACTTGAAAACGTTCCTGTCCGGTCAACATTTTCACAGCGACGAAGAGGTTCAGATGGCTGTCACACAGTGGTTTGGCACCCAGGCTGCGGTATACAGACGCAGGTATACAGAAGTTGGTCCCATTCTATGACAAATGCCTGAATTCTGGCAGGAATTATGTTGACAAGTAATTGGACAAGTGCTGTATCTGTGGCAATAAATCATTGAATGAAATAATGTTTCCTTTTTGTGCACGACACCAGGGAAACTTACTTTCTGGATGCACCTAATACATAGCATAGTTTGAGTTGATTGTCGTTCAGGATGCAGACAGAGGGTGTTTTATAAGGTATTACTTTTTGTGTTGACTACATATTTAGTATGTATGCACCAAGCAGTTCAACATACATATTTTCCTATCAGCCAATTCAAGAAGTAGCAAGAAGACATATATTTATTCCTCTTTTTTTTTAGGCCAAATCTGTTGTGGGAACAAGTGAAGTACCTGTGTCTGTTCCCAATGTGCCTCCACCAATTTTCACTCATCCCCCACCTTCAGTACCACTCCAGGTTGGTATAGCTTTGAGGATTATTGTTTTTATGAAACCACAAAATACATATTCCCTTTCCAAAATCAGAACAATTAAATAAATTTGAGAGATACATACTGTATATATATATGCATTAATCATTTTAATGTACTGTATTTACTAGAGTTTGTGCACCTTCAAATAAGCCACATGTTTGGATTTTGAAGGAAAAATATCAGATTGTTTTTTTAATTGATGCCACTACCAGTCTTGAACTTGCATGACTAAACTTTTGTTGCTGCATTTCACAACCACCAATTGGCACAGTAATATTTTTCACTGTCGTGTGAAAAATGTTAACTGAGGCGCACAAAAGCAAATGTTTAGGTAGCGCCTTGACTTTTCTTGTGCATTATGAAGCTTAAGGTGACACGTACTTAAGCCAAATTGTCACAGGCGATGAAACATGGGTGGCCTATGTTACACCCGAAACAAAACAACAATCCATGGAATGGCAGCATTCAACATCGCCCAAGAAAGTGAAGGTTAAGCAGACAATTTCAGACCGGAAAATCATGTGTACTGTGTTTTGGGACAGGAAGGGGGTGTTGCTTGTTTATTTTTGCCTCGTGGTGACAAAATAAATTCCAAAACATATTGTGAGACTTCTAAAAAAACTGCGCCGTGCCATTCAAAACAAAAGGCCTGGCATGCTGAGAAAAGGGATTGTTTTGCTGCATGACAATGCCCGTCCACATGCGGCCAATCGAACTCAAGATCTCATCGCATCATTTGGCTGGGAACAATTTGATCATCCTCCATACAGCCCCGATCTAGCACCCAGTGACTACCACGTGTTTCTGCAACTGAAGAAGCATCTCGGAGGTCAGCGCCATGATGACGACGATAGCCTCAAAACGGCCGTGTTGCAGTGGCTGTCAACTCAGGCGGCAAACTTCTATGACGACGGAATACAAAAGCTTGTTGTTCGATATGATATGTGCCTTAATATTTGGTGGCAATTATGTGGAAAAGTAGATAAAAGTGTGGTCTTTCATGTAACAATAAAATTGTTACAAAAAGTTTACTTGTTTTTTTGTACATATCAAAACGGTGCTTACTTAAAAAATATGCCTCGTAGTTTGGCGAACAGCCAGAAGACAGAACCATACCTGTAAAGTAGAGTCAGAAGCCTGGTAAACGAGTTTAATGCCGAAATATCGCACAGCCCTACTCCCATGTGATCATTCCCAAAAGCCCGTTGAATTTTGCAAATTGCTTCTCCATGCATATCTCCGAAACTTCTGGCAGAACCTGTACATCGCTACTCCACAAATTCTCTCAATCAGGTCTCCCTAATGGCCTTGTAATCAATGGGTTTTAGGTTCAATACTTAATGGAGGCACATAGTGGTTCGGATCCCACTGTGAACTGTAGGTCCAGTCCCAATTAGGCTGTCTGTGTATTAAGTTTACTTAAAACTAAACTCAAACAAGCTTTCTCTCATCAAAAAGAAAGTAAAGTTATCCCCCAGTGAATTGCACTGTGCTGTGAAGGCACACGTAGGATGTGGTGGTAGGGCCACACACATTCTCGATCTCGACCATATCGGATGTAATGTTATCAGCTGTCTTTATCTCCCAGAATTGCCCCCATTAGTCACTGATTAGAGGTTAGGTAAGCTGCTTCATGTTCACAAGAAATCCCACTTGAGATCGCCTATGCTGGGATTCAAATCCAGGTCCAGATGTCATGCCAACTGCACCTCGGCAGCTTACAAGTTTCGTTATTTTAGCCCAAATGGAAAAGCAATAAGCATGTACTACCCTAGGGGTTGGCAAACTACAGCCCGCCACCTCTTTTTCTATGGCCCGCAAGCTAAGAATGGATTTTTTTACATTTCCAAATTCTTAAAAATTTCAAAGTGGGATAATATTTATGAAACATGAAAATTTCAGCGTTTCTTGCAGTGTATGGGAATATTCCCACATCTGTCGATACATATTGTGTCTATGGCTGGTTACGCGCTCTAATGGTTGACTTTGAGTTGAGAAGTTGTGAGAAAGACCATGTGTGGCTACTAGCTAGTTTCAACGCTCCCCGCTCGCCTGCCCGCTACTAGTTAGGCAGCATTACCAGTGCCACGCGTATAGCTGTTCTGCGACATTTTGTTCTCATTTTAATACCAGTGCATATCCATCATGCCGCTGTCGAAACCAGAATAGAAGAGAAAAGTGGACTTCGAATGTGCGAAAAGACATTTTCAAAGATGAAATATATAAAATCTCAATACAGGTCAGCATTAACAGATGAACATTTGCAATCAATTTTGATGATAGGGAGTACTAACTTTGACCCCCAATTTGGTGAAATGTTGTCTCAAAAAAAGCAATTTCATTCATCTCATTAGTAAAGCTGTGTTTAGTAAAACAATAATTGTAGTCTACTGAGTATTTTTTATTACGACATTTATATATATATATATATATATATATATATCTCTTTGTGTAAACTTTTTTTTTTTTAAAATAGACCTATTTAAAATAATCCTCCAGTTTGCCTCTTGACCCGCAGAGTGTAAAATATTTAATTTTTGGGCCTTTACAAAAAATGTTTGCTGACCCCTGTACTACCCTGTCTCTCACACTGCCTGCCCCCCACTAACTGCAACACCTGATGAGTACCAAAGTATAGGGATGTGCATGAAAATTTCCTGTGGCACACTCTAGTATTGCCACCCTGTCATCATTATCTCCCATAGGATAACATAACGTACAGTACTTTTTAAACAGAGTTTGCAATTCAAGATTTTGATACATTGTTAAGGTAATGTTTTTCCTTTATCTTTTTTATCAAATCTGTATACTATTCATATAAGGGTTGTTTGATAAGTAAGTGAACTGGACCTGTGGTTTCGGTGTATGTAGAAATAAGGAAAAACCTATTGTGTTTATTGATACACTTGTCTATTGTGCATGTTACATGCATATTGTTAGTCATCTGTTCGACCTCCAAACAGGTAGACGTTCGACCTCCAAACGTGAATGAGTGCAGGGATTGATTCCTCCGGATATGCGCAATGGTGTGTGATTCAGTTCCTGTGTGTTGAAGGTGTGCTGCCAGCAGACAGGTTAAATGCAGTGTACGGGGACAAAGCTTTGCTTTTATCAGCAAATCTATGCTAGCTGCACACCTTCAGCACACAGGAACTGAATCACACACTGTTGCACCTATCTGGAGGAATCCATCCCTGTACTCATTCACGTTAGAGGGTCTAACGTCTACCTGCAAATAAAACAGATGACTAACAATGTGTATGTAACATGTGCAATAGACTTTTTTGATTTTGATTTGATTTAGTTTATTTTACTTCGCGTTTTGTGCCTCTTGGCTAATTTGCGAAGATGGGGATGAGTGATGAAATGATGAATGGACATTCACAAACAACCAAGCCCGACCAGGATTTGAACCCGGGACCCTTGGCGTCGCAGCGCGATGTGCTAACCACTCGGCCACAGGGTCGGGCATGTGCAATAGACAAGTGTATCAATAAACACAATCGGTTTCTCCTTATTTCTACATACACTCAAACCGCAGACTCAGTCCACTTATTTATCAAACAACCCTTATACATTCTTGAAATATGGTTTTATTGAATGAGCAAATGCTACATCCCCCTTCTGTGTTTCAACCACATCACACTTGTCATTGTCATGAAGGCAAAGGTCCTAATACTTTTCATTCCAATACTCCATTGACCCTCTGCCATGGCCCACTGTTTTGTCTGAATATGTATCAGTGAAAGTACATATCAACTACTGTAGTTATAAAATATATTTTAAAAAAAATTCATGAGTAGTTGGCAGTATGAACTTAAATTTAGTAAATAATAAGCTGATTAAGTGAAATTGGAATTGCTAAAGTTAATCACATTTACACTCAGCTCTGGCTGTACAGAAGGCAAAATATTAGAATGACCTTGGGAACTAATGCACCTAGGAGTTGCTTTAGCATGTTTGTTTTGTGGCTGCTGAAGCATTGTATGTATTCGGGTAGGTGTGGTAGGTGTTCTGTGGTGTTGAAACCTGTACCTGAGTGTTTCTACAATTAGGGGACAAGTCCCAGCTCTGTAACAATGGTTACTAAGCTCGTGGAGAAATTCTAAAAATCTTTTCATATTCCAGGTATATAACCATTTATCTTCTTCCAATTATAGTAAAAAATTGTTAAAAAATAAGAGATATAAAACGTATGTCCATGCAATTTTTTCTTACATACTGTATCAAAGTTTAATTGCAATTCTCTCCCAAATGTTACTTTTTATTTATGAAGTTAGAAAAATGTATAAAAGAAGTAGGATAAATCGTAATACCATGAAAAGGAAGAGCAATGAACTTTACAGTAGAATGGGGATGCTATTAAAATTTTTCCCCTAGATCCTGTCATTAGCATAGTAAAATTTGAATTTTGGAAAGCAGGGATATTACTTTTCTTTAGAGTAATAGTACATATAGCAACACTATTTCATGCTACAGTGAGAGAACATGTGGTTTGGAGGAATCTTGTTTGATTACAAATAACTTTTCAGCAGACTAATAATTTAATCAGAATTTACTTGGTGGATGATTTGAAATCAGAAGCCCAAAATTGGAGGCAATTTAACCCAACATCCTGAAGAGAAAAATCAAAGATGACTGGTTTAGCATGGTGGATGAAATTTTCAATTATTAATTAAAAAGGTATATAGTTAACCTTTTGGATCCCAAGCGTCTCGAACGAGATACCTAAAAGTAACCCTCATGGTCCCAAGCATCTCGATGGAGACGCTGTGTCAAGGTCGTAGTTTTTACGTTATAACTTTTCTATTTTTGGCTAGAATTTAGATTTTTTTTATATTGTTCCTAACACATGTATTTAACAGAAATGTTTCTTGCACCTTTTTTTTCTTCATGAAAATGGAGGTGAAAAGGCGGGAAAAGGGACTTCTCTTTTGCATCTCTTTTCAAGGAAAAATTTAAATTTCAAACATTTCAACAATTTTTTAAAATAATTTTTGGGGGTTTTCTCCCTTCCCCCTCCATATATATGCCAAATTTGCATAAATTTTGAATTTTGTGCATTTTGACATTTGACATATATATGCCATTTCTTTAAGAAAAGTATTTTTGAGGGGATTTCCCCCTTTCGTCTTTATCGTCTGAATCTGTGATTCATTCTGCGTACAACAGTATATCTTTCATATCTCTAGGGCAGAGCTATAATCATTTCAAGGTACCGCTGCATTTTGAAGCTTGAATCAGTGGCGTGCCCACCATTCCTTTTTGGGGGTACAACTCAAGTTACGTTGGTCATACGACAATGATGCAAATATTTTTCTGTTTCTTCCATGCCAGCGATAATTTCTATGTGCATTTTGAACTTTTCATATCCTTTTTTTTCGGGGGGGGGGGGGCGAAACCCATTTTAAAAAAAAAAGTATTTTCAGGGGATTTCCCCCCTTTCCTCCTCCATATATACGCCGAATGTGCATAAATTATATATCGTCTGAATCTGTGATTCATTCTGCGTACAACGGTATATAGTTCATATCTCCAGGGCAAATAGTCTCTGAGCTAAAGTCATTTTAAGGTACCGCTGCATTTTGAAACTTGAATCAGTGGCGTGCCGACCATTCCTTTTGGGATGTACAACTCAAGTTACATTGGTCATATGATAATAATGCAAATATTTTTGTGTTCCTTACATGTCAGCGATCATTTCCATGTGCATGTCGACACTGTCATGTACTTTTTTCGAGTGGGCGGTAGGGGGGGGGCAAAACCCCATTTTTAAAAAAGTATTTTCAGCGGATTTCCCCCCTTTCCCCCTCCATATATACGCCGAATTTGCATAAATTTCATATAGTCTGAATCTCTGGTTCATTCCGCGTACAACGGTATATCACTCATCTCTCTAGGGCAATTAGTCTCCGATCTACACTCATTGAATTGAAACTCTGCATTTTGCTCAAAATCGGCTCGGGACCGTGAGGCTTACTTGTGAAAATGCCCTTGGGACTCAAACGGTTAAATTATGTTTAAAAATTCACTTATGTTGCCTCCATTGGATCAAAATATTGCATGAGAAAAAAAAATCATAACTTTTCATTCTATGAAAAATATTTTGTTTTCCAAGTCAAAATGTCCCCTGATTGTACAAGGTGGTCCGAAAGTCTTGTCACCCCCTACCGAAAAGTAATAAGAACAATAGAGGAACTTAGTGGCGTATGCAAGGAGGGTTTACAAGGTTTAACACCCCCCTTGAGCTTTTTGAAATAATATGAAAAATGCTGTGGAGAAAATTAAAAATTGCTAATTTATCAGTCAAAGATCTGGGACAATACTACTACTACTACTACTAATAATAATAATCCCATGCAACATGGAGAAAAGCAGAGAATTCCAAACACACGCATCTTTCAGACCGAATGCCTTGAAAAAAAACACAAATTCTTGAAAATAAAATGTGAGGGCACCTATGATTTAAAAGAGAAAGAAGTGTTCTTTTGTATCTCAGCTGCATCAATGTTCAATGAACATGTATTTTTTTGTTTGTGAACAATGAGCATTAACTAATGAAAGTTGTTGGTTTGTTGTAAGCGGGTAATGTATAGTCAAAAGCTTCAACTACTGTAAAACGTTTTATTGGTAAGAACAGCGAGACAATCCAGATATGAATTATCGGGGACATTTATGCAGGGACAAGAGCTGAAGAATTCCAACCAATTCCAGGAATCGAACCCTGATCTCCCACGTGGTTGTCAGACACCCTACCGACCAGACCACCACAGCTCCTTGGATGAGTTCCATACTTTGATTATTTCAATTTATTTTAATATATTTTCTTGTTTTTATGGATTTTCTTCACACTTGAATTGTCTCACCTCGTTGAGTAGACAATTATTTCATAACAAAGAAACAAAAAATGCTCCTAGAATTTGTCAAAATCGAATGAATAGAAAGAAATTTCATTCTATTGCTTTCATAAATCTTATATTTATGTAGATCTCTACTACTTAATAGTAGTAGTGGTATTGGTAGTATTATTAGTAGTAATTCAACTAGTTAATAAATAATAAGTATTATTAATTATTATTATTATTTAATTAAAGTATAATAAATCAATGGTAATGTGAATTTTGAGAGCTCTAGAAATAACCCCCCCCCCCCCCTTGATGAAATCCTGTGTACGCTTCTGGAAGAACAATTTAATAATATCAAACACATGGACTGGTTTTAGTATAGTCACTTTCATTGACACTGACACCGTCACACATCGAGAAGGTCTGTATGAACACCATCATACAGACTTGTGTCAGCCATCTGAAATAGAAAATTAAAACAATATTTACAGTACATGTGTTTGATATTATTATATTGTTCCTCTGTTGTTCTTATTACTTTTTGATAGATGGTGACATGACTTTCGGACCACCCTGTAGAATCACCGACTTGTACATATTGTTTGCTTACATAACAATAGTTGATTTCAACTATGTGTTTCTTCTTGTTGATCATATTGACGCACTGCACTCATTGATCATGGTTACTGTCTGGACAAACAGATAGCCGTAATTTGAATTCACCATGCTTAACTTGTCACTATGAGTGACTATCCATGTGGTCATGCAATTTGCTCGGTGGTTTGAATCCTGAGTTAAACCAGTATACTATGCCTTACTGATCTCTTTGTATGTTGCAGCTTGATATGCTCATTTGCTTTAATCCCTCCAGGGTTGCCACCAACCTGGAAATCATGGAAATTCTGGGCATTGTATAAAAACATTCAAAGACCTGGAAAAGTCAGGGAATGTTCTTCTACTAACAATGAATATGTATTTTTCATGTATTTATAAATATGAATTTGCCGCAACAAATGCATGTATGCAAGAAGGTGTTCTTGCAATGGGGACCTGCATTCATTTTTCCATTCTTAACAATACACTGGAAACTGATTCAATGTAAGTTAAACACTACATTACTGGAAATTCATTAAAAAAATACATCCAGAAAGTGCATCCACAGGGTGGCGACAGACCTGGAAAACCTGGAAAACCGGGAAAAGTCAGGGAATTTGAGGTGTCAAAAAAAGTCAGGGAAATGTCAGGGAATTAGTCTTCATCGACTTCGAACACTCTTTTGACGAAAATTGTTATAACTCTGGCACTATGGGAGCAATCTACTTCGGATAACTTTTGTTTTGAAGCTAAAGCATCAGCGCATGCAATGGTGTACAATTTAGAACACCGAACCGTGGAAGGGGGGCTTGGGGGGCACGTCCCCCGAATTTCAATGGAAATAACAAAAAATGGAGAAGGCGCGAACTTTAATATTCTTTTCAAAGAATGGACATTTCTCAAGAGAATGAAACATGTTTTATGTTTTTGGGTGCCATACAAGTTGAATAATAAGCCAAAATGGGATTTTTTTTTTTTTTTTACGAAAACTAGGTAATTTGCATTTTTGGAGGAAAATTTGTTATAACTCGGGCACTAAGGGAGCAATCTACTTCAGATATGTTTTGTGTGCAGATAAACATCATAGCATGCAACCGTGTACAATTCAGAATGCAGAACCGAGGAAGGGGGGTGGGGGGGGGTGCGACGCCCGAATTTCAATGGCAAAAACAGAAATCTGGAGTTTGCTAATTTTTTTTTTCAAAGAATGGACATTTCTCAAGAGAATGAAACATGTTTCATGTTCTTGGGTGCCATACAAGTTGAATAATAAGCCAAAATGTGAAACTGTTTTTTACGATAAATAGGTAATTTGCATTTTTGGAGGAAAATAGTTATAACTTGGGCACTATGGAAGCAATCTACTTCGGATATGTTTTCTTTGCAGATAAAACATCATAGCATGCAACCGTGTACAATTCAGAACGCCTAACCGAGGAAAGGGGGTTGGGGGGAGCGACTACCGAATTTCAATGGAAAAAAAAACATAAAAATCTGGAGTTTACCCCCTCTTTTACCGCTATTTTGGAAGAAGGCGCGAACTTTAGTATTCTTTTCAGAGAATGGACATTTCTCAAGAGAATGAAACATGTTTGATGTTCTTTGGTGCCATACAAGTTGAATAATAAGCCAAAATGTGAAACTCTGTTCGGAAATGTGGCATGGATATGTTGGGGATGGGGGGGGGGGAGGTTGGTCATCAACATGAATTTCCCAGGCTTGCTCCAGACCTGTGTCAGAGTTTCCACCCAAACATAAGGGTATGAAGGTCCAAAAAGCACATTCATTTTGTAATCAGCACCATGATACCATATGGTATCATCGGGCCAGTACAACCTTACTCTGATGATACCATATGATATCATCGGGGGAGTAAAGGTTAAGCCTCTTAATATTACGTGGAAAATGCATTGAATTATCATTTTTTCTAGTCCGTATGGGAGTAGTAAGGGGACTTGTCAACAGATGGAGGGAATGGGAGCGGGTGCCGCCGTCCGATAGTTGTCGGACGTCGTGGTAAGGCATTTTATTGGACAAACTGAAAGAACATGGAAACAAATAGGTTCCATTCATACATACGATTTTTGTCGAATATCGCCACCCGACAAAGTATCTCGCTACAACATGCGACAGAAATTGCATGGACTGCGACATCCAACAAAAATCGCATGCATAAACAAGAAGAGCTTTAGACTGCAAATATGCTGCTGGAATTTTATTACTCTTCTGGCTCACTTCACCTTATTTAATGTAGCAGTGCTTACGAAGGTTTTCTTTCATCATCCTGACGTATTACTGGTTTCGCACAAGTTAACATACGTTTACAATGACATTGCACTATTCTTAAATATCAAGAAGAATCCAACAAAACGGGATATATATTGAATACTATCACGAAAAAGTGAAACATAAATCTGCATTGGTGAACGTTATAGAAATTTGGCAAGTGCATGCTCCGAACCTCAAATTTACTGCAACACTACTGCAATCAAATTAACGTCACACTCTGCCCTGTCTGTTTAAACTCGTGAGAGATGGTCATACTCTCTCACTGAGTAAGGTTAATGTCCAATATTATGAAATAAAATACTAATAATAAATACGTAAATATTTTAGTATCATATTTACTCTCATAAAAGCAAATCACTTTCTTCAAGAATTGACTTTCTCTGCCAGCCCTGCTAAATTTTAACTTTCCATCTACTGATTTATACGAGGGGTGGCCAGAAAGTAATTTTCGATGAGTAGGGACATTGATTTTTCGCAAACGCCAAAACCGTGAGAAATGGTAATTGCTGCGAAGTTATGTTTAGGAATGTGCAGTGATGTCTGGACACATTTTTCGCCCGTTCGAAATGTCGAAATAATGCGAATTGGGCATAAAATTCGAATTGTTGGCGTTTTTAGCGATTTTTTTTTAAAGAAATGTCCTAAAACAAAGAAAAATTCCATGAAATCTAACATTCTTGTCTTTTCTAGGCCATGTTTGTGTACATAGAACATGCACGTTTTCCAGCATTTTACTCAAGAGTAAACTATAGAGTTATACGTACGTGGTATAATTCCAACAGCCACATTAAATCATGTATTTCCCACGATTTTTTCAACTTCTATCAAAACCATTTGCATCACAGAGCAAAGTGGCAGGCTTCTAACAGCAGATCGAGTGAGTATCTACCGTCACACGGGAGCCACATATTCGTATTTGTCGAACGAGATATGTTTTGAATTACCAAGCTAAGTGCGCACCATCAACATTTGTCGAGCGAGTAATAATGGAGCTCAGTCGTTAGGGCGTCTGACTACTATGCAAGAGACCCGGGTCGATCCCCTGCGGGGGAGAACCGGGATGTTTTCCACCTATTCAAACTGCTCCGGCGCCCACCCAGCATCATATGAAGCTGGTACCTTGAGGAAACTTTGAGGGATAAATGTAGCCAGTAGCGTGGTGCTGATCACATCACCCCCACCTTCAGCCGTGATCAAGAAAGTGTGGGGCCACACTCCTATACACCTTCATGGAAAAGTGTAGGGGAGCACTTTACATTTACTTCCTCAAAACTCTGTTCCAACATATCAAACTGTCACGAAAATACGTAGACCATGTGACCTACAGTTTAAAACAATAGTTTAAAACCAGAATGGAGTATTAAGTTTCTGTATATTTGGCAGATAAATGTTCTAAAACAAAAACGCGAATTTTGGGAAACGTAACACTAACAAGTCAAAAAAGATAATGCCAATTTTTTGTGCCATAATATATCGGTATCTGTCACGTGAGATTGATTGATTTTACTTTTTTGGGTGCGTCGCCACTTATGATCATTATGCACCCTTCAGTATGTATATACGGGGAAAATTCCATTATCTTACCTTAAAATTAAAAAAGGGGTATGGAAAATAACTTTCCCAAAATAACTTTCAAGATATCAAACTCTCATGAAGAGGCGTAAGCCATGTGACTTACAATTTGAAAAAATAGTTTAAAAACACCATGAAGTTATAATTTCAGATATTTGCCAGAAAATGTGCTAAAATGAAAATGTGAATTTTGGGAAAAATAACACCGTATAGTAAAAAAATAAGAAAATACACCAATTTGAAAGAAAATACAAAATATCAAGGTCCTTACCGATTAGGCATAAATAAAACAAGAATATCAGTTGTAAATTATTGCATTATTAACAGTGAGTCCTAACCTAATTTTCGGCATAATCACCACCGTTGTTCTGGCATTTGTCGTTGCATGGCACTAAATTTTGTATGCCCATGGTATATGTGTCTGACAGCAAAGACTGGAACTATCTCTACCACAGTGTAGCTGTCAAATCCTTGCCCTGCCAGAAACCTCTTTAGTTAAAGAGATGAAAGTCGGTACATTCAAGGCCAGGGCTGTACAGGGAGTGGTCAAAGATCTCTCACCTGAAGTGATGCAAAGGGCCCGTGTGTACTCAGCTGTATGGGGTTGTGCACATTGGACTGGCCTTCCGTTAATTGTCTGCACCATCGTCTGACCATACTATCACTCACGACGTCCGGCCTGCACACCTCACACGATTGCTGGTGGCTCTGTGCCAAATTCCGAGCGTGCAATGTAGGCTACATCGCAGTCGGTGGGAGACTGTATGAGAGCTGCAATCTTTAACCTAGAACTGTCCTAAGCCGGCTGCATTGCAACTGTACCAGATTACAGCTACATGCCACTTCTTCCTGCCTGGATGTGTGTGTGTGTCGCTCTCCGACCACTAGTGCTGCGTATAGGCACCACCATTGGAGCTTTTTGCAGGATGCCCCTCGTATATGAACATTCAGAAGCTTTTATTATTAGTGTGTTCCTGTTTTAATGTGTGGTTAGCTAAATCGGGTACCTATACAATGCAATTCTATAAGTTCCTTGCGTTAAATTTCTAATACCTACATACCCTTTTCGTCAGTATTAATGGTATAACTGCATGTTGTCAGTTTCAGAGTACTTCGTTTGGATATACTGTACTGAAGCAGAAATCCCATTGATAATGTAAGGAAGTATGACACTTTATTTTGTTCGATTCAATTGTTTCACTTATATGCAAGAGTGAAGTTGTTTTCTTTACAGAGAAGAGAGAAGTAGCTTTATGCATTGAAAAATGAGTCCTCACTCATGGTTCTTGCAAGCAGAGGGTTCAAAACCTCAGTGGAAATATCAACATATAATACCGAGAATGTATAAAGAGACTGATAAATTACAAATTGTATTTCTTAATCAATCACTCTTCACTTTTATCTCATTTAGTTGTAACTTTAAAAATAATCAAGTATCTTATTATAAACTTACTGCGTATGTCAAAATTCCGCAATCCTTCCGTAGCTTGTGAATTGTAATAAATTTCCAAATTCACTATTTTGCAGTTTGAATTCAAATCATAGAGAATAGAGAAATTAAGTCAATTTCATAGAAGATAATATTGATACTTCACAAAACCATACGTGGATCTGTATGAGTTTATTATTTCCATTTCCAAAAACATCGATTTAATTTAGTTTGTAATTGTCAGGGGAAAATATAAATTTTGTCCTGGAAAACCTGGAAAAGTCAGGGAATTTCATTTCTGCTTGTTTGTAGCCACCCTGATCCAGAAAGTAAGGACGAAATAGAAAAATGACCAATAGAATATAAATCTTATGCACAATGTTGCTACATATATAACACTATTTTTCTACATAGTCGCCATATTTTTTGAGGCAGTTGTAATATCATGACACCAACTTTCGTAATCCTTCATCATAGAAATTTGCCACTTAGCTATGAACGGTGAATTGCCCATTTTCGTGAATTGTTACATTACATTTCTCTTCATCCATCACAATGAGGGGCGTCCACTTCTTTCCTCATCATGCATATTAGTCCTTCATTCATTACACCTTCAGCATGGCCCTTTGTTATTTGTATTATATCTGGATGATCTCACAGACCTCTTTAATTCCCCCATCTCAAGCACAATTCTAATGTTTGCCGATGATTGCAAGATTATGAGAGAAATAAAACAGCCATCAGACATGCAAATTCTCCAAAATGACATTAACAGATTCTCTGAATGGTGTAAGCAATGGAAACTGTCCACAAACCCTTCTAAATGCTCTTACATAACAATTTCATTGAAACAAAACATTCTTGAAGGCAATTATACGCTCACCGACCTCCCTCTAGCAAAAGAAGCACAACACCGAGATCTAAGTATCCTCATAGATTCAAAACTAAATTTCGATAATCACATATCAACAATCACAAAAAAGGCAATGTGTATGCTAGGCCTACTTTACAGATTCACCGAAATGAATAACCCGAAAGCACTTTCCATTTACTTCAAAACATTTGTGTCCCCCATTCTAGAATATTGTTCTCCAATCTGGAACATGGCTGGCCATTCTCATACCTCCAAGATCGACAGTGTTCTCAGCCTTTTTCCTCTCCATCGTTCGATATAGATATAGAGTGCCTGCCCTGAGACACCTGGCTAAGAGAGATCTGTTTGTAAATCTGCATATTAATACTCCAGAAACTCGTAGATACATTGCAGATATGAAATTGCTATATAAGATCATAAATGGAAACTTAAGATGCAGCATCCCACTCCACGAACTCTCACTCAGAGTGCCTAGACATAAAACACGGAGCAAGGAAACTTTCCACACTACAACTCCCAGGCTCTCACTCATACAACGATCACTTTTCCATAGGCTACCGAATCAGTTCAATATAATCTCAAATCAAATAGATATATTCACCTCATATTCATTTTTTATCAGCAACATAGAAAAAATTGTACATACATAAGTAATGCTTTTGTGAAACTGATCTATTTACCTTGGTAGTGTTTTGGCTAGTTTTATTTTTGTTTATTTTATGTTATGCTTTCTTTTGTGTTTTTAATCTTAGTCTTTTGTTTTACTGTTGTTTCTTTCTTGTTTAAAATGGCTTCTGCTGTACTGGAAATTTCAATAAAAATAAATAAATAAACCTCACATTACACTGACATTTTAAGTTTTTAAAAGTCCTATCATCATCTCATTTTTACAGGTGTGGAGATTCAGTGTTGATTATCATGTCCACTGTAACGAATACAGCAAAATGAGCTGTGTTTGTGTGATAGTAACAGACACACTTGTATGATCTCAAATCCAAGCTAACAACTGAATGTGGTGAAGAAGTACAGTCGATGTACCTTCTGTGTGGAAAACCTTGTTTTGATGAGAGAATTATTTTTCCAGCACCATTGATCTTGAGTTAATCCTTTCCGTAGCAGTTGCCTTGCTGGAGCTAGCCAGTCTGCATGCATGTGTGTGGACACCATGCTTAACTGTATTTATTTTATCTTGCAGGATGGGTCGCAGCAAAACCATAACCTCATGCACATGCAAATGCAGCAAAACCATAACATGATGGCAATGCAGCAAAACTTCCAATATCATCAAGGCTGGAAAAAAAGTGGCTTCTCCAAAGGGATGGAGCAAAATAACCAGTTTTCCAGTGAGGCACAGACTTCAAGACGGTGCAAGAAGAAGCCTATGTCTCAAAGTTACCCATCTCGACCTTGGACCCAAGAGGCTGCAGAAAAGGCATTTGAAGTTCAAAACGAATTCTTTGAAGACTTGCAGAATGAAAGTTTGATTATTCGATTCCCAGATACTCAATTAACGAGAGATATAATTAAGGGTTTCCATCCAGCGATACAGAACGTTCGCTTTCAAGTGCCCAGTGGTGCAAGGTGATTATTTAGTTGTGTTCTTTCAGGAGTGTGGGGATGCATGCGTTGCAATACCAGTGTTAATGCTGTTCACCACTGCATTTGTTTATTGGTGGTGGAATAAATTAGCCACAATGGAGAGAATAGTCCACTCAAGTCAGAAGCCTGTATAAATAGGGTTAGATAGGCAAGTTTCAATGTGCAAATAACTATAGAATGATAGTCGATAAACTGCTACAGTATATTGCTACAGCTAATTTGTTGTCAAGTACAAGGGACGTTCATAAAGTAATAATTTTTGCTTTTCATTTGCAAGCTTGATTCAAGAATTTTGCACTATTGAGAAGCCTTTGGTACACATTCCGCACATAGTAGTTCTGCGGAACATCGCTAGAGGACCAGAAAACCAAGATGGCACAACCCGTGGAGCCAGCTGAAATTCGAGGTGTGATTGGATTTTTATTTTTGAAAGGAAAAATTGCAAAGATATCCATAATGAACTTTTAGCTGTGTTCGGTGGGAATGCTTCATCATATGACACAGTGGTAAGATGCGTAGAAGGTTTCAATGTGGCGCAACAAGTCTGCAAGATGAAGAATGCAGCAGGTGGCTTTCTCTCTCGGAGGAACCCAGAATTCTGAAGAAAGTGGAGTCTCTCATGCTCACAGACCATTGTATTACCTTTGCAGCCATCATAAGGGAGGTGAACATTACATAGGGGTCAGTATTTTACAAAATACATAACATAATGCTGACGAAAAGAGTGCAGCTTCTCCATTCTGTTCAGGAGACTGTGGCTCATGCAGCCACTTCGAATTTCAACATTCTCCCTCACACTACACACTCCGTTTTCCCCAGACCTCGCGGCCAGTGACTTCTTACTCTTTCCAGAAATAATGAAGCCCCTGCGTGGGTAAAGGTAAAGGTAAAAAAAAAAAAGGTAAAGTGCTCCCCGGTGCTCAGCACCATGCCATGAAGGCGTATAGGGGGTGTGGGGGTAACGCCCCACACTTTCTTGATCTGGTCGTGAGTGGGGGTGATGTGTGGGAGGCATTTCAATGATGATGATGATGATGACATCATTTCTGTGGTGAATTACTTCCTGGACAGGCAGACACAGGACTTCTACAACAACAGCACCTGCAAGTTGGAACATCGATGGGACAAGTGTGTCACTCTGGGTGGACTTTATGTGATGAATGACTGATTCATTCACAAAACCTCGTGTGCGTTACTTTATTATTTTTTGGCAATAATTATTACTTTATGAACGTCCCTCGTATATCCATAAAAGATGTAAGATCAAGATATAGCATGAAGTAAAATGAGTAGGATCAGCAGATGTGGTAACTTCACGTAAGCTTATGCTCTGTGTTACTCAATGTAGCAGACATCTGAAGACAGACAAAATACTGTCATCAATAGTAATCATGGAAACAAACTCATTCAATAATTTCTACAAGATTTTGCACTTTCCTCACCACCTTATATTGTTGTAGTTTGTAGTAATCTCACCCTGTATCTTCTTTCAGCAAAGTCCACTTTCTTAAATTTTTATTTCTCTTCTTTTGGGTTCCCCCTGATAGTGTAGTGATTAATGTTGTCAGCTTGTAATTTAAGGGTCCTGGATTGAATTCCCAGAGAAGAACAGTAGTTCAGACTCCACTTTCAGTCCCAATTAGCAGCTTTGTATAAATTGGACTTAAAGTACATAAAATAAGTGTCTTTTTTTCCTTCCTTTCTATAGTACATTCTGTCGTCATTCAATATCTGCCAGTTTCTCTGCACCATATTCATTAAAGAAAGTGCTTATTTATTAGGGTGATTATCAGTTACTACTTCCTTATCTGTAAGTTTACTGATAATTTTGTACAATTATTTCATGTAAGTGATTTTTAACCTTTAACGGATGGTGCTACTCCCATGTAGAGCCTCTCAAGACCAGACTTTTCACATCGGGAAATTTTCAAACTTACCACAATATACATAAAAGTTGTAGCTCGAAAACTAATTGTTGTAAAGATATGATTTCCCCCCCCCAGAATTACAGAAATGTAGTGGACATAAAATTTATACATTATATCTCACAATAATTAAAGCTAATGGAAGAAGTAAAAAATAGAAATTTTACAAAAATACTTTTGTTTGGCATGCTCCTATGGCCACCACAATAGACCGAAGTAAATTAAATGAAGTATGTAGTAGAGGTATATTCCTACAACCATGCAAGGTTTTGTTGGTAATAGGCTGATATTTCCTCAGGGGGGAAAAGATAACCATGTGTCAGAGTGGCAGTGTTGCCAATTTATGGAAAAAACAATTCTGGAATTTCTCATCTAGCATCGGCCCTGTGGATGCTGGGTGGACCAAATTTGTTGCGAAGCACAACAAAATACCACTCTTTGAGGATGTGTAATGCTGGTTGCCCAGTTTGAAAAAATGAAAAATATGCTAAATTTAGAAAACTGTATTTTTGAAATATTGGGTGTTTTCTGCTGAACTCCAAATTGTTGCACATTGTGAATGTTCTTTTGTTTTCAGTATTACATGTATCAGCAAGAAGTGGTGGTTTATGAGTAAATAAATCCATTTGTAAAATCTGTTCCATAATATGTTGAGGGGAAAATCTACATTTTCAAACTCTCCTTGTTAATAATAGTAACAATGGATATATTGTTTTGTGATGCAATTATGTCATAGCTTTACATCTATAAATGTACAGAAAAGACAGAACAAAAATATGTGTAGTTTTGAAGGAATGGTACGTTAATGGCTGCCACATAGTGCAAGTATGACAGAGGTACATCAGCCATCCCTAGCAGAATACATGTACTGGTAAAACAGTTTTACTAAAGTTTAATATATATAAATGTTAATTTGGGTAAAAATATGTCAGTCTAGCTCATATCCCTTATCTGTGCCAGAAACCTTTTACACATCGAAGTCTACTGACGGGAGGTTTGAAGCATATGCTTTTCAAATGTGCAGTGATGTAAAAAAAATATAGGAGAATGTATCATAGGTAGTTGATGACTTTTTAAGATAAAGAAGTAAGCTTTTTGGGAATTTAAATTTTGGAATCCTCATCCCTCAAGCAGGTGGCCGCGGTGGCTCAGTCGGTAACGCGTCTGACTACCATCCTATAGGTTCCGGGTTCGTTCCCCAGCCGGTTCAAATCCAGGAACTTTTCTAACATTGGAAGCGGCCCGGGCACCCACCCGGCGTCGAATAACATGGGTACCTGGGAGAAACCCTGGGGAGTAAAGGCGGTTAGGCATGTGATGCTGATCACACAACCTCCACTCACGACCAGATCAAGAAAGTGTGGCACGTTACCCCCACACCCCCTATATGCCTTCATGGCGTGGTGCTAAGCACAGGGGAGCACTTTACCTTGTTTTTTTACAACCCTCAAGCACAGTTAGAAGAGGAAGAATATGTGGAAAAGAAAAAAAAAATATTTTATAAAACTCTATAGGTACCCACAGTAAATGAAATACAGTACAAGATTGCAAATGTGTAGTTCTGTTATACGCTTGCAATCTTGCAAAGTTATGTTAAAAACAATTCAATTGTTCATCACAAAATAATAATAAAAATGTATCATGCACAATACTAAAACAAATGACCTTGGTGCTGACAATTATTTCTAGTGAAGTAGTATGCAAGGTTTTACTTGCATTACATAGTTCACAGGTAAATAAAATTCATTGTATGTATTATACTCCTTTGTGCACCATTTAGTCCCTATTTCTGTTTACCATTGTGGCTGCTTTATGTTGCTTTGGATGAGGATGAATGATATTATAGATGACGGGACAAACACATCCATGTCTTACCCAGAATTTGAACCCAGGCCCCCTGACCTCATAGCATGTGATACCAGTGCCACAGATATGGCAATTTTAAGAGCACACCATACTATACATTTCATGTTTTGTAGACTATAATACTTTTCTGCACTTTTACACCCTTGATCCAAACAAATTGTAATCATGTTAACATTTTCCTGTTAGGTTTTGCTTTGTGCAGCTAGAACAGGATGCTGATACAGAGAAGGTAATTGAGGAACTGCGGGAAGTAAAGTTTGGCACGGGCTCTCTCACTGTGGAGAAGAAGATTTCAAAGAAGGAAGAGATTTCCACTCTAGATAACATTGATCCTTTCACGTAAGTCTAATAGTTGGTAATGTAATTGTTTAATTGTTATAGTCACCAGGGGAGTATAAGGATTCATTCGATACCAGGCCTGTAGCCAGGATTTTATTTTCGGGAGGGGCTCATCCCTTATCAGCATCTGCCATCTAAAGGGAAAATAGTGGGAGGTACAAGCCCTGAAAAGAATTTCTCGGTATATTATAAATTATTATAAAAGATCTTTAATCCTGCTAAGGAAGTAAAATTAATTACCACTATGCACTATTTAAATTATATATGTGTAGGATTTCGGAGGGGGCTTCAACCCCCTAAGCCCTTCCACTGGCTATGTGCCTGTTCGATAGATATGAGGTGTGACACAAAAAAAAACAACGGGATTTTACATATAATTGAGTGTACTTGCAGAATTAGTTCTCCCCGATGTTATCACCTTCAAAGTAGTCCCCTTCAGCATTCACACACTTCTGTATTCGATGCTGCCATTGTTGGTGACATTTTTGGAAGTCAGTTTCAGTAAGGTCCTTCAGGAGCTTTTCCGTTTTTGCCTTAACGTTTTCAACTGAGGAAAAATGGGTTCCCTTAATGCCATATTTAACCATAGGAAGTAAAAAAAAATGCCACAATTCCACGGTCACCTCGTATCACTTCACGAACTCTTACAATGTTTTGTTCCTTAATCGTAGTTCGTGGGCACAATGTACATTCATTGTCATCCACACTGTCCCTTCCCTCCAAAGACCATTTATGCCATTCAAACACGTGTGTCCTAGACAAAGTATCATCCCCATAAGCCTCACTTAACATTTGAAATGTTTCTGTTGCTGATTTCTTAAGTTTCACAAGGAATTTGATGTTGATTCTTTGTTCACATTTCACACTAGACATTTTTTCGGCAGAACACGGTTGCAGGTGTTCACTCAATGACATAATACTCCCAACTGGCGAGACCAGGTGAGTCCAAACTTGCAGCACAGATAGACAAAATTTGGATTGTCTCCGAAATCCAGGTAGTAAAATTTCCGAATCGAGATTTTAAGTTTTCCAAAATCCCGATGTTTTTGACCATCCCTGGTGTGAATGTAAGATATGTTAGAGAAAAGGTTCTGTCTAATAGAGAAAAGGTTCTATCTAAGTAAGTATGTCTGTCACCTCGAGAACACAAATCTTGATCAGTCTTGTCATTCGTAAGCATAGTAAAAAACAACATGAAGTACTTTGTATTTTGTAAACCAAGAACATTATTTTCTGAAATCGATATTTCAACCGCAGGATCAAAAAAAAATAATGAAAAGGAGAAATACTGTGAAGGAAACACAATGGACCCAGAACTACTTTTTTTCCAGTTCTTTCTAGCACTAATCGTGGGGAAACTTATGCTTTTGCTTACTTATATATTTTTTCTATGTACCATTACTTTCATAAATTCTGTGTAACTTGCGTTGTGATGCTCTTCAATGTGTTTTTCTCTTAAAACCTAGAGCGTTGCATGCTTTAGGCCTACAGTGTTCTACATTCTGAGAAGTTTCATCTTGATGACGTCACAGAAACCCTGCCGTGTTTGTAAACAAGGGGACTGGGAAAAGGTCTCTTTTGACCAGACCTTCAAGAGCGGGGGGAAAAGTTGTCGAAGGACCTTGGATTCGCAGACCTGCTGCGATGACTTGGCCTGCCTGACACCATTGCACTCAACAGGAAACGTAGCGGGACAGTTGGGCACGGAGGGGTAGAAGTGGGATCTCCTTTCGATGTGCTAAACTTAGTGAATCTCTTGCTTATTTCTAGCTATTTAATGTCGTCGCTCGACTAATTTCGCTCAAATATGCGAGTATTCTGACTCATTTTTTTACTTCTTCTCTAAAATATCTAAAAAGCAAAATTTTTATTATTTTGCTTTGTCATTGTCGCATCTCCCGATGACTGGGATGATAAATATTGTTTAAAGTAAATCAAAATAGTTTAAAGCAGCATTTATTGTGAGAAAGATGTACATTGTCAAAAGGAATGTTATTATTGAATGAAAAGCAAAATATTTTAGAATTACATGACGTATAAATCTAATGAAAAGACTTGAAAAATTATTGACAAATTAGTTTTTTTAAATAGGAAGCATGAAACATGAATAAGTGGACTTATTCATTTCCCTCCCAGACTTATTCATAGTTCTTTATTTTACCCTTCTCTCACCAATATTACATTTGTCACCATACAACATGTTTTGTGCATGCACTTCTGACTGTCTACTCTGGATGATGCTTTTACCAAGTCTTCCAAGCATTCTCAACACACTACTTGTGAGCCCACATTTTCTTCGTCAGATGAGGATTCCACAGCATGGGTTCCTAGGTTATCATCAATTTATTGGCTCAACTTGTATTCTTCATCAAGCAGATTTCCCTTAATCGATGATTTCTTAGTTTTTCTGTAATTTCATACATTTGTACGAAATATCTTCATTTTTTCATTTTTTTAAAAATAATTGCAATTTTTCTTTTAAAATAGATTGAGAATAAAAGAAGGTGCCTCCTCGATGGTGCAGTGGTAGTGTCCTTGCCTTGTAATCAAGGGGTCCCAGGTTCGATATCCGGTGGTGGCACATATTGGTTTGGATTCCACTTTAAACTGTAGGTCCAGTCCCGATTAGCCTTACTGTGCATAAAGTGGACTTAAAACACCAAATCAATCAATCAAATCAATAAAAGGTGGGACATTTCTTCTCTCACGGAATTAATGGGACACCTCCCCTTTCTCTAAAACAGGGCATTTGTAATTTTGTTTAAGGAGAGATGCCCCACTCTGTCATGCTAGTTGAAAAGACGACATAGTTGCAAAATCGTAGGAAGCCATTTCTTAGTAAGTTTCTTGCACTTTTTAGCACAAAACGAGGCTAAATTAACCATTATTATAGAAGCACAACTGTAAATAACAAGTTGATATTTTATTCTTGAGGTAGAAAAGTGATGAAACTTAGTTTTTTCCTAGATTAGTTCAAAAAGTAAAAGATTCATCAACTCAGATTTGACCCCTAGAATGACCCTATTGTTTATTATTTCATTTAAGGTGTGGCTCCTGAGAAAAACATGTGACAAATATGTTGAGCCATTGGGGAAATATAACATATTTACTTACGTGAAATTTAGAAATTTTGCACTTCCGCATTGCACAATTTAATGGTTGACAGTGGATCTTCGAAATTAATAGGATTAAACCATTAAATTGTGCAAGGCGGAAGTGCGAAATTTCTAAATTTCACGTAAGTAATTTTAAACAGCGTTTACCGCATCCATCATGAATATAACATGTTTGTCACCAAAGTTACAGCATCTTCAGTATTTTTGGTAGTCACTTTACAACTGACTGTGGAACATCTGCAAAGATTTAAGATTACCTTTATAATATTCATAATTATATTCATATATATATTACACTGTATATGGTGAATAAAATTGTTTTTGCTAAATGCCATATAATGTAATATTAAATTTCATTTGTAGGTTATATGTAGGCAATTTGCCGCAGAATGTCAGTGTACAAACTATCAATGAAACATTTCCTAAAGCTGAAAGAGTAGACATAGGGTACGCACAACAGATGAAATATACAAGGTATGTATATTCAACAGTTTCTCTCTATTTAAAGGAATTACCTTATTTTTTTTCCAAACAAATGTTAAAAGTCAGTCTGCATGCTATGTTATACCGGGTGGTTCAAAAGTCCCGGAACGGTCACATATTATGAGAAATGCACATCAAATCGGAAAACAAAAAAAAGACATGTTTAATAAGTGAAAGAAAGCTATTCAATGATATCTCACTTGATTCCCCAACACTGCCCCCTGGGGGTGAGGTGGGGGGCAACTGTGAAATTTTAAATAGAAACCCCCATATTGTAGAATCGGAAAGAGGACTTCATTCCGAGTCCAACGAGCTATCAACCATCCTCCTAGCTCAATTAGGAACGGAGATATGGCGATTTTAAATTTCCGTTAAAAAAAAAAATATATATATATACATATGACTGTTCCGGGACTTTTGGACCACCGGTATATTTATAACTGTTGATACTTGATTGCTAGAGTAGTTTAAAGGATCTAAGCAGCATACATTTAACATGTCTCAATTTAGAATGATTCTTCCCTAAGTGTGTCAGAAATTATCTAATCTAGATTAATAATTGAAGGGCTCTGGAGTAAAACAGAAGTGCCATTTTGGTCATTATTGAATTACAAATTAAGAAGAGCAGTTCTTCAATTTTCACATGTAATTGCCATGTCATACAATTTACATTGGACTCACTGATCCCTTCTGAAATTGGTAAATATAGCACGAAAGTCTATACTGGGAAACACCAGTTTCATTGCTTCAATGTAGTAATCACCCTCTCATGTCGGCCACCTTCTGCCCCGCACTTGTAGAAGGCATCGTACATCGTCAGTGCTTCTCTGCTCCTCTGGGACTGCCCTATGGTACAGATCATGGCTTCTCTTGTGCCCTAATGCTTCCTGCAAAGTGGTTCTTTCATTTTTGCAAGGAGACCAAAATCACACTGATCATATCTGGTGAATGTGATGGATGTTCTAGTACTTCCCATCGCCAGTTGCGCAGGAGATCCCTCACAGTGTTTGTGTTAGCATTGCGACATCTTGATTTGATTTTTGTTACTTAGCATAGCTTTTCTGTCTTTTTTTTGGCTAATTACAACAATGTGGATGAGTGATAATATGATGAAATTGATGAAGGGACACTCAAAAAGAACATCCATGCCCAGACCGGCATTTAAACTGAGGACCCCTGGCATTGTAGTGTGCTGTGCTAACCACTCTGCCACAGAGTTCGGCTTGTGACATCTTGCATTGTCATGCAGGATGGAATCCTTGACAGGAAGTGCCGTTACTTTTTCCCCAGTGCAGGACAAAGGTGGTGTTCCAAGAAATTGCAACAGTAGACTGCATCGACCATCTGCCTGTGAGGTACAATATGGTGCAGTATGACCCCATGAACATCACCTTCCACACCACCACCTTGTGCAGGGTGCACTTTGTTTAAATGAGGTGATCCATGATGCTTCCATTCACTGGATTGCCACTTCAAGCATAGTTCATACGAGCGAGGACAGGCTTAATCCATACTTACGATCCTTCCAAAGAAGTCTTCACCTTTCCTCTGGTAGCAGTTCAGCAAGTCCTGTGCAAGTGATTAGCGATGCCATTTTGACATCTCAGTGATTTGATGGGGAATCCAACATGCTGAAATTTTGTGGAACCCTAGAATATCATGCAGAATGTGGAGCACGGTTTTATGACATATGGCTAAGTCACGTGCAGTTCTTCAGTGATCCACCTCCAGCAGGGAAGCAACAAGCTCATTTGTGTTGTCAGTTTGGATTCATCCTGAAAAGGGGTTGTCCTGAAAAACATCCCTGCCTTCACGCACACACATTCATCACGTCACTGTACGATACGGCAATGCTGCATCACCACATGCCTCACACAGTCCCTGACAACAGTCTTGTGCACTCCAACCATGTGTAGGCTTACCATATTTTTTTGGGTCCAACCCAGGACATATTCGCAATCAACTCGTTACTGCTGAATTTGTGTTTTTTTTTTTTTACAAAAATAAATTGAAATTACTTAAAAGCCTTAACATTTTATTGGAATATTAAACTATAAATTGTACAAGAAAAAAATATTAACATTATTTTCTAAAATCAATCAATTAATTTTCAAATCTTTAATTGAATAATACATTTTCTGATGTTTAGGAAACCTCTCTGTTCTAGGTAGCATTATCTGTTAGTTGACTCAGTTGCACTTTTCACTAGACATGACTTTTTTCAGAAATGGCTTGTTTGTTTTAATAACATAAAATTCACAACATGAAAGTTCTGAATTAATTTTGAAAATCAGCAGATCTGTAACAGTGGATACTAGAAGTCTACCTCTTTCTGCAGACCAAATATTCCCCATAATTGAAAATACTCTCTCAACTGGAGCAGATGTTCCTTGTATCAAAAACGTGTAGACGAGTTACTTCACACACTTACAAGACCACCAAGACGCTCACGGAAGTACGGAAATGGAACCGCTTGGAAGTCGATATCACGAAGAAAGAAAAGGTATAATCGATCCTTACAATTGATCGATCCTTGCGGGTCATAAATTCTGGTCGTGAATATTCAATACCGGTAGCTATTTTCACATTCAGATTCTTAATACTTCGGACATTTTGCTATCTCGGACGTATGGTAAGCCTAACCATGTGCCACTTCAAATTTGACATATGCAATGTTGTTCCAGTTTTGAGAACATATTGTTAGGGTGCTTGCACTCTCCCCTCTACTTCACAGCACTGTAGTTTTTGACTGAATTCAGTCCCACTTGCCACACTTGCTTGTCTAACCCTCAGCTACGGCAACCCATGGCTCACAGACTCATGACTCATACATGACAACAGTGTTACCACTACTTTTTATCCAGCCCTTGTAAATTCTATGAACTGTACAAAATATCATAAAAAGAAGTATGTCTGGATTAATTTTATTGTGTAGGGTCATTCCATGTTGGGTGGCCTAGGGTTCCCTACTCGACCCTTTTCAGTTTTGATGAAACTTCTACAGGTTGTGCATACGTATCCCACATGGGGACCTGCAAAGTTTCAGATTCATAAGTGAAGGTCACTTTTTTTCAATGCTGCAGCAAGTACGAATGTTGTGATGAATAAAGTCCCTATCACACCGAACTGGATTTCTAGTACCAATGCCCTAGTTGGCGCTGGACTGACTTTCTAGGTAGAAATCATGGCCACCTGGCTGACTGGTTTGGAGCAATAAGACATGTTCTAATTGCTACTAGCTTTCCTCGACTGGATTCTGTGGAACAGCCAATCAGAGCAAAGTTTGGCCATGTGAAGATAATCTGTAAGTTTGCAAAGGAGGGTTTTTTGTCTGGTTTCCAAGTGCTGGCTGTTTATATTATAGTTTCTCCGTTTCTCGATAAAAAAAAGTAAAGAGATGACGTGCAGTGCATTCGTGTTCAGTTCATTAATATTTAGGAATTTATGCAAAGCGATGAGATGTGTACGTGACAAATATGATTAGCTGAAAATGAAAATCCTTATTATTAGAAGTGTATTAATAAATGTTTGACTTTCTTTTTTTTTGTGAATAAATCCTGCAAATCTCGTGTATGAATATGCATAATGCCAACATGAGTTAAAAAGCTTTTTCGGTACGCATTGATTACCATTTTTTTTTTCAAGCCAATCTCTAGTTCATACTTTTCCTTTTTTAATAAAAGCACAAAGCAGTAATTCTCCTACAACATTCTTCAAATTGCTCGTCCACCTTTAAGCTGGCTTTAGACGAAAGATTTACATTAACATTTTTGCTAGCATAAATGCTTCCAAAAATCTTATAACACATAGTACTTTACAGTTTTACACCAAAGCATTTCATAGATCATTTCGGTTTAGCTGTTCCAATTACAATGTATAATACATACAGCATGAAAGGCACGTCGAGTTACACCGTCTATGGTGAGTGCACGGAGTTTACAATAAAAAAGCTAAAACATTCTTCCATACATGTAAAGTAAACATTGTAAAGTATGTATTTTATCAGTGCCATTCTTTACCTAAAACCATTTAATACCATTTATTCCTCTCGGTTGAATAGTTATCGTATTTTAAAAGTGTGGAGTGATACGTTGTTTGCATCTCACGTGGCCACCATTATGGGAACAAAAGACTATCGACAAGTATGGTGTAACAAGTATTGTGTGAGGCGAAAACTAGCAAATGGGTAGCTAGTCAGCGTCAACTAGAGCATTCCTACTGGAAATCCAGTTCCGTGTGATTCAGGCTTAACTGCTTTGAGAGGTTAAAATTTCTCCAGTTTATGGGCCATGTGCATGCCTTTAATATACTTAAATGATGTCCTGCATGCTCAAATACAGGTGTTACAAAATGATTTGAACAATAAAAACACATTCCATGAACAATACAACATAATCACTGATCGAATATCCAGTGATTCAAACATATCCTTAATTTTTTTTTTTGTAACAGTCCCAGTAGTTCTAAATTCTTCCGCCAGGTGCCAGGCTGACCAGTTGTGAAATAGCTTCCAGTGGTGAGGAGAAAGCATTTTGCGAGAGTTGGTCGGTTGTAAGTGTGCAACATCAGTTTCGTACACAATTTCATAAACATCCACCAGCAAAGAACTATATCGCATTAACACTGAGGTGCAGACCATTGATGAGAACAAGCAGAAACATGCTGAAATGTGACTGGATGGAGTTAGATTATCGCATTGACGTATGCAGAGTGCAAAGTAACGAAGGGTGCTCGCATTGAGCATTTGTGAGTTAACTTCGTGATAACCATTGGCACTTAAACGGCACTTAAACTTGGACAGTTACATTACATATGTGTGAAATTTTATCTTATTTTGACAATTTATGAATAAAATATAATGCTTTGAAATCATGCACATCATTTTGAAACACGATGTATTTATTGAGTTATCCATCCTTATCCTCCCAAAATTTGAACCCATTTTCAGAAGCCTATATATCTCAGAACTTCCACTTCTCATTTGATCATTGTTTGCATAACTGGAGAGAGCACATCCAAGTTGTCTAGAAACCTTGTGTTTCATTTTGGCATCTAATTATCATTCAAAATGGTGGAATTATATTTTTATATGATAAAAACTTCACATCCACAGTATTCCATACCTTAAAACAACACAGGACATAGCACACAAGAGAAAAAAATTGTGATGGACAATTTGCCTACTATTATTTTTACCACTGACTGTACAAGCCCAATGAAAAGGAAAATACCGTATTGCCATATGCTTCATATTTAAAGAGGTAATTTCAGTACAACAAAGCCACACCGTACTAGATAGAAAAACACTCTAATTATAGTCATCAATTCGTAATTTTACCTAGTGCGGTAATCAAAGTTTTGTAATTGTATGAAAGACAGACTTTGGTTCCTGTATGAAAGACAGACTTTGGTTCCTGACAGATGCAGACATTCATTCTGAAACATGATTTTGTGTTGGATAACAATTTACAATTTAACTTCAGAGTGAATACACCACTACTTCACTCGTTTAAGGGGAAAGCACCAATAGTTGACACCCTTAAGGAAATTTTCTTTGTCCTTTTATTGCATGATGCAAGTTATGAGGGATTTGATATATGTATTTACTAACATAAGTTACAGGTTCACTGTACAACCCATGATATTAAAAATTTCCAAATGTGCCTTTATATGTTGATTTTATCTAAACCTTGAGGAGTCAGTAGTTTACACGATTTGTTATTATGAAATAAATATGTAAATACTGTTCTGTTTACATACTTTCATGAATTACCATATTAGGTCACCTACTAACACATAACTTGCTAAAAATTCCTGTGATTGCTGTTTAAATCTTATTAATTTATTTTAAAAGTTAACACACTTATCTACAACTGCAATATCAATATGGTTCTGGTAGTTCATAAGGATGCCAACTAGGGTAACAATACATGTCAGTTGAGAAAAAACATGTGTCTGATTTTGATACTCTTGGAAGAAGTATGTTGCTGAATTTGTTGCATTTATTTACAATGAAATAACACCTCCTGGAAAAATTATCAAATTGTAGAAAGTGGTGGGGTTGTGTCTGCCATGAAGAGATGTGATACGCTAGTAATGCCTTTGTTTCCTTTTAACTGATTTAAACTTGCATAGGTTAAGTCTCTTAAGAGAATGGTATTTGAATGTGCAAGGGGAAATCAGAAAATAATGTTCCCTAATTAATATCTAATGTTCTGTTCAACATTTTGAAGATATATTTTTCAATATTTAAGTGTAACTAACATTCGAAACTGCTGTCATCTACCAATCAAAATCTAAGTTTCATCTCAGCTAAGAAACAGCTCAACTGGAATAGAACATTAGATATTAATTAGGGAGCCTTACTTTCTGCCTTCCCCTCGTATTTCCATAACAAATCACATCGACTACCGAAACTAAGCATGTTAACTAGAAACAACTTGTAAAGGTTTAGGAAATATGTATCAAAAGAAATAATGGCACTTCTGGGAATTTTTAATATTATGAGTTGTAGAAGGAATCTGTAACATATATTATGGTGAACTGAATACACATCTAAAGAACTTCTAACTTACATGATACAATAAAAGTACAAAGAAAAATGCCTTAACCTTCAGCAGACGGCTGGGATATATGATATCCTAGTACCATGTAGCAGGAATTAAGGTGCCATTCCTTCAAATCTACACACGATACTTCAGTTCTGTTTTCTTTTGTTTGTTTTATACATGTGATGTATAAGATACCTGAATTACAAAACAAAATATCCATTGTTACTATTATTAACAAGCGAAGTTTGAAAAAGTACTTTGTATTCCTCTGACCATTATGAGATAGATCTTATAAAATGGGGTATAACTCTTCAATCACAGTGTTTTGCTGATATAATCTTTTACGTATAATAATAACACAAGAACACTCACAATGTGGGAAATGCCCAATTTTCAAAATGTCTTGAAAATCATGACTTGAAAATGTTGTATAATTTCATTTTTTTTTTAATTGTGGGACAGGCATTATATGTCCTCTAAGAATGGTCTTTTTTCAGGCTTCCCTCCAAATTTGGGGCATCCAGTGCAGGGACTGCGAACCGAATTTGAACTCGAACTGAAACATGCTCCAGTTCGACTTATAGTTCGCACTCGAACCTGAACTGAAATGTTTCGCTACATTCTGGTGCACCATAACCCTCCGTGTACTTTCAGTTTCAGTTCAGTTCCGGAATGAAACTTCATTGTGAACACTTTCGGTTCGCACCCGAACCTGAACTGAAATGTTTCGCTACATTCTGGTGCACCATAACCCTCCGTGTACTTTCAGTTTCAGTTCAGTTCCGGAATGAAACCTCATTGTGAACACTTTTGGTTCGCACCCGAACCTGAACTGAAATGTTTCGCTATATTCCGGTGCACCATAACCCTCCGTGTACTTTCAGTTTCAGTTCAGTTCCGGAATGAAACTTCATTGTGAACACTTTTGGTTCGCACCCGAACCTGAACTGAAATGTTTCGCTACATTCTGGTGCACCATAACCCTCCGTGTACTTTCAGTTTCAGTTTTGTTTCGGAATAAAACTTCGTAGTGAACAATTTGGTATTTTGGGGGCTGCCAGATCCGAATATTTGGAAATAGATAAGATCCGAAATGCCATTAAGGCAGTGTTTCTCAATTTTTTTTGCCTGAGAGTCCCCTTGACATAATTGAATATTTCTGTGTACCCCCTGAATTCTCAATATTTTATATACCTAAAAATTGTATGAAATAAGTGTGAAAAATGACACCAAACACGAACTCATTGCTTCCAATACGCTACATAATAATATGGATACGTAGTTATTACTTCTGAGTGGCAATATGTTTGTAATTCGTATATCTTGGTCGTGTTTGGTGTCATTTTTCATATTTTATAGCCCAGATTTTAATTATAACAAAATAAATGTAATATTGTTACAACATAAAAAATTACATTGTTGATTCAAATAGTCAGTAGGTGACTCACTAGTCACTACGTCCGCCCGGTCCAGTTTCTATTGCGTCACCACCTGTAGGAAGGGAACAGAACAGGAAGTATGTATTTTCCAGCAGTGCCTTACATCGCATTGCATTCCCGTTCCCAACCAATCACGTGGCCTCCTACCCGACTGCCATGCCATCAAACTGTTTAAATCCAGGTACTATAAATAACCCTGTTCATACAAGATATTAATCAGATCCACATTGGAATCGTGTTTTTCACCACAGCTGCAGCGCAATTCAAGAAACAATTCTCATATCGGCATTGTCCAAGAGTGGTGGTCATTGGTTCTGCGGTCACGAAAGAAGTTTGATCGACACACTGTCGGCTTAAACCACAATACATTTTCTTTCAATGGGTAACTGGGGAAGGCAAGTGCAATGCGCATTTTCCCCACTTTTCATTGTGGTTACTCTTGAGAGGGCGCATTTTTCCCACTTTTATTGCGAGAGCGCACTTTTCCCGGACGCATTTTACCCGACACCGGTGGTTTTGGCTGCACCAGCCACCCAGGTAAGCGTGAAGCGGTTGTTCTCAAGTGTGTAATGTCAGAATTGAGGTACAACCTTTCCTCTCCAACCCTTGATGATCTCATGGTCTTGCGGACGAATGCTTTATTCCAAAAGCGTTCTGATCAGCACTTGCCAGCCTTAAACCAAGATGAAAATTCTTTCAGTTCCTCTATTAGCTCCAGTAGTGTTTACGAGTTCGTCGAGGAGGAAGGTCAATAGTCATTGTTTTTAATGCTCACATGTTTGCTGTCGTTTTTCATAATTCTCGTTTGGAAAGACATTTAAAAGATTAACATTGTAAGATATATGTATGACCTAATTTCCTTTTTTATTCAAAATTTAAATAATAGCTGTTAAAGTGCAAATACGAGGAGGAGGAACTCGTACTACAAAATTATGACATGTATCATTTACAATCAACCAAAGTTTGTGAAACATATTTTTAAGTGATTTTTCTTTAATCCATGGTTATTTGTACGTGTGAAAATATCCATCGAGGATAGATGCTTATTGCGTTTTTCATAAATTAACAGTTCATACACTATTTTATTTTAATTTTCTATTTTCAGGAATTCAGAAAACCAAACAAAATTATGTAATTACATACAAAAGAGTAATACAAAAGAGTAAATGCCATTTTCCATGAATTGGAAAATTTGCTGCCATAGGAAAATCTAATGTGTATTAATCTTATTGATGTAGTTTTGCGCGAAAATGGACACACTTATGAAGCTAGCCACAGCTCACATAGAATTGTATCTGTTTTATTAACTACAATTTGGTTGCTGTACTGTGATGACATACGTTACTTTCATAAATGTATTTGTTTAACTACAATTTGGTTACTGTACTGTGATGTCATACGCTACTTTCAGAAATTAAAAAAAGAACAAGAGTTTTCTTATCCTCTATTGTAAAAAAACAAATAACAACAAAGCTGGAACCTGCCATGGTTGCCAACCCATAAGAACTTGTTTGTTACATCTGCACATGTGTTTATGTGTGAACAAGTATGTTGAAAACTGAAAACTTTCATTCCGGGCCAAACTGGAAGTGAAAGTTCAGACCATCCATTTACAGTTCGGGTAGATATACTCCGGTTTCGTTCCAATTTTAGTTCGAGAACTAAAAATGAACAGAAGGGTTTCATTCCGGGCCGAACTAGAAGTCCAACCTCAGATCATTCTAGTTACGGTTCGGATAGATATGCTCCGGTTTCATTCCAGTTTCAGTTCAAGAACTGAAAGTGAACCGAAATGTTTCATTCCGGGCCGAACTGAAACTAAAACCCCAGATCATTCCAGTTGTGGTTCGGACATATATACTCCGGTTTCATTCCAGTTTCAGTTCGAGAACTGAAAGTGAACCGAAAGGTTTCATTCTGGGCCGAACTGAAACTAAAACCCCAGATCATTTCAGTTACGGTTCGGATAGATATATTCTGGTTTCATTCCAGTTTCAGTTCAAGAACTGAAAGTGAACCGAAAGGTTTTATTCCGGGCCGAACTGAAACTATAACCTCAGATCATTCCAGTTACGGTTCGGACATATATATTCCGGTTCCATTCCAGTTTCAGTTCGAGAACTGAAAATGAACCGAATGGTTTCATTCCGTGCCGAACTGGATGTAAAACATCAGATCATTCCAGTTCTGGTTCGGACATATATACTCCCGTTTCATTCCAGTTTCAGTTCGAGAACTGAAAGTGAACCGTAATGTTTCATTCCGAGCCGAACTGAAACTGAAACTGAAAGTAGGTTTCAACTGCAGTCCCTGATCCAGTGTTCATCGGGCGAATGCTAGAAGCGAAATTCAGGATATTTCCGCAAGCTGGCAACACTGCCACTCTTATTCATTATTGTTTTTTTCTTCCCACAAGAAGTATCAGCCTATTTTCAATGCAATATTGCATGGTTGTAGGAATGTACCACTGCTACATACATTTTTTTAATTCACTTTGGTCTATTATGGTGCCCACAGGGACAAGCCAAATACCATTTTTTATTTTCTTCTTCTTTTAACTCATTATTGGGAGGTACAATGTATTAATTTCATTTCTGCTAGAAGCTGTAACATTAAAAAAATCATCTCTCATCTCTCTCTCTTTACGGCAATTAGTTCTTGAGATTTTTTTTTTTTTTACATCGCAGAAAGTTTGAAAAGCGTGTACTTGAAAAGTTCCCATCTGGAAGAGGCTTACATTTGTGAGAGGCTCTGTCTGCTAAAGGATAAGGGTATCAACTACTGCTGCTCTTTTCTTAACTGAAGTAATTATTTGTAAATTGTTATCCAACACAAAACTGTGTTTCAGATCAAATGCATTTGTCAGGAGGCACAGTCTAGTCTTCTCACAATTGTATATCTTCGATTACTATACTGAGCATGTGTCCCATTTCATCGTATCATCATTCATCTTCATCTTAGTGATTAGCCAAATGTGGCAGATAAGCAGAGTAAAATAAACCAAATTAATACTTTGTTTCATTAATTTTTATAGATGCAAATTACTGTTTTCAGAAATAGAATGGAAGTTTGTTCTAATCCATACCTTTCTTTACAGATATGCTTTCCTGAGGTACAAATCAGTTGATGATGCTGTTGAAGCGTTTAGAAATTCACAGAATCTGGAAATAAATTCAAGAAGTATTATTGTTCGTTTCCTGAAGCGACTTAAAGGGAAATCAGGTCCAAGCATGCAAGTGCCAAGGTTAAAGGTATGCAAATACATTTTCTGTATGAGTTAATATTATGACCTGCACCGTGGTCATGCAGTCTAAGGCATCAGGCTTTGGGCTCGAGTTACGAAATGCCTGCTGGTTTGGGTTTTATGGGGATGGGGGAGGACAACATCTTTTCTCCTGAAATTCCAGCCAGTGTATGGGACTGGTGGCCTCCACCATCATCAGGAAACTGGGGAGCTACAAATAAGTAGTGTAACCCAGTCATGGGAACCGACAACAACTATTGGGGGTTTGTCGTGTTGACCACATGTCGCCCCGTAACTGGTTGCATGATCCCCCACCTCTGCTGAGGCATGTAGGAGTGAGGCTGGTAGGTTGGCCCTGGCCCTCACAGGCTGTTGTGCCATGGGTTATGAGTTTATAGCACCGTTCAGTGAGCCAGACTACTTCAAGTCATCTTGAAGATCTTGCAAGTTCAGCGTCCGACAGCCGGAAGTTGATGTAATGTCTTACAGAGTAAGAGCGTCCGAGGATTCAGTCATCTTGCAGCCAGAGCAAGTCAAGGAAAACTTGTCTTGTTTCGTCTGCACAAGATCTTGCAAGATGTATGTGATTTGGGATAAAGTTATTATGAGGATGACTACAATTATACTTGGCATAGTCTGACAACATTCTTTGCATTCAAGATAAATAATGTATACTTTGAAAATGTTTAAATGTTACTTTGAAGTGTAATAAGAGAGGACTTTTTATATCAAGACCACCGGTATTGAATGTCTTGTCTGCTTCAAACAAAAAAAAAGTGTGACTTTGACGTACAATTTGTACAATGCAATCTGCATTAATGAATGCTTATTTTATATTTCTCATGAGACCTAATGTTGTAATGCTTTTTTCTAAATTTACAAGAAACATTTTGATTGAACGTGGAATATTATAAAGCTAAATATGAAAATGACCTCAAAATTGGTTTTAATATACTTAAATTTAATTGAATGGCTGACAGAAAGAAGGTAAAGATTCCAAAATTTGGTCAATTTGAGCTGAGATAGCCATTTTATTTTTAACTTAACCCTTTATTTGGCTGTGTTGCTCACAAGCAACATGTTTTTCTACTAAGCATTATGCAGACAGGAAAGCCACAGTGACCGTTCTGTTGGCAATGTTGCTTTCAAGCAACTTTTATAAGCGCATATTACCATTCATTTGTCAACTTTGTTCGGAAATCTGCCAGTAGGGGGGAGGCGTAATCAGTGCTGCAGGAGCATTGTTTGGCGGGTTCGATCGTGTTCCTTTGTTGATATAGTTCCATTGTGTTTAGCAACGATTCTTCAAGTAAACATAATTGTTTCGCCTCAAGAAAGATTCAAAGGTAAGGTTGCACGTATTATGTACTTTAGTCAATTGTCTTTAGTACAAAATATTTAGTACTAAAAAGCATGTTTCCTGTAGGCAACATTGCCCGTACTTGAGGTATTCCTTACAATGTAACCTGCTGTTGGTCTTCACCTTCTTGAATGAACTAAAAGGTGGTATTTCGATTTGCAGGTGCTGATTTGTCATGGATCCAGGGAAATTTTATGGTAAACGAAGGCATGCAGGTGTTGTGCTTCCACCATCAAATCCTTCACTATCAGATGGGGATGAATCTGACATGTCAGAACCAGAAATTTTCGCGGATGATAGCGATAATGATCCTGACTATACACCAGAAATTTCTACTAGAAATGGTCTATTGATAATACCAGAATCTGATTCTGATTCAGATAATAATATTGAAGAAGCTGTCACTTCTAATGCTCATAATGTGGTCATACAGCCTACTACTGGCAGAAACCGTACCCATCAGCGGCAAAGAGATCTCAGGGTTTACAGATGGGTTAGACAGGACATTGATTTGAGTACAACCAATCAGTCTCTCCAATTTGACACTCATGACAACACTCCATTGGAATACTTTAGACGATTTTTCGATTCTGAACTCGTAGAAAAAATTGTGGGTGAAACAAATCTTTAGTCTGTTCAAAAATCTGGTGTCTCAATAAATACTAATATCAGTGAAATGGAGCAATTTGTGGGGGTCCTTATATATATGGGAATTGCTAGTATGCCATCTTATATTGATTATTGGGCCCATGACACCAGCTGTGAAAAAATCACAAATATATTTAGTTTGAAACGTTTCCAAAAGTTACGAAGGTTACTGCATTTCAACAATAATGAAAATTCTCCAGATTCAAATGACAAATTGTTCAAGATTAGGCCTGTTTTGGATGTCATTGTAAGGAACTGTAGGAAACAACAACAGGAATCCGAGCATTCAATTGACGAGATGATGGTGCCTTACAAGGGCACAAGGGCAGGAAATCTGCGTCAATATATTCAGAACAAACCACACAAGTGGGGGTTCAAGATTTTCGTCCGTGCAGGTGTATCAGGAGTCATTTATGATTTCCTTCCGTACACAGGGAAAGGAATGCTGACCGATCTCTCTGAAGAAGAAAAGTCATTTGGACTTGGAGGCCAAATTGTCATCACTCTGTGTAAGACTTTACCTGTTGGTATGAATACTAAGGTGTATTTTGACAACTTTTTTTGTACAATGGAGTTGATCATTTACCTGAAAGAGTTGAATATTGATTCTTTAGGGACACTGAGAAAGAATTGACTAAAAAATTGCCCCCTTGAAAGTGAAAAAGATCTTCAGTCGCGTGGGCGAGGCAGTTATGATTTCAGAATGGACACTTCATCAGGGCTCATAGTTGTGAGGTGGGTAGATAATAAAGTAGTGTGTCTTGCAAGTTCCTTCTGTGGCATAGAACCAATCTCAACTGTTAAAAGATGGAATAAAGCAGAGAAAAGAAAAACAGACGTGCCCTGTCCCAATATTGTGCAGCAATACAACAAACACATGGGTGGAGTTGATTTAGCTGGGATGCTAATCGAACTATACAGAGTTCCATTGAAATCACGCAGATGGTATTTGCGATTATTTGGATATGTTTTGGACTTGTGTGTTGTCAATGGCTGGCTTTTGTATCGAAGAGAAACTCCAGACAAGAAGATGAGTCTAAAACATTTCAGGGCACACATTGCGAATGGCCTTATGACTGCAGGTAAAAGAAAAGTAGGTAGGCCATCCTTGGATTCGAATTCACCACCCCAAAAGAGGAAGGTAAAAATACCTGTTCCAGTACAAGATGCAAGGTATGACCGTTTGGATCACTGGCCTGAATTTGGACCCAAAGGCCGATGCAGATATTGTCCCAGTGGTTATTCAACTGTGAAGTGTTCCAAATGCAATTTAGTTCTTTGCTTTGTCCCAAAACGAAACTGTTTCCAAGCTTTCCACGTGAAAGAATAAGATGCTGGACATAATATACATTTATACTGGAAAATTTACTGCATTGCTTAGTAGTATTTATATATTATTATATTCTATCAAAAGATTTGTTTCTGGAATATTGTGAATTTCTGTTGTAATAATTTTATTGTGGATTATAAAGTGGTTTTTGTCACAATAATTGCACCGCGACAGAAACAAATTCATAATACTATTGTAAATGTTGAAAAATTTTAAATTTTCGCTCGTACTTTATTTTAACTTCATGTAAAATTCTTTGGAAAACTACACTAACCATGTTACAATAAAAGTTTTAAGAGAAAAGTGTATTTCATTGAATAAAAATAATACATATTTGTTTAGATGTAAAGAATTGTATAGATAATAGGTACACATGTTACTGGCAATGTTGCTTACAATCAACATGCTGTATTTCTTATAAAAATACAATATTGTATTTCAAATGTCCAAACTTATTATTAGAAAGTCAAAATTACCTCATTTCTATAGTGAAAAAATTTTTTCAACATTAATTTCCAAGAGTGCCAAATAAAGGGTTAAGCTGCATCAACTGACACAGAGAAAGCAAACATTCTCCCTCTTAACTTGTAGTAGTAGTCAGTAGGAAATATCATAGAGGTGAAGAAGGAAAACATTGCTGGAATGTTTGTCTTTTAGCTGTCAGCACTGACAAGAAGCAGCCAACATTTGAAGTAAAAAGTGTTCACAATCAACAAATAATCAACGTAAAGCAATGGTGACCTACACTGTTTAAAAGCCTACAAAGTAGAGTAGCAAGCAGTCATCTCACATAAATGGAAGAAGAGAAAGGATATGTGACAGCACATGAGTTTATAGACTGCACTAGGAGAAGTATTCAAGCTCTACAAAGAAGGGGAGATTGAGGTTGCTACTACTAATACTTGTGGTGGAGAAGTTCCAATAATCAGTAATCATTTAAAAAAATAAAATATTAAAAAGATTGAGGACATGGCTAATATTGTGCATTAAGTACCACACGACTGCAAAGATTTGTATAACATCATTTTATCATGGCCTTCATCCATGCAATCTGCATGTGATGAACATTCTGATAGTGAGTAGCAGTGCTGTACACAGAAATCTGTTCAAAGTAATGTTCATATTGCAAGTTTACCCATACTTGAAAAAAATATGTTACTTAAAATGTATTATCGAGAATTGTTAATGTAAACATTTCGTTTGATTGATTTACTTTATTTTACTTCGCTTATTGTGCCATTTTTGGCTCATTTGCGAAGATGAGGATGAGTGATGATGTGATGAAATTGATGAATGGACACTCACAAACATCCATGCCCAGGCCAAGATTCGAACCTGGGACCCCTGGTGTCGTAGCACAATGTACTAACCACTCTGCCACAGGGGCTGTCAACATTTATTTTAGTCATAACCAGAGCTCGAAAAATTTTCTTGAAAGCTAGGCACCAGTTATGAAAATCAGGCGCCAGGAAACCACCTACTAGCAATTGTGCATACTACAGGATGTTTCAAAAGTCACGCAATCCAAACTTTGAAAATGTATATCATGAAAATCGTAAGAGATATTTACACCGGGTTTTTTTCCACTAAACTAATCCTGTAGGCTATCACTGGGTTCATAAATTTATGTTAGCATTTATCTAAATAAATGCAATTACATTATTTTAAAAAACATTGTTAATTTGCTGAAAACATCTGAGAACTGATTTTCAACAATAAATACCAACTCAAACAATTTGTGGGATCATTTGTTGGTGTTTGACTGGTTGTAAAACAGTTGCTTTGTGAGGTACAGCAGAAGCAGGGCATTTTTATTGGAAACCCTCTTGCACATGAGTGTAAGAATGAGTAGTAAAATACTCTTCAGCAATGCACATGCACTGCTCCAATGAATACGCCATGCTGAATGAATTAAAAAAAAACAGGCACAGTAGCGGCGAAAGTGAGTGAAGAGAATACAATGTAACCAGGGGCAGCTTAGGATTATCTCAAGAGTCCTATTTCGGCACAAAATCTTGATATATGATTTTTCTCATAAATGTATAGCCAATACTTAGACACGTGTTGCATGCGACTGTTGGCAATATTTTGACCTGCTAGTGTTGCCATATACGGAGATATGTCCCAAATATGGCACTTTTCACTCAATCCATATAATCGCCAGTCAAAAATTCATCAAATGTTGCACATGACCAATATTTGTCGCAAATGACAGACTGACATCGCATCAGTCATCAAATGTTTAATTATGAACCTCCAATCATTTTTTACATATTTTTCTTACTCTGAAGTTCATTTCTGAAAAAATTTGAATGCTGCTTTCCGTCAGTTATTAATTTATATAATTTTTTGTATGGAGTGAACTGAATTTTAAGCATTGAAAAATATCTCAATAGATGAGGCTTTATAATGCAGAAAACCCGGTGTAAATATCTCTTATGGTTTTCTTGATATACATTTCCAAAGTTTGGGTTGTGCAACTTTTGAAACACTCTGTATAAGATGCTGAGCATCACGGTATTCAAAACATCGCTAAATTATTTGAGAAAGCATCAAATTGGGTGTTGGGGGACAAAGGGTAAGAAATTGTTACTGACACTATGGAATGTTCACAACGTTGATAAAAGAAAAAAAAAAACATTTGCTAGCTTACGCTCTACTGCAATTTGAACTTAGAATCATCAAAATTTTGTACATATTACAGCAAAAGATCACAGTCGCCAGTCTGAAATTTTTAGTCGCCATGGCGACCTGGCGACAGAGATTTTTCGAGCCCTGGTCATAACACTTATGCATTCATGATAATGTTATATCAACTAATAACAGGGCTGTAATATTTAAAAACTGCATTTATTTCTTGCTACTTTCAAGTGAGAACCAAAGGGAAAACATTCCACGATGTTTTTATAACTGTGTCTATTTACGTATGAACCTTTTTTTAAAAAGTATTGTTTTAGAATTATTGCCAGAGCTTTATATTATAATTTCACAAAAGAAGATTTTTTTTTAAATTAATACAGTAATTTGAACCCCAACACTATTTCGTTGATTTCCCAAAAATTGCACTCTGTGGAATCTGTTCCTTCTTTCTCACCCATTCAATTAAACATACGACGAAAAAAGATATACCATATTTATCACCTTTTCGAGAATAGTAGCTTCTTTTTTCATCTTTCCGAAATATATTTATTCTTCCCCTTTACAGCTTGTATGTTAGTTGTTGACAAGTTTCATCCACAGGCTGCATCCGATTTGTTTTATTGCTGGCGATTCAGCTAAGACCATCTTAAGCTGGAAGTTCTAGATCTTTTCTACTCTTACAGCAGGCACCTATATCCTGGCAGGGGAAGTGGGGAGTGGGGATTATGCTGCAGACCATCCAGAAAGCAGTGGTGGTGCCGAGAATTACAAGGTCATGGAGTGGAGGTGCAGCATGCGCCTCATTCTACAGGCTGCTGCGTTTCTTATCCTGCTGGATTGGTCACTTCCCCGCTCCCCATTTCTCTATGGGGATACCCTACCTGCCGTAAGAGTAGAAAAGACCTATAATTTCCAGCTTAAGATGGTATAAGCTGAATTGGCGGCAATAAAACAAATCTCATGCAGCCTGCGGATCTTGCAGTTGTCTGGCTCGCCGAATGTGGCTAATATCAGAACTGATTCCCCTTTTTTGATGCCTCACACCCACATGGTTCAATTGGACCATGTCATTTGTCATGTTCCAGATGCAAACATGCAGAGGGTGATGCTTTTGCCCATTTTCTTAATATTGCCTAGAGATTGTGCCCAATCTTTATGCTAGCCATTTTCTTTCCTCCCATGGTGAATTTTTGTACAGCACTACACATTCTTTGTTGATTGAGTTTGTGTTTTAAGTCTACTTTTATGCACAGTAAGGCTAATCGGGACTGGACCTACAGTTTAAAGTGGGATTCAAACTGGGTATTGAACCCAGTAAATGCCTCAGTTTGTTTTTAGCAACATTTATATATGAACTTAAGTTTGAAATTGTTGTGGCTTCCTTTCAGGCTGTCGAGAGTCCTCCAGTGAAGAGCAAACCAAAGAAGGAGAAACCACAACAGAAAATCAAGACTGAGAAGGCACAACCTGAAATAAAAACTGAAGAAATCAAAGAGGTAAGTGAAATTTGTGAGGTAGAACTTCTCTCAAGAGATAGTTTAACCTTTAGCAGATAGCAAGTTTTTGATTTAAACCACCCAAGTTATGGGGTTCTGGGCTGCTGGTTTCGATCAAAACCACCTGCACGTGGCATCAATTAATATGTAATTTCTGTAAAAACTGCAGATGATAATTCAGTTCTGTATTTTTTGTTCATTTGTACATGAGAGTTGGAAAGAAAGTAGTGACTACATTGTTGTCACGTTGCATATGATGAAGAAAGGGCATTGCTGTCTATCCCCTGTACGTCTAGAGGGAAGGTATTAAGATTGAGGTGGAACATAGCAGAAATGCAACTGAATGTCATTTGGGTCTCTGAGAAACCTGTGGCAATAAAACCTTGCTATATCAGACAGTGGTTAATTTGGTATCAGCCTTCTGATGGTGACGTCCTAGTGTGGAGGAAGCATCACGTGCAGGGCATTCTGGTCTCGAGGCATGTTATGTTGATTTGATTCAATCGTTACTGGAGTGAATCGGTGTTGGACAGTGAGGGAGTTAGCTGCAGAAGTAGAAATAACTCACACTACAGTATTGGATGTTTTGCACTATGATTGGGTACCACACAATTGCATCCCGATGGGTACCTCATCACCTTACTGAGGTTCAAAAGTGGACATGTTACACCCTTGCAAGTGACCAGCAACTTGGGTTTGATCCTCCGAGACAGAACTGAAATGCGAGCACAAGAAAAAAACTGTACCAAGAGCCAAGGAATGTGAAAGTGATGCTGATAGTGGCCTAAGATGTGTAGCATGTCATACTCCAGCATGCGGTTCCTTCAGGCCAGATTGTGAATCCCACAGGTTCTTGGAATGTCATCTTCGGCTTGCTCTGTGGAGGAAACTCTGGTAATTCCAAACATGTTCGCCCATTGCCATTCACGAGGATGCCCGCTGTCACAATGCTGCTTGCATAAGGGAATTACTCACATGATGGGGGCGGGAGGTACTCGAACATTCTCCATATTCCCCCGACCTAAGCCCCTGCAACTTTGATCTCTTTCTCAGAGTCAAGAAACCACTGAGAGCACGTCTCCCAACAGAGATGCCATCCTGCAAGCAGTAGAGTGCTCCTTCATGGACATGAATAAAAACCACACTGCTACTAGTGTTTCAGCATCTTCCAGCAGTGTGGCAGAGGGTCATAAACATGGCTGGGGATTACATTGAGGAAATGTAAAACCTGCAAGTTCTGCAATAAATGGTTTGTCACGTATGGATGTGTTGCCACTACTTTCTTTCCAACCCTCATGCACATGAAGGAATGACATTATAAAGTAACAAAATAATATATCCATTATTACTATTATTAACAAACAAAATTTGAAAATGTTGATTTTTCCTCACATTATGGGATAAATCTTATAAATGGGCTATTTACTCTTCAACCACTGCTTTTTGTTGATATATATTTTATTTTTACATGCAACAATGAAAACAAAAGAACATGTTTTCAACATGAAGCAATTAGGGGTTCAATTTTCAAAATTTCCCTGAAAATTATGATTTTCTAAAATTTTGCATTTTTCCCCCCGAAATTGTGGGACAGGCATTACATGTCCTCAAAGATCAGCCCTTATTGTGCTTCTGTGTAAATCTGGTACATTCAACATCCATAGGGCCGATGCTAGAACTGTTTTCCGGTTGTTTTTTTCTGTAAGCTGGCAACACTCCTCTTTTACACATTGTTATTATTTTTTTTTCCAAGAAGTAGCAGCCTACTTTCAACACAACTTTGCATAGTTGTAGAAATGTACCACTGCTCCATACTACATATTCTGGGTCTGATGTGGTAGCCACAGGGGCATGCCGAATACAAATTTTTGTTTAAAATTTTGATTTTCTTTTTCTTCTTTAACTTTCATTATTGTAAGATATAATGTATAAATTTCAATTCTGATAAAAGCACTGTCATCTCTATGACAATTAGTTTCGAGTTCAGTTTTTTTTTTTCTTCTTTCTTTTTTTTTCCACCACATCAAGTTTTTAAAGCCTGTGCAAGGCTCCATCCACTAAAGGTTAAACCAGTTGGAGCACTGCATCCAGATCATACAGTAATCCTCATTTTTGGTTAAACAATTGAAATGTGTAAAAATTTTACCACATTTGCAGCAAAATTTCACATACATAAACACATTGTTCTTCAAGTTCTGTCATTATCACTTTGTCACTAATTGAATAAACAGCTTGTGCATATGCTCAGTTTTGCTGATGTAGCACGACTACCAATGCTCATAGCAGAACAGACATATGAGTTTGTTGTTAAAACCGGCCAATAGATGCACTCAATAGCTGCAGTACACTCACTGTGCTGGTTGTTACACTATTTAAAATGTTTTGTCTTTTTTTAACATGCCTTGTATTTAATCTTTATTATATACATATTACCATTATAATGATTAACATTTATTTTTTGTCTTGAGAGCTGTTAAGTGCAAGAGGAACAGGGCATGAATATTGACAATATTTACTCTTCTATTTATAGGAGGTTAAGGAACCTGAAGAGGTGGGAAAAGAGAATGATGTTAATGATGAAGATGATGATGATGAAGATGACGACGATGATGATGACGATGATGACGATGATGAAGAAGAGGATGAGGAAGATGACGATGATGAAGAGGATGGTGATGAGGAAGATGATGATAATGAAAATGAAGATGATGTAAGTAGATGAAAGCTAGTTGTACTTTCAAAATAGAAATTAAGATACCTATCTGTAAAAATACATTGCATGGTGGTGCCAGATGTGTGTACTTGTTGGCTCAAGCTCAATATAATTCAAGATCACATGTTTAAGTATTTAGACTATACATATATGAAACTGGTAGACCACTGGCATGGAATGCCAGAGACTTACATTTGATTCTTAGTTGAGCCACATCTACACATAACTTTTTCAGTAAGTTATAATGTTGCATTTGTGTTGAGAGTAACACTATGGATTGTAATGAAACAAAAACAAGGCTGAAGAGATGTGATATGGCTTCCCTACAGGGATCAGGTTGATTAATTGGTGCTGATAGACTAATTGGCCGATAAGGCACACCAGTTTCTTGTTAAAATTGTTTGTAATTTATGGATCTGGTATTTCAAGGAGTCTGAAATTGAGTACACTAATCTGTCATTTTGATATTTTCATGAATGTAAAAGCATACAAAATACCAGACCAAGTCCAGCAGTAATACATTAACCCACAGAAAAGTTACTTTTTTTTACATGGCAGTGCCCACGATCCCTAATTGGGGATCATGACAAATTATGCTGCAGAACAAAATAGTGTCTCATATACATGAAGATCTTGATCAATGTGATAAATAGAAAGAATAAACATGCTTTGTGTAGAAAATCAAAACCAAAATATTTATACAACTACAATTTAAAAATATTTTTAAAACGTGAAAAATTGACGGATGAAAATATTACATTTTTAAACATAACTGTATCTATAAATCTATCTAAAATTTCTGTGTTAACTGTTTTTTTGTTTCATCATGCAACAAGAACCTTCAATGATATGTTTATGTGTATAGATGAAAAAAATGTGTCTATATATTATGCTCAGGGAAACATATATGTGTGATCCCCAAATGGGGATCATGGGCGTTAATGGAATCATTCATCATATTGAGAAGTGTTGTGTTTGGTATCTTATATTTGAACATTACAATATCAGTTATAAGTGAAACTAAAAATTCCATATTTACCAATCCCTACTTCTGAAATTACCATATTACAAATATTTAATAAAGTTTTCGTCTAATAATTATCTGAATGTTAGTGACAGTGAATCTTTATGAACATGCAGTGTTTAGTGGACATTATCCATTGTCTGGATTTGTAGTAAAATCCCAGGTTATTGTAGGTTCAATCCCTACAACAGGAAAAATACCAAAGGCGAGAGAATAGGTGCTTAATTGAAAGCCTTGCAGCCAACATTCCACAGTAGCTTGAAAAAGTTTTTTGCAGGAGCTGTTGTCAACTAAAAAAAAAAAAGAAAGAAAAGGTTGGTGCAGAACATCCTTTATCATTCACTTCCCTCAACCTGTCCGCTGATGTTGACCCTGAGAATTTGTCAATAGTTCCTTACTTAGATTTTAATTTGTTGTGTATTGTGTTTTTTAACCTAATGGTTCTAACATATTCTGACATGACTGTTCTTCAGTGTGATTACTCACCGGGAATTTCTTGAATTTCGGAAATTATGCATGAATTTTTGCCTCCGGGAATTATGCATGAATTCTACGTGAATTTTTTTCTGTAGACGTGAAGAATTGCAACTTTTATTAATCCAAATTCCATTGACTTTAAACATATTTATAAATGCCTCGAGGCACGTTTTTCACAGTTTAGATTTTATTTGTATCGAGGAAGGAAAAGAAAGTTGCTTGGAAAATAAAACATAATTCTATCAATCTGTTTAATTTGTTAGTGTCCTTTTTTGCAGAACGATCTATCTGACAGGTGGAAGATTATTGCAATTTGATTAGGTACATTTTAATTTGAAATTCTTATACAATTAACAATTTTCGAAGGTTAGCATATCCTGTAGCATTTGTAACTTGTGTTTGTAGATGTATTTCGAGTCTGAATATGTGAAATGGCAAATGTAGACTTGACACTTTAAATTAAATAATTTAAATATATATACAGTTTAATTGAATTAGAATTTTTTGATATATTGGAATCACACAGATGTCAAAACGATAATCCATTTCTTGCCAGACACGTTCCAACATATCCTCGGTTATCAGCTCCACTGCATGAGAGATGTGCTGCTTTAAATTATCCAGGTCCTGTGGTAATGGAGTAACGTATTTTAACTCATTCGCATGAAAGTGTATCTGAACTGTAACAACTGCCCCTGTTCGTGCAAATTCCATTACGCAATATGCTTGCTCCACCTTCGTTGTTGCCATTTTAGCTATCAACAACAAGTAGCGCCTCTAGCGGATTTTACATCAACTACAACTACAGGCTATAAATTTACAACCTTCCTTTCTTCTTTCCCACCAGACTCACTTTTGTATCTCTTTTCACTTTAAAATAAATTAACCTTACTTTTGTACCATTGTTTTTTAATAACGTTGTATTATAAATGATAATTATCAAGCAATTCTTCACTGATCCTGACGCATGGTGGTCTAGTCGATAGGGCATCTGCCTGTCACCCAGGAGACCCAGGTTCGATTCCTGGGGTGGGTGATCTAAAGTTAGGATTTTTCTGATCTTGTTCCTCATAAAAGTGTATAGGTTTCACTCGGTCCCAACAAATGGATACCTGGAGGCATCCCAGTGGAATAAAAGTGACCAGAGGAGTGCTGATCATATGCCTTCCTAAATTGACTAAGATTGAGAATGTTTGGAGCTCTAACTCCACATCCCTCTATGTGCCTTCATGGCATGGTGTAATGTGCATGGTGAACTTCACCCTACCCACCTTCACTGATCCAGCATGTATTACACATACAGAGGTTGGACAAAATAATATGAACACCCAATTAGATGAGCCCCATTTTTAGAGTTGTGTGCTGACTGCACTGGCATGCACGGAATGCATCTTTTTTTCTCCGTGTCCTATGATCCCTCTGCTAGAGGTGTGAGCCACCAGTAAGCCTGTGAACGGCTTTGTGTTGTGTTACGCTACCATTATGTTGGACCTTACAGACTTCCAACGAGGGCAAATTGTTGGTGCCCAATTAGTTGGTGCATCCGTAACGACAGTTTCAAAGTTAGTAGGGGTATCGCGAGCTACTGTATCTACCGTCATGACAGCATACAAAGTGCAGGGGAAAATGACGTCTGCGAAACAGAATAGTGGCAGAAAGACGAAACTGACAGAGAGACATGAGGGCATTATGGAGGATTGTTGGCTCTCAGAGCTCACCGCAACCAAAGTGACTGCTGAGCTGAATATGCGTGTCAAGAATGCAGTGTCAATGAAAACAGTGCACCGAGAACTGCATGAACAGAATATCCATGGCAGAGCCGCTATTGTCAAACTTCTTGTAACGCAGGACAATGCCAAATGGAGACGTCAGTGGTGTCAGGAGAACAAAACTTGGACTAACGACCAATGGAAACATGTCATGTGGTCCGACGAATCAACCTTCACACTATTACGTATGGCAAACACTGGCCGAAGCATACAATCCAGACTGTCTGGTGCCAACAGTGAAGCATGGTGGCGGTAGTGTAATGGTGTCTGTGGTCATTTCATGGCATTCACTGGGTCCTATTGTCACACTGAAAGAAAGGGTAACTGCAAAGGTGCATGAAGGCATTTTAGGTGACCATGTCCATCCAATCCTGTTCCCAGCAGGAGATACCATCTTCCAGGATGATAATTCCCCCATTCATAGCCCTGGCACTGTCCAAGTTTGGTTTGATGAGCACGATGACGCAGTTACACATTTTCCCTGGCCTGCACAATCACCTGATTTGTATATTATCAAGCCATTGTGGTCAGTATTGGAAACCAGAGTACGGGCCCATTTCCCTCCGCCAGCCTATCTCAAGGAATTGGAGCAGTTTCTTGTTGAGGAATGGTATAGCATCCCACTGACTACCATCCAGGATTTGTATGCATCCATTCTCAGGTGGTCCCACACCATATTAGGTGGATGTTCATATTATTTTGTCCAACCCGTGTATCTTTCAATGAAAGATGTATTTTAAATATTCAAAATTATGAATGGTGAGAACGAAAGATCCTTAATGGCTGTGGTACACAACCAACAATTTTAGGGATCACCTTTAGGTTCGAACTTGACAGTCATGTCTTCACAAGATAATTCTCTTTATGTATTATCATAGACCAGTAGTTTCCAAACTTTTTTGTTTCACGGTGCCCTTAGTGTTTCAAGATATTTTCACAGTGCCCAAGTCAGAATATAGACCTATCTAACACTTGCAACGCTCAGTTAGTGTGGTTAGGTCCCTTGCCTTAAATTAAAAAATGAACACATATTTCAAATTCAGAAACATTTTACATGTAAAAAGTACTAAGTGAGCACATATTTGGTCCGATTCTAAAACTATGTGTAGACTAAGAAATAAGTGTAATTTCAGTGGAAATATTGGAACATTTCGCGGTGACTCTGTAAGCCAGCCAGGGTGCCACGGTACACACTTTGCGAACCACTGCTGTAGGAGTAGTTGATGTTCCAAGTTATGCACAAAGTTGATGCACAAAGTTATTATCTAAATATCTTTCTTCTTTTTTCAGGATGATGATGATGATGACGACGACGACTAATGAAATGAAGATGGGTCTCATAATTAATTTGTAAATAGCAATGAAGTTTTATAATAGATATGTTTTATTTTATGTCTCAAAAACAATGTATGAATGCATTGTTTGAGGATGACCTTGTAAATGCTTTTAATCTGTACAGAGGATATATATTTTGTGGTCTTTGATGTGTAAAGAATTTTACTGTGAATGTATGTATGAAGAGTGTATGTGCATTTTTCCTGCTGTATGTATGTATTTCCTCTATAAAGATGTGTTGAAAATAGTATTGAAAATATACTATTAAATGTATTTTCTTTCTTATGGCCAAGAATGAATTTTATTGGTAATTATTTTAGGTAGAAAATCTCTCTTGTCGGAGGTGAAGCTGTTGGCCTACTCTTGTGTCTTTAATGATATTACTGAAATATAAAAGATTGTGGAGCTCTCTCTTTGTTACAAACCCCTAATTAATTACATGATTATATTGAGTCCCCATGTAGGCTAATGGCTTTTCAATCATTCCTTCAATGCAAGTAGTTCTGAGTTTCATCCTGATACGATCTCGGAATTTTTGGTGGGTTCATCTGGGAATCTGAAATCGCAACTTTCTCAAGAAATGTAGGGAAGAAAAAACAATAATGTAAATCAACAAACTGATCACTACTTTTTATTTCCAGACCAGTATTTTCCTTCCCCAATTGTAATTTAGCTAAATGTTTAACTGATTATGTGGGTATGGCCATAATCAGTATTCTGAGGACTTGAATAAGTTAACATGCAATCTTAATTCAATATTGTGCATGTCTACTTTATGTATTTACTTACTCCAATACTGTTTTGAGAACACCTCATTTCTTGTTAATTACTACTCTGCAGAAGGTTGTTCGCTTTATATCCGACCATTTTCGATTCGGTGCTGCCACCTGGCATATCATGCTGGAACTATGGGTCTGCTGGCGGGAGCAGTGTTGTGTCTGACCTTGTAGGTGCGTGAGTGTTGGTAGTGAAATGGCGCCGACAATCAACTGGTATTGGGAGGGTTACGTAATGGCCCTTTCCATGCTAAGTTTTTATGCGTATGCATTGTGAAACAATGTCGGGAGAATGGATTAACACTCGGGGTGACTACTGCGAAAGCTATTGTGGCCCGTTACACACAACAGGCTCTCCTTGCGATACATTCACCCACGAAAACCACCAGGAGAAGGGCTGCAAGCAAAGTGTCACTGCTGGTGGTCACATTTGGGCGATCACATACCGTGACATTGATGGCAAGGGGCGCAGCAACGTTGTTCGTCAGTGCAGGGAAAGTTTCCCTTGTGGCTTTATGGTTGTGATGGGATTCGGATATGAGGGTAAGTTGATGATACGCAAGGTGGACAAAAACGTGAAGGTGAATGCCAGATACTTCCAAGACTCCATTCTGACACGTATCTATCGGAGAGACATCCCACAATTGCATGGAATGGACGCGAACCAGGTGATAATCCATATGGACAAGGTTTCGAGTCATACCGCCAGAACATCACTACGTATTTATCGGGAAATGGCAGAGGGATTAGGAATTTGTGTCATTCCTTTGAAGACATTTCTGTGAAAAGCCCAGATGCCAGTCCAATGGACTTTTGTGCATTTGGACTGTTGAAACGATGTCTTCAACATTGCCGCCCGCGCACCCTGGATGGTCTATGGAAAGCTTGCAGGGAGGAGTGGGACAGAATTCCCATGCCTGTTCTGCGCCGGAGCTTGCTGCAATGGAAACTGCGATGCCAGGCGATAGTCCACATGCGCGGTATCTCTTAAGGTGAGTACCCATCAAAAATGGTCGGATATAAAGCGAACAACCTCTGTACATATGATGCATACTTTTTTCTTGATTACTTAAAGTTACCAATTCCTTTTATTTCTGGAGAAGAAGTAGCCATATTATCATTGAATTCAATATTGGAGTATCTTATTGAGTTCAGGGTCAGAGCTATGTAAACTCCTTATTTTCCTTTGCTCCCAATTTTGTTCTTTCTGTAGTATTGTTCTCACAGAATCCACTATATTCTGTGGGCTTCATTCCATGCATGTTCTGCTTCTTTCAACCTTTTTGTTTCTTCTTTCCATGTGCATTTCATTTGTATCTATCCTCATCTCCAGAGGGCATTCAAATTCTCTTAGGTAAGCTCCTCTGAATTCACTTTTTACTTGTTTATATGGGGTTGTCTCCTGTAGTGTTAAAATACTCTTAGTCTTTTCTGCCTGTTGGAATTTGGATCCAAATTTGCTTATCTTTTTCTGATAATTCCACTAGGAATGGTATGTTCACATGCCTTGCGGCCAGTCTTTGGACTTTGCTTGACTGTGAATGGTGGTTGTGAGTGGTGAATACCCATCAAGTATATATGATATGATTCCATTCTTGTCTGAATATTGTAGTATCTGAGCATATCCTCTAGGCTCTTCAGATTAGTCAGTGAATTATGATGTTCTTTTGACTTTTGAGATGGCTTGACTTAAAAGCCTTGTCTCAACCTTTGTTCCAAAATCTGAAAAATTACATGACCTTAGAATTCACGTGAATCTTCATGTGGTTTGCTTTCACTGTTTTCCAGATATTATTCACTATTGTCAAGATATTATCAATAGTTCACTGTTGTCTAGATATTTTCAATAGTTTAATAGACTTAACGTAGCCATGAAACTCTAACAGGAGTTCTAAGCTGATTTAATTTTGCAAATTTTGGAATGTCATAATGGTTTTTCGAAAGGAGACGAAAATTCTATAAAAGCTGCACTGGTGTCAGTCAAAGGTCCAGCCAAACCTTAAGTCAGTGGCATATTCTGCATATTTTCACATTTACCTGTGGTAAAGTAACTTCTCTCACAAAAAAATGTTTTAAAGATTTATCCATAATGTGTGTAAAATTGTAGCTTATATTCAGTGCAAAGTTTACAAAAGTATCAAAATCACACTTCATAGATTCAAATGAAATTTTTATGTTGGAATTCATCTTTCTGCAATAGTGCTGCCATTTGTTGGTCATTCTCAGAATTTTCCAAACAATCTTCGCGTATAACCTTTAGTTATTTGCACATTTGTGGTATTTTTATCATTTTATGTATGTAGCATATAAATCATATATTCTGCTGACCTCTGTGGTGTTGTGGTTTAAACAGCTACATGCCAGTGGTCCCCAGATTTGAAATCTGGTCTGGGCACGGGTGTTCTTCGTGAGTCTCTCTTAATCAATTTCATAGTCACTCATTTTTATCTTCCCAATTAGCCAAAAGTGTCAAAAAATCGAAGTAAAATAAACCAAATTAATCAATCATTTTGTAACATAAATGTAAAAAAATACAGTTCCTTTTCCTAAAGCAAATGCAGTCACCTGATTATAAACATTATCTAATAAAGTTAATGAACTATGAAACATTTGTGGTCTTGCTGCGCAATCCTTTATACAACTTGATTTCAATTGTTGTTTCAAGTCTACTTTCTTTAGACATCCCCAATGGTGTAGTGGCTGTGTCATCGCCTTGTAATCAAGGGGTCCCAGGTTCGATAACCGGTGGAGGCACTTAGTGGCTCAGATTCCACTTTAAACTGTAGGTCCAGTCCCGATTAGCTTATCTGTGCATATAGTGAACTACTTCTTTATGTGCATGTGTATTATGTACAGAAAAAAATGTTATGCTTTCTTTCTTTCTTTTTTTTCAAATATGGAATATATAATGATTAAATAACAAATATTTGCTCATGCTCTCTCTCTTGCTCTTGTTTTAGTATTTTTTTTATTTAAATATACTAAATCTCTTGGCCTCAATGAAAACAATTGAGTAAGCAAAACAGTCATAAATACAGATATTTTTTTTCCAAGAGAACGTGTGTTCTTATTGTTGTTGTTGGTTTGGTTATTTTACTTCGCTTTTCTGTCACATTTGGTTATAACGAAAATGAGGATGAGAGTGATACATGATAGAATTAATGTAGGGAGCTCACAAAGAACAATCCAGGCCGGGATTCGAACCTGTGACGAGCTCGCATTCTTGTTCATGTGTGTTGTACTCTGCAGTGAATAATGAAATAATGTGGAATGAAAAATTTATACCAGAACTCAAAAAGCCAATTGAATATTATTGAAGAAACTACAAAGAGGTGTTTATTGTTACCTCTTTATCCCCTTTAATATATTGAATTTTAGCCACCTTCCATCACTCTTTCTAGCTGTATAGATTTAATCTTGATAAGTAGTTAATGAAAAGTCATAAGGGACAATCATGAACAGAGAACTCTGGACTCCTGATTTCACAGTGCCCTGCAGACGCGCTGGTAGGAAATTATTTGTATTCTTTTCTTTTAGTGGTGCTCTTCCATCACTTATCCTAACTTCTGCCATGATGATGAACTTTGATTAAACTAAACGGGTGAAGGGTGGATACAAAGAACACTCATGCACAGGCCAGAGCTCGAACTTTGATCCTTCAGTAATGAGATTGTGAGATGGAGAAATTAGGGAAATCAAGCAATGCAATATTTTTGAAAAAACGTTAATTGTACACAAAGATGATCTTTCAAATATCCAATTGAAAATTACTACGAAGGGAAAATGCAGTACCGAAGCACGTATCCGAATGGTTAGCGCTTTCCTCTTGTCTTTGATGCTGGCCGACATTCATGGGAGGAGTGCAAGTGGTCCTGGATTGGCACCCGGTGGACCCACGTAGTAGTTCGGATCCCAGTTTAAACTGTAGGTCCAGTCCTGATTAGCCTTTCTGTACATAATGTGGACTTCTTCTTCTATGGCACTCTGGTCCGTATTCGGTCCATGGCCTCCCCAATCTTCCTCTTCCATCCCATCCTATCCAAGGCTGCTCTCTTCTAGTTCCTAGTTCTCAGCAGTTGTACTGCATCTGCTCCAACCGCTTCTTCCCATCTGTTTCTCGGTCTCCTTTCCCTCTAAAACTTCCTTGCATCACCTTCTTTGGGATTCGGCTGTCATCCATCCTGATTACGTGTCCTGACCACTCTAACCTTTTAACTGTTATATAAGCTGAGATGGATACATCTTTGTACGGTTCAAGTAATTCCTGATTGGTTCTTATTCTCCAAATATCTTGCACTTTTATTGGCCCAAATATTTTCCTCAGTATTTTCCATTCAAAGAAGTCCACCATTTCAGCTGCACTTTGATTAAATGTCCATGTTTCACTCCCGTATATAAGTATGCTGTGAATTAGGGTTTTATACAAAGTATACTCCACAATATTTAATCAATGGCAGTAATGAGAAGTATGCTTTATTGGCTCTTTGTATTCTATTTCTAACTTCTATCATCTCATCATATTTTTCTGTGATGAAATCTCCTAGATAAGGAAAACGTGATACCACTTCCAATTCGTGTTCTCCAATTTTTATATGATTTTCCTTTGACTTTGCTTTCTTTGTTTGGACTAATATTTTTGTTTTATTTGTGTTAATTTGTAATCCATTTTCCTTCCCTTTCTCGTCTAGTGTTTCCACTACTTCTCTAATTGATCTTATTGATCTTCCTATGATATTGATGTCATCTGCATACCCAACTATTTGGGTCGACTTATATTCTAATGTTCTTCTGGTATCTATCATTAGTTTCCTTATCACATATTCCAGATACAGATTGAACAAGAGTGATGTGAAGCCATCTCCTTGTTTGAGACCTTGTTTAACTGAAAAGCTCTCTCCCATACTGGCTTGAATCTTCACACGTTCTTTGGTGTTCTGCATCGTCATTTCTACCAATCAAATTAATTTTGTGGGTATTCTGAATGTATTCAATATGCTTCCAATTTTAGTTCTATCAATGGAGTCATATGCCTGTTTAAAATCAACAAAGACTTGTGTTATTTCTATGTTCCCTTCCCAACACTTCTCCAGTATCTGTATGTGTGTACTTGATCTATTGTAGACCTGCCTTTTCTGAAGCTGGCTTGGTACTCTCCTAATGCTTCTTCTGCATATGGTTGTAGTCTTTTCCTAAGTATGCTTGTCAATATCTTGTATGCTACACACAGCAACGATATTCCCCTGTAATTTTCACACATTTGTTTATCCCCTTTCTTGAATATTGGGAAAATTATACTCTCTTTCCAGTCATCTGGCATATGTTCTAAGCTCCAGACTTAGCATCAGTGACGATGCAGGTGGGTTCCTCCCCCAGTCCGGCACTTTACCCCCCCCCCCCAACTGAAGTTAATGAAATATCGAATAATAAGAGAGTTCATTTCTAAGAGTATGACGATTTTCACTATTTCTGCATGATATCACTTTTCCTGCTTATAATACCATCTTGACTAACAAATATTTATTTGTTTTAGTATTTATGTGTGTGTGTTTGTTTGTTTGTGACTTTTGTTCAAGATTCTCATTCATTCATTTATGTCCTTTAATTGTCGCGATTAACCTAAGTTTTAACCAGTTTTAAGAACTGGAAAAATGCGTTGAATGTGCATAGTTTTCAAACATTACAAACATTCTGAGGACCACAAAACATCATCTGTAGTACGGGCAAATTATTCTAATCGTGGGTCGTTAGTGACAACGCTATTTAGTAAAATACCTTCAAAGGTGATTCAAGATTTGGTTGGTTGGTTGATTTGGTGTTTTTAGTTCACTTTATGCACATTCTAATCAGGACTGGACCTACAGTTTAAAGTGCCTCCACTGGGTATTGAACCTGGGGCCAAAAGTGATCCAAGAAAGCCGACACTACATTTCAGTTGTTGTGGATGCATCGCTGTTTCTTACTATTCAGGGACTTGATTCTCAAGATGATGAGTCTGGGGCAAACCTTACCAAAGGGAATTTCTTCGATACTCTTGAAGTTAATTTCAAAATGAGGGTATATTATTCAGAAATGTATTGAACTTGAACCTTAAAATGCAAATCACACTCAAATACAAAACAAATTAATCTGCATAATGTCCACACTTATTCTCAGCAAAATAAGCCAGGAAGTGGAAGAGGGGAAAGTATTCGCACTGATGTCAGATGAAACAAAAGACATTGCGAGATAGGGACAAGAAAGATATTTGTATCGCGGGCAGGTAAAAGAATGCTTTTTAGGATTTGCCACTCTTCACTCATTAGAAGCAGTTTCGCTCTTTCTCGTACACATCAAAATCGAAGAACTTCTTCCCAAGAACTCCTTAGGTGCCTGTAATTGTGTAGCACAAACATACTTTGGAGTGGTAGAGTGAAAGGTGCACCAGGATCAGAATATTTCTTGAATTATGAGATAACTGTAACCTTTTTCAGATTTTTATTCCTGTGGTAACATTTCCCTGAAAGATTAAATACAGATTTTGCCCAAAACTCTTCAGCGTTACAAAGATGGAACAAAAGTACTAATGGATTTAGATTTCTTCGAAATCCTAGGAAAGTATAAATGGACATTTCACAAGGTTCACACTCTAGTTGTATTCTCTCCCATTCAGCATGTGAAAGAACCTTTGACATGCTTTGCTTGAAACAGGATGCCGGATGCCAGCTGCCTCATTTGGCTGTCCGTGCTATTGAGAAGAAATATCAAGTTCTGGACGTACAGAAGGTGGTCAATGTGTTCTCCAACTAACATACAGCAGAATTTTTCACTAAGTGATTTTCGTTGTTTCTAATACTTAAGAAGATTAATTTGTTCCAACGTTATGTTTATTTTGCAAGAAAATTAAACTCTTCGAAAAAAATGTTTCTTCATTTATATTGTTATCTTATAACTTGAATATTTATATCAGTACTTTCATCTCAAGAAAGACGATGAATTATAAATGTCTTCCAATACTGAAATAGGCCACTATAAACAGCACAACTTGCGGCAGTTCCCAAGAATAAGAAAAAGAATTAATGCCTTTATTAAAGTGTAATCAAGAAGTAAATTTAGGCAGTAAACGTCCACTCTGAATAAAGGACAATCATAAAACACCATAATGAATATAGCTAATAATATAATAATAATAATTATTATTAATAATAATATAAGTATTATATATATTATATTTATATGTAGTGTTTTCGGGCATTTCAATGTGACTGCCCCCCAACAAAATTTGTCGTCCCCCCCCATTTACTTTTCTCTGGCGCCATCACTAGGGTATAGGCGATTTCTCATTCATTTACTATGTCCTGTAATCGTCCGATTAACCTAAGTTTTAACGAGTTTTAAGAACTGGAAAAAAGTGTTGAATGTGAATTGTTTTAAAATATCATGAACATTCCAAGGACCACAAAACATCATCTGTAGTATGAGCAAATTATTCTAATTGTGGGTCGTTAGTAATAATGATAATTAGTAAAAGACATTCAAAAGTGATTCAAGATTTGGTGTTTTAAGTCCACTTGATGCACAGTAAGGCTAATCGGGACTGGACCTACAGTTTAAAGTGTCCCCACTGGGTATCGAACCTGGGACCAAAGTTGATCCAAGAGAACCGATACAACATGTCAGTTCTTGTGCATCGTGGGTTCTTACTATTCAAGGATTTGATTTTTGAAATGGTGAGTGAGGCAAACCTTAACAAAGGGAATTTCTTCGATACTCTTGAAGTTAATTTCAAAATGAGGAGATGTTATTCGGAAATGAATTGACCTTGAACCTTAAAATGCAAATTACACTCAAAATTTGATGATAATGTCCACACTTATTCTCAGCAAAATAAGCCAGGAAGTGGATCGGGTGAAAGTATTCGCACTGATGTCAGATGAAACAAAAGACATTGCGAGATAGGAACATGACATATACGAGGGCGATTCAATAATTATTGTCCCCGGCATACTTAGAGGATATGAATTGCAATGAATGATGGGGATATTGTAGCCTAATGTCTTAGATGCCTATATGCAAAATTTCAGAACCGTAGGTGCTACAGTAAATTTGTTTTTCTCTTTTTATGTGTGAGAGGTGGCACTTAGTTTGAAAAATGGAGAAAACCGAACAACGAGCTGTCATCAAGTACCTCCAGAAAAAGGGGCTAAGCCCAAAGGAGATTCATGAGGACATGGTCAGTGTGTTAGGTGATGGGGTTCCTACCTACCAGGTGGTAAAAAACTGGTGCCGCGATTTCCGTTGCGGCAGGGAAAGCTGTCAACAGGCCCCTGGTGCTGGTCCTCCAAGAACAGCATCCACCCCAGAAAACATTGATGCTGTGCATGACATGATTATGGCTGACAGAAGAATCACGGTGCAACAGTTAGCAGACATCATGCACATCTCTGTAGGCTCAGTGGAAACCATTGTGCATGAACACTTGGGATTCAGAAAAGTGTCAGCGCGATGGGTCCCCAAAATGTTATCCCGTGAACAACAGAAAGACAGAGTTCAATGTTCAAGGGCTGGTTTGGAGCTGATGGGGGTAGACCTGAAGCAGGTCTGTGATAGATTTGTGACAGTGGATGAGACATTGCTCCATCACTATGATCCCGAGTCCAAACGACAGAGTATGGAGTGGCGGCACAGCAATTCACCTACCCCCCGCAAATTCAGGGTGCAAGCATCAGCACGCAAGGTTATGGCCACAATTTTTTGGGATGCGAAGGGTGTGCTCCTTATTGACTACCTGGTGGGACACACTGTTACTGGGGACTATTATGCAGCCCTAATCCCTAAGTTACGCGAAGCAATCAAGGAGAAACGGCGTGGGATGTTGTGGCGAAAAGTGCTGTTTCACCACGATAATGCTCCAGCACACAGAAGCCATGTTACTGGTGCCTTAATCCATGCTGCTGGTTTCCATGTGTTGGAACACCCTCCCTACTCACCCGACCTCGCCCCTAGTGACTTTCATTTGTTCCCGAAGTTGAAGGAGCACCTCAAGGGGACGCATTTTCCCTCAAATGCTGCTGTTATGGACGCTGCGGAAGAATGGCTCACGGCTCAGCCACAGACATTCTTTGAACCTGGCATAGTGGCTTTACAGCATAGGTGGAAGAAGTGCATTACTGTGAAGGGGGACTTTGTGGAAAAATAATACTGCTTATATGTCAGGGACAATAATTATTGAACCACCCTTGTATTTGTATCGCAGGCAGGTAAAAGGATGTTTTTAAGGATTTGTCATTCTTCAATCATTAGATGCAGGTTCGCTCTTTCTCGTACATATCAAAATCGAAGAACTTCTTCCCAAGAACTCCATAGGTGCCTGTTATTGTGTAGCACAAACATACTAGGGAGTGGTAGAGTGAAAGGTGCACCAGGATCAGAATATTTCTTGAATTATGAGATAACTGTAACCTTTTTCAGATTTTATTCCTGTGATAACATTTCCCTGAAAGATGAAATGCAGATTTGCCCAAAACTCTTCAGCGTTACGAAGATGGAACAAAAGTACTTCACTTAATGGATTCCTTCGAAATCCTAGGAAAGTATAAATGGACATTTCACAAGGTTCACACTCTAGTTGTATTCTCTGTAACAATTCCAATTCCTAATGCAGCATGTGTGAGAACCTTTTCGTGTTTGAAACCTTTGAAAAGCTTTGCTCGAAACAGGATGCTGGATTGCCTCATTTGGCTGTCCTTGGTATTGAAAAGAAATGTCAAGTCCTACCGAAGGTAGGCAATGTGTTCTCCAAGGCACATACAACAGAATTCTCCTACAGGAGAATTGCATTTCATTAAGTGGCTTTCGTTGTTTCTAATACTTAAAAAGGTTAATTTCCTCCAACGTCATGTTTATTTTGCAAGAAAATTAAACTCTTAGAAACTTTTTTTTCAGCATTTATATTATTATCTTATAACTTGAATATCAGTAGTTTCATCTCAAGAAAGATGATGAATCATAAAATTATAAATGTCTTCCAATACTGAAATAGGCAACGAGAAACAACGTAATTTGCAGCAGTTCCCACGAATAAATAAGAATTAATGCTTTTATTAAAGTGAATCGTATGGAGATAAACTCGTAATCAAGAAGTAAATTTAGGCAGAAAATGTCCACTCAGAATAAAAGACAAGCACAAAACACCATACATGAATATAATATTATTATTATGAGCATTATTATATATTTATATATAATGTTTTCATACGTTTTAATGTGACTGCTCCCCCAACAATATTTTGTCCCCCCCCCCCCCCAGTCATTTTTACCTGTGCCATCATTGGTTGCCACAGTGCCCAACCTGGGGAACCAGGATTTTCTTTCAGGGTTTAATCCCTTTGCCTCTGAAGTTCCCCTTCTCCACAAGGCACTGGTTTCCCTATTCTCCCAAGAGCGTGGGTTGCCTCTTCTGCCATTCCGAAGGTCTCCTTCTCCGCCACAGATGCCATTGAGGTCTTCACCATATACCTTACAAGGTGTTACCATCCGGAGCCAGATGGACCAAGGGTTTTTTAAAGAGGTATTACTCCTCTAGGTTCCTCCATCTCCTCAGCCGTTGAGATGACCGTCCATCTTCTTCCACCTTTGGAGCAGTTGACCATTAGGTTGCTTCTTAGTCTGGCTCTTCACCTGCTAGCCTGCCTGGCATGGGAGACCCTGCCAGTAGGTATGCTACTGCCGGTATAGCCTAGGGGATCATCAGAGCACACAATCCCCACCACCAACTACAAGGTCCTGCAACCACTAGGTGGAACTTAAAACACCAAATCACCCAACCATGGCGAAACCAGGAGTTCCGGGTTCGAACCATGACCTGGGCATGGGCGTTCTTTGTGTTTGTCCCTTCATTAATTTTATCGTATCATCTTCATGATTAACCAAATGTGACAAGAAATCGATGCTAAGTAACAAAAATCAAATCAAATCTGATTGATTGATTGATTTTGTTTATTTTACTTCGCTTTCCTGCCACGTTTGGCTAATCACGAAGATGATACTATAAAATGAATGAAGGGACACACACAAAGAACACCCATGGCCAGTGTGGTATTTAAGAAATTTCCAGACATGACTGTCTAGAGAGAGCATGAGATAATGATTTATATGCTGTGTGTGTGTGTGTATGTGTATATACACTACTGACAAAAAGTTTAAGACCACCATGAAAAACAGCCAAAAAATCAGTATGGAGTGTTCTATGGAACCAGCTGTTCCTGTCCAAGAAAGACATGATGATGATACACATGGAAAATGCAAAGTAGTCTAGTTTGAACCTCGCAAGACAGGAAACCAATTTTTTTTCCGAATCTGTAGCATGTGGTTTGCAAAATGGAAAGTGACAAAATTGTTGCTGAAACTGGCAACATTGCAGCTGTGTGCGTGAAACCGGTGAGTACAGTAGCCAGACTCATGCACATCCTTATCAGTGGCTCAGGGTCAGTTGCTGTTCATGCAGGCGACAATGCAAGCCCATTATTGTGTGTGTGGTGTTCAAGGTAAGTGGAGCTGTGTGAAATGGCCTGTCATCGTGGGGAACAGACAATTTCGGTTGAAAAGTGTGCTGTGATATGTGCACTGAAAAATTAAGGTTAATTGGAACTCGAAGAAGCAAGAAAACTGAATATTTCCAAGACTGGTGTTCATTGTGCATTGTACAGATACCGTAAAACCAACAGTTATTCTGACCGTGCACGTAGTGGAAGAGCTCGTGTAATGTCTGCATCTGACGATAGATATATTACAGTTACTATCAAACGGAACAGGTGCCTAACAGCACCAGTCATCGCTGCTTTCCTGAATAACAGCAGAGTGACACCTGTGTGTGTGTCAGCGGTGAAGACTAGGTTGCCTGAAGAAGGGCTGCATGGCAGAGTAGCTGCTAGAAAGCCATTGTTACGACGTGTGAACAAGACGAAATGATTGGCCTGGGCTAAAATGCACCAAGGTTGGAATGTGGATAACTGGAAACGGGTACTCTGGACCAACGAATCCAAATATGAATTATTTGGCAGCAATAGGCGAACCTTTGTGCGTCGAAAAGGTCAGCGAGAGAATGAAAGAAGAGTGTCTTGTTCCCACAGTGAAACATGTGGGTGGAAGTGTAATGGTGTGGGGTTGTTTTGCCGGAAACCAGATGGGGAACCTTCATAAAATTCAGAGAACATTGGTAAAAGAAGGGTATCATCAGAAATTGGTGCACCATGCCATCCCCTCTGGTCGTCATCTTGTTGGTAATGGGTTTATTTTTCAACAAGATAATGATCCCAAACATATGTCCAAATTGTGCATGTGGTATTTGGAACGCAAGGCAACAGAAGGGGCATTAGTTCTCATGACGTGGCCACCACAGTCTGCTGATCTTTCACCAATTAAACTGCTATGGGACCAAATTGATAGGGACATCAGGAAGAAGGTACCCAGCAACACTCGACAGCTATGGGAATTCATCAACGATGCCTGGCATAGCATTCAACCATCCTATCTGGAAAAACTATTGGAGCACATGCCACGTGTTTGCGCTGCTGTCATTAAGGCCCATGGCGGACATATTGATGAAAGCAAAATATGAGGTGACATTAGTATGTATAGTGATGTACCTATGTTTGTACATTGCCAAGCAGATTCTTACATCTGTTTCTGGTACATTAATTACAAAATTCATTCATTTCTACTGATTTTTGACACTTTTTCCTGGTGGTCTTAACCTTTTTGTCGGTAGTGTAGATATACAATACACATATGTTCGTGGCTGCTAGAGGAGAGGGGTTGCAGGCGTGTGTGTGGGGGGGATGTATCTCGACAATTTTAAATGGTAAATGGGGTCACTCTACACTTCGTTTTATGCCACTCCATTTTTTTAAGAAGAGCTTTGAACAAAACAGATTTTAAAAATTTGCTAAAAATTGCTGATTTAAATTTGTATCTTGACAGAAAGAAAAGGCCAAGTCCAATTAAAGATCAAAACAGCTAATCGGGACTGGGTCTACAATTTCTAAAGTGAGATTTTGACACCCACCCCCAGAAATCTATAGTCTGGACCTAACTTTTGGGAATCTGAATCGAACTTGGGACATAACTTTAGGGTGGGGGGTTAAAATCAAAAAGTTTTCTACCCCATAAAAATAGGGCCGAAGACTAATTTGCTAAATTACGGTTACATTTGCAAAATCATAAAAATTACTCATTAACTTGCTTCTCAGGTCCCAAGAGGCTAACACAAGTTTCATTAGCTTGTTTAATCTAAAAGAAAATTAAGTTGGCGAGTGCCCCTGCCAAGTTACGGCTAATTATCTGGGGCTCCTTGAATACAAAACAATAGTGATTACCACTATTATATATCTAACGCCCATCATTGTGTACGTAATTTCATAATCAATTGTTGTTACCGAGACGACCAAGAGAATGAATTCAATATCAATTCTTCTGTACTTTTAGTCATGATATTTTTAAAATGTTAGTTTGGTTGATTTAGTTTATTTTACTTCACTTTTCTGCCACTTTTGGCTAATTGTGAAGAGGGAGATGAGTGATGATGTGATGAAATTAATGAATGGACACTCACAAACACCCATGCCCAGGCTGGGATTCAAACCCCGGACCCTTGGCGTTGTATCACAATGTGCTAACCACTCTGCTAAGGAGACCGGCTCATGTGTTTTAATTTAGTGATAGTGTAACATCACTAGACACATCAAGCCATGGCCGGGTCATTTTTCAGTTGTTAAATTTTTCACAGGCAGCCAGCATCAAAAGGAACCCAACACTTTAATACTCCTGCCTTCCAGGCCCGTAGCTAGAGGGGGGGCAGGGGGGGCAACTGCCCCCCCTGAGAGCCTCCTTTGCCCCCCCTGTGAAAAATACAGAACACATTCCTACCTGAAATTCTCACTAATGTTTGAAATTATATCATGTGTTACTCTAGCAACATAACAAAGACACTAATTAATTTTGTGATTTATTAGGGTGTATGGGATTCTGTATAATGTGGTATCAGGATTGGGGGGGCAAATTCCTTTCCAGATTCAAACTTCGGGAAATGATTTCACAATTTTCAGTATCTAGAACAGTTGTGACATTTTGAGTAGTCTTGTATTAATGGTGCCGAATGTGTTCCGATGTTTTTTCTTGGATGTGTTGCTATGAACTTGGAACTGCTTAATTTTTTGTTTCCCAAGTCTACCTTTTGATAATAGTGATTCATGTGGTAGAGGGAGGGAGTGGATATTTGAATCTTGTTACTTAGCATTGCTTTTCTGCCACTTCTAGCTAATCGCAATAATGAATGATGACGTGAAATTGATGAAGAGACACTCACAGACAGTGTCACAACCGCAGGTGGCAGGGGCCATATCTCCCCCTCCCAACCTTGGACGGAAGTTCATTGTAGGGGAAGCAAACGTTGAAGTAAAAAGACAAGACTAGGAAGAATAGCAGGACAATTGGATACTCAGGATGGAATTAGTTTTTACGTGTTCCTTGGATTGGATTGATTTGGTATTTTAAGTCCACTTTATGCACAGTAAGGTTAATTGGGACTGAACCTACAGTTTAAAGCGGAATCCGAACCACTTTGTGCCTCCACCCGGTATCGAACCCGAGACCCCTTGATTTCAAGGCGATGACGCTACCACTGCGCCATCGGGGAGGACGTGTTCCTTGCATTTTTCTTCCAGACGGCCAAGGGTACTTGCAAGGGGCACAGAGGTGCAATTGCCCCCTTAGATTTAAAATTTTATACAAATAAAAATATATTTCGTAAAATTTTCTTGCTCGCTTCGCTCGCAATTTCTCCTATTTTTATAGTCCAAGTTCAGAGCCATAGCTATATAGGGCGGCGGGAGTCAGCCCTGGGAGCCCCCCTAAAATTATTTGCACCCTATTAAAACAATTTCTTTCTATGAAACTTAATATCAAATATAAATGATGACACTGTAATCCAAGAAGTCATTGATCAATCAAGGGATTCCTATTTTTTTGTCAGGTGTCGAAACATGTATTTCAACTATAATATAATGCAATTCATACAATAATTTTGCAAAATGGTTAACGTAACAAGTAGGCAAACATTGTCTGTAGTGATGCAAGAGTCTCCCCTTTGAAGGAAATAGAGTCCGTGGAGGACTAAGGGACCCATGTTTTAATGTTTTAGCAAGATCAAAAAAAGTATTAACAATTTTTTCCACAATTCATCAAAGTGCAGATATTATGTAACCATTATTATGTTATTAATCCGATTTTGCTTGTACAACACAACACAATGGTGCTGTTGGATTCTCGATAGATTCCTTTGTGCGTAAAAATCTTGCATACTGGAAACTATAGGGAATCATTATGAAGCATGATTTATAAAGGGCTCCCTTAATCAGTTCTGCAGAGAGGCCCAAAGCTGTTCTTAGTCATCAATTAACATTATCGACCTGTAAATATCAAGTAGGGTGGAGGCACATAATGGTTCTGATCACACTTTAAACTGTAGGTCCAGTCCCAATTAGCCTTAGTGTGCATAAAGTGGATTTAAAACACCAAATCAATCAATTACAATATCAAGTAGGTACAGTCCCTATTAGCCTATTTATGTTAAACTTTATATTCTTTGGCAACCTTGAAAGGTCATTATCGAAATATTGCTATTTGATGTTGATCGAAGTTTTTTTTTTTTTTTTTTTTTTGTGGTGTTCGTTGCAGTTTCAAGATACCATCCCTTTTCTGTTACTTATAGCTTTTGGGGGAGGGGGCAAGTGCCTCTGTGTACCCTACCATATCTGCCAATGCGACACAATATATTAAAAATTTGCCCCCTCTAGGATTGACTTCGCCCCCCCTACAAAGAATTCCTGGCTACGGGCCTGCTGCCTTCTTGTGCAGATCCACTTGCAAATTTTCAGAACCCATCCTTTCACCAACACAGCCTTCATCGCCACCAGATTTCGTTCATTTTGAAGGCAGATTCCTGATATTGCATAGTCTGGATCTCGTAATGCTAACTTTTTCCACTAACATTCTAGCTTCACAAAGAAATCTAGTTCATTGTTCTAAAAGAGAGCACACTTGCCAGGATTCGAACCCAGGATCTCTGGCTTACTTGTCAAAATCAAATCGTTTTTATTTTCGTAAGGCGGTGGGGTTACGTGTACTTTCTTTTTAGTAGTCATTCCTCATTTTGCAATCTTTTCTTGTCTTTGACGTTCTTCTTTTTTTTTTAAGGAAGACTGGGCGCTAAAGGGTGGGGCCTATGACCCACACCACCCCCCCTAGACACCTCACTGATGGCTACCCCAAGTGTCGACGTCACTGCTTATATTATAGGTAGTGTGCTGTTCGAAAAAATAATACCCTTGGAGCTATTTTGGTATTTTCCCTTACAGGAAAAAATTAGAATGTGGAATTGCTCGTTAGTAACAGTAGCAGACCTGTTCGGTTTCATTCATCACAGACTCGCCCCAGATACCAACACGTATCTGTAGATCAGTATCGCACGTAAGCCAAGCACCTTCTCCGTCAAGTGCCATATATCGTCTTTTTTGACATAAAGTAAAATGTTTTCGTTGTTAAGCTAAATGTTGTGTATCTATGCTGAGAGATTTAAACCTAACCTAACCACGAAAGCATTCCTCGCTTGCGTTAGAAGATGGAATAAGGCGCTCGACTGAGAAGGTGTTTGATTTACGTGCGATGAGTTAAATCTCCTCTTGAAGATATTCAATTGTCTGTGCAGTGTCAGTTCAAAAGAAATCATCTACTAACTTCGCTGGTAAGTGATGGTAACTTTAGAACTGTAAGAAGTGTGTCTATTATTTTTACTTTATTTGTTTTAGATCATACGTGTGTTAATATTTAGTAAGACGCGCGTGAAGAAATTCTCTGTATTGCTTAACGACGTGGGACAGGTTTTCTTTTTAATATTGCAAGGGAAATTGTTACAATATACCTACATATTTGTGTTGTCCGCTAGCAAGACTATTAACTTGTGCTTTGTCACTCGAATTTCTGCTGATATTTCATAATAGTTTAGTATGTTTTAGGTAGAAATTCCACACAGTGAACATATACTGTGTTCCTTTGTTGTCCATCACAGAAGTACTGCTTTGACGTAATTTTTGAGAGCGTGTCCCTTTGTTGTCCATCAAAGAAGTGCTCCTTTGACGTAATTTTTGAGAGCATGTTCCTTTGTTGTCTATCAAAGAATGCTGCTTTGACATACATTTTGATAGCTAGTTTGTGATTGAGAGGGTACCCTTGTCCATCTGTACCCCCTAGAGGAAGTTTTTGTTGATTAAAATTTCAGTAACCACCAAACGTCTCTAATTCCCTTATTTTCCTATTTTTCACATTGATACTTACGTATTCTGCATTCCTAAGGATTCTTCGGTACTATTATCGTATGAGGGAAACACCTAAGAATCATATATTTCGGACTTCTTTACATTGCTAACGTGTTATTTTCGAATGCGGAACATTTCTTAAGGTGAAATAATGAATTTCTAACTAAGATAATGTTTATTTCTTCTATTTACGAGTACTTACTGTTACTTGTTGTTTCGAATCTGTAACACATTATGGCCGTGATAGCATACTGGTTTAGGGGGCGTTCTGAGAGTGTTTTGTCGATTTATGCAGTGTTGCAACCTCGTTCACCGGAAAATATCTACTTTCGTGCCCGGATTTGAAATTATGCTAATACGTTGCAAACCATTGACGTTAGCTTCACAAACCATTGACGTTAGCCCCACAAACCATTCACGTTAGCCCCAAAAACCATTCACGTTAGCCAAAAAAACCATTCACGTTGGCCCCAAAAACCATTTTCCGTAAGGTTAGGTTAGGTTAAGTTAGGTTAGGCAAGCGTAGTTAAAAAAAAAATACTCGACACGTGGTTCTAGTGAAAACACGGCGAGGCTCAAACACTGGCTACGGGGTTGTATCATCTTAACACACGGAACATTGCACTCTCATGCAGAAAGCAAATGGCGGGAGCAGGAACAGCGTGTCGGACAGAGATTTTCGCAGAAAACAACATGCATTCACATTAAAATGGATCAAATCTATATTCAGGAACTTCCACAACGCTGAAGAAAATGATTTCCGTAAGTACTTTCTCCTGTAAATTTGAAGAAAATTTGAAGGAATCCGTTTCCCTCATACGATAATGTTACCGATTCTTCAAGTTCGGGTTTCGTTTTTTGCACGCAGATAATCTCAATTTTCGAAATATCGAGTATTTTTATTTTGTTCGCTTTTGCAATATGGCGGAGAAATCTTGACTAGCGTAGTCCATGATCAGTGGTTATGCAGTGTTGCAACCTCCTTCATAGAAAAATACCTACTTTCGTGTTACTGATTTTGTATTTTTTCCAGGTTCGAAAACCCCACGAACCATTCACGGCAAGGTTAGGTTAGGTTCTGTTATGTTAGGCAAACATAGTTAAATTTGTTTTTAAAAATTAGAAATTTTTTCGGGTTCGTAAACCCTACGAACCATGCACAGATAGCCCCACAAAGCATTCATAAATAGCCCCACGAACCATTCACGGATAACCCCACAAACCATTCATAAATAGCCCCACGAACCATTCATAAATAACCCCACGAACCATTCATAAATAACCCCACGAACCATTCATAAATAGCCTTAGAGACACTGGGTGAAAGGGGGGGGTTATAACCCCCATCAACCTCACATTGAGCATGCCACTGATCCTGTGCACATCATGTTGTCGCAAGTTCGTAATCAGAAATAATGGACAGTAACTCACGTTTATTTACGTTCTAGAACTGTTACACATTTACAAAACCGCGTTATTTTAGGCATGTTCTTTCGCTATTTTAGTATACATAGAAACAGTTTTTACTAACAAAGAGCGGCGAAAATACTTCGAAATTGTGGGTTTTAACTTACGTGGCTATTCTTTGGTATCAAATATCGGTACTTTATTATTATACTGACTACCTCATTTCAGACCATCTGTTTTCTGGGGAAGCAAAAGAAACGGGTTTGGTTAGGTGACTCATGTGTGCGAGGGAAATATAATTTAACATAGACAAATGAGGTAGCCTGTATAATACTAAAGTACCCAAATATCTCCGTTATGTGTGCTTTCCTAACGCTGGAACCACTTTTACATTATATAAAACATTGAAATCTGTCGATTAAAATAAAATTCTACGTAATTCTCAAGTGGGTAAATCAGGTGCGGCTCGTGCATTATTTTCCTGGGGTTCACCAAAATTATGCAAAGTGGACTTATCTAAACCTTTTGAGACACTACACGCTTTGGTTCGTAGAGATAGTACTGGGAAAATTATCAAATTTTGGCCGGTAGATTACTGACAAAGTTAATTTGCTTTATGTTCAGATAACAGTGACAGCTCCAAGGAGTGTGTGTGTAGGGGGCGATCATTTTAATTTAAGATTTTGTATGGTATTGTATTTAGGGGTATCTCAGAATTCAGAAAATATTCTCGCCTCAATTTTGCCTCTTCCACTCTTGCCAACTCTTTTTTGGTCCCACCACTCTCAAATAGACTATATTATTGGAACTGGATCCTGAACTTACAGTTAAAAATACAAATCTCTGCCTGCTAAAATAAGTATGTTTCAGTAATCGAACCCAAGACCCCTTGATTACAAGATAATTCGTATATAACTATTCAAAACTATATCGCTAAATCAAGGCGATTCGATTATATTCTATGCAATATGTTAACTTCTCACACAGCAACAACTACACTCCTTCCAATACACAATCCACCTCACTCCACTCAACGTATCACCATGCCAAATATATTTCAGTCACCAGCCACGCACTTCAAAACAAACTAACAAGTATGGAGACAATGACACGTAACAAAGTCAAATGTGCGCGTCCCCTCGAACATCCTCTCACGCTAGAGTATAACTGATCGCACAAAACCCAAACAACTTTTTGGTCGTCTTCTGACATAAGTGCGAAATGTTAGGTTCTTGAATAAATAGTAAATACTACATTTTTGATCAAGCACGGTAAAGCCCCGAAAATTGCAGTGTATATATTCTAAGACAACTAAACCTAAAAAGCCTAACATGTCAACGAAAGCATATAGTCTGACATAAGAAGACCAAAAGGTTCCTTAAGTCTTGTCCGATAAGCAACCCCTTGTCCTCGCGCTATTTTTGACTTTTCGGCTCCTCCTACCTGAAGTGTTTCCATCTTAAAGAAGAAAACTGTGAATGTGTAGGCAAGTTGTTTTCTATCATATTTATCTTAGTTGTCCCATCATCTTTACTTCTAGCTTTCGTTTGGGGTCACCTCTGCATATATATTACACCTTCTTCATTAATCTAATAAGTCTTGTAAAATATAAATAATACAAAGAGAATGCCAAATGAATTCAAATTGAAACACACAGGGCAACACTGGAAGAGAGAAGATCGTGGTTCACTCCAGCTCGCTGGTGATCCTACGAACTGCGCATGTCCGTTTTGACGAGACGACCTTCCTAGAGTATCAGACTGCATCTCTTTTCGCCATATGTACGCATCGAGCTTGTGCTAGCCGTCCTATGCTTTTAGCATGGTAGGGGTTGCCTTGCGGAGGTTCAGCGGAGACTTTGCACGAAACTGAACCAGAGGAGAGCTGAGTGGCTCTGGCCTGCGGTTTCTCCTTCTCACTACGAGAATTTGGCACTCTAAGCTTATGAACATCTCAGTTATTGTTTATCTTGTATATTACTGGGGGTTCAGTGCACATTTGCGCTATACAGCCAACCGCGCCTGGGGTAAATGGTCCTATTCAAAGTATTCAAAATGTTGCACTGTTTTTTCTCCTCTGTTTTACAAAAATTTCGTGTGTTATCTATGGAGAAACATTTATTGGGCATGAGCAGGCTTCCCAACTGTTATGAATGAAATTCTAGAAGATTTCTTTACAGCCTTCAAACCCTTTACATTAAAATGTTCTGGAAGACTAGTGTCATGACGATCAGCTGTTGGTTCATTCCATGTCAAATCAACCAATTTACATATACTTTTTTAGTATACAGCCCTGATTTTGCCACATTATCCTGCCTTTGACGTAATTGTTTATGGAATACTAGGCCAAAGGTATTGGGTTATGACCCCCACAAACCCCTCCTTGTGCACTCCACTGAAAGTAGGCTATTTATTTTGGAGTGTCAAAGCTGGTAGAATATATTATCTTTTGTTTTCTTTATTTTCCACTTTTTTCTTCGAAGGAAAGACATTTGTTGAAATAGATGTGAGTCATGCACAGCTGAAGATTCAGAGACATGTTTTCATAGGATGTGAGGCAAGCCTGGAATTGCTCTGTGCATGTAGAATCTCTGCTGTCATTCTTCCTTTGCCTAATGTGCCGAGAGTAGTGACTTGTGAATGTTCGTTATCTGTGACCGGAAATGGAGTGTTCTGTAATATTTTTAAATGGAGAGGACTGTCATAAATACCCTTTTGGTAAGGTTCCCAAAGGCCTAACTAATCTTAACAAAGTCAGTGAAAATGTTAACACTTCTTAGATCAAGACTACAGGCGTATGACTTAGAGACAATATGCAAATACCATTAAATATAGCTTTTTATATGGTAAAATATGTTGTGATCTTCAGAAGTGCCACTTAAAGAAAAGGTTAAGTAAGGTAAGGTAATAAAGTGTCAAGAAAGCCTTCTACCAGTTAAATCAATATACCTGATATGTTGGAGTAAAAGTTTCATATGTGGAGAAAGTGACTCACTTAAATGCCAGAATTGAAATCATGTCTTTGTGCCAAGCCAAGGAAAACTAAAGGAAATGCTCGAAGTCTGTTCTGTTTTTTATGCATCTCCTGTTTCAAAACTGAGGAGGCTGATTGCAGAAAAACAGTGATCTTGTTCCAAAAACTATTCACATCCTACAAGGAGTGCAAAGCAAACTGGAAAGTTGCTTTTCACTAAGTATTAAAACTGAAGAAAAAGAAAGCAAGTGTGACAATCCTTTGCGGGGCCAGTACAATCATATAATTGAAATTATAAGAAGAAAAATGTAAATGAGCAAAAAACTAATGTTGAAAAGGTCAGAATCATCAGTTTGATTGCTACCACTTGGTCAAGAAAAAATATGTGATGAACTGAAGATTTCTGATAATTTACTTAGGAACTTGGTGAAAGAACAAAGAATCCTGCCTGATTTAACAAAGAGAATGAATAGGAAACTGGAGCTGACAACACCAACTGGTCATGGGTACCTAATAAACCAAAACTTTTGCAATGAAATTTTGCAGATTTTCAATTGTCATACCTTGTAATTTCAATTTATGGTAAGTCAAGTATTAAAACCTTATGTTACTATATTTTCTGAGGCTTTATTTATCCCAAATTTAAAAAAGAAAAAGAAAAGACTTCATTATTTTAAGTATGGGATATATTTTAACCTTACTTTGCAACGTCAGAAATTAGGTGACATACGTTACCTCATATTGACCAATACGAGTTGAATCTAAAAGTTGAGATTTTTACTGTGAGTTACGTTCATGAAGGGCTTCCTATGTACCAAATTTCAGAATTTTTAAAGGGGACCCATCTGAGAAATTCAATGAACGGCCATGTTTGAGCCCATGCTGTAAGAAAGGGTTGCATTTCTAAGCACTGATATTTTATTTACAGACACCCTGCAGGTAGGTCTACACATGAATAAAAAATCAAGCCTTTGACTAAACCCCTTCATTAAAAAAAATCGGGCTTAAAAATCCATTTTTTTCAACTATTTTTACCCCAATTTCCACCATAATTTTCATACTTACGATGCAATTTCAAGCAAAACATACCTGAATATCATAGGAAGTATACTTCATTAGTTACAAAATGAATTTTGTTTCATGTCTCCAGCTCTAATGGTTTTTGAGATATTAAGGTTTCTGTATACTGCTACATGAACAAAAAAAGCCATGCACCATGTTGGAAAAATGGCTGCCCCAGGAGAACTGAAGAAAATTTTTTTTTTTGAACATTGGTTTTGATATCTAGAAACATGTACAAACGTATGTACTAAAAATGAAATTTTTCTAAAATGGTCGTGCAACCACCATTGGATGGTTTGGCATGGAATGACCCTGTATCTGTTTGTGGTTTTGCTACTGTGAATGCAAATTGAATCAACTTGATTATAACAAACTAGCAACCATTTCAAGTAAACAAAATAAAATCAATATACAGATTTGAAACACACTTAATTCCACTGTAACATTCTACGAACTTAATCTATATAATGAAGCAAAATTGTGTTAACTGAAATATAGAAGTCTCGAGACTTGGGTGCAAGAATATTTGATTGATGGATTTGGTTTGTTTTACTTAGCTTTTCTGCCACTTCTGGCTAATCGTGAAGATAAGGATGAAAGGGGGGTAACGATTTTGATTGTTTTATGATTTTTTCAAATTGTCCTAGCAGGAAGACTAATTATCATATAATTTTGCCAATCATTGTCACACGAAATCTGAACCTTCCTTAAAGTAATGAGCACTGTTTGAATTTTTAAAAAAAGTTATTTATGTTGAAGAAAACTGTAAATATGCGATATCGCCCTAACGGATTTCTTTAAATTAGCAGGAGAAATTAATTACTGAAATCAGTTTCTGTAGCATTGTCGAAGATCTTGAAGGTACAATACCAAAGAAGAAATAGCATACGTATCTTCGGAATTCCAGAGACCGAGGGTGAAAGTACCGACAACATCGCCCTGTCTCTTTTTGAGGAGCATTTAGGGGTTCATGTAAGCAACGGTGATTTGTGCCGCACCCACAGGGTAGGTCCGAAGTCTCCCGGGTCGCACAGAGGCATCATCGTGAAATTTACTAATTACAGGGCAAGGTCGCTAGTTTTCAGGAACAAAAGAAAACTAAAAAACTCTGGAATCTCCATAAGAGAAGATCTCTGCAATGCACGGCTGCAGCTTCTCAGGAAGGCCATCGAGAAGTTCGGTCTCAAACAGGTGTACACGGAAGATGGGAAAATAGTGATCAGGAAAGGTAACACGAAACACTATGTCACATCATGTAGACAACTATCAAACCTGTAAAACAATCTAGCCGTAATACGCGAAAAAAGAAAAAAAAAACAAGAAAAAACTCTGGGATAGCAGCAAGTCGCTCGTAGGAAGTGTATTATTCTACAAGAGCCATGAAAACTTATAATCTAAATATGTTTAATTCTATTGTGCCATTAAAATATTATGTGTTTGTGTCTTCGTCTCAAGCAATAGTGTGTGTAAATGTGTGTGTCGTTGTTTGTGTACTTGTTTCCACCCGATGAAGAGAAGAAATAACCTGGATGTGTGTCTTAGAAATTTTCGTGTAAGTCAGGTAAGTGCTTGCCTTGATATATCGTTCGCTTTTTCGATAAAAGAATGTCCCCACAGCTACATATTCCGATCGGCCGCAGAGAGAGGGGAGGGAAGGAGAAACAGTAGCGCCTTTTTCTTTCAAGAATGGGTGAAAACGTCATGAGCGAGAGCGACCCCTACCCGCCTGACCATCAAACAGTCTCAACCCCCGTTACTCGGTCAAAGACCCACGACACCCTGGTTCGGAAGCAGAGGTTGCCAAATTTATCCGACCTCAGCATAGCACACGCAAACATTCGTTCTTTAATCCTTGGCTCTGTAGCGCAGACGGGACGAACGAAATCAACATCCCCGGTTACTCGGTTTTCCGTAACGACAGAAACAAGAAAGAAGGCGGGGGCATTGCCATATTTATCCGCTCAGCGCTGGCAGTAAAATTCGTAGACTTCCGACCATCCGAAGCCAATGATATTGAATATATTAGCATGATAGTTAGTGTAAGTGACTTAAAAGTTGGCATTTGCGCGTTTTACCGTCCACCAAATGTACCCTATACAAATCTCGCCATCATAGAAGAAATTATTTCAGATAACTATGCCAGTGTAGACGCTTTCCTTATGCTAGGCGATTTTAATTGCGACATGCTCAGCACACAAAAAGCGGAGACCCTGTTTCTTAAAGATATTATAAAATCGTATAGTTTAACACAATTGATTGATAAACCCACTAGAATAACAGAATCTTCCGAAACATTGTTAGATTTAATAATTGTTGACAACCCCAACATTGTATCTTCTTTCGAAATCGCGAGTCCAATCGGAACATCAGACCACTGCTTGACGAGCGTGTCACTGCATTGCGCAAAACCCAGGGATAAAGCCAAATACGTTACGTACCGAGATTTTAAGAAATTTGGATATGAAAATTTTTGTCTAGATGCTGTAAACATTAATTGGAACGAAACGTTTAAACTTGGAAACATCGATTCTAAAATAGAATTTCTTGAGAAAAATCTCGTCGACCTGTTTAACGTTCACGCCCCATTACGAACGGTTAGGGTGACGAAAGAGCCAGCGCCGTGGCTAACAGATAATCTTAAGCTGCTCATGAAACTGAGGGATGGTACGCTGCGTAAATACAAGCGAAATTAATTTTACATTGGGACGAGTATAAAAGATTAAGAAATTTTACCACCTCTGTTATGAGGCAAGAGAAAAAGCTTATTTTTCTTTTATTGTAAATAACAATAAGAGAAATTCAAAGAACATTTGGAATAGCCTGAAAACAATTGGTATCGGTAGCAAACGGAACGCGAGAGAACTTCCGCCTCACCTGAGCAGTCCCTCTGAAATTAATAAACATTTTGCAAATGTCTACGACAGTGTTCCTCGAGACAACACCATTATTGCAAAGGAGTGCAAGTATTTCTTAGAGAACTGCTTTCAAAACGATGCAAAAGAATTATCCTTTCGCCAGGTTCAAGATTCTGAGGTTGAAAAGGCAGTGTACAGCATTCGATCAAATGCTGCAGGAGTGGACAACATTACGTGCAAAATGCTTAAACTGGCCCTTCCCTTCATACTTACGGCACTCACGCATACCATAAATTTTTCTCTGAAAACCAGCCAATTTCCAAATGCATGGAAAGAAGCTCGAGTTATTCCGCTCCCCAAAAAGCAGACGTTAACCTCTCTAAGCGATTTAAGACCAATCAGCATTCTATCAATATTTTCAAAAGTCACAGAAAAGATAGTATCTATACAATTAAAAGAGTACATTGCAAAATATAAAATCTTACCTGATTCTCAATCAGGTTTCCGTACTTCTCATAGTACAACCACGGCATTATTATCTGTCACGGACAATATTTTACGTTCGATTAACGATAAACTAACTATACTAGTATTATTAGACCTTTCTAAAGCTTTCGATCTTGTCAATCATAACCTTCTCCTAGCAAAAATGAAATACTACAGTTTTTCGAAGCCTGTAATAAACTGGTTCCAATCATATCTACACGAAAGAAGACAAAGGGTTTTTTACCCTGCCGACACCGGATCATCGCCGATAACATTAAACGGAGGAGTCCCGCAAGGTTCCATTCTGGCCCCCCCTTTTATACACCTTATACGTCGCTGATATATCAAAGACCATCAGCCATTGTAATATACATTGTTACGCGGATGATACGCAGTTGATGATATCGTCATCACCATCGGATTTGTTAAACAAGATAGATAATCTAAACAATGATCTACATACCCTTAACAAGTGGCTCACTGCAAATGGGCTCGCAATTAACCAGAATAAATGCGTATACACAATTTTAGGCTCTAACTATTATCTTGAAAAAGTATATTATGATACAATTAACATCAAAATTAAAAACCAAAACATAATTTATGCACCAACCGTTAAAAATCTGGGCCTTACTTTTGATCCCAAATTTTCCTGGTCAGCGCATATCTCAGCGCAATGCACAAAAGCACTAACAATAATGAGATCACTCTACAGGAGGAGAGACTTTTTCACTAGAGAAACTAAATTATATCTCATCGAAACTCTAATATATCCTATTTTCGATTACTGTGATGTGGTGTACGGCACGAATTTACAACGTAAAATATCGAACAGAATACAAAAAATACAGAATTCTTGCATTCGTTACGTTCTCTCGATCAGGAGAAATCAGCACATCCTACCCTTGCTCAATACATACAAAATCCTTAACATGTCTAGGCGACGCCTCCTGCATCAGTGTTCTACAATATATAAGGTATTAAAATTGCAAACACCTATCTATCTCCACGAGAAACTGACATTTAAAAATTCCATACATCCATACAATACTAGAGGTCGGCGAAAAATAGACATTCCCCGCCACTCTGCTGTCAGTTTCGATGGCTCCTTCTCCCTCTGGTCTGCAAAGTTTTGGAATGCTCTTCCCGATTACGTTTCTTTTGCAACAACACCAAATAACTTCAAAGAACAAGTCATATTATTTTTATTGCAAAGACAACAATTGAGCATTAGCTCGTACGGCTGAGCAACAGGAATCAAGTAATGTAAAACCATGTATTTGCAAACACTTATCTGACACAACGAATATTTCAACCTGTGTGCATGCTATTTTAGTATCGATCTGGAAATTGCGTATGTACACGTGTGTGTGTGTGTGTGTGTGTGTGTGTGTGTGTGTGTGTGAATGTATCTGTCATTGTATCCTCTTATAATTTTATTATTTTTCATTTATGTCGTATTCATTCATGTTATGTTATTTGATTTCAGTATTATTCAGTATTATAAATGTATGTATTCTAACTTTTATTCACCAGAGTTAGGTGGTAGAGCAGCCCAAGGCTGAATCTTGCTCTGTAGCAAATAAAAAGACTTTTCAATTCAATTCAATTCAATTCAATTATCTGTCGCGGAAACTGAAAACTTCACCATAGAATGCTGCAGAACAAGAAATAATCACTTTTTATGTAAGGAACTTGCATTTTCTGTAAAGCAACAACATTATGCCATTGTTTCTATTATGTACCTGCCGATGGCGCGAGCGTCGAAAGTCATGCGGTCTCGCCAGTGTTTCCAAACTTGCATTTTTTATGAACATTTTTTTCTATGCTTACCTAACCTAACCTTGCTGGAAATGGTCCGTGGGGCTATCGTGAATGGTTTTTGGGGCTATCCGTCAATGGTTCGTGGGGCTATCTGTCAATGGTTTGTGATGACATAATGAACACGAAAGTAGGTATTTTTCGGTGAAGAAGATTGAAACACTGCATACCCACTCCTAATTGACAAAACACAAGCACGACGCGCTATGATCCATGACGAGTGCACGCCATATTGTCTGCTACCCAAGCGGAACATGGAAGACAAATAATGACTCGTAATATGAAAAGTTGACACTATTTTATGGAAAAAGACATAACTTCACCTTAAAGAATCTTCCGCAATGCACAATAGGTAAGTATCAATGCTAAAATAACGAAATAAACGAGAGTGAGGTGTTCGGGCGATATCGCATAATTATCAAGAAAAGAACTTAAAAATTACTTTACGCAAGCATGCAGACTTCCCATGGACAATGTATTTTCTATTGACAAGTGACTGTAAGTATCGTAGACTGGTGGGAATTAATGTAGAAGTAAATTGGAACCTTAGTAGAATGCATTTAGTTACTTTATTTTAATGCTGAGAGAACCAAACCTGGCCTGCCTAACCTAATTACGAAAGCGTAGTTGAACAAAATCTTAAGTAATCGCTAAAACTCCGCAGTATGTGTTAACAGAAGTAAATGAAAATCGAACCATGTTAAAATTGCATTCGTAGCATGATGAAATCCCAATAAAACAAAAGGAACTTGGGCCTGAGGGATCATTCGCAAAGAATACCTATGCCCAGACTGGGAATTGAATGTGTCACTCCTGGCGACTTAGCATGTTAAGTGATGCAACAATGAGTTTAAACTTCTTTTTCTCCCTCCGTCCACTTACTTAACCAATGACTCATTTTTCACTAGTCTTCAAAATAGGCCCTAATATTGTGAAGTTGGATTATTTGATTTGTAGTAACAAATTTCTTCGCTTGGCAAATTCATACCAATAAAGAAAAATATAATAATACTATATCTTGCCAGGCCCAAGTTCCTTTTCTTATATTGTAATTTCATCAAGCTACAAATGCTCTTTTTACATGTTTCAATTTCGATTCACGTCTGCACATCAAGTTAACACATACTGTGGAGTTTTAGTAATTGCTTACTGTGTATTTCCTTGACACAGGTTTTTCACTTCCTAATAATAATCCGGTAACCGTATAATATAGGGGTGACAGATTTCTTCAAATTTACGGGAGAAAGTACTTACGGAAATTATTTTCTGTAGCGTTGTGGAAGTTCGTGAATGTAGTTTTGATCCATTTTAATGCGAATACATGTTGCACGAAAGCACAGTGTTCCGTGTGTTAGATGATGTAACCCAGTAGTCAGTGTTTCAAACTTGCCATGTTTTCACTAGAACATGACGTGTCTAGTATTTTTAATTTTTAATTATTTTTTTTAACTATGTTTGCCTAACCTAACGTTATAGAAAATGGTTTTTGGGGCTAACGTCAATGGTTTGTGGGGCTAACGTCAATGGTTTGTGAGGCTAACGCCAATGTTTTGCGAGGTATTAGCATAATTTCAAATCTGGGCACGAAAGTTGGTATTTTCCGGTGAACAATCACTGCATGAATGGACAAAACACCAGTACACTGTCGCCATAATGTGTGTTACAATCTAAGAAACAGACATTATCTTATTTAGAAATGCATTATTTCACCGTAGAAAATGTTCCGCATTCCAAAATAGTAAGTTAGCAATGTAAAAATGTGCGAAATATGTATATGATTTATAGGTGTCAGCCCCATAGTATAGTAGTACCTAATAATCCTAAATGCTTTCTATGCTACTAGTCGGTAGAGCACCTGACAACCATGATCGAGAGCCGGGTTCGATTCCCGGAGTGGGTGATATAAGGTTGAAATTTTTCCAGCCTTGTCCCCGCATAAAGTGGCTCCGGGGCTCACCCATCCACATATCAATATCTGGGTCATTCCATGCCAAACGATCCAATGGTGGTTGCATGACCATTTTTAAAAAAATCATTTTTAGTACATACGTTTGTACATGTTTCTAGATAACAAAACCAATGTTCAAAAAAAAAATTGTCTTTAGTTCTCGTGGGGCAGCCATTTTTCCAACATGTAGCACTTTTCAGAAACCTTAATATCTCAAAAGCCATTAGAGCTGGAGACATGAAACAAAATTCATTTTGTAGCTAATGAAGTATACTGTCTATGATATTCAAGTGTGTTTTGCTTAAAATTGCATCGTAAGTACGAAAATTATGGTGGAAATTGGGGTAACAATAGTTAAAAAATTGGATTTTTAAGCCCGATTTTTTTCATGAAGGGGTTTAGTCTAAGGCTTGATCTTTTCTTCATGTGTAGACCTGCCTGCAGGGTGGCCGTAAATAAAATATCAGTGCTTAGAAATGCAACTTTTTTTTACAGCATGGGCTCAAAACATGGCCGTTCATTTAATTTTGACAGTTTTCGGGGTTACATATCTCAGATGGGACCTCTTGAAAATTTCTGAAATTTGGCACAAAGGAAGCCCTGCATGAATCTAACTCACAGTAAAAATCTCAACTTTTAGATTCAACTCGTATTGGTCAATATGAGGTAACATATGTCACCTAATTTCTGACATTGTAAGGTTAAACTACATCCCATACTTATTGTCCATTTTTTTCCACTACGAAGTGGATGTAAACAAAAGCACGTGTTCTAGAGAAAGCCAGTGCAGCCCTATTGGTGGATTCTGGCAGTAGTCCCTCCGCAGACCTTTTGCACCCTGATAGATAGTCCATTCAATGCCGTCTTGAAACTAGAGTAATACAGCATTGTATGCTGTTCAAAGCATTTACTAGCCTTATCCTTGCTTATGAATTCATAATCATTCTTTAGTAAAGCACCTATGGTGACATTCAGTCATTCAAATTAACGAAATTCCCGCTACTTGTCCGTCACTCTGTGTTGTGCAGTGTTGCAAATTCGCAATATTAAGTAAAGTCTATAATCTTGAAGCACCGGACTAGACAGAATCAGAAAACATGATTTAGACTGACAGTGACTGACATGGGACTCTCTAGATTACACACGTGTTGATGTATATACCACAAACACGCACACACTACTTTCAACTTCATGAAAAACTAAAATATGCTGACCAAGGCAGTAATTTATTTTATAAAAAAACATAAACTAACGTAACGTTTCAACCTTCTAGCAAGGTCTTCTTCAGACTCTGTATCAAGTACAAAAGTAACCAGATACCACAAAAGACCATTATATATACACAAACATTACTCCCTCCAGACTATTTAGAAAGTTGTTTGGAACTTTCTAGCAGATGACTTTCACTTTGCCAACTTCACTTTCACCTAAAAGGCTAAACACAATTACTTCCATATAGAATGTGGTTGGGCTTTTAATCTCACACTCTTTTCCCTTCATTTTTCTTCCTTCTCCTTTCCTCTTTCTCTCTTGTCCTTTCCACTCTTTCCAACATCTTCTTCCATTCTTTGTTTAACTTCAGTCCCCCATTCCAGTTCATTGTGTCTTCTTCACCTTTCTTCTCTATTTCCTTGGCTTCCTTCCATTTTCTCACTAGCATTCTCTTCTCCCTTCCTATCTGCTTAGCCTCATCCCACTCTATGTCATGTCCTGTTTCTCTCGTGTGTTTAAATATTGCATTTCTCTCTCTCTTAAGTCGTACATCATCCCTATGTTGTTTCAACCTGTCTTTCAGCCTGTTTTTCGTTTCTCCTATGTACACACTCTGACATTCTTTACATTTCACTTCGTAGATAATCCCTTCCTCTTCCTCTTCTCTGTTTTCTTTTTTCTTGTTAGCATTCCTCGCAATTCCTAAGATGCTTCTCCCTCCCTTCCTGTATGTTTTAACTCCCGCTTTCCTAAGCACTTTGCATATCTTTTCTGTGGTCTTCCCCATACTCCTTATTCCAAACCTTTTCTCCTCTTTTTCTTTCTCTTCCAATTCTCCCCTGCCCGTTTTCTTACTTCTTCTGTTTATGTCCAGTCTATCCTGCTTCTCATAGCCATTCTTTTCCAGCTGTTTCCATAGGCTATTTATTTTGCCTTCTTTTTCACATTCTTTCATGCATATTTTCTTGATTCTGTCCTCCATATTCTTTATAAAATTTCTTTTTGTCACCTCACTTACATCACTTCTTTTGTGGCAGAATACCCCTGCTGCACACTTCTTCTGATGCCAAGCGGTTTCAATTTCTTGTCCTCTTTTCCTTTTCATCAATATATCTAGATAGCTTATCTTGTCTTCTTCTTCTATTTCAAGTTCCAATAATATCCCTCTTTCTTCATCTTGAATTTCTTTGACAAAAATGTCAAGCTGCCTCTTGGTTCCTTGACATTTTTGTCAAAGAAATTCAAGATGAAGAAAGAGGGATATTATTGGAACTTGAAATAGAAGAAGAAGACAAGATAAGCTATCTAGATATATTGATGAAAAGGAAAAGAGGACAAGAAATTGAAACCGCTTGGCATCAGAAGAAGTGTGCAGCAGGGGTATTCTGCCACAAAAGAAGTGATGTAAGTGAGGTGACAAAAAGAAATTTTATAAAGAATATGGAGGACAGAATCAAGAAAATATGCATGAAAGAATGTGAAAAAGAAGGCAAAATAAATAGCCTATGGAAACAGCTGGAAAAGAATGGCTATGAGAAGCAGGATAGACTGGACATAAACAGAAGAAGTAAGAAAACGGGCAGGGGAGAATTGGAAGAGAAAGAAAAAGAGGAGAAAAGGTTTGGAATAAGGAGTATGGGGAAGACCACAGAAAAGATATGCAAAGTGCTTAGGAAAGCGGGAGTTAAAACATACAGGAAGGGAGGGAGAAGCATCTTAGGAATTGCGAGGAATGCTAACAAGAAAAAAGAAAACAGAGAAGAGGAAGAGGAAGGGATTATCTACGAAGTGAAATGTAAAGAATGTCAGAGTGTGTACATAGGAGAAACGAAAAACAGGCTGAAAGACAGGTTGAAACAACATAGGGATGATGTACGACTTAAGAGAGAGAGAAATGCAATATTTAAACACACGAGAGAAACAGGACATGACATAGAGTGGGATGAGGCTAAGCAGATAGGAAGGGAGAAGAGAATGCTAGTGAGAAAATGGAAGGAAGCCAAGGAAATAGAGAAGAAAGGTGAAGAAGACACAATGAACTGGAATGGGGGACTGAAGTTAAACAAAGAATGGAAGAAGATGTTGGAAAGAGTGGAAAGGACAAGAGAGAAAGAGGAAAGGAGAAGGAAGAAAAATGAAGGGAAAAGAGTGTGAGATTAAAAGCCCAACCACATTCTATATGGAAGTAATTGTGTTTAGCCTTTTAGGTGAAAGTGAAGTTGGCAAAGTGAAAGTCATCTGCTAGAAAGTTCCAAACAACTTTCTAAATAGTCTGGAGGGAGTAATGTTTGTGTATATATAATGGTCTTTTGTGGTATCTGGTTACTTTTGTACTTGATACAGAGTCTGAAGAAGACCTTGCTAGAAGGTTGAAACGTTACGTTAGTTTATGTTTTTTTATAAAATAAATTACTGCCTTGGTCAGCATATTTTAGTTTTTCATAATCATGGAAACAAGGCTTAATGGTGTTATAATTTCAACTTCATGCGTTTTATCTAGAATGGTAAAATCAACGCACTGCAAAAGATTGTAGGGAAACCTTTGAGAAGAGCCAAAGTGCTTGGTCCAAATACAACCAGTGATGCTTAAAATCGTACGGAATGTTAGTTTAGCATTTATTAAATGATCCACCTACGCTTCCTTTCCTTTACTTCCCACATAAAACATGCTCAGATTTAAAAAACCCGAATTCCCCCAGTTTGTCAAAGAAAAATGCCAGATGCATACACTGGCAATTGCTTCCAAGAAGGAATTTGTAGAGGGCGGGGACACAAGCTTTTGGCGTTACAGATGGGCCATTCAGTGTTGCTACCCAACCTTTATAGAAACATCGTTACAATTCGGTAATATTCCAAAGCTGTTATCATATCTAATTGCTATATAGCCAACTTCGCAACTACAAAGTTTTATTAATGTTCCAAGATGCGTGTACGTAATAAGACCTTTACATTTCTTGTATCTAATTCATAAGGGAAAAAATAACATAGTTGGAGACACTACTTCTCGTGGTCAAGAATCTTCCGGAACCCTCAAGCACACGGCTATTTATAGCTTTCCTCCCCTCGACCCTGCAAAACCTGCCCTCCTCTCCCTTGCCATGTGGTGGTTCTCGAGATTTTGCGTAGTGTTTATAGGTTGTAAGTATCATTGAATGTTGATGTGGCTTCAACAGCAAGTGTTACAAAACATCTACATTTGAAACCTTGAACAAGTGGCGATACCAAAATTGCGGTGAACCCAGACTATTGTGTTGAATCGTTAACTTCTGAACAGGTGTCTTAAAAAGAAGCATTTATGCGGTCCGCAAGGAAATTCAGCCGAACAAAAACACGGATGGCACATTTTAGCCGATTTTGTACTTGCTGCCGTCAGCAGGAAAGTGGATGTTTTTTTTTTCCTTCATGGATATGAGTTTGTCTACGCTGGTTAAATTATTGCACGATTCATTTGGTTTATTTTACTTCGCATTTCTGCCACACTTGGCTAATTGCGAGGATGAGGATAAGTGATGATATGGTGAAATTGATGAAATAACACTCACAAAGAACATCTATGCCCAGGCCAAGATTCAAACTCGGGACTCCTGGCGTCGTAGCGCACAGTGATAACCACTCCGCTAGAACGGCCAGCTGTGTGAATTCTTACATGGTATATTACCATTGACGAGAACTGACATCGTTGGTAAGTGTTTACCTCTATTTTATTATATTTTCTTCATCTCTCGTATTTACAACAGTGTTCATTTTAAAAACTAATATTTGCACATTTTTAAAAGTCACTCTAGTTTCGAAACGTTGTGGAAAATACTGACACTGAAGCTAACACGTGCGCTGGGAGGGAGGGGCAAGTGCTGGCGAATAGAAAGTGGGCACCGCGCGCATTAATACAAATTTCGGTAACTTATTGGCCACACCTACTTCATTTTAAAGCTGGAAACAGTATAGAATAATGAAGTCTATTCTTTTTCTTTTTTAAATTTGGGTTAAATAAAGCCTCAGAAAATATAGTAACATAAGTTTTGAATACTTGACTTACCAGAAATTGAAAATGTGCAAAAGGTTTGATTTAGTAGGTACCCAGGACCAGTTGGTGTTGTCAGCTCCAAAACTGAGCTTCCCCCACATTTCTTAAATGTAGCAGTGCATGCAGCTTAAGATAGGCAGTGGCATATGCAGGAATTTCGAAAGGGAGATTACATATACTTCTTTTAGTATACAGCCCTGATTTTGCCACATTATCCTGCCTTCGACGTAATTTTTTATGGAATACTAGGCCAAAGGTATTGGGTTATGACCCCCTCCAACCCCACCTTGTGCACTCCACTGGAAGTAGGCTATTTATTTTGGAGGACCAAAATAATTTTTTACGGGTATCTCTCTAACTTTCGATCTTTTTGATGGTAATTTAGATAAATATTTATCGAGCAGTGTACTAACTTCTTTTGTTGCACAACCAACAACACTTATAACTAAAGACTGGTAGAACATATTATTTTTTGTTTCCTTTATTTATTTTTTTTTCAAGAAAAGACATTTGTTGAAGAAGATGTGAGTCCTCCACAGCAGAAGCTTCAGAGACATGTTTTGATACGATGTGAGGCAAGCCTGGAATTGATCTGTGCATTTACAATCTCTGCTGTCATTCTTCCTTTGCCTATGTGCCGAGAGTAGTGACTTGTGAATGTTTGTTATCTGTGATTGGAAATGGAGTGTTCTGTACAATTTTTAACTGGAGAGGACCGTTATAAATATGCTTTTGGTAAGGTCCCCAAAGACCTAATTAATCTTAATGAACTCAGTATGTATGATAAAACACTTCTTACGTCAAGACTACAGGTGAATGGCTTAGAGACAATTTGCAAATACTATTGAAAACAGTTTTTATATGGTAAAGTATGTTGTGATCTTCAGAAGTACCACTTACAGAAAAAGTTAAGTAAGGGAATTTTTAAAATCAATTTGCATCATATGGTAAGGCAAAAAAGTGTCAAGTAAGCCTTATACCAGTTAAATCAATATCATACAAGGGGTGCAAAGGAAACTGGAAATTTCCTTTGCACAAAGTATTAGAACTGAAGAAAAGGAAGGCAAGTGTGACAATCCTTTGCAAGGCCAGTACAATCATACAATGGAAATTATAAGAATAAAAATTTAAATTAGCGAAAACTAATGTTGGAAAGGTCAGAATCATCAGTGTGATTGCTACCACTTAGTGAAGAAAAAATATATGCGATGAACTGAAGGTTTCTCATAATTTACTTAGAAACTTGGTGAAAGAACAAAGATTTCTGCCTGATTTGACAGAGAATGAATAGAAAACTGGAGCTGACAACACCAACTGGTCATGGGTACCTAATAAATCAAACCTATCACAATGATATTTTGCATATTTTCAATTGTCATACCTTATAATTTCAATTTCTGGTAAGTCAAGTATTAAAACCTTATATTACTATATTTTCTCAAGATTTATTTAACCTAAATTTAAAAAAGAAAAAGAAAAGACTCTAAGTATGGGATGTAGTTTAACCTTACTTTGCAATGGCAGAAATTAGGTGACATACGTTACCTCATATTGACCAATACGAGTTGAATCTAAAAGTTGAGATTTTTACTGTGAGTTACGTTCATGAAGGGCTTCCTATGTACCAAATTTCAGAATTTTTAAAGGGGACCCATCTGAGATATTTAACCCCGAAAACTGTCAAAATTCAATGAACGGCCATGTTTGAGCCCATGCTGTAAAAAGGGTTGCTTTCTTAAGCACTGATATTTTATTTACAGACACCCTGCAGGTAGGTCTACACACGAAAAAAATATCAAGCCTTAGACTAAACCCCTTCATTTAAAAAATCGGGCTTAAAAATCCAATTTTTTAACTATTGTTACCCCAATTTCCACCATAATTTTCATACTTATGATGCAATTTTAAGCAAAACATACTTGAATATTATAGAAAGTGTACTTCATTAGCCACAAAATGAATTTTGTTTCATGTCTCTAGCTCTAATGGTTTTTGAGATATTAAGGTTTCTGAAAAGTGCTACATGAGCAAAAAAAGCAATGCACCATGTTGGAAAAATGGCTGCCCAGAAAACTAAAGACATTTTTTTTTAACATCGGTTTTGATATCTAGAAACATGTACAAACGTATGTAATAAAAATGAATTTTTTTCTAAAATGGTCATGCAAGCAAGTATTTTAAAATTGGTTTCATTTGACATGGAATGACCCACCTTTCAAAAGTAGAAGTAAAGACTTGATGTAGGATGCAATTGACTTAAAAGTTAAATAACGCTTTCCCAATGATTTTTCAATTGTGTCTGTTACATAGTAAAGAAATTGTATACTAATGGTACCATATAGGCTACAGAGCTAATATTTTTTGTTGGTGAAATATTCAAATTGTATGCATTCATAAATGTTTAAATCTTAATACAATTAAAAACCATAATAATTTTCAGATTGATTCATTTTGTTATTTATATGGATTAAGACCACTTTTTATAGAATTCCCTGTAAACTCTTACCGGACAGCTGGTTTCAATCGAAATCACCATCTTGTGGCAGGAATTAACGTGCCGTTTCTTGAAATCTACAATTGCAAATTCAGTTGTCTTTTTCATTAACATACATTTGAAGGTGTGACATACTGCAATGGAAAAATATATATATTTATTGATGAAGAGGTTTTCTTGGAATATCAACCAGGTGATTTCCAGATAGGCTTCCGAGAGCTATAGTGGAACCACAAGGAAAGAAACCTGCGCAGATCCGCGACTCCTGTGCATCATACTCCCGCGAGGAGGGGAGGGGAGAGTGGAACATGCTTCCTTATGGCCCGAGCGGAACAGAAGAAGGGAAAGCTGCATGGGGACTTTTCGTTCAAGGTTCTTTTCCTTGTGGTCGCTCTATAACGTCACTGTCATCTTCAGGGATTGAAGTGCAGGGATGTGTCAGATGTGAGTTTTTATGTATTTAGTGTAGGAGGAGCCCAGTGTAGGTACCAGGCCAATCAGGTGTCGTCTCTGGCATCCACACTCCCAGTTGACTGTTGCTAACCAGACAGGGTCCATTTTAAGCCCCATATCCTTGTTTGAGGTTTTTCTTGTCCCGGTGGATGGCTGTTGTTTCTTTGATGGTGCAGTCCCAGTAATTGGATGACTTATTGATAGGGGCATGCATATTTCGTTTTTGACAAAAAAACGAAATTTGAAGAAACACATTGTTGTTAATTTTTCATGTTTTTGAAAGGTGCGAGATGCATTTTGTGACCATGTTTTGTCACGAAATAATGCGAAATGAACTGCAAAAAGCAAAATTAATTCTTAAACACGAAAATCAGGGTTTATTCAAAGAGAGATATGCAATTTCCGGAAAATTTATTAATTCTGCTGTTAATAATAATGGAGAAGCAAAAATGGACTCCTTTACACAGAAATAAACTTAATACTCTGATAACTACATAAATGTGCTATTAGAAGTGAAATGTTAATTCTGTGGAATAAGTGTAGTTTTTAAATCAAATTTAGGATTATATTCACAATTTTAAAACCAAAATGTCTTTTTATATACCATTTTTCATCCAATTTTTCACCGCTATAACACCGATATTTTATTTTATTTACCGCTTTTGAACCCGAAATTGACTCTGTTTTTGTACTTCCATTACCGTTCTGTCTGAATGCTATGTGCAGGTGACTTATTTCATCTTGAAGGTGCTCAAGTTAGCAGAACATTCCATCGAGGTGGGCCTTAGAATTGACTTCATAACTAAGATCATCAATAAGCCATTCAATTGCTGGGACCGTATCATCAAAGAAGCAATAGCCATTGTGACGGTTAACTTGCATGGGCTGTAGCAGAGCTTCAATTCTATACACAAATCGTAATATACTTTGAATATTCTGCTGTAGGTGTTCCAAAACCAGGAATCTCATACTACTACCAGCAGGGTCGAGAGAACATTACGCAAGTGATGATTAATTTGGAGGGAGTTCTCTAAATGGATCTTATTCAAATTGGAAGTTGCTGAAAGAGAATAGTTTCTTCTCTCCAAAATACTGCATTGCAAACCTTTCTGTATTTTGGTGCTCAAACAAAAGAGGTTACAGTCTTCAAAATCAGCCCTCTTTACTATAAAGGTTTCACAGGTCCCCAGTTTCCTCAATTTTTAGCCTTATTAAAGATATTATCATACAGAAAGACTTGATCGCTAGGAAACTTGAACCCCAAGGTCACGTAGATCTGGAAAGAATAATTTTTTGATCTTTTGCAACCAGTAACAGAAACACGTGGGTCTGCTTAGAAAGTTGTAGATGATCGTCTAGCCATCCACCTCCTTAGATCTATGATTAAGTTAGAAGGTGCAGATATATGTAATGAACAATGAAGGCTATTGCTCACTCTCACTTTCTCCGTTCTTCACACACCTGTCCCACACAATACTCATGTTCTTTATGCCTTGAATTTTTAAGCAATGAAGTCTACACAAAGGGTTTTTAAATTTTACAACCCATTTATTACAATAATGTTGGCTCAATTCAACAAATAGAATAATCGGTCCTTGTCAAAAGCTAATGCTGATAACAATGATTTAAGAATTTCCATCTTCCCAATTGAGGAGAATGTAGCATTCAACTTCCCGCAGTTTAACAATACAAATCCTTCATAAAAATATCCAAAAAAAAAAAAATAAATTAAGAAGGTCAATCCCTTATTTTCCTTTTTGTTAACAATAGTCTGGATCCTAATATATTTTTTAAAATTATACCCATTACATTATTTGACTCAGTAAGATAAGATAATGTACATAAATATGTTCCTTTACACAATATAAAAATGGTAATTTAATTGCAGCATTCGTTGTCATTGTCACTCTAAGGCCACTCATTGCTCAATCTATTTGCACACTGCTCACTAACAAAAAAGGTCAAAACTTTCAAGGTCTACCAGTATTAAAGGGCGGAGAAAAATGCACTGGTATCTCCATCAAGTACTTGCAGAGCTTCCGTGGAAAGGAAGGACCTGTCTTATCTCAAGCAAGCCGTGTAGGAAGAATCCTCAGTGTGGCCAAGGTTACTGAGTGTTAACAGGAGTCTACACATCAACTGTTTTTCTCCTGAACACCCTTGAGGGTAAGCTACTGAGAGTCATCAGTAGAGGGCAGAACCCTGCACCGAGAACCTCGGTGACACAGAAGGTGTAGAATGAGGATAATAACTTCCATGCACACACACACTGTGGGGGAGGGTCAGCTGTGATGAGGAGGTTAGAAATAAATGGAATTTATCCAATCATCACACCATCCACCGGGAAAAGGAAAACCTCAACAGGGATATGGGGCTTGAACTGGACCCAGCCTGGTTAGCAATAGTCGACTGGGAGCACGGAAGTAGGAGAAATGACACCTGATTGGCCCGAATATAAGCTGCACCCAAAAATTTGAAGGAGCATAAAGAAAAAAAGATGATATCCGAATAAAAGCCGAGGGAAGAAAATAAAATACCGGTAAACATTTATGGGAAATATAATTAGGTAGGTACATATTTTATTTTATAAATACAGTACATACAAAATACAGTATCATTATTGAAAAATTAAGGTTACAATTGTGTGCTATACCTTTCTGTTAACTATGGCACAGAACTTATTAGGCAACAAAATTTGCCTATTCACCGCCATCCCTAATGTCGCACATTAGATTCGTCAAGTCCATTTTTTCTTCTGGGCTCTCTGTTGATTGTGGTGTAGCGTAACTAACAACTGCAAGTTTGAAACTTGGCATCGTAACCTCACCTTATTCCCAGGCTTGATGATGCTTTCATCTCCACACGATCGTTCATATTGGCTACAAACCTGTAGATCAGGGTGGATACTCACCAGGAATTATGCGTGAATTCTACATGAATTTTTCTCCATAGACGTGAAAAATGGCAACTTTTATTAATCCCAATCCCATTGAATTTATACATATTTATTAATGCCCTGAGGCAAGGCTTTGACAGTTTAGCTTTTATTTTTATCGAAGAAGGAAAAGAAAAGAAACAGAATTCTGTCAATCTGTTTGCTTTGTTAGTGTCCTTTGCAGAATAATCTATGGCGCATTGGCAGACGGAAGATTATTGCAAGATATCTTGAAAGTTGATTAGGTAAATTTCCAGTTTGAAATTCTTATACAATTAACAATTTTTCGTAGATTAGTATGTCCTGCAACAGTTGCGACTTGTGTTTGCAGATTTATTTCGAGTCTGAGTATGTGAAAAGGCAAATGCAAACTCCGCACCTTAAATTATATACTGAGGTTTATATACTGTTTAATTGAATTAAATTAGAATTTTTGGATAGATTGGAATCACGTAGGCCCTTTATATTGTTAATATATTTGTGTATGTCTATGTATGGGTGGTGAGAGGCGGTAATACGTAAGCTTGAAACAGAGAAAACATCTTCTTGTACCCTTGAATTTTTAGAAAGTTCGTCTTGAAAACCAGGAATTATGCTTGAATTTTGTCAAGATCCTAGAGTAGTCACCCGGTAGATCCACTTCAGGGTCAATCCATATGAAATCATACAACCTGGTTGCTTGACCATTTTTAAAAAAGTTTATTTTTTGAGTGGTGAGAGCCTCATATATTGACAGTTCAGAACCACTCTTATTTTATTTTTACTATCACCGATTTGAAGATGGCGGGCATTTATTTATCATGGCGCGCGTCATTTTCTCCATTCGTAAGCATCAGCGGCAACTTTTTTTTCTCAGCTCTGGTAAGTCCTACGACAATGAGATAAAATCTGTGATGTTAAGCACATTATAGGCTACAATTATATTTCTGTGTAATTTTCTAAATATTATTCCTTCATAATAAATTTTAAGGTTAAAATTGTGTATTTTAATCGCTCAAAATGACATTTTCGGACATTTTTTTTTGGGGGGGAAGGCAGTTTGCTTGACACTTGAATTTTTTTGTGCAAGTACCTGTGTACCAATAGAGTACGTCAAAATTATTTGAAGCTTGAGACTTTAATATTTGTTTTTCTACAGGGTCATAAACATGTACTTTTTGTTAAAAAATTCCAAGTTCAGGGTTAAATATCTCTGGTGGGCAGTTGTTTAAAAATCTGAAATTTCTACACAATACAGTACTCCATGATAAGTAACTTCAGTAAAAATTTTGAGTTTGAGATTTAATTGGTTTAGGAGATACAAAACTCATGAAAAATTCAACATTTTGCATTAAATATGGCATGTCTAATTTCATTTCTTATTAACATTTTGTGTTGAAATTCTGCAAACTGTAATTTGGAATGTTAATGAACAACATTACAATCCTGAAATGGCGCTGCAATAAAGTATATATACGAGGGCATGCTGAAAAGTAATGCTTCCTATGTTTTTATTTTCTTTGTTACCTTGTAAACGCATTTTGGATTTTGAGCAACCATACATTGCACTTACAAGACTTTCCCACTTCTCCATTGAAGGTTTCAAACTTCTATCGCCAGGTTGTGGTGAACTATTGCGAGGAAAATGTCAGCATGTAACCATGCAATGTTGGTGAAGCACCTGAAGTAGCGTGCCGTGATCGAGTTTATAACCGCAGAAAATGTGCTACAAATTGACATTCATCTGAGACTGAGGGAATATTATGGGGATGAATGTGTAGACATCAGTACTGCGCGATCTTGAGTATATCATGCTCTTAAAGAAAACCCACAGCTGAAAAAATCTCAGCTATGCGAGAGAATGGAGTGAAAGGCCACGAATTGCAACTGATGGAGGTCATCGGAACCGTGTTCAGCTGGGGTTTTCTTTAAGAGCATGATATACTCAAGATCGCGCAGTACTGATGTCTAACACATTCATCCCCATAATATTCCCTCAGTCTCAGATGAATGTCAATTTGTAGCACATTTTCTGCGGTTATAATCACGGCACGCTACTTCAGGCGCTTCATCAACATTGCATGGTTACATGCTGACATTTTCCTCGCAATAGTTCAGCACCCCCTGGCGATAGAAGTTTGAAACCTTCAATGGAGAAGTGGGAAAGTCTTGTAAGTGCAATGTATGGTTGCTCAAAATCCAAAATGCGTTTACAAGGTAACAAAGAAAATAAAAACATAGGAAGCATTACTTTTCAGCATGGCCTCGTATATATACTTTATTGCAGAGCCATTTCAGGATTGTAATGTTGTTCATTGACATTCCAAATTACAGTTTGCAGAATTTCAACACAAAATGTTAATAAGAAATGAAATTAGACATGCCATATTTAATGCAAAATGTTGAATTTTTCACGAGTTTTGTATCTCCTAAACCAATTAAATCTCAAACTCAAAATTTTTACTGAAGTTACTTATCCTGAAGTACTGTATTGTGTACAAATTTCAGATTTTTAAACAACTGCCCACCAGAGATATTTAACCCTGAACTTGGAATTTTTTAACAAAAAGTACATGTTTATGACCCTGTAGAAAAACAAATATTAAAGTCTCAAGCTTCAAATAATTTCGACATACTGTATTGGTACACAGGTACTTGCACAAAAAAATTCAAGTGTCAAGCAAACTGCCTTCCCCCCCCCCCAAAAAAAAATGTCCGAAAATGTCATTTTGAGCGATTAAAATACACAATTTTAACCTTAAAATTTATTATGAAGGAATAATATTTAGAAAATTACACAGAAATATAATTGTAGCCTATAATGTGCTTAACATCACAGATTTTATCTCATTGTCATAGGACTTACCAGAGCTGAGGAAAAAAAGTTGCCGCTGATGCTTACGAATGGAGAAAATGACGCGTGCCATGATAAATAAATGCCCGCCATCTTCAAATCGGTGATAGTAAAAATAAAATAAGAGTGGTTCTGAACTGTCAATATATGAGGCTCACACCACTCAAAAAATAAACTTTTTTAAAAATGGTCAAGCAACCAGGTTGTATGATTTCATATGGATTGACCGACCCTTCAGTAGAAATGAATACGTGTATAAGCTTAGAAAAGAAGGAACACAATATTAATAAAATCAAAGAGTACGTTATCAAGAATGCGGACAGTTTTTACAATGCCCAGTTAGAAACAACAATGCTATTGTTCCAGCTAGAAACAACAATGCTATTGTTCCAGCTAGAAACAACAATGCTATTGTTGGATAGCATTATGGTATCTACAGTGCGGCCAGTTTCTACAATTTTTAACAGCATATGATTTGATGAAATGTCATAATTTTTTTAAGGTCGCGAACATGACTTATCCTATTTTTTCACAATTGAAATTTGGATAAAATGTGTGGCTTATATTCGGGGCAATACAGTACATAGAAATTCACTTCTGTGTGAGAAACACATTTTTGTGTAAAATTTTGATTTTCTTATTCCTTTAAGTTGAGTTATTGGGAGGTAAAATGTATAAATTTATCCTCCTTTAAAAAAATATATATCTATGACAATAAGTTCTCCTGTTACGTTTTTTGGTGCATCGCGGCAAGTTTGAAAAGCTCGTGCATGCCTATCTGCTAAAGGTTAATAATATATTTTTATTAAATAAAACAAAACAAAATTGAAGAAGTATCTTTTAAATTTCATTATCTGCTATACAGCCTACTCTTTTTTTTTTTAAAAAAAAAAGAGAGAAGGATTGTTTTATCGCCTTACGTAATTTTGTACAATAATGAAAACATTGTCTCATCATTATTATAAGGTTGTGCGATGGCTGGCTTATGAGGATGATGGGGCCAGATAATAATTTAAAAGAATGAAATGCCACTTTTACTTTAAGGATGACCATTTATTGATATAGGACTGAGCACTAGTTTCCACCCCTGCACTCCATAACCACAATCATGAGGAAACACAATTTACTGCAAAATAAAACTACTTGCAATAAGCCCATATCTGAAAACATGCTACTTTATGAGGGCAAATTGCATACGACAAACAGTGGATTTGATTGTTTCTGTTCATAAATATCACAAAAGATGACTTTGCCATTGGTAGTATAGGACTTCGTGCATTATGTGTCAGCAGTAGAGTACTGCATGGTCGTTTGATCGTACTCATTCGAGTTACATGCTTGAGCGTATAGAATCAAATATCATTTCAGTAATCGTAGAAATATATGTGCATGTGTAAAAATCTGCCCTGGTAGTTTCAGCCCATAATCATGTATTCATTTTCACTTATTGCTAGGGTACGGATTTATAGCCATTAAAAACCTCTCAAATAGGCAGGCAAAAAGGCACAGAAAATTATGCAAATAGGCACTTAAAAGGTGCTATAAAATTAAAATAGGCACTTGAAGGTTGCCCCAAAATACAAAAAAAACAAAACAGAATTGGCATTAAATATGAGCTTATTTCAGTCTTCTTCCACACACAGTTACACTCAGGGCATGCCTAAAGGGGTTTGTGTGGTGTCATAACACTCCCCCTTGGCCCAGCATTCCTAGAAAAAAAGAACATGAAAGGCAAGAAATTATGGTAAAATTAGGGTTGACTACTAAAAAAGTATATGTAACCCTACCTTTCAAAAATATTGGGCACACTTCTGGTTATACTGTATTATCATTACAGTTTATACATAGAAGAGTGCTAACTATTAACGTTATTTTCATAGAAATTCACATTTACAGGTAAAGTAATTCTCACGTAAAGAGCATGTGCTAACGATTGTGCCAATTTGAACAAATGTCCCAGTTTCATGCCCAATTGTTCACAAGTGATGAAAGAACAATTTGTAACCTTTTAACAAGGACATAATAAGGGAGATTCCAATCAAAATTTCTCTGAAGAAATGAACTTGTGTTACCCATTGTGCTTGTTGCGCACAAATGTTTCAGGAACTATAGCCATTAGTTTGAATCAAGTCCTCATTTGCAGAGAGGCTAGGATAACACACTCTGGTTAATTTAAAGCTTTTGAACATTTTCTTGCATGAGTATGTGAGCTGTGAATCTGTGGGTATATTTCTCTCTATGCAACACAAGACCAATACACTCTTACCATTATTCTATTCAGAACTGAGATAATGTAAGATGGTTCATCACAGTGTGCATTGTTCACCATTTCCTTGTTTCCGAATAACATTTTCAGAGGAGCCGGAAATCACGTCAGCTGAGAGTTTTAAACAAGGCCATTATGTAAAACTATGCATGTACAAGTACATGTGGGATAAATGTTTATTTGTAATGTAATTTAACACAAGCTTGACAGAAAATTACTTTTCTGTCAGTGGGGCTGATTTCCGTGGCAGACCGGTTAGCACAGCATGGCTACTGCACCAGAGATCCTGGATTTGAATCCCAGTCTGGGCATGGGTGTTCGTGTGAGTGTTCCTTCATAAATTTCATCATATTGCCACTCATACTAATTGTCGTAATTAAACAAAAGTGGAAGGAAAGCGACTGTGGTAAAACAAGATTCTGCAGCAATCCATTTTTTAATTAATACACATGTGACCATCATGTACTTTGGCATTTTTAAACACATGAACACGATATCTCCACAGATAACTGCCTACTTGATTTCTCACACACAACAAAGCAAATGAGTACTGATTGACTCCTACAAGCTTTCAGGTGGAATAAAAGGAGTGGGTTGGCGTCGTTTTGTCCAAGTACGAGTCACCAACAGGTTGTCCAGTTTGCATGCCCTGATTAAGGGACACTTGGTATTTCCAAAGATCTGACATCCCTTGCGACTCTCAAATCAGCTGAATACCAGATTTCAATCAGTTCAACATGAACAAAGGCGTACCTTCTTCAATGCAAGGAAAGCCAATGGTGCATATAAAAGCCGAAGTAAGCAAAAATTGCAGAATAGGCGTTAATTCTCAAAATAGACATTTATAGGCACTATAAAAATGCATTTTTGGACTAGAAACATAATGAAACGAACTTAAAATATTGAAGCCTATGTTCTACTACAAAGGAATATAAAAGGCAAATAGGCAAAAACTGCACCCTACTTATCACTAAGTATTGGTAAGACAGACTAAACTACATTTTCACATGGAGATGATGACTATGTTCACTTAAGTTTCAATTTCATGATCCATATTTGAGGGACCGCTACCACAGACGAATTACAGTTATACGTGAACTGCTGGGCTTCCAGCGTATACCGAACATTTTGCCTGTTCGAGCGTTATTCACTTGAGCAAAGAAGTTGCCAATTCCGTACGCTGTCTAGCATCATCTATGCGAACTATTAGACACTCGAGCAAAAAACCCTCGATGCAGCATTCTAATCAGCAGTGATGACACCAGAGGGAAGGCAAGAAGTGGACATACTCCAGTCGACAACCCATCAAACATACTGCCTCCTTACCCATTCCTTCACATGTAAATTAAATGTGGCTTCTCATTAACTTTTTCTGGCTTTGTTTTTCGCTTATTTATCCCAGTATTGCATGTATAGTTTTTAATTACTGGGATATTTTTCAGCTTTTCTGTTCAATACAAGACAAGAAACAATTTTATTTTTACTGTAAAAAACTTTCCATTAGTTCTTATAGCAATTTGTATTGGAATTACACTTCTAGAGCTTGATTCAGTTGAATGTTTCCAGTCCTTGTAAAATGATCACATCACAGGAAGTTAGTGTGTACTCCTCAATGATAGTTCCTTTCAGTTCGGTGTGTTACCTGACAATCAACTTTTGTAACCTTTTTTTACCTTCCTCAACCACTCCTTTCAGTTTGGTGTGTTACCTGACAATCAACTTTTGTAACTTTTTTTTTACCTTCCTCAGCCATTTCAACTTCTCTCTTTACAAGGTCAAAGCATTGAAGGATTTTTAAAATTTATCACAATAAGATGTATACATTTATTATTTGTTGAATGCGAGTGTAGTAACATGTGAAGAACTTTATTACTTGTGTATTTATTTATTCGTGACTAAATGAATGTTTCAAGTATGATGTTAGGTTAATTATTGTGTTTGTCTACTTTTTAGATTTTTCATCTAAGCAGTAGCTATGAGTGCTAGAGAACGAAATAGTGAAACTGCTGCCGTGGGAGTTGTCACTCGGAGCAAACGAAATGCTTCATCCTCTCGAGTTGGTAGAACAACCAGGCAGTCCACAAGAGGCTCACCCAGTCTGTTGGATGGTGACACTGTCCAGAGGTTGGAAGTACTGGAAGAACCAATAGTAGATCTTTCTGTTGCCGAGCCAGTTGACCTGTCTGTTTCAATCATTGACCTTACCTGTGATGCTGACGATGCAGAGAGTAGTGATGTGGTGTACATTGCAGGAGAGGCAACACCGCTCCAGGAGCTTACCCCTGTTACGCTGGTCTCTCGAGCACGTGCTTCTGGTGATGGCAACAATATTGATACAGTCATCGATGTTGTCTGTGATTATGGTAATGATGCAGGTGCATCAACTCCTTCATCTTCATCTATATTACATCCTGTAGACCAAACTCCTCCGACCACCATAGCCTGTGCTGTGTGTCTAGAATCACTGTCACGCCTCTCAGCAGCTAAGAAACAAATTTTATCCACAATGTGTGGGCATGTGTTTTGCGAGCCATGCATGAAAGGTATTTTGGACAAGTTTCGGAAGTGTCCTATGTGTCGGAAGAAGCTGACCCAAAAGCAAGTGCACCCACTTTATCTGTGAGCTACACATGCCATTGTTATCATTATTCTAAAGCATTGTGATTGATACTTTGGATATTGTGCTTGATCTCTCATGAGTGTCATATTAAAAATGAGACTGACTCTTTTTGTTTCTCTTCTTTCTTAATTAAGAATATTAAATTAAGGGTGATTTACATACAGTGGACAGTAATGAGTCAACTTATAGTGATATACATAAAATCTGTAGTACTAGCTTTCAGCAATTGGATAACAATAAATTGGTGTAATAGACAGTTTAATGCAATAAACAGGAGCAAGTGCCAGTAATTTTAATTCATGCGTATTAAGAGGAGGGTTTGTTTCCCAAATCTAGTGCTTCACGATTTTTTAATAAATTCTTTTATTTATTTAATTTTCACCGTGAAATTGAAAGTCAGGTAAACAGGTTTACAGAAAACTTCAAAATTTATATATATCCATGCCAAAATGCAAAATTTTTCTTTAAGAACCTTACAATACTAAGAAAAAAAGTGCTTAACTATTTGTAAAATTTCCTCCAAAATCTGTCAAAACTAAATTGGCATGCAATTAAAGTAAAATGTCACTATTTAAAGATCTTACAAATTTGATTCCAGGCAATAAATAGCATCAAGAAATATGCTAAATTAGCTTGGGTTTTCTTGCTTGATGTGTAGATTTTCAAATGAGTTTCTTTTAGTTCATAAAGTAGTGTAGGGAATAGGAAAAACACAAGAAGAATATTCAAATATTTAGAACTGATAAAGATGTGGCTGATGTATGGAGAGTTATATTTTGTACAACACATGTACTTCTCATTCTGTATATTGCATTATTTCAATGCTTTTTCCTTCAATTTCTCATACTCGAGTATTTTAGCACAGCCTTACTTATGATGCTCATTTTTATGTTACAAGTGGTGCTCTCAACACAAAGATGTGGGAAATTCTTTCACAGGAGTTAGTAATCCCCTATACTTGTTACAATTGCTAGCTGGTGGGTTACTAATGCATACTCATGAATTTGTTTCTCTTCAAAGTAGGTTTTTATTTCCTGCCTTGATTTTCCCCATCTACTTTACTCAGATGTATTTTCAATGTCCTGTTGTAATGTGACTAAATGAGTGTCCAGGGATGTGCACCCTAGGGTAAGCTCTTGTCTGTTTTTTTACAAAAATTATCATGAAGGGTCTCATCAGCAAAAGGACTAAAGTTACTCTATCCACATTGCTTTTATCATGTCCAGTCATAAAGTTGCTTCTTGCATTGTGGCAAAGAAGTAGGGATGCTATCCTGTAAATTGTACTTGTATGCAAATTGTCATAATTTCTTGGCTATGTCTATTATTATTATTTCATTCACTTGATAAAGTTAATGTAAATTGCATTTGTACAGTACACAGCAACTGTGAAGATTTATTTTATGTAGTAGTAGTAGTGCTTTATGGGAAATGTCTGTCCTGTGTCTATTATTTTTATTTGTATCCATTCTATAATTTGTATAAAAAACATACTTTGTTTCCCTTCAAACAGCTAACATATATTTTTTTTTATTTTCTGTGTATATAGAGTTTACTTTATCAGTGTTTATCTAATTTGTCTGTGAATTGAAGATACATACACAAAACAAAGTTTGTATTTTAATTAAGAATAAACAATTTGAAACAATTAGTATTTCTTCTGGCATTCATGGCTACTGAAACTTCAAACTTTCTGGAATAAAAATTAACAGTGAAAAAAATTCTGTAAATACTAAAGACATCAAACAGCATAAAATAAAAATATATTTAAAAAAGGATGAATAGGAAATATCAGAAATTTAATGTCAATAAGGCATTTGCACATTTTTGTACTGGTGTTGCTACTTATATATTTTTTCGTTCAAAATACTGCCTTCGTATTAGTCTATTTAAAAAATGAGTTTTTTTAAAAAAATATACATGTAGTTGTTTATTTTTTAATGCAAAAGTAGCGAGTAGCGCAGAGGAGTAGATGTAGCGAGCTATTTTTAAAATGTAACATTCTGATCACTGCAATTCAATGTGCGTGTGGAATAAACAGTTTAGTGAAACAAGTTGCCTGTGTAATTGCAAATAGACTGGTCACCCACCTACCAGCATCACACAAATTTTCTGCATAGCTGAAAGAAGTCAGTCGCACATTCAACTACATAACAGGATATGTCAAAAACAACTGTGTGGAGGGTTCTTCTTAAACATTTATGCTTCAAACCAGGGGTAGATAAAAACTAAAAATAATTTGGGTGCCAGCTGCTTTTTCTCAGGAGCCAGCTTTTGAAATGTGACCTTAAAACATGATTAATTAATAAATGCACGATTGAATCTTGCACCAGAGTACCTACCTAAAGGAGGCTTGAATGGTAACATCACAAAAATAAGTATGCAATATATTTTAATATCGCTGAAATTTTAAAATTCGGCTAGCAACAGTGCAAAAATTTAAAATGACATGTTTTATTCTGATTTAATGATACACATACAGGGTGGCGACAGACCTGGAAAACCGGGAAAAGTCAGGGAATTTGAGGTGTCAAAAAAAGTCAGGGAATTTCGTCTTCATTGACTTTTTTTTTATTATTATTTATTTGAAGATATCGTTATGGAACTCTGCACGGGAACAGGAAATCTCGTTCGTAAGTATCGGCCTCAACTTTTAGGCCCCTTTTATGCGCAACACAACCACGGTGCCAGAAACCATGATGGCAGGAGGGGAGAGAGAGAGAGAGAGAGAGAGAGAGAGAGAGAAATTTCTCTCGCCCGGGATTTTAAATTTGAACACTCTTTGGAGGAAAATTGTTATAACTCTGGCACTATGGGAGCAATCTACTTCGGATAACTTTTGTTTTGCAGATAAAACATCAGCGCATGCAACCGTGTACAATTCAGAACACCGGACCGAGGAAGGGGGCTTAGGGGGGGAACAAGTTCAACAAATTTCAATGGAAGAAACAAAAATCTGGAATTTGCTCCCTCTTCTCCCACTATTTTGGGGAGAAAGCCCAAACTTTAGTATTCTTTTCAAAGAATGGACATTTCTCAAGAGAATCAAACATGTTTCATGTTCTTGGGTGCTCTCGTATAAGTTGAATAATAAACCAAAATGTGATTTTTTTTACGAAAAATAGGTAATTTCCATTTTTGGAGGAAAATTGTTATAACTCTGGCACTATGGGAGCAATCTACTTCGGATAAGTTTTGTTTTGCAGCTAAAACATTAGAGCATGCAACAGTGTACAATTTAGAATGCCGGGCCTCGGAAGGGGGCTTGGGGGCACGACCCCCGAATTTCAATGGAAAAAACAAAAATCTGGAGTTTGCCCCTTCTTCCCTCGCTATCTTGGAGAGAGGGCGCGAACTTTAGTATTCTTTTAAAATAATGGATATTTTTCAAGAGAACGTAAAATGTTTCATGTTCTTGGGTGCCATACAAGTTGAATAATAAGCCAAAATGTGATTTATTTTACGAAAAATAGGTAATTCGCATTTTTGGAGGTAAATTGTTATAACTCGGCCACTATGGGAGCAATCTACTTCGGATAAGTTTTGCTTTGCAGTTAGAACACCAGAGCATGCAATCGTGTACAATTCAGAACACCGGACTGAGGAAGGGGGGCTTGGGGGGCACAAACCCCGAATTTCAATGAAAAGACATAAAAACCTGGAGTTTGCCCCCTCTTCTCCCACTATTTTGGGGAGAAGGCGCAAACCCTAGTATTCTCTTCAAAGAATGGACGTTTCCAAAGAGAGTGAAACATGTTTCATGTTCTTGGGTGCCATACAAATTGAATAATAAGTCAAAATGTGAAACTCTGTTTTTTACGAAAAAGGAAATTTGCATATTGCTCAGAAAATTGTTATAACTCTGGCACTATGGGAGCAATCAATCTACTTCGGATAAGTTTTGTTTTGCATATAAAACAGGAGAGCATGCAACCGTATACAATTCAGAACGCCGAACCGAGGAAGGGGGGTTTGGGGGGCACGACCCCCAAATTTCAATGAAAAAACAAAAATCTGGAGTTTGCCCCCTCTTCTCCCGCTATTTGGGAAGAAGGCGCGGACTTTAGTATTCTTCTCAAATAATGGACGTTTCTCAAGAGAATCAAACATGTTTCATGTTCTTGGGTGCTATACAAGTTGAATAATAAGCCAAAATGGGATTTTTTTTCTTTACGAAAAATAGGTAATTTGCATGTTTGGAGGAAAATTGTTATAACTCGGGCACTATGGGAGCAATCTACTTCGGATAAGTTTTGTTTTTCAGCTAAAACATCATAGCATGCAACCATGTACAATTCAGAACGCCGAACCGAGAAAGGGGGGTTTGTGGGTGCGACCACCGAATTTCAATGAAAAAAAACAACATAAAAATCTTGAGTTTGTCCCCTCTACTCCTGCAATTTTGTGGAGAAGGTGCAAACCTTAGTATTCTCTTCAAAGAATGGACGTTTCCAAAGAGATTGAAACATATTTCATGTTCCTGGGTGCCATACAAGATGAATAATGAGCCTAAAAACTATGTTCGGAAATGTGGCATGGATATGATGCGGGAAGGGGGGAGGTTGGTCATCAATATGAATTTCCCAGGCTTGCTCCAGACCTGTGTCAGAGTTTCCACCCAAACATAAGAGTATGAAGGTTCAAAAAGCACATTCATTTCGTAATCAGCACCATGATACCATTTGGTATCATTGGGCCAGTACGACCTTATTCTGATGATACCATATGGTATCATCGGGGGAGTTTGGTTAAGCCTCTAAATATTACGTGGAAAATGCATTGAATTATAATTTTTCTTGTCCGTATGGGAGTAGTAAGGGGACTTGTCAACAGATGGAGGGGATAAGAGCGGGTGGTGCCGTCCGATAGTTGTCGGACTTCGTAGTAAGGCATTTTGTTGGGCAAACTGAAGGGACATGGAAACAAATAGGTTCCATTGATACATACGATTTTTGTCGAATATCGCCACCACAAAGTATCTCACTAAAACATGCGACAAATTGCATGGACTGCAACATCCAACAAAAATCGCATGCATAAACAAGAAAAGCTTTAGACTGCAAGTACGCTATGCTGCTGGAATTTTATTACTCTTCTGGCTCACTTCACCTTATTTAATGTAGCAATGCTTACGAAGGTTTTCTTTCATCATCCTGACGTATTACTGGTTTCGCACAAGTTAACATACGTTTACAATGACATTACACTATTCTTAGATATCAAGAAGAATCCAACGAAACTGGATATATATTGAATACTATCACGAAAAAGTGAAACATAAATCTGCATTGGTGAACGTTATAAAAATTGGCAAGTGCATGATCCCAACCTCAAATTTACTGCAACACTAGTATTGCAATGAAATTAACACCACTCTCTCTGTCCTGTCTGTTTAAACTCGTGAGAAATGGTCATTAATCTCTCACTGAGTAAGGTTAATGTCCAATATTATGAAATAAAATACTAATAATAAATACGTAAATATTTTAATATATTTACTCGAATCATTCAATCATAAAAGCACATCAATTTCTTCAAGATTTGACTTTTCTCTGCCAGTCCTGCTAAATTTTCTCTTTCCATCTGCTTATTTATACGAGGGGTGACCAGAAAGTAATTTCCAATTAGTAGGGACATTGATTTTTCGCAAACGCCAAAACTGTGAAAAATGGTAATTGCTGCGAAGTTATGTTTAGGAATGTGCAGTGATGTCTGGACACATTTTTTGCCCCTTCGAAATATCGAAATAATGCGAATTGTTGGCGTTTTTAGAGATTTTTTTAAAAAGAAATGTCCTAAAACAACGAAAAATTCCATGAAATCCTACGTTCTTGTCTTTTCTAGGCCATGTTTGTGTACATAGAACATGGAAGTTTTCCAACATTTTACTCAAGAGTAAACTATAGAGTTATACGTACATGTAATAATTCTGACAGCCACATTAAATCATGTATTTCCCACGATTTTTTCAACTTCTATCAAAACCATTTGCATCACAGAGCAAAGTGGCAGGGTTCTAACAGGAGATTGAGTGCGTATCTACCGTCACACGGGAGCCACATCTTCGTATTTGTCGCACGAGATATGTTTTGAATTACTAAGCTAAGTGCACACCATCGGCATTTGTCGAACGAATAACAATGGAGCTCAGTCGTCAGGGCATCTGACTACTATGCGAGAGACCCGGGGTTGATCCCCTGCAGAACCAGGATGTTTTCCACCTATTCAAACTGCTCCGGCACCCACCCAGCATCATATGAAGCTGGTACCTTGAGGAAATTTTGAGGGATAAAGGTAGCCAGGAGTGTGGTGCTGATCCCATCACCTCCACCTTCAGCCGTGATCAAGAAAGTGTGGGGCCCCAACTCCACACCCCTATACACCTTCATGGAAAAGTGCAGGGGAGCACTGTACTTTTACTTCCTCAATAATCTATTCCAACATATCAAACTTTCACGAAAATACGTAGACCATGTGACCTACAATTTAAAATAATAGTTTAAAAGCATAATAGAGTATTAAGTTTCGGTATATTTGACAGATAAATGTTCTAAGACAAAAACGCGAATTTTGGGAAACGTAACACTAACAAGTCAAGAAAAGATAATGCCAATTTTTGGTGCCATAATATATCGGTATCTGTCAAGTGAGATTGATTGATTTAATTTTTTGGGTGCGTCGCCACATATGGTCATTATGCACCCTTCATTATATACGGGGAAAATTCCATTATCTAAAATCCTTACCTTCAAATTAAAAAAGGGGTATGGAAAATAACTTTTAAGATATCAAACTCTCACGAAGAGGCGTAAACCATGTGACTTACAATTTGAAGCAGTAGTTTAAAAACACCATGAAGGTATAATTTCAGATATTTGCCAGAAAATGCGCTAAAATGAAAATGAGGATTTTGGGAAAAATAACACAGTATAGTAAAAAATAAAAAAAATTACCAATTTTTTTAAAAAAATATCAAGGTGCCTACCGATTCGGCATAAATAAAACAAGAATATCAGTTGAATTTATTGCATTAGTAACAGTGAGTCCTAACCTGATTTTTGGCATAATCACCACCGTTGTTCTGGCATTTGTCGTAGCATGGCATTAAATTTTGTATGCCCGTGGTATATGTGTCTGACAGCAAAGACTGGAACTATATCTACCGCAGTGTAGCTGTCAAATCCTTGCCCTGCCAGAAACCTCTTCAGTTAAACAAAGAGATGGAAGTCGGTACATTCAAGGCCAGGGCTGTACAGGGAGTGGTCCAAGATCTCTCACCTGAAGTGATGCAAAGGGCCCGTGTGTACTCAGCCACAGTACTCAGCTGTATGGGGTTGTGCACATTCGATTGGCCATCCGTGAATTGTCTGCACCATCGTCTGACCATACTATCACTCACGACGTCCGGTCTGCACACCTCACACAATTGCTGGTGGTGGCTCTGTGCCAAATTCTGAGCGTGCAATGTAGGCTACATCGCAGTCGGTGGGAGACTGTATGAGAGCTGCAATGTTTAACCTAGAACTGCCCTAAAACGGCTGCATTGCAACTGTACCAGATTACAGCTACATGCCACTTCTTCCTGCCTGCATGTTTGTGTGTGTATCTCTGACCACTAGTGCTGCGTATAGGCACCATTGGAGCTTTTTTCATGATGCCTCTCGTATATGAATTTTCAGAAGCTTTTATTATTAGTGTGTTCCTTTTTTAATGTGTGGTTAGCTAAATCAGGTACCTATACAATGCAATTCTATAAATTCCTTGCGTTAAATTTCTAATACCTACATACCCTTTTCACCAGCATTAATAGTATAACTGCATGTTGTCAGTTTCACAGTACTTCACTTGGATATACTGTACTCAAGCAGAAATCCCATTGATAATGTAAGGAAATATGACACTTTATTTTGTTTGATTCAATTGATTTCACTTATATGCAAGAGTTAAGTTGTTTGCTTTACAGAGAAGAGAGAAGTAGCTTTATGCATTGAAAAATGAGTCCGCACTCATGGTTCTTGCAAGCAGAGGGTTCCAAACCTCAGTGGAAATATGAACATATAATACCGAGAATGTATAAGGAGACTGATAAATTACAAATTTTATTTCTTAATCAATCACTCTTCACTCTTATTGCGTATGACAAAATTCCGTAATCCTTCCCTAGCTTGTGAATTGTAATAATTTTCCAAGTTCACTATTTTGCGGTTCGATTTCAAATCATAGAGAATAGAGAAATTAAGTCAATTTCATAGAAGATAATATTGGTACTTAACAAAACCATACGTGGATCTGTATGAGTTTATTATTTCCATTTGCAAAAACATCGATTTAGTTTAGTTTGTAATTGTCAGGGAAAAATGTAAATTTTGTCCTGGAAAACCTGGAAAAGTCAGGGAATTTCATTTCTGCTTGTTTGTAGCCACCCTGACATAATACAGAAAACACATGTACTCATTTTTAATAAAAAGTAATGGAAATTTTCATATATAACCACTGCGCGACAGCCCTATGAGAGCCTTGGCTTACCTACCGACTGCTGGTCTCCCTCCCACACTGTTCCTCCATCACCTGTTATAGCGTGGAGATCTTAGACCAGTATTGGGGTGACGGATGGTCAGCCCGACGAACCCCCAGCCATTGTAGGTCTTCTCGACCGGGGAAATTTTCATAAGTGAACTTTAATTTTTAAAAAATATATGACTAGATTTGAAAATTTTTTGGTTGCCATAACAACTGGGCACCCTATGCTTGTCTACCCCTGTTTCAAACCATACAGTCTTCAACTACTGCAGCAACTGATGAAGCTCTTCTGGATAAGGTAATTTTTAGTGCTGAAGCTATATTCCATAGTGGAACTTGTGCATGATTGAACATACAGTGTGTCCGAGAAAAAATATACCAATAAAGAATTTAAATAACTCAACAATCGTTAACGATAGAAATGTCAAATAACGTTTATTTGGAAGAGAAAACCATATAATTTTTTTTAACCAAAGAACAAGAAAAAAATTCACCTTAGTAGATCTCACTGTGTGCTCCTTTGGTGGCGCAACAAACATCAAGGCGGTACTCAACCTCCATCCAAGTGTTCTTCAACATTTGATGAGTGACGGAGCCACATGCATCGATAATTCTTTCACGGAGATCATTGAGGTCTTGCACAGGTGTTTGGTAAACCATAGTCTTCACATAACCCCAAAGGAAAAAGTCCAAAGGAATCAAGTCTGGTGACCGTGGTGGCCATTTAATGGGTCCACCCCTCCCAATCCAATTACCAGCGAAATTGTTATTAAGGAAGTTAGTAACACAACGGGCATAATGTGGGGGGGGGGGGGGCATCCTGCTGAAACATGTACCCATGAGGTATACGAGGTACAGCATACTGTTGCAACATTTGCAGGTAACTTGCACCTGTAACTGTAGCTTCCTCAAAAAAAAAGGGCCAATTACGGAATCTTGTGTCAAACCACACCACACATTCAACTTTGGACTGTCGCTTTCATGTTCAAGAACTGCATTGGGATTCTGCTCACCCCATATTCTACAGTTATGCCTATGCACTTTTCCAGAAATGTGTAAGGTAGCCTCATCTGAAAATTTTACGTGTGTCAGGAATTCATTGTCATCATCAATGCGTGATAGCACTTCACTAGCATAATCAAACCTAGATCTCACTGCACTTTAGTTTCTGAACAAGCTGTAACTTGTAGGCTCTAAGCCTTAACCTTTTATGTACGATATCATGCACAGTAGAACGTGGAATTTGAAGTTGAGAACTAGCACGTCTCACAAATTTACGCAGGCTTCTCTGGAAAGCTTCCTGAACTGCAACCACTTTATCCTCGCTCATACGCTTCCGACCACTACCTTTCTTCCTCAACAAAGACCCTGTTTCCAGCAATTGTTTATGCCATTTAACAATGTAATGACGTTCTGGTGCTTCCTGTCCATATTGTTGCTGGAATCTTCTTTGTACCGTTACAGGAGACTTCACTGGAAAGACGGGACCTGTCAATTTCATGAGTGACCCTGTTTTTATTGTAATTTTGACAATGTTAATGTTACTCCACGGCTTCCATGTTCTCCGACTTTTAACAAATATTAATGCTATACCCTTGTGTAAAAAGTTAAATTTTTATCTCACGTGTAAAGGATAATAGATTAAATTACTACTATAAGTATGATCACCCGTCATTTTGACGGGTACAGTTTTTAGGTAGATGCATCTGTTAGCAGTAGCGTATTCTAAGTGTGAGTGAACTTTAGTTCATATTTGCTCATTATTGTTCGTTTAACGGACGTATTTTCAAGTTGAATGTTAGTTCAGATAGGCCAACGAATTATCTAGAGTAATCTATTTGGCTCAGTTCAGTGTCTAATATGTCACCCAAACCTGGCTTACTGGATTGTGATGTACCTACTTCATTATCTCCTTGATTTGTCAATGTCGAATCTGAGGGAGAGGACAATATTGATGAATATGGTGAGTTCAGAGTAGATAATGACAATGCCAGAATAGATGTTAATTACGTACGACTTACAAACTTGTTTACATTATCTTCAGATGAAGGTGTGCAAGATGATGGCAATACATGTGAATGTCGGCAGATAGATGTTTCCTCTTGTATTGATTTTTTATCGAATGATTTAGTTTATTTTACTTCGCTTTTGTGCCACTTTTGGCTAATTGCGAAGATGGGAAAGAGTGATGATTAAATTGATGAATGGACACTCACAAACATCCATGCCCAGGCCGGGATTTGAACCTAGGAACCCCGGCGTTGCAGCGCAATGTGATAACCAGCACACCACAGAGGCCGACGTTTTCTTGTTTCCAAGTGAGTGTTCGTGTAATTCTAACTATTCTGATAGAATAACATAATTATATTTTTCAAAAGTTCCCATCAATGAAGAAGGGAATTGTAATCTAAATGGTAATGAAAAATGTTTCTAAAAAAAAAAAAAAGAATAAATTAAATAAATACATGAAATACACATACACACCTTGGTGATTTATTTATATATTTATGGATATATTTCATAATTTTGACAATGTTAATTTAACCCCATGTCTTCCATGATTTAACTGAATATGAATAACACGGTCCTTCTGACCAGACATTTTGTTCCTTTTGTGCCCCTCTATTAGCCACTGCATGAGGCAGAATTTGTAATGAATATTTATAATGATGTGAAAATAAAGGAAATAGAGAGAGGAGTTTTTTTCACTTTCAGAATAAAAGCAGAGAGAAATATTGCATGGAAAAACTATACCAGTCAAAATGATGGGTTCGTCCTAAAATTTAGTTAGGATATCACTGTCCTCCTAGTATTAACCAGTCAGAATGTTTTTAAATATTTTAGTTATACTAAATTACAGTTTAGTTACTTTAGTTACGGTAAGGGTGCAAAATAGCCTAAGTGCTGATGCACCCAAAGTTCTAAATTCAAATTAAAAAACAAACTACATATTTAGTTATATATCCTTTTGATAATACATATTTAAGTACAGTAGAGCGTCGATTATCCGAACGTCGGTCAACCGAACGACCGCTTAACCAAACTGTGTACTCGCTCGCACCTGTTACTCTCCCACCCTACCGTCCATCATCCCCCTAACTCCCAAACCAAGTTTCCCACAGTAGTTGCCGCACTGAGCCACCGCTGGCGGAACATTGCTTCTAATGGGGCCTTCATAAGGCGCTGCTGACCGGCCAAGCTGCCAGTCGCTGTGTTTCAACAATCAGCACACTTCTGTCGGTGTATGTATTGTTCATGCAAAATGCGTATGTAATATGTACATATTTTTGTTTAATAAACTGTACCACATACTATATATTCCTACTAAAGTTGCCTTTGTACGTTACTTTGTAATACTTAAAGAGATGCCTGTTTTTATGAATAAATTTACTGTACAGTACTTATTTTTGGCAAATAAACATGTACAGTTCGATTATCCGAACAAACCAGTTTTCCGAACACCCATGTCCCCCAATTACTTCGGATAATCGACGCTCTACTGTACATATTTTATTAATGATTGTTACATATTTTGTACTTATTACATAAAAATCCACAATATCTTGAATTTCTTGTCTTCTTTTAATATATATAAAAATATGAATTCCAATTCAACCTTTAGCCAACCTCCGTGGTGGAGTGGTTTCACACCGTGTTATGACCCCAGGGGTCCAGGCTTCGAATCCCGGCAAGGCCATGGGTGTTCATTGTGAATGTCCATTCATCAATTTCATCATTCGTTTGTTTGTTAAGTCCTCTTTATGCAGTGACGGAAGTCAGGACTGGACCTACAGTTTAAAGTGGGATCCGAACCACTGCGCTTTGTGCCTCCACCGGTATCGAACCTGGGACCCCTTGATTACAATTTAACAAAGCTACCACTGTACAGGGTTGTCAAAGGTCCAGGAACCCATAAATTCTAATGGGTTCCGCTGCAGGACCGGACCCTTTTTTCTCGCACAGTTTTAATTCGGTCCAAGTTGAGTTGTTTCATTGAAAAAAGGTTCCTGGACCGTATTTAATTCATCTTTAAAAAAAGGTTCCTGGACTGTATTTAAACTGATCCAGAGAAAAGGTTCCTGGACTGTATTTAAATTGATCCAGAGAAAAGGTTCCTGGACTGTATTTAAATTGATCCAGAGAAAAGGTTCCTGGACTGTGTTTAAATTGATCCAGAGAAAAGGTTCCTGGACTGTGTTTAAATTGATCCAGAGAAAGGTTCCTAGACCGTATTTAATTGATCTTGAAAAAAAGGTTCCTGGACTGTATTTAAACTGATCCAGAGAAAAGGTTCCTGGACTGTATTTAAATTGATCCAGAGAAAAGGTTCCTGGACTGTATTTAAATTGATCCAGAGAAAAGGTTCCTGGACTGTGTTTAAATTGATCCAGAGAAAAGGTTCCTGGACTGTGTTTAAATTGATCCAGAGAAATGTTCCTAGACCGTATTTAATTGATCTTGAAAAAAAGGTTCCTGGACTGTATTTAAACTGATCCAGAGAAAAGGTTCCTGGACTGTATTTAAATTGATCAAGAGAAAAGGTTCCTGGACTGTATTTAAATTGATCCAGAGAAAAGGTTCCTGGACTGTGTTTAAATTGATCCAGAGAAAAGGTTCCTGGGCTGTGTTTAAATTGATCCAGAGAAAGGTTCCTAGACCGTATTTAATTGATCTTGGAAAAAAAAAAGTTCCTGGACTGTATTTAAACTGATCCAGAGAAAAGGTTCTTGGACTGTATTTAAATTGATCCAGAGAAAAGGTTCCTGGACTATTTAAATTGATCCAGAGAAAAGGTTCCTGGACTGTGTTTAAATTGATCCGGAAAAAAAGATTCCTGGACAATATTGAAATTCATCCGAAGAAATGGGTCCTGGACCAGACTGAAATACTTTAAAGGTTCTTTACAGTATAAAACCCATTTACACTTGCCGATTTTCTCTCCCTGATGGGAATTGAATTTATTTACAATTCATGGACCTTTAACAATCCTGGGTTTCTTAAAGATCCAGGAGGAGACGCATATAGAAATATATTTCGAGGGAGGTCTGAACCAAGTGTCTCAAATTAATAATAATATAGTATTAATGAAAATATTCAAATTAATTATATTTGTATTACATGAATAGGTAAAAGACTGGTTAAAGATAGTGATGTAACAGCACATATTCATTATGTAGCTTATGTATAACTGTCGCAAAAATTTGTGAAGAAAAGAAACAAGCCCCCTGCCAAGGAAATTAATGTCAAAAAGATAAAGAATTGAATATTGAATATCAAAAAAAGGATTTTAGATCCAGTTGACGAAAAGTAAAGTTCCTGGTAATATTTTATGCACATTATTGTTAGTAGTAACAGAGTTTGCATAAGTTTTCTTTGGTTCTGTCATTCAAAGTCGTATGATCCCAATATAATCATTGCCTTCCAATTAGTAGTTTGGCTGAAATAATACACCCTTGATTCAACAACAAGTATATTTTTCATTACTAAATTTAAGTTATTTTATTATTTTCAATATTTAATTTTAATACTTAGTAAGTCTTTCAGGGAAGGGGGGTCCTAGGACCCCCTGGACGCCCACATAAATACGTTCTTAAGTCTAATGGGTTCTGTTACAGAACAGGAACCTTTTTTCTCGCACAATTCGGACCAAGTTTCGTATTGTTTCATTTCAATATAGGACTTTGGACTCATAAACAGATCCAGAAAAAAGGTTCCTGGACAGTATTTAAATTCAGCAGAAAAAAAGGTTCCTGGACTGAATTTAAATTCAGCAGGGAAAAGGTTCCTGGAACGAATTGAAATACCTTACAGATAAAAAGGTTCTTTACGGTCCAGAACCCATTTACGCTTGCTGATTTTCTCTCCTGGACCGGAATTGAATTTACTTCAAATTACTGGACCTTTAACAACCCTGCCACTATGCCATCGGGGAGGCTCTCATATTGTCAGTCATTCTCATCTTCACTGTTAGCCAAAAGTTGCAAAAATGCGAAGTAAAATAAACCAAATGAATAAAGACAATCAATCAAATCAATTCAGCCTTTACTGAAACACACTGACATTACAATCACCGATTTTGGGGGAAAATTTCCACTGCCCTCTTGACATTCCCAGTCCGGATCTGGTTATGCTCCAATTGCTTGATGACCTGCATTTTGTTTATCATTAGGATGGCACTTCCACCATGAAGTCTGTCATTACCCGAACACAGAGCTACCAGGGTGTTCGATAGGATGTGCAGCTGAACATGACCCAACACCTCATGCTGTGGGTCCCACGATCACCAGACCTCACACCTTGCGACTTTTTGTGGGGATATGAAAAAGATTGCTGCCACATGATATTGATGACTTAAAAGGGTGAATTACTGCATCCACAGAACAAAGGTTTGGAGAGTGTGTGGCATGAACTGGAATATCGTGTTGGCATCTGTCATGTCACCCAGTGTGCACATATTGAACAATTGTACGTGTGAAAATAAATTGACTTCCTGGTTTCGTTGAGGCCAGTGAAGAACCCTGAAGAACATTATGAAACACCCTGTATAAAGACAAAATGTGTGTTCCAAACAATTGCCTTGAGTAATGACAGGTCGAAGATAGATAGATAGATTTGTTATTTCATGTACGGCAAGACAACCACCACTGTGGTCTGGTTGGTAGAGCATCTGACTGCCACGCGGGAGATTTGGGGTGGGTGATCTAAGGTTGGGATTTTCCCAGCCTTGTCCCACATAAAGGGGCTCTGGGGCTTACCCAGCCTCAAATCAATGAGTACTAGGGGGGGGGGGGCAAAGGTGGCCGGAGTGTAGTGCTGGTCACATCACCTCCAAAATGGCAGAGATTGAGAATGTGGGGGCCATACCCAACATCCCCTATATGTGCCTTCATGGCACGGTGCTATATGCACAGGGAACTTTATCTTTTACCAAGTCTGCAATCATTTGTACACAATTCTGAAAACTTCACTGAAACTTGATAGTTTCATTAAACTCTGAAATCTTTGACTACATAATACACTCTTTGCACCTTCTCCCAACCAGGTAAAGGCTCTGGAAAGAAATTTGCTTTATGGAAATAACCCACAGCACTTCTTGCTTTGGAAAAACAACGAAATGATCTGAAGGCTAATGATTGCTATTGAGCAAATTAGTTATTTCCAGTTGTACTCACTCTACACTACAAATTGTCTAAGGTATATTACCTAAAAAAAATACACACTAAAATGATTGAACACTTTGTATTTTGATATTGCATAACTTTTTATATATAATATGTAACATTGCATGAATTAGCATGACATTTCTGTAGTTGTCTTTAATATATAAACAATGGAATTTAGGTTTTTAAAAATTTGGTTTGTAACAATGTTATATATATATATCTCTCTCTCAGAACATAAACTATATATAAATTACTTTTGTGACTTAGGTACAAAATGTCTTTCTTATACACACACACACATACATACATACACACATATAATGAATTTTGTTTGTGTACATGCACAATTTTAAAAAAGACCTGCAATAAATTACTAATCTTGAAATGAAAAATAAAATGAAGTTGTTTTTGTAAGTGAGAGTCATAAACCAAATAATGGTACATACAAAACAAACAAGTTGTCAACTGACAATAACATTTGAGTATTCCTTTGAAATAAATATAACACTCACTTTGGTAGCACAATGCTTACTGCCTTGCACATACACATCTACAACAATCCTGACTGAACCGATAACACACAGTCCGTTCACATTTGTAAGGTTCCACAACAAAATACTTTGTGCTCATCACAGATCTTGCAGGCAACCAATACGTTGGTCAATTGCTTTTATTGTTTTTTGTTGCGCTGTATGAATTTGAATCCTGAACATTAAGCACAAGTTTCACCCATTTATTTTTCACCCATGCTTTAATTCTTGTAATCGATATTGGCCATTCATACTCGTTTGGGACAATTCCATCCACTTCAGATTCAAAAAAGCTGAAAAGCGGAAACCAAATTCTGGTTCGATTTGAGTCCCTTTGCATAAGTGCTTGGTTGTTCGCTAGGGTGTGATAATAAAGGAAAAGTCTGGAGGTAATGTAGAACGCAATGAAGACATCAATCGAGTAATGTTCGTGTGCAGCCAAGATGAAGAATATTCCGAACATGTTCATCAGCCATGTGAATGTATGGATGAAATACAACTGTCTTGGTGTATCTGGAAAAAAGAAATATATATATATCTATACTATGCATAATGGATTCAAAGGTATGTGCTTCAATACACTGCTAATCTTTGGCATGTTTATTTTTAATTTTTCCATTTATTCTTCAAGATGTCTTCATTATGGGAATGCCAATGTAAAATTTATCGTAAATAAGACTAAAACATATTAGACGAGATGAGCTTTTGACTAATCTTCCTGTTATGGCCACTGCTCTAGAAATTAATGGAAAACCTGACTGGAAAGCACTATTTTCTTCATAATAGAGTAGCTTTTATTTCATCCAGCCTTCTACGAACAAGGATACAGAATCAGGATAAAGAAACCTTGTGATATGCTTGATAAAAATTATAAAGACAGGTAATCTGAGTCTTGTATGATCAGCTACAGGAGTGGTCAACACTGCAATTGGCTACATGCTGCCTCATGGGCAGATTAAGGTTTGAATCCTCTTTATGCACTGATAAGTTAATCAGGACTGGGCTTACCACTATCTGCCTCCATCAAGTATCAAACAAGGAACCTCTAGGCAGATTAACCCTTCGTTGGTATAGGTACGAGCGTGGCGCTCACCCTAGGATATAATTGTAAGTTTCTCAGGCCCAGGTAATGATATCACATTCTGGTCTTGTGTAGCTCTCTTTTGTACTGTCTATGGCTAGATGATACGTTATAGGTTGTGGCATTGTTCTTAGTCTGTGCAGACATGCCTGAGCCACACGTACACCACCCGTGTAACAATTTTTTGCACACATATTTTATTTCTGTGTACGCTGAATTCGTGTTGTGTCGCTGTTTTCTGTTTTGATTCTTCGGTAATTATTAGATTTGATTTCATTCACTTATTACTGCCACTATTTCTGGCTAAATGAACACTGCTACCTGATATTCGTTACGAACAAACAACAGAAGTTCCGAGCATTGCTTGCTGAACCAAGTGATCAGAATAGAGAAAACCTGGGCAGAGCATTTGATTCTAAGGTCCCAGATGATAATGTTTTGCTGATGAGTCATTGAAAAGTGATAATGAAAGCAATGCTTGTTTCTTTCCTCAATACATTGGGCAGGATTGAAACTACGAAGTAGAACGTACATCTCTCTCGTCAACAAGTAATAAATTATTGAATTTATTAGTAATGTTATGCAAATTAGTTAACGTAAAAAGTAAATTACAAATAAAATTACAAAAAATGTTTTGTTTTTCTTGATAATTTGTCTCTCGTAATAGGTAATGAGTAATATTGCAATACAAGAATATCATTTTGTTGTTATATAATAAGATAAATTTTAACTTGTAAGTGATACATATTAGGCAATACATATTTATAATCTATTTTTGATATAATGAATGCAAAAAGATATTCGAAAAAATGACAAAAAAAATGAAATCCATATGTGAGCACCCCGCTCACCATATACCAACGAAGGGTTAAGAGAACAGGCAGGAAGGGTGACAGAGGTAGTTAAAGAATAAATGATGATCACCCACATTTAAAATTAGGCAATCAACCCACCTTCCCCCATAAAGTGTCAATTAACACGAATAACCAGCAACCCCCCCACCTGTGTTAAGTCTAAGGGAGCCTTCACAACAAAGTGACAAGCAACACAGGAGTTTTACACCAAAGTGGCTAGCGACATAATCCCTATCCAGTCTAGAGAAGCATCCACTATGCATGTGCTGCCAACAACAGACATCACAATGCATATAGCATAGAGAATACATAATTATAGTAAAATTCAGTAAGATATGTATTAATCCTAATATCAACCAAAAATTTCAACAATTCAGTGGTAAATGCCATTAGCCAGTTACTGTAGCCGATGTTCTACTTGAAAATAGTTGAAAACATGGCCCCTTTCCCTAGAGTATTTAACATGCAATTTCTACTGTAACTACCACTGCTATGCAGTATATCAAACTGAAGTATAGTTATCCAAAACAAATTTAAAATTTCTTATTTGTAAATTTTTCTTCGTTCAAAAACCTGTTTTTAGTTTACTAATACAAAAATGTTGATTTTTTTTTTCTTTTCCAGAAACACAGTAAATTTTCATGACTTTTCCAGGATTTCCAGACTGGTAGACACACTGATATTTTCCTTTGCAGAGCAAGAGAAGCAGATCATACATCCTATGCAGTTACAGTGGAACCTCGATTTTACGTTTTTCAGGGGACCAAGCTGAAAAAACTTAAAATGCGGGAAAATATAAAATCGAGGAAAATTTTATAGCATTTTGCTCTATTCGGACCGTGAATATTGAATGTATTACGCGGTAAAATGTAAAACCGAGGAACGTAAAATCGGGGTTCCACTGTATTATCAGAAATAAAGTAAAAAAGGATAGTACTGTTTTTAAGCCTGTTTGAAAGTTTAGTGTGTAAAGGCTAATCAGTGTCAGGTGACCTGTTATCCTTGTTTATACAAAAATTCCAATTTTTAAAATTCTCTCTTTATTACTTCGTCACTATGTACTGGACAGACCTTAAATTTTACAAATTACAAACTATACATAATCAGTATAATATCATAATAAAAAATCTCTAAAAAAAATGTCTGTTCATTATCTCTATTTTTCTAAATATTCAGTGAATGATATCACTTTCTACATTCACTTCTTCAGTTGACCCAGAATCATTCACAACCTTCTCCAGACAATAATAAATATCATCCTGGGAGAGTATCTGGCAGGAACGACCTGGAGCAACTTTGTCAGCCTTTGTGGCATATAGAAAAAAAGCACCGAACACATACCAATGAATTTTCAGAGAAAGAATATAGAAACAGCACTTGTGTTGCCGTCAAGCAGGCAAGTTATGAACTGAATTATCAAACGTTTGCATCAAAACATTCAACGAATGACATAGAAATGCATACAAGTTTCCTTAGGCATTCAAAAGCAAAGAATGTATATCTACGTTATTTGTGATTTGTGCACCATACAAGAAAATGTAGATATACATTCTCTGCGTGGAAGGTGTTAAAAACAATAAAAAAGTAATATTAGAATGAACCAAATGTATCATGCAAATACTTACATTCGGTTATGAAGAAATTCAGCATTGTGAGTGCCACAGTGTGTCCGCTGAACATGTAATCTCCACACGTGCGCACTCCTTGAATGGCCATGCCTGCTCCTCGCCAAATTAAGTAAGCCTGGTAAATTTTTGCCCATAGATCTCCATACGGCTAAGAAACACAAAATGTATCATTACTGATCATGATTTATTTATCACTTTATCTTAAGCTATAGACATTCAAAGTTGACCATAAAATCTAAATTATTACAAACTACATTGCTCAACACAAATAACAAAGATGATCGCATTGAGAGATACAGACCTCAAATGAAATTCAACATGTTACATTTTGGTGCATGTGCTTTGAGAGTATTTATGACAAAAGGGTGGGGTCGGGGTGGGAAATATAAATTCTACAGTATGTACAGTAATGCTGTAGAACTCTGAAAATCAATTCAACAATTTCCAAGTTATGAAACTAGATAAAAATATTTTTGTTGGAATTGGTTGTGCTTTTCAATCTCACAGATTCTGATGTTATATTTGTAATCAACATATTGTTAATATTGTCGGAAGCATTAATGTTTCACATTGAGCCATAAACCAGTGTATTTTGGACTTAAGTTTTATATGTAGGATCATCATGATTCATGCGCTGGATTTAGCAAGAATTTGGTAGTGCAGATGTCATTGAAAAATCAAAAAAATATTTTGAAAAATTCTTCATGACATTGTACCTAAAATTTTGTCATTTAACAATGTTATTCTGCCTCTCTTGGCAATGAGCATGAACTTTGATCAGATGAAAACTCACAGAGGAACGAACGCATGCCCAGACCAGGACTCAACACTGAGAACATTTGGTGGCAATATTATGCACAAATCGATCAACAGGTTCAGTCACTGAAATTAATAAAACCAAGCTAGGTTAAATACTGGTTTGTAAAGTTACCAAGCTAGCTTTTATACCGGTTTGTAAAGTTTTAAAAAGTACAAAATTCATATGAAAAGAAAAATTTCAAAATATCACAACTCTCAACATTCTGATTGTGAAATATCTCAATTTACTAATGAAATGTGAACATTCAGTAAACAAACATTTTTGAGGTCTGAATTTCTCTTTATGCAAAGATTCTAATATAAAAAAACTGATCACATTAAATTAAACTTCATGGAGGATACAGTTGAACTTGAAGTTAATATCAGCAATATGGCTTTCTTGATTTCTAACAACTTATGCTTTACACACTATGCCTTGTTTTAAAAAATGTCCGAATTCAATGATGGGGACAATACTAGCATCATATTCCACATACCAAGAACTGTGTAGACAACAAATGTTCCTAAACATTCATGCTTTCATGCAATACTTGCACATAATGAACTTACATTTAACTTCCCATCTACAAGACAAATTAAAAAAGTACATAAAAGGTTTATATGAAAATGAGTATGAAATAATACAAATATATCACAAGTAAATTATGGCTGATCGTTAGTACTGAAGGTTTTGGTTTTATTATTTAAAATTGTCTGTCAAAAATTGATGTTAAAAGGTGTAATGCAAATCCATTCATATGCAGCTCACAAAAATCATCATTATGTTAAAGTCCAGTAATTTTGGTGAAGTGTGGGTGCAATTTCAAGTTTGAAATATTTATTTACAACTAGAAAGGTGAGGGAAATGAAATCCAACTGTATATTTTGTTTACATGGTTCGGAATGTTGACATAACTGTTCTTCAATCTAGCACATTCTGGACATCCATTTCTGTTCAATAATTGCTTTCACTTTAAAAACATCAATGACAATGTGGTGCACTTTTATTTGGATATGATACTGTCTATTTTATTCTTTATAGTAATTCTAAATATTGAGTAGTTTTGTTAGGACACCGGATCAGTAGTAACAGGGTACATCACGGGTTTAATCTCGACATTAGGATAAGAAAAACAGTTTGCCTGAAGACGAGAGAAGAGGTTCTTCATCAACACATAATGTTGGAATCAGCAACGATGTTCAGTTAAGATTAATCCCCTACATAGTGCAGTAACATAAAAAAATATGACTATACCACTAATTATGTAACCAATTTTATTTTACAAATTCCTACAAAACAAAAATAGTAACTACCTACATGCCATCAGGTTTATTACTACATCCTTAAGAACTTAAATAATTTTATAATTCAGTACAGAAAGGGCTAAGCATGCTGGCCAAAGCCTTCCAATTTCCATTGGTGTGTTCTTTAAACTCAAAGATGTAAGAAGTTTAAAAAAAAATAATTTAAGATTCATTTAATTATTTCATAAAGATTAATGTTTAAGTAGCTTATGTTATCCTGCTGTGTTACTGCACTTATACAAAATTAAACCCTAAAGTAGATTTCAAATGCATCATCTTTCTTTCGGAATGTTTTTCCTGCTTTGCACATTGAATCTTCTCTCTTTTCTTTTGCGTGCAAGAAATGTTGATCGGGTATAAGAAATGAGCAGAAAACAAGGGTTACATAGACACGATTCATTATCAATGCATAAGAACATATGCCAAAAAAATTCAATCATATTCGAATGATGCATGTAGGATTCATATAAAACACACACATTTACATACATACAAATATAACGGCACAATTTAATTATTTTCAGACTAACGATCAGCCATGAATGTGTTAGTGAAAATACCTCTACTTTGTCTCCTGCACCCGAGGAAGCATGTGATCTATCTCCCAGTCTCTCCTCCCCAACAGAAAATACCTGTAAGCATCGAATACATACTCTCACTCCCACCATACCCTACCAAGTATTCCAATTCATGACTCGTAATCAGACATATACATCACATACAATCTGTAAAATGTAACACAAGCCAAACAGGGTGTTTCAGTGGTGTTAAAAATGTGATGTGATGCAGCCTCACTTAAAGGGAGAGAAAACGTCCAAGATACCATGTATGGTTCAATGATTCAATTACTGTAGTTTTCTAAAATAGCTGAAATGAACTGATATGTATTTGGGATGGGACTGAAATTGATATTATCGGTCCGATAACTCTACTGATTTATCTATAAATGGCCTGTACTTTAGTGCAAAATTATCTGTCATTTTGTTACAGGAGCTTTCTAGAAAGTAACTTCTGTTCTTCATGTGGGATGTGAAATAGAGGCAATGGCACCATATTTTGCAAAAGTAGTGAGAGTCCGTACGCCTCCAGCTGTGTCATGAATGTTACATTGCCTCAGTCAACAGCCGTCATTCAAAATGGGATTTGCATTGAGAATACTGCCAGCTGTGAGGTGTTCGGTGATAAGATCTCTTCGAGAAAAAAATTAAAACTGTTGAAATCCATCATCAGGTTTGGGAAGTGTAGAGAGAGAGAATAAATGCAGTGAGTCAAAAATGGGCAGATGGGTGTCTACAATGGTCAGCTTTGACTATGGTAAATAAATGATCAACTGGTTCAGGAGACTGGGGAGAGGGATTGACAGAATGACAGATTCACAATTTTCGAGCTATCTGGCGAGGTCTTGGAAGCTTCGTATTCTTTCAGCAACAATGCGAAGTTGCAGTTATTGAGAAATGGCCTCAATAACAAGTGGCAGAGTTGTACGAGGACGGAATTCAAAAACTTGGACCATGCTAAGAAAAGTGCTGGGGACCATGTTGGAAAATAGTGCACAGTTGTACTTTTAAGTTCCATGTTTTAAAAAATCCTTTCACTGTGCTTTCTAAAGGCTGGAATTTTGACGGATACCAGTGAAGCTGTTTTCCAATTTTCCCCCTCCTGTCAAAAAACTGGTATGACATTCTAAAATCAGAAAAATTACATATCCTTACAATTCCTTCTACAGTATTCACGTGAATTTTTGTGTGGTTTCTTTTTGGGCTGTCTAGATATGAGCAATAGTTTAATAGGCTTATGTAGCCACAAAACTATTGCAATTATCTAGACAACAGTAAAAACAAACCACATGAAAATCTATGTGAATGCTCTAGAAGAAATTCTAACGATATGTAATTTTTCAAATTTTGGTATATCATAGCAGTTTCTCGAAAGAGAAAAATATAAACATGTATTTCATATATATCCTGGTTTCCTAAAAGTTCATGTCTAAACAAGCAACTTATTTTTCAAAGGCAAAATACATTGCAGTCACCTGGTTTGTATATTATTTAAGGAAATTAAGGAAGCATTCACGTTATTCATGGAACATTTGTAATTTACTTTGGATTCATGAAATATGTTAATTTTATTTCAAATCTTTATTGGTATTGGTAAATATTTCATATTGGTCCATCTATCTGTACATTATAGCAAATCCATATACATACAATTAATTTTCTCATGGCTTTCTATATTGAACCATGTTAATATGTATTTTATATTCAAACTACTTCAAAATTTCCCCACAAGAATTAAACCTGGAACTGCTTTCAGCAAAAGCAAGAATCAAATAAATTTTGGTGCACTGAAACATTCCATGAATGGTATTTGTGATACATCATGCAAATCTATACATATATAGAATTTTTATGAAAAAATATATATCATCATACTTATTAATGTGTTTTTGCAGTCTGTAATATTGAATTTGATATATATTTCTAGAACACTACAGTACAGAGAAGTACAGTTTCATTAAGAAAAGTCATAAAACATTTTGAGTACTAAAACACATTTACATGGTACCAGTACAACTAATGTTATAATTTACATTTTAATCCTATCTAGAGCAAGCAGACTATTGTTGCATGCACAAAATAAATTGTATAATTCTAACTGCAAAAGTTTGGTTTCTCATTTACTTCTACAAGACTACTACAACATTAATAATAAATTGATAATTCACATAATGTAACTAAGGCTTGCTTGATCTAGTGCATTATCCTGTCCAAAAATATCATGCACAGATATATATTTCTAATGTTATTATGAAACTAATAGTAAATAAGCAAAAGTGCATCCCTTGTAATAATGCATACACAAATCTAGTGGAACAGAACTGGTGTACAAGTGTACATTTTTGCCCAATATCAAAAATATACAATAAATGTGGGATCACGTAGTCTATACATGAAGATGATTTGGAATTTGGAAATACATAATGCATAGTAGTAGTAGTAGTAATACATGTTGATATGCATGCAATACTCCCCTAGTGAAACACACACATATCAACAACATGATATTTTGCAATCTTCTATATATGTGTGTATTTGAATAAGAAGACAGATTGTACATTAAATAGCAGTATGTAATTAAAAAATTAAAATGCAAGTATTCAAGTTAGAATGAATAGGATAATTCAAAGTATTAAGTACTAAGGAGAGTAATTACAGGAATTGCAAACTAGAAACGTGGCTAGCAGAAAGATTCCTTTGAAAATCCAACAAATAGCAGTAAAGCCTTGTTGGCAATATGTGACCCCTGTTTGTGAAAGGTGGAAGAACGACTTGTGAATGTTCTACAGCCTTGTAGATGCCTACACCTTGATTTCACAGCAAAACACACAGAATGTATCAAATGAGAGAAATTGGCATTTGCCATTATGAACTGTTTGACGACTGCATGCTCATTCTCCAGTTGTATACGCCAAAAGGTTCAACAACCTTTCTAGGTGCCGTTCTGTATATAAGCTACAATAATATTGTTTTTTGAATGTTAATGAGTAAATTTTGCACCATTATCAAAGTCATGCATTCTTTTCTCTTTCCTTTCTTTGTTGTCAACGAGACTGATTTTAAAAAAATTAAATAAGGTACTCAAAGTACAGGCGGACATTCACTGTGCTCCATGTATAGTAATTACAGGCCATTCGGTTTAGTCTGAGCTCTCGCTTTCAGCTGCACAGAAGCCTGTCGCTCAGCGTGAGGATGCAAGTTTTCCAGAGATATCAGAGTTACCAACCGCTTTAACAATTACCCATTTCCATAATCTGACAAAGAGCTTTTTGATAGGGGTGTGCAGGACTTACTGGTGCTTGGATTTAGTTTAAAAAAAAATTGAACGTTAATGGACGCAAACAACCAAGCGCGACAGTTTGAGAAAGTTCTAGTTCAAGGAAAATAATGGCAGAGGATCTCTGTGTCGGTGAAACCCCATTGATTAAGCCCACTCCCTCCCCTCCTCTTCCTCTCACATGAGCAGATCATGTTACCGTGACGAAGGTGATTGTTGACCTGTGGGTGTTTCTATTCAACAGAAGCTGAGGTGAAAAGTGGAAAGAAGATTGGAAGAAGCAAAGTCATACACAGAGCACAGAGATTATCTCAACGTGCATAAGTTTATGAAGAAAGAAGCTGACAGTGGTCGTACGTTGAATGTTAAACAAGTGCAAAAGCATGTTTCCACGACTACTGGTGTGTCAGTAAGTCCTTTGAAATGCATCTTAAACAAAAATGATCGCAAGATTGTAACTGGGAAGGGATTAGTAACGCCTAACAAAATATGCAGAAGAAAGAAATTTAAAAGTGACGTGGATGAATCTGACAAGTGTGTTATTCGTAGAACAATTAACGAATTTCACGATCGTGAAGGACAGCATCCTACTTTAGTTTCGTAAGTAATTTTTTTAATGAGGCAACGGCATATCTTTTGCCAGTTTCAAGCCTGGTGGAATCTAACTTCCACGAATTGCAACACTCCTCCTGTGAGTCACATATAGTCTTCTGCACACAACAAACATTTTTCGCTTTGCGCATGCCAGAGCTCAGGTTAAACGAATGCGTTGTATTTGTAGAGGATTTAAACATTCCATGGGAAATGGTATGTTCATGAAATCAATTATTAAGTCTCAGACAGTTGGATAAAATTAAAAAGTACTTGGGCTTAGGTATACTACGAAGAGAACAATTCATATTGTATTGGTAAGGTATATTTCCAAGTTACCAGTAATGCATTTATTATTCAGACTGGCAAATTTCAACTCCCGCACACAAAAAAAAAAAAAAAATCTGCCCTTAAAGTAATATTTTCCTTTGAAAAGATGCAAAATGTCACAATATCTTACAGATAAAAGTGTGTGTCAGTCTGTGTTAGATTTGATTCATAAAGCAGTAGACAAATACAGTGATACAGTGGCTGCATAAAGAGAAGCACACATGAACATAACTGTATTTCATAAATATCATGCAGAGCTAGATAATTGAGACATTTTCTACATGCAGAGCAACTTTTCTAGCCAACTAGGAAGTTATGTTGCAATCTGAAGATGGAACCATATGTTTGTCATATAAATCACTGGCAGTTTTGAAGAAAATGTAGTTATTGTGTACATTCTGTATATCAAGATTTCTTATGGTCCCTCTCTAGCTATTGCCTGACATGCAGTAAGATATGGAAGTTTGTTCAAGATACCATCTAAAGTTCACAATTGGTTACTGCACCTAAGGGACAATAAGAACCATTTTCTTTTTGTAACTACAGGCTTCCTTTCAACTAGTGCTGGTTTTAAAAATGCAGGCTTGGAACGAGGCAGAAAAATGCCTGCTGAACATTTTGCAAAACCTTTTCCAAGTGGGCAAATAATGCTTTAAGCATTGTTCCACTGTGGCTCCCTTTATGATATGTACTGGTAGAATTACTGTGCCCTGATACATGTATATTGCTCATTTGGTAAAATTGTCGACCATTTTACCAATCTATTTCTATAGCTTAGTGCAAAATTCTGCCACTTAGTTATTATTTTTACAATTATAAAGGTATAATTCCTACATATTCGAACATTATGCAGATTATTTTTCAAAGTAAAACATATTGCATTCACCTGGTGAATTACCCATTCAGGATCTTTATGCAATACTTGAAATTTCATATCAAATTGGTAGAATAATAGGGATGGGCCGATATGAAATTTTGGCCGATACCGATATTCTACCGATCAGATATAAAATTAGAAATGGTCCTTGAAGAACCTGAAATGTTCATTGATCTCCTTAATAAATATGTGTTTTGAGGTAACTACAGTGCAAGAGAAGCTAAATATTTAGACATTTACTTTTTAGAAAGAAGAGCATGGAGATTATCCATAAAAATTACAACAAAATGGAAGAATTTTGCACTAAATTAGAAGATATTTATCGGATCGGTAAAATAATCGGTAATTTTACCGATAAACCGATATGCCTATATTGCCCGATACCGATAGAGTACCGATTAATTGGTCCTATCCCTATAGAATACTGGTTATAGGCATAGATAAATTATATATTGATTATTTATCAGTATCGGCACAAAAATATCAGCCTGTCTCACATATGCATATTTAAATGAAACACATTATATCACATGCATCACTTGAAAAGGTCTTACTTCTAACGTGATAAAAGCATGCTGAATAATTTTAAGACAAACAAAAAGTCAAGCTTCATGGCTGAGGGCAATAAGTAAATTGACAATAAATTGTACTTACTGCAGTAAGTACGCTGTAATGGTTAAGTATTGTCTCCCATTTTGGAGGGCTTACCAATGACACCCAGTGAGGTATGGTCAGTGTATAAAAAAGTGGAATGTAAAAGAAAAATATCTTGAAAACAGATTACAATGGAAGTTCCTTCTCTCATTTCCATGGACAGGAAGAGAATGGGATGAAAAAGAGAAAAAAATAGGGAATAGTTTCCCTGGAAGAGTGCTGGGTGAACAGTCAATATTTTCGTTCCTGTGGGGCCCAACCTTCGATAAAGTGTGATGGAAAATTTTTAAAGGTAAAGTGTACTGAAATATGAACCTGCCAGTATCAATCTCAAATGTGATCACTGAATTCATAAAATATTACATTTGTCAGAATGCTATCAAATGCATTAAATTCTCACAGCGCAACACAATTTTCGTTGTGTTCTGAACCTTAACAAACAATAAAAATCACATAAATTGCTAAATTTATATTATCTCACGATTTGTAAAGTAGTATTTTGCTATTTATCATTTGTTTTCTGGCACTTTTGGCTCATCATAACTATGAGGATGAAGGCTCATTAGATGAAATTGATGAAGGGACACGAAATGTGTCCAGCATGGCATTTAATCCACCTATCAGTAAATAAGGTCTCTACATGTAGTGACTACTATGATACAACATTTGACAAAAAATAATATACGATTTAAGTGGTTTTTATTTTATTTTTGCTGCAAGTTTCATGACTACTATCCATGTCAAAAATATTGAGCCCTCTTTTTTACGTGCTTGTAAAATTGTACTCCAAGGGAGACAAAAAAGTCAAATATACCTCATTGGAAAGCTTTTAGACAAAGCAAAACAAAGTGGTTTAAACTCTGTCTGTTCTCTATTCAGATAAAAGTGCCCACAAAAGTAGTTTTTCATGCATTTTTATAAACTTCGAATTCAACTGTGTGTAGCTTCTTGTAAACACATTGTAAAAATATGAAATTTCTTGCGATTAAAGCTTGTTTATGTGGAAATATCTCAGCCATATATAATGTTGCTATCATCTGTGGAACAGCCACAATTAATGCTTATAGCTGTGCCAAGTCAGGAACTGGTGTGGCACTGCCTTTATGGTACTCACCCACTGTCAACAGCCAATTAGGCCTACAGATTCTTATGGTTTCCAATCCTTCCTCCCCGAACCAGCCACCAGGGAAACATGATTTTTTTCAAAATAGCATGGCAGTGGAAGTTTAATGAAATGTTACAATCTCAGTAATGGTCAGAATGCATACCCAAATGATGACTGTGGAATAAAAATCAAATTTCCTTTCTCACCTTTTCACATAGTATGAATTGAAAACAACAGACAGAATTGTTTTTCTTGGCAACTGGTTCATGCATTTTTGTCTTCTTGTCTCATGCACATGGAGCAAGTGCACATTGTTGCCACATGCTCCCACCTGCCCTTTAAACTCTGTGTCCAGCCAGCAGCTTTGATATGAAAAGTGAGCCAAAGGTTTTGTTTACCACACAAATTGTTGCGATCCTGTAATTGACTAATGCCGTAATTTTCTTTTATCACTCCTGTGTTCCTGCTGTGAATTATCGCCCACATCTACAACAACCCTTATGCATACTTTTCCTTTGTTATGAAGTTGCTGTACATTGAAGGCTCAATATTTTTGGATACAGAGGAGACTGCGAAACCAGAAGTCATGGGTTTGAATGCTTGGAAGATCTTTCATCGACTTCATCAAAATGTGCTCATTGTTCCACTTACTCTGACTGTAAATGAGCAACATAAAATGAAAATGAGTAAATGATGTTCGTATAAAGATTACGCATTTTGAGTTCCTAAAATTTCCATTTTTGAAGTATCGAGTAAAGATCTGCATTTGATTTTTTTCCCATAGAGGTGCAAAAATAATCTGACTTCAAGTGTGCAAAATTTTGATATTATATCGACAGTTGATTATGAACTGTAAGGTGTTAAATTACCCCTTCTTACAAAATGGAAGAAAAACTACATTTTTAAATTAAATTTTCATTATATAAGAAAATGGAGTGGAGAATACTTTTCAAATAATGCTTATCACAAAATAGATACTTGAAGCTTTCCAGTGAGGTAAAATTGATTTTTCTCCTTTCATGGAGTACAATTTTACAAGCACGCAAACCGAGAGCTCAGTATTTTTGACGTGGATAGTAATCATGTAATGTTATGTGTGTGGTTATATGTTCTTGGAAACCAGGATGAAACTTCGAAGCAAATGTAGAATAAAAACCACTTAAAACAACACAAGAAGTTATTATGCAAAACTTTAAGAAGAACCTAGTTGTGGGTGATTTTAGTTACCTACATTCCCTTACATAACAAACACAAAAAAGAGCTAATCAATAACAGTTAATGTCATTGTCATATTCAGTACTTCAAAATGTATATAAAAATGGCTAATTTCTGTGAAAATTGCATTGTAATGTGGCAAAATTTCGAGAGGGGTATACACCCAGGTAAAGGTAAAGTGTTCCCCTGTGCATAGCACCATGCCATGAAGGCGTATAGGGGGTGTGGGGGTAACGCCCCACACTTTCTTGATCCGGTCGTGAGTGGGGGTGATGTGATCAGCATCACGCCCCTGACCGCCTTTACCCCCCAGGGTTTCTCCCAGGTACCCATGTTATTCGACGCTGGGTGGGCACCGGGGCCGCTTCCACTGTTAGAAAAGTTCCCGGATTTGAACCGGCCGGGGATCAAACCCGGGACCTTTAGCATGGTAGTCAGACGCGTTACCGACTGAGCCACCGTGGGGTATACACCCAGTGAACAAATTTCTAACTACACCAAAGTTTCAAAATTGCAAATGTACACTCTGTCCCATCTATCTCTGGAGTAGGCGAACAAAAACAAGACTGCGCAAGTAATGACGTAAGATGGCACCACTGTATGAACATGTGAGGGATTGCATGGAGGAGGGGGAGGGTAGCGACTGCAGTTACCAGCCTTCGCAGCAGCATGTAAGGCTTCACTCTGCCCACTGGATCCCTCTTTCTCTGCCACTATGCATGGTCTCGCTACAGAGATAGCTGGGACAGCGTATAGTATTATTTAATCTTCTGGTACGAGAGCCATTAACAATATCTGAACAGCAGGCTACAATTCATCAGAGGTTCTGGTAATTTAATAGTCCTAAGATTGAGTGCCCTTTTCAATGGGTCACATAACCATGCTGTTGATTCAACGGCAGCATAAAACTGGGATCTCCATTTCCTTCACATGTAAGTGGTTCCCCAATTGTTTTCAAGATAATGGGTCATTAAACATCTTTGTCGTCTCACGGATTGAACCCAGGACCACACAGAACAAAGCCAAGAGTTCTGATAATTACTCAATCCAAGAACCCAATGTGTTTTCATTAAGACCTTTTCAAGTTCAGTCACTAGGTGATAGGAGAGACACTATCAGTAATAACCACATGCAAAAATTGTGTGTTCTGTTAAACAAGCTGCACTTCTCCATCATGCAATATTCCAGAATTACTTTGCCAATACAGATAATATGACTTATTTTTGAATAATATAGCTAATTCTCTCACTTGTATTGAGGGAGAGGTTAATGCTCATCATTCTCATAATTAATATACTTAAAATATCTATATAAAAAATGAATGTTATTTGTAAATATCAGGTATATCCTTACCTCTTGACACTGAAAATTGGATTTCATGCAAGAAAAGAAAGAAACATCTATAGTACAACAACGTATTCACACCCTTTACCACCATATGTACATGCTTTAATTATTAATTGTCAAGGAAACGGCTAAATATTTGATTTGGGAAATTAGATCATTAATTATACCGGTTAGAAACATCTTTGCCTACAAATGATGCAAATCTCTCAAAATTATGTTGTGAAATTATTACAGAAAATCAAGCAACATGATCTACAACTCGTATACAAGGATGCATATAATTTCCCTAGGAGGTTTGTAAATAACACATTTTAAAAACTTAAATTTAGTTCTATGTTAAACATGTATGTCACTGACTGCTCTAATGAAGAAAAATATCATAACCTAAGGACAATCACAAATATTTATGCTCTATGTTACCATAGATGCAATGGGAAAGGGAGTTCTTGGGTCTGATGGCCCTCTAAAATTCCAAAAGAGAGGTGTTTATCGTCCTTTAAACAATGTTTGTGTTTGTATAAATGTTGCCTACTTGTTTTACAATAAATACTTTAGGTTCCACCATACTTATACATACAAGGTGCATTCAAGTTTTAAGGTCTCCTATTTTTTCTTCATTAATAGAAGCAGTTATAAACGTGAGAGTTGTTTGAGAAGAAGCATCCATTATTGAAGGTTGATGACGCCAGATGACAGCACAATACAGCCCATAGGAAGCTAGTGGCGCTATCTAACGACGGACATGTTTTTAATACTGGGAATGACATCATTTACATCAAAAGAACAGCATGTTATTATCCACTTTCTTCACCTGCGTGGAGTAACATCCATCGATGTTCATCTTAAATTGACTGAGACATGCTGTGGTGGTGTCATGGACATGAACAATGTGCGTTTGTGGGTTCGATAGTTCAAGGAAAGTTGAAAGTCAAATGATGTTTGGTTAGGTGCAAATATTGTGTCCAATGGTCCTATGACAGATCCTACCTGCGCTACCATACACAACTCAAACACATGATTTCTACATATAAATCCATTCCTACTTCAGAAACAGGTTTTACCCAATATAAAATAATTGGAATAAATCAGAATCCTTTGACCTATTTGGGAGGTATATTTAATCGAGTGTGGTGGTTGTATGTTGAGAAGACAAAGGACTGTACAAAAAAGGTTTAGATAGCATCAGATCAAAAATATGCTGACCAAGGCATATTTTAAAATAAACTAAACGTTATGTTCATTTGTATTTGGTACAGAGTCTGAAGAAGACCTTGCTAGAAGGTTTAGTTTTGCAGCATGCAATATTAACAGTTGGACAACAACTGTTGACATGAACAATTCTGTAATTTGAGTCCAAGTTGTATGAAGGGGGCCTGGAGCATAATATATATATATATATATATATATATATACTGATCTACAATCAAAATTCCTGAGGTATGAACAAATTTATCAAGTTATGATATCCTATGTAGTAATATTAAAACTATGATAATTAATAAACAATAAATTGAGATCCTGAACAGGTTCTAGGATAAGCATGGTGATGGTGTTAGAGATGACTCTAGTTTCCTATAATTCACGATATGGATATTCATATTAAATACTGACCAATGCTGACCGATTCATCCTGTCGACATGTGAATTTACATAAACCTCTGTCACAAGGGTTGTTTACTATTACAAGATGATAAAAATTTGATTTAACATGAGGCATTTTTCCAATTTCTCCACTCACTGTGTTACTGTATCAAAAAAAAGTAAATGACTGCATATCTACTAGTCTTTTCCTCTTGAGGTACATAAATTTTAAGTTAAATTTGAATTTTCTCTCTCTCACACACACGTTCATATATGTATATTTATAAAACTTTCTTAATTTTTCAATCAAGGTACATAAATATTGTACCATGTCATTACACTTGTCTGGCTTTCTAAGATAGGACGAATCCATACAAAAACATATTCTGATTTTATTTCCATTTGGATTGAGAACTTCATCATGCAGACACAGGAAAAGATGACAGAGTTTCATCATACATTTGGGAAAAACTTGAATTTGAGCTCTTATTAAAAATTTTGAACAATGGGCGATATCCAGCATGAAATCAGAATCTTTAATTATCACCTAGCATTAATTTTTCTAAACACGGCCATGAAGACTAACGACAGGGTATGTAATCTCAAATGAAGACTTTCAAAAGACACATTTACTTCTAAATGAAAATCATAAACTTAATTCTTCGAGACGAGAAACCTCAAATGAGCCATGTTATTGATAAATTGAGAAATGTTATTTGCCTATTATCTCCAAATCTTGTTCCATACCCGAGGGTTGCACTGCAGGTGCGTTCCAGGTACAGACAGGGATGTGATTAGCATCGTCACACACCGAAGAAGGAAAACAGTCCCACAAAGGGCGAAGAAGCGTCGAACAAGAATGAACCTACAACAGAAGAAATAAGTTAATTCAAGGATGAAATTAATTACTTAATAATAATAATAATAGTAATATCAATATATTTAACACTTACAAGAACTCACCCTATTGTTTAAATCTATTGCAAATTAAGGTTTATGTCAATCCTAGAGCATTTGATATAGATAGTTGTAATGTGACCAAACTTCTTTTTTTTCAACATGATTAAGTTGGAAGGAACATAAATTAATTACTATTCTCAGGCAATATGTCAATATGTAGCTTCAATGAGTCTTGATGTATTACTCCCTATTTTTTTTAAATTTCTTTGTTAATGAAAGAATGCATCTTTTTATTAAGGTGCAAATATTATTTTTGTTATGTTGGTAAAAATTTAAGACTTTCGTTTTTAAAAAATAAACAGTTACAGTGATTTTACACTGCCTGCTTTATGTAACCCAAAATCTGATCTCTTACACCGTGAAAACCTTAATAGATATTTACACCGGGATTCCTACATTATAAAGCCTCTCCATAGAGATGTTTTTCAACACTTCACATTATCAGTTTACTCCGTACAGTAAATTATATAAATTAATCATTGGCGGAGTAAGTGCTAATATATTTCCATAATGACACCTCAGGTGACAAAAATACGCAACTATCAAAGGTTCATAATTAGACATCTGATTATTGATGCAATGTTAACCTGTCAATAGCGACCATTAGGAGTCATGTGCAGCATTGGATGGGTTTGGGATTAGCGATTATAGGGGCTATCCCCTGAAAGGAAGTGACTTCATCAGAGGCCATAGTTTTAGCACGATATCTTCAGGTTCGTAGGCCCACAACATATAAACAGTGTCATGTAGGAAAGAAAAATGCAAGCAGGGCTAAATAATCTTTCACAGATATTCCTTCATTAATTTCCTTGAGATCTAGGGTGTAGACTCTGGAGTAACACTACGGGTTCATGAAAAAGTTGGTACAGGTACTGGGGGAAAAAATGTTTTCCTGATCCTGACTTCCACAAATGATTTCCCATTTCGAGAACCTTAACAATTGAGAAATCCCAAATGACAATGTTCAACAATGGTTGTTCTCGTGGTCACTGAAGCAGAAGTTGTTGCATGTAAGTACAAGGTTGGCTAGTTGTATCAAGAAGTGAGTGCTGGGATTGTGGGGTTTGGGTCGGATGTTAAGGAATGATTCCGTGGCACGAAGGCCATGGCCATGGGGAATATTGGTGTAGAGGGATGTGACATCAACTGTTGTGAGCATGGTGTTTGATTGTAGAGATGGTAAGTTGTGGATGATGTTAAGGAAGTGGTTGGTGTCACGTAGGTCGGGGGCAGGGCTTGGACGAGGGGTTGGACTTACATTCTCCTCCACAACCCCCCCCCCCCCACCAATTCCGCCTGCTTTTTGACATACATACCTCTGCTCGCAACCTCCGATGGCAACATTTCTGGGCCAAAAACCCCTCACTCGAACTACTACCAATGAAACCCACCCAAGCCTCCTTCAGTTTAGCCCCCCTTCTCCTCCCAAGATCCCCCTCCCTTGCCCACCAACCACCCCTTGGAAAGGCAAGGAGTGGACGATTGCTACCTGGAAGCAGTCATTGAAACGAATATTGTGGTGATTGGTGTGAATGGCAACAGCAAAGTCCAGGTTTTGGGTGGAGGAGTGGTGGTGGTTGATGCGGAGGTTCAGGGCTGTGGATGTTTCCCCCAGGTTGAAGCTCCCACAGATGTTGCAGGTGAGGACATAAATTAGGTTAGAGCTGTAGCAGGTTCCTTTGGGGAGGGTGAATTTGCCGGTGGCAGTACGGATCTGGAGGGTGCGGAAAGTGACAAATATGGGGCAGGTTTTGCACCTTGGGCGGTTGCATTTGAGGGCGGGTGCGAGTTGATTGTGAGTAGGTGGATTGTGGTGGACCAGGATGTTTTGGAGATTGGGAGGGCGTTTGAAAATAACTCTGGGCTTGTCGTGGAAGATATTTCTGGTGTCAGGATCACTGTGCAGGATGGGAAGGAGGGAATGTAGTGCGTGTCCGATTTTGTTGAGGTGGGGGTGACATCGGGTGACCAGTGTAGGGGGATTGGTGGCAGGTTTCTTGGTGGGAGTGTACGAAGCAGCACGGGATGTTTGATTGGTAACCAGGGTGGAAGGATGTTGGTCAAAGCTTGGTGCAGGCGGAGGTTATAGTTCTGTCGGGAGGTGGGGGAGGTGTTGACCTCTGAGGGCCAGGGAGAATGGGATGGCTTTCTTTGGAGCTGGAGAAGTGTAGGTATTGCATATGGTTGGTAGGTTTGATGTGGATAGAGGTTTCCAGATGTCCTTCCTTCATGTGCACATCCAGGAAGGTGATTTCGTTGGTGGAGTGGGTCCAGGTGAAATTGATGGAGCTGAAGTGGTTTAGTAGGTCTAGGAAAGTGGTCAGGGAAATTTCTCCATGTGTCCAGAGCATGAAGAAGTCATCGATGAAAGGAGCCAGAAGAGAGGTTTGAGAGATTGGGTCTCCAGGAACTCTTTTTCAAGTTTGCCCATGAAAAGGTTGGCATAGGATGGGGCCATTCTGGTACCCACGGCTGTGCCCCGGATTTGAAGATAGTGCTTTACCTCGAAGGTGAAGTTGTTGCACATGAGGACAAAATGAGCTAGATGGGTCAGGAAATTAGTGCTGGGTTTGTGGGGTTTTGGTCTGTTGTTGAGGAAGAATTCTATGGAGCGGAGGCCATGTAAGTGAGGTTTGTTGGTCCACCCCACAAGAAGATATTTCAAGAGTAAAATTCACTTCACTATGGGAACAATGTTAAAGACTCAACAGTAGTGATGACTAGACCTCTGATTTTAGGTTTTTAACCTATTTTTTATTTCCTTTACAGGTATGTCAGTGTTTCATTACAAAATGCAACAACTAATGAAGTTTTATAGTGCCTAAAAACCTATTTTGCTTGTTAGAACCTATTTTAGGTTTATGTGCCTAAATCAAGCCTCTTTTTTTAGGTTTTTATATGTTTTTAAAGATTTTACAGGATTTTTATGTCTCACAGGCATTTGCTTTGTTTGGTCACGAAAAAATTCAATGATGAACGTGTTTGAAACATCCTTTCTGTCGATTTCCCTTCTTCCAAGTCCATGGTGATTTTTCAAAGCTCTAAACAAAGCAAAAAGTCTGGTGCCACTGTTACCTGTACAATCCAAAGTGGTCTGATCTGTGTGGTCTTGCTCACTTTCGTGTCACTTTGGTACTTTGTGGCATTCACGCCTTGCAAACTAAGATTTCAGCATTGAAGTTTGCACCACTGACTATGCTTTTGTTGAAAGATTATTTTCAGCATATAAGATGATCCTAACACAAAATTGCAGAGTTTGACTGTGTATAACATGAAAAACGATTGTTGCCTAACTATACGTCGAAGTAGATTTTAATAGCAATTTCCAATGGTAAGTTCTGCCATCGCCGTAGGGTTAGGCAACACACAATGTTATGCAAGATAGTATGTATTTCAGAATATAGGTGTCCCATTTTCATTGCCGGTGACTGTACCTAATCAGTATTTTTCATGAATTTTGACTATTTTAAGTTCTTTTGAACCTACTTCAGGATTTTTCGAGCCTAACTTAAGATTTTTAGGACATATTTTAGGATTTTTAGAACCTATTTTAGGGTTTTTCGAGCCTACTTTAGGAACTTAAAAGCATACTTTTTAGAAACTAAAAATCCGAGGTCTAGTGATTACATAATGGATAGAAAGATGTAAATGATTTCTCAGAAGAAGTGTGTCAACAATGAACTTCACATCTTTGATGCGTCCTCTCAAACAGTTCCACACAGAAAAATGTGTTCTGGTTTCTAGTCTTCTTCCACATTGCAGTATTTCAATAGCTGGAGGTAAACTGCCTTCCTTAATCCATAGGCATTTTATGGAATATAGATATTAGCTTTACCCAACATGGAGGAATGAACCTGCAGTTGGTCAATGGGTCCATCAGACCTAACCAAGTTGACTGTCGGGCAGATCCACTGACCTTCTCTACAAATGTCACACAAGAGATGCAGGATATAATTTCATATATCAATCACACATGTATCATGCATAATAATCTTACCTGTGTTTATGAAAGGTGAGAACGCCAACCCATATCACAAGTAACACTGTGCCGGTGACTTCACACATGTCGAAAGCCCATGGAATGTGAGGAACATTGTCTAAGAAAATATCGGGAAGGGGAGGATACTTCTTCATATCGGGGACTCTGTCATGAACAATAACCATCACAAATGCCGTGATCCACGTAACAAGAAAAAGATACGCCAAACTAATGAATGCTTTCCAGAGTTCAGGTTTCAGTTGGGTCGCTTGTCCATTAACAGCAAAAGAGCATACTCCATCCAAGCTTTCAATATTTGCTACTTCAGCTAACCCCAGCTTCGTGGTCTGCGGGCTTGTTGCTTGAGAGTGGGTGAGACTTCTTGAAGGTGTACTTGGATACAAGGATAAAGGTTCATACCCAAACTCTGCCAACACATGCTGATTTTCTACTTGAATTCGCCTCAAATCTAGAGCTAACCTTTTAATATCACCCAGAACCTGAAAATAGAATTCAAGTTGAAAGCAGCATTTACATGAGCAGAATTCATAAATAAATACAAATTAAACATCATCAAGCGAGAAGAAATTTCATACATCAATTACATTGAAAAAGGTGTGAAATATTAAGGTAATAACAAAAGTTTGAATCAATGTTTGTGATATTATTTACTAAAAATCCATGGCTAACCCAGCTCTAGGATGATTAATCCTAGAAAGCTAACACGTCGCTTGGCAGACTACGCATGTAAAACCGTTTTCTTGTTTAACCCCCTTCCACAAAAATCTTCCGCTCCCTGCCCCGTCTACCTACATTTGGATCGGAGAGACTGACAGGGGTGTATTGGTGCCCTTTTACAAGCGTTCCATCAGGGTGTTTTTAATTTTGCATAGTCTGTTGGATGAAACGTTATTGTCTACATACACCAAAATACCATAACAACTTTGTAAGATTTTGATATCATCCTGAATGTGGAAATGCAAAAAACAAATGCAGATGCTCAACAACAAGGAAGGAAAATTTGTGCATTCTGGCCCTCAAGCAAGAGGATGAGCAGATTTTTCTGCTACCGTTGCTCCAAAGCTATGTGTGGTGAACACCAGTGAAAGTGTTGCTTTGAGTGCACACAAGACTTATAAAAATGTAATTTTGCATTCTTACCATGTTATTCACGAATTTTGGAAGTAAATACCAACTTTTGTAGTAAATAAAATAGTTTTTTTTTTTTGTTTTTTTTTTGCAAAATTTAGGCTGAGTTTTTTAATTCTGAAGAAATCAGTAGTCCAGCAGATGAATGGTTAGCTTTAACGTTTGGTACAGGACACATTAGCTTTCTAGGGTCAAGGCCTTTGAATAGGTTTTGAGTCGAGTCATACATTATCAGTGCACCATTGCTGCTGATATCTGAATCTCCTTTTATAACTGTCAAGCAGCTTTCCCATTTGTCCTCGTGATGCTAGGTCAGCACAAAAATGTTGAGGTTCCTTCTGGGAATCAAACCTTGCACCATTCACACCAACAAGAGGACTGTTCATTTGCTTATGTGGGAACATACCCACTGTCTCAGCTCATGGCTTCCTCATAACATCCATGGATTTAAATACATTGCCTCTCTGTAATATTTATTCCATGCATAGTACATATGTTACCATAGATAACCTAGAAACATACATACCATTGAAAGACTCACAAAGAAAGCCAATTAGAGAAAGAAAAAAAACATCAGAAATAAAGGCACTTTTCAAGAATTCACAAATGTGTATCAGACTGATGAACCAAAATGATATCAAATGCAATCTTTCATAAACAAATGACACCTGGATTTTGAAAATGTAGGTATTCTTGCATTTATTATTTTTTCAAATGTCAATGATATGTGTAATACATATAAAATTAGCATTCTTTGCCAAAAGAAAACTTGGCACATGAAGGTTTTTGGCCCATTTGGGCAGAATAACAATGTATGCTTTGATGGGTCAGAATATTTTATTTATTTTTTTCATGCAAGCAAAGTAGCAACAGTACATACGACAGAGGTTCCCAAAGTGTGCACAGCGGCACCATTGGGGATTGTGGCTGGCTTACAGAGGTACCGTGAAATGTTCCAAATATGTGCTTATTTAGTACTTTTTACACATAAAATGTTTCTGAATTTCAAATATGTTTTTATTTATTAACTTAATGCAAGCAACCAAACCACACTAACTGAGCGTTGTAAGTGTTAGATAGGTCTACATTCTAACTTGGGCGCTGCAGAAAATTCTTGAAAGACTAAGCGAAAAAGTTTGGGAAGCGTTGACATAAGATATGGACAGAAATGTGACCACATCCAGTTTATTTGCCCTTAGAACGAAAACAGCATGACATTCTCTACAGACAAGCACCCCATCCCCAAGATATCTGGAAAGACAACATACGTATAATTCAAATGATGAAATTGTAGCATGAATACATATGGACAAGGGTTGCCGTGAAAGACAGCAGATTAAGTTCCTATGCAAATTATCCTTGTGCTGGGGATGCTTTATAACAATTATCTTAACTGGGGGAAATCATCACTCCAGGTTTCTCCCACTTTAAACACTGCTGTACCCCTGAAGAAAAAAAATCCTGCGGGTGTCCTTTCCTATAGAATGCATATTAAGAACCATAAGTTTCCATGTAGATGATGCAATTTTTATGCATCCCTTGTGCCAGTTCAGCAATCTGCAAATGGTTTACTCTGGTGAAAGACCATTGGTGATATCTGTTAAGTGTGGAAAGAAATTGACATCATGGAATTCAAAATAAATCTACTAAAGGGTGGTTGATTTTATATGAAAAATACTTTACTTTGAGTATTATTATTACTACTATTAATTACAAAGTGCACATTTAAACATAGCCTACCCTAATGTTCAAAGGAGGAAGACGAAGATCTGACTCGGTAAGGACGAGAAGAGCTTTTCCATCAATGCGATGTTCAAAAAAGACATCTACATAGTCTTTATGTCCACGATTCTGTAGCCACTGGCCTACATCCTCTACCATCCACTCCCATACCTGAGGCATCCTCATTTGGGAACTGAAAATATAGAAATATGGCATAAATGTTAACACTTATTTTAAAGTCAAATATTTCAGAAAAGGCACAAGATGTTTTGAGAGACCTACATTGGCTGCATTTATTGATTAAAATGAACATTCTCTGTTGTTGATAACTTGCAGAGATGTGTTATAGCAAAATAATGGATGGTGTTCTATTTATTACATCATGGCATCATTGAGTATTTGACAGGGCTGTAGTTGAGGGTATACAGTGGTATACGTCACCATATATCCTCTGTTTAACCTTACTCATTAGCAAGGAATGGATTTATATGTAGTAAAATGTGCTAAATATGTAAATACATATTTAGTTATTTTCACCAAAATATGGAGATAAATATGGACTTAAAATTGTAAAAATTTTCCTTTTTAATAACATAAGACACTACACGAGCTACATAAAATACAGTACACTTACTAACTAACTCTCTAGCCTTCTAAAACCCAAAGGTTCATGGCTGCAGCAACACAGGCCTTCTATCTGTCCCTATCCTGAGCAAGATCTATATACTGCTTTCCATCCCTACCGATTTCCTTTAGGTCCATCTCAACACTATCCCTCCATCTTCGTCTTGGCCTTCCTACAGGTCTCTTACCATCAGGTTTCCCAACAAGAATCCTGTAAACCTTTCTTTTCTCTCACATTCGTGCCACATGGCCTGCCCACCTAAGTCTTCTTGATTTAATTATTCTAATAATATCTGGACATGAATACAAATTATGTACTTCTAAATTATGTAACCTTCTCCACTCACCTGTCTCCTCATCCATTTTAGGTCCAAATATTTTCCTAAGGATTGTATTTTCAAATACTCTCAATTTATGTTCCTCTTTCAATGTAAGGGACCAAGTTTCACATCCTTATAATAATACAGGCAAAATTACTGTTTTGTATATTTTAACTTTTAATTTCTTAGATATTAAACGAGAAGACAAAAGTTTATGAAGAGAAAAGTAACATGCATTTCCCGAATTAAGCCTGCTTTTCATTTCCTCTTTAATATCATTTTCATTTGTTAGTATTACTCCTAAGTATTTGAATTTGGAAACTGGTTCAAACGAGTTGTTATCAATAATTAAATTTTGATTATTACCTAACACTTGGTTTCAGCCTGTAAGCATATATTTAGTTTTCTCTTTGATAACTTCCAAACCTATCTCTTTAGCTGCTTTGAAAAATATTTTAGCATTATTCTTAATTGTATTTATATCACCACCTAATAAGTCTACATCATCTACATATGCTAACAGTTGAGTCACACCATTTAATTTTAGTCCTCTGTTTGTTTCTTTTACCTTCCCAACTGTGTATTCTAAGGCAAAATTAAAGAGCAATGGAGATAATACATCTCCTTGTTTTAACCCATCATGAATTGTAAATTTGTCAGACATATTAATATCCACACGAATTTTACTTTCTGTTTCACTGGTGCATACTTTTATCATACTAACAAGCTTCTTAGGTATTCCAAACTCTACTAATATATTATACAGGGACGGCGACAGGGGTGGGCAAGCACCCACCCAAAAACTCCTGTGCCCACCCAATCAAATTCAATAAGTACATATATACTTGGGGATATGTGAATGTTTGAATAAATAAGTGTATTCTGGTGTTCATTACATGTACATTTTACTCATTAATATTATCTTTGCTACAAATGTTCACATATCATCATCCCATAAAAAGCTGTCTTAACTTTGTTATTAGAAAGCAAAAGGAATTACTAGAGAACTTGAAACAAAATAAACTGTCATCAATTGAATACTTCTACGATTAGAAGCAGCTAATAGGCTTAGGAGGTGCAAAATTATGCAGGGTATGGTCAAGATGAGATCAGGATTTAGGGTGACCTTGAGGGCTGCAGCTTTGGGCCTTCACTGGGGAAAACTGCTTGGAAAAGTACTGCATAAAGAAAAAAAAAAAGGTACTGGCTGCGGTGGCTCAGTCGGTAACGTGTCTGACTACAATGCTCAAGGTCCCGGGTTCGATCCCCGGCCGGTTCAAATCCGGGAACTTTTCTAACGATGGAAGCGGCCCCTGCGCCCACCCAGCGTCGAATAACATGGGTACCTGGGGGAAACCCTGGGGGGTAAAGGCGGTCAGGGGCATGATGCTGATCACATCACCCCCACTCATGACCGGATCAAGAAAGTGTGGGGCGTTACCCCCACACCCCTTATACGCCTTCATGGCATGGTGCTATGCACAGGGGAGCACTTTACCTTTTTTTTGTTTTTACCTTCGGATGTGATGAAAAAATGTAGAAATACGTACAACTAACCACCCCATGTAGCTTAGCGAAAAGCCATAACTGAAAGTGTGGAGAGGATTGGAGAGGGGTCTTGGTGCTGTAAGCTCCGGGCCTTCACATATATAAATCCTGGCCTGCGCATGATTAAAATAATCTCTAAATGAACAAATAAAAACCCCATCTTAGCGTTGCTTCCTCCAGCAATACAATAAATTATTTCGACTTTTCAATTAGGTCTACATTGAAATTAAAGAAGTGTCTCTTTCTTCATTTCATCACACTTTTTACATACATGTCATCTTCAAATATCAACACTATGTTGCCATTCGTCACCGGACACCCCTCAAAAAGTGCTCGGGATCGTCTGTACATGTCATACAACCTATAAAAGGCATTGCCAGTTGAGAATACACTCATACCAGCTACAGCAGTCAATATGGAACGACACGAACTGAGCGAGGCGGAAAGAGGGATGATCATTGGAGCCCACAGGTTTGGGCATTTGACCCGTGAGATTTCCAACAAATTTCAGATACCCCGGTCGACAGTGAGTGATGCTATCGTGAAGTGCAAGCGAGGGGGAGTCATGACATGCCGACCCAGACCCAGTAAACCGAAAATATTAACAGATCGTGACCGTCGATGCTTCAAACGTGTGGTGAAAAACCGGAAGGCGTCGTTACAGATGGTGGCACAGGAGTTTCGATCGGCTTCCAGTAGTGCTGCAAGTGATTGTACTGTCCGCCGGGAGATCGTCGCACTTGGTTTTCATGATCGCGCAGCAGTTCAAAAAACCGCATATCACAGCCCGCAATGCGACCCGTCGGTTACAGTGGTGCAAGGAACGCCACCATTGGACTCTCGAACAATGGAAATCCATCCTATGGAGTGATGAATCGCGCTACCAGATGTGACGGTCCGATGGACGTGTGTGGGTGTGCCGAATGCCTGGTGAACACTGTTTACAGGACTGTATTGTACCCACAGTGAAATTCGGCAGAGGTGGCATTATGGTGTGGTCCTGCTTTTGGTGGTATGGACTTGGTCCTCTTGTTTTAGTTCGGGGAAACATGAATGCCGATGCATACCAAAAAGTTCTGGACAATTCTGCGCTACCAACATTGTGGGAACATTTCGGTATTGGCCCATATCTGTTTCAGCACGACAATGCTCCATGTCATACGGCAGGCATTATCAACACATGGTTCAAGGACATGGGTGTGCAAAAACTTGATTGGCCAGCCCAAAGCCCAGATATCAACCCCATTGAACACCTTTCGGATGAGTTGGAGCGCCGCTTGAGAGCCAGGCCATAACATCCAAAAAGAAACCACCACTGAGCTGTTCGCCGCTTTGCAGGAGGAATAGGGCAAGATTCCCGTCAACACGTATCGCAAATTGGTGGAAAGTCTTCCTCGAAGGGTTGCGGACATCATTGTGGCGAAAGGTGGCCCTACAGGATACTGATGTGGTGCTGCGACCAGATTAACGTACTGGTATGGGGTCTCCGGTGATGAATGGCAACATAGTGTACGTGGTATACAAACAACAACTTTGTATTAGTTCTACTAATAAATACTAATAAGAAGGAATCACAATAATCACTACAATACCGAGGTGTATAAATTTTGATGCAACAGTTATGTGGGTTTGGAAAAAGCAACAGAATTATTGAATTGATTATGAGTGGCTAATTCTATTTAGAAATCCTAGTTCCACACATAAATTTAGCCTATCAGTTACGTACTCATGCGATTTTTCTTGTGATTAACTTACGTAGAATTAAAAGAAGAAAGGGTTGGTAGGAAAGCTATGTTTTGAGGGCGTCAGAGAACTAATCACGATGAGAATGGTTTAAACTTTAGAAGCATCAGAGGTTCAGCCGAAAAGGTCAACAGAATCTGCAAATGCAGATGAAGTAAAGAAAAAAGGTGTCACAAAGTATCCTTTAGTAAATTTTGTTTGTTTTTAAATCCACTTTTATGCTCAGATAGGCTAATCGGGACTAAACATACCGTTTCAAGTGGAGTCAGAACCAGTGTGCATTGTGCTTCCACCAGGAGAGGGGGTAGTAGAAGCCAGAACCTCTTCATTATAAGGTGATAATGTTATGCCATTGGAGAAAAAAAATATACATAAAGAACTCACAGGAAGCGTGTCATTTTATCACCACAGAAGAATGTGTTCATTTAACACATTGGGGTCTCACGACGGGCATAGCCCGCAGTGCACTTAAAGTCAATGTGGACGAACAACGGGCATAGCCCGTCCTGCTGTATGCAATCGCTTTGCCGATTGAATGACGGGCTATGCTCGTACTTCGTCTCATGCACGTCTTCATTCAAGCCCCTCTGTTGAAATTCCGACCCCTAGGTGACTCATGTGCTATTTTTATCTCACACCTGTGACTGTTTGTTGTCTGGTTGATGTACTGTGCATTGTTTAGAATGGCGTCGTTAGATCCAGACTGCATAGAGGATTTCAACTCAGAGTTTGAAGTTAGCGACGATTTTGATGATGCAGATGAATTTGAAGATTTGGAAGGTAGGTTATATTCGTAATAATTATTGTCGACAATATAAACAGTGTTGCAAACTCTAGTATTTTATGAATGAAGTGAGAAGAGGTAATTTTTTTGGGTCTATTCATCTTGCCTCTTGTTTGATTCTCCTACATGCACTGATGTATTTTTAGTTTTTCCATTTATTATTTTGTATATTGTATGTAAAATGAAAATTTATTTTATTTATTTATTTTATTTATTTATTTGTTTAATTTTTACAGATGACGCAGAACCAACTGATACATCGTCTGGTACTGTCCTGCAGCCACTTTTTCATACAAAAGATAATTACTTGTAATTTGTAATTATTTTTTGTTTGTGTACATAAAAAGTATTCTTATGCAAGATTCAAAAGATGTATTGATAGTTTATGTAGTTAATTATTGAAATTTCCAGATTACGAACTTAAAATATATCTATATTAACATTTGTTACAATGTTGTGCTTTTTTCTTCTTCACAAAACATTGCTGAAAAAAATATTAAAAAACGTCTGAAAATGAAAATAAAATTTAACAAATTTTTGTTCATTGAAAAGAGGAAGTTTTGTAGATTTAAGAAATATGTGGTAAATAAAAACAAATTAAAAATATTCTTTCTATGATTTTTTGAAAAACAACCAAAAACCGCAGACCAGAGGTAACAATGCTGTATTATGAGGCCAGACCCGAATGTGTTAAGAGGGTGTATTGCCAGAGACAAATATTTGAGGCTTTCGGAAAACAACGTTATTGTTCCAAGCATGAAACATTGTGAAATTGAAACTACCGCCTGAACTTTCGAAGGGGGTATGAACTATGAAACTCCACTTTTGGGAGAGCAAGTTGTTCCTGATTCGACTGATTTGTTCTATGTGAAGTCACTTTTCTGCTAATGGCGACGATGAAGTTCAATGGTGATTAAGTGAAAGTGACGAAGGGCGAAAAGAAATACACGCACACACTGAAAATACACCCCCCCCCTAATTATTATTTTGACTGTGGTTCCAGGTGCCAGAGATTCGTTCGCCTGCAAGATTAAAATTTCCAGGGTATACTTCACAGGACAGAGGTTGTCATTTGAGCGCTTTCGAAAAGGTCACGCCATACAACCCAAGTAGTCTGTGAAAAGGAAATGAATTACTGGGTATGGTGATGAATTTCGATGAATTCCTTGTGTCCAAAATCACATTCTACAAAATATAAACTATGTATTTCTTGTTACCTCAGTGCATGTGTTCATCTAACCATACTGTGTTACTTCTCCTGCATGAGTAACAAAGACTAACTTCAGAAAACAAATAGCAACTTAGCAAATAATCTCTTCATTCTCTCTTTTTCATTGTTACTTGATTATTACTTTTGCGTGATGTTTTGTCAAAATAGCCTTTCATAAGACTTGGGATACCTTATACAGAATGAAGAAATAATTGTTTTGCTGTATTTGCCCGCGTGTACATTCTCAATAAGACATTAATTTTATTTTAATATTCAGCGGCTGCGATTAGGAGGAGCAAGGGGGAAAGTTCCCCCGCCACATTTTGCCACTTGGTGCACCCACACTATGGCCTCTTAATGCTAAGACTTTTCTACCAAAAAAGTAAACTGTCCTTGTCCCCAAGTCTTGGCACCCAATCGCCGTTACTGCAAACATTCATTCAGATAATTTGTCAGTTGCAATAACCTTGTAAGCCACGAAAAGTGATCTTAACCCTCAAGATTCAGTCAGAAACTCATATGATGAAAATAAAATGATCAGGAATATGCGTTTAAATTACGAGAAAGTAATTTTATTCTGCACCATTGTCTACCATCACACTTTCTATCACTGTCACCAGATATATAAAATTGAGTATCTGCCTTGTATATTTTGCACTTGAAGGACAAAATGTGGTGCAACCGATTCATATTTATTTCACTACATTGACATGAATGAAAGAATGTGATTAGAACGTATGGCTGCGCAGACACAAAAACTTCCTTGAAATAATTGTGTCCATTGGAGACAAAGAAGTGGAACAAGATGCAAGAATAGATTAGAAAAGAAAGAGGAAATATCGTAACGTGTGTGTGTGTCTGTGTGATTGTGCAACTTAAGAGAAACATTTGAAGAATGGAACAAGAGAAAGTGAAAGGGAGAAAGAGGTAACAAGCTGAGAAAGATATAAGAAGGCATTAAAGAGTAAAAAAGAAAAGATGAAAAGTAAAGGGAAAAGAAGTGTAGGGAAATTGGTAGTGTAAGAGAGGAGGGCAGAGGCATGGTGTGCATGTAGCCGCTGTTACCACAGGTAACACCAGAATATAAAGAATTGAAGAACCTGACTTAAAATATTATTACGTACATAAACTGGTAATATTGTCGTAAAGTAAACAATGCAGACTGACATTTTTTCTGACACCGGCAAAAGCGAAGAGGAGGACTGATCCGGTACCCTCTTCAGGCAACATGAGGAAAGGGCCCTGAGCCCACCCAAGGAAGACTTTCCGTCGCAGCAAAGACTGTTACAGCGGGAGGAGGAGGTGGGTTATTGGCATGACTGTTTAGCCGCCGCAGTTGCCGGTGATCCTTACCGGGTACAGATCAGTGTTGCCATATTCAATTGACAGAAAAGAGCTAAGTCGCCTAATCGGATCTATCTTACTCTGACGTTGTCCAGTCACACTGGGGAACGATAGCGCAGTGGTAGCGTCGCCGCCTTGTAATCAAGGGATCCCGGGTTTGATACCCGGTGGAGGCACAAGTGTTTCGGATCCCACTTTAAACTGTCCCGATTAACATTACTGTGCATGAGTGGACTTAAATCGCCAAATCAAAATTTTAAAACAAATCACACTGGGGGAAAAGCAAACTACCAAGTGATATTTTGCATTTACTCTAAATATCAGCGATTACGAAAGTCCTCTTTGTCCTTCTTCGACATCATGGACGAGAAGGAGAGGAGAGGGATGGGTATGGGCAAGGGGACCGCGGTCCTTCTAAAAGTGTCAACCTAAAATTCTATATTTCACACATATAATATTATTTCGGTTACAGGAATTTGTGATAATTGTTGAAAGGGCCGATTGAGATTGACATACGTTGTGCGATAATTGCAGATTGAAGCAATGTTTTTGAGGTGGTAGAACTGTTTTTGGGTGAAAACATTACTTACAAGAATAATTTCCCGATTGTTATCTTAGCATGCTCTGAAGTGTCAGGTGTCGCAGGTTCGAATCCTCAGCAAGAAATGGTTATTTCAATGTTTGTTGTTATTATTTTTACTTACATAATTATAAAAATGAATAATTACATACACAAAGATATAATAATTTCATTTCAATAATTCACCATGCATCCTCATCGTCACGATTATCCTATAAAGCGAAAGCCTTGAAGGTAACAAGAGACGTAAAATATACGAAATAGTAGTGGTGTCAGAAATGTGATTTCAGTGGATTTAGCAAAACATGGAACTGGGAGTAGTTAGGAAACAGATGAAGACTACATCTACTCTACATACGTCTTATTTGAAACGAAAAGTTTCACGATTTGGGCAAATCTGGTTTCAAAAGAACTAAGATGGTAACAGTAGTAGAACTGGACTTCTTGCCGGTTCCGAAGGAAATATTGGGGAAGGGCAGATGCTGAGAGGGGAGGGGGCAAGGAGGGTGCTTCACGTGTTACAAAAGTAAACAACGGTTTGTGGGAGGGACTGTGCAGTGCGAGTTTTGTGAGTGGTGTCTTTCGTCTTTATGTTGTTTTCAGGCATTGTGAACTAATTAACAAGGGGAATGGAGCTTGCTCCGAGTTCCGAGGTGGCGGGTTCAACCTATCTCAACAGTGTGTGTAATTGTGCGATAGAAGATATTTTGAAGCAATCTTTCGGTTCGTTCTTTTGCAGAAAAAAGCGAAATTGTGGTGAAAGGGAGGCAAAAGCCTATTTTGAACAATTAAAAAACCAAGTCCTCTGCTGGATATGACAGACATTTCAATGTTTCGTGGTATAACGACTATCTGTGATTATGTGGATGTGCACAGTTGTCGAAACTGTTTTGTTGGCCATGTACTCTATTTTCGGGTGAAAAAAAAGTGTGGAATTCAGCTGTGGATAACATGGACCATGACCATGACGAACCCAAAAATTCAAATTCAAATGAAAAACTTCACTTTATGACAGCATCATAGAACTTTTTGATTTGATTTGATTGATTTTGCTTCACTTGTGCCACTTTTGGCTAATTTGCAAAGATGGGGATGAGAATTGATATGATGAAATTGATGAATAGACATCACAAACGTCCATGCCCAAGCCAGGATTCGATAGATTGATTTGGTGTTTTAAGTCCACTTTATGCACAGTAAGGCTAATCGGGACTGGACCTACAGTTTAAAGGGGGATCCGAACCACTTGTGCCACCACCAGGTATCGAACCCGGGACCCCTTGATTACTAGGCAACAACGAAGCCAGGATTCGAACCCGGGACCACAGCATCATATAACTATTTTCAAAGAAGAGTCGTCAGATTGATCTGCTCTATAAGTAGCTTTCGATGTTTCTGTAAGTATCAAATTATGTATTATTGTGTCAACAACCAATGTTTGCGATTTCACTTCAGTCCTTATGTCAACATTTTTTTTCCTGATTAATAACTTTACCAAAATCTAGTATTGAATTGCAGACGTACCAGATTAATATTATATGAACTACTTGGAAGACATGGGGGGGGCATGAGGTGGGGAGGTGCCCAAGTCTTACAGCTCCTCCCTTAAATGTCCTACTGATAACCGGTAACACTTTTAAAAATCCCACGCCACGCCACTGGAGGAGGGGATACATATACATATATTATATACGTACATATATGTCATACATATATATGGCCTTACATTTATACCTGCCCACCCTGATCTATCAATATACAGCTTCTGCCCACCTGGTGAAAAATTTCTGGTGCCACCCCTGATATTATATAATTTATCTCTTTTGACTTAATCATATGCTTTTTTAGAATCAATGAATAGCTGATGGTCATTTTGATTATATTCCCAGTTTCTCAAGTGTCTGTCTGATGTGAAAAATTTGATCTGTTACGTTTAAATCCACATTGATAATAAACCTATAATTTCATTAGCATATGGGGTTAGTCTTGTTAAAAGAATGTTAGATAATATTTTATATGTTGTTGAGAGTAGAGAAATTCCACGGTAATTATTGCAGTTCATTTTATCACCTTTTTTAAACACAGGAACAATTATGGATTCTTTCCACTGTTGAGGGATTTCTTCTTTATTCCATATTAAACAAATTTATGAATTTGACATATTAACGAATTTCCGCCATATTTAATTAACTCAGCTGGTATTAAATCAATGCCAGGTGCTTTATTATTCTTTAGCCTTTTAATAGAATCTTTAACTTCAGTCAAGTTAGGTTCTGGAACTAAAGGTTCTGCTGTGTGTACTTCATTTACTTCTGATTTATCTCCTACATGAACATTTAAAAGGTCATTAAAGTAGTTCTTCCAACTATTTAAAATATCACTTGGATCAGCCAAAAATCACAGTTTTTATCTTTTATCAAGTTTACTTTAGGTTGCTAAATATTGACATTAATTGTAAAACAATTATTGACTTACATTGACATTAATTGTAAAACAACACAAAATGTGTTTTACTTTTCTGTTTCCAAAACAATGAATAACAACATTTTGTTGAAGTGTTTGAATGTGAATTTCTTTCTGTTGTCTCTTAAGATGTATTTATAAAACTGCTTCAATATCTCAAAAACTACCATGCTTCAAATTACGGTAATTCAAGAGTCTGTGCAAAACATTCTAGTAACAAGTGTGTTGACATAGCCTATTGTAAGAGTCACTTTGGAGTGTTTTCAAGTAGACAGATAGAAACAGCTCCAGAAGAAAGATCTATTGATCAATGTACATAGTATCAAAGTTATTAACAAACTGACAGTTCACAAAGGAATATCACAAAAAAAATGTACAAGCTGTACCATAGCTTATAAAATACTACTGGTGCCTTTAAATTTAAATACAATCATAATAATAAGCATTTCATTTCTTTTTTTTAATAAGGGAAATTTTCTCTTTTGTACTATGCTTCTTTCATACCTATGCAGATATCATCATCAGTACTCTAGCATCAATGGCATTTTTGTAAAGTTAAATGATTTCACCCTTATATTTAATGAAAACATAACCCAAAATTAATGCAAAATATGGTCTTCACTTAACGATTCACGAAATTTAACAGATACCATGACCCAAGTTCTGTTTGTTTTATTGCAATTTCATCATACTACAAATGCAATTTTATAGTGGTACCACAAGCAAAGAAACCTGCACAGACCTGCAACTCCTGTGACCCGTTCTCCCGCATGGAGAGAGTGGACCATGCTTCCTTATGGCCCGAGCTGAACGGAAGAAGGGTAAGCTGCGTGGGGACTTTTCGACCAAGGTTTTTTTCCTTGTGGTCTCTTTATAACATGATTCGATGGTAACAGTTCGTTACATCGGTGACACATTTCTTCATTTTTACAGAAGAAACTACTTACGGAAATGAGTGTCTCTAAGGTTTCCAACATTTCTCGAGGTATTTTCTTCCATCATCTATTATTTTTCAAGAGAAATATCTCACCGACGCACAATTCCCATTGTTTACATTTGCCTCCGTTACCTAAACTGGATGCAGCACACATTTCATGATGTAACACCCGGTCAGTGTTTCCAACCCCTTTTTTTCACTATGCTTGCCTAACCTAACCTTATCGGAAATGGTTCGTGGGGCTATCCGTCAGCTACCCGGGCTATCCATCAACTACCCATGCATAATGTACAATTTCCACCATTGACAAACACGATAGTAGGTATTTTTCAGTGAAGAAGGTTGGAAACGCTGCATACCCACAACTTAAGTCAAGATGTGACCACCATATTGTGTGATATGGAAGCGAGGAAAGGCATCAAAGAAATCACTCTGTATGTGCAAAATTGTGTTTGTTTTCATGTAAAAAGCATAATGGCACCTTGAACTATGTTCCGCAATACACAATTGGTAAGTACGAACCATGCAAAACACAAAATGTCAGATTTTAATGTGTCTCCGATATAACGAACTGTTACCGATTCGATTTTGATTTACTTCTGTCAACACATACTGCGGAGTTTTAGCGATTACTTAAGATTTTGTTCAATATATGCTTTCGCAGTTAGGTTAGGCAGGCCAGGTTTGGTTCTCTTAGCATTAAAATAAAGTTCCTAAATGCATTCTATTAAGGTTCTGATTTATTTCTACCGGTACATTAATGGTACTAGTTTACTATCCTTTGGACACATTTATTTCTATTTACAGAAGAAACTACTTACCGTAATAAGTTCCTGTAGCATTGTCAAACATCGGGAAGGTGTTTTGTGTGATGTTTCATAGCTGAAATTCATGTTGTTCATTGAAAATTAATTCTCCGATGGAGAATAGCATTTGGCACGTACACCATCACGTATTGTGACTGTAACATGACGCGTCGTGATTGTGTTTTGTTCATTGGGTATCCAGTGTTTCAAACTGTCTGCGTTTGCAACGAGAGTTAGAAGGATGGCGTGTCGCTAGCCCCACGAACCATTGGCGCGTGGTTAGGTTAGTTCGGTTAGGTTAGGCAAACATAGTTAAAATTTGGTGTCGTGTTAGTATCAGGATCTAGAAATTGGAAATAATTGCGAACCATTGACGCTAGCCCCACGAACCATTGGCGCTAGCCCTACGAACCATTGATGCTAGCACCACGAACCATTGGCGCTAGCCCCACGAACCATTGGCGCTAGCCCCACGAACCATTGACGCTAGCCCCACGAACCATTGATGCTAGCCCCATGAACCATTGGTGCTAGCCCTACGAACCATTGGCACTAGCCCCACGAACCATTGGCGCGTGGTTAGGTTAGTTTGGTTACGTTAGGCAAACATAGTTAAAATTTGGTGTCGTGGTAGTATCAGGAATATATATATATTTGGTTGTGAAACAAAAAAAAAATGCGAAAATAGACAGTTTCCATTCCGAAAACTAACGCCTTATTTTCGCTTATTTTGCAATTTCTAGATGTTCTACACCTTCAGGAATGTTCCGCGAAGCAGATACGTAAGTGCGAATGTCAAAAATTGACGAAACGAAAAAATTAGAGGTGTCCGAAGGATAGTAAATTTTTACCATGCTTTTTACACGAAAATAACATCGATTTTTCACATTACGAGTAATTCTTTTGGTTCCTTTCTTCCATTGCGGAACATACAATATGGCGCGCACAGCTGTGGATCAACGCACGTTGTGCTTGTGTTTTGTAGATTTGGAGTAGGTATGTAGTGTTTCAACCTTCTTAACTGAAAAATACCTACTTTAGTGTTCATTATGTCATCACAAACCATTGACGGATAGCCCCAAAAAACATTCATGATAGCCCCACGAACCATTGACGGATAGCCCCAAAAACAATTCACGATAGCCCCACAGACCATTTCTGGCAAGGTTAGGTTAGGTTGGGTTAGGTAAGCATAGTTAAAAAAAAATGGCACATTTGGAAACTCTGGCGAGACCGCGTGACTTTCGACGCTCGTGCCATCTGCAGGTACATAATGGAAACAACAGCATAACCTTGTCGCTTTGCACAAAATGCAAGTTTGTTATATCAAAAGTGCTTATTTCTTGTTGTGCAGCATTCTACGGTGAGGAAATACCTCCACGAACTTTCAAAATGCTACAGAAACTCATTTCCGTAAGTAGTTTCTTCTGTAAAAATGAAGAAATGTGTCTCCGATATAACAGACATTTAAAAAAATCATAAAAGAATCTGAACCGTTACCGATACCACTGATTAGCTTCATGCTAATTCTCTGAAAATTTTGGAACAACAGCACTGGCCTTTCATACGTTAAGTTTAATGCTGTTTATCCAGAATTTTCCAATTGGGAGTGAAGGTTTGTATTTAGGCTGGTTTAGAGACAAAACTTCAGGTAGGTGTGTGGATAGATCAACGGTTAGAATGAGTACTTTGGGGGCTCTGTTACATACAACAATATTTTGTTGAAAAAACGGCGAAACTGCTCTAGGATACGACGATCTCTGGTCACACTAGGGGCTAAATATTTCGGTTACTTATTTGTGGTTTCCGCATCATCAAATAAATATCATATTAAATTAAATACACAACAAAGGTTAGTTTAAAACGTCAGACTCGTAATCCTATTAAAGAATTTCGGAAAATGTTGACAATTTCAAATATGTGGAACATTTTAGGCCTATTTATTACAAAGGTCTAGATCTTACCAGTATTTCATGAGTTTGTCTTGAAAGCTTTGTCTTTGTGTGCGTCGTCACATGATTCACAACACAACCTTACTTCACCTCAATTAGCACAAATCTGCTACGACGTTAATTTATCCCCTTGCATAAAAGAAGATTGTAAAAGACCGTCGACGACACTATATTTCCTAGGTTCAAGATGCTTATTCGTCACGTACAAATCTATGGGAATTACATTACATTATTCTAATTCTTCAATTTATTTGCCAATTACACAACACACCTAAAAAAACAGAAGGTATTGGCATTATAAGAAGGTCAATGCTAGTTAATGAGCTGTTCGCGGACTAACGAACGAATCTTTTCGACGAACAACTGAACTAGTTCTCACACGGGATCCGTTAACCACGTGGATAGCAATCTGTCCCACAGTAGCTTACGCCAGAGAACGCTGGGCCCTGTTGGGTGTTGTCATTTCATTTATGAAATATTAAACATTTCTGTCATTTTTAGAATAAAAACAGTCGACAACAATGAAGGTGTATTATGTATGGTATTATTATTATTATTTAAGTGGGAAGATGGAAGAGATGTGCTTTTGTAGAATTTTGGACGCGGGATTTTTGACGATTCCCTATTTCCCTTTTAATATATTAGAGAGAGTCTGTGCGTCGTCCGAACACACCACAGATACAAAAGCAGAACAAAAGTAAATGAATAGAAATCAAGAAACAGATAAGTAACCGGAAGTAAAAGTAATATCGGTCTATTTGGTGTGGAACGAAAAAAGTGAGGTAATGCAAAGAAAATATTGTCAAATTACCACATATGATAATTTGTTGAGTATTATTTTTTTTTAAAAAAGAAAGAGTATAATGTTAAACTGTAGGCTACTCAAACTTATTGTCAGCATATCTTTGAAATTTTGTACATGCAAGTAAATAAGGAGTAAATACAGATCTCGGCTAGAATGTACAATATAGAGAAAGTCTCCAATTTCGTTAATTTTCGGTATACTAACTAATTTTGGCCTCCTAATCACGAATCTGTTGTAAAAAACCAGGGGTCACGTCTGGAAATTGTACAGTTTGATGAACAATTGTTCATTAGCGCCAAAAACCATCCATGGGTAGCCCCACAAACCATTCACGTTAGCCCCAAAAACCATCCACGGGTAGCCCCACAAACCATTGACGTTAGCCCCAAAAACCATCCACGGGTAGCCCCACGAACCATTCACACGAGGTTAGCTTAGGCCTGTTTTTTCTTGTTAAACAAAGGCGTGGTTGGACACAATGACAGGATATTACATTTTTGTTACTACGCATATACACCTATATATATATAAAAAATTCAATCGGCTTTTTTTTCAAATTTTCAGACGTGACCCCTGGTTTTTTTCAACAGATTCGTGATTAGGAGGTCAAAATTAGTTAGCATACCGAAAATTAACAAAATTGGAGACTTTCTCTGTATTGTAAATTCGCTCCCTTAAACCCGAAGGTTTATGGCTGCAACAACACAGACCTTCCATCTGTCCCAATCCAGAGGAAGATCTATCCACTCTTTTCCATCCCTACAGAATTAATTTGGGTACATCTCGAACTTTTCATCTTTGCCTTCTACTGGTCTCTTAAAAAAACCATCTGGTTTCCCAACAAGAATCCTGTAAACTACTTTTCCTTTCCCATTCTTGCCACATGGACTGCCCACCTAAGTCATCTTGATTTAATCATTCTAATAATATCTGGACATGAATACAAATTGTTTAGTTCTAAATTATGTAACCTCCACTCACCTGTCTCCTCATCCCTTTTAGGTCCAAATATATTTCTAAGGATTTTATTTTTATTCCTCTTTCAATATAAGGGACCAAGTTTCACATCCATATAAAAGTACATCCAATATTACTGTTTTGTATATTTTATCTTTTAGTTTCTTAGATATTATACAAGAAGATAAAAGTTTCTATGAAGTGAAGTAACACACACTTCCTGAATTAAGCCTGATTTTTATTTTCTCTTTAATACCATTTCCATTTGTTAGTATTACTCCTTAGTACTTGAATTTCAAAACTAGTTCATCCGAGTTGTTATCAGTTTAGTTTTCTCTTTGCTAACTTCCAAACCTATCTCTTTAGCTGCCTATGTTGTGAGAAGTAAAAGAAAGCAAAACTTACAATAAGCCTTAGTACATTAGGTATTCTCCGTATATATAATTATATGGTGATTTATTTACAACCGTTTGTTCCCAAGCAAGCTATTAATAACGAAAAGACACACATTTTAGCACAAACATGCTATTTTGATGTCACATTTCTGTTCGTACAGTTGCAATGAAAACAGAAAAACAAACATAAAAGTGCTACGAAATGAGACAGTTTAATAGCCAGATGCATAACTGCTTGGCATCTACTGTGCATAAAAGCGACCAAGGTCTTGCAGATGTCTGGGCTGATTCCTTCCCACTCTAAAGCTACGCCCCTCTTCAAATGTTCTTTTGACTTGCACTCATGTTTATGGACACGTGTCTTCAAAAGTGCACATAAATGCTCAATCGGAATCAGATCTGGACTTTGAGCTGGCGTTTTCAACTGCTTTGCTGCATTCTAGATCAATCAGTCTCTGTAAAGTTGAGCAGTACGTTTGCTGGCGTTATCCTGTTGGAATGTGAACACACGTGGAACCCCATTTGCTGGCCACTTTGTTTCACGTTATTCTTGAGGATATTATTATAGACATGTTTGTCCATGATTCCATCAATGACTTGATTTTCCCAACTTGTTTAGTCGTCCTACAGTCCCAGATCATAATTGGCGTTTTACCATGTTGTATTGGCAACATTGTCATGGGTATTTGCCTTCCTCCACACTTTAGTCACACCATCTGAGCAGTGCAGGTTTATTTTGGTTTCTTTGGACCAGATCACGTTGTCCCAAAACTCCTGATCCTTATGTAAATGCTCTTTATCAAATCTGACTCTGTCGATACGGTTTTCTTTCTGCTTGTGAATGGCCTTTTTTGTGCTATTCTGCCATAGATTCCATATTTATACAAAACCCGTTGGATGGTCTCGTTGCACACTTGTTTCCATGTTGCTTCATCAATTACAGGGTGCATTTTGTCATACTCAATCTAGGGTTCTGTCTAATATTGTGAATAATTAAACGTTCTTCTCTGGAATTTCGTTCCCTTTCTCTTGACTTTCGTTGTATATTTTGTGTTGAACTACTATTGAAATTTGTTAATGATATACTGAACTGTAGAGTGCGTTCCGTTCAGTAACTGGCTTATTTTCTGCATGGAGAATCCTTTTAAAGCCAGATTTACTATTTCCTCTTTCATGTCTGCACTAAGTTCCTTTCTCTTCCTCATTTTGGCTCGAACTGATGGATGGAGTGACGAAACATGACAGCGAAGGTCTAGTAAGGTAACAGTTACCTCTGACCTCGCATTATATGACTGCTGGACACACACACCTGCCTAACTCTGCAGTGTACGAACAGAAAACCGGCATGTTTGTGGCAAGTTTTGTATCTGTAATACCTTTGTTGATTGAATAATATTGATTTTAATTCAACTTGGCACATGTTTGTGGCCAAGGTAATGGACACTTTACCTGACAGGTACCAGGTGCAACAATGTAGGCCATCGAGCCCGTTGCCAAGGCACACGACACACCGGCTCGGACCCCTCGAAAGACCAAGACCGGGCGTCGCTGCCTACCATTTATCTTTCTGTTATAATATATGCCACGACTAATTCTCAGTTTCTGCGGGTCATGAGAGTCCGCATCTCAAGGTTCGGGTAAGGGTCTGCTTTTGAATAATAATAATAAAAATAATAATTTATGTTTACTTAACCAAGAACCTTAACTCTAAAGTAGGTAAAATAAGGTAACCATTCTCATGCTTAAACTTCCATCGTGATCGCACCCGCATCCCACTGACCAGTGAGGATACGCATGCGAGTCGCGAGCGAAATCAGCATATTCGAAACTGACGTCTTATGGATTGATAAAGCCTCCGCCTCACTGACCAGTGACGGCGGGACACCTCACCAAACCAAAAGGATGCCAGTTAATTTGTACTTATGGACAAAATTTACTATAATGAAATACCTATTAACGACTACATGTTTATTTACGAATCCAAACATAGTTAAGATAAATGAAAAATATACAAACTTCTGATCAAAAGAAAACTACAACTATGCCAAATGATAAAATTTAGATCAATAAGACTTCCGTATAACATAGTCAAAACTATCTATTGAGTAAACATAAAACCCAAGAGAACTCTCTCTTATATTACATGTCCATATCCCATCATAGAACTAACACAGCTTTAACTTGGTTTCAATAAACAGGTGACAAATTATTCAGTAATGGTCGACAAAATTTCTTGGAAACAAAACAAAAGAAAAATTTGCATAACTTCTATCAGTAAATTCCTATTCGTACTTTTGTCATATTTTCACATCTGCGTTATGTTCTCTAGAACTCATGGGGTATACTACCATCTTCAGGACCAACCTCTAATAACATTCATAACAAAATAAAATGGGAGCCTTTCTCTACCCAATATCAAAGCCATATCTCGGCCACAAATTACAAATGTCCACGTGGAATTCCTTAACATAATAACAGAGGACTCTATGTCTACCCTTTTTGGCTACTCACATTGCAAAAGCAAAACAATAGACTTTTACATAAACGAATTTCTATAGAAACATATACTCGACCGGTCACCTATTATAACTGTTTCAAAATTACATAGAAATAAAACCTAAATAAGAGAAACCAATAAACTTTCCTTAACGTTCCCGATACTCAGACTTTAAACGGACATGAAAAATTATATAAGCTACGAGATTTAAAAGACACCCTCTGACCAGAGGTATGCTCTCGGATTAATGTAATAAAGAATCAAATTTATTTACATGAACCTCCTGACCAGGAGAATTCAGAATGATTTAGAAATTACTCGACGAGAAGGATGTATATCTTTGAATTTATATCGGAGTCACACTGACCAGTGACAACTCCAACAGAATTTATGAATCAAAATTTTAAATTACTGATTAAATGTTTATAAAAGAATCAAATTATTTATATGCCCGCTAAATCCCCTTTGAGGATCATGCTGACCAGCACAAATCCTGAAAGGTGGCTTACGGGAAACCTCGGACATTGTGGAAGGGAGAGCTGACCAGCCACTCCCCACACAACGCCCGTATTCTCCCAGCCCTGGACCTCGACAAGCGATTTAATCACCTAACGATTCCGGAATCTACTGCTATACTGATTATTTTGCCAGCGAAACGGCTTGTATTTATACTTGCGAGATTGCGCAATTCTATTCCCCAACAAAAGATTTGGACAAACTGAAAAGTTATTTTTAGCATTCAACAATTACCCCTTCCAAAAAGGCATATCGAAAAACACAATGCAAGCTAAACTTATTTACAAACCCGCGCAGCGCCGAACGAAAAAGAACCCATTGTTGTTAAGAAAGAAAAATAATGCTGCTTCAACTTGCTTCGCGTTCTCTTTCGCTTGGCAGAAACTGCGTTACAATTTCTAACAAAGATAAAATGTACATTCAAAAGATTAAAACTCCAAAAGAATTTATACGAGGGCTATCGAAAAGTAATTTAAATAATAAAGAAATTTACCAAAATTTGTCAATCGTTACACAGGTAAGTTCTGTGCTCTATCAATTACTCCACATCTGGGCCTGGAGAGGTTCCTTATCTCCTGCAATTCTTCTCTCTCCTTTTCTTTCTTCTTTCCTCCTTCCTGTCTCATTTTTTCCCATTCTTTCTAACACTCCTTTCCATTCTTTGTTTATCTTCAGTCCCCCATTCCAGTTCATACTGTCTTCTCCTTTTTTCTCTATTTCCTTGGTCTCTTTCCACTTCCTCACTATTCCTATCTTCTCCCTCCCTATCCTCCTAGGTTCCTCCCATTCTATGTCATGTCCCGTTTCTTTTGTGTGCTTGAATATAGAATTTTTCTCTCTCTTAAGTCTTACATCATCCTTATGTTGCTTCAACCTGTCTTTCAGTTTCTTTTTCGTTTCCCCTATGTACACACTATCACATTCCATGCACTGAACCTCATATATAATCAATTCCTCTTCTCTGTTTTCTTCCTTCTTCTTGTTCGCTATCCTTAAAATGCTTCAGCCTCCCTTTCTTTATGTCCATATGCCCACTTTTCTCAGTACTTTGCTTATCTTCTATGTGGCTTTCCCCATACTCCTTATGCCAAACCACCCCTCTTTTTCTTTCTCTTCCCCATCTCCTGTTTCTTTATCTTCCTTCTTCTGTTTACGTCAAGTCTGTCTTCCTTTTTATACCGAATCTTTTCTAGCTGCTCCCATAGGCTCTATTTTGCTTTCTTTTTCCCTCTTCTTTTGTGCGTATTTTCTTGATTCTGTCTTCCATATTCTTTATAAAATTTCTTTTGATGGTTCTTAGAATAGAAAAGCAATATATGAGAATTGAATCAAATAAATCTGGATCAGATAACAGGTCCAATTTATTCTTATTTTGAAACTAAATTTACCATTACACCCCTCAAACAAACGTTTATCATATTAATATATATTATTATTATATCTAATAGTATCTAATATTCCTGTTTCTCGCTCATATATTCTCCATCTTATTTTCCTTTCTGTAATTTTTGGCTTCAAAATTCCATTTCTGGAAAAAATACTCTGAGGCAAATCACTGGCTCAAACCTCTGTTGCCACCCAAGTGCTGTAGTTCAACAGAAAGAATGTCTGTGATGGCAGGAGTCCCAAGTTCGAATCCTGTCCTGGGTATGGGTGTTCTTTTTGAGTGTAAAGGTAAAGGTAAAGTGTTCCCCTGTATAGCACCACGCCATGAAGGCGTATAGGGTGTGTGGGGGTAACGCCCCACACTTCCTTGATCCGGTCGTGAGTGGGGGTGATGTGATCAGCATCACGCCCCTGACCGCCTTTACCCCCCAGGGTTTCCCCCAGGTACCCATGTTATTCGATGCTGGGTAGGCGCCGGGGCCGTTTCCACCGTTAGAAAAGTTCCCGGATTTGAACCAATCTTCATTAATTTAATCATATCCACTCATCCTCATCTTCGCGATTAGCCAAAAGTGGCAGAAAAGCAAAGTCAATCAATCAATGAAAACTCCAAAAAGTAGATGCATCAATTGAACTTGAACCAACAGTTATCAGAAAATAATTATTGTGAAAATTAATATTAATAATAGATCCCTGCACACTGCAACAGCAGGTTGCACAATTTCATAGTTTAAACAACACCATGGATGTTGGGGAGGGGTATGCCCCTCTGGAAAATAAATGTCAACCATAAAAGTGCATATTTCACATCTAACTTCATTTTAGTCAAAGTAAATTACATTATTTATTCTAAGGTCTCTGTAGGAACATGATAACTTCAAAGTGAATGAGTGTTTTTGGAGAGGGCTTCTCTATTATGGGGAGAAATATGCCTTGGTTACCCCTCTTCCCTGTAAAAAATCATTCAGACATCTATGAACAATGCTTCTTCCAATTGTGAGGTTTTCAATGCTGCTGAAAAGTTACGAGCGTGGAACTAACACATTCATCTTTTGGCCCACTCTCCCCTACCAGATAGTCTTCTTTCAGTGTAGGCACTGTAGGTGTGTGGCGTCAATTTGTAAGGCAAAATTCAAAAGGCTAACATACTACCTGTTCGCTCGATCCCGTCCTGCATGCAGAAGCGGAAGTTCCCATGTGCTGCCTGGTGCTGAACTGTTTAGAATTTTGCCACATAATTACTTACATTTTACTAGAACTGTTAAAAGTGTAATTCCAGCTTACATGGATGCTCCACGCCTGCATTGAATTTTTTTAAATGACAGATTTCGATGTTTTACGTAATGTAAAATTAGTACCAGCACATGGAAAACACACAAGTAAGGTAGATATTTGATCCCAAAGATATAAGCAAAATCCTGTCATCTCTGAGTACTTTCACCTATTTTCATTAGTAAAAGCTGGTTATATGCATACCTCAAATAGCTAAATAACACACACAAAATATCACACCAACAGACTTAAGACTCGTAACTGAACAAAAACGTCGAAAATTGCTGTCAGCACCAAATCTAACAGTCCTAACCTTAGTATGTAAAATTATAAACACCAATAAATGTAACACTCCTAACAATAATTTCACTTCTATTTTGGTTTCATAAGTTTTCAGTACATTGTAGCTATTTGAGTTAATTTATTTTATAATACATGTATGAAACGGAAGGCAATGTCACATCTGCTGCTGTTGTGGAATACCATGTTGGATTCTATATTCATTTGTACGAAGCATTCAGGCCAGTGACGTAGCAGACGCCCCTGCAACCCCCGTAATGTGGAGGGGCCCCACAATGTTCTCTCTCTGTGCTCCTGAAATGTTATACTCCCAGAAATTCAACAGAGTATATCTTATTTTTTTTTAAAATATACGAAAGATAAATCTGGTTCCCAGTAACGTATCAATGACGTATACGATAATAAGCAGCACATTGTCCCAGCCAGAGGGGACGAGGTAATTTGGCATGAGGGCCCCCTCCGAAATGCAGAATGAACTTACTTGCTCATAGATGACCATCAATAGGAAAATACACTACACAGTTTGTCGTAAACATAGTGTAGTGTGTCAATTATCTACAATTATGAATCCAGTATGAGCAGTGTTCAGTTCCTCAAACAGTCGATGCCTTATTGCTATACAATAAACAATCAAACTTGGTTTGATTTTTGATTTAGTTTATTTTACTTCGCGTTTTGTGCCTCTTGGCTAATTTGCGAAGATGGGGATGAGTGATGAAATGATGAAATTGATGAATGGACATTCACAAACAACCAAGCCCGACCGGGATTCGAACCCGGGACCCTTGGCATCGCAGCGCGATGTGCTAACCACTCGGCCACAGGGTCGGGCTCAATCAAACTTGGTAATTCATGATCTATTACCATTAATATTAGTTACATGTGATATTTAAAATGTAACTAACTTCCCACGAAATATTTAAAGGGAGCCTTTTCATATTGAAATAAGAGCTGAGATAAATTTCCCACATTGTCCACATTTGTTACGTTTTACTTCAAAGGGGCCCCAAAATTTATTAGATGGTGGGAGTCCAGGGGCAAATATACCTTTTCCCTAAGGGCCAGTACCTCCTTTTCTGTCACGCAGGGTGTATGAGTTTAATGTTACCATTACATATTTTGTGAAGTTCATTTTTCGGATATATTGAAATTTCTTGCACATTTCTGTCGAACCAGTTCTATTTTTCCAATTTGTTACGATTCTGTGATCTGCAGTGTTCGAAGTGAAAATTCCTAGCTGCGAATTTCCTTGTTCGAATTTTGGATCAACTTGAAGTCAATGCATAAGTAGAGGAGGATGCTTATGCAAATTATCCTAGCTGTGGGGGGATGCATTATGAAATTTTTCTTAGCTAGGTGATAGCATTCCCCTTTCTTCCTTCCCTCTCAGACATACTTCAGGCACTGATGATCTATTACTAAAATGGTTCTTGTTATATGAGAAAGTCTTTAAGAAATATATGTTCCGTGGTCTATCGAAAAGAAATGGTATCGTTGAAATTTTGAATAATGATATTGAGGTCCACTAACAGCAAAATTAAACATCGTGTCCGTGTGAAAACACCTTTTTGGGAGCCCAGTCCTTCCAATCGGCATTTCAATGAGTGACAGATTTTCAGTGAATAGTGCCCCATCGCCACTTTATTATCTATCTCAAAATTGGAGGCTGCTGCGATATCTTCGTAGCAGATTGCAATTGACATTGTGATGTCACCACTAACAATCTAGAGGTCCAGTTCAACCCCAAAACTGAAATAATAAGTTTGCTTGAATATATAACTCACTATTAGTATTGGGAGGCTAATGTGAGCGACTCGGGCAGGGGATGGTTTTGAAGTTGAAGGCGCATCCACTTCCAAATACCAAAGAGGAATGCTTACTATCATTTAAACAATCCCCCAAACAGTATTTTTTTAAAATTGAATTGTTTGAATTGTTGTTTTAAGTTTTTAAGTCCACTTTATGCACAGAGAGGCTAATCGGGACTGGACCTACAATTTAAAGTGTAATCCGAACCACTATGTGTCTCCACCGGTTCTGCTTCATGCTAATGTTGCTGCCTTGTAATCAAGGGGTCCCAGGTTCGATACCCGGTGGAGGCAGAAGTGGTTCGGATTCCACTTTAAACTGTAGGTCCAGTCCCGATTAGCCTTACTGTGCATAAAGTGGACTTAAAACACCAAATCAATCAATCAATGCTTCATGCTAAGTAGCAGACGTACTAAGTGTGTGTACCTTACTTGACAATAACAAATTTCCGTGAGCTAAAAACAGCTGAAAACATTCATAAACAACATATCTTCATAAAGCATGCAAAATATTTGACTTCCTTGAGAAAAATATCACTTCCTCGAGGGATATAGAAGGTCAAGGGTATCGAGAACTCAATCCCATTTAATATTTAATTTATTCAAGTGTTAGTATTGAAGTAGTGTTTTTGTTGGTCACAAGAGTAATTGAACATGCCCTGTCAGGTGATGTAAAATTGTATCATAGGGATAAAATAGACTTGAGTTACGATCCAATTTCAGTCACTAGTAGGATCATAGTTGGCTCTATGCCTTGTGATAGTAAGGCAGGCAGGTATTTATTGATCATGGTGTTTATAATGTATTTTTGTTTATTTTCAAGTGCAATGATAGAAAAAAAGGAAGATGTATTGAAACAGATGAAAGCAGATGTACAGGAACGTTTGTCTGCAGCAAATACAACATTAACCGGCCTCTCTCAATCCAAGCAGGTGATGGAGAAGCGAACTGGTCAGGTGAGTAATTTGCTTCCTTGGAATCACAAGGTAAATAGCGAAAGGTGATTCGCTTAATGAATCTTATTAAAACTTGTAACAATAAGAGAGGAACAGCAAAACATAGTACGTGTCACAGCTAGCAAGGATGCAAACAAGGAAGGGACAATTGATACAGCCAGTTATGATCAATGAATAGGAACAGTTCTGCTATCTTCAGAGTATAATAGCAAATAACAGACGATGAGTAGATAGAATTGAACAGAAGAAACAAGGAGTGGCCCAAACAAAACTATATGTACTGAACAGTTATGTACTGAAAGTTTATCAGTAGACTGGTTTTGTTGTCGGGGACGCTTTAAGCAACGTGTTTTGATTTTTGTAAACTCAGATATGCGGAAGAAATGTTAAATCCATCTGACTGATAAAAATAAGACATATGGTTACTTTAACCTTTAGTGGACGGACGGGAACCCAGCTACTTACGCATGGAAACCCGTTCTGGATAGCTGGGAAGTCAGCTTTCCAACACCACATGGCAGCAATTAACATGCCATTTCTTGAAAATTACGCATGATATTTCAGTTGTCTTTGTTTTTCATTTATGATCATATGACATACTCGAATCACAACAATATATTCATTGTTGCAATTAAAAAGCAGAGTTTGAAAATTTCATTGTCTCTCGCATTGTTGTGAGATAAATCGTATAAAATGGGTTACTGCTCAACCACTGCTTTTTTGCTGATATATTTCACTTTAACAATGTGTGACAATTAGGGGTTCAGGGGGAAATTCCCAATTTTCAATATTTCCCTTTTTATCCCCAAAATTTGGAAACTGACATTGCATGTCCTCAAAGAGTAGTCTTTTGTCATGCTTCGCTCCAAATTTGGTTCATCCAGCATGCATAGGGCTGGCCCTAGAAGTGAAATTCTAAAATTTCTTTTCCATAAGCGGGCAATACTACCACTCTTATATATTGTTATTTTTTTTCCCGAAAAGTATCAGCGTATTTTCTTTCAATGAAAGTTTGTCTGGGTGTAGGAATGTACTGCTGCTACATACTACATTTTTCACTCTTGTTGGTGTATTGTGGTGACGACTACAGGAGCCATTTTTTTATAAATGTAGATTGTCTTCTTCCTTTAGTATTCATTATTGGGAGGTACAATGTATAAATTTCATCTCCACCAAGAGCCCTGTCATAAAGGGAAAAAAAAACACTATTTTGTGTTCTAGAGTTGCAAGTTTGAAAAATACATGCTTGAAAAGTTCCCATCTGGAGAGGCTATCCATGTGCATGTGGCTCTGTCGCTAAATGTTAAACACTGTTTGTAATTGTTGCTTTCTGGGGTGCACTGAAAGCTGCAGTGTATTCCAATAACCCTAAAAGTGTTCACTAGCTTCAAACTAAAGTCTCAGTTGTAATTACAAAACATCAGCTTCAGGCTAAATTCCAAAACATGCTGAGAAGACCCGACATGTGCTTTTAGGCAAGGCATATTTCGATATATTGATATAGAGTCGATATTTTTAAAATATTGAAGCTTCGATATATTGATATAGAGTCGATATTTTTAAAATATTGAAGCTTCGATATATCGATATAGAGTTGATATTTTTAAAATCTCGAAGCTTCAATATTTTATGATAAAATGAGTTTGGATTGTCGTTTGTGGGACGATTCTAGCTTAAATTGATGTGTCATACATACCCCTTTCCATTTGAAAATATTGTGTGATATCCAATATGGCAGAATCCAAGATGGCTGCCATGATGGCCACAGCCCTATTCAATGCAGTTTCACCCACTTGCAACGTGTGATTTTCCTCCATCCATGCATCTCGTTATTACTGGCCTGTCCCGATACTTTTGACTAACCCTGTACGCATATACATCCATATGTATGTGGACGAATCAAAAGGTAAGTTACACCCTAGCCGTGTTCCTGTACTAAAAAAAAATAATCCTGCTTGGTGGCAGCACTGTCCGGAATGTATTCTCCCCATACCCAAAGCAGCCATGCTGCAGCTGCTTTAATATGAGAGTAGTCACCGTGTCAGTATGGCGTATCGTACTGAGGTGGCGTCCAACATTGAGTTGTGCTCAGTCGTCCGATTTTTATGGACACAAAGGCATAATTAGAGTGAAATCCATCGCCAAATTGTCGAGGTGTATGGTGGGAATGCAATGTCACATCCCATGATCAGGAAATTGCCAGATGTTCGAATAGAACGAACGTGAACGATGAACAGTGTGTCGGGCAGCCTGCAACTGTAACACTATCGACAAAACTGAGCATGTGAATGCAATCATCCTTGACAACCACCATGTGGAAATTAAGAGAGATTGCAAATGAACTGAACATATCATACAATAGTGTCTCTATGCTGAATCAAGACCAGTTGGGTGTATAGTAAACTGTGCTCTCACTGGGTGCTACGATGTTAACTGATGAGCACCAAAGTCAACTCAGTTGAAATTGAATGGAATTTTTACACACAAGAAATCAAGAAACTGGTCACACGATTCGAAAAGTGCATGGAATACCTTAGTGACTATGTCGAAAAAAGTTAAATGTTCATGCATTTTTCTCCAATAATTATTTTCTTTCTAATGTGTCTTGTTTGTTTTATACAGGGGGGTGTAACTTACTTTTTGATTTGCCCTAGTACATTGAACATGATGAAAAGGTGGTAGGCAACTGTTCTTTATTCTCATCATCATTATTTACATCAATACTTATTGCAGTCACCTGGTTAGGTACATTATTTAAGGAGCTGAATGAACTATTCAGGTTCTTCATAGGCTATTTACAATTCTATATCCGATCTGCAAGATATTGATTATCAGTAAACTTGACAGCAATACTTCATTGATACAGGGTGGCCTGGATCTGACTGCCACATTTAAAATTTGAATACTGCACCAGTGCGATAGCTTGTGCTGGTTGGCGGGAAGGGGAACAGTAGAGGAGAGGATGCCATTTCATATACCCAGTTGCAACAATGTATTACCTGTTTTCGTAGTTATTACAAAACAAAGTCTGCGACAGGAGTGCAGTGGGTCTTTAGACGACATTTCAATGTTGGTCGACATGGAAACGTACCATCTCGGAAAATCATATTGGCGTGGGCGAAGAAATTTGAAGGAACATATCATGACTATTAAAAAAAAAACTAAAACAAGCTATTATTGACGAAGTTGCAGCTATTGATGAGGATCTACATAGGCTCGTGTATGGCAACTTCCAGGCACGTTTGCAGCAACACTGATGTAAACTGAGGTCACTGAGGTCATCTACCTGATGTAGTTTTCAAAAAAATAAGTTTGTAATCTGTAAGTAATAAATAACATACTTGGATGTATTTATAGACCATTTTGTTTCCCTGTTTCCATATATTATATATGACAATTTGAAATGTGCCAGTCGGCTCCTCGTCACCCTGTATTTGTTAACATTTTGTATCAGTTAACTCCTAATTTACATTATTATTCACCGATGTTACTTTTTCTTTTTGTTAACATATAATAATAGGTGCAGTCAGAAATACAGTCTGCATTCCATCAGCTTTATGAATTATTGAAGTCAAGAGAGAAGCAGCTCTTAAGGCAGATTGAAGTCCTGACTAGTCACCACATGTCTCTGCTACATGCACGGCAGGCCCATGTTCTGCAGGCACTTGGAAGCCTTCAGAGCTCGCTCCAGAGCCTGGAGAAGTGTAATTCAGAAGAGGCTGCTAAGAAAATACATGTGATGGATTTTTGCAGGTGAATATTTGTTGCACATATGTTCTTGTAACAGTATTTGTTGTAACTGTGGATAGAAACAATACTTTTATTTGCTGAAATTATGTAGAATGCAAAAGAATAAATTAATTAGTAATTATTGTCAAGTAATAGGGCACAGGCTTTATTAGGAGAGATGTCATACCCTAAGATGATTAAATATCGAGTAATTATCTTGGGTTGATCTACAGTGTTATGCTATGTGTTAATTCAATATATGGTACCAAAATATTTCTTATTACATGTTGTGCAAAGAGTTATGCACTTGTAATTTTACTTTCCGAGAATAAAATTTTTTAGAGGTATTACTTAATTTCAAATTATACACTCGAAACAGCTACTTTGCATGTGTCTTTTTCATCATCAAGAGACATAAGGAAGATTGTGCACAGAGATAAGTGAGCATGTCATTAACCTTTTGAGTCCCAAGGCCATTTTCACAAGTAAGCCTCACGGTTCCAAGCCAATTTTGAGCAAAATGAAGAGTTTCAATTAAATGAGTGTAGATCGGAGACTAATTGCCCTAGAGAGATGAGTGATATACCGTTGTACGCGGAATGAACCAGAGATTCAGACTATATGAAATTTGTGCAAATTCGGCGTATATATGGAGGGGGAAAGGGGGAAAATCCCCTGAAAATACTTTTTTTAAAAAAAATGGGGTTCCGCCCCCTTGAAAAAAGTACATGACAGTGTCGACATGCACATGGAAATGATCGCTGACATGTAAGGAACACAAAAATATTTGCATTATTATCATATGACCAATGTAACTTGAGTTTGTACATCCCAAAAGGAATGGTCGGAACGCCACTGATTCAAGCTTCAAAATGCAGCGGTACCTTAAAATGACTTTAGCTCAGAGACTATTTGCCCTGGAGATATGAACTATATACCGTTGTACGCAGAATGAATCACAGATTCAGACGATATATAATTTATGCACATTCGGCGTATATATGGAGGGGGAAAGGGGGGAAATCCCCTTAAAATACTTTTTTTTTTAAAAAATGGGGTTTTGCCCCCCTCCGCCCCCCCGAAAAAAGGATATGAAAAGTTCAAAATGCACATAGAAATTATCACTGGCATGTAATAAACAGAAAAATATTTGCATCATTGTCGTATGACCAATGTAACTTGAGTTGTACCCCCAAAAGAAATGGTGGGCACGCCACTGATTCAAGCTTCAAAATGCAGCGGTACCTTGAAATGACTATATCTCAGAAACTAAATGGCCTAGAGATATGAAAGATATACCGTTGTACGCAGAATGAATCACAGATTCAGACGATATATAATTTATGCACATTGGGCGTACATATGGAGGGGGAAAGGGGGGAAATCCTCTCAAAAATACTTTTCTTTAAAAAAATGGCATTTCCCCCTGCCCCCCCCCCTCCCGAAAAAAATGTCAAAATGCAAAATTTATGCAAATTTGGCGTATATATGGAGGGGGAAGGGAGAAAAACCCCAAAAATTATTTTAAAAAATTGTTGAAATGTTTGAAATTTATATTTTCCCTTGAAAAGAGATGCAAAAGAGAAGTCCCTTTTCCCGCCTTTTCACCTCCATTTTCATGAAGAAAAAAAATGGTGCAAGAAACATTTCTGTTAAATACATGTGTTAGGAACAATATATAAAAAAAAATCGAAATTCTAGCCAAAAATAGAAAAGTTATAATGTAAAAACTACGACCTTGACACAGCGTCTCGATCGAGATGCTTGGGACCGTGAGGGTTACTTTTAGGTATCTCGTTTCGAGACGCTTGGGATCCAAAAGGTTAAAGAAAAATGTCTGATTAAATAAGTTAAAAAATTGAAAATTGCATCATCTTCCTTCGCCATTTCCTACCTCTAGCTGGCTTGGCATAGAAGTCAAACCTCTCCATTTTCTTCTGGTCTTCCAAAATGATACAAAATGGAACGTAGCTGCAGTGCAATTTACAATTTATCATGTAATACACATTGACAAATGTTAACAATGGTTGGATGTGGTGAGAGCCAATATACAAGGCTTCCCTAATTTTAGACCAAATGTTGGGTCTAATTTAATTACAACAGATGTTGATCTTCCAATAGATTGATTGCATAATAGTATGTACAGTCGCCGCAATGGAAATCTTTACATTTGAACGCAATTGAAATCTTTACATTGTTATCGCACACGCCCACTGTGCCATTGTTATACTCCGAAATAAAGTGGGAGGGGTCTATAATCTTGTGATTGTTCAGTGAACAACAGCCGACAGTGTTGTGCTTATGCTTTGGCTAACAGCCTTTACAAGGGAACCAGAGAAAAAGGAGTCCAGGTTGTGGTATCTAGTGCAAAAACTGTGTTACAGAAGTGTGCAGTTTCGTCATTTTGTTTTGTCTGCCTAAGAAAACAATGGGGAGGAAGAAGTTGACAACGGAAGAGAAGACTTGTGCCTTGACTTTGCTTCAACAAGGACGTCTGTGATTTGTGTTGCGGCTGATTTGGGTATTTACAACCTTAAGGAAGCAGCTGCATGTCTACCACTTGGCATGGTAACACCTCAATGGAAAGTAGGCTCTGGGGATACCAGAAAAACGTCGCCACGAACCGACAAGATTTTGAAACTTGAAGTTATATCAAATCCATCGATTACGGCCACACAGTTGAAGAAGAAGCATCCAGATCTGCTAAGTGATGTATCCATCCACACCATACAACATCGACTACAGATAGACCTTCACTTACCAGCTAGTCGTGCTGCCAAGAAACTGCTTGTAACCTCAACTATGAAGTTGAAAAGGCTAAATTTCTGCAGAAAATATCGACACTGGACATCAGAAGACAAGCGAAACGTAATGTTTTCTGATAAAAGCATGTTTACACTTGTTAGATCAGTATCAAAAATTGTGAAAAGACCAAAAATGTGTTGCGGTATGATCCAAGGTACGCTGTTAAACTGTTAAACATCCGGCTAGTGTGATGGTATAGGGTGCAATCAGTGGTACTTATGGTAGAGGGGGACTATATTTTCTCCCCAAGAAGGTAACAATGACAGGGGACCAATACATAAAAGTATTGGAAGAACACATGTTGACATTCTGGACAATTCATGAATGTTGGTACTTTATGCATGATGGTGCGCCAGCTCACAGGAAGAAATTGGTTACAAAGTTTTTGAATGTCAATAACATACCAGTTCTTGAATAGCCTGGTAACTCACCCGACTTAAACCCAATTGAGAATGCATGGAATCAATTAAAGAAAGAGTTTCAATTAAAACAACCATCGCAGAGTTACAAGAGCTGCTGAAGAAGTTGTGGGTGACAATGGACAAAACTTATTTTGAAAATTTGGCAGATTCAATGCCCAGAAGATTACAAGAAGTTGTACATGCTCGTGGAAATATGACAAAATATTGATAGTAAAAAATGGTGAAATTTTGAAAGCTATAAAACAAAGAAGAATCAGACTGCTTGTTTTTGTTGCTTTTTGTTTTACTTCTGTAAAGATTTCCATTGCGGGCACTGTATAATAGGGTGGAAGAGGAGTGAATGAAAAAATCAGTTTAAATGTAAACATCCCAATTGCTTCTTGAGCTTCCATTCTTATCCATTCCAGCTGTATTCTTAGCACAGCACACTATGAACCAGGGCTCCTGGATTTAATTTCCAGCCTGGGCATGGGTGTTCTTTACGAGTGTCCCTTCATCAATTTCATCATATCATCACTTATCCTCATCTTCGCGATTATTAACAGTGACAGAAAAGCAGAGTAAAATAAATCAAATCAATCAATCTTTACTGTATTCCTTTGCAGGGAAATGTTCTGATCCTGATTGTTTTGCCATTTTTTATACATTTTTGCATTTGCAATCATTCTTGTTCCTGACAAAAACATGTGTATATTTGTGTTAAAATGTAACTTAATGGGGTGTAAAAGTTGACCCTTTCTAGAGACACCCAAATGCCAACCTGTCTTCCATGTAGTACAACCTGGACTGCATTTTTCAGACTAACGGGACTCTGGTGGCTGGTCCTGAAGCCAGGATAATTCTCTGTGAGGTGTGTGTTGTGTCGTCCATATATGTTTGTGATGGTCTCTTCATCCATCATGTCACCATTCACCCTCATCTGTGCAATTATTCAAAAGTAAGGGAAAAGTGAAGCAAAATAAAGTAAATCAATCAACTATCAAAGTTAAACCACAAAAGTACATTTTTTAAATTAATGTTTAATGATTTGTTTTTTTTCTTGTATGTACGCATTGCTTGCATTGTAGAATTATTTCTCTTGTAGTCTATGGTTATTACAAGCATAAAAACACAGTTTTTCGTTTTGATGTTTCAGGAGAACACACACTCCCTTCATCAGACATTTATTTTTAGTTTGATTAAAGATACAGTTATAACAATGGTTAAGCAAAAAAGAATCAGTTATACAATGGATGTTGTCGATGTTACATTGTTGTAATATAGCAACTTAACTGTGAAAACAAGCAGTCTGTTTTATTTTTATTTCAGATAAAAATTTTGTTCACATTCTTTTTTATTTAAAAATTATGAATCCCAAATATCATCAGGCAATTCAAAATCATCATTGCTTTCACAGAGTTTCTTCATGTTTTCAGTTACATTAAATTTTAAAGATGGTGGCTTGTGAGAAAGAAAACTCTACAAGGTAACAAAAAAAGTTTTTGACGTTCCATTAATCATGCGCTCACAGAGAGGAAGCGAAATGATGCACGTGCCTGCCAAGCAATCGGGAGTTAGTCTGACTATCGACTGTCAGTAATACAGGCATGTTGCGCATACACAGTGGTCATAGCTCGTCCAGTGTCGAAGAGAAATGGAGGTATCAAAGCAGCTTGTTCGCGTGTGTTTGTTGTATGACTTTAAAGTGGGCCTGTCAGCTGCCGCATCAAGTCGCCGCATTTGCCAGGCATTGATTCCAGAAATTCCGTTCGGGAGATGTGAGTCTTTCGAATGAACCTCGCAGTGGAAGACCACATGTGTTGGATGACGAGGCCCTGAAAGCAGCCATCGAGGAGGACAGTGGTCTAACGTGTGATGAACTTGCAGAAAGGTTCCATGTTTCCGCTGAAACAGTCAGACTGCACCTGCATGGGATAGGGAAGTCATACAAGTTAAGCAAGTGGGTACCCCACACATTATCGGCAGCCAACAAGGAACAAAGAGTGACAGCCTGTTTGTCCTTGCTCACTCGGTACCTGAACACACCCATATTTGATCGCTTGCTCACTGGTGACGAAAAGTGGGTCCTCTATGACACTCCCAAGCGTACCAGACATTGGTTGTCACCACGTGACCCTGTTCCTCACACCTCAAGACCACCTCTGCTCTTCGTATGGTGGAATTGTCGGCAAGTGTTGCATTACGAGCTCCTTCCAGCTGGTCAGACCATCACTGCTGACCTCTACTCTCAGCAGTTGCAAAGGGTGCACCGTGCATTGCGGCTGAAGGAGCCGTCATTGGTGAATCGCAAGGGTGTGCTGTTCCTGCATGACAATGCCAAGCCACATGTGGCAAAGAGGACCTGGGAGACCCTTCAGCAACTTGGCTGTGAGACACTGTGCCATCCACCATATTCACCAGACCTTGCACCAACACATTACCACCTGTTTCATTCCCTCGACAACCACCTCCGTGGGAGATCCTTCGCAAATGAGGGAGACCTGCGGAATGCACTCACCGACTTCTTTGCATCCAAGCCCGCCGAGTTTTATCACCAGGGTATTGTGCAGCTGCAGGAACGTTGGCAAAAGGTTGATGGAGATTACTTCGAAATCTAAAGGTACGTACCATCCACTGTATTGCTCTTTGTTTATCACTGCTCTAGAACGGCAAGAACTTTTTTTGGTTACCTTGTAGTTACCATTTACATATGAGACCATTGCAGAAGTGGACTGCAAATAAAAATAAATTAATGCAGAAAAAGGAAAGATATTTTATAAGCATTTATTGTCCTTGACATTTTTACTTATTCTGTACATTGGTAGAGCCTCCACCTTGGCATAGAGGTAACAGCATCACCTTTTAACCAAGAGATCCTGGGAGGCATATAGTGGTAGAAAAAGGAAAGATATTTTATAAGCATTTATTGTCCTTGACATTTTTACTTATTCGTGTGTAGTCAATAAAATCGTAACCTTTGTACCCTGTTGTAATTTTCACATTTGTCATTTTAGCTCTTTTTAATAATTTTCTTCCCCAAGTTTATATTTCAGTATCCTTTTTATGTCAATTCTTTGTAAGATTTTTTACAGCAAGTTGCATGTAATTACACAGATCTTTCTTATTTCAGTAATGCTTATTTGAAATCCGTTCCTCAATTGAAAGTTAGTCTAGACTGTGATTCATTACAATCCACTCTACAGTCATTTGGAAAAGTGGACGTCGAAGGTGGTGGACTTCTGGGGATGGGGGAAAATGAAGCACAATGTTCATTGCCATATAGGTAAATATTTTTTTCTTGTTTGTTTACATTATTGTCAACCACAAGTTTTTTACTTGCAAGTGTTATTTCTATTTTTTTTTCTAACTGTTTTCATCTCTGCAGAACCTTTCTTCAAGCCTAGTCTTTGTCTTGCAGTGAATGTATCGAGATAAAGCCTACAAACTAATCCAAAACTTTGGATTAGCAACTTACAGACAGGGTTCCCACATACCCTAGGAGAAGAAAAAATAAGAAAAAAGAAATTGAAAATCAGGAGAGTTTAGTTTGCAAAATAATTGCAAACTGTGATATTTCAATATCAGTGGTATTAACTTTATTTAAAAGCACCTGAATCTGTACATTGGTAGAGGCTCCACCTTGGCATAGAGGTAACAGCATCACCTTTTAACCAAGAGATCCTGGGTTCCATACCCAGTGGAGGCATATAGTGGTTCGGATCCCACTTTAAACTGTAGGCAGAGTCCTGAATAGCCTATGTGTGTAATGTGGACAAAACTAAAAAATCTCAAGAATCTAAACATTTGTATTGGCTGATTGATTTTCAGGTGCTTAGGTACTTTGTATGTGCTGAATGTGTATTTTCTTAGTTTCTGCACATATTGTATGACAAAAGTGGAATTTGTAATATTTGCAATTTCCTAATAAAATGTAATGCCGTATTGATACATTGCCTCCTCTACGCAAGCAAAAGATAGGTGTTTGGCTAAAATATCACTTTTCATCTGAGCTTAGTTTTTCCTCGAAATGTGTGTGTTTATCACCTTCATTGAAAATCAGTTTTATTCTTTGATCTGCTCCTGAAACTATGGGAGACTGTAAGAATGATTGTACCTTGTAAACTTTAATCTATGCAGATTGCCCATGTAATCTATTTATTTATTCCAGTAAAAATCTTTAATTAATTGGTTGATAACTATGGTTAATTGTATATAATTCAGGTACTCATGTTTTCTGCGAAGTTGTTTTAAGTAATTTTCTACTAATTTTGGTAGCCACTGCCACAATCCTCGTTGGAATTCGTTGTATCGATTGGCAGTGGCTACCGAAATTAATAGAAAATTACTTAAAACAGCTTCGCTGAAAACATGAGTACCTTAATTATCTATTACCATGTGTCTGTTTCCCATAATGATGACCTTAATTGTATATTATATAATTATTTCCATTTATAATTAATCTGTTGAACCCCACCCCCCAATACCGAAGTGAATGAAAAAAAGGTAGTATGTAGTGGTGGTACATTTCTACAACAACGCGAAGTTTCATTGGAATCAGACTGATATTTCTTGGCTAAAAAAATAATAACTTTGTATGAAGTGGCAGTGTTGCCATCTTGCGGAACAATTTCTGGAATTTCGCATCTAGCATTAGCCCTAGATGCTAGATGGACTAAATTTGGAGGGAAGCATGATAAAAAACCAGCCTATGAGAATATGTAATGCCCATGATGCAATAAAAAAAATCAAGCATTCAGAAATTTGCATAATTAATGAAAATTTCGAACTTTGAGCCTTTGCACCTCACTTACCCCTGGAGCCTTAATTGTAAGAGATACTTAAAATGTTGCTTTTTACTCATTCTTATGTGTAGAACTTAAATTTTTCAAAAAGATGCAGTGGTTGAGAAGTTAGAGTCATTTATTATCAATTTATCCCATAGTAACAAAAGTTAACAAAAGACTTTCTCAAATGTTACTTGTTAATAATAGTAACAGAGGTATATTGTTTTGTAATGAGAGTCTGTAATACCTTTAGAGGTATACTAATGAACAAAAGAGACAGAACTGAAATATCTGGTATAGTTTCCAAGAAATAGCACATTAATTCTACCATGTGGTCCTGGCAAATTTTGAAAATTGGGCCTTTGCCCTCACGTCTCCACTGGACCCTTAATTGTAGTACGTTGCTTAGTGTGTTTCTTTTTACTCATTATTACATGTAAAGTGTAAATTTTTCAAAAGAATATAGTGGTTGAGGAGCTATAGCCACTTTATAAATCTATCTCATAATATTATAGGCGTAACAAAGGACATATTCAATGTCCGCTTCTTAATAATAGTAACAATTGATATATTGTTTTGTAATTCGAGTATGCCATATCTTCATATGTATACTAATGAACAAAAAAGATAGAACTGAAATATCGTGCAGTTTTCAAGATATTAAGTATTAATTACTGCCACGTAGAAGTGGTTTCGATTAATACCAGTCATCCGGAATGCCATAATTTTGGGTTGTTTCACTCTAAACCTGTGCACAGTGGGCCAGAATTCTGAAAATGGGGACAAAAGTTCTGAATTTGTGAATGAAGATACTTTATGCTGGCAGTATTTCTAATAGAATATAATACATAAAAAAACATAATTTGATTAAAGTTTTGTAGTTATTCACATGATGGCAGTGCAAAATAATCAAATAACCTGTTGTGTACAAAAAATGCCCTGTGCTCATGTACTGAGAAATACGGAATTTTGCAACATCAACTAAATCAGTTAAATCCTATGCTTGTTTACATGAAAACACTACCAAAGGGAGCCACGGTCGTCCAGTCAGTAGAGCATCTGACTGCGAAGTGGAGACTCGGGTTCAATTATCGGGCTGGATGATCTAAGATCAAATTTTTTTCCGGCCTTGTTCCTGAAAAAGAGGCTCCGGGGTTTACACAGCATGTAATATATGTCTACCTGGACTTGAGAAGTGTGGGGGAGGAGGGTAGCATGGTGTTGATTACATTACCTCCACAAATGACCAAGATCATGAATATGTGAAGCCTCCACATTCTCCATATCCCTTCATGGCACAGTGCAGCATACACGGTGAATTTCACCTACCTTATGCTACGAAATAAATTTTACTAAAGTGCATTGTGTTCATATACTGACAGATAAACCTTAACGTTCACATTCACTGTTAGTAGTGGATAGATTTTCCACTTGTCAGGCAGATTGTTGGTGTTTATCTGACACTCCATGATGTCAAGCAAGCGAGTGACATCTTCAGATAGCTTACATGATTTTTTATCAGGCAAAGGCCGAAGGCTTGATGTTAGTGGATCAGACGAGATAAGCAGATGATGCATTGATGCATAAGATCTTCACTGGCAGAAATTCAGGAGCTCTCGTGGTAAAGTCGTTCTCTAACGTCCTTGATTTTGACACTTGAACCTCCTCAGAGAACTGCCGACTGGAAGAATAGCTGCTACTATGGCACCTGGACCGTGTGTAAGCCATAGGGAATACAATAAAATAAATATTTTGTTACAAGAAATTTCACAGTTTCCAAAGCATATTCACTAAAACTGTGAACGTTAGTACAGTGACTTGACGATTGTGTTTACAAAATAGCTGCATCGTTTCATTAACAGCTCGTTGATGCCTGTGATTTTGACAGGCTTTTTTAGGATCCTGACAGAATTGGTATGTCTTGCCATTATTAGAGGTGCCTCTGCCATCTTGTTTAGGCTTGTCAACGACAATGCCCATTAAGCGTTTGAATTTCTCCTAGACGTATGGTTTTTGGGCTTTCGTTTTTGCTCTGTGCTCTCCACAAGCCTACCCCCTCTTCTATTCGATTGGACACGACATGTGAAGGACGAACTCAAGAATTAAATCCATATAGAATTGACAGTCAGAACTGAGTATTTGCCACTCCTTGAGTGATTTTTTCAAATTTGTTTTCATTTCTGTCGGCCAAGCACCACAAATGGAACACACCTGAGAAGATGATGTACTGCTCACTTTGTTGCAAACTAACATGTGAAAAACTGTCAGATTTTCTTGATTGCCAGCTGAGGTGTTTGTAAGACGGAGATGCTCTATCTGGTCTCCAATGTATTCTGATTCTGCTAGGTTTACATTAAATATTGTGTTTTAATGAAATTGTATTTCAATGCAGTGTGAAGCAGCATGCAACTATATTTTATTAACATTTCGAAACTGCACATTGGCACAAGTTGACAGCTAGTTTTCTCTTAGTTGCATTTATAAGACCCATTGGATCATTCGGCATAAACATCTTCATCCCACCTCATCTCACAAATTTTGAAAGTCAAAGGGGAGAAACACACATCATTGCAACTCAGCTGAAAATGGCTGTGTATGAACCTGCTTTTATAGCAATACCCACAATTCAGTAAATCAATTCATATTCTACCCACAAAAGGTACAGGAGTGCTGAAAAGTTTGTGGCCCGAACTTGTTCCCAGACAATTTGAAGGAAGGTCATATTATGTCTTGAAAGTTCATATCCTTTATGTTTTTTTAAGTCCTGTGAAGTGAGCATGTCTGTCCAGCAAGCGAGATTTTCTAACACAGAAACCAGGGCTGTGATGCAGTTTTTATTCCTCTAGGGCAAGTCTCCAAAGGAGATGCATGGGGAAATGTGGGAGAATAGCCACAGGCTGAACCTTGCCCTTTAATAAAGAAAATTTGATTTGAACTGAATTGAATTGAACATCCTTCAGAGTCTGCTCCTTCATATGCAGCTGTGGATAAGTGGGTGGCACAGTTTAAACATGGTGAATTCTCAACAGATGATAGCCCCTGTGCAGAAAGACCAAAAACAGTGACCGTTCCGCAAATCATTGTTCAAATTGATGACCCAATTCTCGCAGACTGGGTATTTCATGGGAACGCATTGGTATCATAATTCACTTTGATCTGCGCATGCATAAACTCTCAGAGAAATGGGTGTCGAAAATCTGTTCACGGACCGAAAGCACGAAAGGATGAAGGCATTCAGGAAAATCATGTTCCATTTTGAACATGCCGAACAATTCCTGTCAAGATTTGTTACCATGGACGAAACCTGCTTATGTCACCATGATCAGGAGACAAAGCAACAGTCAATGGAATGCCAGCACTCTGGTTCACCTTGCCCTAAGATGTTCAAAGCACAAAAGTCTGCAGGGAAGGTATTTGCTTCATTTTCCTGGGATAAGGATGGCGTGTTACTTGTAGATTACCTACCCAAGGGCCAGACAGTTAATGCAGAGCACTACACATCATAACTCGCCCAACTGAAGGAGATTCTGAACCATCAACGCCGTGGAAATCTCAAAAAGGGAGCTCTGTTCCTTCACAACAATGAGCCTGATCATCGAGCATTGCAAACACAGCTGAAACTGCCTGACTTGGGCTTTCAATGTCTTGATGATCTCCCCTATTACCCCAATCTGGCTTTGTCAGACTACCTTTTCCTACCCCAACTCATAAAACCTGTGAAGGGACACCATTTTGCACCCAATCAGGAGATGAACACTGCTGCAGAACGTTTTTTGTTAGGAGCTAACTTCAGATTGTTTTTAGGGGTTTTCAAAAGTTGGGAGCATTTAAGTTAACACCTGGATGAAACTGTCATTGTTCTACAGGGAACTAATGATTTAAAGGCTCTGCTTTCAAGTAGGAATTTCGATTTTTGTGCCCATTTTCAGAATTCTGTGTGGCGGTCTGATAAAAGGTTAAAACAAATAAACTTCAAGAGATGGATAAACAATTAAATAATAACAGTTACATTTTTTTTAAGTTTAAATTAACAATTAATTGTCAAAAACGTTTTACATTTTTGGATTTGAATTTACATTTAAATTACTGAAAACTAAAAGTCATATTGACTATCTTCCATTTCTTTTGTGGGTGAAAGACAGGAATGGTATTATAAGATACCATTTAATTATGTTTAACCATTTATCTTTAATGCCTCCTTAATTTCTATTTGTCAGCAGTTCCTTAAAAGTAGCAAAACATAGCAAAACAATTATTCTTTTTATAGTCTCTCTTAATTTTTAAAAACTTTTATGTTTCTAATAGTGTGTCCTTCATTTAGTACATGTTCACTTATCCTTGTATGGGGTCTATGAACAATAAATCTTGAAAAAAACACATGTGAAATTGTGTGTAAAAGTTCGTATCTACAAAGTTTCATCATTACAGGAGCAGCTTTATTGTTAACAGTTACTGTCACCGTCCCCATGGGGGAGTTGTTAGCACATCGTGCTGTGATGCGAGAGGTCCTGGATTTGAATCCCATCCTGGGTATGGATGTTTGTGAGTGTCCATTCATCAATTTCATCACACCGTCACTCATCCCCATCTTTGCAAATTAGCCAAAAGTGGCACAAGAAGTGAAATAAAATAAAGCAAATCAATCAATCAATGTAAATAGTTACTGGAAACTTTATGTATATTTTATCTTCATCATTAACAGGGTTGAAGATTACCAAGAAGCTAACCAGGACCACATGTGGCTGTACAAATCAGTGGCTCCTGTTAATGCGTATCAGGACACAGTTCACATTCAAGTTGGCTTTCCTCGTTTGGACAGCACCTATCAAGTGGGTGCTATAAAGAAATCCACAAGCCTTCCCGTAGGAGAATTTCAGGTATGCAAACCTTCAGTTTCTTCTAGCAGTAATACTATTGTTTAATTCTAAACGCTCACAATGAAAAATTTGTACTTTTGTCTGGTTTCCGCTCATTGGTCTTGAAGTTTAGGATCTGATATAATGGGATGCATAAATATCACCTAGCAAATTGGGTGCCAATTTTTATTACCTTGTTTTACACAGTGAGGGGTTCAAGAACAAACAAAATGCCCGCTATTTAGCTAACAACCTTTCCATCAACATCAGTATAGTTAGGAGTCTTTACATAATTGTTGGTTATAAGCAAAAATTTTGACAATTTGCCATACAATACTTATGCATTCCACTGTACTAATTACTCATGGCTGGATCACCACCAAATTGTCACTATCACTTGCTTGTAACAAGTAGTTTGTATCTAATAAATGCACTTACAAACTTCAGTAGACATAGTAATACATAGTCTGGAAGTAATGACTTAGTTTTTTGAGTAATGCTAATTACAGGTAGTTACTCGCAATTATTGCTTACTATTAAGTAGTTACCATAATTGGAACTTGGAATACAATGACATAATAAATAAATTGGATTAGTTATCGTGAAAGACCGTCATTGTGACTGTAATGCCTCTTGAACTCACGAATCATGCTTTGATAAGAATACATATTGTCGAAATATTGACATGTTCCTCACTATTTAAAAAAAAATACTACAATGGTAACGAATAAAACCATTATCTGCAAAAGCCCTTTTGTATTGGTTACATTATTAATCTGATGAACAAAATTTGTACTTGCTGAAATATAAGTGTAATACAAACTGAAAGAAGAAAAAGAAGGGAAATTAAAGCTGTTCCATATGCATTGCAGCGTGTCATGAAGGCACATAAGCATGATGATAGAGTTGTACACATTCTCAGTTTTGGCCACAATGTAGGTTATATGATCATCAACATGCTGCTCAGGTCACCCTTATCCCCAGGTACCCACTCATGACAAGCTGGGTAAACCTTACAAAAATTTCCTCTGAGGTCATCAGATATCGATCTCCTGCATGGCAGTCAGATAACCTACTGACTAGACAACCCCACAATTGTGAAATTATACCACCTTGAACCATGTTGGGTATAATTAACTTGTATTTCCATAGACACATTTCTCCAAATTACTGAAGTTACGTGTCATATCCTTAACAATATGTAGGCACAAATTTGAGGGTATTTTGCACACACTTCTTCATAGCTATGAAATAATAATTCTGAGACTGAAACTATTAACCTGCAAACAATGCAGTAACTTAATGTGTAATCAAATATGAAGCTATGGATCAAAACTTAATAATTGCCCTCATATTGGCTCTGAGCTATTCAAATCATTTACACTATTTTAAATTCTCATACAATTTGAGCATTTACTCCCAAATTTTATTAATGTGATTAATTGAATCATCTTACTGTGTAACCTGATATTCTTAGGACTATCAAAGGTTCAGCCACCATTAAAGCTGTATGAAAACTCACATTGCTCTTCATTACCACATTGTGGTTAAATGACTGATGATTGTTACTATATCCTTTATTTCACTCAAGTTATGAGTTGGTGTTTTGGCTCAGAGGAGAGTCATTATTACACCACATGGAATATATTAAGGCTAGTCATAAAGTAAGTTGCAGGAACCTTTATTTTAAAGGCACATTCATTTGTCACAATTTTATTATTGTGAGAATCCTTCCACATAAGCTACTTCTCTATATATCTATATAGCCATTACCATTGATGGGGCACCTAATATATGGGGAAACAAATTTTTGTATACCTTCGTTGAAGACATCTACCACCTACACAAAGCATGTCACTGTTGTTTCATTGAGCATGCAAAGGCATAGATTTCCTGCACATTGTGGATAACCAATGGATGTCCCTTGAAGATTTATGCTGTATGTCTTGGTTATCATTATCAGTAAACTTGATGTAATTACATATTGGTTAAAATTTCATATCCAACCCTGATTTATGCATTGGAATCCTAATTTTACGTTCTCAGATTTCACATTTTCCTGTTGATTACGTATATTCTTGATCCAAATAAAGCAACATGTTATAAAATGTTCCAAAATTTTACATTGTAAGACCCTTTGCAACAAGTTTGTAGATAAAAATCATACGATTCAGGAAATATAAAATCCAGGAACGTAAAATTGGGTATGGTGTTTGAAATGGAATAGTTTAAATTAAAATGCATATTTATTTGCAATTTTACAGAGTTCTGGAATTTGCTACAAAGACTTGAAGGACAGTGAAGACAGGCCTCCACATGTAAGGCATTGGTTAAGGCAGATTTTATCAGAGACTAATCCAGAACCACTTGGAGAACTCGAAGAACCGGAATTAGTCAGTGCAGTACACTGCATGCCAGTTCTCAATAAATCACCAAGCGAAAGGGTAAGCAAATACTTTAGCAATAGTACTGTAGGAATAGGAAGGCGAGCAGCTTCTTGTCAACCAACCTTTGAACATACGGAGGTATGACTTAGTCTCCTCCAAAGGGTATCTGTGTCTAGCTGTTTATTACAGATATTTTGTAAAATGATGTACATTACCAGCCTCAGACTGCTAACCATATCCCTCACACCCTAACCTACACTGGATTTTAATGGTTGAAAAGAGGCTAGTTGTTGGAAAAGTTCATAAGAGGGTACTTTATTGTGTATTTGAAAAAAGCCATACAAAATAATTATTAGAGAAGAAATGAAAGAGCTAACACTGATTGCTGGCTTAGTGGCAGAGCACATTAACTGGTCAACGTTCAATCTCTCCCCTGAAGTCCCAGCCTTGACCTTCTTTGTAAGTGTCCCTTCATTAATTTAATCTAATCATTACTCATCCTTATCATTGTAAGGAACCAAAATTGGCAGAAAAGCAACACAAAAAGATAAGAAATACAAATACAGCATGTTTCAAAAGTCATGCAACTCTTAACTTAATCACTAATAGCTGGAAAGCTGTAAGTAGCTTTTAGCATCTTGAAGCCTTGCCGATTTAATACTGTGCATTGTCACTTTATTCTATACAGGAAGCTCCATATATTAATGAATGGGGAAAGTCTGAGATATACTTTTTCCAGAATGCTAATTTTGGGGGAGGAAAAATGATTTGTTTTATCACAGGCCATAATTCAGAGTTTCATGATTGATGCCATGCTAATCTGTGGTTTATGACCAATGTTGGTTGTGTGCAATGCCTGGTGGGTTTGGAAATAGCAGTTATATGTGATGAGTAAAAAAGAACCATGTGAGTGTTATATCATCTCAGCAACACTAGCATCCAGAGTTTTTGTTTGCAGATGCAAACAACATATATGTATCTAAGTACTGACCATGAAACCACATGAAAAATCATTAATCATAATTTTTCTCCGAAATTTTAGTTTTCATTGTAAATTTTGGTTCATGTAGCAACACTACTTACATTGGCAAACAAGGCATCTCTATATGTCTCCCACAATATCAGTACAACCGGAAATGGAGCATAGGAAAGTCAAACCATGATAGCCAGGTGCAACTCAGAATTGTTGTTTATGCGCATAGTTGTGGTTTATGATTTTTCAAGTAAATGTGTATATATAATATTTAGATGCATGTTATCTGGGTTTGTTGACAAAATACTAGACTGCTAGTGATGCCAACGAAAATTATATATGGCTAGGTATGCTATGCACTTTTTCACTCATCACATGTAAATGCCTAAACACATGATCAATATAGATTGAAAACCACAGATTAACATGGCATCAGACAAATCTTTATAGAGGGTCTCCCCGATGGTGCCTTGTAATCAAGGGGTCCCGGGTTCGATACCCGGTGAATGCACATAGTGGTTCAGATCCCACTTTAACTGTAGGTCCAGTCCCAATTAGCCTTACTGTGCATAAAGAGGACAAAACAATCCTTCCCCCCACAAAAAAATCTCTGTGTAAATTATTATTGATGAAAATTAGGGTTGCATAACTTTTGTAAAGTGTTATGTTTGCATTTAAACTAAATGGCAAATTTCATCAGAACTCTACAAAGTGAAATATAACATGTAGGAAGTAATTTATGACAGCATTTAGTATTTGAAAATACTGGAAAATAAGTTCATACATACCGTAATTGGAAATTGGTGTTCACATAAAGAAAATATATGATATTGAGGATGCAAACCTATTAGTCAACATTGCAAAGACAAATTTGAACCATTCTACCACTGATAAGAGTAAGTTAAAAATATAACAAATATCAAATCAATAGATTTCTCAGGAAATATTTTCCCCATACAAAAAAATTATCCCCAGCAAGATATATTTTTTTTTATCCCTGCTAGGGATGTTTTTATCCTCCTCAAAGAAAATGTAATTGAAATCATGCAGTATACCATTTCTTAACTATGTAACAAATGCAATTGAAAAATCATTCTTGTCCATTAATGGTCCCAGTCATCGAAGATTTCCCTGCCAAAATGTAGGCAGCCTTGTGGATTGAAGGAGAACACCATTCTGCAATTGGCCAACCTCACCGAGCTGAGATAAAAGAGTTCATCACATTCCAGCAGACTGTTTTCCACTTAAGTTTTCATGGCAGAGTGCTGATATTTTAAATGTGTTAAAGCATTCACAAGAAACTTATTTGGTAGGTTAAAGGGACCTTAGAAATACGGTCAAATTACCAACTACTGCTTTAAAATGTGAAAACTCCATGTGCTGAAAGAAACATATTCTTACAATCCTCAGTAATCTTCCTACGCCAATAGCCTCTTGAGGCTTTCTATTTGTATGGTTTACGGCTTGGTTTTTTTTTTTTTTCTAATTCCAATATTGGGAGGATTTATTGTAAATACATACAACGTTGTATATAATTTATGAAATACGTTCAAGATACTTTTGTCCAATGTTTATTTTGCACTAGTTGTACAATTTAATGGGTCAGTTGTATCAAATTTCTGTACTTAATCTGCCCCACTAGTATGTTACTTTGCATCCTTGATAGCACAATGTAAAAAGTGCTAATACTGGCACTTTGTAATCAAGAGGGGCATAACTTTGCAGGGGTTTTATCCTTCAGAAACCTGAGATTAACATTCTGCCCCTGCCCCCAACATTAGGCCCTAAGTTGTGCTACTGAAGAGTCCATAGGTTTGATTCCTAGTGGAGACACAGTACACTGTGGCTCTGATCCCTCTTTAAACTGTAGGCCTAGTCCCATTTAGACTATATGAGTAAAAAGTGAACATGGACAGTTGCAGCTAAGAACTTCTTTTTTTTTTCAGGAAAGTGAATGTTTTTGTAGCAGTGATAAAACAGAAACATCCAATGTAGACATATCAACAACTCTCGAATATGAAGGGAGCTTCATAGCAGAAGCAAACAGCACTGCTTCACTACCTTGTGAGGAATTAAATTGTGACTCATCCTCGAAGCAAACAAATGAAGACATGAAAGAAATTATCCAGCAAAGAGATCAGTGTGAACAGACATCTCCTGACATCGGAATGTCCTGCTTTCGTTGCTCTAAAATGGCTAAAGTGTCATGTGTGAACTGCTCAAATAACATTACCATGCCAAATTTTGTATGTAACGGGTTTTCATCTAACAGGAAGAAGTTTTCCACATCGTTACCATGCTTAGGTTTTTGTACGTGTCATTTCAAGACCCTGCAGCCAACTTCCTGTTATTACCACTCTTTTCATACTAGTCTCGTTACAGAGTGAGCTGTTATTAGCAGTAGCATGTTAAAAAAAATGATAAGAAATTATCATTATCTATCACTTAATTTCTGAGGTGGTTTCTCTGGGACTTATTTTGTGAATAAGTACTTGGCTCTCGAAAAGATACATGGTAACTTTCTAATAATGCAGATGATGTTTTTAACTAATAATACCAATTTATTCGGTGCTAAGTATCTCAACCACAGTGGTAATAAAGTACATGGGTTGGAAATTTAATAGTGGCAACTATTTATTCTCAAATGATAGAAAAGAGATACCTCTGTGAAACTTTTACAGCCCTTCAATGTAGTCACCAGCATGTGCACAACTGTTAAAATAACACCATCACAGTCATCACTAGTATCACCATAACTGTCACATTGGTGGTGTTCTGATTACACAACTTTAGACCGCCAACTTAACGATACTCTATTCCTCTTGTCACTGCACATGCACCTAGTGTTGGAAGGAAGAGTCCATTTACTGGGACGTAGCTTAGGTATCAAACTAACATGTGGTATAAGTGAGAATCATCGGTTTAGTTTCATGGTGTATACAGCATTGTTGCCACTATTAAATTCCCAACCCACGTATAAGCACATTGCCATTTTCAATGTTAGTTGCCACACTTCCTTTGTAAATAAAAAGGTTTTTCTGCACTCAAAGGTCTACCTAGAACACAAATTGATATGTGGCCTAAAGCTGGAGGTGCTTTCTGCTTCTTTCAAGCAGAAAGCTGGAAAAACTTTAGACCAGAGAGCCTGCACCTCACAGGTTAGGTATATTTATATTGATCTTGAAGACTTCTCTTGGTAAGTATTGTTTCTGATATTATACAAGCTGGGATTCATTAAAATTTTATACCTATGTTTAAAAGACTGTAAAGAATCTCTTGACATTTTTATTTATATATTTTGTGTGTCTCATTATGTAATGAACTGTTTATTATGATTTGGGAGTCATACTTCTTGTCTTGTTGTACAGCAGTGACCTGGAAAATGATAATGTAGGCTATTTGGTGTCTATTGTTAAATTGCAATAAGATTGGATTGATTTGGATTGATTTGTTGTTTTAAGTCCACTTTATGCACAGTAAGGCTAATCGGGACTGGACCTACAGTTTAAAGTGGGATCCGAACCACTTGTGCCTCCACCGGGTATCGAACCCGGGACCCCTTGATTACAAGGCGATGACGCTACCACTGCGCCATCGGGGAGGCCCAAATTGCAATAAGAATACAGCGTATATTTCAATAGTCTTCTGAAGTGTTGTTAATACCTTCTGGCTGAACTAGAAGACTGTTGTGCAATTTCCTTTTGTTGTAATACGAGCAACTGTATCATTATCTGATACTATTATTCATCAGTCTCTCCTTCTTTTACGAAAAGCAAAATAAGCATATAAGACACCTCAATTGACCTTACTTGACCCTAAAATTTACCATTATTTATGTCCATTTCTCACTAATAGTTTAGAGAAGTACTCGTTAATGATGTTTTAAACCACCTCTGATCCAATTTTATAGACAGAAACTCACCAGTTGTCACAAATGAACCTTTTGACCCAGCAATACACATAGTATTTGTGTTTGCTATTGGTGGACAACACTCATGTGGAAGATTTGTCACTTCCTGTCATCCCTCCTTGAAAGTAACAGGTGATCAATTTAAGATGCACATCAAACTTGCTTTATGGAATCTATGCAATATACACTGACATTAATATACTTATTTCACAATGACTAACCTCAAGTTATTTATTATGTATTTAACTGAACAACCTCAACATCAACCTTCAACAAATGCTTGAATTGTCCACCTTGAACTTGAATACAGGTGTGAGCATGTTTCAGCATGCTGGATGATGCTTTGTATAGAAGCCTACACTGATTTTGCAATAACTCTTGTAGCATTTTTTTCTAGTTCTTGTAGGGGCCCCATGTTCGAATCCCAGCTTGGCCATGGGTGTTCTTTGTTATTTTCCCTTCATCAATTTAACCATATCATCACTCATTCTCATTTTTGCAATTAGCCAAAAGTAGCAGAAAAGTGAAGTAAAATAAAACAGATCAATCAATTTAGTTCTTGTAGTGTGCGTGGCAGGGGCGTGCTGTGACCTTTCGTAATAGGCAAGCGATAAGTGAATTTTTCGTTTTGATTAATTATAACAATTTCAAATATAATATAGGCCTACACACATCCCCATTTACAATAATGTGCATAATGGTGATGTATCGGGCTTGAGTGTGTGATGTGCATACATACCGTAAAATCAAATCTTCGCTGCACGGTTTTTAAAGAAGGAAAACAGCCTTTCGATATAACTTTTAAATTCCAAACATGAAGAAAATTATGATTTACCTGATATTTGAGGACAACTGTAAATTAAATTACATTCTTCTTTAACCCTGAAAATAAGAAACATCCTATTAGCATAAAGTTTTGATATTAAATAAACGGACGGGTTTCGGTTTCTTACTTGGCTAGAATTATGAATCATGACTTTTCTTCAGTTGGATGCAAGCGCAGATGTGATTCTGTGAACGTTCATGTCTTTGCACTGCATTATAAAAATTGCTCAAGTCACTCACCGTAGCCTATATAGTTCCATCAGTGGCGTGCTCAGAATTTTCGAAAGGAAGGGGTTATGTATACTTTTTCTTGGTAGTCAGCCCTCATTTTGTCATATTTTCCTACCTTTGACGTTCTTTTTTAGGAATACTTGGCGAAAGGGGGGTTATAACCCACATCAACCCCCCTCCCTTGGGCACGCCTCTGAGTTCCATGGTCCTACATTTGTATTGAATAAAACGCATGGCCAACAAAATAATTTATTAAGATATTTGCTGCCACATAACCAGATAATACGTATTGTTGTACTGAGATGTTTTAAACTGCCTAATGAAAACTTTCCCATCTTTCTTAGTTGGTTTGGTTATGAACAATTCAGGACACAGTCGCTCATAGTTCACAAGCTCCAACCTTTCACCTTATGTTCTCGAACTGAATGGTTTTGAAAGAAGGTCCCTAATAATCAAGTCCTTACCTGCAACACTGCAAATCGATGGCTCGTCTAGTATGTCAACCATGGCGGAAATTTTCAATGTAGAATCATACTTTTACATCAGGTACAAAAAACACTACACAAAGAACAGAAAAATACAGCACAATATCACAGTAAAAAACAACACGCATCTGCAGCACTCACGCTTCTTCCTTTTCACCGTACCTGCAGTGTTACATATCCTCCATATTTCCGAGTAACTGACTACATGACGGATATGTTCAAGTACCGGCTGTGATTTTATTTCTTATAAATAGCACACGACTGGTGATCACTGGCTAACTTCATAATGTAATTTGTTAATTACTATAGAGTTTCGAACATGAAATTCATACCACGTGAGGTGGTGCTATGGATGCACAGAAAATTCTGGAAGTTAGCAACCTTGTGGCCAGTGTGGACGAATTCTTTCCAACACCCTTGCCAAAGACAGATGCGGGGTTGGTGTCGCTTGCCCTCGGTCTTTTGTCTTCGTGAACGGGGATCGACAGTGACCATGCAAGAACTGCATAAGTCACTCGAAAAGTGGGGAGAAAGGCGAGCAGTCCTCTTTGCTAACGCGGTCAGTCGTGCCGCATCGCCCAGCATCGTCAATGGTGCAGCCAGTTTATGTTTCAAGCCAATAGAACAGGAAATAGGGGAAATGAAAATTCTGTAATGTAAATATCTTATGGTAAATAAATTCCATTCTAAGGTATATAAAGGCATTGAAAAACACACTTAAGATATCAAAAGTGTTTTAAAAAACAACGCAAGCGGCGCTTGCCCCACCTTTCCTTACCGCACGCTTCTGGTGTGTGGGTACGCAAGTCAGGAGATTTTTGGGAGGACACAGTCCTTTTGACATCAACCGTTCTCCAAAAAATTCCTCTAGGAAGGCCATTGTTAATTTTGACATATGGTGCCATCTTGGCAATGGGTTTCAAGCTCTTTTTCACCAGTAACTTATGAATCACTGTTTCACCTATATGTTCCGACCAACCATTTTGGATTGTGAAGGGTTGCGTCCACAAAATTGTACAATCATGTTAAGTGACACATAAAAGGCGAGTTGTATATTTCTGCTGGATTCTATGAGTGTCCATTGTGAAAATTAAAATTGTGGGCGACATGTTCAGCCCTGTAATGGAAACAACTGAAATTGCTGATGCAAATCTCATCTACTGCATAATTTTTATTCACACACATTTCTATTATCCAAATCAGTGTTTTTCTTACATAATTTCAATTCAAACACTAGGAACTTTGTAACATAGTAGCCCAAGTAGTGCAAGAACCACCTTGAATTTACTAAATTTGCTCATAACCATTATAACAAGTATATTGCTTTGCTTTAGTTTTCATAAGAGCAGTGTACTTCTTGTTATGACTTGAGTGTAGACATTATGTTCTGTTGAATGTCTGAACATCGACCTTCGTAAGTGCCTGAATCCTAACATTGCAGTTATTTACATGATGGGAAAATGACTATGCTTGAATCAAAAGTTTCATTCTTGAGTTTAGTACTTGTGTTCCTTGATTCAATTTGTGATCATGGTTTGTGTGTGTACAGTCATGGAAAAAAATACTTCCCTCATACAGCCTTAATACCAATAGGCATATGGCGGAAGTATTTATTTCCACGACTGTACATGCATATATCTATTATTTCTTGAAAAACTAGTATGTGTAAGTAACTTTCTGTCCATATGTAGACTTAACAATGCTAGACTCCATCCATTCATTGTGTCCAATGTACATAATCAATAAGCGCTTTGATAAAAATAATATCAACTTCTGACAGAAGTTTAGTATGTGTTCAGAAGAAGCTGTAAATTGTGTAAACTTGTGAATTACTTGTAACTATACTCCTTATATCTCATTTCCTTGAGTTTGCGCTTCCATGTATTTTACAGAGGTTGATCGGGTTATATCCGACCAATATGTAAAGCATATTTACCCTATGAAAAGCCGTGCCGCCACCACCGGTTGTGTTCTATGAGACTACCAGCATTATGGACTATCGCCCGACATAGCAATTTCCACTGCAACAAACTACGTTGGAGCACAGGCATAGGAATTCCATCCCATTCTTTCATACAGGTTTTCCATAGGCCCGTGAACGTGCGGGGTCAGCGATGTTGTAGATGTCGTTTTAACAGTTCAAATGCACAGAAATCCGTTGGACTGGCATCAGGGCTTTTGACAGGAATGTCATGAAAGGGAATAACATGGATTCCTGTTTCATACTCCATGTCCTGATAAAACCAGAGAGACAATCTAGCGGTGGTGCTGGTTGGATGCTCTGTCCATGTGGATCCGCACAAACGAGGGATGTCTGTCCGATTGATTGGGACCATAATGGATTCCTGGAAGTAAGCAGCATTCACCTTTATGTTATTCTCCACCTTACATATCTTCAACTTCCCCTCCGGCGACAATCATGATTCCCTGCGGGAATCGTTCTCGGCACTGGCGGTAAAACTCGGTACGTCCCTTGCCAGAGGTGTCACGGTATCTAATTGCCCTAATGTTACCATTACGCATAAGATAGATGTAGGCCTCATCCAATGTGACAACTGTCTTCCAATTTGACCCTGCCAAGTGTCTTTTCTTTCGTTCTGCAATGTGGCGCGAGAGGAGGTTGTGAACCTTGCCCTTACGTACGCACCGCAGGCTGAGACGACAATGACTAACGTTGCTGACCGTGGACTGCACTACATTGAACCTCTGGGCCGTGTCACGTTAGGGTGGTGGATTCTCCTGGACTGCAATTCCCCGAATCCCACGAAGCACCTCAGGGGACACTCTCTCTGGCAACCTCAAACGGGTCCCTTTTTTTGGCCAATGTTTCTGCATGAGCACCATTTGTGTTTGCGTAGCCACGATATCTTTAGATGTGGTCACTCCGATGGTTAAACTATTTTCCAGACAAGTGTTTCACTATTCAGTTGTACGAAAAATGTGCGTGGAAAACAGCCATGATGTAACCTTCCCAATAACGGTTAATTTTCTGCGGCATTTCACTAGCAAGAATACGACGCTCCGGCAACTACAAGCTCAGACACAGCACTGGTTTCATAACGGGTTTCAAGTTTCTGGTGCAAGTACACGGGTGGCAGCAGCATTGCCAAATCGGTCGGATATAGCCCGATCAGCCTTCTGTATAATGCTAGTTGACTTTGAAAGATGTTTTGGATTATTGATTTCGTATCACATTATTAATTGTTCAAATTTGTTGAATTTTAAAATTTCTCATAGGTGTAATATATTGAGTGGTACTAATGTTACTCCAATGCCGACCCAGCCAGAGGCAGGAAATGGCGAAGGATGATGATGACTAATGTTTACTCCTGAGTGATTAGTTAGTATGTATTCTGATATAGTTATCAGTAGAGCCTGGATTTATAAGCACAATCAAACAGTAAAATAAGCAAGTTAATAAGCACAAAAAATGAAAAAAAATAAGCATAAACAAATGCAGGAAAATCTGAAAAAATATTTGTTTATTAGATCTCTTACGTTACTCAAAGCTGTTACAGTATGTAAGGAAGGTCATCAAGAGATTTCTTGTGTGAAGCTACTGCGTCTGTCAGTGAATAATGATTTGTAAATTCCACGTAGCATGACATCACAGGCGCATGTGAAAAACACCACAGTTCTTCTTTGGTGAATTCCTCTTCAGTGTCTGTTTCTTCACTAGAAATCTTTTTATAAATTTGACTGTTTTGTAACCGGGTTTTTTCAGTAATTCCTGACTGAGCTTGTGGGACACAATTTTACGAACACTGTGAGTTTCTGGAGACAACGTTACTGAAATTTCATCAATAAGAGAAAGTGAATGTTGCAATGTATTATTTCAAGCTTTCAACTGTGTTATAATATCAGGTAATTTGCAAAATTTTTTTGGATGTACTGTATCTTTTCTTGGATGCCGTTTCTCTTGTGCGGCTATTTAGTAGCATTGATCTTGTCATCCCGATGCCATCGTGTTATTGAAATAGGATTGAAATATGACAGATTTGGGTAAAATATGCTATTTTAAACCAAAATCATGAAATAAGCAAGCATAACCGTTTCCTGCAGAAATAAGCATTTATAAGCACTTTCAAGCTTAGTTAAATAGCTCATCAAGGTATGTAATATGAAGTATAACCTTTCTTCTTACCATTAGAAGTCTGGAAAAGAATATGCATTTCGCTTATAAATCCGGGCTCTAGTTATCAGAAAGAGAGCATAGAATTTGTGCACAGTTGTTGGCATGTTTACATTTTTTGTGATTCACAATAAATTTGGAAATATCTGATTGACTGCATCATAGAAGGAACGTTCATGATAGTGATGGATTCTGTTTCTTTTTTAAACACATTATAGACTAAAAATATTTTTTTTTACATTTTTCAATTTTGTTTTAAGAGCAAAAGGCAAATTGTTGACCCATCTTGGGTGGCTGATCACATATAAAGTGCTTGACACTTGATCTCACCACCAAAGTTCTTGTGTTTGAATCCCAGCCTGGGAATAAGATCTCCTTTTGTATGTCCCATCATAAATTTCATTTCATCATTGCTTATCCTCATCATCATCATGATGCGCCAAAAGTAGAAGAACAGGGACTAAAATAAAGAATACTACAATAAAACAGCAAGTTGCTTTTAATTTTTTTAAAAAGATGTTTATCCTCCTGTTATAAGTTTGGATATAATTACCAGAATATCCGTCAATTGCTTGTTCAAAGTATGTGCAAGTTTAAATCAAAACTAACTAAATATGCCTGCTTCTCCATGGAACCTTCACTAAAGTGGAATGCATTTTCAGCAGTTCTGCTACTGTGAACTTGCATCACACAAACTAAATCTTGCTAGGGTGAAAGGGTGTTTTATTTTAATATGGTGATGTGATTTGGTTTTTTTCTCAGGTTTTATTTCTACAGCCAAACAAATTTCAGCATGTAATTTCTTCCATTTTAGGTCAGGTAATGATTGATAACATTCTAACGCAGAATTGTGGTATCCTTCTTTATGTCTTACACTGATATTTTTTTATTATTTATTTCATCAAGTTTATTATGTAATTATTATTGTTTCTTTTTTCCTTACCAAGATTTCCTGCTTTCTCATGTTCTTTTATCATTTCTGTTCCTATTCTTACACTTATTATCTCTCTGCTGCTCAGGATTTTTTTCCTGCATATATGCAAGTAAATATACGTAATGTACAGGTTTTGTACATTTGTGTTTAGTTTGTAGATGATCCTCATTAAGCAATGAAGGTTTAACTACAGCAATAACACTAATATGTTATCTGAAGATTTTGGTAAGAAATAAATTAACAACTTTGATAGTATGTAATATTTTGATAAGGGTTGTCATGCATATATACTTCCAAGCACTGTATTGCATGTGAAAGCATTTCTTGCTCTACCCCACTTGATAAGAAATATTTATAACTCCAAATGTTTGCTGTAACTTGCCAACCTGATAGAATTCATACTGTATATGACCTGTGGAAGTAATTCGGCAAACATTTTGATACTTATTTGCACTTATTTTTGGTAACAGTTTTATTAGATTGTTATTTTTATATTAATTTTTAGATAATTGATAGTGTTTGTAAATGAGCAACTTTTGATGTATAGGTGCAGGAAAACTTAATGTACTATTTGTTGTTATCATAAATGTCTCATCTGGTCCATGTAAGATTGAGAGCTTTGTCACAATACTCCTTCGTGTTATCATATCCAACTTTCAGCTACAACAAATTAGAGTATATACTGACACTAATGCACAGTTGTCTTAGACAGTTTAGATTGAACACAGATTGAATGAACATTGTAATGAGCAATTTACCTACTATTACTTTTGCTATTGACTGTACCAGTGTAGTGATATCGGCAATGTTTGGTTGGTTGACTGAATTTGTGTTCTGAATTCCACTTTATGCACAAATAGGAGCAGTGTTCCGAAGTAATGAGTTATGTGTAATGCAGTTACAACCAACAGTTATAAGGTTGAGTAAGAGGTACTGTAACTTTTTTAATGAGTAAAGAAATTAATAGTTCTTTTCTGCACTATTCAACAATAATGAACAAAATTAGGATTTCATAAAATCAGAAAAATTACATCGTTAATCTTTATGTACATACATATTATGTAACTTTTTCAAAATTTTGATACCTCTATATTTTTATGTTTAAACAGAAGAGGTTTGTTATAATTTAATGTTAATTTTCAATAGTCATTAATAAAAAAAAAATTGCAAGTTATATAATCTAGAATAAGGTGAAGGTAAAGTTCCCCTTCGTCAGTAACTTTTCTGAAAAAAAGTAACTGACTAAGTTACTTCAAAACTGGATATCAGAAGTAAACGCTGACAAACCCATGGCAGTAACTTAATTAAATAATTATATGCATGTTTCACTTGTAGGAGACCAAAGTTTTGTGTACTACTGAATAATATTAGAAATAGGTACACTATCGTTATCAGTTGATGTGGGCATGTTTGTTTATTGGTGATCCAATATTTCTATAAATATTGTCCTGTAACAGTGCTAAATTCTATAACGTTGTTATTTTTATGAATATAAAGGTATAATTCATGAACTTCAGTTTTGCAAATGTTTAAAATACATATTTTATTTTTCTAAATGAAAATCTAGTACAGTCATCTTGTTATATACCAAGGGTACATAGGTACAAAAGCAAAAATTCTAGCTGCATATTTTAAATCAAGCCTGGTCTCCTCCCCATGAAGATGACATCCTCTTTTCTTTCCAGTGATTGTTTTATGCAAGACTCAACCACTCTTAATCTTGTCTCTGCTTGATAATGCACTGTACCACAGACTCTCTGTCCACTACTTTCTGATCTAGCTGACCACTCTCAACTGTCTCCTCCCTCACTTTCTGGGGAGTGTAAATAATTTGTGTCTGCATTTAAGTTCCTGGGCAATGAAATGCTTATCATTACACACATCAAAGAATGACATAAATATAACAAGAAGTACTGGTAGGACAAAATAGTATAATCAATATTATGTCTGTATCAAACAGCAGTTGGGGCCTCCTACAAATTAAATATTCTGTGTAAGAAAGCTGATGAGTTGTTTTGGTTTTTTGGAACATTTTCAATATAGAACAGAATATTGAATCGGTACTTTATCAGTCAGTTTAAATTGCATGTCAATAATGACAACCATTTTGATATTGATGATGATGAGGTATAATTACAATGGAATATGTGTATGCAGTTGTATTTATAACTATTGTAACCACATTGAAATTGCTCATTGTGCAGGTGCTATCATGGGAATTATAAAATATAAAAATATTGTCTATACTACTCATGCTAACATCAATATTAAATCTGGTATTGGCTCACTGTTATCACTTCACTTCAGTCCTGGTTATAACTTTTGATAACTGTGTAGATAAGATATCTTTTTTTATACTGGATGCAGCTGTATTTTGTTTAAAAGTTGACGTCTTGTGGTTTGTTACTATATGACTTTGTACATGTTAATAGAGTGATATATGCTTGGAACATTCATCTGACACCCTTAAAACTTGAATTTTGTTAAATACAGTCAACCAGTGGAAACTCATTTCCTTAGACGCAATTTGTGAAAATTCATTTTTATTAGAAAAATCTAAATAATTTTCAGATAGCTTATGATTGTTAGTTTAAAGATAATTTTCATGAAATGGGGACCATGGAAGCAAGGTGAAGTTGCTTTTTTTAAAAAAGTTTTTTACTAAATCTTATTCCTCATGAGGAAAACATTTATAAAGTGTTAAAATATTGAGGAATTATAATCATTAAAAAGAAGCAGAGGTGAGACGGTTATATTTTTGTGCTGCTGGCATTTCATGTGCTCTATCTATGTTGGGTAAATGTATTGCACTAGTAATAGTTTCCTATAAATTCACTAATTGCTTATAGTTCATCCCTCTCTCATGTTTTCATCCTTATCGTTATCAAAAAAACTAATTTATTTTTGACACTTCTCTGTCAACAGTATCACAGTTCTCCATTAAAGCAGCAACACATGTTTACCAAAGTATAATCAGCCATTGCTACCTGCCAATCTAGTCGCCAAAGAAATCCAAATTCCCTATCTGATTACACAATGTTTTCAGGGTAAGGCTCAGATAATCCTGTTTTCATGTGTTTTAGTGAGATATTCATATTGGTGTGTCATATCCTCTTTTTCATTTACTCCACCATAACTAAATTGGGCAGCATGGAAATTAAAAGAATTTATATTTAAATGGCAAACTACTATGTTGAGAGGAAAACTAATTTTTAATAAGCACATTTTGTCAAACTGACATGAAAACAGTTCTGACCCTATTTTTCAACAAGATTGTTTATATCTAAACACACGAAGAAATTATATCTTTACGAACATTTTTGAACATTTTTTGTATTTGGAAAATTACAAACTCACATACGATAGAGACCAAGAAAGGTAATATTCTTCTAGTTCTTTTGTTTCAGAAAACACCAATTGTAATACACAGTAATCATAATTTTTGAAAATCATACATATTGAAATGGTTAAAACATGCTAATATAAATGTTGAATATGTGTGTGCATTTATGTATGTATATTTCTATGCTTTACATGTTAAAACCATCTTGTTGTTTATAATGTGATGTCAACATAGATACATTATAGAAGTAAATATTTTAACTTGTGTATGATGATCCAATGTAAATCTGGCCTATGATAAACAGTCTATGCATTGATATTGTGCCAATTGTTGGTAGTATTTTTGATAATGTTTTTCGTAGTTATTTAATTTCAACCTGTATTTATAACCTGCATTTAATAAAGAAAAGGGCTTTTTATTTAATACATGGTGATGTTTCATTTGAATAGCATAATTGTAGTAACCATTTAATTACAACATCATAATGCATGAAATAACATATACATGTAATATCAATTTCAGTGTTAAGTATCATTCCATCAAATTAACCATAGGAAAGTAGGAGTTTGCTCAAAAAAATTCAATGTAAATTACTCTAACCGAATGAGAAGTTCATGTTTTATATTCTGCCAATTAAAGAATAAATGGTTCCATGAGTTTTTGAAATCCCTGAAATGAGCATCCTTTGTGACAAGTCTCACAATGTGTACGTCATAACTAGGATTTTCCTCTCAATTTTTATTTTTTCTTCGAGATATATATAAAAGTTAATAACATAATGGAATAAGGGTGGTACAGAGAAGGAGACCAGATTCTTCAATGTTTGTTGAGACGAGTCCAAGAAAGAAACAGGCCTCTGTAAAATCTAATTGAGATTGGTTTGATGAT